>NW_026294595.1:111793326-113132076 GCF_007827085.1 Peromyscus californicus insignis
AAATTAGACCCCAAAAGGTACAACTGAGGAGTGATCGATTGCAGACTCTTAATGATTTTCAAAAAATGTTAGGAAACATTTCCAACTTACAGGCTATCATTGGAATACCTAAATTTGGACTAGTAAATTTGCCTAATACCCCAAAAGGGGACAAGGACTTAAATAGTCCAAGAGAATTATCATCTGAAGCTGAGAAAGAACTGGCTCTAGTAGACAAGAAGATATGAGAAGTGAGAGTGTGTATCCCAGGTCTTAAGGGTTCCCCAGCGGCCATGCCCCAGGGGCATGTTCCTCAAAGTAGGTGTAGCAGTTACCTGCCACCTCACTAGGGGTGGTGCTTCAGGGCATGGCTCAAACAGCTCCCACTACAAAAATCCTAGCTGGTGACTCGGGTTTTTACTTTGTCTGTGGTATGCTTATTGTGAACAAATTTTAAAGTTTAATATCTGGTTTACCAGTCTTTTATGGTTTGTGCTTTTTAAGTTTAACTGAAAAAAAAAAAAATCTGTCTAACCCAAATCCTAAATGTATCTCTTCTACTGAAACCCTGTTTTGCCCCTTTCTTTCTTTGAGATTTGATCTCAAATGTGTGATTGTTCCTTCTCTATCTCCTGAGTGCTGGGATCACAGACATGTGACATCATGTCCAGCTTTGAAATTTTTCATTAATTTTGTCATCTATATGTGATATTTAATGTACATCTAGCCAATTCTCCATATCTGTAAGTTTTTCCTGGATTTAGCATTTTGAGAAAAAATATTTCTCAAAAATATTTGAGAAAAATTGTCTGTGTTACATATATTCTTTTCTTGGCCTCATTTCCTGAACAGTGCAGAAAAATAGCCCCTTTATATTGTGTTTGCAGTTGTAAGTATTATATGCAAAACTATCCATTTCCTATGAGGACCTGATCATGTGTGGGCTTTGATATCCTCAGGTGGTCCTGGATCCCATTCCCACAGATCCAGGAGGACAGCTGTTTAGTATGTACATGGCTTCACATTTGTGTCTGCTTTTATTTAATGCCATGTAGAGAGCCAATTGTCCCAAAGAGAACTAGTTGTCCCCAAATAACGTACTCTTCCCCACAGATATGCAGTGCTTTTCTGTCTTATTATGCCAGTAGACATAGATATACTTGACTTACATATTCTTTTGCGAGATTTATTTTTATTGTTTTTAATTATGAATTACCTGAATGTGTCACTGTGTGGATATGAGCATATAAGTGCAGTTACCCACTGAATTCAAAAGAAGGTGTCAGGTTCCCTAAAGCTGGAGTTGCAGATGGTTTGATCCACAAGACATAGGTACTGGGAACTGAACTTGGATCCTCCGGAAGAGCAGTAAGCACTTTTCCACTGTGTCATCTCGACATCTCTCCAGCCCCTTTCTTCCCTCCTTCCTGGGCCTGATGACTTACATATTGTTTTTGTCTTTCATCTCTTCACATGCCATCATAAACTCTTTTGATTGCTTTTTCATTGAGTTATCTTATTTATTTCAAGACAGGGATTCGCTGTGTAGCCCTGGTTTGTCCCGGAACTCACTCTGTAGACGAGACTGGCCAGAAATCTGCCTGCCTGTTTCCCAAGTGTTGGGATTAAAGGTGTATGTCACCAGGCCTGACAACTTATAAATTGTTTTTGTCTTTCATCTCTTTACATGTCATCATAAACTAATTAGATTGCTTTTTCGTTCAACTCTTAAGTATCCATTTTATTTTTTTCATTTTTCTTTCCTTTTCTTTCTTTTTTCTTTCGTTTTCTTTCTTTCTGTTTTTTTGTTTTGTTTTTGTTTTAAGACCAAGACTCTCTTTGTAGCCCAGGCTGTCTTTGAACTTACGATCCTCCTACTTTAGCCTCCCGAGTGCTGGGATTACAGTTATTTGCCGCCAGACCTTGTCCTGTTTTCTACGTCTTTTATGGTGTGTTATCTGTGTAAATGTTCTGCTTTTGTTAGTCCTTGTATTCCTGGAAATAAACATTACTGTAATTTTCTAGTATTAGAATTTAGAATTATTAAAGCTATTTTTATGAATGAGCTTTATTGTTTGTGTTTCTATGTCTTTTTAATGGACATTTTTGTCTCTAGTCTCATTAAAGAAGACAAATCATCCCCTTCTAAGTATTAATAATAGCTTGTAACTGAATATTTCCTGTGAAATCGCCTAAGCTGGTAGAGAATGAGAACATAGGATCTAATTTTTCAGTTTCTTCAACAATATTGGTTTGTATTTTAATATTCCTCCTGAGTCTTTGTTAGTAATTAATACTTTTCTTCATAACCATCAGTTTCATTCATGTATACAAATATATTTCAAATGATAGTAGAAGAGCTGTAATTTTTTCCTGATTTAAAAAAAAAATCAAAAACCAAACATTTAAGGTTATGCCTTCCTTTTATGTAGTATTATTTATCTGGGATGGGAGTTTTTCTGATTCATAGATTTTTTTTCTAATGAACCAGGATCGTTCCTTTATTTAATTTCTGCTTTCGTCTTCTTTTCCTCTTGCTTCTCCTTTCCCCCTGTGATCTGTCTGTCTACCTTGATTTCTTTCCTTTAGTCTATTGTACACTGAGTGAGTTCATTTTCTTTTCTATTTTGTATTACAGAAAATACACTCAGAAAAGGGTGGGAAGGATAAAGAATTAGAAAATAGTAATAAAATACAAAGTTTCAGATAGAAATACATTTTTGATGTCTTTTGTACAGATGGTATTAAAGTTATGAATAAATACATTTCAGACTTTATGGGAATGAATTTCAGATATTTTGCTACAAATACTGGCATATACCATGGCTACGGAATGACAGTTAGCTTGATTCACTTATTCACCTTTTTACATCAAAATATCCTATTGTACCCCATAAATATGTTCAATATTTATTTGTTAACTTAAAATAATAAATCCATATGCCTGTAAAACTATACTCACTCAGTATGATAAGTTTTAATATTCTTTCATCATAGTTCATTTATAAATATTCTGTGATTGTACTGTTAATCCCTCTTTGATTTATTTAGGGTCATATCTTAAATTTCTTAAGTACATTTTAAGGACATTTTGGTGGCTGGAAATGTTCATTGGTAGAATACTTGGCTAACATGGGCATGCCTTGAAATTTGATCCCCAACACTGCAAGATAAACAAAACAAAACAAAACAAAGATTCGACACTTTTTAATTTAAGTGCCTACTTAAATGTATGTTAGGTGATTTGTTGAAGTTTCCTTTCTGACCTGGTATGTGGTCAGTTTTAAGTTTTAATTTATTTTAGTTCTTATATATGTGTATATATGTGTGTCTGTGTATGTATGCTATGATAGAGGGTGCCTTTGGAAGCTAGAAGTGGGCATCTGATACCCTGGGGCTGGAGTTCCAGGCAGTTGAGAGTCACCTGACTCAGGTGCCAAGACTGGAACTTGGGGCCTCTGGAAGAGAAGCAAGTGTTCCTAACTGCTAAGCTATTTTCTAGCCCTGTCAGGTTTCTTTTTCGATCAGTAGTCATTGTATAATTGAAATAATTTTACATTCTCTATGTATTAAATTCAAGATTCCATGTTATTGTCAGATTAATATTTGTCTGCTTGCCATTAAGTAGTTTATCTGATTTCTAAGCTTCTGACAATTTTTCTAGTTATATGTCATTTTTATTACATTTTATCAGTTTTGCTTCCTGTTTCTGAAAGTTGGTCTGCTAAATCTAAGTTCATGATTACCATCTTAATCAAATTTTCTGTTTATATTATCAGGTGTTTATTCTTAGTGACATGAAACCTTTTCATGGATTTGAACCTTTTTTGATTAAAATTTGTTAGGCATTTGTTTTCCCATTTATCATCTTTAGAACAATGGATTCTTCTATCTATCTATCTATCTATCTATCTATCTATCTATCTATCTATCTATCATCTATCTATTAATTTATTTGCATAGTGTAATAATCTATACTTATTCATAGGTTGCACTTATTGCAAGTAGTAATAAAACAACATTCTTTTTTATTATAGTATATATTTTGTTTGATGTGTGTGTGTGCCTTTCCTGTATTCTGATTTCACCCAAATGTTTTGTATTTCCTGCTATGCTGAAGTCCCTCTTCTGGTTTAATTCATGTGCAATTATTCTAGTACTTTAGAATAATATTTTCATTTCATTGTATAACTAAGATTATAAGCAGAAGAAAAGTCATCCTGAGAACCACAAGCCTAACAGATGTTATTTCTCTTATAGAGTATAAAATCTGGAGGAGGACCTACCATTAGCAACTCGGCTCTGTCTTTCAGCTTGTCATCCCTTAACCCATGGACTTTGCCTCTTTGTTTTGTTTCATGACTACAGACTGGCCATTTAACTTTCAGATAGCACATCTGTGTACCAGGCAGGAAGAGGTTGGGAAAGGGCAAATGGGAGAAGAGATATATACATTAAGAAGTCCCCTTTTGTTAGAAAAGGAACACTAGCCAAGAGACATCTATTTTGTGGTCCAGAGCTGTGTTATTTACTATCTGTAGCTGGGAGGAGGCTAGGGAGAAACTCAGAATGAGAATTGGGTCACGTTGTCTACAGAGCTATCTCTCACATGTATTTAGTGCACAAAATTTTCAACAGACTCTTGTTATTCAGTGTTTCTGTTCTTTCTATAATGTAACTAGACTAAGCACATCTTGCTTAAACATTAAACAACTTGCACAAAATGAATTGGCTGTTGATATTTACCAAGTACTTGGTATTCCCTTGTCCCCTGCTAACTTCAAATCCATTGCTGGGCCCTGAGACGACTTTCTGAATTATTTCATTTTACCCTTGGAATACCAGGCAAACACTTTTTATCACTGACCTGTATCTCAGCTCAGTTTTCTAAGTTCTAAACCTTGTTTTATCTTATGCTTACAGTAGCTTGTAGATGGTTTCAAATTTTTTAATAGGACCAGAGGGATGCTTCAGAATAAGGACCTATGTATTATGTTGATTGTAGATTCTTTAGTAATTATAACAAGTTTATTTCTGTGACAGAATTCACAACTGGTATTGCCATTACATCCTGTTTTGGATTGTTCTCAGAATCCAAATTTTAAAAAGTCCATATTAAACCCATTTATTTTTGAAAATCATCCAATATTTAATTTTGCTTTAGACAGTTTTATCATTGGCTGCCCTGTCTAGACTATAACAATTGCAGTTCTCACTTGCCTGTTTTCTTCTAAGTGAGAGAAAAGAACATAAACAATTAGATGCTAAGTTCTCACTGAGAATCAGAACTAAAAATGAAGTATATACTTCAGATAGTAAGCCATCTCTACTCCTTAATGTGACTCATCATTAAAATGTGAATATCTTGATTAGGAAATAACATTTAGTTTTGAAACAGACACATAGATGCATACCTTGCTTTATTCAGTTCTAGATTATTCTTTATATTCACTTAAAATTGACAGGGTCATGAGTTTGAAGCCAACCTTGCTATATATATAGTCAGACCTTATCTCAACTAAGAAAACAAAATTACCCCCCAACAAAAAGCAAAGAGAAGACTTTGCATTTATGATATTATCTGTCAAAGTTTATGACTTTTTTCTTTCCCATCAGCTGAAAAATATATGTTTGTAAGACCTACCATTATTACATCCTTTGCTTCTCCTTATACTCCGTGTTCTTACTTTGGGATTTTCTTCTATAGCCAGTACTGTTTTGAGATAAAGTCCTTGGTGAGGATGCTTCTGAACTCAGACATCAAATGTAGAATGTTTGAGGCCAGCGTAGATAAAGGCTGTGTCTACACCAGGATTGTGCATAAGTACCAGGTGTTCATTTGGTAGAGCTTCCTTTTCCACTGACCTGATACTGTTGGATGAAACCAATGGGTGGTTTTTATATGTGAATTATACCTAAAAATAAATCATGAAAAGTTCCATACAAAGCACAAATTTGGTTATATTTGCTTACATTGATGGTCACCAAAACAGGTGAAGATATTATAGTTGCTCTGTAGCAGAAACATGCAAGTTTATAATGATGTTGTTCGTTTTTGCTCTTTGGTCTTTGGGGGGCCTACTACCCAGCTCCCAAATAAATCACACAGGGAAGCTTATTTTTAATTATAAATGACCGGCCTTTAGCTTGGCTTGTTGCTTGCCAGCTTTTCTTAACTTTAAATCATCCCATCTACCTTTTGTAACTAGACTTTTTCCTTTTCTTACTTCTGTATGTGTTACTTTCACTCTTACTCTGTGGCTGGCTGTGTGGCTGTGTGGCTGGCCCCTTTCTTCCTCCTCTTTCTCTTGCTCCTTCTTCTTTCTTCTTGCTCCTCCCAGATTTCTCCTGTGTATTCTCTCTGTCTGACTGCCCTGCCAATCCTTTCTCTTGCATTGCTTTTGGCTGTTCAGCTCTTTATTAGACTATCAGGTGTTTTAAACAGCAAAGTAACATAACTTCACAGAGTTAAACAAATGCAACCTAAATGAATACAACACATCTTTGCATCATTAAACAAATGTTCCAGAGCATAAACAAATGTAGCATATCTTAAAATAATGTCCTACAACAATGGTAATAATGACAGTGGTGAACAGCAGTCTTTTGCACAAGTGCTAAAAGACAAGACACAGACAAGCATTGCTGCCTTGTGGCCTTCTCTGAACAGGAAGAACTTTGTTAGACTACTATATCCTGTTGCTATTCATCTAGACCTACTTCCAGTTGAGATGCTGAGAAGGTACATACATATGTATATGAAATGAACATTTAAGAGCCAGGCATGATGACCCTGAGGATTGGGTGTTTAAGACCAGCCTGGGGAGCATAATCAGACCAGACACTATGTCTCTTGAGTAAAGCACATAATCTTCTTCCAGTCAGCTGACGGCCTTAAAGCTTGGACCCCGAGAAAGGAGTTTGGCCTTTTGAGTGCCCTCAGGCCCAAGCTTACACCAACAGTTCTTTTATCTCCAGCGTCTTAGTTTGTCCTGTGGATTTCAGAATTGATAGCCACTAAGTTGTTCTCTTGCTCTCCCTACATACACTCACATCCACAACCCTGCTGCTTCTGTTTCTGTGAAGTACATTGAGAACAGGCAGCCACCATGTCTTTCCTAGTTGTCTTAACTTCACAGATGTCCTCTTAGCTAGGACAGAATGGTCTCCTTTAAAGCTACAGAGGAAATCACTCCAATTTATATTTGAATTTCATTTACTCTCTTTCAGCCCCTAAGATCAGTCCTTTCAACAATGATGCTAGTAAGTGATAAAGGAGCTGGAGCTGCTTTGAAGAGAGGCTACTTTTATCCGTGAATTAAATCTGTCCTCACTTAAGTAACCCCTGACAGTTCACATTTACCAAACTACTTGCTGACACCTGGGCAGTATGAAGCATTTATACTGCAGCAGTACCCTAACTTCAGTGGCCAGACTCCTCACCATACATACTTCAGTCTCCACAGAAGCCTCCTTGTTTCACTCCCTCTTGATGGCTGCCAATGCACTTAGTCCTGTGGATGGCTGCTGCCACTGCACTTAGTCCTGTGGATGGCTGCTGCCACTGCACTTAGTCCTGTGGATGGCTGCCACTGTACTTAGTCCTAGAGACTGGTGGGCAGAACTATCAAAGACTTTCTTACTTGCCATTCATGAAGACTCCACCTCCATCTCATTGTCTTTGCTGTTGCTGCTTGTCACACTCCTCCAGGGTGCTCACAGTATGCCTTCTTTCCTGTCATGTGATCTTTACTCAGAAGCATTTCTTTGACCACCCCCTGGACCGAGCCATCTCTACCATTTCCTGTTCTCGTTTCTGCTTTGTTCCTTTCCAGTGCACACGAACTGTTTACTAACATGACATCTATTTTACCTTCCCCTCCTCCATCTTTATCATAGCACAAACTTCTCGAAGGCAGGGTTTTTCTTTTTCTTCCCCTCCCCTCCCCTTCCCTTCCCATTTCCCTTCCCTTACCCTTGCCTTCCCTCCCCTTTACCCTTGCCTTGCCTTGCCTTCCCTTCCCTCCCCTCCCCTCCCTTCCTTTCCCCTTCCTTCTTTCCCTCCTCCTTCTCCTCCTCCTTTTTAATCTCATTTATTTACTGGTGTGTCCTTAGTATCTAAAACAATTTCTGGTGTATTTTGGGACTTTGGTGTGTTTACTAATATGTCCTAATAACATTTCAAAATTGTTATTTGGCTTAGATTTCATGAATTTGTAATCTTTGTTGTGATTTGGCCTTGGCATTGAATTTGAGCCTAGATAGCTTGTTAAGGGTAGAAAGTACTTTTAACCTTCCCTAAATACTGTTGGCTTTATTAACTGGCTTGTCCTAGAATTGGGGATTTGGGTCCTCAAATTCTAGAGTGTGGTTAAGTAAAGTCATGTGCTCCTCTTTTTCCTTCCTCTCTGAAGCCCAGTAGTGCTAGAGGAATGGAGAGATTAACTGTGAATGGAGAATTCCTTGATAATACAGTAGGAACCACCCTACTTAAGGAATTGCTCTGGTCCCTCATCTGGTCCCTCCAAGTTCACCAGTGAGGCAAATTTAGAAGGCATGGAAGTTACCCACATCTGCCACATGTAGAGGCTATACCTGGCTTTCAATCCTGTCCTTCCCAAGGTGTCTCCAGGGTTCTTCATGGTAAGCAGTACTCAGGGACAGTGTCAGGGGTGGGAGCACTGCAGTACTCAGGGACAGTGTCAGGGGTGGGAGCACTGCAGTACTCAGGGACAGTGTCAGGGGTGGGAGCACTGCAGTACTCAGGGACAGTGTCAGGGGTGGGAGCACTGCAGTACTCAGGGACAGTGTCAGGGGTGGGAGCACTGCAGTACTCAGGGACAGTGTCAGGGGTGGGAGCACTGCAGTACTCAGGGACAGTGTCAGGGGTGGGAGCACTGCAGTACTCAGGGACAGTATCAGGGGTGGGAGCATTGCAGTACTCAGGGACAGTGTCGGGGTAGGAGTACTGCAGTACTCAGGGACAGTATCAGGGGTGGGAGTACTGCAGTACTCAGGGACAGTGTCGGGGTGGGAGTACTGCAGTACTCAGGGACAGTGTTAGGAGTGGGAACACTTCAGATACTTGATGAGGCTTGGGGACTGGAACATTTCTGTACTTTGAAAATGTAACATTGATCTTAAGTTTCTCTCTGAGCACAAGAAGCTATTACTAGTTGTGGAGAAATCCCAGCAGTTACAGGACCTCTGCAAGGCTTCTGGGGTTTTCCTGGCCCCAAAGATGGCAGCCGTGATGGAGGAGGTCATGTTAGATGGCCTTGCTCTATTCCTGCAGGGAAGAGTATGCAATACACATCCAGCAGGGCTTAGGTAGCCGGAAGTATGGCGGCTCCTTACCCCCAAAGTGAATTTTAAAGTTCACTTATTTACACTGTTCTCATAGCAACGGGAAAACTCTTCTGACCTATAGCCACAGAAGACTCTGTAAAAGAAACTGTAGGAGGAAAAAGTAATAATGCCAGGAAAAAAATTTACTGAAGTACCATTCTTTCACTTATTCGGTCAACTGAGAGTAACAGTGTGTGCATTTGGCAACCAAAAGGGAAAGGTCATCTCACGTTGCAGCATGAACCTGCCCACATTACGAGATTTATTTTTTTGTTTACACACAGAGTACTATGAAGGTCCTTCAAATTGAAAGCCATTAAAACCGTGAGAACCAGCAATGCTCACTAACCTGAAGCATTTGGGACTTTGAGGAATGATAAGTGCAAACAGCCCAGAATCTAGAGACTGTCCCAAGCATTAAACTCTAGACTCTGGGAATGTGGACATGTCTTCAGTTACACGGATGTAGATAATTTTTCTTTCTGTGAGGTCTCTTGTCACTTCTATCTTGTCTGGACAGGGTGGAACTTCTGTGTAAATTCTATTTCGAGCTTGAAGAAACACTAACTTGTCAGCCAAAAGCGGTGCTGCTTGGAAAATGGCAAAGACACAGAAGATGGGGCCTGTCTTCTCCTTTGGCCTGGCTGTGAACTTGGGGCCTCTGCTCTGTTGGCGCTTTCTGGGAGGGTGCCCGTGGCCTGTGTTGAGCCACTGGCCAAGTTGAAGTAAAGCCTCCTGTTGTTCTCCTGTTTGTCTTTAAGAACTGTGCTCAGGAACTGTTTTGTAGATTTTTTCTACCACATGACTCTGGGCTTGGAGTTACTGAACACTGACTGTGCTTGGCATATTTCTGTAATTTTGTAAGAAACCTACAGGCTGAAAACCTTGTCAGCCCTTCCTGTTCTCTCTCTCCTTCTTGTTTCTCTACTTAATAATATGCATTGCTACACAAGTACACATACACATAACCAAGCTTTTTCAATTATTTTTTCTCCCAAACTGTATTAAAATAAAGACGGCATTCTCCACCCCCACCCACTTTAAACCTGCCTGTTTGTGAGTTCTCCTGTGGTAACATCTTGATTCCCAGTTTGGTTGTGGAACTTCATGGCCAAGTGTGTTGCATGCTGCCTCACTTTGTACTCAGGGTTATGATATTGAAACTTCAGGACCACACACAGATAGCAAAGTCTCTGGCCACTTAAGCATGTAAACAGTCTGGCTTTTTATAAAGTGGAAAAATATTTCTTGTGCACTATTTTAACATGATCAGCATGTTGAAACTTGGTGTGCAACTGTGTCAACATTTCCTTGGCTCTGAAGAGCAAACCTGGAGAGAGAGCCTCATGGTAACATATAAAATGCAAGCTGGTTTGTTTACTACTGGGATTTAGGCTGCAATTACAGTCTGAAGCAGACTTCCAAATGTGGAGTACAAAATAAATGAAATACATTTTCTTAGCATTGTAATTATGCTAGGTAAATAGTGATTCTTTTACAGATGACTAATATTCTTTCAGAGAATCAGAAGGAAACGGAGTTCAAGTGCTGTGGTCCTCCTTCTTGGCCCCACATCAGACCCAGCCCTGTGGGGTCTTTGAGGTATCTGTGGCACACATCCCAAGATGTGTTGGATTTGTTACTACCTGCTGAGTATGTGGAGTAAATGGGCAGTTTTCTCTTCTTGCTTGTTCCCACTCTATGGTCATCTGGAGGAAAACAGGTAGTAAATTAGCAATCAGGGAAGCAAGCCAGAGGCTACTGGCAATTGCTAGGAAGTGGGTCTATTCCATATCAAATGTTTCCTGAGACACTGTTAAGACCCTCAGGTTGGTGAACAAAGCATACATTTCTTCCCTTAATGGGACTCACGCTGGAGTAAGGAGATAGGCTATGAGCAGTAACCAAAACAAATGCTCAGATGATGGAGGTTGGTAGGTGGCAAGTCTTGCCTAGCAAGAAAAGTAAAGCAGGTGAACTGTATCAAGAGTGGCATAGGGGAAGCTGATTGGTTTTGATTCTGTTTTTATCTATCCAATTTATAAAGGCACAATTAACAAATAACCATTATGTATGTTCAGTACTCATTGAGATGCTTTCATTATCAGTTGTATTTACCAGCTCTCTCACCTCACACAGCTACTATTGAGGGAGAGATGGCAGGAGATTTCAGGAGAAGTTAAGTAGGACAACCAGTAGGACCTCACTGAGAGGACCTGAAGAGGTGAGAGAGTTAGCTGCACACCATCTCCTTGGTTCTAAACCTATAGGAGACCAGTGTGTTTGAAAAGTGAGGAGACAAGTTGGGTGGGGTGGAGATAAGGGAAGGTAAGTAGGGGACTCTCCCAGATGAGTAAATCAGCTTGAAAAGCTCTTGAGTTGTGTGATTGAGGATGTTCGGGAAGTCGTCTGATGTGGTCATGATAATTTGAACTGACATCCAGAAGTTACCAGGAACTTATTATATGAGCAATCTGATGTTCCAGGTAGAGGAACCATAAGACCAAAGGTCCTAAGGGTGGAAAAGGAGAGAAAATGAGGTGGGAGAGGGAGGGTCATGTTAGTGAAGTTGTGATGTCGGGGTGGGGCTCTGCCCTGGGTGAAACCACTCATAAAGTGATGCTCTCTTCTACTCGGTCTTCTCACAAGATGTCAGAGGAGAAAACGATGCAGGAAAAGCTGAACATGCACGCAAATGCTGCAGGGAGACAGACATCAGCCTGCTTCTTTCACTATGCAATTCTGGTAGTGGGATGCATGTATCAAAAAGTAGACATGATTGCACTGTTTGAAAGGATGGCCATATGTACAAATGATTTGGTGGTATGACTGGGGAGACATGAGTCCCTTATCTTTTCAGATATTTGGAAAATACAATAACAAAATCTGAAGAGTACCATGCCACTACCTTTGTATTAACTATCCAGGTTATGTAGTAGTTAGCATTTTGGGATATTTGCTTCTAGTTTTTAAAACTTCTGTTTCATCTTAAAAATTTTATTTGTTTATTACTCTTTGTATCTATATGCATGTGTGTGAGTGCAAGTGTGTATGTGCCAGGGCACTCTGAAGGCCAAAAGACAACTTCCAGGAGTTGGCTCTCTTCTTCCACCATGGGACTTAGATTGAGCACAGGTTGTCAGGCATGCGAAGTAAGTGCTTTTACCCGCTGAGCCACTTTTCCAGTGTTAAAATTTAGTTTTCTCTATGTATACATTTAAGAACTAGAGATACACACTCTCCTTTAAGCCATACTCACACCTGTATCTACATAAAAATTAATTTTTTTAAGACTTATTTATTTTATGTATTTGGGTGTTTTGTCTGCATGCATGTCTGCACATCAGAAGAGGGCATGGGATCCCATGGGACTGCAGTTATAGACAGTATTGGGAATTGAACTCAGGGCCGCTGGAAGAACAGCCAGTGCTCTTAACAACTGAGCCATCTCTTCAAGTCCCAACGTTAAAGGTTTTAAATTACCATTCTTCATTACTTTCCCAGGGTTAGAGGCAGCCTTGCTGTGGGCCTGCTATACCCATACACATAAAATAGATTTAAAAGCAAATCTTTTTAAAAAGTATCAGAACCTTCCAGTGATTGAACATCTTACTGAAAGATGTTCATTTGAGCATTATTAATAATAATTAAAAATTGGAGATGGTGGAGTAAAAGTCATTGAACTAATGAGTAAATTTTGACATGACGATATTAATAGAGTAAAATTAAATAGAATTTCATTTGACTCAAGTAGAACAAAATTATATATGTACAGAATTATTTATAATGAAATTATTGACAAGGATACTGACTGTTTTGACCCTAATTTTGAAACATTATCTAAAGCAGGCATGTGTAAAAAGTAAGAAATGCAGTATAGTTAAGTAAATATTCTATTTCCTTTTCAAAAGAGTAAATGATTGTTGCTATAAGCCAGTGAGTACTTGAAACATAATCTTTGTCCTCATACAGTTTGTCTGGCATCCATTTGAAGCATTGGAAGAAAGAAAGTTAACAAAAGTACTGGGCGGGAGGGAGAAGATTGTACCCTGTGTCATGCCAGGCCAGGCCACCTCACTTAATAAGTGAGAAGAAAAGAGCAGAGACAGTTGCAGTTGCTGTCTGTCCATTCTGTGCTGGAAAATACTGGTTCTAGCAGCTGCACCTTCTTGACTCTTTGCTATAGCTACATGATATAAAGATTAGAACCATTATCGATATTTTCCTGAGGAGGCCACTGTAACTCACCTAGCACTGGTTGAATTGGAATTTATACCTAAACCTGATGGGTCAAAGCCCAGATCATCCATCCACCTTCTGTTTAACCTGCACACAGCTCACACACTCATGAAGAGCACTGGCCTTGGGAGTATTGCTGCACAGCAGCTGTCTGTTGCTAGGATGCACAGTAGAGATCTTGGAAGTGGCAGAAGATGAATGGGTAGAGAAGACAGATGTGGCACTGGGCTTGAGAAATCTCTAGAACTTTGTACCCTGGTGTCCTCCTCCTGTCCTTTTTTTTTCTAGAAACTGCTGATAAGAGGCAGGGGAAAGTATTGGGAGGGGTCAGTGCAACACGAATCTTAGAAGGTCTTATTAAATAAAAAACCCAGAGCCAGATATCAGGGTTAAAACCTGAGAGATCAGAGGAATAGGAAAAGCCATAGCTAACCTTACCTCACCAACTCTGCTATTTCCAAAAAGAGACCTACTTCCTGTATACCCACACCTATATGCCTTTCTATTCTGCCAACTCATTTCCTATCTCCGCCCAGCTACATCACTTCTTCCTGCCCAGCTCTGTCACTTCCTGTCTGTCTGTACACACTTCCAGACCTTTATGGTTAGTGCTGGGATTAAAGGTATGTACCACCATGCCTGGCACTGTTCCCAGTGTTGTGGTCTTGAACTCACAGAGATCCAGACAGATCACTGCTTTCCGAGTGATAGGATTAAAAACATGTGCTACCATTGCCTGACTTCTATGTTTACGATAGTGGCTGGCTTTTTGATCCTCTGATAAACTTTATTGGGATACACAGATAAAATATCACTGCAGGTCAGTACAGCACTTTGGTGGTACTGAGAATGGGGTGGTCGGGTATGTTAGGGGCACAGAGGCATCACTTGCTCCTGAAGCATCCAGGCTCCTTTGCTTCATCATGTATCCTCTTTTTCCTCCCATCAGAACCACTGCTAACACTGAGGGTGTATATTCCTATGTCTCCTTTCAGAAAGGAGCCTGGGGACTGGTCCTCTCCCTCTTCGTGCTGCAGTCCTCCACATGCACCTGAGGTGCTGCTTCCTCCTAGTCATCTCCTTCATCCCTCCGCTCTCCTCCCACCCTGATGCATCTTCTTCATCCCTCCGCTGTCCTCCTCCCTGATGCTGTCACACTCCCTCTCTCTCAGCAAGTCGTCGTATGAACTGGGATTTGATCTCGTCATGGCTGGATGTGAAGATGGCATGAGGAATGGATGTCTTAGGAAAAAAATGAATCCTTTCCTTCCCCACTTTACTTCCCCCACCCCACCCCATCCCTCCGGCTGAGGGTTGCAGCACTTGAAGGTTGTATAGCAAGGTGATCAAAAAGATTGAGTTGACAGGGTGTGTTCTCATTTTTTTTTTTTTTTTTTTTTTTGGCTCTTTGGGTGTGAGACCTTGGCTAAGTGACATTTTTTGAGCCTTAATGTTCTTATTTGCAAAAGTGAGAAATCACCATTAGACTAATTGAAACACCATGCCAAGAACTTTATGTTATGTACTGGAAAATGCATCTTTTTAATGACAGGTGAGGTCTTGAACTGGATGGCATCTGGGATTCAATATGTATGTGAAAAGCCATTTCATATTGATAATTCATTAGTCCATTTATAGTCTTTTGTTGTTGTTGTTAACTTGATGTAAACCTAGAGTCTCTTGGGAAGAGGGAATCTCAGTTGAAGACTTGCCTCAATCGGATTGGCTTGTGATTGTCTTGATTGAAGATTGATGTGAGAGGACCTAGCCACTGTGCATAGCAGCAGCCCAAGGCAATTAGGCCTGGACTGTATAAAAAGGTGAGCTAAGGAATGAGCCAAGGAATAAGCCGGTACGCAGCAATCCACCATGGTTTCTGCTCCAGGCTCATGCCTTGAGTTCCTGCCCTGACTTCTCTCAGTGATGGGTTGTGACCTGTAAGTGTAAGCTGAAGTAAATCCTTTCCTCCCCATTGTGCTTTTGCTTATGATGTTTATCACAGTAACAGAAAGCAACAAGAACAATGTACATTTATCCATTTATTGCACTCACAACCTCAATGGCTTTTTAGTGTCCTAGCTATTTGCCACAGCAAGCCCATGTTTTCTCCTCTCCTGCTGAGGGGGGTGGGGGGCAGGCTCTTGATTTATATTTAGACTTTGAACTAATGGCCCTCATCCCCTTAAAATATCGTGAGTCATGAGAACTACATATTGTGGTCATATTTATCTTTTGAGCTGGATTGCTGTAGCTCAGGCTTCAGCCCCGTTATGCAGTGACTGTCTTCCTTGCCTGCCAGTGTCAGCACAGAGCCTGCCTGTTAGAGCTTGCCTAGCTCTCCCAATGATAAGGCAGGCTACAGTGAGAGGGAGCTCCTCGGGCACCAGGCAAATTATTAATGGGCCAGCATGAATGGACCCAGCTTGAATTGGGCACAGTGTACCTCAGCAGGATCCTGTCATCCAAAACCACTGTGTCTGTTGTTTGAAGCAGAACCTCTGGCTGCTTCCCAGGTGCACTCATCACACAACTCTGGAATTATGCCATGTTTTTGTCCCTTTGTTTACCTTGCTGACAAAAGGGAACCAGTTTGTTTTCTTACTGTTTTGAGTTGCTGATGAGTCTTCAAAACTTAAAATGTTTGCAATACGTTGTTTCCACAGTCTGGAAAGATCTATTTAATCTGCTTTATCTTATTTCCCTGTGATACAACTTTCTTAATCAGAGTCTCTGAGGAACAAATAAAAACAAAACACCGGAACATGTGTCAGACTTTTTCAGTCTCTTCTGCCTCCTTCCAGCCACAGGGTCGTAAAGCTTCTGGGGATATTGGTGGGAATAAACATGCATCTGAGGTGTTGAACTACATGTGCTCATCTGATGTTCTGTTTGGATCTTAAATGTTTCTCAGAAACCCATGGTGAAGGTTTGGTACTCATTGTAGCAGTCCTTAGAGGTGACTGGATCAGATGATCCTACCTCCTGACTAGATGAATCCATTTGTGGATTGACACCTTAATGGTTTCTAGAGCAGGGACTGTTATGAACACAAGCTCTCACTCCCCCTGGTGTCCACCCCGCGCCCCTACCTTCCTGAGCACCATGAAGTGAGTAGACTTGCTCTACCATGGGCTTCCTGATGTTCTGCCTTAGCAAACAGGACCGAACCAACTGGGTCAAATGTTTGTGGAATGAATCCACTGGAATTGTGAGTCCAAACAAACGTTTCCCCTTTCACTTGATTTATCTTGGAGACGTGGTCACAGTGACGGAAAGCTGACTCACATACCTGGTGACCAGGTGGCAGGAAGGTGAGGTTTTATACTGAACGGACATCTTCCCTGAAACCTACATTGAGCTGTTTTTGGTGTTGGTATTGGCTTTTTAGACAAGCTCTCACTCTGTAGCTCAGACTGGCCTTGAAGTCTTGGCGATCAGCCTTCCCAGTGTTAAGATTGTGGACTGAGTCACCACATCTGGCTCCTTAAGCTATTTTAAATTTGTCAGGTTGTGTTCACCTGCTCCTTCATAGCCACAGTGTCAGTGATTAATACAAGTGGCAGCTGGAAAGTGGCTTTCTCATAATGCCTGTCCCCTCACTGTTGGGAAGGAGTTCCTTGTCCAGCTCTCCATAGAGCAGGTGGAGGTCTGCTGGTAGGTAGGTGGCCTGCAGAGTCAGCACCAAGTCACTGCTGTGCTGACTCATGCTCCTCATGTGACAGCTTTGCTGCCTGCTGCAACCACAGTTTTGTCTTTCCCAATTTGGTCTTTTCTTCTCCCATCTAAGTAGTTGAGTTCTTCCGGAGACTCCACACACGTGCTCTAAACATTGCACCCAGCTTTTCCTTCCTTTTTGAATCCTTTCTCACTTGACAGAAAATGTGGTGCCCTTGGGGAAGCTATACTTTGGTAAATTTTAGTTTCATTTTAAATATGAAATTGTCAAAAAGTGAAAATTTATGCTTAGCAATAGAAGTAAACCCTCCGCTTTTTTTTCTTTTCTTTTTTGTTGGAGAATCTGAGACTCTAAGAATGGAAGATTGTCTCTAGATTACTTAGAGAACTTCCTTGGGGGCTAGCAAATGTTTTCAGATAAAGCAGGTCGTATAGTCCTTGCTTATATTATGAGGACTGTGAGACTAGCCTGGACTTTGTATAAAGATCCTGTCTCTCAAGATAAAACAACAACAACAACAAATCCCTAGAAAAACCAAAATAAACAAGGACAACAAAATCCTTCAATCCTGCAATTATTCCATGGAACCAAACATAAATAGGATGCAAAAAATTTAGCATGCCTGTGTCCTAATAAGATCTTATTTGCACAAACAGGCAAGAGCAGGGTTATGACCGTGACCGTAGTTTGTTCTTAGTAGTGTTATTATTGATGATGAAAATTTTACAAAAGGGTGCTAAGTAGGACAGTCTTTTTTGTTTTTGCATGATTATTTAATAATTATACCTTTTCCATTCCAAAACTGTGTTGCTCAGCAAATGAATGTATTATCACTGTATTGTTATAATACTTGAAAGTTCTTAATGAGACAAAGATGAACTAGAAACTCTGGCTTATTGTAACAGTCAAGGCTGCTGTTTCAGGTGACCTTTCAATAGATAATTTATAAGAGAACCCAACAGTAGAAGAAATTCAGGGAGGGAGAACAGAGACCTCCCACAGTGTCCGTCGTTCATCTTTTTGGTAGTCCCTGCTGTGGACTTCATATGGTTTATATATGTTTAAATGCCCTTTATACGAAGGGCTTTATATGTTTTATCACATGAAATTTACCTAGGCAATCAAAACAATTAGATTTGGTTGTAGTTCTGGACTGTCTGTCTCTACAGCCTACCTTCAATTATTATAAAGTCATTGGATTTAACAACTCAGTCACATGCAACTAGAAGACAGGTTGAAGTGCCAGAGGTGATTGCTACTGCCTTCTTCTATACCCCTCTTAGACATAAACATTGCAGAGGGTGGCTGTTAGGTAGGACCTTTCTGTGGAAGCAAAGGAGTAACAAAGTCGAAGGCCTTTTGGTTGAATTGAGCTTCAAGGCCCAAGAGGAGCATGAATATGTCAGGTGTGTCTATCATCCACAGATTTAAGGGATCACAGGGCTTAAGGAGCGGGTGTAGGCTCTGGTTAGCTCAGAGGTTTGCTGGCTAGGCTACAGGGCGTGGAAGACGGGAGCACCAGGTCTTCCTCCTACCCACAAACCCTCTGCCGCACAGTGAAGAAGTCTGTGTTCAGCGTACATCTGCCTGTCCATTGAGGTACACATTTTCCTGGGATACCTGTGCCTTCTAATGAAGCCAGTGCAGGGAGAGCAGCCCACACTAATTCAGGACCCTTATTGCTTTCTCATCTTTCTAACTCAGTGATTTAAAGAGAATACCAGCTTGTATCTAATTTCCATTGGGAGTTGCCTGTGTTAGATAAACCTGTGCCAAAAGGAAATCTTTAAAAATAATTTCCATGGCTCTGATTATTTGTGGGTGGTATTTTTTTGTATGGTTTCCAAAGCAGTGACCCTAGCCACAGTGAGGACAGTCATGTAGAGCTCTTGCCAACTCCTCACTCAGTGAAAAGTGCAGAGAAAGGTGCCCGTAGCTTTGGTTACAAACTCCTCCTGGAAGTGGAATGAGTGGGTAGCTCTCCCAGCCAAGCTCTTCAGCGTATACCCTTCAAGGTACATTCTAGCTGGTGTGTTTTCCCAGATTCTGAGCATTGCCCCAGGACAACTGTCTGAGTTCATTCTGGCACCAAGACAAGCGAGAGGATGTTTCCTGTTTGCCTGACTCTTGCCCCAACTTCTTTCTCTGTTCTGTTAAGCTCTTGGCTAAATTCTTTCCTCTTGTACTCCACATTTTAACTGATGTTAGGGCACCAAGTGCAAAAATCTGCAAACAGTTAGCTTTCATGTTTGAGCATTCCAGTCCGAACAGACGAAGTTCAAGTTCTCGGAGCACGGCAAGATCCCCCTCTGCATAATGCATTAAACATTTAATAACTGTACTAATAATCCCAAACACTTTTAATGGGCCACATGGGAGCCTTAATGTGGTTTAAAAAAAAAAAAAGAAAAGCGTGTTTCTTCATGTCAAGTTAACTTGCATCAAATTGAGAGAAATTCTTGGAAACAGCTTTGAGGGACTGGAGGTTCATAAGCCGGCAAACAAGTAGCATCTCCTTCCAGTCGTTTCTGTGTTGAAAGAGACAGTAAAACTATGATGATCACTGACCTAGCATTGAACATTTTTTTGCAGTCTAATACTTTTTGAGGTGAGAAGCGTCACAGGGTTCTGGTGTATCTGCTGCGTGTCAGGCTAAGCAGTCATGAGTAGGGTTGGCAGCTAAACCACTCTTGGAACACAGGTCTCTGGCTTCAGGACCTTGTTCTTTGATTGGGAATGTGAACTGTTTGAATTTGGTCCTTTTTGAAGTATTATAGGAAATAGAACATGCAGTATTGAAGGCAAAATTTTGAAGGACAATGTGTTTTGTGTTAAATTGAACTCACATTTATTTTTAAGTTGAATGTTTTCCAGAGTTCTTCTCCGGTGAAACAGGTGTGCATTTGAAGCAATGCAGTTGCTGTCTGAAACTCAGAAAGAAGTAGTTAAAACAAGGATGAGTCCATTAGCGCAATAACCCGTTTTACTTTGTTTGGCCTATTTCAAGTACGGTTGGCTCCTTGCTCCAAACATAATCCAGTCAAAACACTTGGAGTTACAACGTGAATACACTAAGGACTTAGGAAACTGATATTTTTCAAGCATTTGCAAGGAAATGATGTCTTCTGGATAAAATTCATGACATAAACCTAGTCCATCAGCCCACTAGCACTGTACTTTGATGATAACTTTAAAATTTAAATACTTTTTTAGTTGAAAACTTAAAAAATTGCATATATCACCAGAAGTATGGTTTACATGGTAGGTATTAGAATACTGTTATAAAACTGATATTTTCGAGAAAACAAAGGCTTTGCATTGATTTTGCTATGTAATCATCTCTCTGTCTTGATTCTTGATGTTGTTTTTGTCTGGCATAGTGTACTAGGCCGTAGTATCTGGTCTAGTATTGCCTTTAACATGATTAACACACACAAATTGTAAATACTGGGCCAGTTTTTATTCTTTGAGGGAAGTTTAGTTTTCTCGTTCAGAGAAAATAGCAGGCCGTTGACTATCATCGATAAACCATTACTGAGCAAAGCGAAGGTACGACCCCCAAACAAGGCTAGTTTTCATGTAAGGCTTAGGAGCTGGCTCTGGGGCCTGTTGGAGAAGTTACTGCACGTTGGCTGCACCCAGGAGGGCATTCTGCCTCTGAAGAGTGGGTTTGTTTGCACATGTCCCTTCCAGGATGCTTTACAATAAACAGGTCTGTTCCTCTCTGACCTTCTTCATCAAGATAGTTTCAGCAACAAGCAGCTCGCTCCATTTAAGGACAGCAGTGATGCAAGCATCTAATGACAGTGAGTGTCCTAAAAAGAAAAACAAAAAAGCCTTGCTTTCTAAGAAGGAATTTACTGGTATTAGCAAAGAAAATCTCGAAGTGACTTTAGTTATCTCCACTGGCTTTCATTCATCTTTCCTTTTAGCAGAATGAAAAATGTGTGGATAGTTACAGCTTTGTTCTAAAGTGGCCCATAATTTGGTCTGTGTTTTACATCCCAGGGTCCAAATATGGCATTGATGCTCGGAGAAGCCTCCTTTTTTTTTTTTCATTTCAGTCTATTCAGTAGTTAATGTACTTATTTTCAGGTCAGGATTATTGTGTAGGCAACTGCTAACTGAGAGCGTGTTGTGTTTGAAAGAGCTTGAAAGGAGCTGTTTGTCCATTCAGATCATTTTAAGTGGTCAGGTTTTTGTGTTTGAAAAAGCTTCAGAATTTGTGAATGATTTTAAGTCAGTCTTTTCTTTCAACTTAATGCCATTATCTGTTTCTGGGTCTCTGTAATACCTGCCCTCTGGTGCTGGAAGCTATGCTTGTGAATCACAGCATGGTCAAGGACCAGGCTGATGTGGTATCCATGTTACAGCATGTATTGAGACATCATTCCTGGAAATGCAGAGATACACAAGGAAGGACCAGATTCAAACTTGGAAACTGCAGAGGCCAGAGCTCTATGCAAGTCTGAGGTTGAGCAGGGTATTCTAATAAAGATGATGTGTGAGTGAGTTTTCCAGTGTGTTATCAATGTAAATGGCAACATTTATTAAAAGAGAGGAAATATGCTTGCTTTATGGAAGTGGGCATAGTCTGTTGGTTTGAAATTCCTTTTCTGGTGGCGGGTGGATGGACAGGCTTGTAAGAACTCCTAGCTCACTTCTGAGCTTCTTGACTGTAGGGCTATTTGTTAACCATGCAGTCCTTCCATTTGTCATTGAGAGATTGGGGCAGGTAATATTGGCCTGTTTCATGGAGTAGATGTGAGGAGTAAGTTTAGGTAGTATTAAGGAAGTCCTTGATCCCTGCTAACAGAGGCTGCTGCCTCTGAAGATGCTGACAAGTGAGCAGACTGGTACTCCTAGATAGGGCTTTGTCAGCATATAATCAGTATAATTCTAAGCAAGTCTTCCTACTTTTCCAGGTCATTACCAATTCAGCTTCTACAAGAGAAAAGATTGTGTTCAAATGTCTTAAAGAGGGAAATTTTGTTTTTAAGGTAAAAAGCAAACTATGGTAGTTTGGATAAAGCCCTCATAGGCTCATATATTTGAATACTTGGTCACCATGCAGTGGAACTTGTGGTGGTATTGTGTTCCCCAAAATATTGTGTACCCTAATAAACTTATCTGGGGTCAGAGAACAGAAAAGCCACTAGATACTTAGGATAGGCAGTGGTAGCACACGCCTTTAATCCTAGCATTCCAGAGGCAGAAATCCACGTGTTAAAGGATACAGCCAAGCATGGTGACTCACGCCTTTAATCCCAGAAAGTGAGCCTTTAATCCCAGGGAGTGGTGGTAGAAAGCAGAAAGGTATCTAAGGTGTGAGGACCAGAAACTAGAAGCATTTGGCTGGTTAAGCTTTTAGGTTTTGAGCAGCAGCAGTTCAACTGAGACCCATTCTGGATGAGGACTCAGAGCCTCCAGTCTGAGGAAACAGGATCAGCTGAGGATCTGGCTAGGTGAGCTAGCTATGGCCTGTTCTGTCTCTCTGATCTTCCAATGTTCGCCCCAATACCTGGCTCAGGTTTGATTTTATTAATAAGAACTTTTAAGATTCATGCTACAGGAACTGTTTGAGAGGAATATAAGGATTAGGAGGTGTGGCCTTGTTGGAGTGGATATGGCCTTGTTTGAGGAAATGTGTCACGGGGTGGGGATGGGGGTGGGTGGGCTTTGAGGTTTCAAAAGCCTATTCCAGGTCCAGTCTTTCTCTTTGCCTACTAATGAGGATGTAGCTTCCAGCTACTGCTCCAGCGCCCTGCATGCATGCTGCCATGCTCCCTGCCACAATGATAATGGACTACACCTCTGAAACTGTAAGCGAGCCCCCAATTAAATGTTTCCTTTTATAAGAGTTGCCTTGGTAATAGAACCTCTTCCAGCAATAGAACAGTGACTAAGACACAAAACAAGAATGAATACTTTAACAATTAAGAGTTCTGTTAGAAAAATAAATATTCAGTTAATAAGGCATGCTTGCTAAGAATGTTAGGAAAAAGTTAATTAAAAGGACATTGTTGCTTTTCTCCTGGAAATTCATCTGGACACACAGACGGCCGGCCATTCTCTTAGCAGCACTGAAGCTTTTCCAGTAAAGACTGTGTTGCCTATGTTGATGCCTCTGTTGCAGAGGATTGGCCCTGGCCATAAAAAGATGGTGTACTATGTGTGGTTTTATGCCTTTTCCTGCTTGTTATATTTTCTTTTTTTTTTTCCTGGTAATACCCCCAAAGTCCACTTTATTTAGCTTTATTTACACAAATAATGTAGTATCTAATTGTACTTAATAGTACTGAAGACTGAACGTAACGTTCTAGTTAGGAAGAAGTGATTAGGCACTATTACAGATATTACAAACCCTGAACGCTTAATCATTGTGTATCCTGTATTAAAATTTGCAAATTTTTAATTAGTTCTTCTTTTTAGAGTCCCCCTATATGACATTTTAATAACTTTTTTTATATTTTCTTATGTGGGTTCAATGCAATAAAATCAATGTATTGGAGATCTTTTAAAAACAGAAATACTGTATTAAGTATAATAAGTATATGATAAAATATACCTGATAAGTATACTGTGAGATGAAATTTTACAGCTATTTATATCAGGGTAAGGACTTCATCTTATAGTCCTCTGAAAACAGTTTTATTGTGATATAAATATATGCCATACACCTTTTCCATATAAAGTACACAGTTCACTAGCTTTCAGTATGTTCATGGGGCTGTTCATCCATCACCACAATCTGATTTTAGACCATTTTTATCATCTGTAAAAGAAGCTCCATACTCATTCCTCCTCTCATCCTAGCCACCATTCCTAATTCATCTACACTTTGTCTCTAAGTTTGCCAATTTGAAAAGTTCATGTAAACAAAACGATAGAAGATCTTCTGTGTGGTTTCTTTCACGTGGCAATGTGTTTTCAAGGTCTGTCCATACTGTAGTTCCTATCAGTATTCATTCCTCTGTGTGATCAAATAGTATTACTTATAAGGATATACTACCTTTTATGTATTCACAGTGGGAAGTTGGGTTGTTTCCATGCCAGGAGTATTGTGGCTAATGCTGCTCTGAACATTTTACAAATTTTCATTTCCCTAGTTTTCATCTGTCTTGTGCGTATAACCTGGAGATAGAATTCCCAAGTCATGTGGTGACTCTGTTTAGCTTTTTGAGGATTTAAAATGTTGAGCTGTTTTCATAGTGGCTAAACTGTTTTACTTTCTTACTAGCAGGGAAAATATGAGGATTCTAATTTTTCCAAAGTTCGTTTTTGTTTTTTTTTTGTCTGTCTTGTTTACATCTTGGTGATATGACATAGTATGTCATGTTTTTAATTTTTATTTTTTGATAGCAGTGATGTTTTGGTACTGGACATTGGTTAGTTCTTCAGAGAAATGCCTGTTGAACTTTTATGCCTGTTTTAAAATTAGGTTATTTATCTCTTATTTGTTGACTTTTAAAGGTCCTTTGTATACTCTGGTCATATATTTGATTGATATATATTTTCTTCCATTTTGTGGATCATTTCCTTTTTAAAAAATATTTCATTTTTAATTATGTGTATGTATGTGTCTGTGTGGGGGTATGTGTATATGAATACAGATTTTGGGGGAGGCCAGAAAAAGGTGTCAGATCCCCTGGTGTTGGAGGTACAGGCAGTTGTGAGCTGCCTGACATGGGTCCTGGAATTTGAACTTTGGTCCTCTGGAAGAGAAGCCCTATCTTCAATCTGATTATTTCTTTATTTTTAAATTCATTTTTTAACTGATATATGAAATATAGAAACTGTATAAAGTAATAGAATGCTGTGCCGTTACATGTTATACACTAGTTAATGTTTAAATCAGGGCTAATACATCTATTACTGCAATGATTTATGATTTCTTTATAATAAAAACTTACTTTTGGCTGTTTGAAAGAGGATTATCCTGATGTCAATCATCCATGTCTGGCCTCCATAGATTAATATTCCCACACACCTACACATACTCTCTCTCTCTCTCTCTCTCTCTCTCTCTCTCTCTCTCTCTCTCTCTCTCTCCCTCTCTCTCTCTCCCTCTCTCTCTCTCTCTCTCTCTCTCTCACACACACACACACACACACACACACACACACACACACACACACACACACACACACACTTTAGTTTCTGGGAAGAACAATGAGAATTCTGTGTTCAAAAAAGGACAAATGGCTGTCACTTGTACTCTGTTTTTGTAAATTTGAATGTTCAAAATAAACATGTGGTTTACTTGGAAAAAAACAAAACTAAGAGCAGGGCCCTAACGCAGCATTTTTAGTGTCTGTTTTAGTTCAGCACATTATAAAAAACTGTCTTTTTTGGCTTCGTTCTGGGCTCCGTTAGCCTGCCTGCTTACTTAAGCCAGTGTTGTGACACTAACACATGGCAGAGAGGTCAAAAGATGTTTTCCAAATACCACGCATATATGCACACATCACACACGTATACTTTTCTACCTATTGGACAGAAGCAATTTTAGAGATATAAATGCTGTTTGTAAGACCACTTGTTAACAGTGTATTTTTAGAGAAATAAGGCAGGAGGATTAAGTTTTTAAACCTAGTTACGAGCAGGTATTATTATTAAATGAAATTTATTTTTTCAATAAAAGCATAAAATTCTGTGTATTTATAATGTATTATAATGTGATGTTTCAATACATGTATATATGTATATTTGTATGCATATATACAACAAAGGATGGCATACTTTGATCATATTCTCCCACTCTATTATCTGTCTTCTCTCAATTCCCCAATTCCCCTCCTCTTCCCAAAAATGCTTTTTCTACTTTCACTTCTCTCTCTTTCCTGCACGCACGCACGCGCACACACACACACACACACACACACACACACACACACACACACACACGTTTCCATATATGAGCGAACATGAGAAAAGTAGTATTTTCTTTTGCTTCACATGATCTCTGCTCCATTTTCTCGTAAATGACAATTTCATTTTTCTTAATTGCTGACTAATACTATGTATGGTCTAATATCAATATAGTTTTGATTTGTTTTTACTTGTATTTATTGACTGTTCTTCTTTTGAAATATGTTAGTTCTGTTCATGCATCCATTTCTTCATTGGTATTTGTTCTTTTAGTGTTTGACTTTTTTAGTTGTTTATATACGCTAGATATTAATTCTCTTTTGAATGAGTTGCTGGCAAACGTATTTCCCCCATTATGTATGCTGTCTTTTCACTGGGTTAATTATCTTCTTTACTGTGTAGAAACTCTTCAATTTAATTGAGTTCTACTTGCCAGTTCTCACTGTTATTTCCTGAGCTTGTGGGGTCCTGCTCAGAAACTTACTGTCTGCATCAGTATTTTTGAAGTGTTCTCCAACGTTTTCTTCTAGTTATGTCACGGATTAAGGAATTAGGTTAAACGTGAATCAATTTTTAATTGATTTTTTTTTCAGGGTAAAGGATAGTTTATTTTTCTTCTTTCTCTCTCTCTCCAGTTTTCTTAGTGCATCAGTTAAAGATGCTTTTTTTCTCCAGTGAATGATTATGGCTGTAGATGTGTGCATGTATTTCTGTGTCCATTTTTCAGTGCAGTTGGTCTGTGTATCATTTTGTGAGTCAGGAAGTACCACACTGTTTTGTTACTGTAGCTCTGCAGTATTTATTTAAATTCGTTTTGCACCTTTTGCTCAGGATTGACTGACTGGGGTCTTTTGTTATTCAATATTCAGCATCAACCCACTCTTTCTGTTGCTGTGAGAATGCCTTGGGATTTTGACAGGGAGCTCATTGAGTCTTTACATCACTTAGGTAATACAGTCATGTTCACAATGAACATGGAGATCTTTTTCATTTTTCAAGAGTCTTTTTCAAGTTATTTCTCCTCTTTTTTAAAGTTTTCCTTATAGAGATCTTTCACTTGCTTGCATAGGGTTACTCTTGGATTTTGATTTTATGTATTCATTTTTTCAGGCTCTTAAAATAGGACTGTCTGTGGTCCCCTGCTCCCCCCCCCCCCCCTTAGCTGATTTGCTGGGTTTGGTATATGAAAAAGCTACTGACTTTTGTATATCAATTTTGTATCCACAGTCTGATGAATATCAGTTATACAAGTTTCTGGTGCTGTCTTTAAAGCATTTAGTTACTTTTATTTTCTTGACGTCCAATGACCTTTTAAAAAGTCATTCCTTTAATTGCCCTCTGTGTCCAGGTTTGCATGTTAGAATGTTAGAGAAGTGACTATTGCAGGGGCATGTTGACCACGAGCCTGCCGTAGTTCCATGTTTCTGAGAACCGTGATTGTTCCGTCAGCTGTGTCCAGGCTTCCAATGAAGTCAGAAACCAGAGCTCCCAGGGGCCCACTCAGTGGTGATGAGAAAACAGTCATAGGCAAGAGGTTTAATTGGAAATTCGGTTTGCTCTATACATAAAAATGTCTTTGATGTTTAAAATAATTAATATTTTTGTGAGTTACTTTCAAGTTTTATTTGACCAGTGTGGTGCAGGGTGGCAGTAGTATTAGTTAGCCAAGTGATGTCTGTGCAGAAAACAGTACAGAGCTGGCCTGGGCTTCAGCCACTTACTTGCTACTTGTTTGTATCTCTTCAGAGCCTCAGTTTACAGATCTCCAAACTGGGGTTAATGACAGTGCTTACCCACATCAGAAGCTGAGTCTGTCCCAAAGGTCTGATTGCCTGTCCCATCTCATTGCATATTTCTTAGACATTTTTCCTTGTCATTTCTTGATTCAGGCTAATTCTACCTCTTGTTGCCAGGACAACGTAATAGCCTCTGAATTAGTGTCCACATCTGGTTTCTTCCCTCTGCTCTCATCGTCTTTTGGAGCCAGGGTGATCCTGTGTTTCATGTGTTAATCCTGTCTGACTAAAAAGTCAATGGCACATTATTGAAGATAAAATTTAAAGAAAATGAAATCTCTATAGTGTAGCCAGCCTTCTAATTCTTCGCAAATGTGTTTTTTTCATAATTATTGTTATCGTTCATATATATATGTATTAATATATCAGATAAAACACTGTAGCAGATCCCTATCTATGCTGTTCTCCATCCTCAGATCATCTACCCCAGAAAATACTTCATTTATTTAGTTAGAGTATAACTTCTTGCTTTGTCAAATTTTAAAACAACCTGTTGACATCTGTGATGGGAATCCAGTACTCCTAAACCTCTCATTTTCCTATCTATACACAGAGAAGCTGCCCGTCTTTCTAGCTTCCATAGTTATATCACAGTGTTGATTTATGTTTATTTTTTATAGTTACGTAAGTGTTTTCACTGGTGATTTCCAACTTTCTACCATGAATCCCATTTTCTTATTGTTATAAATAGAGTAGGTTTTTGCCCCCTAGGAATTTAGAGTTATTCCTATTTTTTGTTTGTGACTGTTTCCCTCAAGTTATCCTAATGAACTTCATAATCCTCCCAAAGAGCCCCCTCTCCAATCATCATACCCATCAAGGAATGTATCACCACACGCCTGCCTGAAGACATTGGGCTACTGCTTTCAGGATTGGTTATATCAGATGTCATTCTCAACCTCTTTCTTCCTCCTTCAGAAGGATGCTCTTTCCTGCATGATGCTGTCTTTCTCAGTTTATTCTTTTATTTATTCTTATAGCAATCTCCTGAGAAAGAATGTATCTAGAGGTAGGGACCATCCACTGCTGCCCTCTTCCCTGCTGCTTGACTTAGTCTGTTTCAAGCCTCATCTGCCCCATGATACCGTCTTTTTGTGTTTCAGTGTGGAGACAGGCTTTGCTATCCCTGCATTTTTTCCCTTTTCCTTAGTCTGGTTGACTCTCACTCATCTTTCTACCTGCATAAAGGAATGTCATCAAGCTTTGTTTTCAGGCGAGAAGGTCCTATGGAGAAGGAGAGTCAATCATATATGTGGTCTCTGCTGTTAGTCAATTTAGGTATAACAAAGTAATAAGAGGTAGCTTTTCTTAAGCAGATGCATGGGAATTATGGGGATTGGGTTATAAATTGTTTCATATTTTTTGGAGTAAGATAGAGTATAATTCATTAACAAATAAGATTAGTAGTATCTCCTTAAGGAGACATTTTTCATTATAACAGGAAGCCTCAGAAACAGTGAGGTAGCTGGTAAGTGCTAACCATGTGAAATGGGCACTGGGATTGGGACTCCCCTCAGATTCGAGCTCGCTTTCCTGGGCCACTCTAACAAGTTACCACAAATGGCTAGAAAACCAGATAGAGCCCTTCCTTCCCAGTTCTGGAAGCTGAAAGTCTGCAATAAGTTGCCAGCTGGACTAGGCTTTGTCAACTCTAGAGGAGAATTCCTTTTTTGGCTTGTTCCAACTTCTACTGGTTGCCAGTCTCGTTGTCTTGTGAACATAGCCATTTGCTCCATCTTTATACCACCTTTCAATTGGTGTGGCTGTCTCCTCTGTGTCTTCTCTAAGGGCACTTGGGATTGAATTTAGGGCCCATTTTGATAATTCAGGGTGCTGTCTTCAAAACATATAACTTAGTTATATCTATAATGACCCCTTTTCTAAATAAGGTAACCCACATTCTAGAATTAGGGCATAGACAATGGAGCCACCATCCAACCCTAAAATAGTTTCCAAAGCATGAGGCCCTATAAGTTATGTGGTCTCTGCTCCTAATCAGAAAATACGTTTTCACCTGGTCATGATCATCACACAGCAATTGATATTTTGCCGATTTATTCTTTCACTTAATAGGGAATCATACCATAAATCAGGCCCTTTGTTAAAGTTCTGTGTAGAAGCCAATAAAATGTAAATCCTGGCCCTCAATAACATCAGTGTGCCCAGACAGGACAGTTTCTCATGAGGGCTACAATGTCTATGTTCATGAATGACCATAGAAATAAGGAGGCAAAAATATGAAGAGAAACTGTCAATAATCTGAGGCACGGAGAGGTTATGGGAGGATAAGGCAGAAGACAAGACGCAATTTTCATGATTCACCCACTGAAGTCTTTGAACTGACTTTGAGTGTGCAGGGTGGACTAATGATGCAATCAGGAACCAGCTAACTTGAAATCACCTATAGAGCATCATCTCCCTTTATTTAGTAAGTCCCCAGATCATAATGTTAGGGCTTTCTCAGACAGTGCTGCCTTTGCCTCTCCATGTACCTTAGGTAAGTTGCTTACCACTTAGAAAGTGTCAGGATTTCTCTGTGACTTCTTTGCCATTCAAAAAAGAAGGCAAAAGGGGAAAAGACCAGCACACACTTACAGTTACCTATTATTATAATTACTCCTCATCATTTGCATTCCATTCTGCTTTTTCATTTGGGAAAGTGAAGGGTAGAGGGAACAGCTGGTGCCTCTGTAATTATACATAACCCCAATCCTGTCTTTTCTGTACATTCTTGGGAGAAGAAAAGAAATGTCATCCTCTGTCATGCATGATCCTTTAAAAATTATGTACACATATACCCACCCATGCACACACCCACATGTATATATGCAGACCTAGTAATTATACAAGTAATTAGTCACTTTGGGTGTTGAACATTTATTAGTAAGAGTAGAATTTTTTATTTTACTTTAGATTAGAAAAAACCTTGTTTGTGTAAGCGCACACATAATGTATTTCAGGTGACACGTGCTGCAATGTGTGGCAGAGGACAGCTTAAAGAATCTATTCTTCTACCTTTACATGAGTTCTGGGTATAGAACTCACATTATCAGATTTGTGTGGCAAGTGCCTTTACCCACTCTGATATCTAGCTAGCCCTAATTTTTTAATTTGGTTTTCACTTTTTAAATTAATAAAAGTAGTTTATAGTTTTAGAAAATAATTTTTAAAAAATTACTTAAGTTTTTGCCTAGAATGCTGATGCATAGCTGTAATCTCAGCACTTTGGAGGCAGGAGGATCATAAATCCCAGACCATTATCTACATAGTAAGTTTAAATCTGGACTACAGATGCCCTTGTCTCAAAACAACAATAACAACAACAACAACAAAAGGTTTTCCAACTTTTTTACTATTTGCTATGATTTGAAGTTATAAGAGAATAAAACAGCATCCCAGAATGGAAAAGAAGAGGAGGAGCTGTGTGTTGATTCTGATCCTTTGTGGGAACTTCACATTGGATGGATAAATCTAGTCATCATTTTTGAGATGACATTAATTTTTATAGTGACATGAATCATTCAAGAAAAATTTGTACCTTTCCCAGTTACTCTCTTTTATCTGACACCAATGAGTAATAACACAAGTAACAATTCAATGCTTATGGACAAATTAATTTTAGTTAGAAGCTAAAGTGCTCTTGGGGAGTAAGCTTCGTTGGCTATACAGTATTCTTGGGAAAATGTTATCTTTTCCCCCATTATCTGTTCTCCTTTTCTTGTCTTCTCCCTCCTACCTCCTGGCAGTGAGTTGCCATTCTACCACACTAGCCCTTTGAATATCTGCTTAGGGACCAGGATTGGGAGAGGGGGATCAGTGTCTAGACCTTTCTGCCCAGTCTGAGTTCCCCGAAGAGAACATCATTGCACCCCATGTGAAAACCTGTACCCGCCTGCCCAGAGTAGCTGATCAGTATTCCTCTCACTAGTTACATTTCCCTAGGCTTACCAATTTGACTGATCGGGTTAGATAAGTTTGTGATTTGGGATTTTCCTTCCTAAGCATGAATATAAACATCTCAGACCTCTCACACTACACTAAATGAAGCCCACATGAGGCTGTAGAGAAAACCCAGAGTTTCCTTTATTCATGTGACTAACATTTATTATTTCATTTTGACCTATGCATGGAAAGAAACGCTTTGATACATTCATGGCTTGTTTAGAGGGAGTTTTAGTCTATTTGTTTTCAGGATTTGGGCTTTGTAATAAATTTCGGATGGTGTCCAGCAATCCAAAAGCATATTCCTGGTTTGCTTCTGCTTTAACGCTTTGGAAAGTGCCATTTTAAGAGTACTGCTTATGAAATGGAAATTTCCTGTCTAACTATTAGGAGGTGTTTTCTTTTTATAATTTAATTTTTACCTTCTGCTCTTTAGCCATATTATGGAAGAGGTAAAATCTATGTTCAGGGTGATCACCATCATCTCTCACTTTTTCTTAATAATCCCAGTGTCTCTAAGAAAGGAAGAACACCAAAATCATGGAAAATTCACTGACTTTCCTGACATAATTGCTATCAATAAAATGTTCTTTTCATTCTAGTCCCCCTGGATATAAACGAGCACAAGCCAAAATTAGCAATGATCTCTATGCCAAGAGAATTTCATGAGTTCGGGAAGCCCTTTGAGTCTCTGCCCTTAGTCTGGCAATTGTTTCATTTCTGTGTTAATGACAGAATCCAAGACCATGTTCAGTCTGCAGAGGTCCCATCCACAGAGTGGGAGTTGGGCGCTGAGCAGCAGAGCTGGCTTTGTGCAGATTCTAATTCTGTCTGTACTGATGTTGGCTTCCCAGACAGCACTCAGACAAAAGCCTGGTCCTCACCGCAGTTTTGGGAACCCATACTGTGAACAGAGGATACTACCTTCGTAGCACATCAAGTAATAATGTAAGGGACTCCTATTTGCGAAGACTAGAAGAATGATGTAGAGTTTTATAATGGGATAAATAAAGACTTTTTGGAAGCATGAATACCATAAAAAGGCTTACCTGTGTCACCCTTCTCAAAGTAATGGAATGTAGTCCCAGCAGTGAAACTTTGGAGACTGAAGTACAGTCACACACTGGCTCCTACTTTTATATTACTGGTTAATCTTTATGTTTCTGGTATGAGTTTGGGTGTTTACACAATTCAGTGAATCTTTGAGCTTTTTTCCTTATGAAGTCTTTTAACACATTTGGAAAGTCAGTAAACATAGTACCGTGGCTGCTTTGTGGCGTTTAGTTTTGGTTTCTCTCTGAAATTACCACCATGCTATTAAACTTTGATGAAGTTAAGAGCATCAGAGGCTAGAAGAAAGTAATTACCAGTGGTTATTCATGTTTGGAGTTTGGGAAGTGTGCTGCTTCCATGAAGGAGTCTGAGGGCTCACATGGTGAGAAGTTCCTTGGCTACATGTAAACCAAGAAATACGTTTCAAAATCAGTTTTGATTAAAATGGGAATTTGAGCCTGCCATGGAGAAACAACTGACTTGCACATTATTTATAGCAAGAGCATAAAGGTTTGATATAGAGACAACGTTTTCTCATCTTTCTTTAAAAATAGTTTGGATTACAAAGAGAAAATAACTGCTTTGGTATAGAGGCAAATCTTTTTTGAAAGTGCGTTTTAATTCCCTGAGTTTATGTCAAGGTGGAAAATAAAGAACAGTTACTAATAACTTTTCCAAAGAACCAGTGCTGCAGCTCAACTCTCCATAAAAGTGTAAGTGGCAGATCCTGATGAGCAGATTGCACACATGTACTGGAATGTGTGTGTGTGTGTGTGTGTGTGTGTGTGTGTGTGTGTGTGTGTGTGTGTGTGTGTGTGAAGCCCTCCTCCCACTCCACCCTCTTTTTAAAGCAAGGCTGCTTGTTGTACATTATGTTGCACAGCCTGGTTTCAAAGTCCTAGGCTCAAGAGATGCTCTCAACTTCTTGCGTAGCTGGTCCTACAGATGTGCACCGTCACATCCTGCTGGAGTCCTCACCTTTACACAAACTTTCCAGTTCTCATATGTTCCTCAGATCATCTCCCAAGGTAGACTGCCTATGGATGGTGTGCTGAGCAGAATCAAGGACTGAGTGATGCAGTAGACAGACCTGACTAGCTGAGCAGCTTGTTTTGGGATCAGGTGCCCTCCACCTGGGTGCTGTGTCCTGTTAGAGCAATGTATCTCTTGAGCCTAGGACTTTGAAACCAGGCTGTGCAACATATAGATATCAGATATCCACATTACAGATTCATAACAGCAAAATTACCATTATGAAGTAGCAACAAAGTTTTTTTATGGTTGGGGGTCGCCACAACATGAAGTACTGTATTAAAGGGTCCTAGCATTAGGAAGGTTGAAAACCACTCGGTTAAAGGATCAGGCCCTCAGTCCTGCCTCCTGTCTGCCCTGCCTTGACAGGTCAGGGTCACTTGGAAAGCTGGTTTAGTCTGGTGCATAGATAGTTTCCCATGCTGTTGAGAAGCTGTGTGTCCTCTGTTTTCACTGGGTAGAGTTTAAGACGTATCTTGCAGACTCGCATTATATATGACATGTTTTCTGCAGGCCTGTTTGATTTTGCCTCCTTGATCTGACATGTGATGGCAAGTGGGTTAGTTGTCTGCTCCTCTTACGTTTCTCATATTTCTCTTAAAAAGTGGTATCTTACTTAATAAACTGGAGCTCTTCTTTCCTGTGTGCCAGGAATAATTCTCAGCCTGGGAACACAGTTTGAAAAACCACAAAGGCCTCTGGGCTCTTGAAGGTAGCATAAGACAGTGCACAAAGCAAGGCCATTTCAGATACAGATTGAGTGTTGCCAGATCTGTATGGCTGAAATCGGAAACGTTTCTGTGTTGACATTATAATTCAGGAGACTTGGATTTTGGGTTTGGGGATTAGTGAAGTTCATCTGGCAAAGTCTGCAAATATTCCAGAATCAGACAAATTCTGAACTCTGCAGTGGAACATTGCAGTTGAAAGCCAAGGAGGCTCTGCCCCGGGGATCTGGGAGGCAAGGTTCTAGCAGAGGAAGCTTCAGACAGAGCCATGAGAAGCAAGATGCTGTTTCAGAGGAGCAGCTTTGCGTCTGCACTTCTGTGCTGTTCACTGAGCTCTCATGCATAGCTTGTAGACGATCATTACTGAAGCCCTACTTTTCACTTGATTCTTAAGTGACATTATACCCCAAACATTGTTTTCTTTGTGCTTTCTGGCAAGATTTGCCTTTCTTGTTCTGGGCTGTTCAGACATTTCTGTATTTGACTGATGTGTGGTCCCTGAAGGTGTGACTTTCCTAAGTGAGAAAGGAAGCTTAAATGGTCCACTGTGGTGTGGGAAAACAGCATTTATCTATGTTTAGTTTATTTAATAATGATGATGATGATGATGATGATGATGATGATGATGATAAGCCTAATCAGGTTTGGGGATGTCTCTGATTTGCAGAGTACTTGCCTAGCATGTAGGAAACACTACATTCAGCCTCCAGGGCTACATATACAGTGTGTGTGTTTGTATGTCTGTTCTGTCACTGTGATGGTTTGAATGAGAATGCCCCCATAGACATTTATTTGCATGCTCAGTCCCCAGTTGTTGAGCTGTTAGGGAAGGATTAGGAGATGTGGCCTTGATGGAGTAACTGTGGCCTTGTTGGAGCCTTTTGTCACTGGGGGCGGACTTTGAGGTTTCAAAAGCCTACCCTCACCCCATCCACCACCCCCGCCTGCTGCTTGTGGCTCACAATGTAAAGCTGCTAGCTACTGCTCCAGTGCCATGCCTGTCTGCCTCCCGCCATGATAATAATGGACTAACCCTCTGAAATTGTAAGCAAGCCCCCAATTAAATGCTTTCTTTTATATCTGCTTCCCGCCATGGTAATAATGGACTAACCCTCTGATACTATAAGCAAGCCCCCAATTAAGAGCTTTCATGGTGTCTCTTCACAGCAATAGAATAGTAACTAAAACATGGAGACCCATATACATATGCAGACACATACATGACATGCATACACTTGCACACACACACACACACACACACACACACACACACACATACACACACACCAGACACAAATCCATGCACACATACAAACGGATGTGTACATATACACACAGATACATATGACCTCATGTACATGCACTCACACAGAAACATAGGCACATAGACACACACACACACACCCATGCACACACATACAATATATACACATGCACATGCGGGTACACACACACATGCACAAGCATAATGAAATGGTTGTGATTTCTATAAAGAAAAGTGTGAGAGGAGATTGATAATTTAATAAGCCTGATTTAATCATTTCTCAGTGCTTATATATAGCATCATGATGAATACCAAAAGTATATGTAATTGTATATACCAGTTAATTATAAAGAAATTGGTATTAGCACCTTTACAGTTGCATGGGAGGGCCCTCAGTTTAGAAAGTTGAGTTGAGAGAGAGAGGGGGATCTCTTCTCCATGTGGACAATGCCACCCTCGCAGCTATGGCATGGTGCAGCTGTATGGGAAAACGTGTTCTCCTTATAACATACTTTGTAAAAATGAACCTTGTCTAGTTTGCATGTTACCCCAGACTCCTTGGTGGCATAGGATGGTTGCAAAAAATAACCATCTTCAGGAGCTGCAGAGATGTCTGCTCTTCCTGAGGATCTGGGTTCAGTACTCAGCACCCACATGGAAGCTCACAACTAATTGCAACATCAGTTCCAGAAGATCAGATGCCCAGTTGGGCCTCAGTGGCATCAGGCACACAAATGCCACATAGACATACGTGTAGGTAAAGTACCCACCACAGAAACTTAACCCCTCTGAATGAGGGTTCACAGCCTTGTGTTGTTTGTACTCAAGCTAAAGTTTGGACTGGGAGATTTTAATGTTATGAGTAGAAGCTGAAGAAAAATGGACCTTTATAAGCCATAACCAGTAGATTTCTGTCAAGGAGAAACTCAGTTTTTCAGAACCCTATTTGGAGATGCTGTCTAAATGGGCCTTTTATTTGTGCAGAAACATCAGAGACCCACTGTGCAATGAGGAGAGTTGGAGCTAAGTCACAACAGTGTTATGGTTGTTCAGTCCAGCAAACGTTTGACTTGCTTCTTCTGGATAGCTTGATGGTATTCAAGTAGAGCATCTCTCGGCCTTGAAATATTTTTTAGATGCTCACATTGCCTCTCGGTATAATTTCTCAGCTGAGTCTTCCTTTAGTGCCTTTCAGGGAGTAAGAAGAGTTGTCATATTGGGTATAATGTAGAGTGACAGTGAGGTGATAGAGGGGAGAGGTGGTTTCTCTTTACTGCCAGATCCCCAGAGCAGCCCTGTGCCTTGGAGGGTAAGAGGGAGCACGAGCCAATGTTGGGCTGATGGAGTAACATCTGAGCTGTACGAGGACCACGAAGGAGTTGGCCCCAAGGTGGGGAGCAGGTCTGCTCTCCCTCTCCTTTCTATGGTACCTTTGTGAGTACCTTCTCTCAGACTTCCGAAGCTTTGGAGCGTCAACAGATAACAATACTAAATGCAGAACTTATCACCTCACGGAAGGATCTGGCTAGCGGACCAACCATACAGCAGCTGGAGAATTTGAAGTACTGAATCTGTGTTTGAAAAGGAGAATCATGAAGCTGCCAGCTAGATAAAGGGAGTCTCACCTTGGTATGTAGTAGCAGGTTTCTATGAAGAAAACACAAGCCCAAACTGCAGAAATCCTTGGGTCAAACCCACAGAGAAGTGGTGGAGGCAAGGTGGGAAGTGCCTTTCATCAGAACCAAGGTCTGTCTTCTGCTTTATGTTTGCCTTCTGACATGGGGCTGGTATATGATCAGTGAATAACAAATGAATAAGTGAATAGTGGCCAGCAGAGATGGAGCACTGCAGAGTGCAGGGACACTAGAGTTCTATGAGGTTGGGGCATCTGGCAGGGCACAGCTCACAGCAGACCACGCAGCTGTCACAAGAAATGAGGCGGATTGCGGAGAGAAGAGGCTGGCTATCCATGGTTATTCTGATAGTGGTATATAAACTGTGGCTGAGTTGGGCAAACTGCCATGTATGGTTAGCTTTTCACCGAGTTAGTCTTTTCTCTGAGAACTGTAGAAAGTCCCTCAAAATTCTTCTAGTGGAGTAGGGGTTAGGGTCAAGGCTTACCACTGCTTGATCCCTCTGGGAATAGACTGAAGGTGAGGTGAGGGAGGGGATTACAGAAGACTGATGCAGGGGACCAAGCAAGACAGAGTGATGGCTTGGACTGTAGGTGGAGATGGGTATGTGGGACTCCAAGATGGGGGTTGTATGTGGCTTCTGGAGAAGAGAGTGTCAGGTCTTAGAAGAGAGCCATGGTACCATTGAGCTAGAATTGGAGAGGAAGCAGATTGGGGGGGGGGGGGTTTAATGTAGTTTTAGGCAAGTTGAAAAATGAAGGTATGAATATAGAAGTCTTCTTGAGAGAATGATGTAACCCTACACATTCTTCTTGTTCTTTATCCTCTGCCCCTCTACCTACCCATTCACTATTGACTTAGGCCTGAAATGTAAACTGAGAACAATCCCTTTCCTTCCTTAGAGATGAATGTGTTTGCAAAGCAGGTGCTGAGTGAGCCTGCACAGCAGAACAACTGGTTTGTCCAATGAGAGAGGAGATTAGAAACTTCTTTGCTTCTGGCAAGGTGGAAGACCCTGAGCTACAAACAGCCTGTTTGGGAATGTGAAATTGGAAACACTAGTCAAGAAGAAAAAGAAGCTAGGATGGAGCCTAGAGCCTTCCCCATAGAAGCCTGAAAAGCTAGAGTACTTCAGGGGAACTTAGTTTGTGTTTAGAATGGTATCTGTAGCTTGCAAACATGTCCTATAATAGTTCCTCCACAAGGTCTTCAGAGCATCTTTTAAAATAGTATGGAGTATGGAGCATGGAGCCAGCATTAACATGTGGACGGTGGGTTGCAAATGGATAGTGCTTCTGTTTCTTGAGGTGGACACATACTGAAAGAGCTTGATCCTCTAGACAGCTGTTCACTTATCCAGGAGAGAAGAAGAGTCCTATGTCTTCGCATGCATGACCCTTAGAAACTAGCAGCTCCTTGAGGTGTTTATGAGGTCTGTGTCCTGTGGCAGGCACTACCTTCATGGCAGGTAACTTTGTGCTCTGTGAGGAGTGCCAGCATGGCCACCATTACCCTCTTCTGGTAAGGGGCTAATGCTACAACTGCACTGGGTTTTTACAAGGAAGGAATTTTTCACCTCGGTTTTCACTTTGATTAACTGTGCTCTGCCAGGTGGCACAAATCCCTATAATGAAATGAATGTTTGCTCCAAACAGTATAATGTATACACAGACCTTAGAACACTGTGAGAGTCTAACCTTTCTTACAGTTTTGGCTTATGTGGACTACCTTGAACATCCCTATCATTTTCTACATTTGGCCACTTTCTCTTTGGTGATTTTTTTTTTTTTTTTTTTTTTTTTTTGGCTTTTCTTCTTTGCTTAAGAAAGCCTGTCTGGGTGCTTCATTACTAACACATGTGTGAATTTGCATCATTGATAATGGCAGCAATTGCAATGAATATAGCTTTAATCAATTTTAGTATCTATTATCTCTGAAGGCATTAGTGTAGAGAATATTATAGGCCTGGGATAAACAATCATGTTCAGTAGGGGCATCTTGGTTTTTCTTGGTGGCATATTTATATGCTTTATAATTCAGAGATTACTTCATGTTACATGGTAAAACTTTGACTACCCTGAAATAACTGACTTAACAAGGAAGGGGCAGAGAGAATATGAGATTTCAATGCTTGTTTGTGGGATAAATACTCCAAGAACAGGCCCTATAATTTATTCTTTTCTTTTTAGTTTTGGCATCTTCTCTTTCCTTCCCAGTAGAGAAGTTAGATAACTTTCAGGTGAATGAATGGACTTTGCCATATAGAGGAACCATAGTGAATATTTATAAGGGAAATAATGTTTTACGAGGCATTTAAGTAATTCTTTAATGTAACCCTTTTAAAATAGAGAGTTTTAGTTATCCCATTAAGTAGCTACTTGACACTTAAACTTGAAGGCTAGTACAGATAAGAGCTAGCCATCATGCTTATTCATTTTATTAGGATATAAGGACAATAATGTTCACCTTTTCAGCTGGATCGATTTGATATTGACAATTAATTGGTAAAATTTTCTAGGAATTTAATAGCAAGAGGAAATGCATCTAATGCCATGAATCATATTGTGAGATTAATTATGTTGCATGGAAGAATCCTTAGATAATATTCCATCTATCCCTATACAAAGAGCTCTATATAAATTACCTAAAATAAAAGTGGTCAGTTTTTCCGGAAGAACATTGGTGTTACTATCATAATATAGTCCATTTCTAAAGTATCTGTTATAACTCCTACATTATTTCATAAAATGTATCTCCTCATTCAGTCCTTCTTTCCTTCCTTCATTGTTAAAAGTGAGCAGTGATGTAAAGAATGCTTTATGGAGTCCTGTAGTCTGTCAGTTGTTGGACTGGTGAATCACGCGCTGCAATTGTTTTCCTAACATGTTACATGGTGTCCCCATGAAAATCCTCACCAATAACATCTGTCAAGGCAGAGGCTTAGAAGATCTTTTCTTTGCTCTAGGCATTAAGAGCATGAACAGCAGCCCAAGCTCTTACTCCATTGACTCTGGACCATTTGCCCTCTTTTGCTTCCTCCTCCTATCCTCTGATCCTTATAAATTCTCCAGCTCTGAGAAATCAGCCAGCTCCATGTGGGAGCTTCTACGTGGGCTTCTTTACGTGGGCACTAATGACAGGATAAACGAGATGATCTTTTGTAGTGGGGGCTGGCCTGTGCCATGTTGAATGCTCACCAGCTCTTGTTGTCTGCCCACTAGATGCCAATTGTGGCAGCCCTAAATGTTTCCAGACATGGTGTGTAGGAGTGAAACTGTATATTGGGGGCAAAATTACTCCCATAATTTAGAACCTAAATAAAGTTTTAGAATCTTCCTTTAACTATATTATTTGGAGGTAATCTGCATTGTCACATTTCATCAATAGGTGCCAACGTATGGCATACAAAGCCTGCTGCTTCCTTAAGATGAGGAGTTGAGGATGGGGCAAAGATTTTCTATTAAGGGCCAGTGCCCAAGGCAGAGTTAATCAGAAAGCACATACCAAAAATAATTTAGCTGCTTTTTTTCCCCCCACCACTGAAAAATATTTAGTCCCTCTGTCAGTTAAATTAGAAACAGGCACCATAGAACTTGATTTCATGAGAATAATTCTGTACTAGCCGTGTTCAGGCAGAAGCAATGAGGGAAGGATAGAAGCAGAATTCCAGCTAAGTAGGAATGAGGAGGAGGGACTATGATCTCGAAAGAAGGAAAGGAGTGTGCTGCACAGGGACTAGACCCAGGAGGGACCTCAGAAGATTTTGGATGTTTTGGAGTCATTACCTGCTGCTCAGCTCCTAGAAGTCTCAGGTCAGAGTTCATCACTCACTGTTTGAAAGAAGCACAGATTTATCATGCTCCCTGTATCTCCAGTTGTTCTACTCAGTGAGTCGGCAGGGAAGCCCGGGCAGCATTGGAATGAATACATGGGGTAATGCCAGTGCAAAATGCTCATTGTGTTTTGGTTTCCAAGAAAAGAAAGATAAACAACTAAAGAAACATCTCCATGAAGGAATGGTGGGATCATGCAGGTGATCTCTATGTGTGTCCAGGGACACACACCACGGTCATAGGTTATTGATTATCAGAGTGTGGCCCCCAGCTGCATAAGGTTACCAGAATCCTGTTAGAAGTACCAATTCTCAGTTCTCCCTCCCACTTCAGGGCAAGCCTTAGCAATCTTCAGTGACTCTTAGATGCATCGAAGCTAGAGGAACAGTATTTTAAGCCATGGAGACATGGAACCATTGATCAGGTCCTGAGAATCAGGAGTATCTTACAGTAGATTTTGTAACCATTACTCCAAAGTGAATGCTGTATTAAGTTCAGTGGCCTCAGGAGACTCTTCACTTACCAAGAGGAGGATGCCTGGGAGATGTAAGTTTCCATTGAAAACCTTTATAAGGCTTAATTGCTAATATGTAGGTGGCAGCTGATACTGAGTTGTCCCTCCCACTCAGTTCAACTAAGCTTTCAACCTCTCTCTCTCAATATTCTTAATTAATGATCTGTGGCTTGTGAAGCCATTTCATCAGGGGTCTCTTGTCCCAGCATGTTTCTCCTTTGAGCATTCCTTGAAGAGGGCGTTATTCCCAGCAGTCAATTAGAAAAGGAAAGTCGAGGTGGCTCCCAACAAGTCCTGTGACCAATTAACTACCTCCCTTTATTCCTCTTTGTAGTTCTCTAAAAATGGGCCAGAGGAGGAAAAACTTCGTTCTGACCGGGAGCCCTGGCCTTGTTTTTCTAACACGCGTTTGTCCCGTTTAGATTTCAGTTTCCTGCCTTAGGCAGGAATTGATTGAAAATTCCCTTTGAACTCTTGATCCTTTTGTGGAAAGTAGTTATAAGATTGTTTCCCTAGCTGGGAGCAGTTGAACACACAGAGAGGGGAACTCAGCACCAAACTTTAAAGGTCGTTCCCACCAAAATCAAGGGATGATTAGACAAGGAACTGCAGTCACTTTAAGAATCATACTGGAATTTGGCTTTTTTTTCTTTTTGATTTGATAAAGCAGGGTGAAAGATGAATGAGAGCTTAATCTTAATCCTCTACTTCTAAGTAATTATTTTTATTGGCTCACCTTCTATTTACAAGGAAAATACCTTTAAAACTTTTATTAGATCTAACACCTTCTTTGGTAAAGTTCATAGAAATTTCCCAGGTTAGTCCCTCTCATTCCCTCACAGGCAGTGCTGAGGGCTGTTCTGGAATTCCCTGTGGGATGGGAATCCCCTTATATCACTGGGCACTTCCTATTATGGGGTCGTGATATTGTTTGTGGTTTCAGTCTCTCACTAAAATAATGTAACCAGGATTTTTGAGCAAGGAGTCACTTTGGGGAAGTAATTACACCGTCCAATGGCTTGCCAATAGCCACATGCAGGTTTTGAAATTAATGAATAATTGCTAGTTAATCAATCTCATTTGTCCTCACCTCTCACATAACTCAAGATACTATAGATAAAGAACACACCCATCATCACAGAAAGATACTGGGCTGTGGAGGTCAATTTTTCTTACCTTCACTGGTTGAGTTACTGGTGAGAATGATGTCATTTATTTGTTAACTCCTCTCAATTTATAACTAATTTAATGATATAGTTACTATCTGTTAACACTTCACTTTCTACATTGTCATTATTGCTCCCTATTTCATAGATAAGGGGATTGAGAATCAGGCAGGCTTAGGAACTTGCATACAAAGGCTTCTAGGAAAGGGGATATATATATATGCAACTCTCAAGCCCATGCTTTCCGTGTTAAAATTTCCCTCAGAAGATACATTCTCTGACTCTTGAGGTTAGTAAGCCCACATCTTTAGAGACACATTTTAGAAACATAAAAGCCAGTAACCACTGGTGCATTCCTGGATGTTTGAAGTGGCTGATACAAATACAGCAGAGTAGTCAGCCTGTCCTCCCCTGTGTGGTTTTCCTCATTTCTCACAGGAAAAAGACTTGTGTTCTATAGCGGCAGTGTGGTGATTCATTCAGTCATCCAATTTTATGGGTTTGGGGTCAGTAGTTTGATCTTTTGGGTTGGGTGGTGCTATCACTTCCTGTGGCAGATCTCTTCCTGTCTGGAAAGCCCTTCTGGTCTACAAGTCTTCCTTACATGGTGCATATAGCTGTCTCCTCATGTTTGTTCTGCTTTGCCTAGTTCTCTATCCTTAAGGCCCTAAAGAACCGAAAAGGAGTATTTATCTACCTTTAAAAACCGTGTTAATATTATTTTATTCTGACTATTTTCTTGGTTTGGAGGTTATTTTTCTTTTCTTACTCAATTGTGTGACATGATTTTAAGTATTGCTGCTTCTTTGATGTCACTCTTGCTTGACTATATGACAGTTTCTCTCAGTTTGAAAATGTATAATAATTAGTCACTAAATGCATAAAGCCAGGGCCATCCTGCCACTTATTCTGGCCACTAAAGGCAAAGTAGCCTAATAGGAAGTTAATATCCTTGATCGCCACATTTTACTACCATTAATAGCCTGACTCTTGACTAAGAATACTGCTGTGCTAGGCCTCTTAGATTTTTAGAGGCCAAATATTTGGCCTTAGCATGTAACAAAGGTCTATTTTTATAAAAACCATTAACTAGTTAGATTGATCTCATCCCTCCAAGTCACATTGATGCAATTTTAAGATTCCTCACCTCACAAGATCTAGTTTTTGCTACCTGAGATATTCACTCTTCATTTCTACTTAGCATCATTTATGTATTTTATGAGCATGTTCAGTTCACAGTGTCTTCTACCATATTGACAAAGGTGCTTTTAAAAAAGGCAGGGTGAGCCTGGAATCAAGGAAAAACTTCCCATCTCTTGCAAGATGTGGATGTATCAACTGCCTCTTGCGGCTTTGATTGTTTACTGACTATTAATCCATACCCAATTGTTCCATTGCTCTGGGTTTTATTCCTTTTAATTCATTGAGACCCTTTGCATCATTTTAGATTAATTTTGTCAGTATGTGTTGAGCTCCCACCCTTAGCCAGACCCTTTAAAATGTAGAATCATTAGGGTTTGCTAACAAATATGATGTGGAAAAGAGAAAAGGAGACACATCAAAATTAAATCTCAAGTTTTTGACCTGGACAACTGGAAGAAGACAGTTGCCATTTGCCAAGCAAGCTCAGCTCAACCTGATGGGAGCAGATTCCAGAGTAAAATATGGACAGTATAGCTTTAAATCTGTTAAACTGCTTGTTCAATATCTAAGTGCAAACACATTTTCATTAATTGGCAACTAGATGCATGTATCTGGAGTTGGAGGAGATCCAAGTTATTACAAATAATAATAATAATAACAACAACAACAGTATTAAATTAGATACTATCAGCTTTTGAACTGCCCAACTACCCACTGTCTGAAACTTGAAATGTGAGAGAGATTATGTGATGCTAGGAGAGCTCCAAGGATTGAGCGGTCAAGTCTTCCCTGTTTACAAGGTCAGTGTGATGGGGACAAGCTAGGACAGAACACTGGCAAAGAGCAGCAAGTGGGGGCGGGAACCAGGAAAGCGGGCTATTGCTGTCTCAGACATCAAGAGAGGACAGAGTGAGTGAACTATTTGTTAGGTGTCACTGAGAGGTAAAGTAACAGAGTATCCAAGAGCTGGACCATTGAACTTGGCAATGAGGGCTCTTGGCCACTGGTAATAGATGCTGTTTTAGTAGTGTGTTGTGAAGGACACAGGACACTGCCCAGTTCCTGACTGGCATTTCTGTGTGCTTTGCCCCCTACTTTCTACTAGTCATAGCAATTTAGAAACCCTTCAAGGAAGAAAATGAGGTTTGATTTTAATAATAGGAATTTTCTTCTTGATTCCCCCTCATAATCTATGAAGAATTAAAAGAAATGCCTCATTCTGTCCCTTTGGAAACATGCACTGTTATATCACCGCTCAGTTCTGAATTCAGTGCTGTGACCAGTGCCCAGTACACTGCAGTACCAACTGCCACTCCACTGTTCCGAGAATGGACTCACATGAACCTAGGGACTCACACTCTTTAAAGAACTCAAGCACTATTGTAAAATCTCACTGGTTAGACTTTCTCCCCCTTTCATTCCATTTCTGTTCTTTCCTTACTAGTCCTTGCTACTTGTCAACTGTTGTTGGGGAATGTTATTTTAAGGTGTGTTACTTTTGTTTATGTTGCATTTGTTTAACTCTGTGAAGCTGTGTTACTGTGCCTGTCTAAAACACTTGATGGTCTAATAAAAATCTGAATGACCAATAGCAAGGCAGGAGAAAGGATGGGCAGGACTGTCAGGCAGAGAGAATATATAGAGGGAGAAATCTGGGAAGAGAAAAAGTAAGAAGAAGGAGCGAGAGATGGAGGAAGACCCAGGGGCCAGCTAACCAGCTACACAGCGAGCCACAGAGTTAGAAACAAAGAAAGGTATACAGGAATAGAAAAGGAAAAGCCTGGAGGCAAAAGATAGATGGAATAATTTTAAGTTAGGAAAAGCTTGGCAAGAAACAAGCCAAGCAAAGGCCAGGCATTCATAATTAATAATAAGCCTCCATGTGTGATTTATTTGGGAGTGGGGTGGTAGGCCCCCTAAAAAAGCAAAAACAAACAACAAGCCATGATCCAGCTTTTTTGATTTTCTTTATCTTTATCATCCTACTTCAGAGGATGTTACTGTGCTAGTTGGTTTCATGTTAGTATCAAAATTTGGAAGTGAACCAGACGTGAATTTTTTAGATGTTCTGTGGTTCTCATCCCTGGCTCCACATCACAATTGACCTCCAGAGATGTTTTTATTGTTCTTTTTAAAGACAACAATTCATGCTAACTAAAGGAGCAATTTTTTTTCATAATCTTGACAAAATTGTGGTGTCTAAAGGCGTTTTGGAATTGCTTATTTTAGTGAACTAGCACCTTCTATTGAATTATGTGGTGAAAGCTTGTCAGATCCTTCTTATATCATACCGACATTGCTGTGAATAGTCTTCTGGGATTCATAGGGACAAACAGCAGACTTTCTTAAATTGCAGCAGCCATGAGAATCATCTATAGTCTGGTAAAACACAGAGTCTTGTCCCCATCCTGGCAATCTGCATGAGATGCCATATTTGCAACTCAGGCTAGCTACAGAAAATGCTGGTACTTTGAGAACCAGTGGTCAAGACAAGGCTGTGGTGATAAGTACCCTTCAGGTTATACACACACAGAGCTTCCCCCAAAATGATAACCAAGAGGAAGAGTATGACAAGGACACATATGCACCTAGCACTTGCCTCTTTGTGGCCTCTCTAGTTCTGTTGACCCTGAGCCCTGCAAAAGTACAAACCTCTTGTGTGCAGTGTGCTTGGGGAGTCTTTATTCTAAGGTTGTGTCTCAGTTTGCTGCCACATACTTAGATTCTATTTTCTCTGTATAAGTAATGTGTAGCCTTGTCTTTGTCCTGTCAACCTTGGCACTCCATTCATAAATGCATGTACATGTGTGTGTGTATGTCTACACATGTACACACACACACACACACACACACACACACACACACACACATCTCTGTATGAGTAGTGTTCGAGCAAATTTACTACCCCAGAAAAAATTAAATGACAACTTGGTAGGGTTAAGTGCTAGTCAACTTTATTTGGCAAATTCTTTGTTGTTTTGAAGTAGAAGAAAAGAACAATGCTGTGGGAGTATTCTTTAAATTATTTTGTATTTAACCAAAGAAATGGGATTTCTCAAAATCATTGAAAATCCCCAAATTCTTGGTTAAAGTTTACTTGGTTCCACCCAAGGAGGTAGGAAAGTTGTGCTACCAACCTTCCACCTTCATTTGTATCATTCCCAAACCTCCCTCTTAGACTGCCTTACATTTAAAATTACTTCTCAGTCTAGGTATTGGTCACTAGGGAAATATTTAGAGGGTTTTTCTCTGACTCATAATAATATTTTATAAATTCCTTCTACTCAAGTTAACCTGACTTTTAGTTTGTCATCAGGGTATAAAAAAGTGTTTTCTAATGTGCACACACATATACTCACATATACACAAACTTGTGCACATACTCACACCACATGTATACATACACACCACCACATGTATACATACACACATATACACATACACATCTATACACACATACACATATATGTACACATACATGCACACACACAGAAGCAGGGAGAGGGAGAGAGAGATCTATGATAGAAATATACAGGGACTGAACTCTTGTTGTTTTCCAAACTCCTCTTCTTCAGGGTACATATGCCATGATTGGTCCCAGTCATGTCCCAGACCAGCCTGCATGTTGCTAACTCTGGATGGTGCCTGCTTTGCAGCCCTTCGGTGACTCTCAGGAGTCCACAGTAATTTCTGGGTAGTTATCTTTTCTTTCATGTTCACTGCAGCAGAAATGTTTAAGACCAGAATTTATATTTTTCACTTTGCCATCTGGCATGATTATAAGCCATCTGCCTGCTCTTCTAAGACGCAATGTGTTGCTAGAGTAAAGCTACAAAAGAATTGTTTTTTAATTGATAATATAGAGTCTAACTAAAGTGTCCTGGAGTTTAAAGCAAATACCACCTTTGGAGAGGAGGGGAGAGAGAGGTTGACATCACCTGCCCTACACCTAGGCCATTGTGTCCCTCATTGCTATACATGTTCTGAACCTGCCACAGGCCAGGTGAATGAGGTCAGAGGGCTACAGATTACATTTGGAAATTGCTAGGGAAAGGATCTAAAACAATGAGTTACCGGACGCCTGTTCTTAACTGCACTCTGTACACACTGATGAATAGAGTTTCTAGTTTTGTGCGTATGTCCCAGTGGTGTGTATTAAAGCTTGCCTTCACTAACACCACTTTCAGTGGGCACTGCTTTATTTCCAGCATCATGGTATGTCCTTTCCCAAGCTTTGTTTGTAAGTTGCCCTATCATTACCCTAGCCAAAAAGCAAAAGTCTTTCTCTTTCATGAGTAGAAGACCAGGAACAGTGTGCTAAAGGACGTCAACCAGCCTCTTACTCTTTTCTCTTTATAGAAGCTATCATCAAACCCACTTGCTCTGTTTCTCCCCACTTCTTTCTTCTTTATTTCTTTATGATTTGCTCTTTGTCTCTAGAATCTTTCCCCAATCTTACTAAGGAATCTACTGTAAATTTTTGAATGACTGGAAAATTGCTCACCCCTGACCTGTAGTTAGAAGCCCTACAATGAACAAGTAGGAGAAAGCAGCTCTCTTCTCCCAGCTCCCTTTGGTCTCATATTTGCCACTCCCTTCTCTGCATCCCTTCAACTAGAAAAACTTGAACTGAAAGATTATGTCATCCGTTGACTTGACCCAAGAACATCCCTCTGATAGATCTGATTCACAAAGCCTAGATTTGTCCTCGCATCTTGTTCTACTGACTGATTTGAAGGTGGGAAAGTAGCCCCTTGGCTTTAACCAGTGGGTATTGTTGCCCATTTCCATGAGTATGTGAGGTAGTCTCACTTGTAAGGTATGAGCTGGATTCTGCAGCCTCGTTCTGAGCATAGGATATAAAGAAAGGGAAGTGGTCTCTCCTAGAGCAGCAAAGCTGTTTTCACCAGCGATGCTCTCCCTAATTTCACAAATCCCCTTCTTTGCCAGCCGTGTGTCATACTCAGTACTGGGAATTGATAACCCCAGGTAACAGAAAGTAGATATTCATGTAGTACTCTGAGTGGGACAGATGTGGATATAGTCAGGTGTTTGCTGACGGCAGTAAGCTTTAGAGCAGAGGCAGAAAGAAGTGCTGTGGCAGTGCTGAGTTTAATCCTGCCCGGGGGTGTCATGGAATACCACAGAGAAGGGCATATTATTTGCAGAACTCTTTCCCTTGACCATCTCCAGCCACATTTCCTGTAGTTCATATGATGATTTCTAGCCATGTAATTGGCATTTTTTATTACGTGAGGTTTTGTAATGTCTTTGTATGGGCCATGATGGAATGATAGGACAAGCTGCCATATTGTGTGTGTCTCCTTGGTGACAATTACAGAAGAATGTACATTATGTATACAGGTGGAAACAAGTATATAGACAACCCTGGAGGTGGGATCTTAGAGTGGAAGTCTCTTTGAAGATCTGATGGATCCTCTTATTTCACATATAGGAAAACTGATGCCTAAGAGATCTCCTTGTTCCGTTAGGATGGCCTTGCCTTGTGTCTTCTTTGTGTAGTTGGGTTTAAACACATCTGCCTGGCTCTGGTTTCTACTGCTTGTCATGCTCTGTCCTGCTTTGGAGAGCTTTCCAGCCTGCCAGGCCCTTTACTCCCTCTGCCCTTGTAGGGCTCCTCTGTAGCCTGGGGCTTCCTGCCTGCCGTTAGTGTCATGTGCTGACCTTGAGTTGTGTGTCTGCATTGGGAGACCGAACTCATGGGGCCTCTTTCTCTGAATGCTGTGGTTGGTTTTTTTCTCCACACCTTGCTGTTCTATGGGATTCACTGAGTCAGCACCTCCCAGGTAGGGTCTTCACTCTGTTGCCTCTGGTCCTAGGGTGAACACCGTGAGGGTGTGCAGTACTGTGTTGGCTGTGCTCCTCTGTCGATGAGGGACTCAGACAGTGTGCACACCCTTCTACCTCTGTGGTTTGTATTGATTTTCATGGTGAGACATGCTAACATTTTCACTTTTATGTTATACTTTTGTAAAGTCAGCAGACAAGGTTTCCCTCTGAAGACTCAGAGAGAAAGCACAACATAGTGTTACATCTCTGACATTCTTAGGAATGCAGTAGGTGAAATAACCAATGTGCTTGTCTGACATTGAGTTTATGGCCAGGTATTCCCAGGATCCTTGTATTTTAAATTTTGAAAAAAAAAAAAACTGTTGCCACTGGTGATGAGAGTTATTATCTCTACAGAATAAGGAGAGAGGAAGGTATTAGTTTATTAGCTATTGGGCTCAATAGCAGTGACCTTGTTCCCAAAAAGGGCTTTTGAGCCCTTTCCTTGCTGATGTGCCTAAAACTCAGGGCAATTTGTTTGGTCATATGTTCTTTCTTCCTGCTACTAAATGTGAAGCATGTTCATGGGCTGCTAGAATGCTAATCAGATGGGCTTTAGGATTGACATGCCTATGGACCCATTTCTACTGGAGCTCATGTTCTAGCAGGGATGTCTCTTCCACAGACTAGTCATTTAATGCAGAAGTCTCTGAGCACTTAAAAAAATGTATCTGATCCAGAGGAGGAAGATTAAACTGTTCAGAAAAGCTTCCTAGAGCTATGCATGGTAGGTTTGGAGGGTGCTGGAGGAGCCCACCATGCAATGGACAACAGCAGTGGGGCCTGGTGAAAGGCTCATACTACCAGGCTTGGGTAGGAGAGCCCTGTTGATGACATTGCAGGTTCATCAGGAACACTAGGAACGATTCTGATAGTCTAAGTGGGGATGATGTGGACAGTAGAACAAGAGTGGAGTAGTGTAAGTGGGGATGATGTGAACAGTAGAACAAGAGTGGAGTAGTGTAAGTGGGGATGATGTGAACAGTAGAACAAGAGTGGAGTAGTGCAAGTGGGGATGATGTGGACAGTAGAACAAGAGTGGAGTAGTGCAAGTGGGGATGATGTGGACAGTAGAACAAGAGTGGAGTAGTGTAAGTGGGGATGATATGAACAGTAGAACAAGAGTGGAGTAGTGTAAGTGGGGATGATGTGGACAGTAGAACAAGAGTGGAGTAGTGCAAGTGGGGATGATGTGGACAGTAGAACAAGAGTGGAGTAGTGCAAGTGGGGATGATGTGGACAGTAGAACAAGAGTGGAGTAGTGTAAGTGAGGATGATGTGGACAGTAGAACAAGAGTGGAGTAGTGCAAGTGGGGATGATGTGAACAGTAGAACAAGAGTGGAGTAGTGTAAGTGGGGATGATGTGGACAGTAGAACAAGAGTGGAGTAGTGCAAGTGGGGATGATGTGGACAGTAGAACAAGAGTGGAGTAGTGTAAGTGAGGATGATGTGGACAGTAGAACAAGAGTGGAGTAGTGCAAGTGGGGATGATGTGAACAGTAGAACAAGAGTGGAGTAGTCTTAAGTGGGGATGATGTGGACAGTAGAACAAGAGTGGAGTAGTGCAAGTGGGGATGATGTGGACAGTAGAACAAGAGTGGAGTAGTGCAAGTGGGGATGATGTGGACAGTAGAACAAGAGTGGAGTAGTGCAAGTGGGGATGATGTGGACAGTAGAACAAGAGTGGAGTAGTGTAAGTGGGGATGATGTGGACAGTAGAACAAGAGTGGAGTAGTGTAAGTGGGGATGATGTGGACAGTAGAACAAGAGTGGAGTAGTGCAAGTGGGGATGATGTGAACAGTAGAACAAGAGTGGAGTAGTCTTAAGTGGGGATGATGTGGACAGTAGAACAAGAGTGGAGTAGTGCAAGTGGGGATGATGTGGACAGTAGAACAAGAGTGGAGTAGTGTAAGTGGGGATGATGTGGACAGTAGAACAAGAGTGGAGTAGTGTAAGTGGGGATGATGTGAACAGTAGAACAAGAGTGGAGTAGTGCAAGTGGGGATGATGTGGACAGTAGAACAAGAGTGGAGGGTTGTCTGAGAACTCATCCAAAAAATAAAACAAGATGAGGGGACCTATTCAAGAGGACTAGGGAAAGACAATGTCGGGGTGTCTCCCTGGGTTTGGGCTGCCACCTCTAAGTGGAGGGGTGAAAGTGAGGGAGCCATAGCCTGTGTATGCACAACCCAGTGCATGGAATGTGGAGCTATTTCTCATAGGTCTTGGATTTGCTTCTAATGACTGCCTCTGGCTTGTGGAAGAAGTAAAGGTTCACATGTTTCCTATCCTGAAGAGAACTGGAGAGTTTTTCTTCTGAGAGTAGAAACAACCTCCTAATTAAGGCTGAGGAGAAAGGGAGGCTGTGCCTCCTGCCGCCGTGCTCAGAAGCCTGTTTTGTTCCCTTCAGGTTACTCATGAGAGAAGAGAGTGGAGCTTTGAGAGCAGAGAATTTTCGAAGGTGCAATACTCCTGATTAGTGTAGATATCTAAGCTCCTTCTACAGAGAACGAAGGCTTGCTGGCTGTCTGGGGAGAACCTTCCAGCACAGAATTTTCCAGAAACCTAGGAAAGTTCTCTCTTGCATTGCCAGTGTAAGAGTTGAGGATTTTTTTTTTATTAAGAAATTTTTTTCATTCATTTTACACACCAATCAAAGATCCCGTCTTTCCTCCTCCTGCCCCCCAGCCTCCTCCTCTCAAAAAAAAAAAAAAAGAGTTGAGGATTTATTTATTTAAAGAAAGAAAAATTTAATTAATCTATAATCAAGCATAGACCAGGGTGTGAGAAAACTCCAAATTGAACCTTGTGTTTCATTGGGAGCTTCACTGGATTTAGATGGGGAAGCTGGAGCTCGATTCTGACCAAGTTCGCATAAAGGCAGGCCTCTTTCTATTATGACTGTAGGATTCACAATACAGTGGATTTTTTTTTTTTTTTTTGGCAGTGCTTGTGGCCACTAGAAATCACAGCTCTGTGTGGTTAGAGTTGTTGCAGATATCTGAAAATGCCAGAGATGCACTTCACTGCCATCAGTGTGCTGTTATCACTGGGTCATCAGCTTGTGATACAAATCATTGCCTGCAAAACACACACACATTATTATTGTATCACACATTTGGGACCGCTTTTAAAGATTTTGATAAATGTACTTCAATATAGTCAGTTTTTAAATCCTACATATTATATTTTATGATTTAAAAAGCATTCTGAGCACATTTTATCAGATTTTCAGTTGGCTAAAGAGAGATACATGGCATACAAAATGTTACTGTCCCCCAGCTAAGTTCTTGTAGTTGTGGCATATGACCTCCACCTGGTGGCAGCATACACCTTAAAGGTTAGATCTGTAATCAACGATTTGGAAGAAATTCTAAGCATAACAATATACTTGAGTATGGTTTTCAAACATTTTTTTTTTTACTGCAGCCCACAAAAAGAAATTAGCCTTTCATCATAACTCATACATAGCCTACATTTCACAAAGCAGTTCTCAATCTTACCATGTGATACACTGATATTTTTTATGGCTTTCTAATATTCTCTTGGACCTCTTTAATTAAAATAAATTCTGGGTGCATCACACTAAGTTGCATTCAGACAGCCACGTACATTGGTCTCATAGGAGGCCATATAATATACACACAGTTTCAGACCTCATACTTACATTTTAAATTTATTTATTAGTGGTCAATGATTTATACATGGTAAGAACAGAAGAACTGCTTTTAGGTATACAACCAAGATCCCCTTCAGGATCCATCATCTTCCTGTCACTGCATTTGGCTTCTTCATATACCTCTCAGGAACTGCCCTGGCACTTGACTACACATGGCTCTCACTGTTGTAGGACTTCCTGTCATGGAGCCATATTGTAAGTATCCGTTGGTCTGGCCTCTTTAGCTCATTCTGTTTTTGAGATGAGTCTGTTTTGGCTGTGTCAACATTTTGGTGAATGCTATTCCATTGTGTGACCAGAGTACAACTACTTTATTCTCCTGTTGATGAGCCTTGAGTCTCTCTTCAGTTTGGGTTAGTGTGAACAGAGCTCTGAGGCTCAGGTAAACTTGTAGGGTGGCCTTGTTGGCCTAGACAGTAAGTGCATGACCACTTGTAGGAAACTGGCAACATTTGCCAAAGTGGTTCAGCCCAGTTCCATTCCCACCAGTGTGTAAGTTGGGGCTGCTTCATCTCCTCCGTGCCATTTGGTGTGCTATTGGACCTTGTACTTCATTCTCATGCATTTTGTGGCTGTAGCTGTTGATTGGGAACGGAGTTTGATTGGTGAACTGTGATGTTGAACACTTTTTCATGTGCAGCCATCCATTTTTCATATTTGTGCTGTGTATTTAAGCTTAGATTTTAAGAACACGTATCAGCCCATAGAATTTGTTTCCATATTTTGTATACCAATCCTTCATGTCAAACATGCATATTTCTGAGTGTATTTTATCCAGTTTGCAGTACACATAGCATTCCACTGGTGGTATTGCTGATGAGCAGACATTTCTTCTTTTGATGATGTCCAGTTTAATCAACAATTTTTCCTTCAATGTTTTGTATTTTCTAGATCATACATAAGAATTCTTTTCCTGCCCTTATGATGAGAATAATAGTTTTTGGTTTTCATGCTTAAGTCTGTAATCCATCTCAAATTAAATTTTGTGTCTGGTAGTAAGGCAGATGCCACTTGAGTTTCATTTTTCTTTCTGTGTTTGTACCTGATGCTCTAGCACCATTTGTTAAATCTGCTTTCATTGTGTTTTCACAAAAGTGTAAAAAGGAAATGAAAGACCTTCTTAGAGATTTATAAAAGTGACTTTCCTACAGGTCTATTGACTGAATCTGTGTCTTTTGGATATCCCCAACCTATGGTCTTGGTTATACATTCTTTCCTTTCCACAGTGTTTGTTTACTGTTATCTTGGTAATCTTAAAAATGACTTATGAGGTATGAAGATTTGTAAAGTTACTGCCTCTGTGTATGTGTTTGTGCACGAGCCCCTACAGGCTCCCCTGCATGAGTTCCTACATGAGGCCAGAGGTCAGCATCTTCCTGTATTGATCTTCACTTTCTTTTTTGAGACAGGGTCTCTTATTGAACCTGGAGCTTGCCATTTCAGTTTGACTGACTGGCCAGTAAGCTTCCAGAATCTGCTTGTCTATGCCCCCCCACAGCACTGGTACTTGAGGTACATCTCAGGGCTGGTACTCATGCTTGCATAGCAGACACTTTACCCACCAAGCCATCTCTCTAGCCTGGCTACATCTTTTCATGAGATCCATCTACCTGCTGTCCGGTGTAGAGACATTAGCTACATGGGGCTACCAATTTTACTTTAAATAAAATTAAAATGTCAGCTTTTCAGCCATGGTTGTCGTATTTTGAGTACCCAGTTAGCTATACTATTGTACCATACAGACATACAATCTTTTCATTTTTTTTCTCTTAATGTTCTGCGTGAGCTAGCCAATAGAGTAAGAAAGGAAGCTTTGAAAATTCACAGCATATTTGAAACTCTCCTTAGTTTTGATAACTGGCATCCAATGTCTACCTTCTTTATTCTCTGTTTTTTTTTCCTTCTTGTTTTTCTGGGTATTTATTTCTAGTCCAAGCTCTTTGGTCAACCTAATTTCTTGTCAAAAGGCAATAGCTTAATAGATTCTTTACTACTGTAGGCAGAAGTTTCTGTCTCACCAGAAGCTCCCAAATACACACACCAAGGCTTATATTAATTATAAATGCTTGGACAATAGCTCAGGCTTGTTACTGGCTATCTCTTACATTTAAATTAACCCATATTTCTTATCTACACTCGACCACATAGCTTAGTACCTTTTCTCAGTACAACATGTTCATCTCGCTTCTCCCTGAGTCTACTGGCAACTTGTCTGACTCCACCTTTCTTTATCCCAGCATCCTTAGTTTAGTTGCCCTGCCTATGCTTCCTGCCTGGCTACTAGCAAGTCAGTTTTTTATTAACCAGTGAGAGTAATACATATTCACAGTGTACAGAAGGATTATTCCATGCCAGAGAAAGGATGTCCCTGACTCTGTATATAATTGATCTTTTCTGAAGTCTACCTAGTACTGATTGCCTTGTTCAACTTCTCTCTCTGTTTGGCAGCCTTCCAGCTGCCACTGAGATTTCTGGTGAGCCCTTTTCAAGATGTAGTCTAGAGACAGTAATTTGTCATTTCTGTCCTAGTTAAGCCTGTATTTCTTCTTAGCATTGCCACTATAAATATGAACTTATGGATGTTAGTAGCCATGCTGAGATTCTATCCAGGAGTGATTTTGTTGCTGTTTTCTTGTGTGGGGAGTATGTGAGATTCTCTGTAGTTGTCTACTGTGCATGAGCTTCAGATACATTCTGCCATTAATAAATATTCACCCCTTCTCTTTCAGTGTGGAAAATTTGCTGTCCTCGTGGATCTTCATATAGTGCCGCAAGGTTCAAACAAAGATTCCAGTTGGTTTTCTGAACAGAAGAAAGAGGTACAACAAACATTTTTGTTTTTTAAACAGTTCCTTTTTGTACCTGCTGAAAGAAATGTCAGCTCTTCTCAGTTTTCGTTTTCATTAATGTTTTCCTTTAAAAAGTTGAGTGATAGTTAACTACTGAAAAGTAAGACTATGCCTAGTAACAAATATACATGTGTGTCCACCTCTGCCGTTGAGAAACTGACACAGCCATATGTTTCTTACGCTAATCTGTTGTTGACTTGATTCTCTGTGTGTGTGCATCTGGTGTTAGGGATTTAATCTAGGGCCTTTACATGTTTGGTAGGCACCTCATTATCTCTATGTCCTCATCTCAGGCTCTGTTATTTATACCAAAAATTCTAATCCCCTTTACTTTGGGGAAAATGGTTCTCTATAATAGAAAGGGAGGAAAAAGAAGCCAAACTACTCCAAGCAGGCAGGGATTTTGATCTGAGTGATGAGAAGGCTAGTGGCACCAGGAACAGGTGTGGAATTCACACAAGGCTAATCTACATCTGTATTAATCCTTACTTCCATGTTCACCTCTTTTCACTGTCATGGGCCTTTGACAAGTGAAGAGGAACTTCAGTCTTCCCCCTCTGCTGTTGGCCAGCCAGGAAAGCAGATAGTTGGTATGGATGGATTGATTGAATAACACAAGTTTGGAGTATGTAGTTTTGCTCTGCTAATACATAAAATTTTAGGAGAATTTTGGGGAAAAAAAGCTGTTGGGTGAATTTCATAGCCTAGAAATATTGAAATGTTTAAGTAAAATGTAATTATTTTACTGTTTACTTCCAAAATTGGCTATAGTTGATTAAGCTTTTCAGTGATCACAGTTGTGATGGTCAGCCTAAAACTGATGAGTTGCTGTTGCCATGTGAGCAGTTAGTCTTTGTACTAAATTGCATGCCAGAGTAAAAAAAAAAAAATCTCTGCCATTCCTAAGTATTTGTTTAACCATGGTTAATGCATCTAAAATATAAAATGTGTCATTTAATTATTTTTTTTCATTAGTAAGACTTTCCAGTCAATAGTTAACTATTTATTTAAGAAGTGACTCATTCCTGGGGAGCCGAGATAAGTTCCTAGCACACACATACACATACATGCTGTGGGATGGTCTGTATGTCAAATTGCTCTGATTGGTCAATAAATAAAACACTGATTGGCCAGTGGCTAGGCAGGAAGTATAGGCGGGACTAACAGAGGAGAAAAGAAAGAAAAGGAAGGCAGGAGTCACTGCCAGCCGCCTCCATGACAAGCAGCATGTGAAGATGCCGGTAAGCCATGAGCCATGTGACAAGGTATAGATTTATGGAAATGGATTAATTTAAGCTATAACAACAGTTAGCAAGAAGCCTGCCACGGCCATACAGTTTGTAAGCAATATAAGTCTCTGTGTTTACTTGGTTGGGTCTGAGTGGCTGTGGGACTGGCGGGTGAAAAGATTTGTCCTGACTGTGGGCCCGGCAGGAAAACTCTAGCTACACATACACACATACATCAAAATCAAAATCTTCAAAACCAGTTATTAGTAGTTAAGTTACAGGAGAGTCAAGAGTTATCCTTGAGTCTCTACCTATGCTTCTCTCCCATGGTTTGCAAGGGTTGCGTCTGATATTTGACCTCCCCTAGAGCTTCCTCCTCCTCTGTCTTCAAATTTGACCAGATAAGTTTGACCGATAAGGCCTCAGTCTCCTGTGGCTTCAACACCCTCTCTGTGAGTTCCTGTGGTGGGAAATCATTGTTTGTTTCCTTCTGTCGAGATCAGGGACAGGTACTGAGGCAGAGGCCTGTTCAACAGTTTCAAAACAGGCCAGTTGGATGGTTCCATGGATAAAGGTGCCTGCCACCCAATGCTGACCTGAGTTCAATTCCCAGGACAGGCAAGGTGGGAGGAGAGAACTAACTCCTGTAAGTCGTCCTCTGTGCTCCACATGTACACAGCATCATATGTGTGCCCACACAACTACACACATATACACTACAAGTAAATGAGTAAATGTAATTTAAAAACCTTCAAAACATATTGCTCTTCATTCCTTCCTAGTGTTTATCTGCTGCCATTACTTTTAGAGGAGTAAAGAAAAGTAAATTGTATTAAGCAGTAATGTTGAATAGTAACAAAACTAATAACAGGAGAGAGGAACGTGCTGTTTGTGATCATTTGTTCATGTCCCTAAAACTAACCTATCCACCCACTCAGTCAAATGGTAGCACAACCAGTACTTTGTGGTGATTATTTTGCAGGGATACCTAGTGACCTAATGCTAAGAAGAAGACACAAAGTTTCATGTGATGAATTTTTCGTTAAGGAAATTGATTATGGACTGTTCTCTTGAAGACTTTATATTTAACAGGTCAGGACTTTTGTCCTCTGTTCTCCATCTTGTAATCTCAAATTCTAGGCCACTAACACATGTCCATATGATTCAAATTAGTACATTCATTCCACCAAAGTAAGTAATATTTCAATCAAGGAATCTTACCCTATGATTTCTGAAAGGTTCTCAGATCCACCATTTCAGGCCCCAACTTTCCCATGTTCCCTCACAGATTGAAGACTTAAGCTGTAGACCTTTAACGTTGATATTTAGGCAGTTTTGACCAAGAATGGTTGATATGGGATGTTCTAGAGCCAAGATAATGTGAACCACCTCCTCTGGAAAGCACATGGGTAGATTTCTTGTCAAGGTGCCACATCCAGCTGCTTTGTTCCAACTAGTACCTAGTCCAGAGCATTGAGGCATGACTTAGCAGAGGTGCATGATGGGACCTGCAGAGAGCTGCTTCAGTGGTGAATGCAAGAGGTCCGCTTACTCTACCAAGCTGAGCTTTCCTCTCAAAGCAAACTGATAGTTTGCTGCCTTTTTTAAGCAATATATGTTCACTGATATTGGAGTTAGTCAGAGATAATTTATGTCCATATCTTCAAAAGGAGACTTGAAGAAAGTTTATGACTTTACATATGTTCGATCAATGCTTTCTTGTTTTTTAATCTTTAGATCATCTCATGATTGGGGTTTCATAAACAACCAGTTTGATTGCATTAACAATCACTTTGATTAAAAAGAGGGCTGGGTTCATATATTAAACATATGTTTCATTTGAGTCCAGGTCAAATTGTCTTTGGACTCTAAGAGACAAACTGAAATTGTCTCATTTGTAAACTTGAGGAAGCAAACACGAGCCTCTGTTAGCATAAGGAAGCTGTGCCTGTCTCCCTCTCACTCATGGATTTTTACTTGGTCTTTCACCTACTTCTCAGATAGTGCTGGCTGTTTTCTTCTCCTGCATTGCTCTGGGTCTGAAGATGCTGCTTTACCCAGCCTGGCACATCAGTTCTTAGGTATCTGTCTACTCTGACATTGCCTGTTTTTAATTCCTGAAACCTGATTCCCATAAAGAATGCCTAGAATATAGTGAGAAACTTCATGTGTATGGGCTCTATTTTTGTCATACTATTTTTAGTTCTAGCCTTATAGGGTATTTATGACCAAATTTTAACAATCCTTGTTGCCTTGTGTGTCTTCTACATATTTTCTAGCTCAGTCATAGTTGAACCCTGCATGTGAAGCAAAAATTATTAATTGCTAGAACAACAGTATGAGGCAAGGCTGCCTTTGTGTAGTGTGAGCAGTGCCAAAGCATTCAGCTGTAAATGGATATCTTTATATTCCACAAAGCACTGCATCTTTTAGCTGCAAATAAAAAGCAAGAGAGAGGAGACTGACATTTGTATTTTATGTAAAAATGTCTATGTTTGTGTTAAATCAAGGGTTTTATATACTGTTTAAGGAGTATTTGCAAAAAAAAGAACAAGCAGCCAAAAACCTGGTTCATGTTGTAATTACAAAGAGTCTCAACGATTAACCTGTGATGGCTTTCTGAGAAACAAGTGGAACAAGTTTGAGGTGACCTGAACAGCTCTGAATCTGCTCCAGAATTGTTGGGAATTGATCTAGGATTTATTACTCATTAACTATCAGTTTTATATGTAGCTTCCCCTGATTTCCTGTGGTAAATTGCATTTTCTTGGTAATGCAGGAAACACTACACAAAATATTAATACCCATAGTGTGGTTGGATTTCTGAGTTATTTTTTGTTGCTGTCCTTTGTAAATATTACATGCCAACTAGTATCTCTAGAAATTTATTAATAATATGGCATGCTGAAATTGAATTCAAGCCTGGTTCTGCTATCTAATAACCAGAGACACGAGAATAACCAGAGACACGAGAAGTTACTTTTATCATTCATGAATGAAGAATATGAATGTGATTTTAAAAAGCAGTTGGGTCTAGAGCATAATCACAATGGTAAGAAGATCACATTACCCTCTTGCCAACATGCTGACTCTCTTGTGTTTGTAAACCCAAGGCCAGAAACCAATGAGTGATGGTGGTTACACCACAGTAAAATGTAAAAAATAAATTTGAACCATGCTGGAAAATGAAAGGTTCCACTCCACTGTTTCTGGCTTTTCTTGTATAAATAACATCAGGTAACACTGTATCTGCAAGCAGGACAATAGTGCAGTGAGACAGGGGGCCAGAGCCAGTGGCAGCTGTAACCTGTCCCCAAGCCACCTGTACTGACTATAGGAATGTTCTTACACTCCTTTCTGCCTCTGTAAGTACCCCTTGAGTTCCATGCTGAACCTGTATAGATAGCTCCGTGTGATTTATCCCTTCTTTCCATATAGTGTGGTGGACTGATACTTATATGAAAACATTCCTGAAGTCACATCCCGCTTTTGAAGTAAGCTTTTAAATCTTCCGTTTGGAATTGTGAAACTGAGGCAGAGAAGAACTAAAGTGAGCCAACATCAGTCATGGGGCCGTCTTTGGTAGCACATTTAACGTGCACTGCACCCCAGAAGACAGCACGGCATTCAAAGCTAGGTTAAAAAGCTAACTAAATGCCAGCATTTGCTTTTTCAGCATGTATAATCTTTTCTTCTTTGCATTGCATTAAACTAGAAATGTCTAATGTTTTAAATTTACTCTAGGAAGTTTGCTTGCTGTTAAAAGAAACCATTGATTCCAGAGTTAAGGAGTACGTGGGCATGTATAAACAGCACAGGCCATCAAATGCAGAATTCACAAGATCCAGTCCCTTGTCCTTAAAAGGTAGGCAACAAGCACTGCGATTTTGGACAAAGAAAATAGAATTTCTGCTTTGTAGAGATTGCAATTATATTCGACTCTGTCGTGTTAGCATAGTGATACATTAAAAAAATATGCTGTAATGAAGATACTGAGTTTGAGTAACAAAAATGCACCAAAAAGCCCTAAAGGGCTTTTAATGGTAGGCAAAATATATAAAAATAGCAAATAAAACATTCTTAAGGAAACTGTAAAATTTTAAAGGTCTTTTTTGGTTTTGGTTTTTTTTTTTTTTGACAAATAGTCTTACAAATGGATTTATATTAATACTGACATAAATTGATTCAGTATCTTATGCTTTTAAAAATGTTTTCCAGTATGTCACTACTTGAGATGTTCTCAAACAGGAGCAATGTTATTCTGGGGAACATTTGGAAATGTGTGCAGAGAGTTTTGGTTGTCATTACTGGCAAGGGATTGGGTCCTGCTGGCCCGTAGTGAGTAGAGGCCAGGGATGACACTACATTCACAGGACACAGAGCAGCCCCTTCATAACAGACTACTAGCTCCAAAACCCAAAGGGCACCAACATTGAGATTCTACCTCTGGTGACATGGTGATGTATTTGTCTTTGAGTTACAGGTGAGGAAGCTGAGAGTCTATAGATTAAGTGTCTTGACCAAGTACTAGGTCATCTCAGGATTGAGATTGTGGCTTATTAGTACCTTCCCCTCATCCTGTCCCCAGTACTTACCTTGGTGCCTGTGATAGAGATGTAGTGACATGCTGAGTGAGAACTCCGGTGAGAGATAAGTGGCGGAGCTCAAATCCAGACCTAGCTCTTGTGGCCTCCACCCCAATGTTTATTCTATTCCCCCAGTCTTCTGCTTTGTTTGTTTTTCTATTTTATTTTGTTTGTTTGTTTCTCACTTAAAATCAGCATTTCATAGCAGCCTGTGTTACAAATACAATCAGTGCATGGTAATTATCAGGCTACAGTAGGTAGACTATGGTGAACCCCACTATGCTAACAGAACATCTGTTTAGGAAAAATACTGGATTATGTACTCCTCTGAAACCTTCCTTGATCCAGAGTGCTCACCTTATGTCAATGATAAATAAACAAGTAGTTTTTGTTACCCAAAGTGAAAGGCTTAGAGAATGATATTTTTAAACCAAGCAATGTTGCTTTCCAGCGGCTCTCAACCTATGGGTTGCGACCTCACAGGGGTCACATATCAGATATTTAAATTACAATTCATAATAGTAGCAAAATTACTGTTATGAAGTAGCAACAAGATAATTTTATGTTTGGGGGAGGGGTCATTACAACATGAGGAACTATATTAAAGAAATTAGGAAGGTTGAGAACTGGCTTTAGATGACACTCTCTGAATTGCCACTCAGTATTGTTATAAATTCAGAGAAAAGCCATAGGTTTTTGTATCCATTATACCTAAGTAGACCTGGCCTGTCTCACATTTTATCTGGTGCAACAGGAAAAAGATTGGAGCTGGATTCTAAGACTCCTGTCTCTGGTGCAGCTTTTACAGTAGGTGGTTTGATCCGTACTCCAGCCAGCCTTTCCCTTCCATCCCAGCCCTGACTGCTGAGACTGAGTACTCACTACCCGGCTTCTCTCACAGACAGTTCTGGTCCTAAGATGACAAGAATATGTCCTCAGGTTTGTGTGAGGAAAAGGCGTGTTGATTTTTAAGCAGACAAAATGATCTTATTGTGTACACAATTCTGTAACCTTTCCCCACCTAATATATTGTAAAAATAATTTCATATATCACCATAAAAAACTGTCGTTGTAAAGTGCAGATAAAATTTACTATTTAACAACTTTCAAGTGTATACTTTTGGCAGCATAAATATGCTCACATTTTTGTACAGTTACTACCTTACCAATCTCCAGAAGTTTTTCATTGTCCCATCTGGAACTTTAGCCATGAATAATATGTCCTCATCCTCCAGCCTGTGCCCCTGGTAACAGAAGTCTTGCTTTCTGGCCCTGTTGTTTCTACTACTGTCAGTACCTCATATGAGTGGAGTTATGTAATATTTGTCATTTTATTGTCTGACTTATTTCCTTTACAGTTACATTTTCAGCATTCATATAGCAACATTTATAAGAATTTCACATCTTTTGTAATCTTCCAGTGTATGTCACATGGCCTGCTCATTCATCTACTGGTGGATTGCTTCCATGTTTTGGCTGTTATGAACAATGTTGTTGCAAACGCTGTTATACAAATTATCTTTTCAAGATTTTTGGCTCTTTGGAATATATGTTTAGAAATTTCTGGATCATGGTAATTCTTTTGTTTTTTGTTTTTGAGGGACTAACATGTTTTGCCACCATGACTGCATCATTTTATATCCTCACCAGCACGAGGGTTTTGTTTTGCCTACATCTTTGCCAACCCTTATTTCCTGATATTTTAATAATAGCCATCTTAATGTATGTGAAACAATCTGTAATTGTGGTTTGTTTTGTAGTTGCTGTTGTTTTGCCATTTACCTAGTGATTAGTGATGCCAGCCATCTTTTCATGTATTCATTGGCTATTCATATATCTTCTTTGGAGAAATGTCTATATGCCCAGTCCATTTTTAACTGGGAGTTTTTTGAGGGAAGGTTGTTTTTGGAGGGCTTTATATATTATGCATATAGATTCCTTACTGACTATATAATTGACAAATATGTTGCTCAAATTTTAAATGATCTTTTAATTAAAAAAAAAACCTGGATCCAGATATTGTGGTAAATGCTAAAAGATCAGCCACTGCCACGTCTTACCTCTAGGACTCCTCAGCCTGCAAAGCCTTCAATTCCTGTCTCCTCATGCTTTATATACCTTTGTCTACCCAGCCGTCACTTCCTTTCTAGTGCTGGGATTAATGGTGTGTGTGCTTCCCAAATACTGGGATTAAAGGTGTGAGATCTCAAGTGCTGGGATTAAAGACATGTGACTCCCAAGTACTGGTATTAAAGGTGTGTGCCACCACTGCCTGGCTATTTCTCTGCTAGACTGAATCAATCTCATGTAGTCCAGGGTAGCTTTGAATTCAGAGATCTAAATAGATCTCTGCCTCCTGAATGCTAGGATTAAAGGTGTATACCACCACTGCCTGGCATCTATGTTTAATCTTGTTCTATTCTTTACTCACCAGATTCCTTTTTAATAACAAATACAGGAGAATTCCAAGGGCTGGTTGATTCTTCAATATGCTGAGCATTTTACTGCTCTTATACCAGCTGTTCTAAGGCATGTAGTTTTTCTGTTGTTAAAGGCCATTGCTGAACCCATACAGGCTTTTCTGTTAATCATTTTAAAGGTAGGGATGTTGGTGTCTTTGAAAGATCAGTAGATGTTGTGCTCTGTTTTTGTACAATCTGGATGGTTGGTGACTGTTCTGTATAATAACTTCTAATTTTTCCCCAGAAACGTGTTAGTTTATGGTTTGTGTCTGAGATTGGAGGAATGTTATTCTGGGTATTCCATTGAGCTAACAAATCATGGCCCCATAGATTCATAGCTATATTAGCCACATATGGCTTTAATTTCCTCTCTGTCCTTCTGGCCCTATACATTCGACCCATCTCACCTTCTGTTTCACTTGAGATAATGTTCCAGTCCCTAAAAGTTGAACATTTACCTCCTGAAGAGGCCAATTTGGATGCCAAGATTCTAGTGTAATTATTGTTACATCCACATCTGTGTCTACAAGACCTTCAATGATGTCATTTATTTGTTATTTTAATTTTGTTTTTTGTTCATTTATAGAAGTTTGCCAAAAAATTCACTTTATGGTTTCTCCCAAATTTTTTGTTCTCTCTTCTATAGCTGTTCTAACACCCTGAGCAGTATGGTTTTTTATAATAGGCATTAGGTTCTTTAATTGCTCTGAGAAGGAGTTTCTTCCATGGTGACAGGAAAGGACTGAACAGAATTTGACAAATATTTTCTCAAATTTGGTGGTTTGTCTTTTCCCTCTCTTGATGGTTTACCTTGTTATATAGATGGTTTTGAGTGTGCTAAAGCCAGAATACCACTCACTTATTTTGTTGCTAATGCTATGATGTTATGCCTGTGGAAGTCATTGCCAAGTCCTGTTTGTGAAACTTTTCTTGTAAAAATAGTTCTATGGAATTTTAAAAAATTAACCATTTTATTTAGTAACTTGATCCCATTTGAGTTAGTTTTATATGTAAATTAAAGTTAAAACTCATTTTCACGTGGTTGTCCAGTTTTCTTGGTATCATTTGTTAAAGACTACTTTTCACATTGAGTGGGTTTGGTAATCTTGTCAATAATCATTTGAACATCAATGCTGGTTTATTTCTGAGCTTTCTATTCTGCTTTAGTTGTTTGTGTCTGTCACTGGTACCAGTTCTACAGTCTCTTGATATACCATAGCTTTGTGGTAAGTTTTGGAATCAGAAAGCTTTAGTCTTTAGTCTTTTAATTTGTTAGTCTTTTTCAAGATTGTTTTGACTTATTCCAGATCCATGTTGCTATTTTGATGACTGCGCAGTATTCCATTAAACATTGGTGCTCTTAATTTATTGGTGGAATTTGGATTGCATTTGATACTGTTAGTTCTAAAGAAGAGTACGGTTAACATTCTAGTGATACACATATTTGTCAGAATTGGATTTAATGTTTATAGTTTTGTGGCTGCATAGACTCTGAAAGTGTTCTGCTAGTGGGCTCTATGAGCTATAACTTTTTCTTTTACTTTTCTTTTGAACAGGGTCTACCTGAGTTGTCCAGAGTCCAGGCTAACCCCAAACTTGATATCCTTGCTTCATCCCCCCCCATACTAGAATTACAAGCATAAACTAGAAACATACACCATGCCTGTAAGAGCTCTCTAAGAATATTGACATATGTGTGCATGTGTGTTGGAATATACGGGTGTATGTCTATGTATACATGTGTGTGCAAACACATGTGTGCCACATGCATGTGGAGGCACAGGTTGATGATGTCAGGAATTATCACTGACCACTCTGCCTTATCCATTGTGCAGTTCTCAGTTGAACCTAGACCTCATATAATATAGCTAGTCTTGCTCTAGGGGATCCCCCATTCCCACCTTCCCAGGCAGGAATTATAGGCAAGTGACTATGCCCACTGACATTTATGTGCATTGTGGGGATCAAAACCCTAGTGGTCATGCTTGTACAGCAAGTGCTTTAATCCCTGAGCCATCTCCAGGTCCCCTGCAAATGATTTTCCTGTTGTTATCTGCTCTTGACTTTATCCAATTGCATAACCACAAACCAGGCCCTATATGCTTTGTGCAGCCTTTAGTGACCATTAGTGGAATGAATATTGCATTTAGTGTGGTGAAATGATAGTATAACCAGAAGAAATAATACACACACACATGCACACACGCGCACACACACACACACACACACACACACACACACACACACACACACACACACTTTCTTCTTTGAAAGGAAACTTTCTAGGAAAGCCCCATGTTTTGTGTCTTCTCTCATTCAAACCTTTGAGCACATCTGTTGAGGTTCACACCATGTCCCTGTCCCTGTAGCCTTCAGCCAGTCTGGATTCCCACTTCACCTGGACAACTGTAGCAAGTACCACTCTGGATTCCTGTCATGTGGTCAGTGTGCCACCTTCTGTCCATACATAGTCAGGCCATCCCTTAAAATCACAGGTCTGACCTTGGACAGATCTGTAGAAAGCCATTCAGGATATTCTCAGGGTCTCTAAGATAAAGGCCAAGACCCCCGAGGAACTGCCTGTCAGCTTGTACCATGTTTTCCTTTGTAGCTAGAGAGATTCTCCCCAGGTCCCACCAAGCCCCTGCAGTCCCACAACCCATGTATAAAATAATCACTCAGACTCTTATATTACTTATAAACTGTATGGCTGTGGCAGGCTTCTTGTCATCTACTTCTTTTATCTTAAATTAACTCATTTCTATTAATCTATAAGTTGCCACGTGGCTCGTGGCTTACCAGTACCTTACATCTCCCTTGTCATGGCGGTGACTGGCAGGTCTCTCCCCCTCAGCCTTCCACTTCCCCCAATTCTCTTCTCTTTGTCCTGCCTATACTTCTTGCCTGGCTACTGGCCAATCAGTGTTTTATTTATTACTCAATTAAGCAACACACATAACATACAGAACATCCCACAGCACTTTCCCTTTTCTTTTTTTCTAAAAGGAAGGTTTTAACTTTCACATAGTAAAATTACAGATAACAAAACAATTATCAAGCAAGAATTATAGTTATAATATCTAGTCTATTTATAATAACTAGTTTATTTGGCAAAATTAAAGAAAATATCCTATCTGTCTTATATTTGTGAGTCTAAGGTTTTATATCTAACTTATCTTTTATCATAACTAAGGAAAATTGTAACTATCTAGCTTCAACTACATCAAAGACCTCAGAAGGATATAATATTACCTGAGAAACGGGAGAAGGATACAAGCAACTTTCGGGAGTCTTGCAGGGTAGACAGAGACAGCTGTCTGCCTGGACAGTCACCTAATGTTTCTTTGTAAAGTTGGGGCATCTGTCTTCAGCCCACAGGGCTAGAGTCTCTCTGTCATTTTTTTCAGTGTCCTGTAGAATGTCTGGCAGTTTCCTCTGTAAAGCAGGAACCTGAAGGACCATTTTGCCAAGCAAAGTTCAGTGGTCATCTTTCTATGGGTCCTGCATGTCCAGTCGATCAAGCAGTTCAGACAAGAACAGTTTCTTGCTCAAATGGCTATTTTTGTCAAGGTGAAGATAAACTCCATATGGAGTGTCTTTGATGCCCATCCTCTGCTCTGAAGTAAATCGGTGCTGCCAGGAGCAGACCTGTCTCACTGTCCAGAAAGTCTAAATTTTTAAAACATTTTAAATGCCATATTCTATAGGCCTTTGAAGTATTTGAAGATTACCTATCTATCTGAAATATATCTATGTATACCTAGAAAGCTTAACTAACATGTTACAAGTTTGACTATCATAGAAGACTAATTATTAATCTGTATTTCTTAATTATCCTTTACAATCTAAATGAGTTACATAAACATAATATCTCAAACAAGAATAGAAATATATATATATATACATACAGTATAACAAAATTAAGTTTAAACTTGTATCAATAGACTAAAATCTATACCAATGTAAAACATTTTAAACAAGTTGCTTTTTAAAAGTAGGTTAATTAATCTACCCTTTTATCCTATCATCTATATATATCTATATCATATCCCTTTTTCTTTTTTAGAAAGAGATCGCATTTATAATCAACCTGTTTTAAATAAAAATATTGGTTTTTCTCTGTCCCACACCAGAGGGCTCTTCTGATTTGGGACACAAGATTCTCTTAACCATTTTTTTTTTAAGCAATATGTCTGGGTTTAGAGAAGAAATGAGCCAATTCCATCTCCAAAGCCAGCTTGGTATATTTGGGAATTTGGGTGTAGCTTCTCTTACTACTTCCTGCTGGAGGGGGGCACTGTATCTTATGGGAACACAAAGAAAATTTTAGGATCGTGGAGTAGTCCGTGAGGGTGTATTGTCTAAGCCAGTTGTCTTGAATCTGATCTGGATGTTGGATCATCTGGGCCATGGTGTCATCGGAGACCTTTCAGGGGGTCTTGGCTGGTCAAACCTGATGTATCTTAATCTGGAACAAATCCATAGCCTCTGGCTTTCTGTAGAACCAAAAGCAGAGCCTCCTTTCTAAAGCAACATATCCTTACATCCAAATTTTGAAGTTGAAGTACCTTTAAAATACACATTTTGGCATAACTCAACAGCTTTTATAATCAAATGTTTTTCTTCAGTTATGAATATCAAAGAGAACATAATCCAGTTTCTCTGTGTGATAGCCATCTTTATGTGGCTTATTTTTTATATTACCTTTACTATCTCTTTAAAGACTTTATTTTTTAAAACTATCTACTTGTTTATATACCTGCATATTTTCTCTCTCTTTCAAGCCTACATACATTTTTACATACATTGTAAACTATTCCATCTGAATCAGTCTTATTGTGAACCTATTGTTTTAAACTGCAGCATTCTAAGACTGAAATGACCCTGTGGCTGCTGGCTCCGCCCACTTCAGCTTCCCAACATGGCGGTGGTACGTTTTCCCGCCAGCTCTGGGAGCCATCAACTCTCAGAATTAGTGGGTCGATGCTTCTATCAAAGCAGCGTGTAGCCCAGAAACCTCTTTTTTTTGTTTTGTACTAGCAAAGGCTAAATCCACCAGGCAGTGTAATGTGCCACTTGTAGAGGCCTCATTCCCGCCATACTGCAGGTCGAGCACGCACGCCAGGAACACGCCATAGTAGCTCAAACACACAGGCCGCTAACTTGAGAGAGACAACTAGGAACTGTTTTTAGCTCTGTTTTAGAATCTTTTTACTCAGGTTTTAGGTGGAAACTCTTGCCCCACGTTGGGCGCCATTTGTAGCTGGAGAGCTTCTCTCCAGGTCCCACCAAGCCCCTGCAGTCCCACAACCCATGTATAAAATAATCACTCAGATGCTTATATTACTTATAAACTGTATGACCATGGTCGGCTTCTTGTTATCTACTTCTATCTTAAATTAACCCATTTCTATTAATCTATAAGTTGCCATGTAGCTCGTGGCTTACCAGTACCTTACATCTTGCTTGTCATGTCAGCAAGGTTAAGAATTGCTGTGTCTTACCTGGCCTTCCACATTTTCTGCAAACCTGCTTTGTTTCTACCTCTGTGTCTTCGCTTTTAATAGCTTCTCCACTGACAAACAAAATCCCATCTCAAATTTGATGTTTTTCACCAGTTTTCTCATTTCCCCCTTCTCTGACCATATGTTATTTGGCATTTAATACTTATGTATCCTGCACCATACTGTATCTTAACTGTGCTGTAGTCTACTTACCTGCCTTCTCCTTCCCTGTGAGGGAAAGGTTGACTGGCACCCCTAGAGCCTCCTTTCCAGATTGCCATGCTGCAGAGAATTGTCTTTTGAGTGCTTGCTCTCCTCACAGGCTGTTTCCAAGGTATGAATGCTACACACTTCTCTCTCCCACCAGAGCACTCTCCTCAGTTGACAGGTTCACCATGGGCCAGTTTCTCTTTTTCCATTTCCAGATCCATATCAGGTTAACATGCCTCAGCATGGCATGTAAACTAAATATGTAATCCTGGGTAAGCCAAAGTCTCCAAGCTCATAACCTTGCTCATTGCTCTAATAAGATTAATATTATTCATGCTTTGTGAGTGTTCTTTACAACAACTGTATAAGCTCCTCCGAGGCCATTTCCTTAATTTTATTTAAAAAAAGAAATCACAAAGATTATTCACAAAGTCAGTGAGCTGCATAACATAGATATTAGCTTCATCCTTTGTAAGTCATCTGAAAAGCCATTTCAATAGAATCAGTATAAGTTAGTGACATGAGGAAGTTTTCAAAAAGATGTCACCATCAACTCCCACTAGCTTCACCTCAGCATTTTCCTCTAGTCTTGACAAGAATTGGGTGTTACCAACGTCTTCAATCTTTGCCAGAATAGCAGCCTAAAACAGGAGAATTGTGCTCTTTTATTTTCATTCATGTTTTTATGTGTTTACTGACTGAACTGTACACTTACAGTTTGGCCTTCTATTGGATTGCCTTTCCTCCCTCCCTCCCTTCCTCCCTCCCTCCCTCCCTCCATCCCTCCCTCCCTCCCTCCCTGCCTCCCTCCCTGCCTCCCTCCCTCCTTCTTTTCACTCCCTCCCCCTTCCTTCCTTCCTTTTTTCCTTCCATTCATTCTTCTCTTCTCTTCTCATAACCAGTCACTGACTTACCACCATCGCCTCCAGATCTACCTTCTAATTCTTCCACACCTCTGCTGTCAGAGCAATACACATTGCTCTGCTGGTCAGAGTATACCTGCATCCTATAGCTTACAAGCTTTTCCCAGTGCCATCAGGTTCTGGCCTATGCTTTGCATTCTAACTGAATTTTCAGTAAATCTCCCAATCATTATGTAAGGCCAGCTACATTTGAGTATTGTTTGTTTACTTAAGACCATTGACTTTTATCAATCCATTATCTTATTTTGACTAAGTGACTTATGCAGTTATGGCCTTTAATTGCCTCAGTATTTTTAGTCATCTAGTCATCACATGACTTCCTACTTTGGTGGTTTACAGACACCATCTGTTCTAATCATTAGTCCTTCCAGCTCTTGATGCTCTGAGGTTGTCTCTAACCCGAAAGGAGGCTGTCCATTCAGGGACTTTATGGCAGTGCTCTTCCCACACTGGCCAGTCACTATTTTACAGAGGATTCTGGGAGAACAGTGGAAACCATTTGGTAGGAGGTACCATTCTTATGCAGATCTTCAGGCACATAGATTGCCATTCTCTTAGCATCCTTTAAAGCTATGCTTGGCTGGGTCTAACTCAGTGAACCTTATAGCTGAGTTCTGGTACAGGAGCCTAGTTCTCTCAATTGTCTTCTTTATTGGACAGTCATGAGAGTGACCTTCTGGGTATGGAGATGGCAAACATTTCCATCCCAAGTTAAGTAAATGTAAAATCTGGCTGTTAAGAATGCTGAGTAAGCCACTCGCCTAGTCCTGTAGACTTTGGAAGGTCCCAGGTAGATCTATGAGACACAGAGCTTACAGGAAGTTCTTATTCCTCAAAGAGAAGGAAGTACCCCAGTGGCCTTGACCAGCGTACCTGGAGAGCTCCCCAGACCAGACTATTCTTCAATTTGTCCTTCTACCTTGATTAATCTGTAGTTCCAGAATACAATGCTCTCTCAACTCTCAGCTTTTATACATGTTGCTTCTACTTCTCTAGGAAAACTCTCGATATTCCAGGACAGGGCCCTGGTACCATCAAACACTGAGGAGAAGCACAGTTTTGGAAAAAATAGAAGAGTTGTGACTACTTGTTGGTCACCTGTTTCTTGACGATGCTTCTGGTCTGCTTCCACTGCAGCAGAGGTGGAGGTGGTCTGTGAGTTACAAATCATTAAGTAGCCTTTCATTTTCCAGAACCACATCCTGTCCCAGTATAAGATTACAGGACATGGGAATCACCCAGTCAAAGGGACAGAAAATGCTTTCCTCTAACCCATCCCCTCTGGCGGTCCTTTAGCATCTGTCTGTCAGTGCCTATTACTGAATGTCAGCCCATCAGATACTAGCACAGCTGTCTGACACACACCCAAGGCAAGCCCTGGACACAGGCATTTCTTGCCACTTTTTCTCCCCATTGGTGGGGATTAAACTTAAGCTTTCTACAACTGCACAAGTGCTCTACTGCTTGGCTGTGACTGCAGCCCACAGCCATCATTCCTAACCCTTCCTCTGAAGCTGAGAACCAGGCTTGGAGTTGTGTAACTTGTCCAAAGATCTTGGAACTATGAAAGTACAGCCATCTAATGTCTGACTGTCTTATGACTCCCTTAAGGAGAGTGGTATGTACTTATGCTTTCTTTACATCAAAATATCTTCTTGTTATTAAAGCACAGTTCTTTATAAATCACCCAGGCCTAGGAGCAGTGTTTTGCTTGAATTACCATATGTGCATCTTTGTTTTGGACTTTGTATCTCCTCTCTCTGGTCTTGAGACAGGAAGATAGACCCCACCCCCTACCCCAAATAGCTCATCTTCTAGTTCAGAGTACTTGGTGCAATAAATTGTCAGTATAGACAACAGTCCATTTATTCTTGTGGAGCAGTAAGAGTTTTTTTTAACTGTGTATTACTCTATTCTATATAACCTTTTCTTTCAGTTAACATCTAAGAAACCCAGCCCTTTGGAAAATGTCATAAGATAAATTAAATTTCCCTGGGTACTGTGGTTTCTGCCTGCTGAAGTTTTTTTCCATGACTGTTCTTAGTTGGATATTCCTCTAAAATCTTAGCTTAACTCTCTAGCCAAAATGCACACCCGTCTGCTCATCCTTTTGTGGCATCCTCCCAAGTATGGTATGTGAGTGGCCAAGGCAGGAGGACTCAGGCTTCTTCCTCTCCACCTACCTCCTTTATAGCCTTTGGTGCTGGGGCACATCACTACTGTGTTAGAGTCAATGGGTGTTCACACAAGAGAAGAAAAAGACAAGAATGGCCAAAACAAGCAAGTTCTTCCTATTCTTCCCTCTGTCTGAGAAATGTTCCCCTCCCTTCCCCAGTGCCTGATGCAACACAAGATCCTGCCAAGGAAAGCTTTCTCCTTGCTGTTCAGACTCGGGCTTGTGGTGAGCTCTGCTCCCTGATGTCCCTGTGAGTGAAGATGTGTATGTGGCATTTTGTTTTGTATTTATTTTCCCAGCCTATTGAAAACAGAGCCTTTTCCTAATTAAAATAAATTTTGGAAGTGAAAGACGTTTCCCCTGAGCCCAGCCCTTCCTCAACATAACCCTGGCACTTTCAGGAAAGACTGCAAACGTGCTGTAGCACACTGCCTATATGCCTCCCTTCAGCTGCTGCTTCTCTTAGATTTTAAAAACAATTTAAAAAAAAATAAGACTGTACATCATACATCCAGCAACTGCTACATCTCAACAAACACAGGACTTTGATAGATATGATTTTTATCATCAATTCTTGTGAGATTCAGCCCCCACAAGTAGAGCTCTGCGTGCACACCCAGAGCAGGAATGGAAGTATACTTCAGTCACAGAAAGAGGGAGTGTAGGCAGTTTCTGATTCTCATGAGCAGGGGAGGACTGAAAAAGGAGGAAATGGTCACTTGTGTGGTTTTCTGAATAATAAGCCAGAACAGCACATTTTCAGTTACCTGCTCTGTTAAATATTCTCAACTTTTACACATTGTTTTTTCTGTCCACAGCCACTTCAGGATTGAAATGAATTTCCCTAGTCTGTCATAGAACATAATAGAAGCATATGCTTTCTTTTTATACATGTGTTTAAATAGCTTTGGTTATTATTTACATTTTTCCCTATAATGTACTCAATCAAAACATTTTCTAAGCTTTCATCCACACACAAAAAACTTAAAAGGAAAATAATGAAAGTAAGTGCCTATAAGCCCTCTCGTGAATGTTACTGCAGCATCAGCAGGGATTATTCTTCCAAGAATGGGCAATTTGTAGAACTTGAAGTTTCAGACATTTTACTAAAAGCATGCTAAAGCAGCAGTGACAGCTCAAGATGCTTTGCTTTCTCAAGGCAGGGGACATGGTGTTCACCACTTACTATAATGTATGGAAAGCAAACGAAACTCAGAAGAGTAATGGTCCCACCTGTTATAGTCACCTGATAGGGAGGGATAGTGCAGAGTTGCAGATGCCTCATCCTTTGTTGACTTCATTTTATACAAAATACAATACAAAAGTGCTCAAAGAAAATTCTCTGAACAAAACATTATTCTTTTCAACACGTGGAATGCTTTATTGTCCCACTTGAGACAGTGCTTTGGCTGTCAGTGTAGACTTTATATTAGAATGACCTCACTGGCCAGTAAGTGGACTGCTGTTTTCCCTCCCACGGCCCTTCTTCCCTGAACTCAGCCTGAGCATCACAGACACTTTTTGAAACAAAATTGATGTTGCTTTTGCTGAGTTTCAAGTTGTGGTGCCAATCCTGCTGGGATGTTTGTAGTGATTCAAGTCCCACGTTACTTTTGCTGGAGCTCTTGTGATTAGTCCCATGTTACTTTTGTGTCTGCTTAAATCTGATCACTTATATAACTGGACATTTTGCTCTTAAATTGCTACATGTCTTGGAACTGGAAAATCCTCAGTGACTCTACCAAAGCCTCCATGAGTCTTAGATGCTACAAGGCTCTTTTTTGTCAAACACTGGTTTCTAAGAATGTTTACAGAGGAGTTGTACAGTTGACTGAGAGGCCTGCCCTTCACCACATGCGAACCAATGATTTATTACTAGATTTTCCAAAGCCATGCCACTCGTAGGAGTCAGTTGAACTGGTTAGCACTCATATCTGCTAAAATTGTAAGGAAGAGTAGTGGAAGAGAAAGTTTCCAGCTTATAAATTGACACAGAAATGGGACCCAAAACACAAAACAAAAAAACCTTTTCATTTAGGGACCTTTTTGTTTTTGTTGTTGTATTTCTAATTATGATAGGGCTGTCTAGGCATGTTGAGGATCAACTAGTACTTTACACATGCTGGGCATGTACTGTACCACTGAGCTGCATGTGTAGCCATGTGACAGCCATCATTAACTAGAAATGTCACCATTTTTAATGCTGACAACTAGATGCAAGGTCTGTGGCTCTTTACTTTTACACAGCAGATGAGAATAACCCATTTGCTGTTCTGCCACTGTGTTTTCATCACCGAGTGCCAGAACTATCAGTTTCCAGTTCTTAAAACTATTTTATTACAAACCATAACTTGGTGGAGACTTGGTCTAATCTATTTTGTGAACCACCTTAGAAAAGTTCTGTCTACATTGTTATTGAAAAATAACAAAGAGCACCAGCAAAAACACTTCACATAATCTCAAGCGTGAAAAAGTGAATGCCGGGACCGGCCTATAGCTCAGCTGGTAGAGTACTTGTCTAGCATAAAGAAAGCCCTGGACTCAGTGCCCACTGCTACATATACCAGGTGTGATGGTATGTGCTTGTCTTCCTAGCACTTAGGAGATGGAGATAGGAAAATAAATGCAAGGTCATCCTTAGCTCTATAGTGAGTTCAAGACCAGCCTAGGATACATGAGACCTTGTCTCAAAATGGGTAGGGAGGGGATGATTACTTAGAAGAGATGTTTCAAGTTTTAAGCTAAGATCAATCAAATTCCATTCCTAGGGTCATAGGTAATGTGTGTTCAAGTAAATATATGAATTATGTTTCTGTATTCAATGAGTATGTTTATGTGTATGTAGAATCTGCCATATAAGTTACTACTAAAGAAAATTAAAGTTGCAAGCCTTGAAAGTGGACACCCAAAATATGATTTCCTTACAAATATTTGCAGGAATTTTGCTTAATTGCAACCAGAAGTCTGACCTGGAAGTCTAGTGTCTTGACCCTCTAGCTGTTTGGTTTCCTATTTGTGGTGGTTTGCTCTCCCCAACTGTGAGAAAATCTGTTTTACATGGTTTTAACCCTGTGTATTCTTAGAAACACTGAAGTAGAAAAACTCCCTTGGGGAGAACAACATTCTCATTATTTACAAGATTGACTTGTAAACGTTTCTCTTAAATAGAAAACATTTTTGAAATAGTTAGCAAATCTTTCTCTTTAGGATCTGTTTGGAAGTAAAAGCTCTGAGCTTCCCTTGGAGGTAATGTGAACTTTGGGGAGATTTTTGCATTGTATGAATTTACCCTTTCATTAGTAAAATATATTTTAATCAGAGTGTAGTTTATAAATCATCCTCTTACTAGGAAACCTTTCCATATACCCCTCATTTTTAGTTAATTGAATCTTTTCTTCGCTAACCTTTTAGAAAAGTGAAAAGTAGGCCACCTGTCTTGGGTGGCTCCATTGTATATAGCATTCTAGTGATTCAAGAGAATGGTTAAACTGGTCACTGGGCAAGGAAGCCTTCAGTATTCATACCTCAAAGGCTCATGCCATATTTAAACTCGCTTTATAGACCAGGCTGGCCTCGAACTCACAGAGATCCACCTGCCTTTGCCTCCTGAGTGCTGGTATTAAAGGCATTCACCACTTACTCCTGGCTTGGTATTTTCAATTAGAGGAAATTCTCTTTCTGTCTGTCTCTTTCTCTCTGTCTCTATTATTGGGTGTATGGAGGGGTTTGTTCTGGGCGCTTGCCATGGCATGCATTTGGAGGTGAGAGAACAACTTTGTAGAGTTAATTGTCTCCTCACTTCAGTACCTGAGTTCTGGGCTTACATCCTTGGGCCTTTACTCACTGAGCCATCGTGTTGCTGTAGAAGAAATCAGTTGTAACTATTTCAGGGGATTAAGAAAAAGGAACACTAGCAGTTCCCATTCATTCAGCTGAAGAATTTTTTCCCATTTTTTTATTGTAGTATCAGATATGTGCAACATTTCATCACTGCATTAAGGAGCCCTGGACAAATTAGCAGTTTCACCCATTTTCTGCTGATACACCTTCTATCCCTATCCCTAAGCAAGAACTAGTTTACTGTGCTGACCTGAACATTTCATGGAATAGAATCACACACCATGTGGTTCTTTGTAACTGGCTTCTGTCACTAAGCACTGTACCTTTAAAATCCATTCATGTTGTATATGTCCAGTCATAACTTCATTTGTGTGTGTGTGTGTGTGTGTGTGTGTGTGTGTGTGTGTGTGTGTGTGTGTGTGTATAATTATGCATGCCTTTGGAAACCAGAGGTCAACTTCTCATGTCGTGCTTATGTTTCTCAGGTGCCCTTCTACCTTAGTTCTGTTTGGTTTTTGAGAACAATTTTAATTAAATCGTATTTGTTGCTTTGGGAGAATCCACCTGAAAAAAAAAAAAAAAAACAGACGGTGTGGCAGACTCCATGCTTGCAGATGTCAGCAATGGGGAGGGCAGTCAGGCAGATCATTGGGACTTAGTGGCCAGTCAGCCCAGCTTTCTTGACCAACTCTAGGCCAGTGAGAGACTCCTTCTCCAAGAAACAGGTTAGGTCAGTGAAATGGCTCAGCAGGGAGAAATGCTTTTGTAAGCCAGATGTTCTCAGTTCACTCACTGGAACCCCTGGTGGAAGGAGAGAACCAACTTTTTGTTTTGTTTTTTAGATGGAGTCTGGAGTTTAAGCTCAATTCTCCAAGCTTGCACAACAAACACTTTAATGAGCCAGCACTCTTTTCAGCCTACCTACCCCATTGCCTTTTAATTGGCAGATACTGTTCCATCCAGTGATTGTACCACATTTTATCTATGAATCAATTGATGGACAATTTCAGTTTCCTTTTTATAATTAATCTTCTTCTTCTTCTTCTTCTTCTTCTTCTTCTTCTTCTTCTTCTTCTTCTTCTTCTTCCTCCTCCTCCTCCTCCTCCTCCTCCTCCTCTCTCTCTCTCTCTCTCTCTCTCTTTCTCTCTCTCTCTCTCTCTCCTCTCTCTCTCCCCAACCCTGAGAATGGAGCATAGGGTTCTTTAAATGCTACACTAGTGCTCTGCTTCTCAGCCACAGCTATTATGGTTATTAACTACATGTATATAGGTTTTTGAGTGGATATCTTTTCATTTCTCATGGGTGTATACCTAGGTATGAGATTTGAGGTTATTTTTTTTATGTATGTGGTTAATATATTAAGGAAAGTACAGACTATTCCTAGTAGCTACACTATTCTGTGTTTGTACCAGTATCATTTTTCTCCATATTCCCACCAGCACTTGTTACAGACATTTTGATTATACCCATCATAGCGGGTATGAAATAGCATCTCATAGAGGTTTGTATTTCCATCTCCTGATGGCTAGTGATGATAACCCTCCATTTGAGTATTTATTGACCACTTAATATTTTATTTAGAAAAATGCCTGTCCAGATCCATTTCCATTTCAAGTGGTCTTATCACATAGATGATGTGAAGCCTTTTCTCCTTGAGTTGTCTTCTCTCTTCATAGTTTTGAACTTTGATTATATGCACATTACTCTATCTTTATCAGGCTATGGACTTCATATCTAAGAATATTATATAGTTCTAGGTCACAAAGTTTTATTTTTTTCTAAATGTTTTATAGGTTTACCTTTTGTAAATGGGTCTTTAAGCTGTTTAGTTAATTCTAAATTTTGTATGAAGTGGTGGATTTAACATAATTATTGAGGAATGTGTTACATTCATTTTTGCTGTAGAATATTTGTTTAATGATGCAAAGATGTGTTGCATTCTTTTATGTTGCATTTGTTTAACTCTGTAAAGCTGTGTTACTTTGCCTGCCTAAAACACCTGATTGGTCTAATAAAGAGCTGAACATCCAATAGCTAGGCAGGAGAAAGGATAGGCGAGGCTGCCAGGCTGCCAGGCTGAGAATATAAGTAGGAGGAGAAATCTAGGGAAGAGAGTGAGGAGTGAGAAAAGGAGAAGGAGAGGAGGACCCCAGAGACCAGTTACCCAGCCACACAGCCAGCCATGGAGTAAGAAGGAAAGAAAGATATATAGAATAAAGAAAGGTAAAAAGCCCAGAGGCAAAAACGTAGTTAAAGAGAAACAGGGTAATTTAAGTTAGAAAAGCTGGCTAGAAATAAGCCAAGCTAAGGCCAGGCATTCATAAATAAGTCTCCATGTATTTATTTGGGAGCTGAGTGGCAGGCCCCCAAAGAGAAAGAAGAAAACCAACAATACATCATCCTTTGGCAGATGGATATGCAGATATCTTAGTACCACTTGTTACAGAGATGATTCTAACTTCATTTAATTCTTGACTGCTTTATTGAAAAGCAATTGATAGTAAATGTATGCGCTTGCTTCTGGACTCCGGTCTAGATTTCTTTGTAGCTGCCCTGCCAGTATTACACTGACTTATTCATTGTTGCATTACAGAATTACCCTAAAATCAACTTCCCATTCATTTAAAGATGTTTGAAAAAAAACACACACAGAAAGGGGTGCGGGGGATGAACAAGTGCCTTTACCTGCCGGAGCCATCTTACAGACTCTTTCCATTCTTTTAAGACTTTTTTTTCCTCCTAGCAGGGTCAGACTGCTGTTTTCTGTTTAGCTCAAGAGTCTGTTTGGAGGCTGGAGAGTGACTCTCTCTTTGTAAACATGAAGACCTGAATTGGATCTGAATACCCAAGTCTCCTTTGAGACAAAGACAGTAGGATCACTGAGGCTTGTAGGTTACCAGCCCAGCTGCAGGTCCAATGAGAGATTTGTATCGGGAATAAAGTGGAGAGTGATAGAGTAGGACACCTGATGTCCTTCTCTGTCTGCCACATATACTTGAACACACATTGATGAGTGTCTGCCAGGAGCTCCTGTAGAGGAGTCAATTTCTACTTCCACTATGTGGGTTACAGGAATTGAACTCAGATTGCTAGGCTTATTAGTAAGCCCCTTTACTTCATGAGCCATCTCACTGGCCACAGACTGTGTGTGTGTGTGTGTGTGTGTGTGTGTATTTATTTGTGTGCACGTGTGTGTTTGTGTGTGTGTTGAGTAAATCTTTTTTGAATCACATGTGTGTGTGTGTGTTTAATTCCCCTAAGTACCTCTTTGTTATTCATTTCCTTTTAATGTTTTTATTTTGGTGCATGAGTATGCATATGTAGCATACATAGCATACATAAATCTCTCTCCCTCTCTGTCTCTGTCTCTCTCTCCTTCTCTCTCTCTCTCTCTCTCTCTCTCTCTCTCTCTCTCACACACACACACACACACACACACACACACACACACACACACGAGACAGAGAGATGGGGAGAGAGAGTGTGTCTATTTTAACCTGGTCATTGAAAATGTAATTTTAAATTGTTATAAACAAGTAATGTTTTAATAGTTTGAAAAGTGCTATTAGTCTTACAAATAAACTGTTTCTCTAGGGTCTTAGATGAAAACTTCCATAAGTTTGTTGGTTTGGATTATTCTGTTTTTGCCAAATCAGTGCAGGGAAAGAGATCCTTCCTATAGTCAGGGTCTTCCTGTGCAGAAATGTGCATTAGTTACCCATAGGTATCAGGTGTGACTGATGAGTCTCCTGGGTGTCAATATTCGCAGGTGAAGCTGAATGAGTTCTGGAAGACTTAGCTAAGCTGAAGTCCCATTCTTATCCTGCAGTAGCTTCCTCACTGGAGGCTTTGGGAAGGTGCGAGCTTTTTAATTACCTCTCAGAGCATTTTTGTTTATGTTTCCTTGGGATTATTGTTATCTACTTAGAAAAAAATTGCAACAGAGTAGAAGATAACTGTGCATTCCTTGTTAAATACTATTTTCAGTCTTAGAAAATTACCTATAGAAGCAAGTTTCAATCATGATTTATATTCTGAAACTTTGAATGAGAGGGCTTTATGAACACAAATACTTAGAGAAGAAACACACCATCTTTAGTCCTTGAATATTTTCACCACATGATGTTATTTAAAACCCTCTTTCATTTGTTAAACTTACCAAAAATTTTAGTTGTATACAAAAATAGAATCATATAATAAACCCCCACTTATTATCTACATCATTTTTTTCTTGTATAGCCAATGCCGTTTCATTTATAACCCCCTCTACTTTTCCCTCCCCTCCTTGAGATTGTTTTAATATAAGACTTAGAATATTTTTTCATGTATAAATGCCTCAACATAAATAGCTCTAAAAAAAAACAAACAAAAATGATCAAAGTGCTAATTTTACAAAAGGAAGTTGAGCTGGGTGTGGTGCTGCATGCCTGTAATCCCACTCCTGGAAGGTGGTGGAAGGAGGGTTGGGAGTTCAAGGCCAACTTCAGCTGCATAAGGAGCTTGAGGCCAGCCTATGCTATGTGAAAAACCTTCTGCAAATGAAAAGCCCACAAAGTTTGTAATTTTACTCTCTCATCCATCTTCAGATTTCTGAATGTCTCAATCCTTTCAGAGTTGGGTTATTGAAATCAAGATGCAAATAAGGTTGAGCCATTTATCCGTACAGTTGGATGCGTCTCTTTGCAATAAATGAACCTCTCTAATATCCATTCCTCTTCCAGTTTTCTTTTGTTTCCTTATGTATTTACTAAGAAAGCAGGTCTAACGTCCTGCAATTTCTCAGGTTTGGATTTGGCTATCTGTGTCAGTGTGGCATACTGACATATTTTCCCATTTCTGGTATTGTATACCTACTGACAGTACCACAGTCTAAATGGAATTGAAGTCCTGTTGGCATTGGGTCTTTATCCTTGATTAAGAATACTGGGGGGGCTAGAGAAATGGCTCAGAGGTTAAGAGCACTGACTGCTCTTCCAGAGGTCCTGAGTTCAATTCCCAGCAACCACATGGTGGCTCACAACCATCTGTAATGAGGTCTGGTGTCCTCTTCTGGTCATACATGCTGTATACATAATAAATAAGTAAATCTTAAAAAAAAAAAAAAAGAATACTGGGTGATAGTTGGGGAGCTTTTCCTATTGTATCTCATCCAGCAACCTCTGATTTCTGGTAATAGCACTTCTTAATTTCATTCTAACAATGTATATTTAGTGAAGATGCAGTTTCTGCTCTATGATTTTTTTATTAATTAGTATTTTAGATATGTTCACTTTTATTTATATTGCTAATGAACCATACTGTTTAAGCAAAACAAAATTATAACAACACCCTTATAACTCTTTCTGAAAATTGTCTAAATAGGTAGCTAAGATAGGAATAACAAAGTAGGCTGTGCGTGGTGATAGACACCTTTGATCCCAGCACTCTGGAGGCAGAGACAGGCAGATATCTCTGTGAGTTCAAGACCAGCCTAGTCTACATAGTGAATTTAGTCTAGCCAAGGTTGAATAGTAAGATCTTGTCTTTAAAAAAAAAAAAAAAAAAAAAAAAAAAAGTTAAGATAGTTGTTTGGAGAAAAGCTGTAGTTCCTTGATCAGTCTGAATCTGCATGAGATCTGATTTAAGGCATTGTGTGTCTATAATCTTAAAATAATCGTGACACATTTTATATGAACTCTTAAGAACTTGTAGAAGATAAAACTGAAGACTATGTGGTTTTTATGTCTTCTTTTTTTTTAAAGGAAGGGAAAACAAAGAAGGTATGAGACCCATTCTCATTGTCAAGAGAATTTGTCAAGAGGTGTGGCGATGACTAAGCTAATATGCATTAATGTCTCCTGAGTTACCTGGGGAGTTTGAGCCTTGGGTGCCTTAGAAATTGCCTTTCTCCTAGTGCCCCTTCACTTTGCTATAGAAACCCTGCCAAAGATCTGTTTGTATCTGTTTAAGGAACTAGGGTAATGCATCTCTTATTTTCACAGACAGGTTGTGTATCTTTTTTTATTTTCCAAGAATTCTGTGAAGTACCACCATTACTCTAACAAGACTCTCATTAATTTATTTGTGACATCTTGTAAATCAGCATGATAATATTTAGAACTCATTGACTTCCAAACTGACTCTGCATCCAAATTCCCTGGAGCTCTTTAAAGAGTATAGCTGCCTGGCTATATATCTCATATGCCATATATGCCTCATCTACTATGAAAATTCACATTCCACAGGTGATATAGATAGGCACCATGGACCCACAACTGGGAACTGAAGAGACTCTAGACTAGTAAATGCTTATCTGAACATGATAATAGTTTATTTAGTAACTGAAGAGAAAGTAGAAGAGGTGATCAACTTGGGAAGTGTTTAGTCATGCTATCCATGATTTGAACAGTGAATGCATTAGGACCAGGAAGAGGACCCCACACCTCCTAAGATGGAATTGAAAATCTAAATGACAGTGATAGAATTGAGAGACATGTTCTTAACAGCCAGATGCTGAAGAGCAAATGTAGGGGAGAAGACAGACTATCTAAATGGCAAGAGAAAGTCAGAAAGCAAGAGGCCCAGGACCAGGAAGTGAACACAGAACTGTGGTGTGAAAGAACTACATTGTGCCATTCCTTTATGTTTAGTGGTTCCCCAAAGCCCAGGGTTGTGTTCTGCTTCTCATCTCCACTAAATTCCTGACACAGATGTTTGCCTTTCTGGAGCCACTCTGGTATCCTCTTTCATACCTTCTCCACTGAAACTATGTCAAGAATATTACCAAATACCCCTTGTGCTCGGCTGTGGATCTGTCTTACCTTTTGGTCAGATTTTTCTCAGTATATCCCCCAGTGTGACTTCTCTCCTGAAATCTATTCTGTTTTGCCTTCTAAATAGAGTCACCCAGAATACTTATTAATCCTTCTCTAAAGTTTTATTCATTATCTTATCAAATCTTCATGTTTCTAGTAAACTATGATTTATTTATGATGTGTTCACAAAGGTGAAACTCTCATCACCACGCATACCTCTGTACATATTGAGGTAATCACCAGGCCTATCTTTGATTCTGTGTCTGGTGTCCCTTATATGTGTGTCCATTTGTCATTTTCCTATGAGTGCTGATGAAACTCACTTTCTCCCACTTGGCTTTGTTAAAAGCTTGAAACAATAGTCAACTTAATGGATTTCATTTAAGCATAGACTAATTCCTGAATGATATAGTACTCCAGATCAGAAGTGGTTCGGAGAGCCCTCCTTCAGCAGTGGGAGTAGTTGGCTGTTACAGGCTTAACATTCAAACAAACTGAAGAAAGTACTGGATTAGGCTATTAGGCATTATCTATCCAGTTATCTAACAGAGCAGTTATGTGACTTTCTGAAATTGGCATAAAATGCAATAAAAAATCAATTAGTTAGAATTAGTGCATCTAAGGTAAATTTGTTGTTTATTTGTTTACAGGAACAATCTGCAAGAGTATCTTTGGTAAAATACTGAAAGTTTTTATTGGCATGGGGAAGGGGTCAATGTGGATCTGGGTATGGTGACATATATATGTTTATAATCCAAGCTTTGGGGATCCTGGGGCAAGAGGATTTCAAATTCAAGGCCAGCCTGAACTATATAAAACTGTCTCAAGCTAACACAAAGTATTTACTTCATAATTGAGAATGTCAGATATAAGCCTGCTAGCAGCAATATTCATTGGTCTACTAGAAATCTCAAGCCAAAGAGTAAGACAAGGGATGAAAACCACAGTTGAAAACAATGGAACTAAAAAGTTTTTCAGTAAATTTTATGATTATATCCTGAAGAAGAATGTTCTGTATGAGACCGTACCCACATCTGTGATGGAACCTTAGTCGGTGTTGTATGGATCTGCGTAGGTAATGAAAGCTGCTGAAAACTCAGGATTGCAATGGTCATGTTATACCCAGAGAATCCCATATAATGTTCATTATTAGGCTTAGTAATTCTATAATAATCAAAGCAGTATAATAATTGCACAAAACTCGTTTTCACCTATTTGGAAAAACATTAAAGCTCTTGAAAATGATCAGGAGTTTTACCATGTTAAATTTGTAATGAATTTTATTGGAAAAATGTTAGTTTTCTTGAAATTGATCTTTATATGATTTAGGGTCTTTTAAATCAAATGTCCAAACGGATTTTTTTTTCATGTATTTTGACAAGCTAAATGAAAAGACAGAAGGCCAGGAATAACAAGTGTTATTGATAAAGAAGAAAATAATATTGAGAAGCAATAGAAGAATTTGCTCTACTACATTAAGACTTGCTACAAAGAAAGTTTAGGTAATTGTAAAGGAATGCAGAAAAGGGGCATGCATGACAGAACTGAGATTGTGGGTCAATGTGGGCCTTCTATCTGATATTGAACTTCCCATCTGTGACATTATGTGTACAATGTGAATTACATTGGAATAGCACTGATCTGGGATATGTTGGCACATGCTTGTATTCTCAGCACTCAGGAGGCTGAGGCAAGATTATCGTAAGATGATCCAGCCTGAGCTACTTAGAAAGACCTTATCTCAAGACACACAAACAGTAGTCACTGCCTGTTGTCCACTGCCTAAAGGACATTGTTAGGCAGGTGTAGTTGTGCACATCAGCATTGGGAGGTGGCAGTAAGAGCATTGGAGTTCATTGCCAGACTTGATGCAGTCTTAAATAAAACAATGCCGGGCTGTGGATAGCTCAGCAGATAAAGTACCTGCAGCCAATCCTGATGAAAACCTAAGTTTGTTACCTGGTACCCACACAGGAGAAGGAAAGAATCTATTCTGCAAGTTGTCCTCTGTTCTCCACATACATGGTGGCATGTACTCCACCCCCTTTAGTTAAAAAAACAAATAAATGCAATATAAAATAAGTAAATCACACATGGGATGTGAAGGGATATGGAGAAATAACAGTGAGATATTTATTTACTCAGATAGGGCCTTGCTCCAGAGCTCAGAATGGCCTTGAATTCACTGTATAGCCTAGGATAGCATTCAGTTGCACATCTTCCTTGCTCCTAAGGGCTGAGGTTACAGATGTGTGCCAACATGATCAAGAACATTGAGTTTTCTTTTTAACAGAGTTGAAAAAAATTTATTGTGTGGTTATTTCTTTTTTTAAAAAAAAGTAGCATATAAAATAACAGGTTTCCTCCTGGCATTTCCACACATGCTTTGTCTTGGTTGGTCCTCTCTCTGCTCCTCTCCTCACCCTCAACCCCCAATTCACACTGCTCCTATTCCACATTTTTTTTTTTTTTTTTTTTTTTTTTTGTCCTGTGAGTTCTATTACCCTGTCTCTCTTCCTGGCACCTTTCCCCCTCATGATCCTTTTTCTGTACTCATAGTCACTCCCACAGAAACATACAAATGTAAAAAGTAGAAGCTAAGATCCATGTATCTTTCATGTTGGGGCTTTAGAATAGAGTCAGAAAGACAAATTACACAGAAAGACAAATTACACATAGATATGCGTGCCCTGTGCCTGGAGGTTTTTTTTAGGTTAGAATAAATGATTAAATCAGAGCTGAATGCTACCTATCACAGCATTTGAAACCAGCCAACTTTCCTTAGGCTCTGCCAAAGACACCAAACTGCAGGCTTCCCTGGTGTGAAGAATTAATACAGAGACACCAAACTGGCAGCACCAGGTTGTGCTGCACATCACAAAATTTTATCTGGACTATCCACTGTATTTTAAGTTTGAATTTCTTTCCAGTTTAAAGTATGAATAGTTTTTATATAAAAGTTCAGATTAGTGGTTTTTCTGATACTCAAGTCTTAGGTTTCTAATGGCAGCTGGTAGCTGGAGTTGAATAGCCTGTGTCACCTTTAAACAAGAGGTTGGTGTTCTTTGGCTTTCTCAGCAGATTTCAACCCTTTTTCTAGTGCCTGTTTTGCCTTGTAGGCATGTAGTTTATCACCTAGATTTGGGTGCTAAGGAAGGATGCAGTTGCATGTATATAGGTACAGCATCCTCTCACCTAGTGTTTCAGATTGTTTTTGTTTTCTGGTTTGTTTTATATATCCTTACCAGCCGTCAGGAAGTGGGCAAGATGCTTGTCAGGGTTCTGTCTTGTACTGTGATTTTATAGTCCTGTTGGGAGGTTCGGGAACCTTTCTCTTTCTTTATACGTGGCGCTAGAATGTCAAAAGTTGGAATAGACTTTCTGCAAAACAGGAAGGCCCCAGAGGGGTGCTATTCCTGAGGGGTGTGCTCGAACAGCTAGCAGTTCAAGTAACCAGCCACCTCATTCAGAAGGTTTATCAAAAATCTGTTTCTTTTATTAAACAAAGCAGAAAATGCATATGAAGAAAAGATCTAGGGTAATAATCTCTTAGTTTGTCTATCCTAGCACTTGGGAGGCAGAGGCAGGCAGATCTCTGAGTTCAAAGCCAGTGTGATCTACAGAGCGAGTTCCAGGACAGCTAGGGCTACACAGAGAAATCCTGTCTGGAAAAAAACAAAAAGTGAAAAAGGAAAGAATGAGATTTTGACTAGTCTAAAAAAGCTTTCCATTCCATGTTAGCAATTGCTGGTGGGCCAGCAAGGCCAGCAGGGTGGGAGGTAGCGAATCTGATTTTTAAACAGGAAGTCTGGCCTCAATTATTTCCTTCAACTTAAGGTTTTTTTGTTTGCTTGTTTGTTTGCATGAAACTAACCTACTTGCTCCATTTATTTTGGCATCAAATAGATGTAACTTTCAGTACAAAGTTTAGAGTTATCATTGTTTAAGGATGTGAAATGTTTTCTCAAGGAAACTTTTTCGAAGTCTCTAAATGTCTTGGTTAATAGATAAATTTTCAGCCTAGAACCAAATATTCCACCTGTCAATCTAAATTGTTTCTCAGTTGCCATCTTGGTCTAGGATCCTGTATACATATTCTTAAGTTTATGACAGAACTCTTGAGTCTTAGTTCCCACGAAATCCCTGTCTCCAGCCATAGTATAGGTAATATGCAAGCCCATGACAAGCTTCACATGGCCCCATGCCTCACAGTTCCTTGTTATGTTTCAATGGACAGTATCAAGCTTGTAATTTCTTTACCTTTTCTATCTTAGTCCTTCTTATGAGGATATGTGTGACTTTCTGAATAGATGTGGTTTAGGAAGTGATGAGTTGTACACTTGCTTTTCTAAATGAACTAGGTATAACACAAATACTCTCTAATTTCTCTGTGTTTCTGATCTAGTCCACAAGATACTGTCAGTGCTTGCTCAGCATCAGCATTGTTCTTCTTGTTCTCTTACTCAGTCACAACCAAGTTATCAAATGGACAGCAGGCTCTTCCTTCTGGCTTCAGACCAGAAACCTTCCCGTGTGTGTGCTGGCACACAGTTTCCTCTGTAACAGCACACAGCAGTCTCTCCTAATACCAAGGAGACCACACTCCACCCTTCAGTGAGCCTACCTTTGTCAAAATGCTAGTTATCTACAATTGTACCATTGATTTCTTTGACATCATTTTAGTAGAACTAAACTGTCTAGTCTTTGAACTGCAATTATAGCTCTGGTTTGTACACACAGAATCCTTAGACAGTTAGAGAACTCAGAAGTTTTATTTTTCTGGCATTCTAAAAGACCATGCAAACTAGAAAAAAATGCAGCTGAGATTTTTTTTCTTGTAAGCTCAAATCTAGAATTGGGGTATTCTCTTAAGATGACTTAGCAGGGGCTGAAGTAACCTGCCACCAAGCCTGATGACCAACTCCCACACGTTTTTTCCTGACTTCCACAAGCTCACAGTGAGCAGGCCCACCGACACCAAAAATAAATAGTACATGTAATTTTAAAAATGGTTCACAAGGATAGATCAATCAGTTTTTAAGTTTGTAGTAATAAAAGTGAGAGTGGGGAGGAATATTACTTAAGATTAAAGGAAGTATCAGAGAATATATCTGTTAAAGTGCATGATCTTTGGTTGGATCCCAATTTGGAGGAAAATAGGTGGTCTATATTTTTGGACAGTTGGAGAAAATTGAATTTAGGCTAGCTGTCTGAGCTGTCTGCTCAACTACAATATTGTAGGTTTTGTGTTCATTATCTGAAATTTGTGGGACTAGATGTGTTAACAGGTTTCCAGAGTTTTTTGGATTTGAGAGTTTTTATATAGACTTCATTGTGTAAATATTCCTCGTTTAAAAATTAGCACTCTGCAGTGCTCCAAAATGTGCAACTTTCTGATTGTCATGTCAGTGATCAAAGATTTTCAGATTTTGAGGCAGTTTGAATTTTCAGGTTCAGGGTACTCAATCTATAATATGTAGGTAATAAAGCAGATGCTCCTCATTGCTTAGAGCCCATAGTCACATATTAGGAAAGCAAGTCTTCATGATGTCTAACTTATTTTGACATGGTTTAGAAAATATGTATGTGAAATATGATAAAAGATGAGTCATTATGCATTACTGAGTCTAGATGGTGGAGTTGGGGGACTTTTTGGCACTCGTTTTGATTTTCTGGATACTTGAAGTTTTTATAGTCATCTGATCAAATGAAGTTCTTTCAGTGAGAGATGTTTGAAGGATTCGTATCTTCCTGAACTTGCCTTGTGCTTTGGGAGGAGGCTTTGCTTGAAGAGAACATGTAGTAGATGGGTAGAGCCCATAAGGAACCAGCCATACCATCTCATCAACTCAGCAGGGCACACAGAGACATTATTCCCAGCTTCCCCCATATATGGTCCCAGAACAGTTTGAAGGTGGAACTTCTGTGTTACACACTGTTCTACCAACTTCTCTTGGCAACTGCAGGGATTCTCAAGTCATTTTGGCTGTGAGTCCACTGAAAAGCTAATGAGGCTGAATAGGTTCATATTAATTCAAGAGACTGTTTTCTCTCAGTGACTATGGCACTATGAACTATAATAACTATAATGATAAATATAATAGTAAGTGGCCATTCTTTTAAAATGATTGTTTTAGTTACTGTTCTATTGCTGTGAAGCCCATGTCAGGCCCAGGCTCAGTCTTGCTCAGTGTCTGTCTGTCTCTACGCCCCCCCACCCCCCACATACACTCACTCCTGTGAATCAGGATGTAGGTCTCAACTACTTCTCTAGCACCAGGCCTTCCTGCATGTTGCCATGTTCTCTGCTGTGATGATAATGGCCTAAACCTATGAAACTGTAAGTGAGACCACAATTAAATGCTTTCTCTTATAAGAGTTGCCTTGGTCATGGTGTCTCTTCACAGCAATAGAACAGTCACTAAGACAGAAATTGTTAACAGGGAGTGGCATATTGTTGTTGCAGGCCTACCCGTGCTGTTGGTTGGAAGAATATGGAAGATTTTGGGACATTGGATTAGAAAAGCAGTCAAATGTTTTTTAAGTGGGGCTGAATGGGCCATGTTTGTAGGAGTATGAAGACAGTGCTGAAGGCAACTTGAACTGCGGAGCCCCAGCTCAAGAACTTTCAGAGAGCAAGGTTACTAGCAAGTGGCTTAGAGACCATTCTTGTGAACCATCTCTTCATCCTTGAGTCTCCTTATTTCTAATAAAGATGTAATGGAACAGTTTAAGACAAAGTATCCTTGTTTCTCAAGAATCTGTATACCTTTTTGAACAACCAGTGAAGCCCAGTAGAAAGTTTGTAGTAACTGGTCCTCATTTGAGCCTTTAGTGGGGAGTTGGATGCTATTTGTAGGATAGAGAAGTACATCAGTTCTTTATCAAGAATGAAATGCAAGAAGTAGAAGATTGAAGTCCTTGGGAGCTGCCTAGAGGTAGAGAAAAATGTACTTTCTAGTATTGGGCAATCATATGGCATTAATTAACTGAGAAATATAAATTATATCTAGGAATGGACATAGCTAGGGACTTGTGATGGAAAAAGACTTCCATTACAAAGGCATCCCCTTCCCTCAAGTTTCTGGTTCTTCCAAAATCTAAAGACAATGATCCCTAGTAGAAGAAGGTCACAATAGTCAGTGAGAAGACAGACTACCACAGTGTGATTTGCTGGTGCCTAATGATCTTAGAGGATAATTGCCAGATGGTTTTGAAGTAGAACACAGTTTCTACTTATGTATCTTCTCCAGTCTCCGGACAAGGCTTTTTAATCTATATGTTTTGTTCTTTGGCAGTTTTGTTCATTTGTACAGTGAATTTCAGTCATTTCACCACCCTCCCATCACCATCTGTCTTCCCCAACTCCTTTTGCAGCTGAAATCCTTCCCAGCAAGTCCCCCTCCTACTTCAATTTCTTCTCTGTGTGTTACCCACTGAGCTTGTTAGAGTTGCTTTCATGAGCATGGGTAGAAAGTTATTTTCTGGAGCATAGGACAACCTACCAGTGGCTACACCACAGAAGAAGGTGACAGCTCTTTCCTGTGGTATTTTACTTGTACTGAAATGTGATTTTAATTGTATGTTAATAAATAAAGTTGTCTGGGGGTCAGAGCTATTAGAGCCATAGCAAGTGCGAGGCGGTGGCGCACGCCTTTAAGGACATGGAGGGCAGTACATTCAGGCCGTGATGAGGCAGTCACATGTTTCGGTTTACAACCAATGAGAAGGCAGAACAGCTAGAGTATAGAAAGTCATACACACAGGAAGAGGACCCTTTTTTCGGAGAGCTCTCTTGGCTGAAGAGGATCCCTGAATCAGGAAGGGTGAGGCTCTTAGCTCTGACCTCTTGGCTTTCTTCTCTGAATCGGCTCTGTGTTTCTTATTTGATAAGACGGTTGGTTACATCTACACTTTCCCCAACACTACTAAGTGTTTGTAATTTTTCAGGAAGGAGTGGGGCCTCATGTGCTCTTCCCCATTTCATGATAAAATGATGATTGGCTCAATCTTGTACAGGTAACTGCAGATCTAGTGAGTGTTTCTGAGTGTCATAGCCATGTCATGACCAGATGCCTTTTTGCAAAGCACTTTCCCTTCCTCTGTCTCTTCCAGTCTTTCCTTCCTCTCTTCCATAATTCTAAACTTTGGAAAGGGTGATATCAATGACCCATTTAGAGCCAAGCACTCTACCATCCTCTCTTCTTGGTAATTCTACCAGTTATGAGTCTCTGTATGAATCACAGCCTGCTGTAATGAGAAACTTCTCTGACAAAGACTGAGAACCTAACTTGATTTTCTGCATTTAGAACCGAAGTGTAGGAAGCTGGGAGATGGTGCTGAGTAAGGAAGAAAGAGACCCCCCTGGATTCTTTGTCATATAATGTTGAAGCCTTGGTTTAACCCTGAGTAAGTTTAAAACCTCAGTGGCCAGTTAAACTCTGTAAACTCAATTTCATTAAGAACAAAGATAGCAGTGTAGTAGTTTATCCCTCCACATTATCTATGGAAATGCAATACATCTCCAAAGCATTTCAGCTCAGTATGTTCAGTGGCAGTAATTTTCTGTGTTTATATATCAAGTTTAGTTTGCCTTAAGAACTGTCACAAGTACCTTTTGTGTTTAATCTCTCTTTAAACAATAAAGTTTCATATAACCAGTGGAATTAGGTTAAACAGGTGCAAATCTCCCTCCCTCTCTCTCTCTCTTTTTAACATGTTAAACTTAATGTTTCATTTAAAGGACTATTAGGCTGCAATTCCCAAGACTACTAATAATACAAGCCACTTTAGGAGTAATTCCTGGACATAATTCTCTCTCAGGAGACACAGGTGCATGGGGCCAGGTTCTGTCCTAGTGATTTTGGTAACAAACCACTTGGCATATGCCTTGTATTATTTTCTGTAGAAGGAGGCATTATATTGGAGCTTTATTGTTTGGCGTGAGTTTCTTTATCAGAGTTGGTGCTATCCTCCAGGTAACAGGCTTCATGAACACAGAGCAGTGGCTTTCAGGATCACCTTTACATTTGGCTCCTTCCTGGTTATAACTTTCTGTTGCTCAGATTTTTATCAGGAAGAATTTGAAATTTTGAACATGCCATCAGCATCTTAATTCCTTAGACCTGCAGACTAGCAAAGGCTAATTTTCTTCCTTGTTTAGTCCTTTGTAGACTCATAAATAATTATGTGAAAATTTACTTCTAAATTTTGATGTGTTCTTGAGTTCCAAATTGCTGCTGATTCCTCTCCTATAACCACTCCTCCACTGACAGTAAAGCAAATAAACAGATACGGAGGTAACATCTATCTTCTCAGTGACCTAAAGAATGAAACACTTGTTTAAAGCACTCAGAGAAATGCCAACCTTGTACATATTTTAACAACTTAGCAGAAGCAAGCAATATGACTGAAATACAATCTGATTTTTACTGTGTCGGGAAAATATATGTGATTGCTGTAAATCTGGAGATTATCCTTTCGTGGATGTCGCTGTCATTTCACAATCTGCATGACTGAAGTAATTGTGCTGTCAAAGCCATTGCATGTTTAGACAGAACATCAAGTCTGTGCTTTCCTGTGTCCTGAGCCTGCTTGTAGGGTGGTAGGATGGGCAGTAAATCTAGAAGAGGAAACTTCTTTGGTTGTGTTTTAACTATACACATGGTTTCAGAAAACCTTTGTCATGAAGTTAAAGATAGAAGGTTCTTGATTTCCCTGCGGAGGTTTTAATGGTTCTCAGTCTCTCTGTCTTGAAGGCTTAGCAGCTTTCTGGGTTGTCTCAGTGCCGGGAAACTCTCACCCTCTCTCAGGACTGTGAAGCACTGTTACTTGACCTTTTCAGGAAAAGTCAACCCAGTGTTTTATGACCCAAGGGAAACTGGAGGAAGGGACCAAAGAAAGGAGGGGAAAGGCAGGCAAGTGCTCAGAACTCGGATGAATCCATGGCAATGGCTTCACTTCACAGATTAGATTCTCTGTTTGGAGCAGAGTTTATGCAGTAGCTATAGCTTGCACACTTTCAAAGGAAATAGAATATTTCACAATGTATCATCATTTCAAAACATTCTACTCTTGATGGATCTCCACTTTGGCTCTAGTTTGAGACCATTTTGAAGAATGTTATAATAGAAATACACGTATTTGTGGAAGTTCAGCATTAGGTGTTAAGTACTCCTTCAAAATGGTTGTACCCATTTGTACTTCTATCAACAACAAATGAGATTGCCAGTTGTCTCATGTATTTGCAGTCTTTTTTTCTGTCTGTTCTGGTGAGTTGGAAGTTCAGCAGGATGCACATTGTTGATGTTTTGTTTTGAACTCATGCAGTATTTCTTATGTCTCATCCTTTACAAAGATGTGACTACACTTGAACTAAGGAGTAACTTATTTACAAAGTATACTCATTTTGAGTAAAAATTAAACTATTCTTTTAATGATAAGTAGTGGACATTAGCAGGTGGCTGAGATCTATCTATGCATCAGTTTAGACTTAATTTATCATTCATCTGAAATCATTCATTTTCAGACATGTTAGACCTCCTCATTTGTTCCATTTTACAGATGAAGTGACTGAGCCACTTCACAGACTTAGGACCATGCCAGGTGTTTTGGCCTGGCCTCTTAGCAGACCCAGCATGATAAGTTCTCCCCACTCATGTGAGGCCTCTGTTACTTCTTTTATTCTTTTATTTGTTAATTATTGAGTGCATATTGTGTGACGTGCATTGGGCAGGGTCTCTGGAATTCAGACAGATTTATAATCTAATTTCTAATCTTATGTCACTTTCATATTACAGGTTTTGGCTTTCAGATCACAGCCTATTTCCTCAAGAGAGGGATACACCTTCGCTGTATTCAGAGCTCACAGAATACAGGTAAGAATCCGATTTCTTGGATTAGACATTTACATAATCAATTTGTCCAAAAGAGGATTGAAAATGAGAGAATAAATATTCCTATTTGCTCTGTGTCTACTTCATTTAGTATTTCAGAGCACATGTGATGCCTCATGTTCCATTCATACTGCTTACTGACCATGGAAACAGAGAACTGGACCACAGTGCACTTTACTTTCTTGGTGCATCACAACATTTTCATTGGGTTTCAAAAGTGACTCAATGAACGTGTGAAGTTTGAATCATTTTGTCAGGGTACGTGCACCCCATAGCCCTTGGAAAGGGGCAACTGAGTTTCAAGAAAGTGCTTTCCCAGCCCAGAGCCAGCAAACCTTCTTTAAGTAGTTAATGAGGCCAGCTCCCAACCCTCACTTCTGCAAGTCATGGTACAGAAAATGATATCATGTCCAATCAACCACGATGAAGTTAGGAGATAATGGCCATTCCTTCTGTGTAGATATGAACATTAGAAAGTTTAGTTTAACTATTTTGGACAGTGTCCTTATGAATATAAGAGGTTTGCTCATGGAATATTCATGATTGTCTGTACTTTCTTGACTCTTGAATGTTGCTCAAATATATTACCCTCTTTTTAAAAAAAAAGATTATTTTTATTTTCTGTGTATGAGGTCTGCCTGCATGCACATATATGTGTGTCCAATATGTGTGCTAAGAGTCCTCGGAGGCTAGATATGGGTATTGGATCCCTGGAATTGGAGTTACAGATGATTATGAGCCACCATGATGGGTGCGAAGACTCAAGCCCTGGTCTTCTAGTCAGCAGCCAGTGCTCTTAACCACAGAGCCATCTCTCCAGCTCCTGTATTAGCCTCTTAATGGAGTCATCTACTTTGTTTACCTTATTAAAAAAATTAACCTTTTATCTCTTACAATGCAATCTAGCTATATATTCTGATAGGGACTGATGTTTAAATCTTTATTTAAGTATTAAAATAACACAAATCAATTATTACATAATCAAGTAAAGTGATACAAAAGAAACTTCTGAATTGATTTGATTATTATAATCTATTCATATCTTATTCAAAAGTATTCATAATCTATCACTCTTATTTTTGAGACAAAAAATAGAAATACAAAATAGATGGAGTGATAATTTTAAATTTTAATTCTAATCTCCTAAATAACATTGTACTTTAAGTATCTGACTTATTTATAGGGGAGAGAAAGGACAAATAATGAATTCTATGGCTTGTTTTCCATCCATAAAGTGTAACAGAGGCTCGTTACCACTTAATCTCAATCCCAATAATTTATTTCAAGAATTAATACATAAGTATTAACTGTTTCCATAATTTTGTTCTTAGAACTTTCTAGAAACCATCTGATATTCTCCTTCAGATATAACTTCTGTGTGGGGCTGAAATTTAGACACACCCGTGACCCCACCTGCAACAAAGCCTTCCTATGGGAGGCCCCGTTGGCTGATACCATAACAGCAGATTGGGCTGAAGTCATGGAGGGTTTGAATGCTTGGCACAACCTTGTTAGGTAGCGGGAGCCAGGTGAGGCAGGACAGATGGAGCTTTTGCTTAGAACATCTGACCTGTTGTGATATATATATGGTTTAGAACAGTAGTCACCAAAGAAATAGCAATGGCCCAGGGTCTCAGGAGAGAACCACTCCAGGAACATCAACTCTTTAGGTGTTTTGGTACACTCTGACCTAGCCAAGTGGTATAAGATGTTACCTGTGTTCATGTTGTGTGTTTATGCAATTAACACCTTTGTAATTAACTAACAGTTGAACCAAATGGAAGTGTATTACTATCTCATTCAGTACCTCACATGCAGAATATTGAAAGAGTTCACTTACCTGATTCAAAGCTTAAACTAATTCATAACTCTGTCTTAAAAATATAGTCACATCTGAAAAGGAATCCTTCTGTTTTAGAGAAATGGCTGTTTTTGTAGCAATATATATATATATATATATATATATATATATATATATATATTATGTTGCAAAAAAGATTTGAACAGTGCAGCAAGTACTAAGAGATGAAGAATCCTACCCATTCAGTCTAGACAGGTTCTGTTCATATCTGTTACACATCACTCCAGACATGGTCCCACAGCTGGATGGTGTTTGGTGAGTGTATAGATGGCTAGATAAGTCAGGTGAAAGAAGAGATGATACAGACATCATTACCAATCACTGACCGAAGGGGCCCTGTTCTGTGCCCTTCAGCCTTTCCCATTGGAAGTAAGTGACTTTGCCATCAGAATCTATAGAAGTGCATTGCTGTGACTGAGTCCTAATACCGTCTCTACTGTTGCATACTATTTTTTTTTTTGCTTTGTTTTTTCTTGTTGTTTTTTCTTTGTTTTTGTTTTTGTTTTGAGACAAGGTTTCTCCGTGTAACATTTCTAACTGTCCTGGAACTCACTTGGTAGACCAGGCTACTGTTGCATGCTTAACCATTCCTTTAATAGACTAGCCATCAATTCCTAAGAGAAATGATTGTTTTCATATCCTGATTCATCCTGGAAGCTTGCTCTCTAGGGCAGAATTAGCTCCTGTAGTTCTCTTCAAGAGCAACTGAGTAAGACGACTAAAGAAACTACCTAGGAAAAGCATGAAAGATTTGTATCTCATTCTCTTCCTCTTTAAGTCTGTATGCTGATTAGAAAACATTTGATACTTCTTCCCACATAGGAATTCTAAACAGAAAACAGCATACTAATGCAGAGAACAGTTATAATAGCCTGCCTAGAGGTTCAATCTGCTCTAATAGTTCAGTGGCTGAGGTAGATCAGTTTGCAACCTCTTGGCACTTCCTCAAACTCACTCTGCCTAGGTGGTGGAAACCCTGTGGAGAGAAGGGAGAAGAGACCCCAGTCACATATAGGTGCATATTGCCATAACAAAACATTACCAAAGAACCTGGGAACAAGAATTTCTATTTGCATGGTATTGATGCTTTTAGTAACTTGGTCTTCTTTGTTTTGTACAGAACTTCGTATATTTCCTGACAGATTTGTGGTCTGTGTTAGTCAGCTTGCATTCGGTCCTGATACTTGGGCAAGCCAGAATCAAAAGTCGGTATGTATGAAAAACATTCTGTGAGAGAATCTTCTTAGTGCTGATTAACTGTGGTGGTGGTCGTGGTGGTGGTGGTGGTGGTGGTGGTAATGTGAGTGTGGTGCTGGTGTGTATGGTAGTAGTGGTGTGTGTGTGGTGGTGGTAGTTGTGTGTGGGGGGTAGTGTGTGGTAGTATGTGTGGTGGTGGTAATGTGTGTGTGGTGGTAGAGGTGTGTGTGTGGTGGTGGTGGTTTATATAGTGGTGGTTGTATATGTGGTGGTGGTGGTGATGTGTATGTGGTGGTGGTGGTGGTGGTAATATGTGTGTGGTGGTGGTAATGTGTGTGTGTGTGGTGGTAATGTGTGTGTGGTGGTGGTAATGTGTGTGTGGTGGTGGTTGTGTATGTGGTGGTGGTAGTAATGTGTGTGTGGTGCTGTGTATGGTGGTGGTGATAATGTGAGTGTGGTGCTGTCTGTGTGTGGTGGTGGTAATGGTATGTGTGTCGTGTGTGTGGTGGTGGTAATGTGTGTGTGGTGGTGGTAATGTGTGTGTGGTGGTAATGTGTATGTGTGGTGGTAATGTGTGTGTGGTGGTGGTAATGGTATGTGTGTCGTGTGTGTGGTGGTGGTAATATGTGTGTGGTGGTGGTAATGTGAGTGTGGTGGTGGTGTGTGTATGTGTGGTGGTAATGTGTGTGTGGTGGTGATTGTGTATGTGGTGGTGGTAATGTGTGTGTGGTGGTGGTGTGTGTGTGGTAGTGGTAATATGTGTGTGGTGGTGATGTGTGTGGGCGGTTGCCATCTATTATCAGTTGTTCAGTGTGTTTTAAGAGGTTAGAGATGCCTGTTTTGCCTGGTAACACTGATCAGTTAATGAGTTGTTAATTAATGTGTTGGGTTTTTGTTTCTTTCCTCTCTAATACCATGAATATTTAGTTTGATAAGCAGTATCTCATTACTTTCAACTTTAAATGAGGCAACAGCACACCAGGAAAACCTTGATGGTGTTTGTGATGATATGTAAATGAAAAGAAGCAAAAATCTATGCTTCTACTAGAAGTTTCCATTGGGGTCAGTGGCTTCTGCATTGTATTCCGTGGTGAATCACTGACGTTTTTCATGAGAACTAGTGTTTCTCCCCAGTGTATTATTTCATAGCTAATAGGGTTCATTTTCTCTTGCTTTCTTTTCTCATGCTAAGCTTGAGCTCTGTCAGGGCCTCCTTCTGTTTCACTGGAGTTCTCTACTCAGACAAATAAATGTAGAAAACCTACTCAAAATGTAGCTTACAGCTGTGGTTTTTAAGCTTAACATGCGCTCTTCACAGTGTCCTTGTTGTGTATATATGTATCTTGCTGCAGTCTCAGCTCAGTCTATTTAACTTATCCTTAAAAAATAAAAAATAAAAAAATTTAGGTCTATGGCTTGAACCTTCAATGATCAGGAAAAACAATAGAAGACATTAACCCAGCCATAAAGTATGACATGATTATTATGCTTCTAAAATAATTTATGGGATATTAGATTATCCCTGTTGTTTATTATTTTTTAACCCATATGAAATTTGAAATTTGGCCCACATAGCATAAAACCAGCTTCTTATCTCATCTTAAGTAAATACATAAATGTTTCAGAGGCTCTGTGAGACATTAGAGACCCAGAAAAAGCAAAGAGCTGAAAACTCATGCTTACATTTGGTTCCTTTGTTTTGAGCAGAGGATCCTTTTTGAAAAGCCATTGTAACCCTTTTATTTCCTCTTCGTCCATCAACAATGCTCTACGTATATACATGAAATAAGATCAGTGAAGCAAATTTGGCCAAAGGCATTAAAAGTTTGTTTTTGAAATATTTCCAGGACACTGCATTATCTTAGTGAATTAATAAATACTAAAGTAATTGTATTGGCATATATTTTAATAAATATTGCTTAACTGATTTTTCAGAGCAAGGAAGAATTGATCTGTGGTTTAAAAAAATAATTATTAACTCTACCAGAATGTTATTGCTTGCAGATGGGATACAGGAGAAATCAGATCTTCTATCTGATGTGTAATGTTAATACTTAATATCTTAAATTGTTAAGGAGGAATTAAAGCATCTGAATACAAATGAAACACTATCCCCTTGGGGGCTCTAGTATTTATACAGATGTAAGTTTTCTGTAGCTGCTGTTATATAAATCCTTCATTCTGGAGAACTTCCTCATTACTGAAAACTTTCATTGTGAACCAGTCCTTCATTTCATTAACCCAGCTGAACATTTTACATGGGGAGTTCAGTTTCCTCGTCTTTAGTGAGTACACTATCAAAGTTGACCATGTTAGCTCATAAGAAAAAGTCATTTACATCACACAGTTCTTTCGTTATCTTTAGTGGCTCTTTTTAGTTATGCCTCAATTGCCCTTCACATACACGTTCCCAGCAACACAGACAAGAGTCAGGGAAACAGAGTTGGGACACCAAACAGTTCCATTGCCACATACGCTCGAGTCTCAGCTGAACACCTCCCCTTCTCAGGGCCTTCAGCCCACCACTTTCTCAGGTATAGCATCTGTAGAAGCTGTGAAATATCCAGGCATCTCCTGCAAATCCCTCATCAAGCCAAGTCATACAGTCTTCCCACCATTGATATCTGACCTCTTGAGAGTGCACCTGTCTCATTTATTTAGGGATCAATAAACAGTCTTTCCCTCCCTGATGCTTCCTGCCAGAGAGAGAGAGAGAAGAAATTCATTCTCAGGATGTACTGCAAACATCCAAACGTGTCAGTGTCAGGCTCCCCCAACACCCAAGAATTTGGATTTCTTTTCATTTTATATTGAGATTGACAGAAGGGCAGGATCCATCTCATTCTTTCCTGGTAGTCATTCTCAGGGAACTTCTGATTAGGCAAGGCCTGGGAACTTGGCTCCCCATGTAGCTATATTGGCAATAAACTACAGTTATTTTTTTATAATTGTTTATAACTCGCTGTTTTACATCCACAGGATTGATGGGGAATGGTCTTGTTCCTGATAGCAGCCTCAACCTCTCTCTGGTACTGTAGCTCTTAGGGAGTTTTCTTTTAGTTTCCTGTGCTCTCTGGATCATCTGTGTCTCAAGTGAGAATTGGTTAGGAAATCTTGGAGCATCTATTGAAAACTACTTTGCCCTTTGCCTAGGGAATCTTTCAGCCTTCAGACTAGGAAGCCAGCAGTATTTGGCATGCCAGTTCTTCAAGATAGCTGCACCAAAGAACGTGTCCCAGATCAGGCAGCACAAAGAGGCAGAGCAGAGTGAGAGTAGTTCTTGCTGTCCCTTTACCACCATGCCAAAGAAGTCCATTTCCCCTCTGTCAGCTCACTCTGTCCATGTGGGGCAGACAGTAGAGGAAGGTCCCCATGTTGCAATAGCCCTGCACAGTGTTCATGTTTGGGATGTGGAAACTGAGCTGTGTACTTTGGGAAGCAAGGGCATTATTATGAAATGAGTCACTGTATTTTTCTTACTAGAGTTTCTCATAAGAAATCTCAAAACTCGTAGAGCCTCAGATTTGACCTAGTGCTGGATGTGGGGCCAGTCTTTCTGACAGTTTTCCCTTTGCTTGCTCTGTTCACTTTTTCCTTCACAATAAAGAACATCAAGTCAGATTTTACTGTACTTGTTCTATTCCACAGTATTGGCTTTCCTCTTTTTTTTTTTCTTCCCCTTTATCCCAAACTCTACTCAGTCTCCTGTGTAGAGACTGTTCTTTTTCAGTTGTAAAGCCCTAGAGATTTGGAGAAATCTGAAGTTACTTACTAGTTTCTGTGATTTCTTTATTGAAGTTATGTAAATAACCATGGACCTTTGTATATATCTGGGACATTTCAGGGTCACTGCAAAGCTACTGTTTGATTGTGTGTTAGTTACAAGCCACTCCTTGTCTCTGGAGACCACGGTTCCCATCTGCTCTGACCATTACATGGAACAGAATGTTCTGGGTGCTGGCTCTATACCAGGATCTCTACTGGGCTTCAGTGACACAAAAATAGGAAAATACTGTTGCCTTCTAACTGCTTATAGTCTGGGAGATTAACACTACTGCTGAGTATCCTGGCCACCTAAAATCAGTCATACCCTTTCTACCATTCCAAAAGGAAGCCCAGAATTTTAGACCTCCATTCTTTCTTTTAAAGCTGTACTGTGTCAAAGTTTGAGATACTTTTGGAAATTCAAAAGTGATACACAGTGTTAGTGCTGCCTAAAAGCAGATCCATGCATTAAGGTTTTGGGGTTTTCCATCTTGTCCTTTATCTGAGTTGTGGCTGAGCCATGAAAATAGCTGTCATGATTGCACACAACCCCAGCCATCATGGCAGGGTCCTCTCTGTAGCATGGACTATAGAGAAAGATTATGAAGAGGTCCTGACAACCGGCAGCATCTAAACACTTAAGTTGACTACTTCTCTAAGCCAGGCTACTGTTAAAAAGAAAAAAATCTCCTTCTCGTTTATAAATATAAGAATGCAGTGAAAATTACTCTCAAGCAATAAACTGTTGTAGACTGAGTTATATTTAGCATGGGTCTTATGTTCCTCAGCTGTGTGCAGTCCAGCCTCTGCTGGCTGAGCCCTCCTCCATATGAAAGAGAGAGTGTCCAATTATCTCAAAAATCCTTTCTCAGATGGAATTTCGATCAGGAAAAAAAGAAGATGAAAATGCACTAAATGAGAATTTTAGTGTGATTTTCACACAAGATAGATTTTTTTAAAAAAAATGCAACAATAATCTTGCAGAATCCTGTCATGTTTTATTTTAGGAAAGATAAACCAAAGTTTTAAGAAAAGATTTTAGGCCTTATGTTTTTAAAACAAAAGAAATACAATTTTTTTTAAAGAGGAACAGAAGAAATAATACTACTTAAAAATTTGAGTGTACTAACTAACTTCTATGCCCTGATGAGGATAAATAGTCCATCACTTTTCCAAGGTTTGGATGAAGTTTCATAGACTTTAAAAAGCAATTCTTGTCCCTGATTATACTTCTGGTTCATGGTGAATTACATGGAGCTGTCAAGATGTTCCTGCAACACTTGGAAAGGCCCTTATGTTTGGAGGAAAGGCTGTTTACTAGTTCCCGTTTTGTAATATTTTAAACATGGTTCTTCCTTAGCAAGTGGTTACCAAAATCCTGTATGCTCATTGCATCGAAAGACTAAATACAAATCTGCTTAAGGAAATCGAAAATTACCTCTGACTTCCAGCCCAAAGAACCTCTCTTACCAACTGACCTTTGCTTCTTTAGGCTTAATAACTAAGGTCAGTGCATATTCACTTTAGCTAGGACCCTTTTCATTCATAAGTTAGTTCATTTCCACTTTTCTATTGATGCTCTATTGATGATGTCTTTCTATTTATTTATTTATTTTTGTTTTTCGAGACAGGGTTTCTCTGTGTAGCTTTGGAGCCTGTCCTGGAACTCACTTGGTAGACCAGGCTGGCCTCCAACTCACAGAGATCCACCTGCCTCTGCCTCCCGAGTGCTGGAATTAAAGGCGTGTGCCACCACTGCCTGGCTTGATGATGTATTTCTACTTACTATATAAAATATCCTTATCAAGTAAGGAGAGTAATTCTAGGTGAGCTTATCATTTGTCTTTCAATTGTAAGTTATTGATGTGTGGTAGGAGGAGTCTGTCTTTTCCATAATGATTTCTACCATGGAAACTCTTGATGTTGTATTTTCATATAAGTTAAGTATTTTTCTACAATGTATTAGTTTGAGATGTGGAGTCCTTTTTATTCTGTATGTTGACCAACATCATACTAATCACAGTCTTTAGGTTTTAAGGGAAAGCAACATTCTGTTGCTTCCACTGATAAGCTTCTAGGTCTCATAACAGTCACTTATAGGGTCTAGGTTTTCCTGTTGCCCTTAGAACAAAGTGTTCACTGACGTCACTAAGACATTGGTGTTCTCCTATGAAAATAGCTGCTAGCTGCAGAGGACAGGTCCTCACTATAGCATTGTCTTGGTAGAAGGAATGCTTGAACATCCTGACAAAAGACAAGATGTAAGCACTGAGTTGAATGTAGCTCTTAAGTCAGACTGTTGTTGAGTGCTAAAGAATAATTCTTACAGTGCTTGCCCCCTGCAGAGGCTGACTGCCAGTTTCTTCTCCAGGTAGCTGCGGTCGTGGCTCAGGATCAAAACATGGTCAACAGATAGTCAAGGGACAGATTGGGACAGTACCATCTGTAGAACAATTTGCCTTAGCAGCACCCTCCCCACTCCCCTTAAAAGGACTGGCAGGTGGCTGATGTTAATGAAAATGCTAGTGATGGTGGTGAAGGTGGTCTTGGTTGCTTTATTTTTCTAGACTATGACACAGAAAATTAGGAAAAATATTTCTCAAGTAAGAATCATTTTTAAAGATTAAATATTGCATGCTTGTTACAGTAATCTGAGGTCTTATTCCCCTTTCCTAATAATAAAACTCTCCTAAATTTTTAACCAGTAATATTGCAAATGAGATGTGTTGTACTTCATCACCAAAAGGTCACCTGTCCACTACCGAATTAGACTCTAAGACTGATAATTAGCTAGGGTAACAGAAAATGGCATATCTGGCCCTCTAATCCTCTGTGCTTGTTTTGCATAGCAAGGCTTGCTATGTTCAGAGACATGCAGTCTCTCCTCAGTGACCAATTATAATGCAGATTAATTAGGAAAAAAACAATATGGAATAGAACAGAGGGAAAGGTATTGAAGTTAAAATATAAAGACCTGGCCTTGAACACTGTGTTCCCTATCACTTGGTGGAAGACCTCAGACAGAGAGAGCATTTGGCTTTAGAAAATCAGCCCCTGACTTGGTACACAGAGGAAATGTGGCATGTGCTATGCAAGCCTTGCTAAGTTTTCTTAGTAGTCAAGTGAAATAATAAATACTAAAGTGGCTTATAAACTCTAAAGCACTTGTGAATAATAATTGTTATCATCATTATTTCCTTCTTCCCCAGAGAAGAGTTCATACAAATGCCATACTGCTAGATTAGTGAATGATTGTATATCCTTCATGGTATTGAAATGAGAGTAATACTTGGTAATACCCATCCATCGGCACAAAGTATTCTCCCAAGAAGGTTAGACCCTTGTTTTTGTATGTCTCTAATTTTCATCTCAGCTGCATTTGGCAACTACAAAGACTGAAGATGCAAAAGCTAAGTAATAAGCCCCCACGTAGTCAGCTGGTCATGTGGAGCTCTTTTAACCAATTGCAAAGAAGGAAAAAATATAGACTGTCTCTCTAAGTACCTTGCATTTACAGCAGCTATCAGTAGACTCCTGTAGAGCTGAAGCTTTGGGGGAGAAACTCAGTCATTTCTCTAAGGTATTAGGAGTTGGGATAGTAGACTTCTCAGGCCTGAATTTCTAGGAGTCCATGCTCCACAGAACACCCACAGGGACAGTACAGATAAAGTTCATTGTGTGAATGGATTATGTTTGGAAATTTCATTAATAAGCAGATGATTTAGAATGCACCACTCATTTTCCCAAGGAAACATGTCATGATAGAGATGAGGTTCCCAGACAAGTCCATAAAAGCTGTTCCTATCAGGAGATATGAGTCTTGGAAAGAGGGGGCCTGACTGTCTGTGCTCAAGGAAACTAGCAAGAGCTATTTCTTCCATATCCCCAGGCGGAGAGCCAACTCTAGAAAGAAATTTGAAACGAGACAGACATCTGTGATGTCTTCTCTCTGCCTTTTTGCCTTTTCCCCACTAGTATCCTGATCTCTTTAATCCATCTTTTAGCCAGCCATCCTACCTGTGTAGTGTACCCATACCAGCACCCTCTGCTCCCTTTCTGTCCAAGGCCTTGAACTCAGTCATACTACCTATGTAGTATACCCATACCAGCACCCTCTGCTCCCTTTCTGTCCAAGACCTTGAACTCAGCCACTCGAGAAGTCACAGCAGTCTGAACCCTGAGTAAAAGGCCAGCTACTTGCTGCAGTTGCTGGCAAATTTGCAGCCCTAGATACAGTAGAGGAGATACTTTTTAACAAGGATGCTCTGGAGATAGGCCAAGTTTCCCTAAGGTAATTCACAGTGTATTTTAATATTTATCTGATCAAAGTTAGATAAATTTTATACAACTGTAATAGTGGTCAGTAGCTCCTCATGTCAGCCACAGCCCCAAAGCTATGTGTTCTTTAAAATACCATGTCTTGTTATACTTGTCTGTACCCAAGACTCAACAGTAACCTAAGGTTGGTGAGGATTTATTTTTAGGTTCTCAAGGGCAGGTGAATATAAACTGGAAAATCCCCGTGGTGTGTACACTTCCTACAAGATAACTTCCTTGATTTTTCACAGATACCATTTTAGGGCCACATTCTTTGCAGTTACTTACAGGTATTTCCCTAGATTTGTATACAACAGCTTCCTGGTCACAACTTCAAAGGAGAAAAATTATTTTTTTTCTTTCTCGATACAGAATCTCATGTGTCCCAGGCTGGCCTCAGACTCACTCTGTAGCTGAGGATGATGTTGACTTCCCGACTCTGCTGCTTCTGCTACTCAGTGCTGGGGTTACCAGCATGTGCTACCATGCCCAGATTATGTAGTGCTGGGGCTCAAGCCTAGGGCTTCGTAAATGCTTGACAAGCACGTTATCCAAAATGAATTACAGCCTCAGCCCTACAGAAAGAAAACTGTTAAATTATTTTAAAGGAAAAATCAGTAGTATTTGTGACTTACCTGGGTGGCAGCACACTCCACAAGCCTGGTTCTCTCTCCCCTAGAGATCCAGCCTTTCCTGGAAGCAGAAGAATGAAAGGCTTAGGGGAGAAAAAGACTCTACCTTCACTGTGGGAAATGGGCAGATGACTTGACATAAATAGAACCTTTGAAATGGAAAAGAGTATGCTTCTTCACACAGCTTCACTTAGCAGCTGCTGATCCCTGTCCTACCTGCTTTGCCTAAAGTATCATAACACATGTCTACTTCCATTGTCCTTAGAAAAATGACTTCAGTCTTGTGGAATTCATCAGATGCCACCTCCCTTTTCTTTTATTCTATTTTGCTTCTGTTCCTTTGAAGGGATACATGATGCTCCTGGATGTGTCTATCCTTTGTTACAATCCTATTCCATCTGTCTGTCCTTCTTTTAGTTCTTTAGCTTATTGCTGAATAATTTAAGAAAATATTAGAAATGAACTTTGGAAGATGCTTCCTCCTCATTGTTAGGACACGTGCTTGGGATGGCCATGTCACATTGTCATCTGACATGATGCATTCTCGTGTACAAGCTTCACATCAGCTGCCTCTCTATGACTGCCTCAGCTTCCCATACTGTATCACACTTCAGAATCCAGATGTGCCTGAAAACCAGCAGGCAGTGCACTAAAGGAATGTTATATGCTTCAATGCTTTCAGCTTTATGTTTTAATACTGTTACATGTTCCCTAAATAAACGAATATGATATATTACACTTTTACTCTGCTCTTATTGTTTATAGAAGGTGTTGTTGGCAGAGTGCAGGGGCCTGGCACCTACAGTAACTTATTTAGTACAACAGACTTAGAAGAGATTCAGTGAGTTTTGAACCTTTTCATTTTCTACAGACAGGCAGGATAACTCCAAATAGCATAGGGTAGAAAATGAGGTTTTTACTGATATCCCTGACAGCTCCAGACTTTAAGTAGAGCTTGATCAGAAACACGAAGAGGATACTGAAAACTCACTTTCTTGCCACTGTTAGCTCTGCCAGCCTCTGCTGGCTCTGTTCTCTGCCTGTATATGGTGGTTGATCCTGGCATCTCAAGGTCTTTTCTTCCCAGGCAGAAAGAGAACAGACCTCTACCCAAGGCAGCTGTGCTGGCTAGTTGTATATCAACTTGACACAAGCTCGAGTCATTTTGGAAGAGGAAACCTCAATGAGAAAATGCTGCTACCAGATTGGCCTGTGGGAAAGCCTGTGGTGCATTCTCTTATTGATGATCAATATGGGACTATCCATCTTACTGTGGGACAATGCCACCTCTCAGCTAGTGGTCCTGAGGGCTGTAAGGAAACTGGCTGTGGAAACCATGAGGAGCAAGCCAATAAGCAGCATTCCTCCATAGCTTCTTCAGTTCCTGTCCTGACTTGGTGCTGGACTGTGATATAGAAGTGTAAGATACACTAAACCCTTTCCTCCCCAAGTGCTTTGGCCATGATATTTTAGTACAGCAACAGAAACCGTAACTAAGATAACAGCCATGTTGTCGTGTGTGTGTGTGTGTGTGTGACAGATTAAGAAATGGATGCTCAACAAAGATGAGTCAGTTTTCCAAATCTCTCAGCCAGATAATGACTAGAAGGGACTGTGGCCAAGGACTTCTGATTCAGAGTCATCTTGCTATACCTCCATCCCACCATGATAGCAGATGACATGTGGCCACTGTGCAGAGAAGGGAAAGCACTGCCTGGGGCCGCCCTTACTAGCCCTGGGACAAGCCAACACTGAGTGTGAGACCTTGTGCTGCCCTGTCCTTCAGCTTTGTGCTCTCTGCCATTTGAGTTGCTGATAAGCCCTGGACAGATCATCTCAGCAGCTGTGATCATGAGAAATGAGAAACAGTGACTTTTTAAGTGTGCCTCAGATGTAGACACATAATACTTGGTGAATTCCCTCCTTTAAAAATATAGTTGGACTGTCATTTTAACTTGGGGTGCACAAAGCAAACTCTACATTATAATGAGAAAATGGGTTCAGCTCTCAAAAGACGATGGTGATAGTGGTGACAAAAATATATTACTACATTAATAACTGCCTTGGGGGGCGGAAATCATACAGTCCTCATGTGACATATTTTACAATCTTACAAACAGCAGTTTGGTGACTGAGCCCTTGTACAGTCATGGCTGTGAGAGATACCAAGAGTACCATTTAACAAGGAGTAAACTGTGTGTCCATCCTGCACAGGAGTGCTCAGTGGCTTGACCTGGCCCCCCAAACCTCTCCCCCATTCCAACCTCAACTAATATTGAAGTCCTAGTGTCTCTAGGTAAATGCTAGAGAACTGGCTCTAAGACTTTTCCAGAAGAAATTCCATCTGTCATGTAGTTATTGGCATTACCACCTTGTGCTATATGTTCATGTTGAATTAGTTCCTGACCAACAGCATTGGGGCTGTAGTAACGTCATATAACCTGCCTCACTAAGCTATGTTGGGAGTAACAGTGAAGTGTGCCTCCATTTCTCTGCTTTTCCTTAATGAAAAATTCTTCCAAAGTATTGTTTAGGCCTATACTGGCCAACATGGTTTCCATTGACTACATTCTGCCTGTAAGCATTTGAAAGGCAAGTCAGAAATTATACACTCTGTATAAAGTACATACTGGCTGCCATGGACTCAGGGCATAAAATGGCTCAATATTTTTATATTGATTACATGTTGTTATGACACTTTATAGATATTGTTAAGTAGTACATATTGAAATTCAATTTCACCAGTTTCCTTTTACTTCTTTAGTAGACTATAGGAAATTTCAAGTTACTTGTTCAGCTCACATTATATTTGTACTTGAGAGTTCTGGTGTCTATTATTGTCTTGACTTCCCTCCACCTATGGTAGTGCTTAAGTCTCAGTACTTTACCCCAAAACATCTACTTACTGTTCTAGGGATCCTTTGATTTTTTTTTTTTTTTTTTTTTTTTTTGCTTGTGCTCTAAGGGCAGCATTCCATGTTTATCACTTTCATTATGTTTCATTTCTCTTCTTTTCTTGCCTCTGGGGACACCTTTGTTCTCCTTCCTTAACAGTTCCTTTGTCTCCTTTTCTGCATCTTCAGTATCTTTTCTTGTCCAGACTTGTTCCTCTGTAGCTCTCATCTGAGTGGCTTTGGACACCATATGCAAAGACTTTTCCCGTTTTGCATTGGTAGCTAAAGAACAGAAATGGATTGCTGTGTATTGAAAGCTGAGCCATCCACAAACAAGGACCCATGGCTTCACTGTCTGAGGAAGGTCTGATCTCTGCTGTCGAGTTGGTACTTTGCTGCTATGTCATCAGAAGGAAATGGGGAATAGGTCTTCATGTGATGAAAGACAGAAGGGCAAGCAAGAACTTCCTCTGTCAAGCGTTATAAGAGAACCTGATGCCACTCATGAGAACAAAACCCTCATGACTTAATCACTTCTTCAAAGCTCTACCGCTTACTACTTTCACACTGGCAATAGCTGAATGTTGTGGGGGGAGGGGCATAAACCATGTCATATATTTGTTTCCCCTGTTGATAGAAGCTCCGTGAAACAAGGTCTTTTTCTGTTGGTCTACATCTTTTCACTAAGCGCGCCAAGCTAAGCTTGCCAAAGTTCAGTGATACCTGATTGGACCATTCTACTAGATTCTACTCAGTTACCAGTTCCATGTCTTTTAAAAGCAGTTCACCGGGTATAATTCTTCTGGGTATATAAGAATCACTGGGGATTCACTTACGAGTGAGTAATATTAGACACAAAGCAAAGGATAACAAGGCTACAATCCACAACCCCAGAGAAGCTAGGTAAAGAGGACACTAAGAGGGACACCAATGGATCACCCCAGGAAGGGGAAAGGGCTCAGATCTCCTGGGTAAACTAGGAGGGAGGAGCATGAGGGCTCGAGATGGCCAAGGTCAGGGAGAGACAGGGAGGGAGAGCAATGAAAGAGATATCTTGTCAGAGTGTACCATTAAGGGAATGGGAAGAAATCTGCAGCTAGGGAAACCCCAGGAACTCATAAGATTGTCCTCAGCTAAGACTCATAGCAGTGGTGTAGAGGGTGCTTGAACTAGCCTTCACCTGAACTCAGATTGGTGTCTACCCTAATTGTCATCATAGACCCTATATCCAGTGACTGATGGAAGCAGATGCAGAGACCCACAGCCAAGTACTTGGCCAAGATCCTGGAGTTCAGTTGAAGAGAGGGATGAAGGATTATAGGAGCAAGGGGGGGCGGGGGCGGTCAGGATCATGATAGAAAAAACCATAGAGATAGCTGACCCAAGCTAGTGGGAGCTCACGGACTCTGGACTGACAGCTGGGGAGCCTGTGTGGGACCGCACTAGGCCCTCTGAATGTGGGTGAAAGTTGTGTGGCTTGATGTGTTTGTGGGTCCCTGGCAATGGGACCAGGACTTATCTCAGGTACACAAACTGGCTTTTTAGAGCCCATGCCCTATGGTGTGATACCTTACTCAGCCTTGATACAGGATGGAGCGGCTAGGTCCGTCCCCAACATGGTATGCCAGCCTGTGTTGACTACCAAGGGAGGCTTTACCCTCTATGAGGAGTGGATGGGGGTGGGATGGGAGTAGGTGGAGCAGAGCAGGAGAAGGGGAGGGAGGGGGAATAGGGATTGGTATGTAAAAGGAAAGAAAAAAATTAATAAAAAAAATAAATGCATGCCCCTGTAAAAGTTCAACTAATAAATTATCCTAAGTCAGAGATTACCAACAAAAATAAAATGGAGCAATTATAACAATGTACTGTAATAAAATTACCGGAATCATTTAAAAAAAAAAAAGAATTACTGGGGAGCTTGCCTAAAATATACCTGTCCTGACCCTGTATCCCTAGGGATACAAATGCAGTAGATTCTGGGTGGAATCTGTCCCATTTCTTAACAGGCTCCCACGGTGATTTTGCTGGATAATGCAAGCCCACTTTGCAAAGTTTTGTCTCACTGTCTCGTTGTACCAGGTTAAGTTAATTTCTTTCTCTATGGCTTCCCATCTTGAGTGTTGTTTCTCGTATATCAGCAGAGTGTGAATCACCTGGGAACCTAAATATAGATCTCCTAGCCCCACCTCAGACCTTGTGAATCAGAACTTCCACCATGAGTCCTAGGAATCTATTTAAAAAAAAACCGTCCTTGGTGCCCCTGCTGCAGGCAGGCAGTCTTCTGCTGGCCTTTGAGAATCCCATCTGCGCTTACAGACTCTATGAGGAGGTCCTAACTCGAGAGCAAGTGGGTGTTTTCTTTGTCATTTTAAGCCCATCCCTTCATCTGTCCCACAATGTTCGAAACTGCTGCTCTGTAAGTCAAGTCACTGTGGGATGAACTTTGAGGGTAGTCAGTTGCCAGGTGCCTTTGCAGTCTGAATATTGGCCACTGTTACATGGACATCTTAAACCTGTGTGTTCTCTGATTGGAGCCAATAAGTGTGGCATGGCTGCCTATCTTGTTTTGGCGGGGATGCCCTCTGTCATCCAGATTTCTGTCCAGGAATTTAATGTTCCCCAGGTCAGAGCAGACAACATGGCATACTGTCCTTCCTCATTGTATTTGTCCAGTTCTCCAGCTCAACCTTCCCCTTGGATCCGCAGAGGGGGACATGCTTGGACTGGCTTCAAGCTTGAAGTGTATTCACTGGTCTCCAGAGAGATAGTGGAAGGCCTGACCCCTTTGCCCTGGGGCCTACCTGGGCTACACAAGTTACTGAGGGCAAGGTATCCCTGTAGGTTAGACTTCTGGGGTCAGTAACCTTGTTCCAGTTCTGTTTTGGTACTTTTTCAGGTAGACCTCTTTAAACCAGAACCCTTAAAATATTACCAAAAATTGAAACAAAATGAAGTGGTAGGGATTGGTCAAATGGTTAAGAATAGAGTATGCCAAGAAATGATATTCACAGAACTTTATCCTTGGCCTAGACGGACAGCAAGCTTCCAAGTTATAAAGAATAAGCCACCTCCTGGTTAGTCTACTTCCTGAGTACCTGACCTCCATAGCATGCTTACTGTGGACTTAAGAGTTAAATGCTAGGCCGGGAGGTGGTGGCGCACACCTTTGATCCCAGCACTCAGGAGGCAGAGCCAGGCGGATCTCTGTGAGTTCGAGGCCAGCCTGGTCTACAGAGTGAGATCCAGGACAGGCGCCAAAACTATACGGAGAAACCCTGTCTCAAAAACAAACAAACAAACAAAAAAAAAAGAGTTAAATGCTAGCCACTTTGAATATGGTAGATTTGTTTGTGTTCTTGAAGAAGGTCGGCTCATTGCTCAGACGAAATCTAAGTAGTGGTATCATCCCTGTGTGTCCCTGCTAGTGTGCTCCATGTATTTACATTTGGGAGTTTTGTCTCTGGATAAGCAGCAGGTTTCATTTTTATGCCAGATAAGAAAATCAGTAATCAGGAGAAAATCCCTTCGGGAAATCTTATTTCCAGGTGATAGCTGCTGCTTTAGGATTTTTGAGGTGAGGTGGGGGGATAGCACTAGAGACCATGAGCTGTGGTTTGGTAACAAAGGGATGTGAACTGACCCTAGAAATGCATGAACAAGAGACATTTAATGAGTCCTGACAGTTCAAGGACTGAAGGAGATTAATCTTTTTTTTTCCTGCCCACCCAGTCTTCATACAAATGTAAATATGTCTCTTTCAACAAGTTGCTGAATGTGGTTTTAATTTATAAGCTAGAGACCAGACTTGCTGAATGTCCCCTCAGGAGTGTGTGTGTGTGTGTGTGTGTGTGTGTGTGTGTGTGTGTGTGTGTGTGTGTCTGTGTGTGTCTGTGTGCTCTCTCTCTGTCTCTGTCTCCCCCTTTCTCACCCCATCTCATCCCCTCTCCCCTCTCCCTCCTTTTCTGCCCCTTTTTTGAATTTGCAGGTTTTATACTTTTTGAGCTGGACATTTCCCCCTATCACTTTTCTTCCAGAGACATCCCTGACCCCGTTGTCAGAGGGCTTTAAGACAAGAATAGACTGCTGTATTTCTTAAAGATGTTTTTGAAGTTCTCAGAGGAAATACATGTGGTTTTAAAACATAACTAAATCAGTAGCTGAATCCACGCTGAGATTGAGATTTGAAGAGCTTGTCACTATTGCCGTATCAGACTTTATACAGTGTATGCAGAGCCCATTGTTGTTATTTATGACCCTGTCTGCCTTCCATTGTGGACTTCTTCCAGCCTTGGGGAATTTACATCATTCCTAATAGCAAAAGGCTTTCTGGTTCCCACAGAGTTGTTCAAAGCCTGACTCATGCTCCTTACGTTAATTGTTCAGCTCTGAAAATACAGCACTTACAGGGTGTGGCTGTGAGGGGGAAATCAACTGTATTTACAGGGCATCCAGGACATGTTTAGAAGTGTTTCACACATAAATCTCCATCGCTCCCAATCTCTCTCAGCCTGCCCTTTTTTGCTTCCCCCCTCTGATTTAACTTGAAGTGTTCCTTTTCCAAAAATTAATTTTAGGAAACAACAAACTAAAAGAATGACACGTTACAATGCAATATAACCAAAAATAGCCAGTTATACTATGTTGACTGACAATTAAAACCAATTTAGGTTACAGGTGGACATGTCTTTGAAAGATCCTGGCCCAGGTCTGAAGCATAGGCATGGGCCAGAGCTCAAGAACCCTCCTAAGTTAGTGTTGTGAGCACCGATTAGATCAAGCTGTTAGAGATACCATGGAATAATACTTGTGGCTCAAGGACTAGCACTATTCGTTCCTAAGTAAGCCTACATAAAACAAAGATCTACGGACAGGTACCAAACTTCCACATGGTCACAACGTTTTATAGGAATTTGGTGGGGAAGAATACCTGGTATCCCAGGAAACAAGAACAGATAACACCTTATCTGGGCTATCAGCTTCTAACCTAAGGGAAGAAATTCCCAAAACATGACATGGGTCAGCTCTGGCAAAGGTTGGCAGAATTTTAAATTTTGTGATTATCTCTTTATGAAGCTTCGTGGGTATGTTTTTTAAAGGTAGATAATTTGTGTATAAAATCATGGTGATGACTACTATAAGAAGGCAGAGACTCCAGGGTTTTTGGTTATTGTTCATTTAGTTTTTTTTAGTAACCAAGATTGAAAAGCTCCATTTTTTAAAATACCAATATTGAAAGGTTTAGTGATACTGTTTTAAGGCTAACAAAGACTATATTGTTAAATAAGGGGGTGTGGAGGAAATCTCAGGAGTGTCAGGATACTGGCTACTGTCTTCTCATAAGCATGCGCTGCTGGCTCAGGGACTCTGCCCTTTGGAGCCACCGAGAGACAGGTATTGTTCTAGATGGCTTGGGATCCGAATGTTTCACATTACAGATTTGTATGTTTGTGGTCTATACTAATGCATGAATTGTGTAGAGAAGAATATAAAGCCTGTGTGACACCAGAAAATCCCAACTGAAAGCAGTTGCAAGAGCCTCAAAGAGTAGTGTGTTTCACCTGGTATTGACAGAAGTAAAACATCCCTCCTGTAACTGTTTCCTCTGGTGTTCAGCTGGCAGACTCCTGTTTAACCTTGGTTGTCTTTTGGAGTAGACGAAAAGAACCAACCTCCACGGAGTATCTGACTATTTTGCTGAGTGTGCAGAGAGTTCGCCTTCTCCTGGTACAAAGCTCAAGAGAAACGCTCTACAAGAACTGTAAGTCCAGCATGTTTCCTGTTCTCATTTTCTGACTGCCTGTGTGGCTACTGGATCACCAGAAGTCTCTAACTTAATGAGAGTGTATGGAACCTAACCAGAAGCCCCTCTGCCGTTGGTCTGGCCCACAGCCATGTATTAATACATGTCCTTCCCACCTTCCTGTTGCTCTTGTTTTCTGGACAGTGGGAATGGACTCCTTGCTTCACAGGTGTGTGTGTTGCAAGGCGTGATTAATTACAAGCTCTTTGAAGATGAAAAGCACCTGCTGCTGGTGTGTTTCACACAGCTCTTGAGGTAACTGCAGACAGACCTAAAAACTACATTCCCTTTGTGAGATGCTTGCTTACTTTCGTGTAATTATGGCAGTCCTTGGGCCCCTTACTGCAATGTATTTATGGGTTTTTTTTTTCCACAAAGCTTAGCCAAAGTAAATAATCCAGCTTCAGTGCTTGAATTTAGTGGCTGAAGAAGTTTCTTGCTATTTGTAAATGTACTGTTGTCAACTCCTTGCCAAAATTAAGGGCTTTAGTCTCTCAGTTCCCTATGAAGTTTCTGTCTAGCCCTGGAAGTTTGTTTTATAGTTAAAATTTGTCTTGTCTATTATGTATCCTGTAGAAGAGGGAGATAGAGAGATAGATGATAGATAGATAGATAGATAGATACATACATACATACATACATACATACATACATACATATATACATACATGATAGTTAGATGATATATAAATAATAGATAAGTAGATGGATGATAGTTAAATGATAGATAAATAGATAGATGATAGACGGATAGATAGATAGATAGATAGATAGATAGATAATAGACAGATCCATGATAAGTAGATGATAGACAGACAGACAGATAGATAGATCTATAGATAGACAGATAGGGTAGATATACTGCTTGTCATGGTTGTACTTTATTTAATGTTAGTTGTCTGGATATTTTCCAGGACTGACCAAGTCCAATTAACTGGGGCTTATTCCCATATGGTTGATGAATAAACCTGACACCTTCTGAGAAATACCTTAAAATGTCATGTCATGAGGGGATTTTCAGATTAGTATTTACTCACAAATATAAACTGTGTGTGTGCATATTTGTGAATATGTGTGGGTGTGCACACATATCCAGTGCTTTGGATGTTATCTAAGCATTCCCTCTTAGTAAAAGTCAGTATATCAACCCCAGGAAGTATTTGCTTCTGACATCTGAAAATACATACCTGTTTGCTTTGGTTAAAATGATTCCATTTTAAAGTGATTCCATCATGATTCCTTTGATGAACCAGCAATGAAAACTTAGAACATACCCTAGTTTAGTGGAAAATGTGGAGGTTATTACTTAATCCAATCTATATTCAACATACACTTTGGGGATTTCCTAGATATGCTGGGGTATTGAGAATCCGGCTGGCACCTGCCTTGTTCTCAGGTGTAACAGCCAAGGGGTATGGGTTTGGAGGAATTCATGTCATTGTGAACCTCACATGCCATACAGTCTTTATTGTCCTTTTCAGTGTGAGAAGAACTGAGGCAAAAAGCAGTGCTGGGAGCAAATCACAGAGCAGCAAGGACCCTGTTGGACGATCTAGTGACTCAGTCATTACCGTGGTACCAAGGAGGAGGGATGCCTCAGCCATTCTCCCGTCAGAATCCATGGGTCAATCACAGGATGACATAAAAGCAGCCAAGAGCCACCGGGGGCTTCCTGTTCAAGAGCTGGAAAATGTTTCTCAGACTCAGCCAGAAGACACTAGCAGCCAGCAACAACCTCATCCCGGGGAGTGGTTAAAGACGGGCCTTCTAAGCGGGAGCCCTCTGGGTAGCTATGAGTCAGCACCACCAGGTCCAAAGCAAAGTCCACGAGCAGCCAAGACACAACAGAAAAGCAGGAACTGTGGCTCTGCCGAAGACTCTGACCACCGCAGGAGAGTTTCTCTTGGAAGTGATGGGTTCGTCCCAGGAGGCGTGACGGTGGAAAAGAGTACAGCTGTCGGTGTTTTGCCAGCGTTAGAGCTGTCAGATCCGGGGCTGCTTTTGAATCAAGATTTGGCAATAGCCACAGCTAAAGACAAGCTACATGCTTCGGAAAATCTCTCCTCCAGACACCTCATGACAAACAACCCAGGGCAGTCACAGCAGACCGTCTCAGCTGCAACCGATGAAAGATTAGCTACAGTTCAAGGAGGCCCGAGCAAAAAGAGAAAGAAAGTGCAAAGTTCTAGCAGAGGATGTAGTGGCAAGAAAAACCTGAGTGTCTAGTTCCTGGGATTTGAAAAGAATTGGGGTAATTACTTTAAATAAACACATATTTAGAGGCTGGAGGGATGTCTCGCCTTTTAAGAGCACTTATGGCTCTTGCAGAGGACCCAGGTTGGGTTCCAAGCATCCACGAGGTGACTCACAACCATCAGGAAACCCAGATCCCAGAGACACAACACCCGCTTTTGGCCCCCATGGGTACCAGGCATGCACATGGTATGTATACAAGCAGGCAAAACACACATACACATGAAATAAATTTTTAAAAACTGTTTGTGTTGGGATTAGACTTCACAGTCACCTCGTAGAGGCTGTTTTTCTAATAGGCTTGTTACTTTCTCATCATGTTTATAACTGTCTCCAGTAAATATTGTATTGACAGATAGTCACCTGTCAAGGAGAAAACCATGTATATAGGACCCCATAGAGCAGTCAGTAATGTTGGGCATTCTCACCCCGTCACTGTGAAGAACTCCTGGTAGAATACAAAGGGACAGTGCCGTGTGCTGCAGGCCACCTGCCCCTCAAACTGCGTACCTGACAATGAGAATACATTCGTGGTTCTTAGCATGTGGTTCTGTGCAAAATGCAAGTATTGGAGTTTGAGAGGAGCTGTGATTCTGAAATAACACTAGCGTTGAAGACGATTCCCTCGGAATTATTTCCTCCAGACTGGCTACCATGGCTTCCATCATGGGGACACATGTGGACATGTACACCCCTGTGCTCCCTTGGACTTGTGAACCATTTAGATTGGGTTTAGTGTGTGAGTCACTTAGTTCCCAGGTTCTCCTATAGGATGGACACAGCACCTAGGGAGCTGTGAGAGCTGTCATTGCCAGAAATGTACATCTCAGCCTTAGGCGAAGACATGGAAGACGTGTGTTCTGTGTGGTACAGGCCTGCCCTTGTCCTTGTTCACGCCTCCAGTATTGCAGTTACAGTTAAGACAGACTAAAACTCAAAGGGAGCTCAGTGGCCATTCCAGTTCCCAATTTGGAAAAATTCAGAGGGCATTAAAATATTCTCTTTGGTTGTATAGCCCGCTCTCAAGAAAGACAAGAAGCCCTAAGTTGTCAACCTGGAAGCTTCATCTGACCATGCCAGCCTCAAAGGACCAGAAACTACTTGCTGGTGTTCCTTTCCTTTCCCGCCTAGCTTTTTTCTTGAGAGCCGACTCCCAGCAGTTGAAGCCTCAGTGGAAGCATGAGCAGCCCCCATTATATACCAAGAAGCAGATCACTCAGAAAGATCCTAAAGTCAAAGCCAGTCTTATGAGATAATGGGTGCTTCCCACTCCAGAATCAAGATATTCTGACCTGGAATAAACAGGGTTTTAATTGTTTAATGATTAAGGTCATACTCAGTACTTATTTGTACTTAAATGAAAGATTTGCTTTCAAGAAATGTTTTGTTTTTCACATCTGTTCTATTGTAGGAAATAATGATTATTGTGACTAGGGAGAAAAAAATAGTATGTTTGGGTTGTACATAGATGGGGTCTTTTTCACAGCCTTCATGCACAATGGATTTTAACAGGATTAGCAGGGAATGACTCCGGGCTCCCACACTGTGGCATATGTTTAAGGAATTTTGCCTTTAAGCATTTTTCTTCAGTGTATCTGAAACACATATGCATCTCTTATTTCTTGAGTGGTTTTACAATTCTTTATGAGTATATGTACAAAGGGAAAAGTAATCCCAAGTGTTTTGTATCAGGTGGGGTATTAAATATTTTCTACTGTTGGGAATGATATGAGTTTTTATATTCTTAACAATTGTAATAACTTGGCATTTGAAAGTCTGAGCCCCTGTCAGTGTTGATAGTCAAAAACAAGTTCTTCAATCCCTTGATACTTCAAATTAAATTTATATTCAGGTCCCTGTGATTCTGATACTTACAGGAGATGTCCATCCAATTCTATTGATGTTACTATAACTAAAGAACTTTCTCAGTATCTGGGATGCTAAGCCACCTCTGTGTACTTTCAAATGACAGTCTAATAAATGACAGTTGGTTAGATCTTTTTGCTTTTTTCTTTCTTTCTTCCTCACCCCCCCCCCCCATTTAAAAATCCTGTGGGAAAGGCTGGGCCCGGTTCTGTCCTAGCACTTGGGAGGCAGACAAATCACTGAGTTCAAGGCCAGCCTCATCTACATAGTAAGTTCCTGGAAAGCCAGAACTACATAGTGAGACCCTATCTCAAAAGAAACAAACAGACAAAAAAAAAGTGTGGAAATAATCTGAGATTTTTCTTGCACAATTGCTTTTCTTTGCCACTGGAAGTTAACTCACCCAGGTATGCATATGACTCGTTAAATGTAAAGGGTCACTTGGCACTGGGAATAGAGGAATAGCTACAGGGTTTTGCTCCCTTGATGCATGCTAAAGAAATATGGAAATGCATTTCCTTCTTTAAAAAACAAGACTCATGGGCTGTCGATGAAGTGGGTGCTTTGCATGTGCAGACTCTGGATTTGATCCCTAAGATACCAATACGAAGGAAAAAGGCACAAAAAATATGTAGTTTGATTCCTGCAGAATGTAGTTTATCTCTGGATGAACCTTCTCAAAGTGTATCTTGGAGATGATGATGGAGTCTCAGGATAATTGTTTTGTATTTGATGTCGTATTTGGATTTCAGCAGAGATTGTGCCTTTGGCTTCAGAAAGAACCCAATTGGGGCAGACACATAGGGAAGGAAACTTCTATGCCCAAGAGAATGGCCTAGGATCAGTGGCGGCATTTGTGTTTCCTTAAGCTCCTTGGCAGACTTTACTGTAATATTTCCACAAAACGGTAGTGAATGGCCCTCTGAATCACAAGCACCTTTTCAAGAGCCAAAAAACTCGCTGTGCAGCATGCTGAGACTGGAATATGGAAATTGTTTTAATTTCTTCTTTTCTCTTATGAGGAAATCACTGCATTTGGTTTGTCAAGACAAGAGAGTTCATTCCCCAGTATTGAAACAGCGATGAATTGAAACATGTTGGAGCAAGTTTAAAAAAAAAAAAAAAAAAGTCAAAATTCAACTGGTTTCTTTTAAATAGCTTAAAGCTTTCCACAGTACAAAATAAATTAAGCATTGTAAAATAAAGTTAACTCAAGTACAGAAATCTAATCATATATATCACCAGTTTTGCAGTTCCAGGGTATAATTAAATTCTCAGAAATCTGCAGAATCTCCTCTAATTTGGTTTCTATATATATATATATTTAACGTGACAAGGAGCAAATGTATGTCACTATGTAGCATTACAGGGCCTTGCGTGGATGAAATTTTCTTTATCGCGTGGACTCATTCAGACTGGTCTTCAAGTACAGCCAGCTAGGTAAGTTTCAATAGCAGCAGAGTATCACCGTGCTACATTGAAGTTTCCATCACCAGTGATTCTTACCGGAGATTGTGAATTGTAGTTTATTGAAGCAAAACTCAGTCAAACCGTGCATTTTGCTCCCCAGAGCAGCTGGTGGGCGCTAACTAAGCTCAAAGAATGCATATCCAAAGCACCCTTTTCTGAACATGTTATTCCTAATTATGTTCTGCTTGTAAGAATGTCTTTCCTCCCAGGAGCATTTCTTGGGTTTTGGAAATCTTGTTAAGTTAAAGGAATCATTTGAACCACTAGCCTTAAAGATTTAGGTTTAGGGAACCTAGTGAGAATCATTAAGATTAAATTGACTCTTAAGGTTCTGAGCTGTCTTAACAGTGTGAGTCTGTTCCCACTGAGCTTCATTGGGCCTCTTAGGAAGGGCTTTCTATGCATGATCTTGCCACCTTCTCAGAGAACTCTGTCCTCCTCCCAAGTGAACTCATTTACATGTTGCATGAGCATCTGGTCTTTATTCAGGACTGATTGAAGTTCTGCACCACCTCTTTCTCTGTATCACCTTAATGTTCAGTCCCTTGGGCCTCTGGTCACTTGTAAATAGATTTCTCTGGTGGCCCTATACCAGTCCCTCCAAATGTGTTTCCGTGTCATTTTGAGAATGTAATGAGAGCTGTATGTGAAATATGAAGAATGACTGAATGGGTAAACCCATTTCTTAGTGTTTTGGTCATCTTGGTACACTGTGTGGCAAAACCCACACAAAAGATATCCTGCCCTGTGCATGAAACCTGGACTGGAGAGCTAAAACCATGTAACAACAAGGTACTGCAAGCTGCAAACCCAGGATCCAGGAGCTACATTGCCATTAATAGGTTTTTATATATGTTTTAATATAAGTCACTTAACCTTCCAGGCTTCAGTTTCTTCATCTGTCAAAGTTGTCTAGTATTTTAAGTGTAACCCATAGTCGTTTAAGTACTGAAATAAGCATACCACAACCTTATGTTAATTTCTCCATCTGTTCAGAAAGGCTTCCCTACAGTGGACACTAGTTGGAATCACCTATGTATCTTGTAGCTCAGTGTAACTCCCTGGGATTGGTTGGGCCTGCATTTTTGTATTTTTTAAAGCCCCCCAAACAATGATTTTCATGTGATGCCATAGTTAGAAACTACTTTTTCAAAATGGGGTATTTGTACGTATGTAAATCCTGGATGTTGAGAGGCAGGGTTGACTGAGACAAATATCCCTTAAAAGAGGGCTTCCTCCACATCCAAAGTACACCTGCTTTCAGACAAAGGAGACAAAGAAGTCTTTAGGGACAAGGTGTCAATTAATAGCTATGCATTTTAATCAGAGGGATGTGTTTCTTTTACTTCTGAGGCTCCTCTATTCTCTTGTGTTAGACCCTACACATCCACACACACACCATTCCCCACATTGAGATACTGCTACCCTCACTCGGAAGATGAGTTTTCAAAGTGCCTAAATAATTGTCTGGAATTTCTACATAAACCTCTGGGGTTTGCCTTTGATCCATGATCATTAATATCATTAATAGGCTCTCTAAAAGCACATGTGAATCTCAAGCTAGCATTTGGCAGAGCAACGGAAGAACGAATGCTTTTAAAATACTTTGGCTCAGAAAGCGCATGTGAAATAACCCTGTGGGAAAATCGGGAGACTTTCTCATCGTGCAAAGGATTACCTAGGATGAGATACTGACCTTGTATTTTAAGTTCAGTTACATTTCTTAAAACCTCATTCATTACCGAGCCTGATTTATATTAGAGGGTAAATTAGGTTGTGAGAGGCTTCTATGATGATGTACAATTTGCGTTTGTCTGTTGCTTTCTGTAGAGTTCCCAGAAGACGTGTGTGTGTGTGTGTGTGTGTGTGTGTGTGTGTGTGTGTGTGTGTGTGTGTGTGTTTTGTGGTTTCTTTAAAAAGAAAACCAACTTCTGCAGGAGATTTACTACAGCTTTTCTCTCAGAAACTAGCTGGAGACATCTTTTTCTGGGGCTCTAAGGCGATCAAGCCCCAGAAGGCGAGTGTGTCAGGGTGAGCAGAGCGCTGACCTCCACGGGGAAGAGGTCACTTCAGCACAGAAGACTCAAAAGGGAGGAAGAGAAAGCAACTCCACAGCAGGGATTTGACTTGCTTTAGGGCAGAAGAGCTGCTATAAAGGAGTCCGCAGTCTCCCACGCCCTTTCGCCTCCTCTTCTGTTACTGCTTGTCACTGTGCTCAGCACACTCACCACGCCACACACACACACAAGCACACTTAGCTCTTACTTCTACTAAATGCCGCACACCCTTTCTCCACCTGCCCCCAAGCAGTGGGCAGATTGGCAGCCCTTTCTCCAGAGGAGGCAGGTGATGGGATGGCTGGATATTTTTCTAGGCCCAGTGACTCCTTAACATGCCTGTCTGGTGAGAACACAGAGGTTTCTTTCCCAAAGCCACTGTGGGTGCCTGGAAGGGCTCATATCAGCTCCTCCATTCTTGTCAGAGGAAGGTTGAGTAGGTAAATCAGAGTTGGACTGGGCGTTTGGTACAATATCCCAGGAGGAGGAGTCTGGAAAAAGCCTCCTTCCTCTAAGGATGCCAGAAGCTTGTGAAACAGCAGCATGGTTTTATTTACATATTCCCCCCTTAAAATGCTACCCTGGTAAGCTTTTTCCTTGTGCCATTCTGCACAGTAGGAGATGCACAAGAAACACATGGGAAAGCTTTCTCCAGTGGCTCACCAGTGAGGAGGGCTCTGTCCATCCAAAAGTATCTCTGGAACCAGGGCCTCTCTGTGTAAAGGAGTAGGGGGCAGAGGAGTGTATCTACTGTTAAGAGTTTTATTGTGAAGCTAAGAATCTCTAATTGGAAAGAACTCAAGGACAAATATGCTCCATCCATCTATGAACTTTCTACAGCAAATTGGCATGCTTTCCCTTGAAGATGACATTTCTTATCAAATCTGATGTTCTCCTGAACCCTGGTTGTACATGAATTAGGCTCTTGTTTTATGTGTTTGTTAGGTCTAATCCCACATTCCTATAATATTTTAGGAATGCCCACTGAATTTGCAAGAACCCTTGGCTGCTCTGCTGGCAGCTATGCATGTCTGCCTAGACCAGCTGCCATGAGAGCAAGACAAGGGAGAGAGAAGGTTGGTCTTGACATTTAGTCTGTTCTCTATCCAGGGGTGTGGAGGGGAAGACCACTATGCAATGTGACAGGCATGGAGTGTACATAATTGTTGGGAAAAGCTCTATAGGGGAGGAACTATTACAAAAAGTATTTCTGGAATGCCCAATCTACTGAAAACGTCTTAAAAGTAGTCAAATGTCAGGTCCTTTCACAACAATAGGAAACTGATCCAATACCATGTCCCAAAGCCCTCCAAATCCAGGCACCTGAGCTGGGCACTGATTTTAGTGGGAGGATGGAGAAAGGAGAACTGCTTCAGTCAAAGGCTGTGGTCAGCAATGTATCCATGCAGACCACACAGTTGTGTGGAATTTAACAGGGCCCCAAGTTGTTTTTCGTATGTTTGCTTGGTTTCGTTTTTGTTTTGTTTCTTGTAGTCTTATAGTTCATTCTCATCTTAAATGGGCTTTTCTTTCTGCTCTACTGGTAGCAGGCACTGAACTGATCAAGGAAAAAGGCAACCCTTTGTATAGTCACCACCAGAGTGTCTGGATGTGAGCACAGCCTGGGTCAATCCCCTTTATAAGAAGGCTGTAGCTTTCCATTGCTATATAACAAATTACTATGGATTTAGTGCCTTGGCAATGCATAAATCAATTACCCCATCATTTATGACACCTTTTAGCCAGCTCCTCTGTTCAGTGCCTTATAACACTGAAATTGGGATGTTAGTTACATTTTATCCTCATTTGAAGGCTCAACCAGGCAAAGGTCCATCACTGAACTCCCTTGCACTGTAACCTTCCTTGCAACAGCAGGTAAAGCCGGGAATCTCCTAGAAGTCTTTGCCATGAGCCCTCCTCCACCTCATTAATGGAGACACCTCCATTGCCTTGAATATCTCATACACTGAGTTCACTGACTTCTCCTTTCGTGACCAGAGACATTTTTCTTCTAAAAACAAACAAAAAGCATTACTGTGGTATTGTGACTATCTAGTGTCCCTGGGAAATTTATATTTTAATGTCTACCCAAGTGAGACATTACATTTACAAACATCCATCACTGTAGTACCAGTATTTGTTCAATAACAAGGGGCCAGGAATCCTTGAAGGCCATCGCAGATTTTGGCCTACCACTAGATCCTGCAGCCTGTAGCTCTTCTTTGATATGTGTCCATCTAACTGAATACCTTCATCTTTTAATGGATTCTTATCATATCACAATTGAAAAACTAAATAGCAGCCTATTTTCTTTTTCCTATAGTGTTTTCAATACTGCATGGCAAAGCAATTGAGGCACAAAGAATTCTGGAAATCTCCAAGTCGGTCCAAACCCAAAGCACAAAAACAAGGCCCTAGTGGGAGAAAAGTTCCAAAACCAGAAATGTGGATGGAAGAGCTGTTACTGGAATCAAGGAAGTCTGGCCCAAAAGCTCTTGCCTTTGAGGATACATACGGTCTGCCTTGCACACCAAGGGGGTGAAAGTAACAGTCAAATGATGAGCCAGGCCAGTGTGGAAGCAGAAGTGCTGGAGGAAATATTTTAGAACCTCTCTGGTAACTGTACTACAGCCAGCGTTGTTCAAATGAGAACACCCAGGAAGCTGGAGATGGTTGGGTGTGGATGGAGAAAGGAGGGCGTGATGAGACCTGACCCTCTTCCCATCTCATCCCATCCTGCTCCTTTTTCTTTACCCCAGGGGCACATTGCCTTAGTTTTATTCAAACCTGCAGGCCATCCACATTTGCCCTATGCTGCTGCATTGTGATAGGAACTTTCTAAAATATATTTCCAACACTACAAAGCCATAGGGAACCCGTTGAGAGTATTTGAGGGTTCCAACTTGAATTTGGAGGATTTATATTTCTCTCCACAGGATGGAGTTTATCCAAATCATTCCTTCGTGGGTACTTGGTACAGAGGGATGGTCTGGCCACACTGACATTGCAAACAGGGACAGATGGGTAAAAGATGACTCAAAGGGGTGATTCTAACTTATCAACCTGAGTGGGAGAAGGCAGAGAGTGAGTAGCATTTTAGTGAGGAAAAGCAGAGCTGTGACCAGACAGTTGTGAAGACATATCTGTAGCAGCTAGCTGTAGGAACCAGTGACCCACTGGACATAACCACTTTTGGCTCATTCAATCTGGATTTTAGTAATTTTAAATGATCAGATGATTTTTTATTACTATAATATAGAAGGAACCTTCTCGATGATGTAGGCATGTTTAGGGAACATGGTATGAAGCTTGATTAACTACTACTACCACACACCCCAAGAGGATGGTTGCATCAGGGAGGCAAGCAGACCCAATAGTGACACTACAGTTTTGAAATGCCCATGAAGTTTTCTGAATATGCACGTGTGTGTGTGTGTGTGTGTGTACATGTATAGCACTGCATGTGCACACAAGCAAGGGAAGGGTGAAACCTATGGAGACTTGTCTGTTTCCTCTCTGAACCCCCTTTCCTGCAATTCATTTTCTAATTCTATGAAGCAGAAACCTAAAGAGGAAGTCTGAAACTTCCCAAGAACAAAGCAACAGCCCAAAAGGGCTAGAACTTCATCTGTGATTCAGAAAATACCTATTTCTCCCCAACTCAGAGATGCCACTATCAAGGTAAATGCAGTTCAAGTATGGTACAGGTATCTTCTCCCTGGAGGCTCCATGAGCTTTTGTATTTATTTCCTGTTTAGCACAAATCACAGTGCTTCATGGAGATCTCAGCCAAGGCTGGATCCTGGTATAAATCTGGTAAGTTCCCAGATGAAGCATAACACTGAGCAGCCCAGGAAGGAAGGGCTCCCAAGTTCTAGGCCTGGCTATTGCTGTCTGAACAATTCCCAAACCTCTTGAGGCCTCAGTTTGCCCTTCTGGGATCCTTTGATGGGGAAGATCACTGCTTATACTAGCATTCGGCAACTCTGTGATGAAGACTTTTCAACTGCACATGTCTCTGTGAGGATGAAGCAAAGAAGCTTTTCACCCTCCTTATGCTAACCACAGAGGGGACAATCAGTATGGCTGCCTGAGTAGTCAGTCATTAGAAGGGCAGCTGCAAACCTGTGCCTCCCCTGGAATCACCAGGAGCCACACACACGCCCTGCCAGGACAACATGACTTTAAAACAAAGCTGCATCTTTCATGATGCTGGTGACTGCTTTTGCTCTGTGGATAAAGAATTCAACCCTTGGTACTCTGGTGTGGGTATTTTCAGAGGGGTGGGTTGGGGAGGCTATGGGCCGACTTCCATTCAAGGTTCTTACTGGATTTAAGAGCCTTTACTGTAAGATAATTTCCCTGACTTGCATATCACAGGTTAATACTGGACCCGTGCATAATGATACATAATTTGAGACTTGTAAAAGCTGCTTTGGACTTGAAAGAAACACACTCTATGCCAGAAAGGTTGTACCTGGCATGCAAGAGCAAGCACTGCAGCTAGAATCTATGTCCAAAGCACGGAGGACACACCCTTTTGACATGGTCTCAGAGGATGCCATACAGGTCCCTTGACTGCCAGGCGACCACACTGCCACAGTCCTGCAAGCACTCACTCCCAACCTTGCTTGCCCTTTTCATGACCACCAGAAAGCAATTGCTCACCAAGGAAAATTCCTTACCTTTAGTACACCGAGAAATATCACATGAAGTTGAAGTGATGCAACAAGATTGTCCTAATGACCTCTAAACTGTTTTTAAGGCTTCTGGGACAAGAACCTCAAAGAACTGCCTAGGGGACCCCATTCTACCTTAGATAACCAAGCCATTGTTGGCATTGTTAGAGACTGACATAGTATGAGCCAGGAGGTTTAGCTGCTTGTGCAGTGGGGGGAAAAATGTTAAGAAAAATAATTGTTGTTTTTGCAAACTATCTATTTAAAAACTGAACCTCAGGAAGCAGATTTGTGTTCCAGTGCTTGGATGAATCAGAGCTTACAAAGTATAAATACACATTAGCAGGAGAAGGCTTCCCATAACCCCTATGCTTATGTCTTCCCAGCCCGGGAACCTCTGAACTCCTGTTTCTCATTCCCAGTAGAAGCGAGAAACCAACCCACAGTCAAAACGGAAGTGGTGGAGCTTCGTTCAGCTGAAGTCCAAACCCCGAAGGGCCTCTAGGACAGATTTTGTTTTGTTTTTTCTTTAGAAGCAGCTGATATTTAGCAGCTTACTTGTTCACTGTGAAACAAGCAGGTATAACATTTAGGAAGGTGGGGACCATACACTCTGCTTTCTTTGGCTCCTTTCTACCAAAGAAATATTACTAAATAAGTTAACTTTGACTCACTGACCCCTCAGATCAGCTAATAAAGATGAATCACATAGACCACAACTTGCTTAAGGGGCAGTGTAATCATTTTACTTAAAAATGATGTCAGGTGGTAATTTAGCAACACATTGGCTTCCAGGCTATTTAATTTCATTTAACAAGGAGGAAAAACATTGTAATTAATGAAGAGCATATACTTTAGTACTTCAGTGGAGTTGTTCTCAGTTTTTACTGTGTGTAAGCAAAAGGGGGAAGGGACGGAGGCGAAAGCTTGTTGCAAATGTAGATGCTAAGACCCTACCTTGGTGGGTTCTGATCCCACAGGGTCTGGGGATGGGCCTGGAGTTCTGCAATGAAGAAAGTGGGAGGCATGCTTCTTGAGAGTCTCACCTGCATTTAGTTAAGTAAAGTGTCCACCTGTCTCCTACTTCACAGTTGTCTAGAATCTGGGGCTAGTTTCTCAGGTAAAGCCATCAGCTTCAGGGTAATTCTCATCTGGTGTCGTCTCATGGCATATTCTAACCTTAGGATTCAAGCTAGTGAGATTCTGGACTGGAACTTTTCTCTTTCAACGCTTCTTTAAGGAGGGCTGAGAACATCTCCCGGAGTACTGAAGCTCAGTCCTGTTTTCTACCCCTGACCCCAGCATAACCGGGCCTGCTTTGCTTCCTTTTCTCTCCGCAATCCTGGCTTTGAGCCGTGCCCACAGGAGTCTGACCTATGCCCTCCCACTACTCAGTGTCGGGACTGAAGGCTCGTCAAGGCAACACCCATGAATCTCAAGATCACTTCTCTCCTGGAATGAAGAACTGCAGAAGCTCATTAATTTTTTTCTTGGCACAAAACTACTTGGCAGCTATCCAAGGAATTCTGGAGTCCTGCAGAATCCAAGTTTACAAACCACCAGAACAAGGTATTACTTCAGACTGCTATTTGAATCTGGTGCTGTTTAACAAGACTGTCTCCTGGCTTATAGGGTCCCTACTTTTTTTCTGACCCCACCTTGCAGAAACCAGCTGTCTACCCACAGAGATTAATGACAAAGTATTGCTTCACCAAGGCAAGATGTCGTGGGAATCTAAACTCATCCCTATCTGGGTCCTTCTGAAGTACTTCAATGAGGCACCCAAACAAAACACTGTTGGGCACTCTTAGGGCTGGTAGAGACACTGAATCCTTTGGTGGTTTCTGTTCATGCACAGAGGTTCAGGGGACACTCAAAACCCTTCATCCATCCTAAAATGAGTTGCCTACCTGCGAATAATCCTGAGACTGGTAGAAAAAGAGAAAACTTCCCAAGGACAAAAACAGAACATGCCTCTTCAACGTTGGCTGACCCCGTTTGTGTTATACCATTAAGTTCAGGGGCTTGTGGACAAGCCTGAATGCTAGGTGCTGGGGAGTGTTCTGAGAAAGGTAAGCTTTGGCTTCCTAACCAGAAGCAGGGAATTCCTGGTGACTCTGCACAGCCCCAGGAATTTGTCCATGTGGCTTTCACAACTCATCCCTTGCTGAAGAGGAACCAGAGGCCAGCTTCCTGAACCCCGCCATGTGGGAACAGACAAGGCCCCTGGAGCTACCGGGAGCCTCATTTCTTGCCCTTTACAGATATGGAGGACAGTTTGATATCAGAAATTCTCAGGAAGTCAGATACCCATCACCCAAAGTCTGCATGTTGAGGCAGCCCAATACTCATTCCCTGGGTCAAGGTGGTAACTAGATGGGCCCAAACATCAGACTACCCACTGTGTGGCAAAGAGAATCTCCAGGGATAGGCATACACATAAAGCCATAGGGTGTGGTATATAACGACAGCAGGGTATCGCTATTAATCCAACCCAAACAGCTAGGAGGAAAAAAAAAAAAAACACAAAAAACGAGAGAGCACTAAGTGTCTGTCTTCACCCCACACCAATCCCAAACCTATTTAAAACCCTGTTAGTGCAGTGGGCATCCCCTATGAATGCTCCCAAACAATTCACCTCCACACTGCAAGCCATTAATCCAGTGGTATTTATTCAAGCAGTATTCACACTTGTCAAATAACCAGGGAATCGAGGGATCCCACAGCTCCCGCCTTCACAGCAGCCCCAAGGTATTTTTTTTTTAAGAACTCAGATAAGCTTTGCTGTTTGAAAGCCTCCAAAAGTGCGTCACCCTGGCCCCTTCCAGATGCTCCATCAGACTGAATGACCAGCACCAAACAGTGGGATGGAAAAGCCAGCAAGAACTACATAAGCTCAGAAGAGGCCACACTGTTCCATGTTTTCATACAAAAAATTTAATAAATATTACTTTTCAAAATTTATTGCCAGGAACAACACATCAGAGATGCATTCTTATGTTCATATAACACTAATAGGACAATACAAAGTATCTTCCCAGTCTCAACGGTGAACCAGGATTACTCTGTCTTATAAGCCTTTTTGATCTTGAACTTGGTAATAGCACTTTGATATCCTCACTTAAGGCAGGCAGTGTACTCTATGATAAATCTAAACAGTGATCTAACTGAACATTTTATGGTTCAAGTATTCAACTAGCTTATTAGAATACTCCCTAAACGCAGTAGACAACAACGAAATCAAATCTCCAAGTGGTTCAGCGTTACATACGAATGGTGAAAAGGAATCAGAATTTACAAAGTAAGATTGGTGCGCTTCCGCCTTCACACAATTAATTTGATACTTTGAATGAGATTCAACCACTCACATTCTGGCTACAGCAAATCATAGCTCAGTTCGTTCCCTTAAACTGCTCGGTAGCAGATTACCTGCCTGTCTCTTTTCAAGTCTAAAGCAGGAAAAAAAGAAAAGAAAGAAAAGAAAAAGAAAAAACCTGTTCTAGACTAATTCTCAATCTGCCCCAGTCAGTCCTTAAAACGTGTCTTAAAGTGATGCCCTAAAGGAAGTGTTTGAACACCTGACGTCGGAAAGAAAAAATTCCATCAGTATTCCCAGGTGAAGAAGCCTATCTTATCCTTTCAAGAGAAACTACTATTCCAAAACACCTTAATTTTGGCTTACAGGCAACATGTAATGAGAAAAGTTCACCAAAAAGGAAAAAAAAGTCATATTCTTACAACACTATCAAAAACCTTCAGTTCTAAACACATTATGTATAAATAAAAAGGAATGATGGTTTAAGGCTCTTGATTATTAAGTTAATAAATCAAATATACACAGTGATTAATAAAAAAAATTATTTACATAACTATACAAAAATTCTACTTTTGACACATTTTTCCTCTTTAAATTCTTCATTTTACCAGCAACTGCTGACATCAAAGCCCCCCTCCCCCAACAACAAAAATACAATAAAAAAAATAAATAATAAAGTCATTTGTGATAGTTGCTGTGGTTCTGAGCTTGCAAAAAGGCACTTTCAAATACAGAACTACTTGTACGTCATCATAAAACCAATATACAAAAACAACTCAAGAGTCAATAAATATAAATAGAACTATGATCCTAATGCTGCGTCACCATTAGGACCGCTGGCACAAGTGGAAGCTCCTGGCTAGGGCTGGGCAGCTCCTGGGAGCCCCCCGATATGTCGGCTGCAGGGGAATGTACACCCAGGCACATTCACTAGGTTTTGCATAGCATGAGCGCTGCACGCGATTTCCCAGCCAACCACAGAAAACTACCAGTGCCAGTGGAAGCCAGCTTGTCGAAACTTAAATTAACACAGGATTCCACGTCAACAGCCTCAGACTGGAATACGACAACAGTTTAAAGAAACTACAAGCCCCGGGGTGCCCTCAGACTCTACCTATGGTGGCAGCCCACTGTCTGCTATACGATGTACTCCATCCGGTTCAAGCTCTGGGCACTTTCCAAGTCTCTGTTGTCCTGTTTGTTTGTCCAGTTCGGGTGTTTGGTTGGTGTGCCGCTGGGGGCCTTCTCCTCTCTGTCTACCAGTGTGTACACTGGCTGTTTGGCAAACCTGACTTTCTGCTGGTGTTTATCCATGTCGTCCTCCTCCACTTCGGAGTTGTGTGTCCTTATTTTGGACATTTTGGAGTTTTTGTTCTCATAATCCTTAATGGGGACGGTGTTGGCTCCATGTTTCTCAATGGGGTTTTTGATCTGGTTCAGCTGTTCCCGCACATTGTTGGTGGTGTTGTCCTCAGAGGCAGAATGAGTGTGGCTGTTGGGCTTCCGCCGCTTCCGAACACACCAATAGAAGGCTGTCACCAAGCAACAGACCCAAGCCACGGTTAAGACAGAGCTCAGCAGAGGAACCAGGAAATCTGTAAGAGAGGCAAAAGACCAATGAACTCAAAAAGAAGAGCTATCACCATGGGAACAGAAAAACACCAACACTGGTTCTCCTGTATTCAGTTCCTGAGAGGGGCACTGTGGGGACAAGTCCCTTTTCACAACAGAAGCTACAGTTTGTCACTTCACAGCTTGGTAAACTATTGCTGAGATGCTGGCCCTCTAAGGTATTTGTCTGCAGAGGCACCTGCTAAACACAGTAGCACTCCTATGGTCCCTCCCAACTTCACAGGACAGGGGTTGCTTCTGGTCCCAGGGAGTCTGGCTACTTTGGTGGCTCAGGATCAAGGCCAATTTCAGAGTCAACAGAAAACCAATACAAGCATTAACAAGGCAAATTCCCCAGAGTCAGAAGCCCTGGTTTCTGATCATCCTGAACGGTGGCACTCCAGATTGTCAAAAGGGGAATTTGAATATCCTGACAGACCATCAAGCCATCCATCCAGTGAGTGCCTCTCAGTGCTCGGGACCAGCTGTGCTAGCATCAAAAAAGCCAAAGCTGCCTTTGAGCAGCATCAACAGCTCGGAGCAGGTACTGCTCTGCCCCAGGACTTTGCAGTAGATTCGGATCACACTTCTTCTTCATGGGAGCTTGCCAACAAGATAGTACATACAGCGTGCTAGTGGGAGAGAAGGGTCAGGTGTATCTCTCTGCCTTCATCAGCCAATACCGACGTAGGTTTTGTGACCTTGGGCAAGGAGATTGATGGATCTGAGTTTTCCCAGTAGAGGGGCTTCTAAGATGCAGGAGGTAACTGACTGTCAGATCATTCCTAGCTGATGGCTTTCCTGGACGGTGTGGTCAAATCCATTGCACAGCCACCAGGAAAGGATACGTTCCAAATGGACACCCACCTGTTCTGTTTTTCATAGGACGCCTCTGAACTCTGACTTCTGCCACAGCAGCAATAAGTGAGCTGTTTCCATCACGTTTACTAACAAGATCTATTATTTTATCAGTAATTTCCTTGATAGGATTCCCATCATCCCGGATGTCTTCTGCCGACTAGAAAAAAAGTGAATTATCAGATGGCAGTCATCACTCAAAATAACACCACAGCAAGGATAACTAATGCTTTCAATGCAGCTGCTGTTTGATAGTGCCTAACTGAACTCCCTTGTAATCAAATAATGAGCAGTGAAATGGTCTTATACTCACAATGGCCACGTGTATTTCATTGTTTGCAGACAGAGAAGGCTCACAGGCTATGTAGATTGAATATTCAGCAGAAACATTCTTCAGAATATTCAGATTCCTCAATTCACTGCAAATGTGCTCAGTGGTAAGACCCTGCAATGATTAAAAAACAAAAATAAAAAAACATGTAAACACTCGTGTAAAACAATGGAAGGAAAAAGGCTCATGGCCTCAAATGTCTAGATTCAAGCCTCACTTTGTTCTAAGAGACAACTTATGGCTATCGAAAAGTAGATGGACACCCTCATTTGCCATACTGCTTTGAAAGAAGCAGACACACTCCCACCCCCGGTTAAAGAAGTTACATACCGGAGACATCATCTCTTTGTTGAAAGTGAAAGTGATGTTTGCACAGTTATCCTGGTAATAGGAGTCGGATGTGCACTTGGTCCTCACTGGCTGGAGGCTGGAGGATCGGCATTCGCCCACGCCAGTGCAGGGGTGCACAAAGCACTGGTCATCAAGGACTGGAATGCAGCTCTGACCACTGGGGCATTCGCTGTGCCCTTTGTGGAGCCGGCAAGGTCTAGGGCCACACCAGACCTGTGGAGGAGAAAACAGGAGCCGGTGGCTTAGCAGGAATGTCTACCCATGACTAACACTTGAGAACTACAGCAACTTCCATCGCCCTACCTTGGAGCAGGCGATCCGTCCGTTCAGGCACTGACAGGTGTTACAGTCATCATCCCACCTGGTCCCATCAAGTATCACTCTCCCCATGGTGATGCAAGATCTCCCTGAAACTGAGAGGTGGAGACGCTTGAGGAGGAGGTTTCCTTTTCCACAGACTGGATCGTGGTTCTGAACTTTTTACCCCCTCCCTGTTAAGAAATAGTTACACCCATGTCCTTTGTCACATGATAACAGCTCCTCTTGCAATGTCAGGCACGGGCACTGGCCATCCCCACTGACTGCTCACTTTTGGTGCCTTGACTATAGCAGTGTCAGCAGATGTGACCTGAGAGACCCCCGAACGGAGCTTTCAGAGTTGAACTGCCTCCCCCCGCCTCCCCCTCCCCATGTGCTTGACATCTATTGTGAAGAGTACATGCCTCAGAGAGAGCTGATGACCAGTCAACCAGAACTGGACCTGCAATCATTACTCTGCTCACCCATCATGCTACAAGCCACAAAAACGGATACTGCAAGCCACTGGCTTTTAAGGATTTAAGGAAGTTTGCTACACAGTGATTTTGTGGCAACAGAAATCAACAGCTACCTTCCTGCTGTTCCCTTCCTCCTTGAGCATGGTGCCCTCAGTGTGAACAGTCAAATGGTGACTGCAATGCCCACTCAACTCAGAAGACACACAGGCAGCCAGACCCTGGCACACCTACCTTCGTGGCATTTGGCACCACTGTGTCCCGGAGGGCAGATGCACTGGTAGCCATTGATTTCATCCACACAGGTGGCCCCAAAGGCACAAGGGGAAGACTGGCATTCGTTGATGTCTAGGAGAAATGGGTTCAAGTTCAGGCTTTAGTGGAAAGAGTTTTTTGTTTTTGACAAACATCGACAAAGCATCCAGATCCTAAGTACAAGCTTGGCGAATTTCCACATACGCAACAAACAGATCACTCGTCGCTCATAAAGCCTCTATTAGCCACTGGCCCCCAAAGACCAGCCCTGTCCTGGCTTCTGAAGCCGAGAACATTTGGAGAGGCAGCATTTTTCCTTAGGTTCTTTCTCTTCTGACTGTACGCTTTACAGCAAGGCTGGCAATCGCTCCCTGATCATGGGTCAGAATGAAAATTTGAACTCCATTGGGCCATAGAGTCTGTCCCAGTGACTGGACTCTGGTGTCACCCTGTAAGTAGGTGTAGACAATGAGAAAGAGCAGAAGTGTAGCCAAGTGCCAATAAAACTTCACTTACAGAAACAGGTGGGACCGCTGTGGCCCCCAGACCGTCCTTTGCCAAAGCCTGATTTAGAAGGCAAAGCAGATACAACCTATCCATCTAGCGCTAAAGTCCAGTCCATCTCAGACTGTGGGACTGCAAATACCACTAAAATTTCAAAGAATATGAGGAAAAGAACAACAAGGTTCTGCGCGCGTGTGTGTGTGTGTGTGTGTGTGTGTGTGTGTGTGTGTGTGTGTGTGTGTGTGTGTAGGGAGGGGAGAGATGTTTTTAAAAGTAGAAAAAAAAAGCCGGGCGGTGGTGGCGCACGCCTTTAATCCCAGCACTCGGGAGGAAGAGCCAGGCGGATCTCTGTGAGTTCGAGGCCAGCCTGGTCTACAGAGTGAGTTCCAGGAAAGGCGCAAAGCTACACAGAGAAACCCTGTCTCGAAAAACCAAAAAAAAAAAAAAAAAAAGTAGAAAAAAAACCTCAGAATTCAGTTTTTCTCTCACTTTTTGATTCTAATCAGTTCTCTGGGGCCTAGACTACAGAACGGTCTCTAGAAGCCAGAGACCCAGCTGCCTTCCTGGACAATAGCTTGACCATCGTTTCATGCTACTCACGAGGGAAGCAAACACTTTCCTCAGGGCCCCCTCATAGCTTAGTTGTCATTGGCTGACATGCTCCCTGAGAACAAGGCAGGCTGTGCCACCCAGAGAATGACCAGCAAGGATATCAGCCAGGGGTATTTAAATCCAAGCTGGATGAAGGAGATTAATTGGAACCATGGTCTTAATTGCCCTTAAAGATGAAAGATTGGAATGCTGAGGAGGGTGGACAAGTAAAGCCATGGGAAAATGAGATACAGTGGTACTTACTTATCCTGCAGTCCGGCCCAGCAAAACCCGGGGCACATTCACACCGATACCAGTTGTCTCCATCCACGCAGGTCCCGCTGTTGTAACTAAGAAATCAAAGGTGACCTTTGTTACCAACATCCAGGTCTACAACCCATCCATCACATGAAGCCATGCCTGCCACAGACATCAGCTTTCACCCCAGGCCATATCTGCTGCTGACTGAGGCGCTTAAAGATCCTGATGCCTAGGTCCCACCCCCTGAGAATCTAATTTTCTAGGTCTCGGTTGCAGCCCAGGCACTGGGACTTTTAAAAGCTCCCCAGGTAATTCTCGTGTGCAGCCCAAGGTTGAGAATCATTGCTCTAAATGAAGACACAACCTGGATAATTAAAGTGTGGTCCACAGAGCAGCAGGACAGGGTCACCTGGGAGCTTGTTAGAAACTCACAGCCCCACACCACAGATCTCCTGAATCAGAACCTACATTTTCAACTTCATCCCTGGAGATTCCCATCACCTTACAGCCAAGTACTAGCTTAAAAGGTTGCCACACTTACCAAGGCTGAGGACTGCAGTCATTGGTATCTGCAAAGAAAAAACAACTTAACTTTGGGGGTCTCCATAAAAATCACATTTACTTATTTCCATAACACTCAAATGATAAAGTCACAATTAACACCAGTCAGATAGGTTGAAAACCTAGTCTAAATTGGAAGCAGGCCTGGATCATACTCAGTTTCATTTGCCGTGGGATACATGTACACAGGAAGAGGCCCTGGTAGGGAATGGGGGCAGGGGGCGGGGGTGGAATGGAAGGAGGCAGGCTGCTGGTCAGACCCAGAGCTGGGAACAGAGAAACCATCTGTCCCCACTTATCTCACGGGTGACTTTCTCATGGCCAGGTCAGGGCTGTATCCCATCAAGTCATTAATAAGGACCCAGGTGATACAGAAGCAGACATCAAACAGCAGTGTTTCTGGTTTCAATTCCAGGTCCCCAGGAGTGTCAAGGACAGGCTGCAGTAGACCAGGAAGAATTCAAGGGAGGCCACTCACTTTGAGTACAAATAGGTCCCTCCCAGCCTTCTTTGCAGACACAGGTGAAGGACTCGCCGTTGACCACACAGGTGCCTCCATTATGACAGGGGCTTGGCAGGCAGCTACTGTTTCTGGCTGTAAGACAAAAGGTTAAGACCACCCCTTCCTGAGGATCCAAGATGGTCTGAGAGGGCAAGAACCAGACCCAAGAGAATGATCATTGAGTCCCAGGAGCTTAGTGGCAGGTAAGCACAGATGATGGCCATGCACACAGCAAGTCCCACCTAAGGCAGAAGGTTACCTATGTTGCAGGTTGTTCCTTCCCAGCCACCAGGACACATGCACTTAAATGCATCCCCTTCATCATAGCAGGTACCGCCATTGTTGCATGTGGCCTCGTCACACTGGCTGTCACCTGAAGAAGAAAGACCTTAGAGCATGAGTGTCTGTGCTGGAGAGCTCCCCTCCCACAGAAAACAGACAGGAGGATCCTGGCAGCTACACTTACGAGAATGGCAAGTCTTTCCTTTCCATCCATTTTTGCAGTCACAGTAAAAGTCATTGACCAGGTCTCGACATGTACCCCCATTGTGACAGGGGTTCTGGCTGCAGTCATTTATGTCTAGAACCAAAGAGACACAGCTGAAGAAGATTCCAAGTCCATTCGCGATAATAAGGGGCATCTTTCCTATGGTGAGATCCAACCCTGGCTTTCTATGCTGCCTCCCAAGAACAAGTGAGTTGGTCCTAGGACTTCAATATAATCACCCTTTTCAAGAAGTTCTCAGCTAGGAGGAATGAATACAAGTTATGAAGATAGGATACAATCTTCTAGAATGCCCATGGCAATTAAAATCAAGATGGACAGAAATTACAATCAAATCAGAGAGGTTCCTTCCAGGCACTCATTCTAACTACCAATCTATTTCCATCATTCCCCAGCAGTGGTTCCTCCCCACTGTTGCCCAGAAGCCTTAATAAATGCCAAGGAGATACATGAGATGAGGCCATTACAGCCACCATAATGGAAATCTCAGGAAGACCGCAAAGGAAGGCTTCCCAAGGGAAGGTGGTAACCTCGTTCCACCCCACCCACCCTCATCCCTCACCCTGGAGCCATCTGTTCCCCAAGGCAGCAGCAACTCACTGGTTTCACAGAAGGCCCCCTCCCAGCCGTCACTGCAGATACACTTGTAGGAGTTAACACCATCGATGCAAGTGCCACCATTTTTACAAGGGTTGCTCTCACAGTCGTTAATATCTGTGAAAGGAAGTGCAAGGGAAAATGAGGAGCGGAAGGGCACATCATGATGTCATCTAGCACTACCTGGTGACTTTCACAGCTGCCTGAGAATGCACCTGGAAACACCACCACCCTTTCTAGCCAGAGACTTCTAGAAGGTACCTCCCGTTTTCTTTAAGACCCTCATACATTGGCTTATTTGGTAGGCCTGCCTGGGGAAGAAACTTCTACAGAAAAGAGGGACCACTCAAATAAGTAAGATTCATCTTGGGAAGCTCAAGAGGCTATTGGTGGTCTTATCAATTGACTACTACCTCCATATGAGACCTAAATAAACCTTTACTGGTCTCCTCTACCTTTGTTTCTGACTAAAGCAATTCAAACACAAATGCTCCCCAAGCTCGGTACCCACTGGGCTCCCAATTCCCAGTGGAGTCTTACTTTCATGGCAGTAGGTGCCGGTGAAGCCTTTGTTACAATCACAGGTGAATTTGCCTCCCGACTGGCTCTTGCACTTCCCATGGGGTCCACAGACGTTAGAGGAGATATACCGCACCCCTTCAGGCGTATCATTGGAGGCCATGGCCACAGTGCAGCTGTCAATCACTGAAGATAGGCTTGGGATCAGACTCCAACCGCACACCCACAGACAGCATTTCTAAGCAGAGGACTTAGCCCATGCCTGCCTGATTGGAGAGGGTCACTCTTGGGCTAATAAGTTAAGATATCAAGAGGCACTTGGGGACCAAAACCCAACAATGTTCCTATGATAGATAAAATTAAGACTCCCGAGTGGACAGAATATTTTTTAAAGTTACTTGTACATCACACCTTAACATCTGATTTGTTAAATGCTTGTCAAAGAAGACAGACCACCTTCACACTTCATCTCTTTCTTTCTCGGTTTTCTGAGACAGGGTTTTACTGCGTAGCCCTGGCTGTCCTGGAACTCACTCTGTAGACCAGGCTGGCCTCGAAACACCTGCCTCTGCCTCCTGAGTGCTGGGACTTAGAAGTGTGCAACACCATTACCTGGCTCTCTTTCTCTATCTTAAGCAAAGCCAAAGGACAAACCTACATAAGTTTAAAGTTATACTACCCAAGAGAGTAGCTATAGGCCAATGTACTTATTTTTAAATGAACTACATACACAGACACAAAAGTGTCAAGCACAAGTGACTTTCTAAATGTCAGCGGCCAACACCCTGCCATGGCTACTGTAACCTACGCAAACCCAAAACTTCCCCACTGCGACAGAGGGCCACTGACAGTGCCCCTTGGAGTAATTCTTTTTGTCACAAACCCGGCCACCTCTGAACTGGAATGACAAATGGATTTCACATTCTCTCCCTTGGGCTACTCATACACGTGGGTCTCCCAACTGGCAGCCTGACAGATTAGCTCCATATGTTCTTGTTTTCCTAAGTGATCTGACAAAGTATTTCCCATCTACAAGTCTTTCCTCCCCATAACCACTATTCAAGGGGAGGTGGCAGGAGGTAGTCTAGAGACAGACAGGTCCAGGGCACAGGAGGTACCTTCACAGGGGGTCGTGCGACAGTGGTCTTTCAGGTGTGAGCAGTTCTTGCCCTCATAGTCCTCAGGGCACTTGCAGAAGTAGTCACTGGCACGATTGTAGCATTGGGCACCATTCTGGCAAGGGTTGGGCTCACAATAATCGATGTCCAGCTGTCAAGGGACAGGAGTACGAAGGAGAGGGTCAAAGGAAAGCAAGGGTGTCACCATCACGTCTCTGGGCAGTAAACAACTGACCCCTCCAACCACTTCTACATGGAGACACCTTACACACAACAGACCTATATATAACCCTTAGGGCCTGCCATATCCCAGAAAATCATTAAATCACAGGGCAGAGTGACAGAGCAGAAACGGGGCTATGTAATGCAACTCAAAGCCAAGCAAACAGGCCACAGTCATCAAGAAGAAACTCATTCATCAACACCCGCTTCTACCCACATTTGTTTTACAGAAATTCCCTAGTCAGTAGGGTGCTAGAGGATGCCAGAGGCCTAAGCACTAGAGTAGGGAAGGGGGCTGGGGAGGATGGAGAGGGGGCAAGGGAGGGTGGCAGAGAAAAGGTTTCAACATTAAAGCTTGGCGATCTGCAGTTTTTGCCCCCACTCACCTGACAGAGGTTTCCAGAGAAACCAGTGGGACACAGACATTGGAATCTGTTGATTTCATTCTGACAGTGACCCCCATTCAAGCAGGGGTTGCTAGCACATTCATCGATGTCTCTTTCACAGTGATCGCCTGCATAGCCAGGTGGACAGATACAGCGATAACCATTAACCAAATCCTGGAAAAGGAGAAGGGGGAGAGAAACACATGCATATTTTTCTATGTATTCGAAAACACAGAACATCAGTGTTTTATCATGACTGCTATAGCTCTGGCAATTCGCTGACATGGCCACATGCTAAGCTCTGGTGTGGACTAGCAGTTCTGAGTTCATGCCTTTAAATGGCTCTCGAAGGCTAGGGTTGGTGAGAAGCTCAGCATTTCACCCACATTTGTAATCCCACAGGGACAAGGCTCTCCTAGTATCACATACAAATCTTAAGATTGTTCCCATTTAAGCAATGACTTACGTACCCGACAGGAGGCGTCATTCTGACACTGGCCAAGGCAGTCATTAATATCTAAAAAAAATAAATAAACAAGTCATCATGTTAAAGAGGCTCATAACATTCAATCGGGCTTACCTGAAAAGTACAGGGCTGATAAAAGTTTCAATCAGATTTCCTTGTGCTTCCGGTGAGATAAAGTTTTTACACTGGGTGGGGACCCTCCCTAATCCTCCGAGACAAGGGAGTGAAACTTCACATCATTGTTTTAATCACCTTATCAGAATATGCCCAATTTTAGCAGCTAACAAGCCTGATAAATTGTATGTTTTCCTTGCTGTGCCAGCCTGACCACTCCCTCTCCAAAAACATTCCCTTCCCGCTATAATATAAGGTTTTCCTTCTATTCAGCCAGAGAGTGCCTGAACAGCTCATACAGGGCAGCAGCGGGTTCCATCCCTCCCCTACTCTAGTGCTTAGGCCTCTGACACCCTCTAGCACCCTACTGACTAGGGAATTTCTGTAAAACAAATGGATGGCAGGGGGATAAATAGATAAGAGACACCATCGACCAAGTTCCCCCCCCCCAAAAAAAAAAAAAGAGAGAGAGAGAGAGAGAGAAAGAAAAGAAAAAAAACCAAAACAGACACAAAGTCACTCACTTATGTCACAATTCTGACCCATCCAGCCAGGCAGGCAATCACAGTAGTAGCTGGCAATCAGATTCTTACAGGATCTGGCATTTACACAAGGTTTGGCCTCACATTCATTTGCATCTGAAAAGAAGCAAGGGTGAGCACTGACAAACGGGGGTTTGCACCTCCTCCCCCGCACCATCCTCTTGAAAAGAAACACCATAGAGCTGGTCTGAAACAGGAGACATTTTAACAAGCTAGCTAAATAAGAAAGAGTAGGTGTCCTCTAGTTGGAGCATCAGCGCCCTCTCCGCAGTCATTATCCAATAAGGGACACTAATTGATAACTTTCCTTTGGGCTGCTGGCTAGCAACCAGCCCCCAACAGAATGGCAGAAAGTCACCAAGCAGTTCTGGGCAAAACCCAGTGCAGCCCCAGTTGCTGGGGTTTAAATGTGGCAAAGGGAATGCAGACAGCTCATCCCTCAAGAGGTCATCCCTGTTGGGAACCCAGCTGAACACTCCTAGGACAGACCATTGACATGGTTCAAGGAATCCCAGGACTTTCCCACAGGACCTAAAAATGCTAGGCCATTTGCATGTAAGTTATTTTTCCCAGGCCCATTAGACCCTGATAATAAATTACTTAGTATGATGGAGTGCAAATGCACACACACTCACTGCTGGCCACATGCTCATCTTTCCGCACAGCTCTAATGAGCAGAGCCAACCTTGGCTAAGAATTATGGTCACAAGAGTTTTCTTACCTAACTGACATGTCTTGCCAGTCCACTGGGGCGGGCATACACACTTGAATCCATTCACCAGATCCTGGCAGGTGCCCCCATGGGAACAGTTATTTGGAGAACAGTCATCAATGTCTGTCCAACCAGAACAAGAGAGGGGCAGCAGTTTAATTTCATTCGATCCACTTGGCAATTAGATAATGCAGCAGCACCCTCCAGAAGAAGAGCCTTCACCTAGGAACTGGACGTCTGCTACAAGTCTAAGGAAAGCCATGAGTAAGGAAGGTAATGAACAGGCCCAAGCCTTGATTTTAGCTTTAAATCCCCCACTGCCCTAGTTCAGTTAATCCGTCCCTAAGCAGCAAGGGAAAGAAATGTAGTTGGAGACATACAGAGCATCAACTTAGTGGTGACAAGGGACATTCGTATCTGCTTTATCTTTACCTTTAAGAGAACGCTTTCCTTCTTGGCTCAGAGATCAAAAAGAGAAGGCATGGAAATGTAACCTTCTTACACATGGAAAATCTTATTCCTGTGAATTGCTTACAAGTTTTCCCCAAACTCACATACACAGAGGCTGCAAAAGGCCCCATTAGAGATCTCATTCATTTATAATGTGTGCCACACTTGATTTATAAATTTGCACAGAGACTGACTGACAATCCTCACAGAGGAGAACTGCTTCTGCCCCGGTTAAAGAGGGCGCAGGAAAGGTTGAAAGGACTGCTGGGGCTTCAGAAGTCAGGGCAAGGGCAGGGGCACCTACTACCTCCAGAACCCACATCCTTAACCACGCCACATACTGCTCCTAAGGTGCCAAGGACAGTGGTTTTCAGGCTTGGCTGAACCTCATACTCCAGGAACTCATTAAAGACCACATATTGCCTAATTCTGGTATTGTGTGTGACCAGAGCTCTTCACTGAGAAGCACCCCAATAACATGGTCAAGCCTCAGAGCCAAGCTGCAACTCAACTCCTTTTCTCAAAGCCTTCTGACAATATTCAAAGGTTGATCTGAATTCTCGTACCACAGGACTAGGGGAGACAAGTCCAAAGCTCATATGCAAGGGAATCTGATTCTATCCATCACAGACACATCACTAGTCACTTTGGTGGTTAGGAAGGGGATTCTGGGAATCATCCAAGTGCTATCAGACCATGCACCAAACTGTTGAATGTACCCACTCCTCTCCCACCAAGGTAGATGTATCACTAACGTGTACATTGGACAAGTCTAGGTCTCTCCCACAAACCCTCTCTTAACACAATAATCTTTCAGAACAGACACGTGACAAAACCTGGGACTGACTTACTTGTGGAACAGGTGGGCCCAGTCCAGCCTGGAGAGCACTCACACTCAAAACCCAAGGAGGTCTCCTTGCAGCTGCCTCTGTTGTGGCAGGGGTCAGAGAGGCAAGCGTGCTCAGCTGTGTAACGAGAAAGCGGGTCAGTGAGGGGGGAAAGCGTGTGGCACACCTTATTCCTTCCCTTCCTGCCGCCGTCCAGGCTCCTGCCTTGGCGACTAGCCTAAGCAGATAACAACAACAACAACAGCAAGTTTGTGATGTAACTCTGCTGTGGGGTGACTAGGGTAAAAACTTTCCAACTAAGCTGTCTCAAGTCAGATTTTCAATACCTGCTAGAGCCGAGGTTCATTTCGAATCCCGCAACGTCCATTGTCAACACCACCTCAAAGCACTAGGGATTTGGAGACGTTCCACAGGCTCATAGAAGGGCTGGGATAATAGGGGCTGTTTCATCTTTTTTACAGGTGTGTTAAGTGTATTGATTTTTCTTTTGGGATTTTTCAATTTGTCATGGTTCTCCATGAATATGTGTGAAGGCTATTATCAAAACAATGCCATCTTGACTAATTCTAAATAAAATAAGCTAGCTTCTGTTCATCAGTTGTCTAGGCTGTCCTGCATTTGAGTCACAGAATTTAGCTACAAATAAACCCCAAATCCTTTGGTGACCATCAATGTTGACACCTCAAGCTACCACTTCTCAGCTCCGAATTTTATTTTATTTTTTTAAGAATTTCCTATTATATACTTTTGATCATATTCACCTCCTCCCCCAAATTCTTCCAAATCTAAACCCCCCTTCCCTACCCACCCAATTTTGTGTCTTAAAAAAAAAAAACAAACAAAAAAACTATTTGATTTTCAAATAAAGTGGACAGAAAATGAAGACAAAGGGGTCCCGCCCAGCTTGGGCCACTTACCAATTTCACAGTTGGGTCCTGAGTAGCCCTCAGGGCAGGAACATTGGTATTTGTCAGGACCAGTGTTGCTACAAGTTCCCCGGTTGAGACAAGGCTGATGAGTTCCACAGTAATTCAGATCTGCCCAAAGACCCGAAAATTATGAAACAACAAAACAAAAAACTGCTAACTGGTCCCAGTTCTAGGCCATGCAAGTTTTAAAGATATGGCTCACCCCCAAACAATCACCCTACAACTTTAAATTCAAACAGTCCTAATAAGAGGCCTTGTAGAAAGTTAAACAGGGCCAGGGGTGTACCTATAATAGTAGGTAGGGCACTAGCATCCACAAGACCCTGGGTTTAGCTCCAGCAACACCAGAAAACCAGAAGTGGTATTAATGTTGTTCTACCGCATAACCTCAGTTCCCCCAACTGCTGTCAAGTTCTCACGCCACCCCCAAGGCTCCACAGTGGTCATACCTTTGTCACAGAGTTGTCCACCCCAGTTGGTCTCACAGAGGCACTGCCAGGGTTCATTGCATGTGCCGTGGACACATCCCGGGTGCGGGATGCACTTATCGCAGTACAGGCCCTGCCAACCATATTGGCACCTGCAGACAGACAGCAAACCCCTTCCTTAGCCTTCTGAACAGCCAGAGATGCACATAATTATAACACACAGCTGTTTCTGTTTTGTCAGGAAGGACAGGATAGCTGACTTCTCAGACTTGCAGGGAGTTCTGTATGAACACTTTCACAGTTGGGACAAAGGGTGTCCTCTCAGCCTCCCCGGACAAAAAGAGAGTTGTCTGGGGAGCGGCCAGCATGGGGTGCCCTCCACAAAGCCATTCTCTTCTCAGGCTCCCAGGAATGAACTAAGGGGTAGGGACTGGCATAAATCAATCCCAGGTCCCAGTCAGGACAGACCATACAAGGGGAAGGAGCTTCTGGCGACCACAGCCATACAACCCTGCAATGCTGCAATGCTGCACTGCTGCACATGAAGCCCTACTCCACCCTCCGTATAACCTCAGTGCACAGAACTCAATGAGACAAGAGGGCGGCAGGGAAGCAGCTCACTGGATCTGTAGACTCAAACAGGAAGGAAGGAGAGCAACCTCATTACAAAGACGTAGATCTCTACACCCATCTCTGTAGGAAGCAGCGGGGGGGGGGGGGGGGGGGGGGGGCAAGAGTGCTAGGAAACAATCCCATAGATAATTCATGACCCATTACCCTGGCCAGGCATGCTGATTTATAGTTATTTCTCACTTTAGAAAGTAAGAGGGGGAGGGGGAAAGACGGGGGTCAGCTTGGTTTATGTAGTCTTGGGGGAGTTGAGTTTCCCTTATAAGTACCTTGTTCAACATACTCCTTTGAGGTCACATGGAACTTTTGATGCCCAAACAGAAACACAAACATAAACCTTCACTTGGGGTAGGGGAGGGCAAGGCCTCCAAGCCCTCTGCAACTTGAACCTCCCTCTCAGAATCAGTCTCTAACAAAGGGGCCGGGAAAAGGCAGGGGCCGGGGAAAGGCAGGGGCCGGCAAGCAGCCGGAGCATGAAGATGGAGCAAATGTAGGTCCTGCAGAATCAGCCTAGAGCAGAGCCTAGGGAAATGCAGGGTCAGATCCAACTCTGTAGAAACCTCTCAGCTGTGACTCTGGAGGAAGGAAAAAAAAAAACACAAAAAAAAACACCCCCTGGTGGTCCTCCCTCCCTCCCCAACCAGAAGGAAGGGCTTTCAGTTCCAGAGAGCTGGAGGCAAAGAGCAAATCCTGGTCATGGGAAAATTATAGAAATCTAGCTATTAGCTAATCACCCAGGCTGAGAAGCCACTGAACCCTTGAGAATCCTGACTACTTCCTAACTTCTCAAGACAGTCATCCACACCCAAACACTGACAGCCACCAGAATGTGGGGCTTAAAGTTAATCAGACACAGGCTTCTGCTGTCTGTAAACTAGACCATCAGTGAAATGACAGGTGACTATTTAAAAGACTGACCTAAGAACAAAGTATGTCATTTGGTGGGAATAATTTTCAGAAGCAGATACCCAAGTTAATGGGAGGTAGGAGGGTAGGAAGCCATTCTGTCAGATCAGTATTCTTAACTTAGAAGACATAAGGGAACTGATGTCTTCCCTCAATGTCCCAAGTGAAGGATGGTTATGCTTCTTCAGTTTGCCTAATAAAACCAAGCAGGACAGCTGAGGACCCAACCTAACCTCCTAATTAATGAAGGTTCAATGCCCAAGCATAAAAAAGCAACCACAGGAGGCCATGGAGGACTTCAAACAAAAACAAATAAAAATCCTGACCCTAACAGAGACATCTACCAAGTTATTCCAGTGTAATGATAGATGATTAGCATTCTCATGAGAAACTGAGAGACTTTCCTGAGATGATGATTCATAATTAAGTTTGATATTTTTGGCAGGCTGGCACTAAACCAGCCTGTACACCCAGAAAGGGGGCAACCAGAGTCTAACTGGGCACAACAAAACCAGTGAAGTCAAGGGGAAAAAAAAGTCCATGTAATACATAATCCAAAAGACAACTTACAGGTAACTCGCCATGCAACTATTTCTGGAGCAGGACCCAACCTGAACTTCCTTAGCTGGAAGGTTCTGTTTTGATATTCTTTCAAGGCAGAGAGAAGGAACTGGGCTGAGAGACTATGCAAATGGTGTGTGGGAAAGTTGCACCTTAAGTAAATAAGGGCACTGGTGCATGTCTGGGCAGGGAGTGGGAGGTGAGACTTGGAAGGAGAAAGGGCTCAATTCTGGAAACAAAGCCTGTTGTTCTGGCTGGGAGGGACCTCCCCTGGCCAGCAGTGTGTTTATTCTGATGACAGTAGCACACATCTCAGTCGGCTCGCTGATACTCATCTGAGCAGGGTGCTGGCTCCAGGGCCCGAGCATAACTGGCACTCTTACTTTCTCCAGAACAACCTCCATTAGCAGAGTCACTGTAGGTGGTTTTCTGCTTGGTCTAGGACAGAGATGCTGTTAGACAGACGCCACAGTCAGCTGCGACTAGGCACATCTGTAGTGGACAAATCCTGTTCACGCTTCCTGCAAATCGACTTGCAGAAAGCAGGAAGAAACAACTCCAGGACAACCTGTTCTTAGTTTACTTCCAGCTGCCTTGAATCTCTCTTCAGCCTCAAGTCAGCCCTCCCATGGCTCAGGAAGAGAACACAGGGCGAAGTTAAGAGTCATCAAGGTCAAGCGTATAAGTGACCAGTTAGAGCAGTAGCCGCCTTCATGTTTACTAAAGGAAAAATCACTCAGTAAGGTTGTCAAATTCACACTCCTAGGCCCAACTAAGGGCTAGGAAGTCAGTGGCAGTTGGTTAGTACCAGGAATCTACACTTCTAACAGTTCTCTGTTAATTCTATAGTTTGGGGACAACACAACCACCCTCAAAAATCAAGAACTACATTTCAGTGAGAGCCCTGGGTACCTCATTCTATGAGTTTGTGCCTTTAGACTGTTCAGAAACCACCCTTGGCTCAAGTCAGAGCAGCCTTCTAGAGCAATGGCGACAGGACTGAGGGGTCCACTTAGTGTCTCCTTGGATTTGCTAATTCTCAAAGGCTTGGGGGAGAATAAAGCGTGAGGCCAGTCAAAATGCCAGACACCAAAGGTATTTCCTGAAACAAGGCCTTTCCAAATTGGCATAATGTACATTTCAAAAAGCCCCCCAAACCGGCATCGGAAGGGGAAACAGGCAGGCTAGGTTTCCGCTTGGCTTCAGTATTGTCCCGGACCATAAAGAACAGACTTCAAAGGCCAGCAGCAAAGTCTACATTCATCAGACTCAACTGAGCAGATTCCAGCACAGCCATTAACCTCTCAGCACCAGCCCAGCTCCCGCCTGCAAAGGGGCCAGGAGATTGTACTAATCCCATTCTAAAGAGCGCTGGACTTTCGCCTATTGATGGGAAAAGTGGGGGAGGGTGACAGAGGAAAAGCCAGGGTGGAGGAGGAGACACAAGGAAACAAAGCTACATCCCAGTCCAGTCCATCAGCACTAAAGGAAGATTACAAACATGTCTTATCAATTTACGGAACAGTTAATACAGGAAGATACCAGCTATGCCCGTTAAGTCTTGTTGGTTTGGGGTTTTTTTGGACCAAAGGAGAAGTGCATTCCACCAAACAGCTGGTATGATTTAATAAGCTTGGGATGTGACTGTTTTGTTCCCCCCACCCACCCAACTTTTTCATCCTCCAAAGAAAAAGAGGCACATTCACAATGAAGTCAGTCTCTGTGTTGCATCCAAGAGAAAAAAAAAAAGGAGAAATTACTGAAGATCAGTTGGTCATTTACCTGCAGTCACCGGGGAGCTTGCAAGAACCATGCTTGGGACTGCAGCCCTGTCGGCAGATAGCTGCAAAAGACCAGAAAGTTTCATTAGTTCCCAGCACTGCCTATGCCTTGCAGGCCGCTGTCGCGAGAATGGCTTAGTGCATAAAACTGGGGACCCAGATAACAAATGCAGGTTTAAACGTCAAGGCCATGTTAGCAGATCTTGAAAGTACAATACTGTTTGGAGACAAAATGAAGATACATGGTGGGGGAAATCCCTTATCATGTCTATTCCTTGAGCCTTGCCTGGGCCCAGTTCCCCTCACCAAGAGACAGATAAAGACATCCTGCCTTCCCACCTTAACACTGTCCCACCACAGGATCTTCGGGGGAGCCTCCCACTAAATGCCTGGTTTCAACAATCCCACAGGGCTAAAGAACAAGGCAGGCTAATCTTGTGGCCAAGTAGCCTCACAAAGCAACTCTATACTCGCTCATGGGAAAGAAAGAAATCAAGCAGACACTGAGAAAAAAACAAAACAAAACAAAACACTGACATTAGAGAATTTAAGTAACTGCTATTTAATTTTAAAGTGCAATTATTTAAACTATATTGAGCAATTCCTTCTGTCACCAATTCCAGAAGTGCCATCCTTTAAACGAAACTACTATCATACCAGCACTGAAGAAAGGACTACTGCCCTAGAGGCCATATGCCCTCTCATGCCCCATCCATCCCTCACAATTCAAAGATAAACAAAGGAGTTTATTTCATTATTGTGCAAATCAGCAAGGTACATTATATGTCCGTGAGGGCATAGCATATAACCTGGGATCCCCAACTCTATTTGCTAGAAATTAGAATTACTTCATTTTAGTAGCATAAGGGACAAAAGACAGCAAGGGACTCTAAAGGCTTAGGCTCCTTTGGACGGGTTCAATCGTAAGGAATATGAAAGTACAAGGTAACCATCTCACACCCCCCTCCTCCACCTTAGTGCTACAACCTCAAAGATGCCCAGGGAAACTTGCAGCAGTGACACGTGAGCCCAGGGGCGGTCATTCCCCATGGCATTGTCTGTTCAACCATCACTGGCCTAGCCTGTTCCTGTTTGGCATCAGGCTCCTCAGAAACAGTCTGAGGCGGAGATGTGGTAATAGGAGAGAGGAATGGGGAGGCAGATGAGACGGAAGGAGGAGCTGAGCAAGGATATGGCCTCAGCTGGGGTCTGACTTCAGCGAGACCCCAGGGGAACCCCTGGAGTGTGAATCTTATTCCACAGGGTTAAAGCAAAGGGGCTGGCCTTTGTGACACCCCCCTCCCCGTGTCAGTCATTCAGTAACTGTTCCCCAGCAAGGATGGGGCAGAGAGTGGCTCCTGCTTGGCCAAGGACAACTCCCTGGAGAAGGAGCAGCTGTGAGCTGTTAGCAGCCAACAGTCACAGCAGCTGGGGGATGGGGACACCAGCTGGTCGAGGGGATCCGGACAGGGCACCAACAGAATCTTCTACACACAGCATCTTCATGCTTTGGTCCAAGATAGCAGTAACATCCCACCCTGCCACCTGACTGCTGTAAGGGTGAGAACTTGGCACCAAAAGTGACAGGCCAATGGCATTTGTCAATCCCCCCCAGCTGCAGGCATGCATACCTTTGTTACACTCAGGACCCATCCAGCCTTCCATGCAGGTTTTGTTGCCATTCTGGTCACAGGCATAGTGTCCAAAGAAGTCATCTCTGGGCCGACAGAACTTATTGCAGCCAAAGCCATAGTAGTGGTCATCACAGGTCACTCGGATCTGATACTCAAAGTGGGCAATCCCCGTATTTTGTTTCAGTGTCTGCCATTGCCGGCTGGGGTTTATCATGCCTGAGTGAGAGGCCTTTTCAATTATGCTATCAGGTTCTAGAGGGGGAGAAAAAGATGAAACTCATTAACGTTCACATTAGCATCTTCTGCTCTGACAATTTTGGCTACTTTCAGACTATAAACAAACACACACAGTACAAAACAAAACAAATCAAAACAGCTACGGGAAAAGCTGTACCCTCTTCCCTGTATGCCAATTCATCACTTTAACTCATTGCCACATGCTTCATATATTTTCTTGCCTGGAAATACCATTAAATCAATGCAACTCATGCCTGATCTATAGGCACTCAAGCCACTGAAGTTAGCCTCTTGCTATTCAAAGCTGCAACAAGCATGTTGAATGCATCCACTCATGACTGTGGAGCCAGCAGCAAGAAATACCCTAAGACCGTTAGTGCAGATTCGGAATATGTACACAGACAACAGTCCATCCACGGATGATTCCCCAACTACCTGCCAGCAAAGCCTTTCAGGTCTGTCTTCCAACAGCACAAAGAACTGCATCAGCAGCTGTACCGTAGTCTGATCTCCACCCAATAGATAAAACAGTGTCTGTTTTAACTGGCCTCCAGTGACAGTGACCATTTGTCCCTCTGCTGTGTCCTTTGCCAACTTTCCTAACATATTGCTGGCCACACTAATGTGCAAAAACTCCTAAATGTTATAGAAGGCTGCTCCTTAGCAAATTTTACTTTTAAAGAAATTTTACTATTCCAGGTAAAGTTAGTGATCTTTATTTCCATTTTACTCTCAAGTTTCTCTTGGAAAAGCTCTATTTCCTCCACTGAAAGCCAAGGGGTGGGTTGCAATACATGAAAAACAAACAAAAACATTCATAAACTCTTTCAAGCTGGCATTCCATTAGCAGCACCAAAAACCTTTCACTTTTCTCATAAGCTTATGCCAGCAGATGTGAGGGTAATTCGGCCTGCAGGACAGGTAGGTTGAGGCATCATGTTTGTGTCTGTTTTAAGGCAGGCTCCTTAAAAACGCCTGCTAGGCCGGGCGGTGGTGGCGCACGCCTTTAATCCCAGCACTCGGGAGGCAGAGCCAGGCGGATCTCTGTGAGTTCGAGGCCAGCCTGGGCTACCAAGTGAGTTCCAGGAAAGGCACAAAGCTACACAGGGAAACCCTGTCTCGAAAAAAACCAAAAACAAAAAAAAAAAACGCCTGCTAGGCCAAGTAAATGTCTAGAGTCCAAGCAGTTCTCAGAAGCAAGAAGACCTGGCCTGCACTGAGGTCACCTGCAATCTAGTCTCAGAGAAGAGACAGGTACTAAAATAGCTCCAAACCCCAGGAGCAAGGAGTGCAGAAGGATGTGAGCAGACAACAGGGCTCTAAGTCAGCACTCAGCCTGGTGCTATGTTTGTTTTCTTAAACCTGCCAGTCATCACCTTGTCAAATTCAAGGCCACCTTGGAGAGGCAACTTAGGACCTACTTGCAATGTCTTTGTGATTCTTGCACACCCACACCACTGTTTTTCTAGGCCTTGGGCCTGTGCTCCTTGATAAAGCTAGACAAGCCCTACAGGTGACCAGGGGAAGAACTCTTGGGTGGCTCCATACACAACCAACATAGCCCCAGCCAGTCTGGACTGTGGTGTGGGCAGGAAAGGCCTTAAACAAGCCCATGTACCTTCAGGCTTACATCCAGCAATACACAGAACCACGTGCAAGCAACACTGTACTTGAGTTTTTGCAAATATACACAGCCAAAGAATGGCAAAAACACCTCTCCATTAACTGCCTATTGGTTTTGCAGGTTCAGTTAAGCAACGTAGTGGGCTATAAGAGATTAATGAAGGAACTATTAAACACAGTAGCCAAGTCCCAAAGGTGTCTTAGCTTCTCTCGGGCTGATATCAACAATCATTCAGACCAGAAGTCAGGACCAGGGTGCTAAATGATGCGGAACTCTGTGCAGTTGAGCGTACTTTCTACCTACTTTCAGGAAATGCTGTGAAGATGATAACTTCAGAATCCTCAGTGAGGCTAACAAAGCTAAGGAAACAACTCCACACCCACTGAGGCAAGAGGCTGCAGTATATGGCATGCTCTACACTGTCTGAGTTATGGAGTCTGAGTTTACTGTAGGATGATTGTACACTGTCCCCTGACTCAGCTCTCCCATTAGTTCAGGCTACTAAGTACCAGTCCCAGGGGCAGCTCCCCTAGGGTAGTTCCAGCCTTAGGACTGGAAAGGAATCTTAGCACACATCCCAGTACATTTCAGTGGCATTAAAGGTGCATCATGAAGCACACACATGTCCTTGTACACCAAGAAGAAAGGAGGAGGGAACACGAAGAACACAGCTCAAGGATCACCCAGAAAACCTAGACAGTGGCCTTAGCTGAGAAGTCTAAGCTGTATGCAGAACTTGGTCTCAAGGATTCCTGGTTATGCTTACCCATCAATCAATTAAACATTTCCATATAATGAAATCATTTGCTCAGGTAGAATAAGAGGAACTTGGATCTTTATATTCTACAGTCCTGATCCATATTAGAAAAGACTGAAAGTCTGAGGGTGGGAGCCAGCCTTGGAACTTCAGAAGCACCTGAGCTTAATCTGGTCTAGACTCTGTTCATTAGGGTTAATTGCAGAGCTGATGTGAAAAGGAATTCTGTCTCCAAACTCAGGGATCTCCCTAGAAGTTACATCCAAAGCCAGGGTGTTTGCAACTTGATGAGCTATCAAAGGACAGCCTACACCATTTGGCTCCTTGGCATCCTCAAAGGCTTTGGAAGGGCAGAGGGTAAAGAAAACAAGGAGCCAAACATCCCGGGAAGAACAAACAGTACACATCAAGGTCCTGAGACAAGAAAGAAATGTGATATACTCAAGGATAAAAATGAATAAAGAATGCCTAGGATATAGACATGGTAGACATGTATGTTAAGACAAGCCACAAGGAAAAGGAAGAAAAGGCACAGCAAGATCTGACCCAAGAGCCATGAGAAGCCATTAAGCAGTTGGCTTTCACTATTAGTATGACCACCAAATGTTATGCTCAAGAAAAATAAAATAAATATGGAACAAGAAGGGAGATGATATTGGAAGTTGACCAGAGCCAATGCTAACTTGGATACAAGCAGGCAGCATAGTGGACCAGGGCAGCAGTAGTAGACATGGCAAGAAGCAGCTGGATTCCTATGGACAGTAAAAGGACAAGAGTGTTCAGAAGTTGGAGGCTGTGCAGATATGGATGATAAAAGAGGACATAGGGGCCTTCCAGATGTATGGCTTAAGGCACTGGTGGTCCAAATAATAGTGCTTGTCACCCAGAAAGGGGTCCATTAAAGGGGAGTGCTCTTAGAGAGGACACACCTCCAATTTGCTCTGATCACTGAATTTGTGATACCTCGGAAACATGGACGAAAGATAAAGAGGGTGAACAGGAAAGTAAATAAACCACCAAACTCATAATGTAAGTTTCTTTAACTGCAATGGGCATCTGCGACTATATCAACCACTCTTCCTAGAGAGTGAGATCTGAAAGCACTTTGTTCTCATCTCAGTTTTCCTTGTCTCTCCTGTCCAGGGACTAGTTAGCCTAGGAAGAGATATCCAGGAATTCCAACGTGTAGGGATTTCCATTGCCTAGAAATGTGGATGACTGTGGGGAGCTGTGGATGTGCTGCAGGTCCCTGGAGGCACAGCTCTGGAGTGTGAGATGACAGACAGCATAGCCGAAGTTCCACAGATGCCGGGGAAGGAATCCTCTCCCAGGTCCCTATCAGACCTCCTGACCTGGTCAAGGATGGATATTGATCCATCCATTGGATTATTTGAACTGCCAGTAGAAAAACCCTTCCTGTACCAGTGTACAGAAGGTCCACTTCTATTACCCCGTGCATTGCATTGTACATAAGGGAGAATGAATGATAGAAGAGCTCATTGTTTGTGGGAGGGGAGAACAGACAGGTATCCATGACCTTGGCTGGCATCAACCATAAGCAAGACCAGCAAAGAGCCCTACCAACACTGTCAAAGTATAAATGTCCTTCACAATAAGATAGCTCAGATCCTGGCCTTCCACAGGCTCCTTCCTAGGCAGAGCTACAGTCTAAATAGCTGGATGCCAAAGCAAGAGGACATCCCAAATGACAAGCAGCCTGCCTCACATCAGGGCCAGGCAAGGATTCTGTGACCCTAAGAGGCCCAAGGATCCAGCCATGCTGAACTGCCCACTGAATTTAAATGCAGTCATCACTGTGCCCATCTGGGTGCTGACTACCTTTCAGCTACAGAAGAAAAGCATAGTGATGTTGACAAGGGAGAGAGATGTTATTAGTAGTGAAAAAAGAAAGAAAGAACGAACCAGTAAGCCAGAGAATCAGAAGGCACAAGACATTCTGGGAGCATAGGGCAGAGGTAAAAATGTGGATCCTTCCTGAACAGAACAAAAAATTTCAGAATAAGGTTTTCCAATGACAAGCCCAGCTCTGGTGATTAAAAAAAAAAAAAAAGGAACTGTCTATTTTGGTGTGAGGGAAAACACGTTAAGTTACAGTTGACCACTGTCACCAGAGCACACCTTCACTGCCTCACCTCCCCCAACGCACCCCTCTGCAGGCCTGAAAAGCAACCTGCCTAGAAAACAGAGCCATCTTTCAGAAGGGACAGGGCAGGTCATGACTTCAGGGGCTCTGAAATTCTGCTTCAATGGGAGGTTTGTGGTGAGCAGTGTGGGAAACTCAGACTGGCTTGAGGCTCACCTGCCCACCAAGTGAAATTTAAGGTTGGTCTTTAGAGCCCAGCACCTCCCTCCACAGCTTTATCTTTCTGATGAGAGATTAAATGCTCACTTCAAGTTTAAATGGACTTTTCAGAAGTCACTACTTTGATCCTTTAGCAGTCTACAAGGTTTTAAAGTTGTAAAACCATTAAGATCTCCATCCAGAGATAATCTAGGTCCCTTTTTTTGCAAGGACTGAGCAAACTGGGAGTCTATTCTGGCTACTTAATATTTCAGATGAAGTTCTAGGAAGTTAAGAAATAGGCTCCACAGACAGGTTCAGCCGGGGTGGGGGTGGGTGGTAGGTGGGTGGGGGAGGGGCACTGGGGACTTTTCCTGGGGAGATCTGCCAAGCACTGCACTTCGCAAGCATTTAAGAGAAGAATTCCCTGATGAGATACTTACGAACAGTGTCGTTACTGGAATCCCATGCCTCCACCAGCAAAGTATAGGACCTCTGCAAGACAGATAAGCAAAGTTCAGTGATTGAGACAGAGGGGGTCAACTCTAGGATGCTGCAGTCTCTGGGCCTCCGTGTGTGTTCTGCCAACCCAAAATAGAAAGCCAAAAAGGCAGCTGGATATTTGAAGCCAGACCAGCCTCTGCTTTTCTCTTCAGCACTCACCCCAGGTTGACAACTCCTTTCACCCGGCAGGGGCACACTGGGTCTCAGACCAAGCAAGCAAGCAAGCAGCCCCAAGTCCTGATCAGAAAACAGTACCTCCCTATATGGGAACACACAGCATATAGGTTTCCCAAAAACGTTTCAGTCCCTAGTTCTAGGGCATGAGAAAAAAAAAAAACCCACACAAAGAATTTATCCCAAGCCAACCTACTCAGGTATTTGTGCGGGGAGAACTGCTAGGGTTACGCTTTGGGCCCTGGTGAGGGCAGTCCCCAGGGAGGCCCCCTTTTCCTTTTCAGAACCCCTTTGAAAGCCCTGTCTGTGTGAGACCATCCCGGCTCCCACAAGTATCAGGTGACTCTAGGAAGAAGGAGGGTAGGCTCAAAGACTTAAGACAAAGGCAGCAACCTAGCTTGGGTGGTGGGGTGGGTTGCAGCAGTCTGTGGGAGAAAGTACAAAGGAGAAGCCACTGCACGCCCGTGGGTTATATTTATTGATGAACGTATCTGTCAATAAGATCTAACATTCCTGGAATAATCAGTTAGGTAACTAAACAAATTCCCTGGATACTGGCCCGATGCCAGCTGGTCTACTGAAGCGCTTGTTATCCTCTAAGCTTGTCTCTGATTTCCCCCTCTCTTCCCCAAGACCCAAGCCATTAGCAAATTTCCACTTTTACCCAAATCTTCCCTCACAATAAGCACTGAGGTGAAGCTTGCTAGAGCCTCTCTAGGGACCGGAGAAATGGCACAGAACGGGTTGTGTGTAGCCTTGCTCTGCCACCGCCATAAACCCATGCAATGCTTCTGTTGCTCAGATAACCACAATGCCACCAGAAACGGGGCTGCCAGGGGAAGAGATGGCACTGATAGGGTAAAGGCATGGGAGAAAAGCAGGAGGTTTCATTCATAAATCAAGGCCAGCTTATTACTCTCTCAGTGACACAGCAGGTCTGCTCTGACTACAAAAATATCTCGTGATAGACCCTGCCTTGGAATTCAGCCGAAATATGTTTCATACTTACAGCAGGATTCCATTTCGTTCACTGATAACTGTGGGAAAATGCTCACAAAGCAAGCAAAACCGGGCAAGCTGGGACACATACCCAGCCCTCTCCTGTTGGTGGCTGTGGGTCCAAATACATTGTTATTGTCGTTAATATTTTATTAGTGAAAGTTACACCTTATTTACAGCCTCTTTAAGTTTCCTAGGACTTCCTACAAATTATAGGACTCTTCCCGAAGAGCAGCAAGAAATTATATTTCTCTACTGATTCATGGTGAGAGTCAAGTCGAAATGAGGCCAGATGTGTGGCTGATTCTGTATAATTAAGCCCTTCATTTGTTGGTCACGTTGAGGCCCACATCCTTCACTTCAACAATATTGCTGTAATTAATCCTCTGATTAAATGCATTGATACCAAGAGTTTTGACAGACTTGCACAAGCACTAAACACACATAATACCCACAAACACCACTGCAAAGGAGGGTGCCTTAGAACCAGCTGGCACAGCAGTATGAACTCAGCTTCACATCCAAGGCAGAAGGCATCCTTAGACCTTGCACAAGAACTTGTGAGATCAAGCCATCTGCCAGGTTCATCTTGGATTCAAAAGTTGCTGACCAACATTACCCCCGCTAGAGGGGAAAGAACTGTACCACAGCCCCATGGGGCTGATGGTATGACCCCTTAACTACGTGCCTTCCTTCTGGGAGGTGGAAGTGGGCTAGAATTAGGGTAGGGGCTTGCAGTGACAGTAGTCAAGCCTGGACTTTGCTCACTCTTGGGAGCCTGGATTAGAGTTCCAGGTCTCCTGGGGCATGGGTGCCCTGCCTTCAGAGAAAGGATTCCCTCCAAGGCTTTTATTAAGAGGCATTCTTCCCTCCCACTCCATCCCCACACTATAGATCAACAATCAAGATAATTTGGCAATGATTATTAGTTGCTAGGGAGCTTTAATTTTTTCCCAGGCCCACGCTTGACCTCTGTACATCCCCAACTATATGTCCGGACCCTGAGATTCTAGACCATGTGTACCTCCGGCCACTCAAGCAGACACCCAGCTGCAAATCGGCCACATGTGACTGGCTGCTACAAATCATCCCCAGCAGAGGCCAAGTCCCCAGTCCTAGGGGGACTTTGGGTTTGGAAAGGGCTTAGAAAGGCAAGTTTTGCTCAATCTTAACTTCACACCCAAAACTAAACAAAAAGCAAATCCTGAGTTTTGCTGGGGCTCAAACAATAAAAGACTTTGAGGGGTCAATCACCTGGATTTCTTCTTGTGTCCTTAGTCTCCCCAGAGCAGTAGTCTGGGGGGGGGGGGGTGCGCAAAACAAGAGGCATGATAGTTACCAGATCTTCCATCTGGCCCTTCCCAGCCCCAGGCTCAAGAACATCTGGCAACAGGGCAGCTGACTTCCATTCTTGTGAAGCATTAAAAAAGACTGGTCAGCTTTCAGAACGGCCTTTTGGGAGATTTCCGTGCCATTTTACCTACAGAAGAGTCTTGGCATCAAAGTCCCCAAGGCATACCACAATCACCAGGTTGCCTTACCAAGGCTTGGTCACCAGGCACCTCCTCCTACCCTGCACACTTGAGCCGCTGGTCTAGGGTTCATTCTTTGTCCTGCCCTACTCCATGGTGGTTACCTTGGCACTGGGCAGAGCAGTAAGCACATAATTGCCACATTAAGCAGGGGGGGGATGTAAGAAACAAAGGTGATTGTGTTGGCAGCTGGGAGCTTCCTTTTCCTGGCAACAGTGGCAGCCAAACCAAGCCCTAAGAAGTGGCTGCCTCCCCTCCTGCCAAGCTGACGGACACAAACAAACCGCCATCCAAACAGCACGCGTGTGGAGTCCAAAACCCCAGACCGCTGCGACAAGCAGGCCCGCCAGAGGCATGCACATCCTGGGAAGGCCCCGAGTGCCAACACGGCCATTGTAGGTAGCCTGCTGGCCCCGGGTCTGTCAGGGGCCCTGCATGCGCTCTGCTGACTCAACTGTTGCTTCCTGTCACTTGTCCTGTATTAGCAGTATTTCTGGAGAGGCCCCATTCTTCTCCGTAATCCTCACTTCAGTCAGTCCAGCCAACTCTATTGTCCTGCCTGCGTCTGGGTGGCCAGAGTATAAAATATTCCAGTCACAAAACATGGGAAACAAAAAAAGGTTTCAGAGAGTCCATGTGTGGGCACACACAATTCCTGTCTTTTAGGGTTTTGGCAAGGTGAGGGGTGAAGAAAAGATCACTCCCCTAGTGCATGCAAGCTGAGGCTCCAGTCATAGAAAGCGACCATTTCTGCAGGGTTTGACATGTCAATAGAGTGTGATCTGGTTACAAAGGGTGATTTTCTCATCAAAGCCCACCTCAAAGGCTCACCAAGGGGCCCCAGAGCTCATATCCAGATTTGAGACTCTCAATGAGAGGCCCCTAGCCCCTTTCCCATCATTACCCTTACCTGTTTGAAAGGCATCCCACTGATAATTAAATGCACCAGTTACAAAAGGGTGGTGAGGTTAATAGATAGAATACCAAGAAGCCAGCCAAGCACAACCATCCAGTTCACACAGAGCAAGCCCGAACAAGAAGCCTTTCTACTTATTTACTAAAAGTGCATAAAAACTGGGCTGAGCTGGTAGAGGATTCAGTCTGATTATTTACATGCCCCCTTTAACCACTAGGAGCCACCCTGGGAATGTCTTCCCCACACATGTGCTGCTCCAATAAGAGATGTTACTGACACCATGAATAAGGGCCAAGGAGCTGCTGTGGGCCAAGCAGCAATCAGAAGCCGGCAGCAGCTTTCTGAACCCAAGACCCACCTCCCACCCCACCACGTCAGAATCTTCACTTTCATGCCACCAAATGCATCCTCCAGCCCTCGGAAGAAAAGGTTAAAGTCTATTGTCTATTTTATTCTAATTAATTTTTAAGGATATTTAAAAAACCAGGGTCAAATGGCACTTCTGAGCAGCCTGAATCCCAAAACCTTGGGTTAGGGGGATGTCTCTAGAACTTTGCCAAGGAGAATTCTCAGGACTATGTGTCACTATGGATCATCAAGCTAGCTGTACGCACACCCACAGCTTATGCATCCTCACGTTGTTAAGTAATCCAGAAAGCCTGACACTGGGACCAAGTTTGGCCCTTCTTCAACTGGAACAGCGGCTGCTTTGAATCTGGCCAGTCAAGACTTCTGCTTGCATTCCTGTTTTCACATGTAAAATATGAAGACTCCGGATGGCCTTGGCCTTGTTGTCTCACAAACAGCCTTTTTCCTCCATGCTAAGTTTCCCACTTGTCCTCTGCACAGTGTCCCTGAAGGTCCCAGTACTTGTAAAGATGTTAGGCTTTCTGTGAGGTTATGCAGCTAACGACAGTGCTGCTGCCTCTTATTCTGTCCCATTCAGCTTCCAACGGCACTGAGCCCAAAGCTTCACCACTTTCTACAAATGTTCTGAGTCCCTATAGAATTATGCATGTGGAGCTGGCGGGTCGCAAATTCCTGTAATTACTGGAGGTTTGAGCGAGTTGCTAAGAAACAAGACAAGGGGGAAGAAAACAGAGAGGGTTATACCTGCAAGAGAAGGAAAACTATTAGAAACAAAATAAGTACCTGGGACAGGAGTCCATGCAGGTCACAGCAATTCTATTGTGCTTATAAGCCACCCTATCTCAATGTTCCCCCAAAGCCCACTACTGCAACATAAACATGTTTGGGGCAGATTTCTTAAAGCAAAAGAATGTTCTCTCCATGCAAGGAACATTCCTTACGCTGAGCACATACACAGGATGCTGTTTGCACACAGGGTAAGCATGCAGGTGAGGTACAGAAAAAGCTAACTTGAAGAGAACCTTATTCTTCCGTCTTCCACGTGTCCACACACATCTAGAGGAAAGATGTCAGAGGGCATAAACATACCCAAGGACTGGTAATTTATATCCTGTGATTAACCACCTGATGGCAACTTGACTCTAACCCTTGTTATTTAGTTACTCAGGCTGTAAGTGTGAGAAGGGCTCAAGCTGGCATCCTTCTGCTTTGTTACAATCACATTTCATTGGCTTTTCCTAAAATAATTAATCTCAGCAAGACTCTGAATGGGGTCAACAGTATTTAAAGATAAATCCAGATACTCTATTTGTTTTACCCTAGTCTCGACAATTTAGGGCCACCAATGCAGCTATATGACTGAGGTCTTCAAAAACAGAAGTAATTACAGTAATGCATTTTTAATGAGCAGGCACTACTGGGATTTTGAACTAATTTGGGGAGGTGCAAATTAACCATTTCGGTGATTTATTAATGGTTATCCCCAAATCATTTCTTGTTAAGCCCAATTATGTGTCATAATGATGTTCTTATCACCTAGTACCCCAAATTGAGAATAAATCAAGCTAGTTGCTGCAAGTTGAGCTCCCTTGCAGCACGGATGACAACACAATCAGAAGCCACTGGCAGTTGATACCAGAGCAGTTGATACCAAGTGGGATGCAGCCCAAGATGGGTATGACCAAATGTGATACTGATCTAGCGGGGAGGCCCACTTCAGAGCGCCTCACATGCTGGAATGTAGATTGTGTGTCATAGCTGACCAAATCATTCCTCTTCTTCCTCTATGGACCATGAACGGGGGCCAGAGCACCAAACAAAAGACAGGAATTACATGACCTTCTTCAATGGACTAGCTTTGCCAACCACAGTATTTCCCTTCCCTTGTAAGCCAATTTAGGAGGACTTAGCCCAAATGACAACTGTGCCTGCTTAGGGGTTGGCAGCTTATGTGGCTAAGAGGCCAAGGAAGCCTGGAGTTTCTGTTTGCTTTTTAAACTCTATGTACGTCTCTCAAATTCTATTATCTACGCACCACATTCTACCTACCCAAGGGAAACAAAAAAAATTTTTTGTTTTTAATTTGTGGTGCTTGGAGTCAAACCCAGGGTCTTGGGGAATACTAGGCGTATACTTTGCCAGGGAGCTACACCCCCAGCCCTGGAGACCAGTGTTTGATGACAAGCTCCTAGTGTTAATTACCCAAGTGAAGGAAGCTGTGCTATCCATTAACACTAGTGAAGCTTAAGGCTTTCACTGAAGCTACCACTCACCCTGGAGTCACTCTTGGAAGCTACAGACAGCAGCGTTTCTCTAACCACACTGAGGGAAATAAACTAAAACAATACACCCAAACTTCAGTTTCTCCTGGGAAGTAAAGCTTGTATTTCACAGGAGGCCTTTTTTGGGGCAGCAGGGTGGAGGCTTGTTTACGAGTGATGCATGCACTTGGCCCAGCTTCAAAAGAACCACATTCTCAGTGCTGACCCAGTGGGTCTCCCTCTTTCTAGAAAAACCGGGTCTGTTTCACGGTTGGTGACCCGTGGGGCCTGAAGGCACTGAAGAATACTAGCAAGTCAGTGGTGGCAACCTGCTATCCACTCACACCACTTCAGCTCCGTGTCGGTGAAGGACCCTCTGCCAGGTGTCAAAAGCAGACAGCCACACTTCTAGGTCACTTTTTCCCAGCTAGCCAGTGGAGCAAGCCTGTCTGTTTTCATCCAAGCCATCCTCCCTCTGACCCCTCTCTCCAAAATAAACCTCAGCCAGGCCTGCCGTTTTTTCCACATCACTAATAAGATTCCTTTTATGGTCTTGTGAAAAGCGAGGGGGTCGGACTGATCCTAGGGAGGGTGGAACCACCTGCAGGCCCCTTCCTCCTAAACTCCACACACAGTTCAAGGGCAGCCAGTATTCACCCTAAGCTTGGACCCAGCCAGATTTAGAGGTGGCCAACCTCTTTAGCTTAAAGTTCTCCCTAATAGGGGATTAACAAACAAGACAAACATTCTTTGTAAAAGTGAAATCCCACAACAGACACAGCCCGCAGATCTGAAGAGAACTTCACCTACAGCAGCAGTCCCCTGCCAAAATAAGACCCTTTTAATAGCATGTTTTTGATAAATGTCTTATCGCAACCCACAGCAAAGGCCAACTCCTGTAAACGCAGACTTTTAAGAGCCAGCTAGCTCAGCTTCACACACAGACTGAGCCAGACAGGCTCCTCTCCCGCCCCTCTTCTGAGTTTCAAATCACAGCCCAAACCCGCGGGTAGGAGGCAGCAGAGCGCACCCCATCAGAGCACGTGGCGGAAAGCAATCCTCCGGGGCACAGAGCTCCCCCTTCTTACCACCCACCCTCGGAGCTCCAGCTTGGCCAAGCACCAGTCCTGGCAGCGAGTCACGCCTCCTGGACAACGGGCACACCCCCACCATTTCCCTTTCCTCCCCTTCTGCAATCGCACCCATCTTCCTTCCACCCATTTTGGGATGTTGCAAGGGCTTTGCTACAGAGTCGGCCAGCTGTACGCCGGCCTCAAGCTGTCCGGAGGGCCCAGAAGGGAGATGAGGGTGCATGGACTTGCACCCGAAAACACTACTTCCAGCGGGCCTCCCCTTCTAAGCCTTGCCACAGTCCCGGAAGGGTTTGTGGAGGCTGTGTGCCCTCCGGACGAGTGGGTTCCCGCCCTTCCCGGAGAAGTTTGCCAACACAGCTGTTCCAGAGCTGGGGAACCGCTGGGAGCAAGGCAGCCAAGGCTATACCGAGCTGGGGCGGGAGGAAGGGGCCGGCAGGGGGCGGGGGTTCACAGACTAAAGCCTGGACATCAGCCCGAGACACCCCTGCAGCCGCCATCCCAGGCTGGGAGAGCGCCCTCCAACACACCAAAATCTCCCCTGAGGGAGAGCGCCCTCCAACACACCAAAATCTCCCCTGAAGTCGCGGGAAACCGGCTCCCCCACGCCCTGCAGGAAGGACACACCCGCCCTCGGGGCGGCTCACGGGAAAGGGGAGGGTGCCAACTTGGACAGCGTTCGCAGGGCAGACTGTGCGTAGTGGCCTTCCAGGGCGCTCTGAGTTTTAATTAGTTAAGCAAAGAGATCATATACAACTACCTCCTGGTTGGGGGTGGCTACTGCAAGTAGCAAGTATAAAACTAGCATCCTTGGGCATTCCCTTCCTTCCAATCCTCTTCAGTGTCCCCACTTCAGTACGCTTCTAAGCAAACACCATCGAGGATGGAAGACCTGCCGGGCCCATCTTGTTCAAGGTCTAGCTATAGCATGAGGTCTCAGACTCGCCACCTCAAAAGCCTCTCCACTTAGCGCCAAGTTTCAAGCCAGGGGCTATTAAATCCTTCTCAAGGGAATACAGAGCTCCGCCCGCGTTCGACTCCGTCCGGGAGTCGTTCACTCACCGGCCAGGCGAAACTGAAAGGCAGCACGATGCGATTACGGTCGTTGCCACGGCTGGCCTTGAGATTGAAGGTGTTGCCTCCAATGACAGGCGTGGACCCTGAGCCGAAGCTGCAGGGTCCGCCGGCTGTGACGCGGGACTGATACTCCTTGAGGCACACTTTGAAGTACGTGTCACACTCGTCGCGGATGCACTTGCGGTCGCCGGGGTTCCGGGCGCCGCCGCAGCAGTTCCCATTCTGCAGTTCTCCGTTCACGTTCTGCATGGACAGGATCTCCAGCTCAAACTGACCCGACGCCCCGCACACCTGCCGGCGAGGAAGGAGGGTCAATTCATGAGAAAGTTTTTCTCTCGAGGTGGAGGTGGAGACTCCCTGAGACCCCCCACCCCCACTCCTACTCCCAAGCCGCGAAGACTCCTCGGCGGCAAGTGAAAATAATTTTGCAAAACTAGGTTCAGAGCTTGACCTGATTCAGGGGCATAACAACTAAGTGCGAGGGGGAAAAAATGGGAGAACTGCCCCGAGGGGCCAAGAGCGTAATGAACGCACTCTACTCTGCCTGGAGTTTATCTGGGGAGCCGGCGTTCCCAGACCCACTGCAGCCTCTTGGATGAAAAGTCAGGGTCAGGGAGCCTGGTGCCCAAGGACTCGGGAGCCTGCTCTAGGAGCCACAGCCGCCGGCGTCCAGGACGCTACGAGGGAAGGGTGAAGAGTGCGGGGAGTAAGAGGGAGAGAGACTCCTACCTTGGCTCGCAGGGCACAGAGCAGGGCGAGCAGAAGGCTCAGGGGGCGCCCGGGCCGGCCGCGCGTCCGTGGGGACCGCATCGCTGCGCCGCCCGCCGCGGGCACTCCGGACGCCGCCGCCGCCGCCGCCGCCGCTAGCGCTGGTGCTCCCGCCGAGGCTGCCGTCGCCGCTGCCCCCGCGGCCGCCGCGTCCCGGCTCTAATATACTCCGTGGATTGGAGCATGCACGACTGGAAAACAACACCACTTTTCAAAAGCCCTTTCAAGAGCAGCGCGTTCCAGAAGGCAAAGAGGCTGGCCTCCTTTTATTATTCTGATTGCTTCTTTGAGGCGCTCCCCCTCCTCTTCCACCTCTCGGCTTTCTTTCCTTCTCTCGCGCTCCCCTTCTTTTATTATTATGATTATGCGCAGCCTTTTATTCCCTTTCAGATCAGCTGCATGGAACGCGGGGGAGGGAGGGGAAAAAGAAAAAAAACCTGAGCCTAGCTCGCCGGCCGGCTGCAGGTAACACAATGACGCGTGCCCGCCTGGCTCTCGGAGAGAGGGACCCGGAGAGCCCGTCTGGGAGCCGCGACTCAGGCTGGCCACCTCTACCCAGCACGCGGAACAAGGCGCATGCGCGATTGTTAATATTCATAAGGGGCGTGTCCCCTAGCGGGCACGCCCCTTTCCTCCCGGTTGATGGGGAGGGGAGGAACTTAGAAGGGGTTGGGGGGCTGCGGGATGTACCGGGTGGTGTTGCCGTCCGGGGGGCCCCACACGCAAACCACTGCCCTGGGGACCTCGGGCCGAGAGGAAGGAAGGACCCGGGGGGAACGTGGAGGAGCCGGTGGCTCTGGGACGCCCGGAGTGCCTCCGCCGGGCCGCCCCCTCGGTGCGCGGCCTGAGCTCCCAGGCAAGCCCCAGGTGTAGGCGCCGCGGTGCGGCCGGAGCAGTTGGGGCGGGCGGCTTCCGCCTTCCGAGCCGCCTGCGTCAGCTGCGGCTTTCGCCCCGGGAGGAGGGCCTGCCCGCCGGGAACCCGGGCCGCTCCCAGCGAGCGAGCCCAGAGTTCTGTGCTGGCGGCGGCGAGACTGGCGCGCTTGTCGCCGTCTGCTCGCCCCGCAGAGGCGACCTAGGCAGACGCTGCTGGGAACTTTGAAAAACTTTCCCGGAGCCAGACTTGCCGCAAATTCGAGGGAAAGCCTCGGCCGCGCGCCATCCCTTCCCAAATCTCAGTCCGTGAAGCCTCGGAGGGCTCCCAGCTTCCTTTCCAGACCGCACCAGGGCAGAGGCGTGGGGAAGCAGGGGGAGAGGGCGGCGGGCACCCGGGGGGGGCTCGGCTCAGGCCTCGGGAAGGGCTTGCAGAGTCGCGGAGGGCTGCGCCAGCCTCCCGTTCCCGCGCAGTGGCGGGATTGCACCTGTAGGCGGCCTCCGTGTTGCTCTCTGGGTGGCGAAGCGCCGCCTGAATAGAACCTCACCGCTGTCGCGGGCCACAGAACTTGCCTTCTCCTGGGTGATGTGGAAAGCGATGCCATTTTCCACCTTGAGTTAGGCCTTGCAATTAGCGGCGACACTCCTGCTCATAATCAAGGTCAAAGGGAACCCACAGGCTGGCTGAAGCCTCTGCCAGCCTCTTTCCAGCTGGGTCTAAACGGAACTCTTAAGGAATACAGATTTCCATTAAAGGACTTGAGGGACGAATGGAGTTTCATACCTTGCATTGGGCCCGCCATGAAGAAAAGTGTGGCTTTTCCTGGATCAGTTTCGCGCTCTGTTAGACAAAGGGCATTGATGGGTCAAGGGAAAAATACTTTCCAACATGCTGAATTATGATAACATAAAAATAGATATTTGTGGCGAGCTACATTTAAAGAGGCCCAGTATAGACAGTACCAGATACCTTTTGGTGGGGTCAAGAAAGCTGATCGGTACATTGGTTCAAGGCTACCAAAGATAGTTCAGCAATATTGGCGTTTTAATCACCCGAAAACGGTGATTTCTTAATGGCAATGAGCCCCATCTTGATCATTCCTGGGGAACTTAATACATAATTGGGAAGCACATAGCCAAAATCAGAATGAGTTTGCAACTGGTCATAGAAACACCTGGCTCAGGCGGCAGACACCTGAGCATTCCTCAATATCCCCAGCCCCTTTTCCACCAATTATCACTAACGCAAAGCATCCAGTTGCCAATCTTAATCCAATGCAGGTTTTACCCACTAAAGTTTCCAGAAACAATAGTCCCCACTTCTCGCTCAACTCCTCGCTTTTACCTCTATTCACCAAGTTAGGGTACTCAATAGTGGTTTTAAAGCAAAGCTGTGTGGAAAAAAAGCTGCACAGCCCATAAAGGCTGGAGTGGTCTTAGAGTGTACAGTCCTTGAGGTTCTAAGGTCTAAAGCTGTCTTCAAGTTTAAAGCTGTATCCAATAGTCCATGCCACCTGGAAAGAGGCTGTAGAGTTAGGCATTTACTTGGGAATTTTTGAGCTAGCCACCTGAGTTACATTGAAGAGCTACCTGGGATTACAATAGTCCTGCTAGTAACAATTTCGGCTTCATGAAAATTGAGATCAGTACCTGGGCACCAGTGAGTTTAGCTCACTTCTTTAATAGGAAATACAGTAGTTTTGAGTAGTGAAAAGCACCCATGTAACTTAACAGGAATGTCAAATCACTAATAAATACCAAACTCTCCCAGCAAATAGCACAGAGCCCCTAGTCATTTCTGAGCCTGGGAAGGCATATTTGAGGAAGACAGTTGTGACTTACAGGGGATTCTTTCGAAAAATTTCACTTGGGGCTCTTCCAGTGAGCCGGGAGTCCCCCAAGAAGCTAGTTACGTTTATTGCAATGTACTCTGGGTGGAAGCTTTGTCCTCTACTTCCTTGATCACCCGCCCCATACTAGAGAATGGGGAACTACTACTAAACAGAATTCAGATATGGACATTTCCCCTTGCCAAGCCATAGCCTGCCTTCGAGCTTTGCTTTCCAATTGTAAATGAATAGTCCAGAAAACATTCCCATGAAAAATGCCACTTAGCCATTACCCTTACCCCTGAGAGAAAGGAGGGGTTCAGAGCCAGTTACCCTAGGACCCACTGCATGTGTTTGGATAGCTTCTGTAATTTTTTAAAGATGATGCCTCAATTTCTGTTCCACAAAATGTACCCCAACTTTATTGAATCATCAAAGAAGAGTACCAACTTCCCATAGGGCTTACCAAGAGACGTTCAAGTTATAATGATTGTATTTTAAACCGTTTAATCAACTGAAATCCTTAGTCAACACTGATAAGAATCAGCTAATCAATATTTATTGAGAAGTAACTGTTGCATGCAGCAGCAGGGATGATCTAAAGAATAACACATGAAGGGAAATAAGCCCAGCACCAAGAGTACAACATGTATGAGTTCCTTTATACAAAGCTCTAGAACAGGAAAAACTAGTCTCAGGTGAAAAATGAAGTATGGGAAGGGTGGTGGGTGGTTGGAGATTTGATGTGTTTGATGCTTTCCTGAGCGTGAGATAAGGCTATTATCTGTGTCTTAATAAGGAGTTGGGTGACACAGGTGTGCGCATTATCAACTTTCACTAACAAGCACATCTGAAACCAGTGCCAGTCATTATTTGTTAAAGAGAGAGAGAGAGAGAGAGAGAGAGAGAGAGAGAGAGAGAGAGAGAGAGAGAGAGATTGAAAGATTGAGAGTCCCCCCCATTACTTATATCAGTACAAAAGCATTTAGAAATATTTGAAATGAGACCTACAATGTAACTTTAAATGCATAAAAAGTAGAGAATGGCTAGGTGACTAGCTATACTGCCTAAAGAAAGCAATAAAGTCTTAGAGCCTAGCACATGGGAAGGAGGAGGATGACTTTGAGTTCAAGGCCAGCATGGTCTATGTCCTGAGATCCTATCTCAGCAAGACAGAAGAGTGAGAAGAGTGGGGGCAGGAGAAGGGACCAATGAATCTAGGGAATAGACTTGTTCACTGTAAAATTCCTCCAAATTTCTCTTTGAAATGTCAGTTACAAAATGTTGAGGAAATAGTTATTGATATACCTGTTATTATCCAAAGTTCCAAGAACATGGCAGAAACCACCCAAATCCTGGACTTCAGCAGGGTAGAGCAAAGCATTCATGTTCAAGGATTAGAGGTGGTGTAGATGGAGGTAGTAACCAAAGCCCATGGCTCTTTTCCCTGATTACTTGTCCTTCTAATTCTTTTCTTCATTGCAGTAAATAGTCCGAATTAAAGACGAGGAATATATAATGCGCCCTTTAAAATCTTTTATCTTGTTTTTAAAATATGTTTTATGTATATGTCTGGTTAACCTGTGTGTATGTGTGTGTGTGTGTGTGTGTGTGTGTGTGTGTGTGTGTGTAGTACATGCATGCCTAGTGCCTGAAGAGGTTATAAAATGGCATCAGATACCCTGGAAATGGAGTTATGGATGTCTGTCAGCCACACTGTGGATTCTAGGAACTGAACTCAGGCGCTCTGAAAGAGCAACAAGTGATCTTAACAGCTGAGCTATATCTCTCAAGGTTCTCTCTCTCCCTGTTTGCAGAAAAGTTAATGCATCTTTTCAAGTCCTATTCTATGGATATAATATCTCTCTGTCTCTTTTCAATAGAGACAAAGAAGACTTATATGTCCTGGAAGATCCTCTTGTCCTATAATGGGTTACTGCTTCAGACTCCTGGTCAAGGCTCCTAGAAATTCTGCCCAGTCAGTTCTCCAGGTAAGTACAACGTCTCCATATAAGGTTGTCTTCCTGGATTATTCTCATTCTTCCTCACTACAAGGAATTGTGCATAGAAAACCCCCTACCACTTAAGGGTGGACCACACATGAAATATTAAAAGTCAGGTTAAAAAGTAAAATAGTTCCCACAGCAATCATAAATAAGCCATGAGCTTACCCCCTCAAGCATAAATTAAGCACAGACATATTTTTCCAAAGCTTCATTTCACATACACAAAAAAGCTGAATTAATTTTCTTTTGAAAACCAAAACTGTAAGTCTGTTGCATTATCAAGACTAATTTAGTACGAGGCTATTTGAAACTTTGTTTTTGTCTGGCTTTAGGTAGATATCATAATTTTGCCTGCCCTGGTCTAGTTGCACCTCACCCTCACTGTCAAGGTGAACAGAGTTATGTTTCCACATTTTCTTTAACAAACCAATCACAAAAAATCGCTCTAAATCTAAGACGCAAAACTTAGGCAGCATGGGACTGATGTCTCTACTTCATTCCTTAGGACTCAATGTTCTTAGTGATAGTTTGACTCAATGTTCTTAGTGATAGTTTATCACTTTTGGAGCTATGGGGAGAAATGGTCCTGCTTATAAAGTATACTTTTTATTTCTTAGAATTGAGTCTTTGAGGGGAAAATATCCTCTTGCTGTCAAGTTGTATGTTCACAAAACATCTAGAAATGTTCACTGGTCCTTCTCGGTGGTACTGATGTTAGGAGATGCCTGGACTGTGGATGACACCTGAGTGACTCGATGACTTGGTTCATAGAAATTCTGGGGTCCTTTGCTCACACACTGAGCCATAGGTGTGACTGACCAATTTAAATGCTCTTACAAACCTTGCACCTCCTAAAAGGAACCAAAGAAAATTACACTTCCAGAAGCAGGTAGCATTTGAACACTGCCATAGCCCAGTGAATGCTGGGAGTGTGTTTTCACCTCGATTGCAGGCAGTTTTCCCAAAGAAGTACAGAATGAAATCTACCTCGACATCTAAGAGAGTTAGGGAGAGAGGGAAGTTGTTGGAACTTGAGAACAAGAGACTTGAATATATTGAGTTATCTGGGAAAATTTCCAAAACATGTAAATTTGAGTGTCAAAGAAAAATGATTACACCTGCCAATGGTCACAGTGTTTCATGTTTGGGTTAATGTTTCTCAATAAATTACAACTCTGTGTCTGTGTTTGACACTTCTGTTCTCAAGCCAATGGTCTCTTTAACTGATATATGCTCTGATTTAGAAGTTATTAAGAATATCAAAATTGGATGATTGTAACATTTATGTTTAATTTTTTCATTTGGAAGGTAAATCATTTTTATGGTTGTTTTATTGCAAGAATGCTTAAGGATGGTTAAACAAATATTAGCGAGCATAGAAATACTGACCCATTATAAATGTCTAGATCTTCAGTGCTAGCCATAATACAGCTTTGCTGATACATAGATTTTTTTTTTATAAGCATCATTCAGAAATTATTTCAGGACAGTGGCAGAATTCCTATTTCCTTTGTCAATAAAGTTAAAGCATAGAAAAAATTTAAATGACAACAAAGAAGGATAAAACAAATAACAAATAAACTTTCCAAAAGATTATTATTTTATGCACTAAAGTAACAATATTTTTCTTAAAGCCAATTAGAAACTAGAGAAATCAACTATTTCTCTGAAGAGGAACTTAGGGGCTTCTTTTTTTACTAGACCACACATGAAACATGCTTTAATAGTGCAATTTGCCCATGGTCTGAGCTACATTACTAAAAATATAGGGGGTTGGCAGTTAAGCAAGCAGCACCCATAGTCCCTGCATATTTTTTACTAGCCTTTTAATATTTCTGGAAGACTTGTCTCTGGTCTGGGAGCTAGATTTTGTTTTTAAACTGTAGTAAAGTACTCATAACCAAGTTTACCATACTGAACTATTTTTAAGTTCGATGGTGTTTAGAGCATTGATGTTGTGCAATAATCTCTAAAAGCTTTCCATGTTGCAAAACTGAAAGTCAACCCATTAAATAACTCCCTTTGTCTTTCCTCTTCCCCTGGGCACCTAGCAACAACCATTTAACTCTCTGTCTCTAGGTACTTCACATAAAGTGGCTGCATACAGCGTTTATCTCTGATTTCACTTAGCAAATGTCCCCAAGGTCCATGCACATTGCAGCGTGTGTTAGGATTCTCCTCTACTGGGGTATAGCTCATCAGTAGAATGTCTGCTTAGCATACACAAGGACACGGGTTCCATTCTGGTAATTATTGTAAAACAAAGAAAAATTAATCTCCATTTTTTAAAAGAAAGTATATGTGTGTGTGTGTGTGTGTGTGTGTGAGAGAGAGAGAGAGAGAGAGAGAGAGAGAGAGAGAGAGAGAGAGAGAGAGAGCGCACATGCAAGTCCATGTCCCCATATGTACACATTCAGAGGCTGGAGTTGATATTGGGTGCCTTAATACATCTCTCTCTAGTTTATTTTTGAGACAGAGTATCTCTTACTGAATGGTGAACTCATGATTTAACTAGATTGGCTATCCATGTCTGGGGATTCCTCTGTCTTCCTACACAGTGTTGGTGTTACAGGCATGTATCACCACATCTAGGCCTTACCTGGGTAATGAGGCTCTGAAATCAGGTCCTCATAATTGCACTTTACTCACTGAATCATTTCTCTAGCCCCTGTTCTCTATAATTTAATGCTGATTCCATTGTGTGTTTGAATTATGCTTTTTTTAAAAATACATTCTCTCTCTTTTTTTTTTTGGTTTTTCAAGACAAGATTTCTCTGTGTAGCTTTGCGCCTTTCCTGGAACTTGCTTTGTAGACCAGGCTGGCCTTGAACTCACAGAGATCCACCTGCCTCTGCCTCCTGAGTGCTGGGATTAAAGGCGTGTGCCACCACCGCCTGGCTGCATTCTCTTGAGATGGACAATTGAGTTGTGTCTACCATTTGACTGTTTTGAATAATTCTATTTGGGGGGGGGCATAAAAGTATCTTTTTTTTTAACCCCATTTTCAATTCTTTTGGATATATACTGGATACCATGTCTAAGTGTAATACTAACCTACTGGGCCATGCCTGGGAAAGGGCATCATAAGGTCCTAATGTGAAGACCTTCAAGTAGAGCAGCTGAAGGACTTAGGAGAGTGTCCAACTAGGAAAGAGGGGAAAGGAGGCCCCCCTACTATGTTAGACAGGCTGACAAGTAAGGAGATGACTTGTCAGCTGCAAATGGCATATTGGGATTGGTGGATGGAGGGTGCATGGAATTTGACTTTTAACTCAATAGAAAGACAAAATTTGTTTCTGTAACCAGCCATTATACAGTGAGTCCTTGCCATCAAAGGTAATCAGAGAGATGTTTCTCTGGACTATTGTAAAAAGAAGAAGAGAGCAAGAGATTCTCTGCTGTGGTGGGAGGTCGTGCTGGGGAATTTCAGGAATCAGGTCCACAGACAAAGAGTACCTAGCAGCAAGCTTTATCATACTCTACCCTTGCTCCTCTAAATGCAGTCTTAGAATCAACACTATTAGCATATACCTGACATCTACTTATAATCCCTGCCTTGTGGGACTCAAGAAAGGGATTAAGAGTTCAAGGCTAGTCCAGGCTACCTAATGAGTTTCCAACCCTGTCTGAAACAAACAAACAAACAAACAAACAAACAAAATAAAACAAAACCAAAAACAAAACAAAACACAGAATCTTGGAAATCTCAGGTCTTTATTCCAGAACTCTCTAAATCAGAACCAGCAATTATATAAGATCCTTGTGTGATTTGTATGCACGTTAATGTTTAAGAAGCCCTAATCTAACATACATTGAGCACAGATGTCCAGAATTAGGTTGATTATACTGCTCTTTCTACAGAAAGCTCATCCATGACCAGCCATTCTCTCTCTCAACCAGAAGATAGTTGTAGACAAATGAACAAGCCCAGCTGAGGTCAGCTGAATGGATCTTGGTCAGCAGAACCTTTCAGTCAACCCATACTCTTGTGAGAATTAACAACTGGTTCTTTTAAGATAAGTTTAGAGCTGGTTTGTTGGGTAGCATTACTGTGGCAACAGATCCTTCCTCTGTGGGTGAAATTTGAAAAAAAAAAAAGAAACAAACAAAACCAAGCAGAGCTGCAAAGTGTTAGCTCTTAACCTTCCAAAGAAAGATCATTGTCACTAATAAGCCTCTGAGAGCTACATGCAGCTTAGGGTAACCAAACTGAACTAAGCAGCCTCTACTTGACTCAGCAAACTGGAATAAGAGTTAAAAATCTCATTACTATAGACTTGCTCTGCTCAGTGTCTCTAAGTTATTTTCAGGCCTCTCTGCAACAAATCTTGACTTAAACTTTTTGTAACCAAAGTTTTAAACTAACCAGGTGATTGACTGAAGCTCTCTGTCCTTCCTGTAATACATGCTGTGTGTTCTCCCACAGCATGGAGAACTCTTACAGTCAATAGACTGAGTTCTCATGTTCTTGTGCAATTCAGTTATAAAGAGGGGTAGGATGGTAAACTTTCCAATCATCAGTTGGGTGGGTTCCCAACCTGTACTTGTTTTTGTAATTACATCATTCCAGGCAATGTTACATAAACCGATGGAATAAGTGTGCCAAAAGAGAGCTGTTGCTTCCATGCATACTAAATCAAATATAACTTGAGGAAAACAAATATGAGTAGCTAAAAGTAGATTCTTGTTGAATAAACGTGACCAAGACAACTTTAACCGACTTGAAAATGTCTTAAAAATAGAGATCAGAGTTTGCATTCTGATTGTTTTCTATGTCTAACTTTCATTGCAATTTAAGGAATGAATACTAAAAAAATGATGTGTTATCTATGTGATTACATGCAATCCTACCAATGTAAATAAAAAAATTATCTTAGCTTAAAAATGGGCAGACAAATATCAATTTGCATGTTTTCTGTTGAAGTGAAGCATTTGTGTATCATCTTTCATGATTCCATTTTTAGCCAGTGTTTTTGATTAACAAACCAATTACAAGTGATGATTGTATCACTTAAGTGAGTTTTATTCTGTTAGTGGAGTCTGGACCAGTGCCTGACATATAACAGAAACATGATTACCAGCTGTTGAATGAATCTGTTGTAGATGGCTGGCAATATACATCATAACAAAAGTAGACATGTTTTTACACACCAATGTGTTTTAATACTGACACTTAAAACCAGTAACCTAGAAGCAGAAGGACTGGCTTAGGAATTCAGTAAATCTTTCTAAGTATTGCTTCTTTATAAGACCTTAAATAAAAGCAGACAATTCAGCAGTTTGCCATTATTGATAATGCCCTACTAGCATGTAGAAGTGTCATTGGGAAGGCTTGTGATTATGAAGCTTAAGTACAGAATTTTTAGTTAGTCTGAGGTAGCATCCTAGAATTTACATTGCTAACAAGGTCTTACTCTAAAGACCAATCTCTGAAAGTTGCCAATCTACTAAATCCCGAAGTGGACAATTACCAAGGCCATCTGCCTCTCCCTCTGGCCATGTGCATCCCAGACCATTTAACTCATTCAAATGGCTCACCTGACTGGGGATTTGGCTTCAGTGTTCTCCCAACCAGTTTTCAGCAGTCTGGGTTCATTGAGGAATAAAGTGAGACAACTCAGGCATATAACCCTGGGTCAGTTGTGAATTATAATAGTGTTGTTTTCTTGTTTAATTTAACCCCACAGCAACACTATAACTATACCCATGTTACAGACAGGAAGCTGAGGTTCAGAAAGGACATACCATTGTATACCTACTTGCTTCCATAGAGTTACATAGCTAATAGTCAGTGGGGTAAATGTCATGGTAGGTTGAGTGAGAGTCAAGGGTCTTATTTTTTTCATAGTAGCTATGAAGGCTGTAGATTATTATGCAATTAGAGTGGACAATTAAATCTAGAGCAAGAATTCTTAGACTCTAATCTGCAGGTAAGCCCTGTGGACACTTTATTAAAATGCAGATTCTTATTCTGTGGGAGGAGGGCAGGCCCAAGGTTAGATTCTGCATTTCTCACAAGTTCCTCAGTGATACTGAGATAATGCTTGTAAAAGTGGTGTTCTCAATCCTATTAGCACTAGTGCAGACCCTGGATGTCCACTGGCAGAAAACAGAGGTCCTAAATAGTACTTTAATCAGATCACACACAAGGTAATTTGCCTTTCTTTTTTTTTTTTTTTTTCAGTTTGAACAGGGAACAGAAAGAGATTTCATATCAAAAGAATGAATTCATAAAGGTGCTCCAGGACCATATAATCTTCATGGAGCTGAGACAATTAGAGTGAGAAACCCTGCTTGTGTGCTATCTTGATCTCCAGGGAAAAGGGGAGAAGGTGAGTTTCTGTTCACTTCAGAGGCATGCAAAAGGAATCTACTTTGTCCTCCTAATTACCATCAAAACCAAACTGGGGTCTGGGATTAGAGTGAAAACACTGTAAGGGCTACAAGCTTTAAAACTCTTTTTTATATCTTTTCTAATTTCCAACCTGTTGCTGGTTTATTTTCCAATTTTACATGTTAATATTTTTCCTCATTGAGCTGGGTTCGGTGGTTCAGGCTTTTAAGCAACACATGGGAGGCACATACATGTAGCTCAAGATGAGTTAGAGGCTATTTTGGTGTTCCTTCAAGAACTCCAGTTGGGGATACATAGTGAGACTTTGTCTCAAAAAAAATAACCAGCTAAACAATCAAACAAGAAAGCCTATAAATCTTTCCATCGTAGTTATTTTTCCTGTACTGCATGGTTGAATGAACCTAAAGCCTCACATGTGCTATAAGCAAGTGTTTTACCATTGAGCTACATTCCAAGCCTTTTAAAAAATTGTTATCTTTAAAATGTGTGTGTTTGTGTGTGTGTACATTCATGAGGGCAGTTGTCCCCGGAGTCCAGACAGATGTCTGTGAGCTGGAGTTACAGTTGGTTGTAGCCACCCGACATGGGTACTGGGAATGGAACTTGAGTACTGTGGAATGGCATTACCTGATCGCATAACCCTTGATCCTGTTCTCTAGTCCTTTTTTATTTTTTTTTAATTCTTATGACAAGGTCTCACTAAACTGCCCAGGCTAGCTTTGAATTCACTTTGTAGTCCAGGCAGGACCTTCTGCTTCAGCCTCACAAGTTGCTAGAATAGTCCTTTGCCACCAGACCCATCTGAAATTCTTCTTGGTGTAGTGTTCTGTGAGTTTTGACAAATGCAGTCTAGACACAGGACATTCCCATCATGCCCAATTACCTCATGTTGCTCCTAGGTAACAGTCCTACCCTCTAGATTCTATAGCTCTACCTTTTCTAGAATGTCCTATGAACAGAACCACAAAATTGGCGGCCTTTTGAGTCAGACTCTTTGACTCAGCAGAATGTACTTATGATTCACATATTTTTTTTTGCATTTGTTAGTAAGTTCTATCCTTTTAAATTTCTGAATGATATGCTAATACCACAGTTTGTCTATCCCCAATTGAGAGATCTTTGCATTTAATCCTTTATTTTTAATGAATACAGCTGCTAGCAACACTTATACATAGACTTTTGCTTAAACAAAATACATTTTTATTTCTCATAGATGAGTATCAAGAAGTGGGATTATTTGATCCCTATGTAAGAAAATGACAAGCTGTTTTCCCAATGGCTATACCATTTAGCATTCATCCTAGCAACATTATTAGTGCTATTTCTGAGCTCTATTGGCCTCTGACTACTGGACACATTTCACTTTGGGGACCTCAGGAAGGATCTACCATGAACAAGAGCCACCCAAGAGAATGCTGAAGTCACAGGTTTGAGGAAAGCTAGAGAAGCTGGATTTCTTTTGCTAGACCTCCTCTAGCTCTATCTGTTGAGGTCTTCATGGACTCTTGCTTGCTGGTGGATTTGAGTCCACCTCTCCCCGCTCAAACACCACTCTTGTGGCCAGATAATATGACTTTGAGAACAGCTTCCCCCTTGCCCCTGAAAAGATTGAAATGTTCTGAGATCAATCCTCAGCACACATACCACTAACAGAGCTCTAGCAATTTCGTTGTTCTGTCCTTCATCGGGCAGCTGCAGGGACAGTCCCCTGTCCCAGCTCAGCCCCTGTGTCAACCTGAAAACTATTCATTTCATTTAATCCTGAATTCTTTAATTTTTGAAAATGTGGATATAGGATACTGTGAGCATCAAATATATCCTTTATACTCCAGAATCACTGGTATGTGTCATTAGCAACACATTCTTAAACTCTCCTGCCACATCCTTGAAGACTTGGAAGACGTTCCCTATAAGAGTTCCCTAGTTCCTACAGTTTCAGAAAAACAAAACACCATAGGAAATTTCATACACAAAATACATTCCTTTTGGCTTGTTTCAGGACCCAAGCAGTATTCAGAGAATAAATGGTCTCCAGTGACTAATTAAAGGTGAGTTCCTTATAAGGAAGATTACTATATGAACCCCATGAAAAATCTTTTGTCATTTGGTGGGTAATATTTTTTAAACTTCTACTTTATGTTAGATGACACAGGAGGCATATGGAGAAAACCAAATGTGAAGACCATCCAGAGAGCTTTGTAATCATAGGGTATGTAAAAAAAAAAATGTATCAGAATTGTACCAGGACCATTAAACCTGTAGTCATCACAGACAACCTTAGCTACACAATAAAATCACCTGGGGAACTCTAAAAATTGCTGATGCCTCAGCCCCACCCAAGAGATCCTGATTTAATTGGTCCAGGTTGTAGCCTGAGCACTGAGGATGTTTAACATCTTTCAACGTGTAGCCACAGTGGAAACTCCTGGCACTTGGCTGCACAAAACAAGTGAGAAGAAGGATGACCTTACCAGCACCTTCTCTTACACAAGGGACCCTCCAAAATGTGTCTCACCTAGGAGCTTTAGGACTCATAAACACACTGGGATGTGGAATTGTACCAAGATAGGGACTGAGAAAATGCCACTCTCATTCTTGCATTCGGATGGGAGTGAATATTAGGTGTATGAGAACAAATGAGAGACACTTTAGAAGGACATGTTCCATGTGCAAAAGCATTTTACAATTGTTCCACAAGAATAATATTTTACTGGACCTGAGTGGAAACTCCAGATCTACCATTGATTAGCTCCATAATTTCTCTATCCTTTGTTTTCCCATATGCACAATGGATACAATGATAGTCTCATCCTTTTATTGTGGATAGCAAAATCAAGTAATGTGAATAAAGAACTTAGCTTGATTCTTGGCACATAAGCTCTCTACATGTTTGAGATGCCCCTTATCAGCTTAATGGTGGTTGTTAGTAGTATACTATAGAGACCTAAATTAATCTCAGTTAAGGGAAATGAGTGAAGTTTACTTAGAATAAACAGAAGTTAATAGGGTCTAGAAAGCTAGGTCACTGTATGAGTGTTTACCTCTAAAGCTTGATGACATGTGGTAAGATCCCAACACCTGTGTCAGACAGCTGGGTGTAGCCAGATGTGCCTGCAACCACACTGCTGTAGGACCTGGACACATGAGAATCACTGGGGCTTGGCATCTGCCAGCCTACCTCTGGGTTCCATTAAGAGACCCTGCCTCAAAGTAATAAAGTGCAGAAAGATAAACTAGAACACCTAATGTTCTCCTTTGACTTCCGAGAGCACAAACGAAGAAACTAAGAAAATACAGAAAAATAGCCAAGAAAATAAGCCAAAAGTTCTTATAAACCTCATAATGATTGGTGCATTTGAGCTCTGAGACTCTTGATGGAGAAAAGAGTCTGCCGCATATATGGCATGGATAGAAAGATACATAGACAGGTAGATAGATAGATAGACAGGTAGACAGACGATTGATAGATAGATAGATAGATAGATAGATAGATAGATAGATAGATAGATAGATAGATGATAGAGAGTTCAACCAGAAGCTTGGGCAGTAGGTTTTATATATACAATAATCGTCCAATGAAAAGATTTACTGGGTTAATTTTGAATTGAAATGGAAGCATCTAGAGCAGGAGTAACAGAGACTTGCTTCCACAGGGGAAAGGATGGGGGTGGTGTTAGATTTGGCAATGAGAATTAATTTCTGGGCTTGACTGAGTGCACCTAGGAAACAGAAGTGAGCTGATTGAGGAGAAAGAGGACCCTGGTGTGTATGTTGTGAGGCAGATCCTAATGAGGGGGCAGCTGAGGTAAAGTCAAGAGATTGTCTCCAGCAAGGAGGCCGGTGAAGAGCCTCTGCTTACTTGGGTCCTGCTTTAGGCCCTTGAGCCCATTCTTTTCACTGCCACAGGAAAAATGAAAAGGGTGGCAGGAAGAGTCCATTGTTTTTCCAGAGATCAAAGGTCATGCATCCTTGTGGGCTTTATGTCTCCAGACTAAGGCCCAGGAGGCAGTTACTAACCTCTCATTTCACTCTGAGGACCAAGACACCCAGTCTCTTTAACCAGCCCTCTTTCAAGTGGTCTTCCTATAATTTACAAAGTCCTTCCAGTGCTGGCCTCTCAGGGAGCTGCTAGATAGTTCCATAAAATCCTTTTAGCTTTTCGCAGAGCATCAGAGCTACGCAGGAATCACCTTGAGAATTTTGTACATGGATTGGTGACCCTCAAAGAGTCTGACTCAGCAAATCTTAGGTAGGGCCCAGGAATATGCTTGGCAAAAGGCCTTTCATGGGGCCACCGCCACCGCCACCGCCACCGCTGCTGCTGCTTAGAGGTCCACACTCTGAAAGCTCCTAGCCTAGTCTCCCCTTTCCTACTAGCTCCCTCAGCTGTGGATTCTTGAATATGGACCGCTGTTTCTCTTTCGGGGGATGGTCTTAAACTTTAATAAATTCTCTAGGTGATGTTAGTTGATGTCCTATTCTAAGATGTAGCTTCTCTTTGGGAGGACTCAAGCATTGTTTTAGGGACAACTTGGTGGGAAATAGAATATATAATGTCCATGTCCTTTCCAGAAGGTCCACTGCTTCTTACATCTTACCTGAGTACATGAGATACCAAGGGGTAAGCCATGTATGAAGGGTCAGATGTATCATTAAGACTTTGCAAATGTAAAGTCTATGTTACAGTGATGCTTTTTCTTTCTTCATCTTTTCCTTTTTGCTGTTGTTTTGTATCTGGGGGACATTTTGGAAGAAAGACATTCCCTTCCTACTGATGTTCTTGACAACCTTGTTGTCTCACTGTTGATCTTCCTTTGAAGTTCGAGTCTTCAGACATTTCAAGCAAGGAATCCCTTTGTTTCTTCTCCATCTTCTGAGATGAAATTCTGTTGGATTTAGTTAGGGACCCACCTCCATCTTCTGAGATGAAATTCTGTTGGATTTAGTTAGGGACCCACCTCATCTTCTTTCTAGGCCCCCAAAATAGAACTTGAAACATGTACAGGTATCTTTTCAAGGAGCAACCTGCCATCTGAATGATCTGTTCAAACAAAGCCACTTTTGTCACTGTCCTTTTTAGGTTCTGCAGTTGGGTTTTTGAGGCTCGGTTACCAAAGGGGAGAGAGATAAGGATAGCTTGTTGCTTTTTGGTGACTGGAGGCTATGTCTATGGATGGCCATGTGGAGAAATCAAAGCAGCTCAGTGTTGGGTATAAGCAAGTGAATCTTAGCTCCAATTGGAATTTGCAAGTCCTCTGGTACTGAGAAGCCTCAAGTGCACATTGCTCTTACCTCTCCAGCCCTATGCTGGGAACTCACCAGTCCTGCAGTACCTACATTGGGTTCTCCTGTCCTACAGAAGGGCGGTTCTTAGGCAACAGCTGGAGTTTATTTTGATCTCTGTCTTTTGAAGCCAGAAACTGTTCATGTGTAACTTTAAAGAAAACTGTGATTTTTTTTTCCCCTAGCACAAAGCTGCAATTTCAAGGCAGGATTCTATTAAAAACAGACAAATAATTCCCATTCCTTCCTGGTCCTGCCTATTGTTTTCTTAAGTTTGTTTGGATTCCCAGATTGAATCCTTCTGTCTTAGTCTCCAAAGAGAGGGTCCCGGCCATGACTGCCCCATGAGGTTGACTGTCTGGTGAGGTCCTTGGGGGACACTTCCTGTTTCTCTGTCACAGAGGCATATGGAGGATGTGGGAGAATGTCTCCTGTCTTCCCTATTCAGAGAGCCTTTTATTTCCTCCTTATGTTTTGTCTATAGCCAGCTTTGGTTTTCCTAAGAACTGTTCCTAGGAAGAGGTGTTGGTCCAGAGCCAGCACTACTTATAGATGCCCAGTAAGCCCCGGAGTTGGTTTAAACAATCCAGGACTGTATTCAACAACTCATCCACTGCACCCACAGAAACACATCAAAGACCACTATCTGCTTCTAGCCACATGCTTCTAGATGCGTCCAGTGGATGATGCCCCACGTGTACCACCTGATTCTTTGCCAAGGAAGCATCCTTTGTATTGTAACCATGGTTCCATTCTCCCAAGGATTCCTGGTGTGTTCAATGTCTTTCACATAGCCATTGCCCATTGGTCAGAACTGGATGCTAGTTGCAACTCTGAATCAAGAGTTGACTTTCCAATGGAAAACATTCTTGAAATGGAAATGGGCTATTATTGTCACCTTTATATAATTTCTTTTATTCCTCTGTTACATATGCTGGCCTAGTGGGGACAGGGATATCACCCTGTCCCCTTTCTTCTCTCTGGGGAGGGTGCACGTTCTTGGTGACAGGTGTAGATGCACTCAGTTATACACACAAGTAAACATATGTTTGCTGAGGGAAGATCTGGTGAGAAAGGAAGAGATTATTCTTTTCAGCGTAAGTATGAAAGAACTATTGCTGCTGCACTGTGTCTGGTGAAGAATCTTGGGCTTTAAATGGAACCCCCTGAAACTCCTTTCCCAGAGTATTCCAAATACAAATGGGTAAGTTGCATTCTTTCTAACTTTGCCTTTTCCTTGGGGAAAAGCTAGTGCTGTCTGAGACTGGCCGATGCAAATGCTCTGAGCATCCTGACAAAGATAGGAACTTTAGGCTAGCAAAAAATCCAAATAAACAGATTTTCAAACAAACCCGCTTTCCTTTTGGTAGCTGAAAAGGAAACCCCACATCCAGGAGGAATGCAGATCAAAGAGAAGTCTACAAATGATGCAGAAACACATAAAATAACAAACAAGCCCGGTGGGAAGAGGGAACTTTTTGTAAAAGAATAGGCCTCTTCATATTACACTGAAATTGAATGCAAGATTGCAAGCAAAGATACATGAGCTGGGAATACAAAGCTATAGTTTCTTTTCCCTTTTTGGGGGGCTGGGGGTATACCTTTAATAGGTCACTTTGGAAGCCACTAAAAGCAGCAGACAAAAGATAGGCCCCTTGTTGGAAACCTTGCCTCCTTTACCTTTGACAGTTGTCTGCCTCTCTCTTGGTATGAACTGGACAGAATAATTAATCTATTCTGGCTGCAAAAGTGGAGCCTGAAATGCCCTGGCCTGTGAGCATTTCATATCAAAAGCTGAGCCTTTTTCATTCTTGGAAGCCCAGTTCGACTGCTCAGTGTCCCGGGTGAGAAACAATTAAAATGGCTGACATGATCATGTTTTAGTTTGCAGGCCATCCTTTCCCCAGCTGTAAAAATGTATTTGAGCTAAATTTTCAAGGGAATCATAGTTAGCAAGGTATAAATCCAGTCTCGGAGTATTTCATCTTTGGGAACTAGGCTTGTTTAACCCATATCTATGTAGCTAGCAGGTGCTGAGTGGCTACTGAACAGCACAGCATGCCATTGCTCTCTAATTCAAACTCAGAATCACTGTCATTGCTAAGTGTTCTATCCTGTTTGGAGGCACTGGGACGAGTACTTGTGGTGTCAGGCCTCTCTTATAAAGACCTTGAGGTATTATTTGGACATTGCTTTGAACTTTGAGCTCATGTGCATTTACTTTCAAGTAATTTTCAGTAATGTCTCTCAGACAGTATGAGTGGCCTCAGAGCATTATTACCTGGGTCTGTTTCTCCTAGTAGGATTTTGGGTCACCATATGTATTTGTCTTCAAGTGTGTGGGCTATGGTTGAATTGTTCTCTTTGGAAATCACATCACTTTTGCCTTCCTGCTACGATAGAACAATTCTGTCTTATTGTTTAATATTCTTACAAATGCTGTGGTCATACATTAAAAATAAACTAGTTCTTTAAATTATTTATTTATGTATGTAGTGGAATGGGATATGGAGCATGTGTGCTATGGCATGCATTGGAGGTCAGAGGACAACTTGTGGGAGTCATTCTCATCTCCTACCATGTGGGGGTGGAGACTGAACTCAGGTCATGAGGCTTGGTGGCAGGTGTCTTTACCCACTGAGCTATATCGCTGGCTCAAGACAATCTGTCTTATCCTCAAATCATAAACTGAGTTCTCTACATTTCAGTGACAGGCTCTTCAGCTACCTAGACTGGATTCTTGAATGTGACATGGAGCATGGACAGCAGTGTGACAAGCTGTCCTTCCAGCCTTAGTCATTCCTGGTCCATTGTTTCCCCAATTATCTACAGTTCCTTTCCTGTCACACTTTCATGCATCAATGAGTCTGTCCCTGGGGTCTCCATTCTGTTCCTCTGATCTTTGCTTGTTCCTCTGCTGAGACTATACTGTGCCTCAGTATCAAATACACACAAATAGTTGATATTTGGTAGAATTGGTTTTTCCATTCATTCCCATTCTTTTTTAAAGTTGGCTTGGTTATACTTGGGCCTTTTCTTTTTTATATCGATTTTGTAATCTGGAAATCAAATCCTATGAAAAATTCTGCAGACATTTTTCATTTTCATAGGAATTATGTTAAAAATTATTTTGAATTGGCAGATTGAAGTTCTTGTAATTTAAAATCTTCCCACCTATAAACGTGGTATACTGCCTTGTGGAGTTATTTATTAAAGCCTTTTAATGAAGTATTTGTTTAGAGAACTCTTGCCTATATTTTTCCAAGATAGCATCTTTTTATTGCCTCAACTTTTGTTTTTGGCAACCAGTAACACTGACTTGTGCATTCCATATCTGTGCCCCAGATTTTAAATGTATTAAGTGTTAAAGGGAATATATATATATTATATATAATATAGTTTTTGTCTTTGAATTTCATATTCTCACTGGAAACAGAGAAAGGTAGAACAATGGGAGGACATGGGCATTCTGTGGAAGCATGCCAGCTGTTCCCATTGTGAATTGATGGGTGATGTGTACAGTCAGAAAGAAGCCACAGACAGACTGGTTCAGACGGAGAAGGATCCCAAGAAGAGGTGGGTGAAAGGTCCAGTAGCGTTTTTATCAGTAGTTGAAATATATGAGTAGGAAGAAAGCATATGAATATACATTTTGATAACTGAGGATTAAGTACTGTAAGAGTGAAGACTGTGACTGGATGATGGAGAGCCTAGAATGTCAGGATCAAGATTCTTACCTTGTCTTCTGCTCTCTAGAAAGTCTTCTCAAAGCTAGAGGATGTCTTGAACATTAGTAGTCGACTACTGAGTCCTTTCCACAAAGAGACAGTTGGGCAGGACAAGCAGGCTTACATTATATCTTTTAAACTCATTTTGGTTCAGAGTTGAGTATGAGCTGAGGTAGATCAGTTGCTCCACATGAAATGAGACATATGGGAGAAAAGTTCTAAAGCTAGGATAGAGAGAAGGAGTCAACCTCAAATATTAAGACAAGCTGGAGGTTCTTAGACCTTTCCAAGACAGGTAACCAGACATGTAGTACACAATGTATCTCACTTTGATTTGGGGGGCGCAGATGTTATAGCTATATTTTATTTTCAAACTAACCCATTGTGCATGTAATAGGTTATTGTGTGATATTACAATACATGCATAATCAAATAATGTTCAAATCAAGTTAAATATACTTCTTCAAGCACTGTTATTTTCTTATAACTTTTTTGAGAGAGAGAGAGAGAAAGAGGGGAAAGAGAGAGAGAGAGAATTTTATTCTGTATCCCAGGATGGCCTGGAACACAGTGTGTAGCCTGATGTAAACTCATACCAATGCTCCTGTCTCAGTCTCCCTGGGGCTAGAATTACAGGTGTAAGGCATCATCTCTACCTTCAGTTATCATTACTTAAGTATCATTACTTTGAAAAGTTTCAAACTACTTTCTCATAAACATCCAAAATCTGTAGTACATAATTGCAAAGTATAGTCACCCTACCAAGCAATAACTCACTAGATGTACTTATATTATTCAGTGCCCACTGGTCATCCTTGTCTCACTCCAAAAAGATGTTATTATATGGGGTTTTCAAAGTCATCTTCACAGTGGTAATTAAGGTCACATGGTAAAAGTAATGGTTAGGGTTCATGGGGAAACAGGAAGGCACCTCCCTCTGAATAGCCACGATTCTCATTGAGTCCTCATTATTCTCAGTTGCCTGAGAAGTAATTTATTTTTGTCACCTTCGAAGTTTCTTTTTTAAAATTTTATTCTAAAATATGCTTGTTCTTTTCTCCACTAAGCACCATTTATTTCCTTTCCTGGGAGAGTCAGATTGTGGAAGAAAGAGACACATCTCAGTCCTGTTGGCAGTTGTGTCTCGATGGTGAAAGAGGGGGCTGACAGGGACTGAAGTGGGATGAACATCATGAACCAGAGGTGTGGCAGCCTACTGTTAGCGAACGCCCCAAGTAGGTGTGATTGTCCCTTTCCAAAGTCCAAGAGACTGTGCTCTGGAATAACCATGGAACTTATGAGGCCCAAGCCAGCTCTGGGGAAATATAAGGAACTCATCTTTCCTATGAATGCCACTGTTCCCGGGAGATAGGCTAGAAAATTCTGTTAGATGTTTGACTCTTAAAGCCAACTAGAGGCTGTGGACATTCCCAGCCTTTAGTCCCTCCCTTCATCTTGAACCCCTCCTCATTCAGCTATCCTATTTTCTGCTTTCTTGTTTGGCTTTCATTTGCAGTAGAAGGGAGAAGAATCCCTAACCATCTCAGTGTGAGAAGAGGGTAACAGGAGTCTATCTTGCTATTGGAAGAACCCTGTCCTGGGCACGAGGTACTGTCAACCATTCATTATGCTCTAGGTGACAGCCTAGCCAAAGGATTTGTCTGGAGATCACATAAGATTCCTTGAGAACAGTAAGTCCAAGTATATTTACCAATTTCTAAGGTCGTGTCTTAATTCTCCTCTTACAATCTTTTCTGTGAGCCTGGGATGGAGACCATATTTATCCCATTTCAACTTTGCCCTCCACAGCCAGTAGGGGTTGTTAGACAGAGACTGCAATCCTGGAAGACAGAGGAGAAACCTCTTGATTCAGCTGTCACCTGACCAGCTTTATGGAAATATCAGTTCTTGTAACAGAAACTGGTTCCAGTCTGAGTTTAGTCACTACTCTGTGAACACTCTTCAGGGCTACTACCCATTCCCTTTCCTTGGAGGCCCAGGTCCAGCCTCCAGAAGTGACTCAGCCTTAAGAACAGCATCATCTAAATCCAAGTTTAATAATTCTAATCTCTCCCCTTTGATAGACTGTTTCTTTTGAGTGATATTTCTATCTCCTTGCTAACTTGGTCCTGTTCATACTCTTTGAATTAATTAAAATATTCTATCCAGATATTTCTGTTATGTTCTTATTTAGTCACTGGTATGGTTTCTAACTCCTGACTAGGCTGATGGTTCTCATACCACATCTCCCAGCAGGATCAAGGGCTCATGGAAACAGATTGATGGGCCTGTCTCCAGAGCTTCTAATTCCATAGATCTGAATGGAACCAATAATTTGTATTTTCAGTATATTCTTATGTGATGCTAGTCTCATATGGTCCAGGGCCACACTCTGATAATGATTCAGCTGAACAAAATGGCCTGTTTCCAATGGCTTTTCTTCAGACTACCACAGGGATCCTTAGAAATAGTATCCCCAAGTCAACTTAATTACTATTGAGTTAGGAATGTTTTGAAGGCCGAATGAGGCCTGGTGTAGAGTACATGGTGCCTGCAGTATGTTCACATGTAAGCTTCAAGAATAGCATGTGCTCCTTCTGAAAGTTTCTGGACCAATAGGCATTGATCAAATCCACCCTCATTCTCCTCCTTATTCCCCTACTATGTTCCTGTCCCAACTTCATACTCTTTTTTTATACTCACTGAATATACTTAACACTGCTAGTATATACATGGGTGTAAGGCCGTCCACTAGAGCGTGGGTAGTTCTTCTGGGTCTGTATCTCTGAAGAAAACAAAGTTTGCCTCTTCCATCAGCCATCAGCTGTAAATAGTTCCTCAGCTATAGATGAGGCTTCATGACCCTCTCCCCGGTTCATGCTGGGATTTTATCTGACTTGAACCTGTGTGGATCTTGTGTATATAGTCACAGATGCCATGAGCTCATGTATGTAACAGCCCTGTCATGTCGGAAAGAGACTGTCACTGCATTTACTTATTTTCTCTAAGTCATAGGACATGGAGAAATCAAGTTGGCACTGATCTGGAAGCTTCTTCCCTACTGTACTGGCTGGCTTTCATAATGCTGGGACATGCTCTGCATCCTGTCAGAGGAGAAAAGTAAACAACAGTCTACCCACGTGTAAACTCTACAAGATGCAATAACTACTGGACTGATAACATGTGCCCATGGACACAATAGTTGCACAAATGTGATGGGACTGTTCCAGTATACTTTGCCAAGCTAAAAAGTAAAACTCAAAATCGTGCCTAAGCTGAGAAAATTCACCTTTGGTTTATCTTCATACTTTTTACTTACATATACATTTGACAGTATTTTTTTCCCTGCCCTGAATATTCTAAGAGACTTGATCCTAAAGCACTGTTGGCAGAATGCTAAACAGAATATGCCATCAATAAAACTGTTTTCCCACACATCTCCAGTATTCATTCATGCTTAGCTGTGTTAGTTATGAGATGAGGTCGGAAGAGAAAAGCAGAACATCGGACTGCAAAATCAAAAGGGCCACACACTCAATGAGGAACAAGAAAATGAGAGCACCAAAACATTCTGAGATATTTCTCTGGCAAAGGAATAAATGACTCACCACTGAGCAGACAGATCAGTCAACACTAGCACATATATTTTGCTGGGGCTAGAGGGGTCTGAAATTGTCCTCACTCGCAAGTCAGGTAGATGACACTGTTTTTTAGGTGATATCTTAGCTGGGGCTGAATATTGACAAGAAACCTTTTCATAGAACATGAGTTTCCTCACAGGATGATGGCTGGGTTCCCAAGAGTGAGTGGATGGAGAAAATAAGTAGGAGAAAGGAACATTCAGCAGAAACTGCATGCAGCAACCTTGGAAGTCATATAAAATCACATCTTCCATAGCTTACTAGTTACATAGAGCTGTCAGAAGTCAAAGTCCAGGTTTAAGATGAGAGGTCCCACTTCTCAGAGCAAGATTCTGAAGAGTAGACAAGATCAGAAATATTGCTGTAGATAATTTTTGGGGAAAGTCTCTGCCAAGCTATTGTCCTGATACCCATCGGAGTCTTTATAGGAGGCAGCCCTTTTCTCCCTTGATCTCTGACCACTAGACCAGAGGTAGATCCTAACATAGGACCTGGGCTAATAAGATTCCTCTCTGACCAAGAATTTCAACTAATTAACAAGGAGAATGATAAAGCCAGTGTGGTCTGTAGAGCCCTGGACTGGGGCAGGCACTTTTGGTTCATGTTTTTAGAGGAACTAAATGCTATACTCTATTACACATGCAAAGAAAGGAATGAGAAAGGGAAAGATACACATTTGTTTCTAAGGGCTCTCCATCTTTGATGTCCACTAGACTTTTCAATCTTGGGTTAAAAGGTACAATCTTACACCATAAAACACTCTGCACCCTTTTTCTTAACGTACATTGTGTATATTTCTGTCCTCTAGGTAGACTGTGGGACAGGAGAAAATTCTTCAAACGACAGATTTTTGTCTATCCAATAGGCTGCTTTGCACTGGGATGTTCTTGAATCTGTATTCTATGGCTCCTGCACTTTGATTTTCTGTTCCTTATCAAGGGTAGCCCCACCCTCCCCACCCATTATTCCTCAACTGATATTGTAGACTGGAGCAAATATCTCATGGAAATAGGCCAGGGCAAATAAATGAGCATTGATTCTAAAAACAGCTAGATTTTAAAATTTTAGTTCAACAAAGCAGTACGAGAGATGCTTGGTGGCCACATTTTAGGAAGCATAGTAAGGTGGGATATTCAGTGATGATTTGCATTAGGGAGGCTCAAGGTGTTTGTACATCCATCTTGTCTGGTTCTGGGAGGCTGTGGCCAGATGTTCTGTACTTGAACTCTAGCATCATGAATGACTATCTTCTTTAGAGGGTGACCCTTAGGCTACTGCAGCTGTTTTGCCCATATAACAAGCAGATTTCTAGAAGTACCTGGGAGTTCATGTCTTCCTGCTAAAGCCTGCAGCCCAGGACTGACTAGTATGTGTTTCTGAAAGCCTAGTTTCCTTATCTCCAAGTCAGCTGGATTCTTGGGTGCCATTCATGTCCTCAAAGTGTTTTGCAGGGTGGAACTTTGCCTGACATTGCCATCTGGCTTGAGTCCTTGTTCCCTGTTCTGGGACCTCCATTCCTTTACATGTTTTTATTGGGAACATGTAAAAATATAAATCATTCATATATTAATTCTTCTCTTGGGCTCTGCTTCCAAAAACCCAACCTAAAATGTGAGATAAAATGATATGGTTAAAAAAATAAACACACCCTTTAAAATGATCAAACATATGCTCAGATCTCTGCTTACAGAATTGATTTATTATGGAGCACCAGTCACATCTCTAATTTTGACTCCCTATCTAGAATACAGAGTTGATAATTATTAACTTGTGGCTTCTTATAGCCAATATGGATTTCATCTCTATAGGTCTATAATGATATCAAAATGCATAGACCAGCATTTCCTAGTAGTATTTTCTATGGCACAAAATTCTGTGCACTATTCTACATGGTAGCTACCAGTCATATGTAGTCATTGATTTTAAGTGTGGCTAGTATGACCATGAAACCAAATGTTTAATTATTTGGGTAAGTAGTTGCATGTAGCACAAGCCTGTAATGTTGAACAGCACCAAGTAATAGTATCATAAAGACAGCTCCTTGACTTTTTAATAGTTTACTGTGATTATATAAGGCATGGTTTGGGAAATAAGCACAAAAATATTAGGAGTAAAGGAAAATAATGGCTACAACTTATTCTCAAATGATCTTGAGAAACAGTGGTAAAATTTTAACTGTTAGAGAACTTGGGTGGAAGGTCTATTGGAATTTTTTTTAATGTACAACAAAATGTTGAAAAGAATCAGAATTTATACTGGTAAAGTAATGGAGGAAAAAGGCATCCTCATACATATATTATTTAGAAGTATGAAGGAAAACATTAGATAGGAGAATACAAGTTACTTGAAATAGTGAAAATGTGCCTAAATTCTTTCCACCTTAACCTATATGATCTCTTGCAATTTCATTTTGAAGATATTCCAAACAAGAAATCTATTTCTGGCTGGACATGGTGGTTGGTACATACTTGTGATTCCAGGATGTAGGAGATTGTGGCAGGAGAAACCTGAATTTAAGGCTAGCCTGACTTACATAGTAAGATCCTATTAGACACATACACAAAATCTATTTCCTTCCTTCATGTTGTTCAAATCTTAGATGGTCTTTTAATAAAAGACCCAGAGCCAGATATCAGGGTGAAACCTGAGAGATCAGAGAAGCAGAACAGCTAGCTACTAGTTCTTACCTCTATGAAATCCTCAGCCTAAAGAGAGTAAGTTCCTGTTTCTTCATGCCTTATATACCTTTCTCTGCCCTGCCATATTACTTCGTGGGATTAAAGGTATGCATGCTTACCAAGCAAAGACATGAGACCTCAAGTGCTGGGATTAAAAGTGTGTGCCACCACTGTCTAACCTCTATGTCTAATCTAGTGGCTGGCTCTGTCCTCTGATCCTCAGGCAAGTTTATTAGGGTATACAATATATACTCCCTTCCTTCCTTCCTTCTTTCCTTCCTTCCTTTCTTTCTTTCTTCTTTCCTTCTTTTCTTCCCTCCCTTCCTCCCTCTCTATCTCCCTCCTTCCCTCCTTCCCTCCCTCCCTTCCTTTTTTTTTTTTTTCTCAGCTAGGATTGGCTATGTGCCTTGTTTTGGCCAGTGGAATAGCAAGGGTGGATATGAGCAACAAATACTTGTCTTTTGGTGTTTGCCTTTCTTGATGCTCTTGGGCTCTTGAAGACTCTTCATCCACCACTATGAGATCAAGCCTGGACAAGCCTGTTGGCAGATGAAAGATCATGTGCAGATGGGGCCTTGCCATGTCAGTCATTTTGCCTCCATTCTTGGCTAAGATCCCAGATTAAAGATAAGGTCTCAGATGGAAGATATTGAATCTTCTAGCTCAAAGGTAGCTGTATTTACATCATGCTAGTTGCTGTAACAAACAAATTCCAGATGCATAAAGGCTCAGAGAAATATTTTCTGTTTTGGTTTATTTAAAGTCTATAGCAAGGTTCCATGAGTGAGTGGGTAGATATATTAAGCCAGGATTCTTTTATCTGACAGCTCTACCATTTTCAACAGTCATTTTTACTTACATCAGCTGGAGGAGAAAAGAGAAAGGGGAATGTCATGTGTGGAGTTTTGTGGCCCTGACCACAAAATAACACATATCTTTTCCATATACATTGTACGGTCAGAACTCAGTCATAGGACCATACCTCATTACATGGCTGGATGAGAGGGAAAAAAAACTTTTATTTTTTTATTTTGGTGCAATATTTAGAAAATTTACCAGTGTTATGTTTTCAATGGTGTTATACACATTCATAATGTTGTACAATATCAACACCATTCATATCCACAACTACTTTCAGACTGTAAAACTGAAATTCTGTGCCAAGTAAGCAATCACTGCCCAATCCCATGTCCATCATGCACTGATAACTACTGTTGTGCCTGATATTGTGTGACCTTGATGGCATCAAGTATCTCCTGTCTATGAACCACACAAATGTCTTTGGTGTTGAGGAGATAGTCTAGGTATAAGATTATGAGGATCAATGGAGACAGTGGAAAATGCTATGTTGCTTCTATGTCAGAGAGCATTCATCTCTCTGTTTCACCCAACCAGAGGTGGCCAAATCTAATTTCTAAATAAAGTATAATCATTTGAATTGATGGATAAAATTTTTTGGTTAAAAATGTTTGGTAATCAAGTCATCAAGCCAGCTACACATAGTATAAAGAATAATTAAACCCATTTGTGGACCCAGTGTAACTTGTGGATTTTAGGTTATGAAATTAGTTTGTAGGTCAGATTCATTCTGGTGGAAAGGCCTAGGAAATCATATATTCTGTAGGTAAATACCAGGCTCTAGTATGTGTTAGATGGCAAGGCCAAGGGTAGACATTAACCTGGGCTTCTGGTCGACCTCATTCCATGGCCAAAGAGCAGCCATAAGGAGGTGGAGAAAGGTACTTTGCTCTGAGATTTCCATATATTTTCAGAAAAGAAACAGCCTTCCATGCTGTGTAGGGGGAGGAGACAAGGCTGAAAAGGATGAACAACAACAACAACAAAAAGAATGAAATGTGAAATGACTATGAGATGGGCATCCATATTCTGACTTTCACTGTTGTACCTGTTGGCATCATCAAGGGGCTGCTGGGAAAGGAGCCAAGTGAGGCCTCAGCAATGAGGTGATTTCACTGTTAGTCACAGGCGCCCTAAGTATTTACCGCTCTAAGACCATGTAGACATACATTTCCTTTAACCCTGTGAGTGGCTGTAAGGTTTGAGGTTTGTACTGGTCACACCTTAGGTGATTAAGAAAGACAGCAAACATTGGAACTGAAAGCTCATTATTTTCTTGGTCTAGTGATGATGACCTGGAAGTCACAGTATGACGACATATTTACATTGTATGTAAGTTTGAAGACTTCTGTCTGTCTCATGTTTTCACGTCCACCTTAGTGGATCTGTAGCACCTTTACGCAATGCCAGTGTGGCTAGGAGTTGGGAAGTGGTCGATCCAAGACCTACTAGTTCACATCTTTGGGTTTATGGTCTGGAGAAAGAAAATTAAAACACATAATCCTAGAAAAAGTGAAGTCAAGTGTAATGTAGGAAGGATTCAGTGAATGCTGAAAGGAAGGTGGGGGTGGAAGGGGCAGCCCTGGAGGGGAGGAGGGAGGAGACTGGAGTCAGAGCTAAGGTCCATTTCTCTCTTCCCAGAAATCATGACTTTGGGTAGGGCGAATACTTTTCTTGCTCAGCTGATACACAGGTTATTACTACTTCACTTGCCAGAGAAAAATGAAGATAAATCAAGGCATTTAAAGCAGATGTTTGGAATGTTTTGTTGAATTTGGGGCCCATTTTGTTAAAGGGACTTCATTTTCCTGAAATGTGAAGCTCATAGGTCTGGTGTATTCTTGAGACTGATGACTAGAAAACCCCTTGCTGCTCTTTATGGGAAAGTAGGAAATGTTTGTCCACTGAACAAAATTCTTAGATATCAGTGAAGTCCCAAGATGTGTCTGCTCAGAAGGATGGAGTACAATGTTTTTAAGGTTCTGTTTGTGACTTGTGTTAAAATAAAGATGTAATCTGTAGCCATATTACAAATCCTGCAACGCTTTTCATGGTTACAGTTCCAAGTTCTTGATACTACACTTTCTGTTTGGCAGGAGGGTAAGTTGAGAAGGCGAAACTTGCCATGTTCGGACAACATGTGCTCATGTGCTTTCTGTTTGGATCCAGAGGCACAATTTGGACCACGAAGTTGGTTATACTCCTTTGCCAAGTTGGGCAAGGAATCCTGGCTACAAGATGCTATTTAAAGTTGTGGAGGATTGGACTGGATGTCAAGACATTTGTATTTGGGCTTCTTTGGTGCCACTGTTTGAAAAAGCAAAGATATCTGGCTTTCATATTTCTTTCCATTTTAATGTAGAATGAATATTTCTTGATTCGTCTTACAGAACTTCATCTTGAAAAAAATTGAATCTTCTCTCCAAGCTGGCATCTCTAAAATAGTTATTTTGTAACAATGCTGCATCTACTAACTACTGTTATTGCTTTTGGGTCAGGGTTTTGACTATGATTATTGTGCCAACATCTCTGTTGATTATAAAATGAAATGCTTCACTTGCTGACTGATACTCTTTCCAGACAGACAAAAATATGTTGCAGGGAAGTTAAATGTGAAAATAATTTATGTCACACCACTAAGAGAAACTAAATACCCAGTAGTTAAAAAAAAAAAATGAAAACCTCGAGGAACTGTGACTGAGCATAGATGCTCCATGCTCACTGGTCATGGAGATTTCCTGCTGCTTTTCACCCTGGGGTGGGATTTGGACATTAGTACTCTGATTGATGGGAACTCTTCTTGGACATAGTTGAAGTTATACTTTAATAAAACCTTGCTGATCTCTATCTGAAGTTATAGATCCAGATATGAATCTGATTCTGCAATCTATTTTAGTAGGAAATAAGCCTTTCCCAAATCCAAATTTGAGTAAAACATGAGATAATTTCATTGTCAATGATTTTATATTACTTACATTTTTAAGACTGAGATAATGATTACATATATACATGTCTACACATAGCGATCACCATCTCTAATATTTTATGCTATTTTAGTGCCTTCTACTCGCAGGATCTTTTGATACACAAACATATTTAAATAAGAAAACAGTGTCTAGAAAATGCAAACAGGATGCCTCAGTAAGACTGTATCAGCCAAAGAGCCATAGACAGTAGCTTGCAGGTGGAAGATTAGTAGGGAGTACATGGTCAGAATGGGAAGCAGCCATGCCACCCTTGGCTGGGACCCAGAGACCAGTGCAGTAATGTGATTATGGTAATGATTCAACAAGTCATCGTCTGCTGCCTTTGTTTGCTGTAATTAACTCTTTGGAATCACATAGCCTCTGTCTCTGGGCTCATCAGCTGGCCCAGTTTTTGTGTCTCAGGTCTGTCGTTTCTCCCTGGGTCCAGGAGCCTCTAAGTGCATTGCTAAATGAATTCATTGCTGGCACAAAGCTTTGGTGGCCGAATAGAGATGGCTATCTTTTGTTGTCAGACATTCAATCCCATATAGCAATCCAATTACTTAAGCCGTTTGTATCAGTCTTATTAGGACTGGCCATTCAGGCCAGCTCCAATGCTGATCTCTGTGTCTTGGAAGAATGTGGTGGAACAGATTAGTGCTTTAATGAGAAGCTTTCTGAAGGCCAGATCTTTTCCATTGTATATATATATCGAGATCTAGGAATCATTTTTTAGACGAGGGCCCAGAGTCGCTGTTACAAAAGACTGATCAAAGGATGGCTGGAAATCTGTACAATTGCTTGCAGAAATTTTATGGGTTATAAAATATTGGCCCAGGTTCTGTCTGTTATGGGCTATCTGATGAAAATCTCTAGTAGGCTGGGAAAGGAAATTGCTTATTGGCATTTACTCTGTGGGATGGCTATCTCTGGAGTTTGCATTTGAACTCTTTCTTCACTGTGCTACAGGTCAAATTCTGTACTCAGCATGAACATTCCAGGAATGTGGGCTGCACAAAATCAACATAAGCCTTGCTCCATAATCTACTACCCAGAAAAAACATACAGAGAGAGTGGCCCAGACAGGGGTGTCCAGATAATTGCCAAGGAAAGATCGCAGGGTGGAGGAAGACGGTGGCAGTTAATGTGTAGATGTTGAAACCTCAAGTTAATGTGTGAAAGAGGAGCGAAATATCCAAGCCCACTAGATCTGTCAGGAAAAGATGGTAATTGGCTTTACGACTCCAAGAAACAATACCCAGCCTCTGCATGGCATGCCTTTAGCTTCGGAAACATTTATGAAATGTCACATGGAAAGAGGTTTATCTTAAAGGAAGCAAGTGTGTCATACTTGGAATGTTTTTAACAAACAGAAAAGCATTGATTTAATGTAGAAACTTTTGAAGAAATGCAAAATTTTCCTGCCCTTGGATTCAATAATCTTAGGAAATCCTGCAGCTAAAGGCACTAACCTGCTTCCTAGGGGCCAACCTCTGACTCCAACAGGTTTCATTTCTTGCTATCACACTCTTCAGCCAAACCAAAACAAAAAAAAACCATCAACATTATCATCTCTAGAAATATTAATAGCCTGGGGTTGGTGGTATGTGCCTAAATTTAATCCCAGCACTCAGGAGGCAGAGGCAGCAGGATTTCTGTGAGTTCAAGGACAGTCTGGTCTACAAAGCTAGTTCTAGGACAGCCAGAGCTACACAAAAAACTCTGCTTAAAAAATATTAACAATAATTCCTTAATTGTTACCAAAATAGTCATTTTATGAAATTTCTCATAATCAAAATTTGTGAAGATCTGGCCTGGTTTTTAGATTTAGTTTTCTGTATGGTATATTTGAGAGGATTTTAGATCACAAAAGCCTTATTTTTGGAGCTGCTTGCCTCCTGCTATATAAATTGGTGCCAAATATTATTTGAGAGATTAAAAATCAGAAAAAATATGTTTGTATGGGAAATGTAGATAATACTACTCGTCAGTTTGCAAAGATATTCATATGTGTTCTGTAGATGCTGCTGTTTTCTATATCAGATTCTGAGGATAGTTCAGAGGATTGGGGAGAAGGAAACAGCCCCAAATGATGCTGCCTCTCAGCATGGTCCTTCTTCTTGGCCTTGACTTTCACACCCTCTCTCTCAGTGTGGTGTTCTCTAAAACAAAAACAAACCCTCTAAACAAATGAACAAAAAACAAAACACTACCAACAACAAACACTCCATTGGCTTTGGAGTTTGTCTGAGATCCAAATTCAGCAGGATTTGGTGATGAATTCATATAATGGCTTGAGATATAGAGAGTTCATATCTTAAATATCACCCAGGCTGAAGGAGGAAAAAAAAAAAGCCCAGGTAAGGCTGCCCACACCTGTAATTTCAGCACTTGGGAAGTATAGCCAGGATCAGAAGCTTGACTATATAGTTTGAGGCCTGCCTGGCATATGTGAGACTTTTCTTGAGAGGAAACAGACAGACAGACAGACAGACACCCACCATTCATATGACATAAAAGTAAAAGGGGAGCCACACAGATTCTAAAGGGGGGATGAGAGATGATAGTGGAAAAGAAGAGAAACAAGTGTTGTGTGTTTCTCTGTCTTTCTCTTTCATCTACATATATAACATGGAAGCAGAAGGGAGACTATTTGAGAGGAAGAAGAAAAAAATGAGGAGAAAGACTGACAGTAGTGAAAATGAACAAAATTACAATAACAAATTTATAAAATGTCATGAGTAAACTCATTACTTTTATGCTAACTAAAAACATTAATTAAAAATAATATGCCCCTTTAAGGGGCATAAAATGCATGCCCAGCCCTTTTATTAAAAGAAAACAAGAAAATAATGAAACTAACTCAAACATTAAGCAACTGAATACTGAAGCAAAATAGTAATTGAAATGTGACTGTAGAAAGGGCTTCATTCAAGTCATAAATAAGATATGTGTTTGTGGGTATGCTGTCTGTGTGTTATCTGGTGTGTATGTGGCATATGTATGCATGCTGTCTGTGTGTATTTTCTTTGTGTGTATGTTACATTTGTGTGTGCATCTCGATGTATGTGTGTATCTGTGCTTGCCTATGTTTTATGTGTATTTTTATATGACTCTATATGTGAATGTGTACAACATTTCTTGGATTGCCTCAGCTTTCTTTATTCATTCTTTATAGGATAAAACTACAGGAACTAACAAATGCAGATTCTGCTCCATACTAAGAAATCCAAAGCTACTGGTGCCTGCTTTCTTTTGTTTAAAAAAAAAATTGGAAAGGTCATCCACGATAGGAATAAATGGAGGCAGAAGCAAATCAATGTTTAACTTGGAAATAGTTTTCAGTTAATCATCCCTGACTGCTCACACTAAGAGGGCACTGTTAGGGTGTTGGCAAGTTGAGCTTGAAGTCCCTGAGCTTCTAGTAAAACAGCCTAATGTCAGGATTTGTACAATCAAAAATCCTGATGCACTCTAGGTTAAGATTAAAATGGCTATGAATATTCTGCAAATGTGACCGTGTATGTATAGGGATGTTTTTGGCATTTGTTTTCACATATGGGGATTGTGCAAGAAGACTTCTCTTGCTTGAGGATTATTTTAAAGACGTAGGACCTATACCTGGTAGGAAATTTGTTACAAGGTATAGAGGGTCATCTTGTAACCTCTGTATAATTGTATGAAATATGATGGAATGTAGTTTCATCATTAAAAGGACAGAAAATATATGCAATCTGGTTTTTTTTGAATGAGAAAGAAGATACATGTAATCTGATATTTGTCATATTTCGTATAAAGCCCATCTGGCCCATTTATACTCCTTAAAAGCTCTAAAATATGGTCTGTCAATGCTCTCCAAGTGTAAAATCAAAATTAAGCTTGTGGCTTTTTGGAGGGCATTTTGATTTTGTATTATAAAGAGTCTGTCTTTAAGAAAGCTTTGGAAACCTTATGAGGCCAGTGGGGCCAATATTTGCTCCAGTGGGCAAATGGACTTCTTAGGCTCATCTCTCTTTTTGTGTGTTGGACATGATCAATGATGAGGAAAGATCAAGGTTTTGACAGGCTTTGTTCTTCCTTCTGTATGCATGAAATAATTATCTGTCAAACAAAGAAGTGACTCCTTTGCCCTGTAAATGTAATGTACCCATTCATGTTACATTAACATTCATGTTAAGCTGAGTTTGTAAAGAGATTCATAGTCAAAGCATCACCCTTGACTTACAGCCATTGTGGGGCACCCTGCTGAACATATGGTGCTCTGCTATGGCCTACTGCTTAAGAGCTATGCCATGGGCACTGCTTTATAATCAGAGGGTGATGCAGCTGATTCCAAAACCATGAATATTCTAGGAGCACACAGATGCATTTTCTTTATGAAACCTAGCCTCTCTGGTATTCCGATTCTGTTACATGGTGCAGCTTATAATGATTCAGCAGTGCTAAGAGTCAACAAAAATACATGTTAATTACGACAAAAGCTTAATTTTGATTTTACACTTGGAAAGCATCGACAGACCATATTTCAGAGCTTTTGAGGAGTATAAGTGGGCCAGATGGGCTTTATAGGAAATATGACAAATACCAGATTACATGTATCTTCTTTCTCATTCAAAAAAATAGATTGCATATATTTTCTGTCCTTTTATGACCAAGGAACTAGACTCTGATGGAACGCTGATAAAATGGCTCTACTAACTTTGTACTTAGATCTTTTAAATGTGTGATGATTTTAAATAATATCAATCATAGGGCTGGTGAGATGGCTCAGCAGATAAAGGTGCCTCCTACCAAGTCTCATAATCTAAATTTAATTCCTGGAACCCACAAAGTAGAAGGAGAGAACTAAATCTCCACAAAAACACCATGAAATGCATATCTACATACATGTGAACCACAATAAATAGATATGAAATAAAATTGAAAATAATATCATTTATACTGTTATTTTAATTTTTTAATTGCTTGGAATCTGGCTTTGCTCCTCATCTTAGGCTGTGTCTTTGGTCATCATCTTGATCCACTAATGTTGAGAGAACTACGAGGGCCATGGTAAAACCTACTGAAGTAAAATAGTATGTATCCAGTTGTCAGTTCATCTGTCAAAGTAACAGTTCTCTCCTGGGTAGGGATTGTTGTCTGTTTAGATTTACCTTAAAGAAAAGATGGAAGTTTGTAGCATGAATGTTAACAGGTCTTATTGATAAAAACAAATCTGAAGCCAGGTATTGGGGTGAATGCTGGAAGATCAGAGAAGCAGAACAAGCCACAGCCACCTCACCTTGCCAATTCCTCAGCTGATCCTGTTTCCTCATACTGGAAGCCTCTGAGTCCTCATCCAGAATGAATCTCAGCTGAACTGCTGCTCAAAAGCCTAAAAGCTTAACCAGGCTCGTTCCTGGTCCTCACACCCTATATACCTTTCTGCTTTCTGCCATCACTTCCTGGGATTAAAGGCATGAGTCACCATGCCTGCTTTTTCCAGTGTGACTTTAAACTCACAGAGATCCGGATGGATCTCTGCCTCCCAAGTGATAGGATTAAAGGTGTAAGTGCCACCTTTTTCTGGCCTCTATGTCTGTCTAGTGGCTGTTCTGTTCTCTGACCCCAGATAAATTTATTAAGGTGCACAATATTTTGGGGAACACAATTATCACCACAGAGGTTTAAGTATTAGTCTTATATGTCAGGTAGCATTGTTACAATGCAAGTTACCCCAAATTTTGTAGCCTAATTAAGTAATATTTATTGCTTTGGGATCATTTCCCACATCCTACTCTACAATTTTGATGCTCAGGTTTGACAATCTCTGTATTATATTTTCCTACTAAAGGTAATCATTGAAAAATGTAGGTCTAAGCAAACAAGCACTTGTTTAATATTTTAAAAATACACTGAAATTCCATCACCAGAGTAGGTCAGTTCGGGCTGTCTCTCGACCATTGCTGGCAGTCTGTTGTGTGGGTATCTTTGTGGATTTCTGTGGACCTCTCTAGCACTTTGCTTCTTCCTATTCTCATGTGGTCTTCATTTACCATGGTCTCCTATTCCTTGTTCTCCCTCTCTGTTGTTGATCCAGCTGGGATCTCCCGCTCCCCCAAGCTCTTTTTCCCTCGACCCTCGCCTTTCATTACCCCCACTCATGTCCAGGCTGTTCATGTAGATCTCATTCCATTTCTCTGTCATTGGACGATCCCTGTGTCTTTCTTGGGGTCCTGTTTTCCAGGTAGCCTCCCTGGTGATGTGAGTAGCAGACAAGTCATCCTTGTTTCATGTCTAGTATCCTGCTATGAGTGAGTACATACCATGTTTGTCTTTCTGAGTCTGGGTTACCTCACTCAGGATGATTTTTTCTAGATCCATCCATTTGTCTGCAAACCTCATGATGTCATTGTTTTTCTCTGCTGAGTAGTATTCCATTGTGTATATGTACCACATTTTGTTTATCCATTCTTCAGTTGAAGGGCATCTAGGTTGTTTCCATGTTCTGGCTATTACAAACAATGCTGATATGAACATAGCTGAACAAGTGCTCTTATGGTGTGGTTGAGCATTCCTTGGGTATATGCCCAAGAGTGGTATAGCTGGATCTTGGGGGAGATGGATTCCCAATTTTCTAAGAAAGCGCCATATTGATTTCCAAAGTGGTTGTACAAGCTTGCATTCCATTGTTGTGCTAGAAACCTCATCCAACTACTGAGGGATCTGGATGCAGAGATCCATGACTAGGCCCTGGGTGGATCTCTGGGAGTCCAATTAGCGAGAATGAGGAGGGTTTATATGAGCGAGAATTGTTGAGACCAAGGTTGGATAAAGCACAGGGACAAATAGCCAAATGAATGGAAACACATGAACTATGAACCAATGGCTGAGGGGTCCCCACTGGATCAGGCCCTCCGAATGGGTGAGATAGTTGATTGGCTTGATCTGTTTGGGAGGCATCCAGGCAGTGGGACCAGATCTTGTGCTCATTGCATGAGTTGGCTGTTTGAAACCTGGGGCCTATGCAGGATTGTTTGGCTCGGCCTGGGAGGAGGGGACTAGACCTACCTGGACTGAGTCTACCAGGTTGACCTCAGTCTGTGGGGAAGGCTTTGCCCTGGAGGAGATGGGAATGGGGGGGGGGGGGGTTGGGGGGAAGGTGAGGGGGACGGGAGCGGGGAGAACAAGGGAATCCGTGGCTGATATGTAGAACTGAATTGTATTGCAAAATAAATTAAAATAAATTAAAAAATACACTGAAATTGATTACAAAAATATACAAATATACATGGATTATTAAATCAGTTAAAATGCACCAAACAGCCAATGCAAAACTTAACACTTAGAAGCTGCTAGAGAGATTATGTCAAGACATGGGTGCTGGCAAGGCTTTCTGAAAAGGACTCCACAGCTTGGGAAGTAATCCCAGGACTGAAAAGAATCACACTTCTTAACCCTTCCCAAATAGTTCTGCCAACTGGAGACCAAGTGTTCAAACTTATAAGCATATGGGGGTCATTTTAATATTCTTATTTAAATCACCACAGAAAAAAAATTCAAAAACTAACAATCAAGCTAGCCTATGACCCAGATATGGCACTTTTGGCTTTATTCCCAAAGTACTCTAGGTTAACAAATCATTGAGATGCCTGCTCTTCCAAGTGTTGCACCATTTATGACAACCAGCTTAGATGTTCATCAAAGAGAGAGGGGATAAAAAAAATGAGGTACATTGTAGCTAAAAGTTTTCCTGTGTCTCACTCGGTCTGCAATGTCTCAGACCCAAGTAAACTACCACTGACTAGCTCTTACACTTAAACTCAGCCCATATCTGTTAATCTATATGTTGCCATGTGTTCCATGGCTTTACCTGTGTGCCATTACATGCTGCTCCCTAGACGGTGGGCTGGCATCTCCTGACTCAGCCTTTCTCTTCCCAGAATTCTCCTCTCTGCTTATCCTGCCTATACTTCTTGCCTGGCTACCTGCCAATCAGCACTTTATATCAACCAATCAGAGCAACACATATTCACAGCATACAGAATATCCCACAGCAGTACATATATACAATTTTAGGCAATCATAAAGAAAATGAAATCATGACGTTTTTAGAAAAATAGATTCAACCAGAAGTCATTATGTTAGGCAAAATGTGCCAGACTCACTAAGACAAACATCAGATGTTTTCAGTCATTCTATATGTAAATTTTTTTTTTGTGTGTGTGTGTGTGTGTGTGTGTGTGTGTGTGTGTGTGTGTGTGTTTGTGTTAATCTTGGTTCACTTGACTATATCTGTAATCAACTAAAACAGAAGCACCTGGGCATGCCTGTGAAGGATTTTCTTGATTGGATCATTTGAGGTGGGAAGACCCACCCTATATCAGGGGCACACCTTCTGGTGGTAACTCACATAAAAGTGCACAGAAGAAGGAAGCTTTTGCTTTTTGCCTGCTTGCCCTCACTCTTGCTGGCAACTTCGCCTGTCATGCTGCTGACACATTCCTTCCCTCGTATTAGAACCTATTTCTTTGGCTTCCCAGTGTAGACTGAAGATGAGTATCTCTCTAGGAATCCTTCAGGACTCTGGCACCAGATCAGGACTGCTGAGACAACCAATCTTTTTTTTTTTTTTTTTTTGGTTTTTCGGGACAGGGTTTCTCTGTGAAGCTTTGCGCCTTTCCTGTAACTCACTCTGTAGCCCAGGCTGGCCTCGAACTCACGGAGATCCGCCTGGCTCTGCCTCCCGAGTGCTGGGATTAAAGGTGTGTGCCACCACCGCCCGGCTAGAGACAACCTTCGTTCTATGTGTTCTTTTCTATTAGAGAACCTAACTAATACAGTAAGGGAATGGGGGGAGATATGAATGAAAACAAAGCACAATGGCATCTGTATGAGATTTCTGTAATTAACCCATAGAATTACTTTGTATACTCACCTAAAAATCAGTATAAAATATGTACATGTGTGGTGGTATTGTGTTCCCCAAAATATTGTGTATCCTAATAAATTTATCTGGAGTCAGAGAACAGACAGCCACTAGATACAGAGGCTAGAAAATGGTGGCACTCACACCTTTAATCCTAGCATTCCAGAGATAGAAATCCCTCTGGATCTCTGTGAGTTCAAGGCCACATTGGAAACAGCCAAGCATGGTGACACACGCCTTTAATCCCAGAAAGCCAGCCTTTAATCCCAGGGAGTGGTGGTAGAAAGCAGAAAGATATATGAGGCGTGAGGACCAGAAACTAGAAGCATTTGCCTGGTTAAGCGTTTGGCTGGTTAAGCATTCAGGCTTCTAGCAGCAGTTCAGCTGAGAGCCATTGGGATGAGGACACAGAAGCTTCCAGTCTAAGGAAACAGGACCAGCTGAGGAATTGGCAAGGTGAGATAGCTGTGGCTTGTTCTGTCTCTCTGATCATCCAGTGTTCACCCCAATAACTGGCTTCGGGTTTGATTTTATTAATAAGACTCTCTAAGATTCATGCTACATACATGGAATTATTTCAAACAAATTATTACCTTCCCCTAAGTTATAATGTATCATAGCCATATCAGATCAACACACTTATCCTGATAGAATCAGCTTATTTGTTTAGTTACTTTTGTGTTCTTTTGATCTTATACCTATAAGGGTGGGGCACAATTACACTAGAAACTTCCTGGAGTCCTTGGCTAAAAGTTTCCAGAAGATAGTCTTTAGTGATTAAAAAATATTTTATATTTTTTAATTTTAATTTAAAAAATAATAAATAGTTATAAGCATATTCAAATCCAAAAAGAAAGGATTTGGATATGAACTAGAAGACAAATCTGAAAGAAGGAAATGGACTTAGCAGAGGATAGTACTAAAGGAATCCCTTTGGTATCAGTTTCTACTGTTACCATTTGGGCCTGAGGTCGTACAGGCTGGCTTCTGGAAGCAATCCTAGCTCATGGTCCTCCCTGGCTTGCAAATTCTTAATTGTGCCACCTGCTTCACTAAATTTGTGTATTAGTTACTTTCTATTGCTATGATAAAATACCATGACCAAGGCAAATTATGAAAGAAAACATTTTAGCTGGGGGTAGAGTTTTAGAGGGTTGGAGTCCATGAAGGCACAGAGAAAGCATCCCAGCAGGAACAGCTGAGAATTCCCATCTCAAAATGCAAGCAGAAGGCAGAGAGCTCACTGGGAGGGTGGGGGGGGAGGCTTTTGAAGTGACATTCCTCCTCCAGCAAGGCTGCATCATCTCCTAATCCTTCCCATACAGTTCTACTAACTGAAGAACACATATTCAAATCTACGAGTCTATGGGAGTCATTCTCATCACAATTTGCAAGTTCACATGCATCTAAGGTTTGGGAGAGAATTGTGAGTGAGTGAAACTGAATGGCTATGGCATGTACGATGGGCGTGGTAGAGCACGTAGTAAAACTTGAGCATACATGTTTTACTGAGAAACACTCAACTTCAGATTTATGAAAGACAGTTTGGACCTGGCCAACAGAACGAGATTGTGGGGAGAGTCAACTCTTTGACTGATGTGAATCTGAGCTGTCTTTAGTCCAAACTTAAAATCCAGGCATTTAAGGCTCTCTATGAACTAACATAGTGCTATGAACAGAATAAGACCCAACATTCATGTGTAATACAGAAAGGTATGCTTATTGAGCTGTAGAAGTCTTGGGACTGAGTTTTGACTTCACCACTCCCTGCAGTGTGCAGAAGCATACAGGTGCTATGGATGTGTCATGTGGTAGCCCCCAAACTGTGTGCTTTTCAGATGCACAATATAGACAGGCCTGCCTGTCCTGCTTAGTTCCTCTATTTCCTATGAAATGACAGTGTTTGGAGCTATACCACCAATGCAACAGCCACTAGTCCCATGTTCTCATTGTCCTTCATTATCATATTTGGGTTCTTTAGAGGAACAGAACTGATATAATGAATATATAAATATATGTATAGATACATATACATATATATATACATATATGGGGTTATATATACATATGTATATAAAATGTACTTATATTTTAAGGGATTTGTTAGAGTGGCTTACAGGTTGTGGTGTCAGTAGTCATCTTCAGTCTATACTGGGAATCTGAAGGAATGGGTTCTAATACGAGGGAAGGAATGTATCAGCAGCATGATAGGCAAAGTTGGCCAGCAAGAGTGAGGGCAAGCAGGCAAAAAACAAAAGCTTCCTTCTTCTGTGCACTTTTTTGTGAGCTGCCACCAAAAGGTGTGCCCCTGATATAGGGTGGGTCTTCCCACCTCAAATGATCCAATCAAGAAAATCCTTCACAGGCATGCCCAGGTATTTGGGTTTTAATTGATTATAGATGTAATAAAGCTGACAACCCAGATTAGTAGTCACACCTACTGGCTTCAGTTCTTTGAAAAAAAATTCAGAATGTTGGACACAACTTGAATCTGTCCAAAGATACTGCGTGAATGTGGTGGGTGCTTGGTGTATATTCCTGCCTGTGCATATTGCAGGGTGGAGGAGAACTTCAAGTATCTTTCCCAATCACTTGCTGCCTTACTCTTCTGGGTTCTGTTCAGCTAGGCTGGTAGTTGGCCAACTTCAGCCATCTTCTGGTCTCTGCTACTCCCAGGATTTGAGGTTGCAGGTGTGTACTGGGATGCATCTGGCTTGCCAAATGGGTGTTAGGATCTGAACCCTACACTCAATTTTAAAAAGATTTAGTTTTAATTCTCTCCCTTTCCCTCTCTCCCCCTTCCTCCCTCCCTCTCTCTCCCCCTTCCTCCCTCCCTCCCTCCCTCTCCCTCTCCCTCCCTCCCTCCTCTCCCTCTCTCCCTCTCTTCTCTTCTCTTCTCTTCTCTTCTCTTCTCTTCTCTTCTCTTCTCTTCTCTTCTCTTCTCTTCTCTTCTCTTCTCTTCTCTTCCCTTCCCTTCCCTTCCCTTCCCTTCCCTTCTCTTCTCTTCTCTTCTTCTCTTCTCTTCTCTTCTCTTCTCTTCTCTTCTCTTCTCTTCTCTTCTCTTCTCTTCTCTTCTCTTCTCTCTCTGTCTATGTGTGCTCAAGAGTACAAATGCATTCAGAGGCCAGAGGTTTCAGATCTCCTTTGAGCTGGAGTTACAGGCAGTTGTGTTCTACCCGACATGGTTGTGGGAATTGAACTGGCTCCTCTGCAAGAGCAATGCACACTTCACCACTGAGCCATCTCTCCAGCCCCTCCAGTCTTCACTCTTACACAGAAAATATTTTACCTGCTTAGGCACTTCTCTAGCTGTTGTCAATCTTTTTTAACCACAAGCTTTTATGAAATAAAAAGGAAAATAGACTATTTCCAATGATGATTTATCACCTGAATCAAGATGTCTGAAGTGTAAAACATGCCCCAACTTTTAAAGATTAAATATGAAAAAAAAAATACAGTGTAAATATATAAGGGCTGAGGCTATAGCTCAATGATAGCATGCTCATCTAGTATGCTGAGGTCTTAACTACAGTGTCCAATATTACAAAACAAAAAACAAAAATAGCTTTTATTGATGACTATATCATTTTTTCTATTGAAATTTTTGGACATATTGGGAAATATTAATCATATAAATTAATTTTGCTTATTTCTTTTTACATTTTAAATAAATATATCTATTCAATATATTAAAGTTATATAAATAATTCATAATATATTTCTATGGACATTATTGATCTTTATGAATGCTTTTAATAAACTATAATGTTACAATAACAAAATCTATGTATATGTTGCAGTATTTGTGAGGGTAGGGATTGCATCTTTAGTCATCCTATATGGGATTGGTTCCAAGATACCAATATGTGAAAATGCAAAAGCCCTAAAATGAGATGCTATAGTTTTCCACATTCCCTATGATTCATTTATATATAACTTTTTTCAGGTAGGGTCTTACTGTGCAATCTGAGTAGTCCTGAAACTCTCTCAGCTTGAACTTGTGATCCCCCTGTTTCAACCTCCAAGTGCTAGGATTACAGATATACACTACTGCACCTGGCTGGTGGCCTAAAGCAATCATCTATAGATTATATGAGTATGAATTAAAACTGTGTTTATGTGGTATTGAGTACAAAATTAGATCACCTTAAATACAATCTGTCTCTAAGATACATAAAGCCTGTCATGTAAGACATTGCAGCATGATGAAACTTGTTTTGCTCCATGTGTAGATGTATCATCTTTTTCATGTTTCTGGGCTGCAAGTGTTTGATAAATCATGTTTACACAGTACATATGACCACAACAGGTACATAAATCTCACTCCCCTTGTCAGGATTCTACACAGCAGGAAGGAAGGTGTGATCAGCCATAGTGGCACCTGTAGGTTGGACTTCATCACTTGGTTTTGAATTACTTTTCTTTTCCATCAAGATGCTTTATTGGAACAATACCTCTTCAGCAGTCATTCTTGCTGACAGATTTCTGAGTTGATTTTTCTTTTTTATGCATGTGGGTATTCACACTTTCAGGTGAGAATTTGCCTCTCGAGAAGTTGCATTTTTTTCATGGAGAATGAATTGTCACCTCACATTTCCCATCTGTCATGAAGGAAATATGCTTATTTTTAGTGAACATGCTAAAAAACCCCACAGGGGGTAGGTGATAGATTCCCTGAAGTAGTAGGCTACAACTTCTTTCATAAAGTATTCTATTGGTAATTAACAGATCAGTTTCTGAGAAGCTCAACTCCTCATACAAGGATAAGGAACTCTTTGCAAATGAACATGGTAAGTGTGTGTGTGTGTGTGTGTGTGTGTGTGTGTGTGTGTGTGTGTGTTTCCTTGGGAATGTTATAGCATGGTTGTGTTGCCGCCTATAAAATCTAACATTTTTTAAAACTACCTTTCATTTCTTGGATTGAAAGGTGGAAGACCTTATTGTAGAGTGCAACTTCTCTGGAAATGAATGGCAACTTTGCATTTTCCTCCACTTATTGCTGATGGAAATTGTAAGGATTCCAGCGTTTTCCCCTGGAGATTATCTTCTGTTGGCTGCCATCCTAAATTTTGAGATGTTTATTCAAGAAACAATTTAAACAAAAGGGGGGAAATGCCCTGGATGAGAGACTGCCTGTAATCATAATGAAAAACGTTTCATACTGAATCAAAGGCGTGGAATATGGTGTCGTGATTTCAGATTTCGACTCTCACCTCTGAGGTCAGGCCTCTTCCCCCTCCCCGCCCCCACCCTCAAGAAGCTAAGGAACTAGGATAAAAGAAAAGCATATTGTAGCTAATGGCACTCATTGTAGCCTGTCTTTCCCTCCCCCATTATAGTGTGGTCACCCTGGGAATGAGGAAGCCTGTGATTACTCAGGCAGTCTGATGTTTTCTTTTGCCCTGTGGAGGTAGTCACTGAACAAAGTTTCTGAAATGTATCTTCCAAATTTTCTTGATCTTATCAGTGTATATTAATTGCATTTAACAATGAGTTTATATGACATTTTGAAAACATGTGTGCAGTATATCTCCATCATATTTATCCTCACTACTTTCTTTTGTCCCCTTCCTCCTCCAGTGGATCTCTCACTTCTTTGCAATGAGTCTGAGTTTAACTAAGTTTGCTTAGTTGAGCACAGGTGATGGGCTATTTATAGGAGCATGGACAACTTACCAGTAGCTACACCATTGGGAAAAATGTGTGTCCCAGCAATCTTGACCTGCTAATAGCCCCTCCAGGAGGGAGGGTGCGCGTCTTATGAGCCCTCCTTCCACCCCGATTGTGGTCGTCGGTGAACTAACTTCCTGAAATCTGTCTTTAAGAAGCAAGCTAGGACAAGCAGAGTAACAAATAATTCAGGCAACAATCATTCATGAATGCTCAATCCAAAAGTGTACATTCAGTGAGAATGAGAAGACTTATAGCATCCCAAATTATTCAAAAGCAAACAAGGAGAAATAATCACTGTTCAGTAAAGAAATGGGGCAATATCTTAATCCAGACAGAAATCACCAGCACTGAAAGGAGACAAGTGGCTATCATGTGTTCTGCAGTTAACGGATTCTACAGAGAGACAATAAAACTGAGCATTGTAAACTCAGCTGAATCCTTTATTAGACAGAAACTTGTTAGAAAAATAATTACTGGGGAGACATGATAAATTTTCATGGTTTGTATATTATGAAAGTATAAGAGTATGTTCTCAATGTTAAATTTCTTACATGTGATAATTGTGCTATGGTTATATAACAATTCTTAGAAAATGCACATTGAGATATTGTAGAGGAAAGGCATAATACATGTAGCCTCCTAGTCATAGTCATATAGTTCAGAAATAACTATCTTTGAGTGTATGTGTAAATACACACACTCACACACACAGAGAGTGAAAGAAAGAGAGAGAGAGAGAGAGAGAGAGAGAGAGAGAGAGAGAGACAGACAGACAGACAGACAGACAGAGACACAGAGAAAGGGACTAATATTAAGGAAAATCTAGCAAAACAGTAAAACTTTTGTAAGTCTGGAGACTAGAGATTTAGCATGTTGGTAGAATGTTTGTCTAGTATGTACTAGGTCCTAGGTTCTATCTTCAGCATTTCTAAACAGACAAGCAAATGAAATTGGTAAATTTACTTAAAGAATATTGGAATTTATTTATGAGATTCTTGCAATTTTTTTTATATATTTGAAAATAAGGTGAAAACCTTGAAAAATAAACCTTACAACTCCTCCCTACAACATACATGTATACTTTGCAATGAAAAGGTTTTCAAAGAAAATTTGGAATGTGTAAAGCTCAAATATTGGAGAAAACATGAGGAAGAGCCATGAAAGTATTGTGTCATAAATATTCTTAGAAACAGTCCTTTCACTGTTGACAGACTCCAGAAATTCCCTGCCTATCAAAATAATCCCATTAAAGAAATATCAGATGGCTGCAAAGCTCTGAGAGTCCAGGGTGCAGGGTGATGAAGCCCTGGCTAGGTGCTTGATTTATTGGCTGGCTTAACCTTTGTGTTACTGGGAACCTGCAGAGCAACAGTCTGGGTCAAACCTGTGTGCCCTTAAGGATCCTTCTGAAGGGAACAAGATGAGATTAAACCCAGGAAGGAGCTCACTCTCCATCCTTTAAGTGTCGGATTCCTAGAGCTGACAGGTGGTCATATATCTTCACTTAGTGGCCTGGAGTAGCTGTTATGCCTGAGGCCCTCAATCTCTTGGGGGCATGTGTAGAGAAAGTTGATTCTTCATGCAGTCTCTTCCAACCAGATAGTATTAACCAGTCAATCATAAGATTTCGTGTATGCACACTTGCTTTTTCTGCTGAGGCTAGGCAGTACATCTGAGCTTCCCAGGGAGGGGAGGACTTACTAACCAACCAATTAGGTTACCAGAGACTGGAACTGTTGTTTAACCAGTCTAGGGAAAAATCTCAGTGGGATCTCTTTTAACACACACCTGTAATCTGGTGGTTTACCAACACACAGTTAACTGTACACAGACCATTGCGACTCTCCGGGATGCACCCTGTGGAGTTACATAGAAAGGAAAATTCAGTCCTTTATTACTTAATCACATTGCTCCCTGTAAGAGGTTTTCATTATCCCATAAAATGCTTTCCAGGGGCAGGGAAAGGTGGTTTGGAAGAAATTTTATTGACTTTCCTTGTTTCCAATTTTGTGAGGTTTCCAGAATACTTGTTCCCTTCTTAAAAGTGTTGCTTCATTCTTAGCTCTGACTTTTGTGTAGGATTGGGTCACACTCGGGGGTCATTTTGTTTTGTTCTATTTACATAGTTTAAGAATGATTTTTCTTTAAAAAGAAGTGGCACGAAGGGGGCCTATGTAATCAAAATGTATATGATTACAACTGTAATTGTTTCAGTGTCATAGGTCAAAACCTTAGTGTAAGATGGAGACAGTTTGGGACTCAGTGGGCTTTCAAAGCAATTGGCTTCAAAAGAAGAATGAGGTCCTAAGTTGGGGGGCTTCTAATTTTCAAAGAACTGCACAGAATTTCTCAGAATCTCTTATTAACATTTGACACCTTTGCTGTCTTGGTTTAGTAATGTATTTTTTTCTGTTTTATTTCAATGAGTAGCGTTATTAGTGATGATAGGAATTGTTTTATAGGAGGTCATAGATGTAGGGGATTACAAAGCTCTGCTTGTCACTAAGTATCTGGAAAAGAGTCAAGAAACCAGAGAGAAAGCATCTTTGTATGCATAGTTTTTGTGCATAACAAAGAAGAGACCGGGTTAATGGCACGTCCAGCCAGAGCTTGAGGCTTTTTAGGAGGGAATTTGACTTCTATGTTCATGGCTTATTTGGCAGAATAATATCGGCCCAAGGCTTCTGATTTAACTGTCTTAAAAAAATTCCATGGCTAGAACTCAAATTTTCAAGGTGTGGGTGTGAGATTTTTAAGCCACGGTTGAGGTGGAGCCCAAGCTGTTTGGAAGCTCTGTAATTAAGGCATTAAGGTGGGTACCTGAGAACTTTCTTCTGCAGCTTTCCTCTCAGGTGGAGGGGGAGCAGGATGTGTCATTTCTGACAGAGGTGACTGGGCCATCATAGGGACTTCATGAGACAAGACACTCTGCCAGGGGATTTTCTCCACTGTATTGTATGACTTTCTTGTGAGACTAAAGGAAATAATGTTTCTTGGAGCACTGATCTTAGATGGAGGGAAAAGGAGATGAGAGGGGGAGGGGGAGGAGACAGTGCTATGTCTCAGTTTCTTTTGATTGTAAGCATCTGGATCCATGATAACTTTTGAGTGTGGCAGGGGTGAGTCTAACCTTCCCAGAAGTGTTCAGGCCTCTGCAGAGGATCCATTTCTTCTCCACCCAGGATCCATAGCAGCACTAGAAAAGGAATTCATTTTCCTTCTTGGTATTTTTTTTCCCCCATGTTCTGGCAGCTTAGATAACTTTCCCTTGGGACCAAAAGTACCAAAGCTGACCCTGCATTTTCTCAAAGAGGCAGACTGACTTTGGTTCAGGAATCCAGTGGCATTTCCCCATGCGAACAGTGTGTGTCCACCAGCTTTCTTCCTGAAATGCTCACATTTGCATGGTTGCCCTGCTCATGGTTCCTGCCCCCTGCCTCCCAATTCTTTTAATTGCACCATGCACTCTGGTTGTATTTTAAACTATGTTCAGCCACTTGCCATATTAAGCCAAAAGCATGCATTTATCTCATCCCATTAGGTGCTGATTGGTTGTAAAATGTCCTTGTAAAATGTGCTCTTGTTGCTAACCTCATTTGTATGAAGGAGAAGTAGTTGGGATTTGCTAAAATCACTGAACTCAAACCAGAGCAGCAGTTACTTTCCAGCTTTACGCTTGTTGAATTATTAGAATCCTAAGCCCCTAAGGACCCCAGAGAGTCTTCCAGTGTGTTCCTATGGCTCTGGGTGGACCGGTCACTTGCAATGGTCATGCACAGTGTTGAGCTTTTCCTGTCTCATACATCTCCTGGGAGGGACATTTCCAGACTTCTCTTTGTAACCCAATCTGATACTTATCAACTTATACATCAAGAATTCATCCTAAAAGCTAAGCTGACATCTTTCTGGACTGACTTAAAGCCAATTTTTGGTTGTTTTCTCCTTGGAGATAGAGAACTTTGATCTAATAACACTCTATGTATTACTCAGCCACCCTGAGGGGCCAAGCTCAGTTCCTTTTAACCATTTCTCTTCCTTGCTCTGTCCCAACCTGTAAACAAGTTTGCTTTTTCTCATCTCCAGCTAATATGTTCTTTAAATATCTGCAACCTTGTTTACATGCAAAAATTGTATGATGTTTCTGCTATTGTTTCCATGGTTACTTTATCCATGTGCCAACTTTTCCTCATTTACCCAGCCTGAAAACATACATGGCTTCCTTGGATAGCACAGTTTTTGTGCCATAGAGAGCCACAAGTAGCATGCAGGAAGACAACAGACAGAGTACAAGCATACTCAGCTGCTTTTCTTTGTGTGGGGGTGTCTAGAAAATAGCTTACACTTGACAAAGAGTATACATGGAGCAAAACAAAACCCTGTGCATAAATAGATGTTCATTCTTTTATCTTTTCCCTTCCTGCCTATACCACCTTTGTTAACAACAAAAATCACTTTCACAGGTTGGGGGTTGCTCAGTGGGAGATCATGTACTTAACACATCCACGGCCCTGGGCTCAGTCCTCAACACACATAAATAACAAGCGAATAAAGCAGACAACAGGGAAAAAAAAACCCTTCACATTGGGCTGTTCTGGAATTGAAAAGCTATCTCCTTTAATGTCTTCACACAAATGGAATGTATTATTTGGGAGATTTTTTTTTTTTTTCACCAAGGAAACTCCTACATTAGGGTAGGAAAGTGGCACTGGTTTCCCAGGACTGGGTTATCCAGGAGCTGTTGTCCTCTCTAAAGTAACACTGATAAGAACAAGCCACTCCCACAATGCCATGGGGCCCTTCAGTTGGAACTAGCATGGGTGTAACTTCTCTACTTCCTGAACCTCCATCAGTTATAAATATGTGGAAATGGAGAAGATTAAGCCATTATGAGAATTTTCTTCTGAATAATTCATATTATTTTTTTTCAGGGGTGGAACTGTTTGTTCCCAGCCCCCTCCCCTTGGATTTGAACTAAATATCGAAAGTTCACTCAATTTCTTCTGAATAGAAGAATTCTGACCAAGATAATAGGTTCTGGGAATAGACTGAGTTTTTGTGTTCCAGTGAACAGGATGTAATAAAAACTCCATAAAGAGCCAACTCTGCCATATACTTCGAACATTATGTTTTACTAATGATTTCTGTTTCTTAACTCTTGAGGGAAAGTAACTCATAATCTGAACTGAATTAATCATAGTTGAAATAAATTTGGAGCAGCCTTTCAAACTGCTTTTCACTGAACATCATCCTACCCTCAAAATCTCATAGTTTAAATAAGTGAAATCTAGGTTTTGCTTGCCTTGGTGTTAAGAATTTTTTCTTTCTGGAAACTTTACCATCAGTCAGCTTTCTGTGTGGTTTGACTTTCACACAGAATCATTTTTCTCAGTAGGAAATGAGGTTGCGAGGCTGAAGGCCAAAGTGCTGATGCTGTTCAAAGTCTTCTGTTGCAGAACCGGTTCCAACCTGCCTCCTCTGCCAAGTAAGTCATCGCCAGGCTAGGAGGGCTCTCTTGTCCCTTTCTAGAAGTGACTCAGGGTTCTGTAGTTCTGCATCTCCATCAACTGTCCAGCTTTCAGGGCACACGGATTTTAGTTTAAATGTCTGTCACTTCATGCTCATCCCTAGCCCAGCAATGGACTCTCTTCTCCTTACCTTTTTCTCCTTTGGAAGGCCAGTCTTAGAGAGGTGACCGTGACAGCTTAGTGGGAGTTATAGCAGAGCAGATCTGAAACCCCAAGCACATGTTGGGTATCTACTGGAGTCCAGCTATCAAGGACAACTGGTGTTGACCTACCAATTGCCAGAAAGGTGACAGTACAGGATGAGCTCAGGCAAAGGCTGGTTTTGTCAGAACGACAAAGGATTATTAAGATATTGTCAGGAGGAGGTGGAAATGGGGGGTAGGCTGGGGGGAAGGGGAGGGGGGCAGGAGAGGGGAGAACAAGGGAATCCGTGCCTGATATGTAGAACTGAATTGTATTGTAAAATAAAATAAAATTAAATTAAAAAAAAAAGATATCGTCAGAATGGGCAGTGGTCCAGCTGGTAATGGGCTCTAGTATGGGACAGAGGAAGAGATGGTGGCACACTGGCTAACCCTTGATTGAGCAGGCTTATTGATACGAAGAAACTTTTGAGGTAAGGGGGAACACAATAAAGTCAAAAGGAACACAGGACTCCTTTTTACTTTTTTTTGCCTCAAATCCTAAATCCTCAGGATAAGTAATAGTAGCTAACACTCACAAAATACTTACCTTGTGGTATGATTTAGTTTAAGGCCTTTATGTAATATCTAGTTTAAATCTCATAGCATCGTTTTAAAGTTGAATTACTTTTTCACGTGGGGAAACTGAGATCCCTGCAAAGTGTGAATACCTTAAATGACTATAACTAGCAAATGCTGAGGTTGGGGCAGGCAGATGCCAGAGGCTGAGAGCCCTTAACCAGAAAAGTGAATGGGGCCCCATAGTGTCAGGTTTCTTCTGTCCGCACTTTCCCAAGAGGGAAGGACCATGTCTTTCTTGAGAGTTAGTTTCTTGTTGGATGTGGATGCATTAGGGTTTCATACAGGGAGTAGTAGTTGTTTCACAAAGTTAGTTCAGAGTCTGGAAGCTTCTCTGAAGCTTTCCTAGACACTCTTTTTGGTCTAGAAAGCTCCCATGCTGGGGTTTGCCGAGCTGAGCCCTGAAGCTATGCTGGGAGGATGGGAGGAACACGCCTCTTAAATCAGTTGAGCAAAAGTCCCAGTAAGATGACATTTTATAGAAGAGGCTCCATCAAAGCAAGTCACACTGAGTATAATCCCTTAAATGAATCTTTCTGTAAACAGGCCAGAGCCCATAAGATTTAAAAATAGCCCAGTTGGGTAACTGCAACAGTTCTGCCTCCACAGTGGATCCAAGCGATTCAGCAACTGTAACGACTTCATCTGATAAAGGAGATTTTGTGTCACATGTTCAAAGCTGGATTTAAGGCCTTTAAGAGGCACCAAAATAATCAAAGATTTTCTTTGCTTGTAGCTGTCGTTGTGAAAGAATCATAAATGGCTGGAATGTTTATGTTGATCAGAAACCGCAGTTGGGAAGTGGGGGAAGAAAAATGTCTGAGCATAAAGTAAGGATGCAAGACCTTTTTCTTAGAATTTCCCAGCCCAAGCTCTCTGAGGATACTGGAGCAGTTGTTCTCATAGGAAGAGAGAGATTCTCAATCGTGGCCCATTGTCCTAATCACTGTGAGTGATTACACCAGGTACAGATTTCCAGGTTCCTCTGTGCAAGTTCTGACAAGGTGGGTGGGCAGCCAGGAATATGCATTTAAGCCAACCCCTTCAGGTGCAAGTCTTACAGTCAAGGAGGGCTGGGAGCCCCTTCTGGTGAGCATGCAGAAGGTAAAATAGCATAGCTCCCTCACAACACCCTGTTCTAGTAGAGCAGAGACTAGAATTTCTTTCTTCATTTTTATTTTTTGGCTACAAATTTGGTGCATTTTTCATATCTCTGAATATATGTGCATTTGGTAGTTTTGTGTGTGTGTGTGCGCGTGTGTGTGTGTGTGTGTGTGTGTGTGTGTGTGTGTGTGTATGTGTGCAATATCAGGTACAGAAGCATGAAGATGTGACTGGAAGGTGTGATATATTATTTTGAATTGTAATCAGATGAGTAGAAAATTTTCAGCTCCTGGAGCGAAAGTGTTCATTTATGAACATATTAATTAGTACAGTATCCTGGTAGAAGTGAAAAGAATAAAAAATGGGGAGTAAGGTACATGTTCTAAAGAACTAGAAACTATTGTAGCATTTCTGCTTTGTCCAGGGCTCATGGGAAGAGCCATGCCTGACATTCTAGAATATATAGAGAAGAGAGCAGAGCATTATCATGTCACTTGCAATTTCCCCCAATAAACTATAGAGGATAGCCAGTTCATGTGTCTTTTCTCCACATTGAATTTTGACATCAGGGACTCCATCTTATTCTTTAATTGTCCAGACCAATGCCTTAACATCAAAAAATAATGATAATTATTTATTCAGCATTTACTCGATTTTTCAAAACAACTCTGTGGTATTGGCATAATTAGAATCCCCATATCACATATGAGCAAACAGGACGACATCGTCCTGATTGCTTAGGGATGGAACACTGCTGCTGACCTGGAGGGATCAAAACAGAGGTTAAGGAAACAAGAGGCTTAGGAAATAGCACAGATTTGAGAATGGGCACAGGTAAGCTGAAGTGAAGACTGGGAGGGATGCTCTCTTAAAGAACGGAGGAATACCAATGAGTTTGGGAGGCTTGGAAGAAGATAGGTATGCTTGTGTGTCAGGTGCAGGCTGTTCTTGGAGCAGAGCGGGGCAGTGAGGTAGAGAGAGGCATGGTGGAAAGGCACATTGTTGGAATGACCCAAGAATGATCATGAATGGCCATGGGTAGTTCATGGATGGTCTTGATCTGGGCTAGGAACATTGACTTTATTCTGTCCACAATGAGAAGCAATGGGGAATCTGAATGGTGACTCATCATGGTGGTAATGTTTTTCCCCCCCTGGGATGACAGTGTATACAAAGAAACTTTGGAGATACCACCCAGCGACAAGGATGGAGATGAATTCATCTTTGCGTGGTTGGGTGGGGCAGTCTTCTTTAGCAGGCTTTTCAGTGGGGCTGTAAAAGTGAGTGACAGAAAGATGCTGAAAGCTATTTTCACCAAGATGTTTGCCACCTGGAAATTCTGCCAGGATTTCAAACTTTGTACTTCCCAAATTGAAGCTGGCTTTTCGATTTCCATACTTGTCTTGTGTTCTGTGTTATTTATCTGTAGTGACAATATGCTATCTCTCAGTCCTACCCCTATTTCTATCTATATTCCACTTACTTCCTAAGGCCCTGAAAGGTTAACCTTTTTGTAGGACTTAAAATAAGTCTCCCATACTGATGGGAGTTGAATTCTGCACCTGGGGATGTTGCAATCTTGTCTCATTCATCTCTCTGGTTTCTACTCTTCTCTCTCTAATCCATCTTACACACTACTACTACCAGATTCACCTTTTAGCATTTGATCTTCTGAGTCAGTCATCCTTGGAAAAATGTTGCAAAGCTCACATTTGCTGACAGCAACAATTTCATATCTGGTCCCCAAATGAAATCTTGTCCCAGAAACTTTAATATGACAGCTAGATAAAAGCAAGCTACTTCAGTCACACCAGAAGAATATCCTGGATCCTTGCCCGTTCTGTCTTCACAACACCCAGAGCACAGCAGATTTCTCAATAAATGACCGTTTCCTGAACCTCATGTTAATGGACATCAGGAATTTACTTATCTTATGGCCCATTACGGGCAATTATGCTCTTTCCAGTTGAGTCAAACTTAACTGTTATTTCTGTATACCAAGGCTGACTTACGGGCTCACATCCTGATAAATCCATTGAATACTGGATATTGTAACCTGCCATACAGCCCTGCGCAGTAGCACAGTACATGACGTGTTGGTGGTTCACACTTGGGATCATGTTGCAGGGTAGGAATTGTAAACCCCAGAGAGGGTCAGAACTCTACATTCGAAGCAGAATGTGGCTGAATGCATGGGGCTCTAGCAACATTGGAATGTTGGAAAAATATATCATACAATCCTAGGTCAGGGACCTTGTTATGGTACCTGTCTGCTTCCCCTTCCTTTATTCTTTGCACTGGAATGGAATTCAATGCATGGTTAGAATGCTCTCCCCTCTCCTTCATAAGTCTGTATCTTGCTTTAAGTCCCACCTCAAAAGCTTTCTTGGTAGAGAGTTCCTGCCTCAAACTGTTTTCTCCTGAATCTTAAACATCTTCTCTCCTTTCTAGTCTTCCACTGCCATGACCTTGGCTTTGGCCTTGGCCTCTTTTGGCCACATGTCACTTCCTTTTGTGTGTGTGTGTGTGTGTGTGTGTGTGTGTGTGTGTGTGTGTGTATGTGTGTGTGTGTGTATGTGTGTGTATGTGTGTGTGTGTATGTGTGTGTGTGTGCTTGTGTGAAGGCCAAATGTCAGTTGTCTTCTTCAATTGTAGCTAGAGTTTTCCTGCCTGGCCCACAGTCAGGACAAATCTCTATCACCCACCAGTCCCACAGCCGCTCAGACCCAACCAAGTAAACACAGAGACTTATATTGGTTACAAACTGTATGGCCGTGGCAGGCTTCTTGCTAACTGTTCTTATAGCTTAAATTAATCCATTTCCATTAATCTATACCTTGCCACATGGCTTGTGGCTTACCGGCATCTTCACATGCTGTTTCTCATCATGGCGGCTGGCAGTGTCTCTCTGACTCAGCCTTCCACTTCCCAGCTTTATTCTCCTCCTTGTCCCGCCTATACTTCCTGCCTAGCCAATGGCCAATCAGTGATTTATTTATTGACCAATCAGCAACACATTTGACATACAGACCATCCCACAGCATTCAATCATCTCCACTTTATTTTTTGGTCAATATCTCTCACTGAACCTGGAGCTTGCCAGTTCATCTATATTGGCTTCCAGTGAACCCCAGGCGTCTTCCTACCTCTCCAGTGCTGCTATAACAGGCATATGCCACAGAGCCTGGATTTTTAATATAGGTGGTGGCTGTTGGACTCCGGTCCTCATGCTTTCATGGCAAGCACATTACTGAATGAGCCATCTTCCAGCCCCCCACTTTCTCTCTTCTTGAAATCAAGATAATTGGCTGACTTAGCCTTGTATTCATTCTCAGGAACTAGGGCACACCTTGAATTCGCTGCTCACAGTTATCTGCTGCATGAATACCAGCTTTGTGAGCATCTTGAAGGACGAGATAAAGATCATTATTGTATGTTTCCCATCATTAATCAGGCAGGGTCAGGCTTACAGCTGGCCTCATAAGAAGAGCCCAGAAATGGTAGATACTTTGTTTCACTTTGTAGCTAACTATGCATCCTTACCTTTTCAGCTGTCTTTTGAAAGTCACTGATGACACCCTTAGAGAGTCATAAAAGAGCCATTTGCTCATCCAACACAGGGATGAGCGGAACAATATTATGTCATCCTTATGTTCATGGTGTTCACAGACTAAACAAGATAAAATGCATTTCAGTCAATTAGAGGCAGAATCTTAAAATGCTCTCTTTGCTGTGCCTCCTCCACCCTTGGCCATCTTTCCAGTAAGTATTCTGTGGCAGGCTACTTTTGAGGTCATTTACGACATGGCATTGTCTTTAGGGCATACCTTCTGAATGGGCCTGGAAAGAATCTAGACTAATGGTTTGGACCTTTTATAGTTATGTCTCTCTAGTGAGGTGTATGAATGGTTCAAGTTGAAAGAACAGGGAGGACTGTGGCAATAGCCTCCTGTGAGACAGTGGGAAGTCTGACGGAATAAATTAAAGTGCCAGATGCCCTTTATATTGCTCAACAGCTCAGCAAGAGTCAGTGCTAACATCCCAGCCTGGGTCATAAGTTTATCTGTTCCAAGGGCTGTGAAAGCAGCCACAATGGCAGGAGTGATGGATGGCGTTGTCCTGAGGAAGGGTGAGCATGGAAGTTCTGTTTGGGTCTTGATATTCCCCAGGAAGGCTCAGGAATTCCTCATAGTCTAAATTCAGTAAATGCAAAGACAAAGTAGGGGGCTGGGAGTGTTCATATAAATCATTTCACTTAATTGTACACATTTTAGTATGGTGGGGCAAAACCTTGCTTGTAAATGTAGAAAAAGAGGAGGAACAATTTCTCCATCACTGTGATGGAAAAAACCAGAAATATATAATTATTCAGCTAATTGTATAATTGAATGCAAGTACAGTCCTTGTACATGTATTTTTTTCTTAATATGCAAAGGCTTAGATATAAGACTTCCTCAACACGCTCCTCATCTCTTTTGCAGTTGGAAGTTGCCCTGAGTTTTCCATTGATAAGAAAATCAGGTATTTTTTTCAATGACAACTCACTATCTTTTGTAAAACTGTGTGCATAGTTCCTGAGTCCTTGATATAATTGGACATTTTAGTGCAATTTCTTTGGTTATATAATATTCACAGTAGCACCTGTTAAATGTTGTCTCATTCATAGGCAGTATCATCTAAGAATGCTAAAAAGAAGTCCTAAGAAATAGAACAACAAAATCTTGGTTTGAGTTGGGATTTGAAGCTCTCATAACCTTTCACATGTGTCCCATAACTGTTTATTTCCAAACACTGTGTATGTGATATAAGGTGGGGATAAGGTTCTGCTTTAGAATTATATTGTTTTAAGCTCGAGCTTTACAACTAATCTAACTGCATGATCTTAGTTAAGTTAATAAATTCTTCTGCAATTGAACTTTTTCATCTGCAAACAGAAGTTAGCACTGAGCATGTCTGTGCCAATTAGTTTTTAGTACTGTGAAAAAGCTGTGTAACCAGTAACTCCCTTTACATTTCAATGATGTAGAATAATCATGGATGGGTTTTTCTCCCTAGAATGTCTGTTGGTCAACTGTTGGGCTTCTGATCTCAGTCAACAGCTGGGCTCAGATCTACTCTATTGGTAGGCGCCTCAAAGAGCAGTGGTTCTCTGAGTAGATGTCAGAAACACAAGAGAATGAGCCAACCATTTAACAATCCCTTTCAGAGTTTCCACTTGCACTCACATTTTATTAGGCAAACAAGTCATACAGCCAAATTCAACATGAAATAGTAAGTAATTATACATTTCCCATGGAAGGAAGAAGGGAGAGTGAGCAATAATCCCCATGTCATTGTCATAAGGGCTGCTCTGAGTGATAATGGATATAAAGCAGAGGTAGCTCTTAGCTGGTAACAGACTAATATATATATATATCTTATTATTATTGCTCATAAAAAGATGGTACACAAACTGAAAGGAAAGAACTTGGGAGTTCATTCAGACATTGGGATTCATGTGGCACTTGTTCCCAGCCCCCCAGTCCCTTTAACTTTTTTCCTCTTGAGGAATCTGAAGGACTGTTAGTAATCTGAGTACAGAACAGATCAGCTCTTATTTTTGTCATCCTCATCCATGCTGGTGGAGTTACCAACAGTTACTGCTGGAGTGGTCCAATTTGTTGAAGACTGTGGCTTTCACTTGTCAATCTCAGGAAGTGATTAGATCCTATGAATTTACTGTTTTCCTTTCTTCTTCTCTTTATTCATTTATTATTATTTTTTAAAATAAGACTTTAATTGGTTGAGTCAGTTATTTCTAAGATCACGGATTCGTAAAGTAACTTTGGCTTAGTGTGTTAGAAGCAGACTGTAAGACAGCGTTTGGAATACAAATGTTTATTAGGGATTAATTCTCGGGAGAGAACTGAAATACGGGATTGGGAGATTGAAATCCAATTGTGGTTTAAGTCTGGTGAAGTCTGAACCAATAACAATTAGACTCTGAAGGTAAAACAACCTTCCTGAGCTCTCTAAGCCTGGCCAACAATTCTACTACTGTTTTCTGTTGAGATCAGTCATTGATGTGGCTTTAGATTAGGTGAGTGATAGTGAGCATTATCAACTGGACTCCAGGACAAGCCTCATGCTCAGGGGTAGTTGGCCAGCATGAAATGGTCTCCAAGTTTTTCTATACTTTTCGGTTTTGTTTTGTTTGGGTGGTTTTTTTCTTTCATTTAAAAAATAATTTTTTTGGAAAGCAAGAAAGGACCTGAAGTTGGGTGGGTATGAGGTGGGGAGTAGCTGGGGGGTTGGGGGAAGGGGAAGAGTATGAATGAAATATATTGTGCAAAAAATTTTAAAAAACAAATTAGAAATACTTTAAAGAGCAACACACACACACACACACACACACACACACACACACACACACACACACCCCACAGTAGAGCACCATATAACCACAAAAGAATGGTATCAGATTATTTACAACAATATGGTTGTAACTGGAAGACATTATGTTAGGTCCAACAAGCCAGGCATAAGATAAGTAATGTTTGCCTTCACTCAAATGTGTATTTACAAGATTTGATACCAAAGAAACAGAAAGTAGAATCATGGTTACTCAGTGCTGCAGAGGAAAGGAATTGGGGCAGAGGGAGTTCTGTCTAAGTCGTAAATTACTGTTAGATAAGGGAATAAATTGTGGCTCTGTCATATAGTAGGGTGCCTGTAGATAATGAAAAGCACTATTTTATTTTTTTAAGGCAGAAGGGATTTTTTTTTAGCACAAACTAATGGTAATATTTTGAGGAACTAGATGTTTTCTACCCTAATTTGAACATTAATGTATACATCTATCAAAATATAACGTGGCTTCATATGACATGTACAATTTTTGAATTAGAAAAGCAAAGCAAATTTGCACTGTTATTATATTTACTATTATCATTTCTATCTGGCTTTGTGCTATTTTCAGCCTTCTTTCTTTTCTCCATCTGTCTTGCCCAGTCATGACATTAGCTTTTTGCTTGTTCATTTGGTTTTATTTTATTTTATTTTTTCAAGACAGTGTTTCTCTGTGTAGCCCGGGTTGTCCCAGAACTTGCTCTATAGACCAGGCTGGCCTTGAATTCGCAGAGATCCACCTGCCTCTGCCTGCTGAGTGCTGGGATTAAAGAAGTGTGCCACCACCACCTGGCCAACCATGACATTATTATCTTGCCTGGCTTGGCATAGCCCTAAGAGAACTTTTTTTTCCCCCCAGAGGTCATGGTGGTAGTGAGACCTACCCAGATCCTTTGAATTTAAGTCCCAGAGAACAACGTGGGTCTGTGTTCACTTGAGTTTCCAACTTCAAGTGAAGTCTGGAGAAGATCCCAACAGAAGTTCAGTGCTCACAGATTTAGATCTGAGTCCATAGACTATCAGATCTGAGATTGGACATGGTCATTCTAGGAAAGAATCTGGACATTTGAAAAATGTAACTCAGTCACATAAAGCACACTTAACACTGTAACAGAGGAAAAACATGAGCAGCTTCTTCTTCTTCTTCTTCTTCTTCTTCTTCTTCTTCTTCTTCTTCTTCTTCTTCTTCTTCTTCTTCTTCTTCTTCTACAATGGTTGAACAAATAGATACCCAGGGATTCATATGCTTGAATCCATCCTTTTTTTTTTAAGTAGGAAGAACTGCAGATGTTTAGATTAATTTCTTATGTTATTGTACAGTGTTTAGAAAGCACTAAGAATTTAAGATGTGATTCTGAGCTGGAACTGGACAGCCTGATTCAAATCCTGACTCATAAACATGACCTTTGATGATGGCCAATGGCAATGACTTTTTGAAAGGGTTGATTTGCTTATTTATAAGAGGCAATATTGTAGGACTGTTGTGAGCACTGAAGTAGAAATGGATGACAATGATTTGTTCAAAGCCTGTCTCTATGAAGCATTTGCAAATATGCAATAATTTTGCCTTATTGAGGATCATGTTCATTATTTTCTACCACGTAAAACATGTGTCAGAATACAGGATACAAGTTGCCTCCCATATTCAACATTGGTGACTCATACATCTCAGGTCAGCTGTGGATAAGTTGGCTACTTCTGCTGATCTTGACTGAGCTCAGTCCCATGCCTGGGTGTCAGCTCCTCTTAGCTAGCCCAGATTGGCCTTTGATTGGTCCTCTCTGATACACCTGTGTCAAATCACCCAGCTGATATTCCAGGCATATTGTCATGGCAATGGTAAAGGCACAAGAAAGTAAGGAGAAGCATTCAGATCTCTTAAAACCTAGTCTTGGGAATTGTATTAGTATCATTTATGAGTCTCTCTATTGGCTCAGATAAGATTTGTGGCCCTTCTCAGAGGCGGAGGAGATGGGCACTATGGAGTTACATGGTGGGACGAAAGGGGAAAAGGGCAAAAAACAGCCTATTTAGGAAAGGAGCTACAGACTCCCTGCAGAGTTTAAACATTGGAAGAAATGAGAATTACAGCCCCAAATGTTTGAGAAACAATTCATCTCACTGAATACTTCCCATGGTACTCCAGTCTTTTCTGAGTTGTGCTCCAGAGGGTCTTCCTTTAGGCCTGAGTGAGAGCATTCCTCATCATTACACAGGGATGGCAGTCACCCCAGACCAGTTCTTTCTCCCTTTCCTCCATTGCTCACTAGCTCCATGGGAACTCCACACTCTTGGTGTGCAATTCCAGTGGAACATCACTGCCTGCCCCACCAATATCAATCTCTTCTTTACTTTCATCTGGACAGCTTCAGTTTATTGTTTAACATAGAGCAAATGTTCCAGGGATAAGCATTCCATTTGCTTTATTTGTTACCATGAAAATCATCAGTGAACACTCTAGCAAAGAATGGTGTGTGTGTGTGTGTGTGTGTGTGTGTGTGTGTGTGTGTGTGTGTGTGTGTAATAAAAGCTATTGGGATTATTGATAAAACAGAAGAGTAGAAAAATGTCCTAGACTGCAGTACTTTTTAAGCTGAAAGGTAATATGCATCTTCCAGGGATACAGAGTCTGATCAATAGGCCTGATATAGGTCCTAAGGCTGAATCTATAGAAAGCTCCTTAGGATGCCAATGCTGCTGCTTCAGGGAATCCTCTCTGAGTGATGAGCTAAGAGCATGGTGGTCAATAGAACTTTCTCTGCAGTGAAATGTTCTACATCAACAGATTCATATTTAATTTAATTAAATCAATACTCCTTAATATACCAGTTACTATTTACATTTAATTTATAAGCCAATTAATTAATTGTGACTCATAGTAAGTTTTGCAATCTCTAGTTCTAGAGAACAAGAGCTATGTTGTATTTAATTCTGCATCCTGTACATACTATAGCCCATGGGGTGCCCAATATTGTCTATTGTCATGAGAAGGAAACATGTCACCAGGGCAGGAACATGAGACACAACTTAACTACATTCTATGTTGATTTTGGGGAACTGCATTTAAAATGTGGTATGGGAGATAAGGCTGCACCATCTAGAGTGCACCCTGTGCAATTTAAATTTGAGTTTTATCATTGATTCACCATGTAACCTTGATTCTCTGTTTCCTTGTCTATAAAATGAGAATAAGATAATACCTCTCTATATGTATGCAATAATTTCCTATTTAAAAACAGTAATTTATTTATGAGTATGTTAGAGTAGCTTGGGAGCTACTACATTGTCCCAAATGCATGTGTTCTCGCCAAGCCTCAGCCCTACCTCGACATATCTTTGAATCTTCCTGTCTGCAAAGTTGTGGATTATACAAGCTCCTACTTCTCTGACAGAAAGGGCCTTTTCATGTTACTGATGCTGTGTTGGACAACTAAGGCTTGTTGTGCTATTATCTCAGAGGTTTTAAACTGAAGCCTGGTCTCTAAATAGAGACGATTCACCCAAAAAGGCATCCGGTGTGAGGGAGTGAGAGAAGGGGGCAGCTGAAATGATGAGGATTGCCTTCTAAATGAGACAGTGGTGGCAGCAGGCCCCCTCGAAGATATGGCTGCTAGGAAATTCTGCACCGTGTTTATATAAAATCAAGCAGGAAATGTTTGCCAATGGAATAAATAAAGGAGTTCTGGTTATATAATGCTTCACCGTGTCCCAGTTTCAGGCTGTTTTAGAATTGTTGCTCAGTCCAGGTTTGGACTTTGGAGCACAGGCTGCCATCTCTTTTGTTTACTTGCTCCAGATTCTTAAAGCATCATTTTTCTACTATTCCCTAGGGGCCTAAGTGTAATCTGGATCAGAACATGACACCAGCACTTTGGCTTTAGAAAGTGTAAGGGGGCACTGAGACTGGGGTTGGGAGTGAGAGGCTAAGGTGACTGATTAGGGCCACCTGCCTAAAGTGCCTGTAGGAAGAGAAGCTCTGCTCTGGATAAAACCACATGTGACTGTTGAGACTCACTTTCTGCTAAACATGGGACTGGGCACTGTCTTAGGTTTTCACAATAATCATGAAATACAGGGAAGTATTAGCTTCAGGTAGACAGTGATTTAAAGTAATGTGTTCTAGGGGACATGCTGGAGCAGGCCAGCTCCTAAATTTCTGTGAGGTAACTTTTTTGGATGGAAAGTAAAAATAGACATTTTGACTCAGACACCTGTGTTCCCTTAGGTAACCCAGAGGAAACAAAGCACTGTCATTTAGGGAAAAAAATCTAGTAGACAGTTCTTATGATCCAATGAATTTTAATAATGTAGGTGAATGAATTTGTATAGCACATTTTAAGCTTCTTTCTAGCATAAAAGTAAGCCAACAATTCCTTATCTTAATACAGATTTTGTCAGAGTATTTAGTAAGTACCTGCTGAATGCATAACTCTATGTTAAGTCCTGGGGACAATTACTGCAAGATGCAGCATGTTGTCATGGTCTGACAGATACCGTGCTTTGTAACGGGCATCGTTTTTCAGCTTGAGTCTGGTTTGTTTAAAGTGTTTGGAAACCCCAGTGGTCTTCTAGGGTATGGTGAGCCTGGGTGAAGATTTAGCATCCTAGAGAGAAATTGTGTTCTCTGGTCTCTTGTTTCCTGGGGTGCCTCCTATCACGCATTAAGAAATGAAGAAAGTTGAGAAATCATTTCCAAAATTATCTAAGAGCCTGTTCCTCCAAATACCTCCCTGTATCCAGTGAGACTGATGGAGAGAGGAGTGGAAAAGCAAGGGGTGGTCCTGATGTTTCCTAAGAGGTGTTTCTGATTCTGGTAGAAGAGTTATGTTGTCAGGAATGTGTAGATTCATTTAAATCATTAGTCTAGTTATTTAGACTGTGGGTCCATGAGGTTTTGAGGGTAGATTTGGCTTTACAATCATGGGAAGGGACTCTTCACTTCGGGCTACTGGCTGCAGGTGATGTGAGGTCCATGGCTTGTGATTTCTAAGGGCAGAAAGGGTGTGTGACTCCTCATGAAGCTTCCTTTACTTAGTGCACTTATTGCTTGAGGGAATCTACTGGTAGAGATCACAGGGCCCAACCCCCAGACAGTGCTGCTCCTGGGCACCAGTTAGATGCACTGCTTGGCTCTCTCTCTCTCTCTCTCTCTCTCTCTCTCTCTCTCTCTCTCTCTCTCTGTGTGTATGTGTGTGTAGTGTCCAACATTTCATCATTGGAAAGTCATTTATCACAGTTTTCTTACACAATTGTTTTCCCCTAAATCTAATTTGCATTTCAATATAAAATTCAGTTACATGAGCAGCTCTTAGGCATAGAATTTGAATTGTGACGTGTATAGTCTTCCACAGATACATCACAATCAAGAGTTAACGTATTTCCCTAGAAATCCCCTTTCAATCACTTTACAATCAATTCCAGTCCCCACATCCTTCCCATGTAACATGATTTTTTTACTATTATGTGTTAGTTTTTCCTCTTCTAGAACTTCATTCAATTAGAATCAAGCAAGGTATACTTTAAACATTTTGAGTTTTGAAAATTCCATCTATGTATAAACTGTATCTTGATCATATCCACCCGTTATTACGCCTGTCTAATTCCCTCAAGGACCTATATCCCAGCTCATCTCCTTCCCAATGCCATGCCCTCATTTTCCATCTATTTATTTATTTATTTACTATTTTGATGCACTAAGTTCAGTTAATGCTGCCCATATGCTCATGGGTATGGGGTCATCCTGTGGGGCACAGGGAACTTACCAGTGTCCACATTCTTAACGAATAGTGACTCTCCCCCAACAGCCATTAACTGCCAATATTTTCTTAGCTAACAGTGAGGCTTTAGGAACCCCTCCCTACTTCATGCTAGAAGTTTTGACTGACATGATCTTGTACAGGTAACTGCTGTTGCTGAGAATTTACATATGCAGTGGTCATGCCATGTCAAGAAGAGAGCATTTCACAGAACTCTTCCAATTCTCTGGCTCTTACATTCTTTCCTCCTCTTTCTTGATGTTCCCAGGGCCTCGGTTGGGAGGGGAAGGTGTCCATATAGCTGTCTCATTCATGAGTGAATATTTATGCTCACTTATTTTCAGTACTTTGAACAGCAATGCACCTTTGCATTAGCCATTAGTCACTGTAATAAGAAGCTTTTCTGATGAAAATTGGAAGAGAACAAATCTATGGATATAAGCATAGATATTTAGAAGGAAGTTTGACAACCAGAACATTGAGAAAAATAACACCAAGTGGTTCTCCTCCAGGGCCTATGACTTCCATTACTATGGGGTTTTGTCTTTGTTTATAGTACTAGGCATAAATCCCTTCTTGTGGACCATATCTCAAATCCAATTTAAAAAAAAAAAGGAGTTGGTAACCCCATGAACAAGGCTTGCTGTTATTTCACTGGGGTTATGTTTGCCTTGCAGGCCAGTATTTTAGCATGCAGAGACCAGCACTGGATAAGACCTGTGATGTCTTTTCTTCCACAGTGGCCTAGCTGTCTTAACCTCCCAGTACTATTACAGCAAGCCAACAGGGAGAGTTTCCCAGTCAGTTTGAAATTGATTTCTCTGTGTTCTTCAACTAAAAGTGAACAGTGTTTTCAAGAATAGGGTCTTACCATCTAGTTATGGTGGGCAAATGTGGTGGTTTGAATGAGAATGGCCCCCATAGCCTAATATTTGAATACTTGGTCCCCAGTTGGTAGAACTATTTAGGAAGGATTAGAGATATGGAGGAGGTATGTCTCTAGGGGTGGGCTTTGAGGCTCCAAAAGACTCATGTGATTCCCAGTGCTCTCTCTGTGCCTCATGATTGTAGATAAAGATGTGAGCCTTCAGCTGTTCCTTTGATCCACTATTATAGACTCTAACATCTGAAACTGTTAGTCAAATTAAATGTTTTATTTTCAAATTGTCTTGGTCATGGTGTTTTAACACAGCAATATAAAAGCAGCTAAAAGTAGTTCCATAGTTAATTTTTAAAATTGGGTTGCTTATTTTCTTATTGTTTATTGTTTTGAGTTCTTTGTAGACTCTAGACAACTCTACCAGATGTATTGCTGGCAAAGATTTTTTTGTGGGGAGGTAAGGCTCTACTTTCTTTTTCAGCTTGTTGATAGTCAGGTCCCGCAGTACCATTTGTTGAAGATGCTGTCTTTTCTCTACTGTATACTTTTGACATATTTGTCAAAGATCAAGTAGCTGTAGTTATATGGAGTTATATCTGGGTCCTCTATTCTATTCCATAGATCTATGTGTCTAGTTTTTGTCAGCATCATGCTGTTTCAGTTTCTATGGCTCTGTAGTACAATTTGAAATAAGGTGTAGTGATACCCTGTGCAATGTTTGTTTTGTTAGAATGGCTTTGGCTATCCTTGGTCTTTTGTTTCTCTATATACATTTTGAGATTGCTTTTGCTGTCTTTGTGAAAAAAGTTCTTGACATTTTGATTGGGATTGCATTGAATCTGTAGATTGCTTTTGATAGTTAGCTTATTTCACAACATTGATTCTTCAGATTCATGAGTATGGGAGGTCTTTCTATCTCTTGGTGTCTTCTTCAATTTCTTTAGTCTCTTTACTGTAGAGGCCTTTTGTATTCTTGGTTGGGTATATTTCCAGGGCTTTTTATTTTATTTTGTGTTTATAATGAATGGGATTATCATGGTTTCTTTTTCAGCATGTTTGTCATTGGTATATATGAAGGCTGTTTATTTTTGTATGTTAAATTTTGCATCTTCCCTCTTTGATGAAAGAATGTCTATTTCTAAGAGTGCTTCTGTGAAGTCTTTAGGGTGTCTTATATATAGAGTCATATCATCTGAAAATAGAGATGCTTTGATTTCTTCCTTTCCTACTTGCAGCCCCCCCTTTTTATTAATTCAACTTGTCTTACTGCTCTAGTTAAGACTTTGAATACTATATTGGACAGAAATGAAAGGAGTAGACATTCTTCTCTAGTTCCTGATATTACTGGGAACACTGAGTTTTTCTCGATTTAGCCTGATGTTGACTATAGATTTGTCCTAACATTTATTATGTTATAGTAGTCTCCCTCCATCTCTAGCCACTTGTTCTAGTTTGCCATGACCAAAAGCAACTTGAGAAGGAAAAGGTTTATTTGGCTTATGCTTCCAGGTCACAGCTCATCAATGAGGAAGTCAGGGCAAGAACTCAAGAAGGAGCACAGGTAGGAACCATGGAGAAAAACTGCTTACTGACTTTTCCCGGGGTTATTTTTATCTACCTTTCTTATACAGCTCAGGCCCACCTGCCTAATGGTGGTACTTACTGACCTCAGTGGGACTAAGGACTCCTATATCTATTAGCAACAAAGAGAATGCCCAATAGACAAGTACACAGTTCAATCAATGGAAGTAATTCCTTAAGTGAGGTTTCCAGGTATGTCAAGTAACTATGATACCTCTCTTATGATCTTTATCATGAAGGGATGTTGAATTTTTTAAAAGGCCTTTTTAACTTTTGAAATGATGAGGTGATCATGTGACGTCTGTCTTTAATTGTATTTAATGTGGTAGACAACATTTACTCATTTATGTATGTTAAACCAGACTTATATCTCTGCAACAAAGTAAACTTGTTTGTGATGAATGATCTTGTTGATATGATCTTGCATTTGATTTGCTGGGATTTTATTGAGAACATTTGCATTTATGTTCATCAGGGAGGAGTGGGGCTAGGAAGTGAGGTCCTGGGAGGGCTGAGAAGTGATATCCTGGACAAGTAGGCAGCTTATTGGGTGGGAAGGAGCAGGCTTAATCTGAGGCATGGATATGGAAGGCCCAGAGTGGCTGGGAGCTTCGTAGCACATAGAGGTGAGATACCAGAGGAACCAGACACCCAATAGTGTGAGGCAGAGTTATGGCTATTAATCAGCTCAGAGAACCAAGACCCCAGAGGAGATGGAAGGCCTATTGGATGGGAAGAAACAGAGTCTACTGATGAGCAAGGAAAGGAGATGGAAGACAGGAGCCGATAGGGTCAGATAGATGGAAAAGAAAAGTCTCAGAGGAGCTTATTCAAAGTGAGAAAAATCCCAGAGGAGCTTATTCAAAGTGAAAAAAGTCCTAGGGGCCTATCCAAAGTGAACTTTTTGACCTGGTTTCTTTCATTTACTATAGGTTCACCTGTGTTCTGTGTCTGCTAAGAATTTCTTCCTTTTTGATGCTAAATAGAACATCATTGTAGAAATATGCCACAACTAAAAAAAATTCTTGCTAGAAATATGGATTGTTTCTATTTTTGATCATTATATATAAAGTTGATAAGAAATTTCACTTATCGATCTTTTGGGGGCATCTATACATGTTTCTCCATATAAATATCCAGTAGATTCATTGTTGAGTCAGAGGACAAGTCTAGGTTTCAAGAAGGCACAGATTTTCTAAACTAGTTGTTTCATTTTACACTTATATTTAATATTTTCCATCAAATGACCAGCAGCAATAGGGGGACTTTTAAAATGCTTTTCCTCAGTTTTGTCTCTTTTTTTCTCTATCATGCCAATCCACTCTTGCCCATTTGGACATGTAGGAAGATGTTATAGTCAACACTACATCTCACATTACTTCAGTTTCATTTACTTATTCATTCTGTCAAAACATCACTTCGTTAGAAGGTAAAGAAATGCTCCTCAGGTGGAAGACAATGCAATCCAAGGAAAAAGAAACTTAATTAACACCATGAAGAAGACAAGAGCACTGTCTTAGTTAGGGTTTCTATTGCTCTGAAGAGACTCCATGACCACAGCAACTCTTATGAAGGAAAATATTTAATTGAGGTGGCAGCTTAGAGTTCAGAGGTTCAGTCCATTATCATCATGGTGGGGAGCATGGCAGCATGCAGGCAGACATGTTGATGGAGAGGAAGCTGAGAGTTCTACATCTTGCAGGCAACAGGAAGTCAACTGAGACACTGGGCAGTATTCTGAGCATAGGAAACCTCAAAGCTCATCCCCACAGTGACATACTTCCTCCAACAAGGCCGTACCCACTCCAACAAAGTCACACTTCCTAATAGTGCCACTCCCTATGAGATTATAGGGGCCGATTACATTCGAACTACCACAGGCATTCACTCTACCACTTTTACTGACATTGTCTTGGGGGCACAGCATTGCAATAGACAAGAGAAGTAAAGGCAGGCATACAGACTGATGGGAATAGTACAACCTTTACTTAAAGGTGACTTCTCAGTCTATACTGAGAAGCCTAAGGAATGGACAGAAAAAAAAAAACAAGCAAACAAAAAAAAAAAAAACCTGCCAAAACTAATGTTTGAAGTCTCTTCATGATCAATACTGAATTTTGATATCCAAAATCACCTGTATTTGTATATTTCATGTGATTAATTGAAAAATAAAATGGCAAATACCATTTAGAATACCATAAAATATGGCTCATTTAAACTTACCTCTAACAAGAGCATGCAGAATTTTTACAGTAAAAGTAGAAACCAGGGCTAGAGAGATGGCTCAGCCATTAAGAGCACTAATTGCTCTTCCAGAGGACCCAGGTTCAATTCCCAGCACCCACATGGCAGCTCACAACTGTCTGTAACTACAAGATCTGACACCCTCACACAGACATACATGCAGGCAAAACAGGAATGCACATAAAGTAAAAATAAATAAATAATTTTTTAGAAAAGTAGAAATTTTTAGAAAGTGGAAAACCTTTCAGGGAAAGAAGATATCATACGTGGGAAAAGGCAGCATGTTGGTAGTTTGGAAAGCTCACTACCTCTCTATTGTCTGTCGTCAAAACAGCCTCTAGCAGGGCTTCATAAAGGGCTTTGTTACGGGGCAGATAGTAAGTACTTTAGGTTTTGTGATCATGTATTTTTCCCCTTTGTATTGGAAACACATAGGTGGTTTGTAAGAGAACATGTGACTATGTTCAAATAAAACCTGGTTTATAAGAACAACTAGTGTGTTGGATGTGTACCTTCTCTGGCAATCACTCATCAGCGGAAAAGTGCGTGTTACAGCCAGATTCTCTGGTTTCCACCTTTGCTGTCTCCTGGTTGTGCCAGACAATGAGGATAGAGAAGAAGCTTTACATATGCTTCCTTGACTACTAATTATTGTGTCAACCTTATCTTCATCTAGCAAATGGTGAAAATGATGTCTTCTTGGTAGTGTGGATGGAGGACTAAGTGAAATAATGTAAAGATCTGGCTCACACAGAGATATTTATACCTCCCTTTTTATTTGTGTTTTGGGCCTTTAATGGTTAGAGATACAAACACTGATTTCAGCCAAGCAAGAGAGAATTCAGATGTCGAGCTGCGTGTGCGTGTGTGTACGTGTGTGTGCGCATGTGTGTGTGCGGGTGTGTAGAATGTGGTCCATGTTGTCCACAGGTGTGTGTACCAAAGGCAGGTACCTGCAGAGGCCAAAAGAAGGCATTGTATCCCCTGGAGCTGGAGTTACAGGCAATTGTGAGTCACACTGTGAGTGCTGGGAACTCCGCTTAGTCCTCTGGAAGAGCAGGACACTTAACCATTGAATCATCTCTGCAGCCTGTCTCCTTGCCTTTTAAAGATGTTTTCCCCCCTGTAAGCATTAAACTCCAGGCCGCCAGGACCGTCCTAGATAACATTATCTCTGGGAAAAGTGGCCACACAGTGAGAACAAAAGACCTTGCGTCTGTTGGAGACAAATCCGGGTGGACACACAGGTGTTTTCTTCCACCTTACACAGACGGACTTCCCCTTCACTCACTTCTCTTTCACCTCTTGGCGTTGAGCTCACCAAGGATGTGTGTGGTATGCCTCCTCTGTCAGCCCTTCCCTGTGTGGCATTTGACTAGCAACTTTCCCATGCTTGTTTCAACAGGAAAAAAAAAAAAAGAAAGAAAAAAAAGCAGAGACTGACAGATAGCTACCCTGAGGCTAGACTGTCACTGAAATAGATTTCTTCAAATAAAAATAAGGGCTTTTTTTTTTTTTTTTTTTTTTTTGCTTGCAAAGCCTTGCAATGAAACAGAGTTAATAAAAACTGCCTGGGAAACTCACATTGTAGCTATAAAAAAAATAAAAAACAGAATTCCTAGCTAAAGTCAGCAGTGATTGTTGGCTCAGGGTAGATATTAGGGAGTAAAATATTCTGAAGCAGTCACTGAAAGAGAAGAGGAAAGATTTATTAACCTTTAGCCACTTAAGTCTTCACAAGGAAAGCTAAAATCATACTTGCTCAGAAAGTGATTCAGTCCTGGCTTTAAGAGTAGGGCAGATCACTTAAATCTTGTGGATGAATTACTACATAGGGTGTTCTGACATCAACCAACAGAGGCACAAACAGAAAACTGCCCCCAGACAAACACTTGTTAAGATCTTGGGTGAGAATGTATTCCAGTCCACTCTGCCTCTTCCATCAGCTTCTACCTTGGTGTGTCAAGTAGATCTTTCTGAGAGTCTAGGCTGGGTAGGGATACCCTACTCTCTCCAAAGCCCCAGCCCCAGTGTCAAAATCTAGAATACCTCTTAGAACCCTGGAGAGAAATTTGTTTCTGGCTGGCCAGGCAGGGGTGAAGGGTAGAGGTGGGTGTGTGCGTGTGGGGTGGGGTGAGTCTGTGGGGTCAGGGGTGGGAGGGTGTTTATGGGAGGGCATGGTCTTTCCTCTGAGCCTGAAGAATGCAGCACCTTCTAGCTCCAGTAAAGGTAGGAAATGGTGATAGGCACGAGGGACATTTTCTTTTGTATTCAGAATTTATTCAAGTCAGTACTCTAATGGGAACAGGAGACAACAGCTGGTTTTCACTTTGGGCCACAACTGTTAAAAATCACAGTGTCTAAGACAAGTGGGCTTTTAGCCCCTGTTTGCTATAAGGGAATTTATAGGAATATTTAGAAGTGACTTGGGGTCGGTTTTTCCCCTCTCCTTAAAGCATATAAATGCTGGTCCTTTTCACAGGTTTTTGCTAATTAATACCGCCACTGTGGAAATGAGGGCTGTTCTCCAAACAAGTTGCAACAAATGGGATTTTTATTGCTGGTGGGAAAGTCTGGGGAATAATTAGCCAGATCTGTGGAGATCCCTGGACTCTGAGCATCTGCATGGGAATAACCAACCCCAGAGATTGCCCAGGGAAGTGGGTCACACTTTCCACTGTAGGGCACATTTATATTGTTACTTACAGCTTGAAAGCTGCAGTTGGACAAATGTGGGAAAATATTCCGTGAAATGCTAGACAAATGAACCTGGTGCTGACCATTCTCAACTAGGAAAACCGGCTCAACTGTGCACAGAGCTGTGCAGGAGCCAAGACTTGCAAAGGAAATATTTTGATATCTGGTTAAACTCGAATTCCCTGAGACATTCTCACATACAGACATATGCTGTTCCGCCAGATCCATACAGGTGACTAGAGGATTTCAGCAGTTACAAGGGGCCCTAGAGATCAACTGGTCCAGAGGTTCATGTAAGCAAAGGATACTTGGATAGAATCTCGGGTGGTTTAAGTCCTTTGATGGAGAGATTATTCATTTCCATTTCCAGTAATCGCTTATTTAAACCTACCATTTCTATTTCAAATGGGGACAGCAAAACCCTGGGACACTAGCTGTACTTGCGATTTTGATACAATGGAAATGAGAGATATTTTCAAACCACATTGCAGTATTCTAAATCTCTCAAAGTACTGGCTGTGCTCATCAATTCTTTGATATTGTGGTAGTTATTTGACTTGATTCACTGAAAAAAAACTTATACAAATGTGTTATGGATGAAAATGCACATATTACTGTATTACACATTTAAAATTATGTCACATGTGGTACTTTATACTATTAGTTTTGTGATAATTATATATACATATGCACATACATATGCAAAAAATATATTCTCTTATCTATGTAAAAACATTTCCCTAAGAGGTTATATGTATGACTACCAAATAAGTCTATAACACATAGTTAAGACTACCCCCTCTTTTGCCCAATCTACTCTATTTACAGTTGAGGAAATCAAGGCAGGTCTGGTGAATGGCAGAGAAAAAACCAGAACCCCAGGGTGCTGCCTCCAGTTGGTTCCCACCATTACAGGCGCCTTCAGGAGAAGAAAATAACCTTAGTAAAAACAACAGTGAGTTCCTCCTTAAAACAACGCCGTTTAAGTGTAGAAATGAGAGATGATAAACAGGTCCAGGAGCTAATCTTAGCCAGATAATTGATTTTCAAACTCAAATATACTTTCCTACCTTTCTTTTAGATGGTAGAACTTGGTAAGTGCTTTTTGCTATTTTAAAAAGCTAACTTGGAGGTAAAGTGCTCTGGGTCTACAGCAGTCCTAGTGCATTGTGTGTTGATTCCTGCCACCCTCTCAGCAGGTCTCTCTCTCATTTTGGTGAGCAGTAGGAAGCCAGCTGGGTAGCAAGCAGCTGGAGCTGGAATGAGCATGAGTAATTTGGATCACTGACTTGTGTGTTATCTAGAATCACATACATTATTTACACTCGCATGTGTGAATATTCCTGCTAGTGGAAATGACAAGAAATGAGTCATTTCAAGTAGACACAAATGTGCTAGCTGATAGGGAACCCCTGGGGGGAACTTCAAATACATTTCCTCTCTCTTTTTCTTTCTCTTCTCTGCCTTCTTCCTAAACACCCAAGCTGACCTTGAATTCTCCATCTCCTGGCATCAGCCCCCCCCCCCCCCCCCCCCCCCGGCCCCCAGTGCTGGGATTCCAGCATGCATCACCAGGCTTGATTTTGTATTTTCTCTCTTGATGGTTTATGTGGTAGCCAATTATTATAGAGCAGTTAATCTTGACACATGGTAGTTTGAATTTCATAGTTCATGGGATTATAAACTTTACTGAAGGAGAGGATGGCCACAATTTTATATAGTAATTCTCAAGCCTTTAATGGTCTCTCAACCTTTGTCTTTTAACTAAGGGATCATCTGAGGTGGAATACTTATTAACACAGTGTTCTTTGGAGGCTTTAGCGTTTTCATATTTTAACTTCATCTTGCATGTAATTCTTTAGATTTATAAAACTTATAAATGTAACATAAATGCCCAGATGCTCTCATCCTGCTCCTATATCAATGTTTCTCATGACTACAGAAGAAACTTAAGGTCATGTCATCTTATCATTTAAATGATAGGTCTCATGTAAATTTCAACAACCGTCCCACCAATGTCCCTTTCCTACTACTGAATCCAATTTTCATTATCCAGAAAGACACCAGCTCACTGCTTTTGGGTAATCTGAAATATTTCTTTAGCCTGTTTCCTATCTTTTAGTTTTATTTTTGATGTTGAATTTCAATATGTTTATTTTGGGAAAGGTTCCTTAATGTGAAACTGTGTGGTATTTCCTTGTAATTCTCTTTGGGTCATACACTTAACTTTTAAAAATCAATTACTATTTAAATCTAAAAGTGTGTATGTAGAGTGTGATAATTTTATACATACCATGTAACAAGCAATGGAGAGTTGTTAACATTTGCTCCTCCTTAAACATTTAAAAATTATTATCACATTGTATACCTGTATGGGATGTAGTATGCTATTAATGCACACACACGATAGATAAATGATCAGATCAGGGCAATTAATTTTTCTATCTTTTCATCATTACCTTTTAAACAGTCCTTTACTTGTTATTTGCAACACATGCACAGATTTTTCTGAGCTTTATTTCCCCACTAGTCTAAGAACTCTAGAATTTATCACCTCTAACTGTATTTGCTTCCCTTTATCCAATCTCCTGCCGTTCCTCTCACTTTTATGAGCCCCCAGTAATCACTACTGTTCATTCAGATAGAATTTTTAGCATGCACACATTAAAGAAAATAAGCACTGTTTTTTTTTTTTTTTTGCCTCTGGCTTACTTATTTTACTTGATAAAACATCCTTCATTTCCATGATCCGTTTTGCTGGGAATGGTCAGATGTTCTTTTTCATGGTAGAATAATGTTCCATCGTGAATGTATACCACATTTTCCTAATGCATTTGTCCTGTTGTGAGCAACTAAATTGGTTCTATATCTTAGCTAGAGTGAATGGTCAGCCAATGTACTGTATTATGGACACAATTTCTAGGTGACAAACAAATTTATTTAAAGATTGACAAAAACTCCAGTTATAAAAACTTAGTTTTACCTACATCTTATAAGTGAAGGTGAGCAAGGCCATTTGTAAAATTGTTCTCTTGGGCCGGAAGTGTTCTGTTGGCACAAATAAAGGCCAGAGGGGAAGCAAATGACAAAAGCAAAGTCAAACCTTGGGAAGTTTTTTCTGCAAATAAACTCAAGCTGGAAATGCAGAGTAGATGGAAATGCAGAGTGGATGGAAATGCAGAGTGGATGGAAATGCAACTGTTCCCACAGTGCCCCTGTGGTCTTTCAAGAGGGAACTCAGTTGCCTGCAAGCAAGACCTTGACCTGAAAGTTGGAGGCCTAGAGCTGAACACATGGTGAGTGGTCTGGTGAGGAGGGATACAGGTCTTGGTTCTTGAGCTAACTCCTAGGCATATGATTTCTTGGTGTGTAAAATTTTGTGCCTCTTTATTCAGTTATTATTTTACAATAAGCCTTAAAACCTGCTGCTTATTTTTTTATATAATCTTTCAGAAGCATGGATTTTAAGACTAAAACAAATAAAATAAATAAAGAAACAGAAGTCAAAGAGGATTAGTGAAAATAAAAAGGAACTTCACTGAACAATTTGGCATTAAGAAAACAAATAATTTATGCATATAAAAAATATGTGTATAATGGAAACATGTGCAGTGTTTAGGTGTAGAAAGCTTAATGACTTTGGAGTAGGAAAGTGGGTGATTTTTTTTTCATCAAATTAAAACAACATACATTTTTTGATACATCATCCCCTGAGATCAAGGCCAAAGAAATTATTTTGGAGGAAAACAGAATTCAAACATAAAATAGAAGATGTGATATCTTTTTCCATGGTGCCTACTTTTCAATAGTGATGTGTAGAACTGAAGGCATTAACAGGGCCAGAGAACACTGAGAAAACTTCCTGTGGGACAAAGGCATATTTCAGGGTACTGACTCCTTGCTGATTTCTCATCTTTCACCCAAGGACAGCCACATAAGCTTGGGAAGAAAAGTCAGTTCCGACTTCCGAGCCAGTGAACCAGCAGACACAGCATCTGCACAGGAACCTTTTAAAAAGAGCAGGCCGGAGATTTCCTCATGCTTGTTGTTATTGATTCTCAAGTATTAACCAGGGGCCAAGAGCCACATCTTGAGGATACTTCTGTCCCTGCAAGACCTGAAGCTGTGAAGAATATTGAACCAGGGTGTAAACTGCTTATAATGATCAGAACCACCCCTCAAGCTTTCCCCTTCAACTCACCACATGCCTTTAAGCCACAGAGATTTAAAAGTCTTGAGATTATAGGACTTTTATGTGGTCACACACAAAGTTTAAGACTGGAAATGAACCACAAAGGAAGTGCTTTGTATGAGGACCAAACTACAACTTAAATGGACAGACAACACAGCAGCTCCAGGAAGACCATGTGGAAAATACCCAATGTTGAGGCTCTTGGGAGACTGTGTTGAGGATGTATAGCTTTGACCCCCTAGTTTTTTTGTATATAAATGCAGACAGAAAAACAGGTTTCTTCTGTGGTAGTGCCTGAATCTTCTTCTTCTTCTTCTTCTTCTTCTTCTTCTTCTTCTTCTTCTTCTTCTTCTTCTTCTTCTTCTTCTTCTTCTTCTCCTTCTCCTTCTCCTTCTCCTTCTCCTTCTCCTTCTCCTTCTCCTTCTCCTTCTCCTTCTCCTTCTCCTTCTCCTTCTCCTTCTCCTTCTCCTTCTCCTTCTCCTTCTCCTTCTCCTTCTTCTTCTTCCTCTTCCTCTTCCTCTTCCTCTTCTTCTCCTCCTCCTCCTCCTTATCCTCCTCCTCTTCCTCCTCCTTCTTTTTCTTATTCTTTTCCTCTTCCTCTTCTTCTCCTCCTCCTTCTGCTTCTGCTTCTTCTCTTTCTCCCCGTTCTTCTGAAATAAGCCAAAAAAGCAGTCTGGGAAAACATAAGCCATTTTGGAGTAGGCCATGCATTCTGCACATACCAAGCAAAGTTTTGTAGCTGTTGACTCCTAATCCTGTATTTACTTGTTGCCTAAGTGAAATTAATTCATTTACTTTTACAGAGTGTGGTAGTTTGAATATAATTTGCCCCCATAAGATCATTGAGAGTGGCACTATTAGGATGTGTGGGTTTGTTGGAGTAGGTATGGCCTTGTTAGGGGAAGTGTGTCACTCTGGTGGTGGGCTTTGAGATCTCCTATGCTCAAGATATGCCCAGTGTCTCAGTTTACTTTCTGTTGTCTGCAGATCAAAGATGTAGGACTCTCAGCTCCTTCTCCAGCACCATGTCTGCCTACATGCCACCATGTCCCACCATGATGATAATAGACTGAACCTCTGAACTATAAGCCACCCAATTGAATGTTTTCCTTTGTAAGAGTTTCTGTGACCATGGTGTCTCTTCACAGCAGAAACCCTAAGACACAGAGTGTAGCTTTCTTTTCATGTCAAAGAGAATAGTAAGCTTCCCTGAGATCTACTGTTATTTGATTAAAAGAAATGATCTTCATTGAATGACCAACTTAGTCATTTAATTTAACCTGGAGACACATTTTAGAAGTCATTGAGGGCCAGGCTCATGGTAAGACAAAGGAAACAGTGGTAAAAGAATATTCAAAGAGATACACAAAAAATAGTCAGCTGTGGTCAGAAAAATAGTTAGGTTAGTACATGGTGTTGACTTGTGTTATAAACACATTTGAGAACTTGACAAAGCAGGTTTTGTTTTTGTCTTTTCTGAAATCAAACCTGAGGTCAAAGGAGTATGTTTAAATTCATCAGGTGAAATAGGATAAGAACTAAGTTGATTTAGTTTTTAAGATAGTGGAGCTGCACAGGGAAGGTGAAGTTGTGGAACCAAAAGAATGCTGGTGTGATGGACATCATGGCTGAGGAGACATAAATCAAATGAAAGAGGTGGAAACCATACTCTTCGAATCCTTGTTGGAACTATCAAGCATTTGGAACTTAGCTCAGGAGTCAGGGAATAGCCAAAGAGTAGCCAATATAAGGGAATAAAACACTCCAATTTTGAAAGTTCTGTCTGACTAAGTGTGGAAAAAGGATTGGAGTTGGGTAAGACCAGAGAATCAATAAAGTAAAAGGTAAGAGGAGAGATGGTGGGGGTCTTTCTACCTCAGTGGCAGTAGAGTTGGATGGCAGTGATAGACATGTATTTCTCCTGATATTAACTGTCAATGTATATACTCAGAAGGCCACAATGGAATGAAAGAATCCTCACTGTCTCAATGAATTCTATAGAACTTTGCATATATCTATGTTATTTCCTTAAGCCACACCCATTTATACTCAGTACTTTTGTAGATAATATAATTAAGCCTAGTTTCAGGTAATAAATAATGGAATAGGTGCTCACTTGGTCATTATGTTGAAGCTTTAAGAACAATTTGATATCTACTTTATCTTTCTACGTTGGTTTTTCCCTCAGAGTCTCAGGGAATTGCCTGTAGTTGCAATAAATCTACAAAACAAAAACAAACCCCTAAAATTTAAAGAACATTACCTAGAAGTTCATGGCCTGTTAATTCTTAAAAGTCCATTATCTCAGGTCTCCATGTTACAAAAGATTTTTTTCTTTTAATGAGGTGTTATTGGTTGATAAAAAGACCATTAAACATGAATGCATCAGATAAGCATAAACACTGTAGTGGTTTGAAAGAAAATGGCCACCAAAGGGAGTGGCACTATTAGGAGGTGTGGCCTTGTTGGAGGAAGTGTGTCACTGTGGGGGTGGGCTTTGAGGTCTCTTTTGCTCAAGCTTTCCTCAATATGACTTTCAGTTGACTTCCTGTTGCCTGCAAGCCAAGGTGTAGTTAGCACCATTTCTGCCTGCATCATGCTCCCCACCTCAATGAAATGTTTTCCGTATCAGAGTTGCACTGATCACGGTGTCTTTTCACAACAATAGAAAACTCCAACTAAGACAAACACACAGGGAAAATGTTTCAATTGTGGAATATTAAGTATCAATAGGCATGGATATGGTAAAGAAAAAAAATTTTCATGATCCTGTAGCCAAAATGAGAGGAGCTGCAGATGCTAGAGGGAATGGATCTAGATTTATATGAGGCCTAGTGAGTTATGTGTTTGTGACTCTGATTTCAAGAGATTAAACCAAATTAAAGTAAACAGTGCATGTAATTCATTTAACACATTGCCTGGCATGAAGCAGGTGTTGGATAACTATCAGCTATTGTTATGAATTATGAAGCACAGGCCATGTGCTTAAGAACATTTTGTAGGAAAACTGTAATTGCCTTGAGTTGGTGTGAGAAATAGGGATCTGTGTTGCATAGGAAATGTCCTGGAAGGAGAGCAGAGGTGTCTCTGACACAGATACATAAACTAAGTAAAGAGAGTGTGAAGCCTCTCTTCCTACTATTGTAAGCCCCCATTTACAGAGGGAAGGCCTGCTTGGCTGCTGTAGTTCAAGTTCTGGTGTGAGGCCAGCTATTCAGCAGTCCTTCAGCATGCTTCTTTCACAGGACTTGCTTCTTTTTAGATGTCCCATAGATTTCTATGGAAGTTTATAAACTGGAAAAATCTGTACAAATACAAGGTATTTATTTCCATGTATTAACTAATGGTCCCTGTGGATGACACATATTGAATATGTCCAGGCTTCTCCTGTCCCCTTTTTACATTTGGAAGCACACACTGATATTTACTGATTCTTACTGGGTCTAGAGCCCAATCTTCACCTGTTTCTCCCATTTGTTCCTTGCCAAGATCTCAAATTCCATTAAGTTTCTCTTGGGAGACTCAGGCAGCAGTGCAAAGAAAATTCAATTCTGAGGTAAAAATGTGGGACGATGAGAAAATAGTAATTTATTATAGAATTTTGTTAAATATGCAATGAAAGGGGAAGGGTTGAGTCAGCCAGCATATAAATTAAGTTCCACGTGCATTTGATGATGATTCTTTCTATTGAGATGATACATGTTCAGGACCCTTATGTTTCTTGTGGACTCTTTGTGATGTGCCTTTAACCTGCCCTCTTTGTATTTACCTCATCCTTACAGCAGAATATTTTACAACTAGGAAAATGTATGCAGATATTTACCAGAATAATGAACAGTAAAAGCTATGGAGGATACAGATGGTTGGCAAGCATGTCTATTTTTATTTTTCTTAGTCTAGTTTATATGTGAGTTATACTGATCAATTAAATAAAATTTGATTATTATTCTGGTTATTGACAATACATGTGTATAGGATGAAAGGAGAGCAAGCAGGCAAGAGGGAGACAGACTTGTCCCTAAGTATCTCACCCTTGTCCCTAAGTATCTCACCCTGACAATAATAGACCTACTTTTGCCATAATAACATTAATATATTCTTCAGGGCAGATCCCTCCTGACTGACCACACAAGTCTTCACCTTTCAGCACCTCTACACTGGGCATTACACTCCCAACATATGGACACTGGGGGACATGTTCAAACTATAGCATTGTGGGACAGCTGAAACCAGACACACTACTGGCAGGAATAAAAAATTATAGACTTTCTGGAGAAATGCTTAGTGTATCTGTAAGCCCCTTGAACCACAGGAGTATCCCATCCCATCCCCCTGAGGACCTCTAACTGCCAGGTTCCATCCACAAAATTCTCTAACTGCCCCTGAACTCTGTCCCCACCCTACAGAGTAAAAAGCCCAACCTCTGGACATAAAATTCCACCAATCTCCACCCTGGAAAGCTCCACCCTGAAAAGTTCCAAGAAACTCTATATAAACCCTGTATCCTGTCAGTTTGTGGCTGTTTTTTTGCCTGAGCAAAGGCAGCCACCCTCCTAGTTCTTTCCCTCCCAATAAATCTCTTGTATGAGGTTTGTTGGGCAGTGTGACTTTGTGGTATTCCTTGCCCTCCAACTGCCAGGACACCTTGCCATCTGAGCTCTAATGCTTACAGTATCTCCTAAGGCCAAATGTAAGCTATCCTAGTACTCAGCATGGCCACTTATGAGTGTTTTTTTCAACAGAAACACATGCAATAGTTACTGAACAAACATGTAGAATGTTCAAATATCCTTAAGATGGAATCACTGAAGTATCTATATGGCAGCAAAAGAGTGGATAAATACCTTGTAACATATTCATAAAATGGGGTGCTATACTATACGGGTTATGAATGATCTAACTTTAAATGATATAAGTGCATATAGATAAATCCTATAAAAGAGAAATGAACAAAGAAGCTGAGCATAGAAGATCACCCACTGCATGAATATAGTGACATGTATTGCAGATCCAAGCACCACTTATTTGTGCTATTAGAAGCCAGAAGAGGGATTATACTTGGGAGAGTAGCAACCAGAAGAAAGAATGACTGAGAGCTAGTTAGTCCTGTGAGTCACACCCTGGGTGTTGACTATGAGGCTGAGTTCACTTCATGAGAATTCAGAGACCTGTGTGCTTAAGTGTGCAAAGTAGGTTTCATTTCATTAACACGTTTTTAAAAAGACATTGGCGAGATGTCTATTATTTCCCAGACCTAGAGAGTGCTAGTGACTATTGTGTAACAAAGCTGACAGCCGAGCCAGCCAGCTAAACAGCTTGTCCAGTGCATTGAGTTATGTATTTCCCACAGAAAAGAACATGTTCACATCATTATTTCGGGATGATTAATCAATATTTCCATCTAAAAGCTGAAGCTAGAAATATCGTTCTATTAGCACACTTGCAAATATTTCCTGACATCTTTTATGTGCTGCCAGGTATAACCAAATGGCAACCCCAAACCCTTATTTGGAGTCTGGGTCTGCACTGAAGAACAAACTGTTGAACCATCACTGAGAAGTGTTATGTGCTGGCATTGTGACAGGTCATAATGTGCTAGATGAGTTACCTCCTGTCACCCTATCCATCCTGGGGGTAAAAATCACTTCACCCATTACCCTGATATGGTGACTGAAAAGCCTAGAGAACTAGATGGACAAAAGTACAGGCTCATAGTGACATCTGAGCAGGCTAGCTCCCTTCCACAGTTCACTCTGCAAGAAGGTATTCCTTCTACATAGGCATAAAAGCCACCCAATTCTATTTTAATTTTCTAAACATCATGCTTTCCTTCTGAGGTTTGAGAATATTATATTCTCTCTTGACTTGACTTAGTGGTAAGCTAATTTTTGAATGAAGGTACAGAGAAAGCCAGAGAACACAGGGAATTCTTAAAGGACTTTGTGATGTGGGTTCTCACTGTGGGAGTTATTATGCATCACAATAATTGCATGTCAAATAAATAATTCCAATTTTCATGGGAAAAGATGTCCAAGACCCTCCAACTTTGAAGACTTATTGACTCATTTGGTTTATTAATTTCACAACTAAAACATACCTAGCTCTTGGTCAAGAGTTCCCCAGGAGGATAACAGAAAAAGTGGTAGATGCCAACTCATTAATAGCCACTTTTACCTCAATTGAAAGGGAAATAGAAAGTCCAGGCACTGGCCAAAAATAATGTTTATTAAAATAGACCCAGAGTCCCAGATACGGTTATGTTGCCCTGTTCTGTTACAAATTAGAACTTTGCCAGTGTGTGTTGGCTTGGTGCCCCTGAGAGCCACATAGAGAAAGACACGGCAGAAGACAGGACAGAGAACCAACCTGTGTGATATCAGGCATCATCAGAGACACCTGCAAGTTAGGTATCTTCCTCCTTAATTTAGATTGAGAAAATTGAGCTCACAAAGGGCAGGAGACATGCTTAGTGCCAGGATCAAGGGAAAGCATGGGTCTACTTTTTAAGGTTGGTACTTGCCCTATAAAGGGCCTGATAGTCAATATTTTGTCTTTGTGGGCAATACATCCTATGCCATAAATCCTCAACTATTTCACAGAGTGTCAGAGAGCCATGTGCATTATATAAAGAAGTAGGTATTCTATTCCAGCTCTTGGAAAATATCAAGAGTGGTTTTAGGTACCCTTACAAACTGATGGTGAATCAGTTTTGACCTGTAGGCCACAGTTAGCTGACCCATTTTCATCTGATTCCAAAGCTCGTGCAAACTGTTTTGACTCAGCAGGTGGTTTTATCTAAAGTTCCTTGGAATTAAAACCTCCCTGCAAAGTTAAAACTTGAATTAATCTCAACATGCTTTGACTGTTGAAAGGAGACCTTTGACACACAGTGGAGGGGTAGTAAGTGCATGTGTGCAAAAGGCATTAACTTAACCTTTATATCTCAACTGACAGAGCTTGCTGACACCAACCTTTCCAATTTTAAAACCCAAGATGTCTTCCTATCTATTTCCTAAAATAAAAGGTCATGTCAACATTAACACTCACCGGGTTGTAATGTATTGGGAGAATTTTCCCTACTGTTTGGTAGCCAGTAGATGGACTTCAATGGTACTGAATACTAACTTGTAATACTGTGAGTCTCACATTATGTCCTGGGAAGTCTCAGGATGTTTTGCAGATGACATGTGCTGAGCAGTGGATGATATCTGTTGAGGTCTCCATGTTAACTGCCACTTTGCTTGGTTTTGGAAAAGTCAACACATGGAAACAGGAGGCATAGCTGTGTTTATAGGTAAGCCAGGAAGTCTATAGGTACCCACCCAGAGAGAGAGTCCCATTGGAGAAACATGTATTAGCACAGGGGAGAAATGATTTGAATCACATAATGTTAAGCTGAAAGAAATTCTTAGGCAAACCTGACTCATGAGAAAATGGATACCTGATGTTAGCCAGGTGATGCCAAAGCCAAGGCTAGTACTGGCACAACTGTTGAATTCTTTTTTTATGTCTAGTGTCAAGGCCTGTGTAGTATTGCTAGCTTAAGCTTGGTTTCCCATATAGAACTTAAAATAGTAACATCAAGCCATGGGATACATAAGAGAAATCCAAGGCAATTGTAATTTCTTCAAAGAAGACTATTTTTGATGCTCTATGAAATAACAAAAATCACATTCAAAGAATGCACTCTTGGCCTGCATTTTCCTTATAACAATTTAGGCAAGTAGATGATTGGCACAGTCTTTTCCAAAGGCTCCTAGATTAATTTTTGGTGACATTGCTAGGAAATGTCCATGAAATATTGTGGGTGCGTGGAAACCATGCATCAGTCTCTAACATACTGTGTAGATCACATCCTACCCTGCGAAAATGTTCTGTTCCCAAAGCCCCTTGGAACTATGGATGCTTTTTTTTTCTTATAGAACAATGTTCCAATGGATGGTTATCTCCCCAGGCTATCACAAAGGCCTACTAGATTCCCCAAGTGGCTGAAATGGAATGAATGTGCTCAGAGGGTGTCGAGGCCCTGACTTCAGCCCTTCCAGGAGTGCTGGATAGAGTGTTAAAGTGGCAGAGACTATTATATCCTTTCCTCCCTTTGGAAGAACTTGGCAGCATTTGAATGGAGTGAAGGACGAGGGTTTTCGGGAGTGGGGGCTTGGTGGGGAAGCGAAGGTCTCCTCTGGAAACAATGGAGGAAAGCTCCATGTTAAAGGGGAAAGGAGGAGACAGGAAACCTCTATTAAATTGTTTATAACTTGGATTGTTTCTGAGGCCGGAACTGACAACTGTGTTTTCACAACGTAGAAAAGGATGAGATCAGTTCCACAGCCCTCTTCTACATAAAATGGCTAAAAAGATCTCAGTGTACTTTCGGGGGACAGGTAAAGTTCAGGAAATCAGGAGTTGAGATATTACAAACATTCTTCCAGTTTGAAGATTACTGATAGTTATCACTGATGTCCTTTTATACAATCCTTAACATTCCTAAGTATAGTATAGAAATGGCTCAAATTATTGCTTAGGTAAGCAATTATGTAATAATAATAATAACAATAAATACTTATTATTACTATTATTGTTGTTGTTATTGTTCCAGTTAGACAAAGAAAAGTTTTCTCATTTTGTGAGCTGGGCTTTGATCGTTTTTCACATTAGGACATATATTCTTTGAGACCTGGGGTTTTTGTTTTTTTTTGCGGAAATGTCAGGCTGTCTACTTTAGATTTACTGGTGACTGTGGCGGGTGCCAAATGCTTCAAGAAGTTGATGAGTGCATTCTTTTCCTCACTGGCCGATGTTTCTGGAACCAGGATATTTTTTCTTGTGTCATGCTTAAAACAGTATGTAACAGAAAAACCTTCAAAAGGCTTATAGTGGATGGATTTATATCATCTGAAAGGTATTTTATGCACCATGTTCCAAAGTTAGAGAAAACAGCTAAGCAAGAAACCTTCTTAAGGCACAGACATTGTCATGGCGTCTGGGTGGGCCTAAGAGGCATGATTTCTGGAGGTATCATAAGACTTGCTGGCTCTAAAATACTCATTTTTCAGTGTCCAGAAGTCCCTGCTTTTAGGACAGTCCTGGGAAAACTACTGACTCTCCTAGCTCCGACTTTCCCGTCAAGTACGTTTACCAGGTCAGGTTCAGCATCAGCCTCTGACAAGCAATGGGGTGGCCTCAGTTTTATGTTAAAACTGGCCAGAACTTTGCTTCCTTTCCTTCCATAGTATGTTTATGCTTTATTTAAAATAATAATGCTAGGGGCTGACGAGATGGCTCAGTGGTTAAGAACACTGGCTACTCTTATAGAGGACCCAGGTTCAATCCCCAGCATGCCCATGGCAGCTCATAACTGTCTATACCTCCTGTTCCAGGGGATCTGACACCCTCATATAGACATACATGCAGGAAAAACACCAAATGTACATTTAAAAAAAAGAATGTTACTCATCCTAAGTCCAGATGATGGCCCTAATTGTATGGTATTCATGATCTACTTTTCAAAAACTGCCTTGTTTCCTCAGGAGGAGGAGGATTCTGTCTCTACTCATTGTCCAATTAAGTGGCTCAGCCATTGGCTCTGAGAATGTACAAATGCCCTCTTGCAGCAGTGATACGTGAATTCATTTGCTCATTGGGTGGAATGCTTGATCGGAGGAGTTCACTGTTATTTTGCAAAAATCAAAGTGCTTAGGCTCTTGGGGTATAAAATTAGAAAATTGATGATAGCACGAAAAAGCTTTAAAATGTGGACTATGGCATGGGGAGGGGTAACCTTACTTGGGATGAAGGGAACTGGGGATTAAGAGGAGTGGAGTGGTGCTGAGTGAGAGGCAGAGGCAGGCAAAGGATGAGCACGTACATGGTAAGCTTTGCCCAAGGTCACTTCCCTCCCTCCCTCCCTCCCTCCCTCCCTCCCTCCCCCCCTTCCCCCTTCCTTCCTCCCCCCTCTCTCCCTTCCTCCCCTCCCCTCCTACTGCTTTCCATCTCTTTCCTCCCTCCCTTCCTTCCTTTTTCCCTTTCTTCTTCTCTCTCTCTTACCTTTCCCCTCTTTCCCTTCATCTCCTCCTCTCCTTCCTCTCCCCTTCCTTTTATGAGCTGCTGGGAAAACCCAGGGCTCCATGCTAGGCAAGTTCTCTACCACTGATCTATACCTTCAGTCTCTTGATGTACTCCTAATGGCTCTCAGTTCTCCTGAATCTCTCAATACCTCAGTTCTTCATCTTGCTTTGCTTCACTCCAACTCCTGGATTCTAGTAGGTATGTCTTAGGATAAACTGAGTCCAGAATGTTCCCTCACCTGAGTGACTCCACCCACTGCTGTCTCCTGACACAGTTCAGCTTCCCTATTCCTGTGAGATTCTGGCTTGCCCTGATGCTGCCAACTTTGCTTGGCAGTTTCAACCAGAGACTCGGGAAATTTGTCTTCCTCTCCCAACTCCCCATGCTTCACCCAGTCGATCAGAAAATCTAACCAAGCATACTCTGAAATGATCTTTTATTCTCTGTAGAAACTGTAGTTCGTTCAGGAAGCTGAGCACTCAAAGGCTGGATGGCAGAAGGAAGGTATGGGGAAGCCAAGAAAGTGGTGAGAGACCCAGGGACGACTGTAGAAAATCAGAAGCCACAGCAATGTGGACTTCCCTAAAGTGCCATGTGCTTGGAACTATGCAAGAAGGGGCCAGCTGTGGGGGCTGAAGTGGTGGTAAGTGAAGCTGGTAGACAGAGTAAGCCTGGGAAACAGTTATCGTGGCCACTCCCCTTTTCCCACCCTCCGAGCTCTCTGCCAGTGCTTCTGGTTGACAAAGGGCAACTACAACTCTAGATAGCAAAGGAGTTCAGTGCTATGAGCCAGAGAAGTCAAGTTCCCAGGGCACAGAAAAAGTAAAGATGGGGACGAAAGGGATCCAGCAAGGAAAATAATAAAGGGAGAATAGCCAGCTCATATTAATCTTTTCTCTCCAGTACTTGGAAATGCTGAATGAGTTCAACGCCATCATTTGTTACATGGATGACTGGATTCCCTTCCAAGTTGTCTTAATTGTTTTCCAATTTGTGGCCCAATTCCATTTTTATAAACCATCATTAAAAAAACCAAACAATTTTAATGTTAGCATCTGGTAACATCTATCTCTTATTTTCAGAAGTAACCACTGTTTGGTATCTGCATTCTCAAGAGTTTTCTTGATATTGACTACACACTTAAAATTATGTCTACATATGCATATGTGTATATGTGTGCAGTATGTGTATATGTACATTAAAATGTAAATACATCTGAACTATGTTTATTCCATGGTAAATGAATTGCCATACATACTTATATAGGCCTTTTCAAACAAATGAGTTCATATTACACATTCTACACCATGACTTATCCTATGTTCTGTGATATGGTGTGATGAGTTGTAATCATTTAGACATTTCTTCTCCACATGAACACCTAGAGAGTTGATGTATTTTCTAGTGTTAATGTGATATGACACATGGAATACACAGTAGTCTTTCTGTAGACATAAGCATTTCTCTTTCAGCCTTTCAGTTGTAATCAATAGAAAAGTTAACCTATAGTAGTTTATACAAAAGACAAATTTAGTAGTTAAGAGGATGGATCTACACTTAGGACCAGCAGTCCAAGGTTTAAGAGGTATCACAAGGAATTGTTCTCTCTACTGTTCTCCATTGCTCCATTTTCTTTGCAGTGGCAAATGGCTGCAGGATCTCTGGGCTTCCATCTTCAAACCTCCAAGTCCACTGGAAGATAGCCGGCAACTTTCCCCATGTCTGAATTGATTATTATGGCAGGAATATACTTGTCTTAGCCAAGCCTAGGCACACGTTCCTTGTCCTGCCATGTGGCCTTGGGGGTGGGGACCAGATTGGTTCCCCAGACTACTCTTACTTCTGCCACTGGAAGGGGAAAGTATTTGAAGAGGGAAATAAAGTGTTAAGGGGTGTGCTCATTAAAATTTTGGATAGTTTTCTCAATATTGCCTCAACTCACACCGCCAGTGCCTACAGTATTTGAATGTAGCAGCATCCACATAGTATTAAGATACTAATATTTTCAGCATTTTAAGGTTCAGTGGATATGATGCTTAAGAATGGTGTCTCTTAATTCAGTGTCTCAAATGCCTGGTGACCACCCTCTTATGTGCTTAGCCAGCCTTTGTGTTTCTTTTTCTGTGAACATCTTTCTGTGAAAGACGGTAATATCTTTTGGTTATGGTTCAATGCGGTTGTGTTTTTCTTCTTGTTTGTTGTACCTCTTTAGATATTATGGAGATTAGGAGTGTGAGTTCCTAGTGAGCAAGACCTCACTGTAATCCAGGGTGTCACCTCCTAAAAAGCAGACATTGATAACATTTGCCATGTGAGTGAATAAATAAGAAGTACACAAATGAATGAGCTAAGAGTTTTCTTTTTTTTTTTTTATTTGTGTTAGGCTTCAGAGGACTATGCTGCTTCATGTATACTTTCCTTGAAGATTTTTCTGAACCTTTGAGGAAGCCTTTCTTTAAGCTGGGAGGAGCGTGTGGATGAAGCTGGGGGAGAAGTGTTCTGCACTGCCATTCAGAACTTTCCTCTGTGCTGCCCTGTGTTCCTCATCCTGTTGATAGGAGCAAATGGCCTACTAGGGTGACTCAGCCTCAAGAGCTCACATCCCATCCCTTTGAAGTGTCAGCCCCAGAGCCCTGTGAAGCTCCCATCTGCCACCAGAGTCGGCCAGTGCATTGCCTAGTTAAACATCCACGCAGGATCTCATAGGAACTTGAGAATCATTGTTTTTGGCTGGAATCCTGGGTTTGAGGTTTCTTTGTGTATGATTCTGAAAAAAGGATTTGGAAATATTGTCCTCCCTAATTCCAGAGTATGTATTGTGGGTGGGGGGTGGGGGGGCTGTCTTCCTTGCCACCTACCTTATAACTCAGGCAACTGAGGCCATTTCACACAAGTGCATTCATTCCTTTGATGAAGTCCGGAGATACCAAAGCAGCAGACAGAATACTTGAATGCTAATCCCAGATTTGTTAGATAAGTTATTCACCCTTGCAGTTCCAAGTTCCATTTTCCTTATCTGAAAACACGAAGCTTAGGAGTGACGATACCTATGTTCTTGCCAGCCCTATAACTCTGAGTGGAATTCTGAAGTCTGCTCTGCCACCAACACTGTGTCCCAGGAGTTTTGCCCATTACTCATGAGAATGTCAACATCTGGGTAAACAGATATTTTGGGGTCAGCTCTATAAAGCTCAGAAGTACGTATTGCATGTTGATTTTGGCACACAGACAAGCCTGAGTAGGGTCGTGTCAAGCATTTTACCACGCTAACTGCTGAAAGGCAGACCAATCATGGCAGTCTGGTTGAGCAGCCTGGGATGAAGAGTACTGGGCTAAGTCTCATGGCACAGAAGACCTCCAGGAAAAGTGAGGGGGGCTTCTGGGGGTGGATCTAGAGATCATAAAGACATTATTAGTATCCATGTTGGAAGTGGCTTGTGATACTATGTCAAAGCTACATTCTCAGACAACAGCAAAAGCTGTAAATAGATCCATGCAGCTTTCCAAGCATAGCAGAATAAAACTAAAGGAAAGCCAAACTAAACAGGCCCAGTCATTGCTTTGAGTGAGAATATTGAGTATTGCTCATGCTTCTAGAAAGAGTGGTCTCCATTTAGAACACTTGTGAGGGGGTCCTTTGGAGACAACCAGCCCCATCCTCCTAGGAGGAGTCAGAGCTGCAGAGGCGCACCAGAGGCAAAGCCCCTTTCAAGAGGGAGGTCTCATGCTTCAGAAAACTGAGGATTTGTTCAATGTTACTTTAACTGGCATGTGTTTCAAAGAAAAATATGTTAGGTTCCAAGACTACATGACTGAGAATCTTAAGATGACCAAGAATTATTACATTATGTTAGAATATCCTTTTTTTTCATTTTGTCATAATTTCAAACTCACAGAAAATTCATAAGAGTTGCACAATTCCTATATATCATTAACAATTTTCTTCCATTTTTTTTTTTACCAATTCTCCTTGTTTTCCTTTCCTCTCCTTTTCATATATGTTTATTTCATGTGTACATTCACAAATGCATTTTCCCCCAGAACTACTGTTTAATAGTAAATTATAGACCTGATGATTTTTTACTTATAAATGTTTCACTGTATGTTTTTCTAAAAATAAAGATCAATGTTACATAACTATGCTACCATTACCTAAAGCAGGAAATGAGTATTGCCATATTATCGGTGTTTGATTTTCAGCTTGTGTCTGTTTCTCCAATTTGTCCCAATCCTCTGCTGCAGAAGGAAACTCTGGATGCACCATGTGCTGTACTCAGCTGACATGTCTTCAATCTAGTGTTCAGTCTGGAAGAATTTCTGGAGCTTTGTGTTTCATGGTATTTTTGATGAATACAGGCCAGCAATTTTGTGGAATGTCCCTCAATTAGGATTTGTTTGATTTAGCAAAATTTTCTCTTTGCTCCATGAGCTGCTTCATTGGGATCTGATTGGCTGCAGGAAACATTTTCTCCAGTTTGGCAGTGAAAGACTTCTGCAAACTCTCCTTCTTGTTTTGGGGGCTTTCTCACCATCCCTCTTAGACATGGCCTATCTGCAAGGGATGTGTGAATTTTGCTTGTCATAAACTGTTCCCTGTGTATATAGTGATGAATGTGACAAGATAGAATCCTCTTTTTTTTTCAGAATTAAATGGTAAAAACTTAAGCTACATTAAAAATAGTATTAGATTTATAGTGTATAATTTAGATTATTTGAAAAACTAAACTGTATTGTGGACACATCTGTTTACAAATTAATGCCTGCAGTTTATGAACTTTCCCTTTTGTTTGATTTATAGGGGGGGTTGCTATGATATGAGTCCAGTTAGATGGGTTTCATTATTTAGGCCCCCAAACAGGCTTACTCTCAAGCAGGCTCTTTTAAAAGTTGGTCCCATGGTAGGAAGTACAGAAATGACAATGTTGTGATGTTCCTGTGACTCTAAGTAGGATTTATCATGTTTGAAGACCCCACATTACATTGTCAAACCAAGGAGAGCAGAAGACAATGGGATGGTGTAGGATGAAAGGGCTATCCAGTCTTTCACCTGCTTCTTGCAGTCAACTGAGGGTTTCCAACTTGGACACCAGACAAACCTGGCAGCTGGCTGAGATGCTCTCTAGGGAGAAACATGGAATCAGACTCTTCAGGGTACAGTAGTAGTTAAAAACTGCCGAGTGAGAACTATAAAGAGTTCCATTTGTGGCAGGAAGGAGGCAAAGATAAACTAAGATTTGTTCCATGTAATTTCATTTCCCCTTTTGAGTCTATTTCAGGCTACATGGAACTGTGTCCATGTTCCATCTCAAGGCCTCTCAGGAAGGCCAAGCAAATGCCACTTGGTCAGGTTGCATGTACCTTATCTAAAACGGGCTCAGGAGTGCCACTTTTGTTTTGGAGTCTGTCAGATTTTGCAATGTTTGCCTCAACCTCACTGATTGAGTGTCCCTAATTTAAAAATAATGAAATATAAAACGTTGTATAATAAGATTTTTAAAGCATAATATTGATATTCCAAGAATGTTGGATTTCAGATTTAAATTTTGGAGTAGGGGTGCCCAACCTGTACTTAGTTTGTGTCATGTGATGCCTATCTGAAATGACCAGCAGTATTCCTATGTTCTTAAGATTCCTTACAGAGATTTTGTGGAGTCTTACGCTTTTCATTTATACTCTACTTTTCTACCTAAACACTAACATTCTATATTTGCCTCCTTTTCTTCTTCCTAAAGGTACATTTTAGTGATTTGTTTCCTATTAACACAAGTATATTGTCTCATCTTTAATGACCATATGCTTTTCTATTGTATTCCATTGAGTTATTTAAGTAGTTCCTTATTGGTCATTCATTACATTCAGTTGTTTCCAATATTTTGCTGTCACATCAATGCTATGCTTCTTTGTTTACCTAAGTACAGATGTGTTTGTAGAATAAATACCTCCAAATATGTCTGGATTAAATTGGTGCCATAATTTGGATATTGAATGTTCCTCAAAGGTCCTTGCTGAGGCTTGGCCCCCAGGGTGACACTATGGGGAGGTGGTGGAAACTTCAAGAGGTGGAGCCTTGAGAAATCTTCAGGTCATTGGGAATTTTGGAATCCCAGTCCCCACATTGGTCTCTTTTGCTTACCGACCACAAGTTGATTTGCTTTGCATTGTGGTCCCCTTATGACTGTCTCACACCCCCCCCCCCATCAGTGACCTTTAGACTCTGAAACTGATCTGAAGCAAACCTTTTCTCTCTGTAAGCTCTTTCCTTAGGGATTTTGTTGTAGTGTCAGAAGACAGACCCAACAGGTGAGTTCTATTTAATGTGGAGCTATCTGAGTGAGTTTGAGAATGGTCAAAATGCAGGGCTATTGACTAGGGAAAATAGGACATGTGTGCACCACTAGAGGCACATGTGTAACCACTCATCTATGTCCTCTAGTCTAGCAAAGTGAAGGTGTGAGTTATGACAGAGGTAGAAGAAAGCATTACTCTTCTAGACCCAGTGACTAGTCATTGATATGGTCCATGAAATTTGAATGTCAAGTGTCCATTTTTTGGGGAGAAGGTTCATCAGCTTCCCATGGAGAGGAAGTACCATCAATACTTAGGGGACACATAGTCCTGAAACAGTCTCTTGGAAGCTAGGTCTTGGATCAGACTGTGAACCTGGAAGCTTCAGGATGAAGGAACAAGTTAAGAGACTAGTAACTAGTTCATCAAAGCTGGTTGGTGACAGTGAAAATAAACCCCTGTTCAGATAAGAGCTGGTGTCTCAGTGGCTCTGTCCTCCTGCTTCTCTTCCACCAACATCAAAGAGACAAGGCAGACAATGCAAGAATTCTGTCTCATAAACTCAAGAGGCCTTTCCTGGACAAGTTGTCCCATTCCTTGCAAATAACTCTCCTAAGCCCCAAACCATTAACGTAATTTCCTATGCCAGAGTCTCCAAGCAGTGGGTGATGTTCCCATGAGAAACTGGGTGTTTGTTTCACTAGGGAAAGATAAACAAACTAGATAGGATCTCTGTATCAGGGCATCAACCCCTTCCCCATCCTTCTGCACTTAACGCATTAAGCATTTCCTCACACTTAGCAGGTATGGAAAGGTGAGAAAAAGGCTTAGAGAAAATATTGAGCTGCCCAAGAAGATATAAAGACCCAGAGTAAAGAAAAAGCTGTGACTTCCCATCCATTTATATTTATTCTCTCACCAAGTAACACTGAAGAGAGACTTCTCTTCTTGATCTGTTGTTTCTAGGATTCAGGGAAGAAAAAACACAGTGGCTGAATCGGAGTCTTGAGTTGATTTCCAGCTAGTCAGTCTCTGGTTAAATGACCATGGGTTCATCTAATGAGGTTCAGAGTCTACATTTATAAAAAGGCATATAACATCAACACATATACCTCAAGATCATATAGGTTAGAGACTTGGCATATTCTCAACATATACCAGCTAGCCAGTAACTGTTGGAGGTCATTAGTACTAATCCCAAAGAATTGATTGCATTGTAGCTTGGTTATACCAGAGCCAGAATTAGCACACCATTCTCTCACTCCTGTTCTCTTTGTGTCCTTGGGTCAGATGTGGCCTCTTTATATGCAGACATAGCCCAGGTAATTGCATTGCATAGTGAGAAAATGCAATGCAGCTGCACACAGCTGGAAGTAAGGCTACTGGTTTTTATAGCTTGTTTCTTGACCAACAGCATCAGTGTTACCTGGGAACTTGTTAGGAATACAAATCCTCAGGACCTACCACAGACCCACTCCATCAAACTCTCTGGGGATGTATCTAGCAACCAAATCTTAAGAACCCCCTCCTTCAACCTGAGGTAGTACTGACACATGCTAAAATGAGAAAGCCACTGGCCTAGGCTTCAGGTTGCCACTGAACATCTCCATTCCACACATGGAGAGCTTGTATGGAAGAAGAAAGCCAAATGACATGTGGGTAGCTCATAGCCAAATTCAGTGAATGACTGCACAATCTTGCCTCTTCTTGAATGCTGTCCTATATGGCTGGGAACAGGCTGTCAGAGTGTAAACATTTCCTTTTCTCTCCCAGCTTCTCTCCCACAAGACACAAGGTAGTTCCTGCCTAGGCATCTCAGATTACCATTCCTTCCCCCAAACCAATGAAAAGTCTCTAATCCCTCCTGTGTTTACTTAAAGGATGAATTTGATCAGAAAGGATGAATGGGGAATGCAAAGTCCTAGAAGGGCTTGGGAAAAAAAAAAAAAAAACAAACTTTCTTTTCCAGTGGTGGGAACACACCCTTTCTTACTAAGCTTATTATGAACTGGTGCATTTTAAAATTACAGTTGTGGATCTGCTGGCCTCTTTCATCAAAGCCCTCCATTGTGTTTTCAAAGGCAGCTCTGACCTTACCCTTGGTACACAGACTTTTGCAGTATTTCCCCCGAGCACATGGGAAATACTCTTGCAGTAATGGATTGATTCCACTGTGCCATATCCATCTTGTGGGGTAATAGTAGTTCAACATCAGCAATTTCTGATGGTTTTATCTAACATATGCACTCACATTGGCTTATACAGGACTCTTTCTTTTAGCTTTACTTGAAAGCAAAGGCATATTCTTTTTTCTAAGGACTTTTGGAAACAGAAAATCTCCTCTTTTGTGGGACCATCTAGAGTTTGCTACTTCCTGGCTGGGCCCTTGTTTATTTCCCTTACCTATCCAAGCTTCATATTCTTCACATGTAAACAGAAGTTCTGTTTGGGTTACATTGCTCTGGGTCGTGATGAGGCATCATGCAGTATCTAAAATGCTGCCTAAGTTTGAGTTGCTTTTGGATGTTTCTGTATCCTTCTGTAACTAGGCTGGAGATAACACTGTTGTGTTAAAACACATCTCTCTCTTTCTGTCCTTCCTGCCAACTCTCTTGTCCTACCTAACATTCGTGATGAGCCTCTAAGTTCTGTCTTACATAGAAATGGAGGGAGTAATTTTTACTAATTACACTTGTTTTTTAAAGCAATTTCACACATGTACAGAATACATGTTGATCACTCTCATCCCCAAATACCTACCACTCTAGTTAACTCCAAATCCTCCCCACAAATCTCTCTGTCCCATTCACACCTATTCACTGTGTTTTATGACCCATGAGACTGACCAGAGCTTTGTGTGTTCCCATTGGTTTGGAGGTGTTCACCTTTTTTGTTGGAGCCTGATGGGTTCAGCAGTGGGCACACAACAAAAGACAGGAGTTCCCCCTTTCCCAGAGTCTGTCAACAGCCAATGGTTCAGAGGTAAAGGGTAGGGTCTTAAGAAGCACAGCTTGCCCACAACAAGAATTGCTAGGCCTGCTGTGTGGGCCCAGTGCAGGTAACTATACTTGTTATGAGTTATTAATTACAATAGTTGATTTGAGTCTGGTAAATGGCATTTTGCAGCCTTTTATCCTGCCTCCCAACTCTTTTTTTTTTTTTTTTTTTTTTTTTGGTTTTTCGAGACAGGGTTTCTTTGTGTAGTTTTGCACCTTTTCTGGAACTCACTTTGTAGACCAGGCTGGCCTCGAACTCACAGAGATCCGCCTGCCTCTGCCTCCGCCTGAGTGCTGGGATTTAAAGGCGTGCGCCACCACCGCCCAGCCTGCCTCCCAACTCTCACATACTTCTCTCCCCTTTCCCACAATGTTTCCTGAGTCTTAGATGAGTGATATAAAATATCTTGTTTTGAGTTTCTTTTACTGTATCTTCTGTAGCCATGAGTCTGCTGGTCATTTTTTCCTGTTCATTTCAGGGAGCAGCTTTTCTGAAAAGCCCCAGAAGCTTTTGTCTGAGTGTACTGGATAGTTTTATGTCAACATGACACAGCCAGAGTCATCAGAGAGGAGGGAGTCTCAGTTGAGAAAATGCCTCTATAAGAACAGACTATAGGCAAGCTATGTAGGACACTTTCTTAATTAGTGATTGTTGGGGAAGGACCCAGCCCATTATGAGTGGTGCCACTACTCCTGGGCTGGTGGTCCTGGGCTCTATAAGAAAGCAGGCTGAGCAAGCCCTGGGGAACAAGCCAGTAAGCAGCACCCCTCCTGGGCCTCTGCATCAACTCATGCCTCCAGGTTCCGGCCCTGTTTGAGTTCCTGTCTTGACTTCCTTTGATGATGAACAGTAATGTGGAAGTATAAGCTAAATAAGCCCTTTTCTCCCCAAGGTCCTTTGGTTATGATGTTTCACCACAGCAATAGTAACCCTAACTAAGACAATGGGTATCAGTCACAGATGTTTAAAAGGCAGTTTGCTGCTTTGTTGATTTAGTTAGATTATCAGTAATAAGTTCTCCATCTGTGCCTACATAGTCCTGAGACCCGGGTTGTTAGCTGAGCTCACAGTATCAGGTATGGGTCATTGTTTCTCCCTTCCCCTCCCACTGTAGAGCAGATCTTCCACCCAGCCAATCAGAGCATAATTGGGGTCCCCCCCCCCCGTCCCTGCCTGTACACTTTGTAAAGATATGAAAAAGTGTATATGGTGATTAGATGGTAAGAGTGACTGCAGTGCCTATTTCTTTCCACCTTAGATAACCAAATAACCATTATTATTCTTTATTTCCAAACAAGAAATATATTTGTGTTTTAGACTCTCCTTTTCCTCCTCCTCCTCCTCCTCCTCCTCCTCCTCCTCCTCCTCCTCCTCCTCCTCCTCCTTCTTAAGTTTTTTGACACAAGGTTTCTCTGTGTAGCCTTGGGTGTCCTGGAACTCTCTCTATAGAAAAAGCTGGCCTTAATCTCACAGAGATCCACCTGCTTCTGCCTACCAGCTGCTGGAATTAAAGGTGTGTACCACCAATGCTGGGCTTTTTTAGACCCTTAATTGGAGGGGACAGCCCAGTGAGTGAGTACATAACCTCTTCAGCTGGAAAAAGCAACGAGAGACTTGGCTTAACCTCTGCATGTCTCAGTTTTCCTGCTCTGCACATCAGGATTACGTATATACTTTAATCTTGCCGATGATTTGAGTACTTGATAGAGTTGTTGCTTCATGAAAATGCTTGGTGTTTGGGGATGCAGTACTATGTAGACAGATGCTATTGCATTAAGAATTAGCATCATTCTTTGTCTATAGACAACATGTCAAGAAAGTGTCTTTTATTATAATTCACAGGAAGTAAGAGAATAGAAAAGCTTAATCCCTGCAATCCTCCCTGACCCAAGAGTTTCACAAGTTCAAGGCCAGCCTGCATGACTTAGTGAGACCTTGTCTCAAAACAAAATGTAGAAAGAAGTCTTTGGATATTGCACCTGCATAGAATGAATATACAAGATACTAGATTTAACCCTTAGTACCTTAAAAAAATCTGTTTATTTACTTAGTTAATTAAGTTTTAGAGGAACCATCATCACTACAGACATTTTGAAGGTGTGATAATAATTATTTTCAGGAGCCTTTAAGAGTAAGGTCAGTAGCTACCCAAGCTGTTGCTTCCTAGGATGTAGTAGAATAGAGTCCTGAAGGATTGTCTTTCTATCTAATTGCCTATGTTCAAAAAGGTAAATGGGAACCTGACACCCTGGAGGCTGGACTGTTGACAAGAGACCCTTTGAATTTTCAAAGACAGGTGTTGATTGGAACTTTGCATGTGTTTCCAGCCAGTCTTGTTTACAAAACGACCCTGTTCTTGGAAGTAAACAAGGAGAAACAACTCAATCTTCTCATTGACAGATTGGCTTGCTCTTTGATTGTAGCTGGTTGTGTGGCTTGTCCATTTATTAGTGGCTAACTAAAGACGGTATGATGTCACACATAGACAATTGAGAAGCAGCACTTTCCTTAATGAGAAACGGTTGTGTTTTGTGGAACAATGGGTAATTGTATTTGCTTTGATCTGATTTTAATCTTGATTCTTTTTCTTGTCTAGTTACAGAGCTGTTTGTAGCCTTTTCTTTATACCAGGCTATGTAGATATAATCCATACAGATAGGAAAGGCCACATAGATTGTCTTATAACTCTGATCTAGTGACTTAAGTGCTCTGTCATTGGGGAGTGGGGTAGAGTGAGACATCCTGTATAATAAGATAGCAGACTTTGATGAGTTTAGATATATATTTTGAATTTTTTTGTCGCTTCAAAACATTCCTTTGCCATTGACATCTCCATCTAGCAACGTTGGAACACTTTTGGTTTTTCCTTAAAGAGTAAAGCTGTTAAGTACAGCCTAGTGTTTTCCTGTTCTCTTTCTGCTTCCTGTTCTTTGCTCGAGTTGCATCTTCACATTCAGAGTCCTACACTTTTGTGTTTATGCATCACCATAAGCTGATCTGAAAATCAACCCCAAACACCTCAATCATATAGGTAGGTTCTGGTTCCCTTCCTGTGGGGCAGGCAGGCAATGACTGACAAGTACCTTGGAAGTGAATAGTTAAGCAAATGAACAGTGAGTTAGTGCCCTTGGTAGTTAAACCCAAGCATGTCAAGATGGAGAAATCCCACAGTCCATCATTCAATGCCTGTGTGATGGTAACTGAGATTTTTCTTACATTTTTAATTTGACAAATGCCCCCCTTACCAGTGTTTGTTGTGAGTGTAAAAAGATAAAGCTTTCTACAAAAGTAATCTGACTCTTATGAAGCCCTGAGTGAGAGTTTGCCTTGACTGGACATGTAGGAAATGAATACTGAGGTTGGATCAGGTTGATTTTTTTTAATTTATTTTTTTTAGTTATACAAATAATAGGTTTTGTGACTTTTCATGCATATAAGTATCACTGTCATTTGCTTATATTAACCCCTCACTTCTGGCCATCCCTTCTCACAGGTCTCTTTTCTGCCCTCGGAGAGTCCCTCATCTGATTTCATGTCTCTCATACCCACATGCTTGCATGAGTACATTCGTGAAATCTTTTTATCTCTTTCCTTCTTTCCATTTATCACTATTATTATTTTCTGATATGATCTTATCAGGTAGCTAGTTTGTCCTCAGACTTGGAATATTTATGGCCCAGCCTTCCAAGTGCTGAGATTACAGATGTTTACCACCACACCAGTCTTGGCAAAATTTTTAGATTTTCTTTAACTCTAACATCAGATAGAAGTAATTTTGTCTTGTTTATTAATCTTAGCTCTTAGACTACATCCTGGTCCATATAATTTTCTTACTGGATGTTTTAGTTACAGAATCATTTTATTAATTTTGTAGGGGTTCTGGCCTATTTATTACCGGGCTGGTAATTTGCATAGGAAATGCTTCCCTGGTGGGCTTTTTCTTCATCAAATATTGAGCTTGAAAGCTAACTCGTGTTTAATTTACTTTATCAATTTTAAGAGAGAGAGAACACAATACAGTTTATTAAGCTCTTAAACCTGTTGACATGATCTTCTCTGCTGTTGTCTTTCAGTCATGGTAGACCAGTTAGTTCCAGCCTATCACTGAGCTACATTGCAGCCTACTCCTCCTGAAGGCTCTGTCCTGTCCTAGCACCATCACTAACGGAGTGGCCATCTTTACACTCTAGAAATTTGTCTGCACAAACTCATACCTGCCAAATGCAATTCCTACTTGTTGCATACCCAGCCTTCCCTGTCTCTGGGCCTAATCAGAAAAGGAACACTTATATCTAATTATCTTAATTGCCTTCCTATAATACCACATGGTAGATAAGAAACACGTGAGCTAAAATTTGTTTATCTCACAGTGTAACACACAGATTCCAGACATATTATCCCACTTTAGAGAGAATTAAGGGGGATTTATTTTCCAGCTCCTTCGTGTTATGCACCCCAAACCATTTCAGGGACTGCACACCTAACTTCAACAACCTCAGTTTGGGGGGTGTTTGTGTACTTTTACTGTGCAATGGATTTGCCACTAACAATTGACTTTAGGCAAGATGTTCTGCTTTATTGGATTTACATTTGACAAAATTACAGTCAGTCATTTGGGATCTAACTCTAGTTGGTGCCTTTCTTCCTAACCCTAGTCTATTGAATATGGAGATTGCTTCTTTCATTCCCTGCTCTGGGACCTGACAGTTGCATTTTAACAGAACCTATTCTGATGGCTACAGAAGTCTCATACTTCAGTAGGCATCCTATGTCAACTCCAAAGTTGATGAATTAATTACAGGCTGGTCTCTTGGTTTTAGTCAAAATAATCTGACTTCCTTTCTAGAAAAAAAAAAAAGTACATGTCGTTTCCTTTTTTTTCTCCTCTGTTCTTTCTTTCTTTTTTTTTTTTTTTTTTGCCCCCTCCCCCCATTCTAATCAGTAGATCAAAACTTTGGGCTCTGCTTAACCCTTATTCAAACATCACTTCAGAAGTTAACACATTTGAGTTCCAAAAGCAATGCTTTTAACTTCTGTCCCATGGTCAATAAGGGGCTAAATCGATCTATAAACAGTGTCAGATGGTGTCTCACACATGGCACTTAAGAAACCTTACTCCTGATAGTGTCTTGACCTCAGGCCCCCACCCCCCTGCACCCCCACCCCCGATCAGGCAGTCTCAGTGACACTGAACAGGGAGGCATCAAAGAAAGGGCCTGTGCGGTCCCACCAGCCTGACAGCAGCTTGGCCTCTGGGGTGAAATGTGGCGGCCGGACAAGGGTGTTGAAGACAGGGCAGGCATGGGACTGACATGGCCACTGAGTGTTTAGTTAGGCTTGTTGCCTGACTGGGATAGACAGGGCTCAGGGTCGTTTGTCTTCTACTGGTTGCATTTCTGACTCTGCTTTCTTTTCAGTTACCTGGACGCTTTGCAGTGGGAGTGGATGGAAGGAGTTAAGGAGTCCCATTCAAGGAAACTAAAGCAAGGCAGGATCAGAACCGGAGAGGCTCCAGGTTATCTCCTGGGGCTATCAAGAGCAGTATGTGTCACACAGAGCAACACTTGGGCTTAGGGAAATATTACTGATCCCTGATAGCACCTCCCCTAAACATTGACGTCTTTGCCTAAGAGTGTTCAGTGACCTCCCCCGTCACCTGCTGGAAGACACAATAGGGATATAGGGATATCAGAGAATGGACACCAAGTTTCTTGTCTGTTAGTAGACAGTTTTGGGGCTCTTCCAAATAGAACCTCAGGGGTCCTTTATGGGATTGTGCCCAGTGTTTGGTGACTCATGAAGACACTCTGTATTTGCTTGCTGTTTCCTGTCTCATTACTTCACTGTCTCACATCTGCTCCCTGGGGTACTCTGCAAATAAACTAACCATCACCCAAATCCTTTTGTCAGGGCTTGCTTTGGAGGACACCCAAACGAAGACTGAGCCAGATACAAACTCAGTTGTCAATGTCACAGAGAATTCTTAGAGCCCTTTGCAAGTTTTATTTCCTACCAAGTTGATATCCTAAACCTTGGTTTGAGTTCCTCAGACACATGCCTAAAATAAGGATTTGGGGACAATGAGCTTATTTGGCAGGGGATTCTGGGTAACACTGGTTGGAAAGTAGGGAAGTGAGATAGGGAAAGGTCATAAAGTAATTGCTACTGTGATTCATTGGCCCCTGATCCTTTGGAGGCATAGCTTTCTTTGGCTCCCATTCTTGCAGAGGCACCACAATCTTTGGGTCTCCTATGTCCTGAAACGTGGTAGACTTTACATCATCATTGTTCCAGCCAAAGAGCAAAGAAATTGAGGTACCAAGGCCATAACTCCTCACCCACCGTTGACTGTGAGCCACACTAGTGACATTAATTTTCTGGCACTTTTGGGATGCCCTATACTCATATAATAATGGCACTATGTCCAGGAAAAAAAAGTCATAAGGAACAGAGTCTCAAGTGAGTTGTAAGAACTTTCTGAATATTATAGGTAAATTCTAAAGGATTTTGGGAAGGGCACTACAGCCCCCACCACACTCCTCAAGACTGAACACCTACATATACCTCTGAAGTAAGAGAATGCAAGAGGACCATCCTTTTTTTTTTTTTTTTTTTAATTAGGCATTTACAGAACTCTTGTTATGTGCTGGTACTGCAATGAAGCTCAAGGTAGATGGAGTGTGTGGTGCTTTTTGTGGCTTTGTGTGTGTGTAGCTGCTCCTGATCTATGAGGAGCTCCATGTCACTGTCACACAGGGGCAGCTGTGCATACTGTCATGACTTCTCCAACCAGCTTTCCTAAGTCCATGTATAGCTGTGCAGAACATTGCACTGCTAATCAGACTCCTGTCTCTATTCTGTCCTTGAAGAGCCGTGTGACCTTGGGGGAGTTATCTTGATACCAAGGTCCTTGTTTTCCTCTCTGCTAAATGAGATAGCTGGCGTAGAATGTCTCTCAGCCTTGAAATGCAGCGGCCAAGGATCCACCTGGATAAATGGGTATGGTTTCAGGGATGTTGGTCCTATGTGGCTCCCTAGCTGTGAGCAGCTTCTGATCTGCAGTTGTTTCAGGTGAAGAGATTCCTACAGTGGTGGAAGAGTCAGATCTAGGAACTCAGTTTTGTAATTAATACCAGTGAAGCTCCAGGGGGCAAGATGACTTAGGTCATCTCTTCCAGCTGAGAGGACAGATTGGAGTCACACCTTATTTCCTAACATTTGATTCCTATATCTCTCTATCAATACACAAAGCACATTTTCTTACATGGAGTCTTGGGCTAGGGAGATGGCTCCCTGGGCAAAAGTGCCAGTTCTGCAAGCATGAGTACCTGCATTTGAATTCTCAGTACTTACTTGTGTTAAAAGCTGGACCAATCTAGAAGAAACTAGAAGCTTCTGGTTCAGTGAGAGAGCCTGTCTCAAGGAAATAAGGTAGGCAATGATAGAAGAAGGCATGCAAGATCCTGCTCTGGCCTTCATATATGTGAGCATGAACACAGACACCCTCACACTCAAGTGCATGGAACACACACACACACACACACACACACACACACACACACACACACCAAGCACCTGAGTCTCAGTATGTAGACTAGGCTAGCCTTAAGTTCATGATACATTTGCCTTAGACATTCCAGTTGTCTATAGATTACTACCAGTTGTCTATAGGTATATCACCACGCCATGTTTGGATGACACTTTTTTGTAGCAAAATATGGGAAACAAAGCTTCTGAGATGGCAGATGAATGATTATAGAAATCCACTTAATTAACTGTGCTCATGAAAGCTATTGAGGGTCCAACCGCAGACTCTCAGAGGCTTTAGCCTTTAGACATGCTGTCCTTGGTTGAACACAGCACACCTCCCACTATTGCAGCCTCTAAAGGCATATATCCAGCAGAAAAGGTGGATCAGGTAACCAAAATTCTGCCTTTCACAGGTCTTATCATGAGGTATAGGTCAGTCAATGACACATGCATTGTTTAGTCTTGGTTAGCCTATCTTCAAGATGCTAGCTTGGTAGCAGGGTTGGCCAAGGAAAGTAAAGAGAATTGTGGGGAGAAGTTGGACAGTCTATCCTGTCTAGAAAATGATTTAGATGCAAAATCTATTCCCTGGGGCAGCACCCATTGGTGTCTTGACCTCAGTTAGAACAGTCAGATGATAACCTTGACATTTCATAGGCTTGCATACAGCCTGTGATCACAGATATGTAAACCACTGCCTATCTTCTAACCTGACTCTCTTGTTTCATCTAAGTCAAACTCTAAAGTTAAAAATACAATTTGGTATGAACCCTTCTGGGAACCAAAAATCCCAATGTTAACTGGAGAGTGCTAGAAAATAGTCTTAGTCCTTACCTACTCACTGAAATCTCTCTCTGGCCTGGGGATTGAACCTGGGTGGGGTCTTGTACCTGTTAGACAAACTCAATAACACTAACCTATATGCCCAGCCTTCAGAGCTACAATTTTTCAAAGATTCTCACTAGTGTTTTGTGTGTATATTTAAATTTAAGACTTGCTGATGCAGACAAGAAGTGCTGCTTGAAACAAGTGGATACTTCCTTGAGTGAAACTACTAAAAAAAAAACAAAAAACCTGTTGAACAAAAATAGATTGCTCCAGGAGACCCTGCAGACAAGTGGAAAACTGGATTTCATTCAAATAATCAACAATGTACTCCATCTAAAGTAATGCTGAGTGTCATGAGTAAATATTGAAACAAACATGGAACTTTAAAGAACAATGGGCTTTGATTCTCTTCAAGTATAAATGGATCTGAAGATGCTGTTGGTATTGATACATTGCCTTAGTGCATGAAGGGAAATACATGTGGGTTAAGCCTGTCCAGATACCCAACATTTTAAGATTTTTACATCAAGTAGGTCTCAGTCATCAAATTCCTTCTCTTGTTCTAAAACCCACAGAAGTAAATGTCAGTATGATTTTTGAAACATCATCAACCTTTCTTGGTGGAGACTCTGAGATATTTATAAGGAATGAGGATGACATTTCACTTTTTCCTTCAGAAAGGCTGTTGTAAAACAAAACTGGACTAAGTAAATTTTATTGGGAGAAGTTAAATTTCTAAAGACAAACACTTGAACCAGGTGTTAGCTCACAGTTATAATGCCAGCACTAGAGAGGCTGAGGCAGGAGGATCATTGAGAGTCTGCTACATATGGACTAAATGAGATTACAGAGTCAGACTTTGTTTCTGAGTGGGAGAGAGAGAGAGAGAGAGAGAGAGAGAGAGAGAGAGAGAGAGAGAGAGAGAGAGAGAGAGAGAGAGAATAAACCTTTAAAAGGCAATGTCAAAGATCTGAGAAGCATAGTGGGTCATATATACATAAAAGACTTGAAAATAGCTGGGCAGTGGTGGCACATGCCTTTAATCTCAGAAGTCAGGAGGCAGAAGCAGGAGGATCTCTGTGAGTTGGAGGCCAGTCTGGTCTACAAAGTGAGTTCCAGGACAGCCAGAGCTGTTACACAGAGAAATCTTATCTCAAAAACAAAACAAAATGAAAAGAAAAGAAATAAAAATAGATAGATAGATAGATAGATAGATAGATAGACAGATAAATAAATGACTTGAAAGCAGGAGGGAACTCTGAGCAGCAGGGGAGGATGAGAAAGTAATGGGGAGTGAAAAGGACTAAAATGCATTATATGCACGTATGACACTATCAAAGAATGAAAACATAGCCCTTCGTTTGCAGGTCTTTGCAGTTTAAGTATAAAGCATTTTTTTTTTATATATTCACTAAAGCTGCACTTTACCAGTAGTTCTGTAACAGCAGCTTCCTGAAATGGAGGAAGAGCCTCTCACCCAGAAGCTGCACAAAGCCATCTCCGGCTGGAAGGTAATAGGAAGAGATTTCTACTCAACCCATGCGATTCTCATCCTCCAGAACTAAACATGTACAAGATGAAAGCTGTAGTGCAAGGAGCGGCAAAAGACCTTTAGGGGCTGGAATGAGTGGGGCCTCCTCCTTTACCTCGTGTGGATGAGCCTAAACCCAAGGCTGATATTCTGGCACAAACTTATCAATACTAAAGTGTAGATAGAAGTATCAACCTCTCTCCTAGTGGGGGGCAGGTGGATAAAATTTCACCTTCTTGCAGACGTGCCAGAAAGCGAAACGATAAACAGTTTAAATCAACGTTGAAGAAGGCTTTGGTATGTTGAGACCTCCTTTTAACTGTCTAGATGATTTTACAAATGTCCCTACTCTCCTTTCTTTTAGCATAGTTTCTAAAGAGTCAAAGCTGTATTCCTGATAACACACAAATGACTTCTGGTGGTATATAGATGTACATGTTTTCATTTACTTTAAATTACATTTATTTAATTATATTTATTCATTGATTTATTTGTATGTGTGTGCTCTTGTGTGCTTGTGTGCTTGTGTGTGTGTGTGTGTGTGTGTGTGTGTGTGTGATGGTACATATGCAGATGTTAGAGAAAAACCTGTGAGAATCATTTCTCTTCTTTCACCATGTGGGTCCCAGGGACCAAACTGAGTTTGTCAGGCTTAAAAGCAAATGCCCTTGCTCACGGAGCCATCTTGTTAGCCTAGTATTATATTTATTCAAAGGCTAATTCATAAATATGTTATTATTTACATTAATGTCTTTCTAATAAAAGGCAGTGGTTTTCTACTTCGGGTAGTATTATGGAATTTCTTCTTAAATATATTTAAGCCAAAGTAAGATTTCACTTAAAAGGAGTGATGAATATAATTAGCAATAGCACATGGAAGACTACTCAGTTGTCTGTTAAAATTAATAAATATAGAACACAAATTTGAATTGAAGAAATCCTAGTTCAGAATCTTATCCCCAGTGGTCTAAAGCTCTTCTATTTAAGGTTATCAATCTTCTCTACAGTTGTTTGTATGTCCCTATGTGATCAAGATACAACAGGTGAAATTTTACCTACTGTTAGTTAGCACATGGAAGAATAAACAAGCTGTCAAGGCATAGAAATTGGGAGCAGGAAACAGGGATGCCCAATAGTTGCTCCAGTCTTTATTACCACGCCTGTTATCACATGGTAACTCTGAACTCATGAAAGACATATAGCAGGTACACTCAAGAGTGTTTGGGATGGATGGGATGGTATGCACATGCCCATCTATAATCCTAGCACTTAAGAGGCTGAAGCAGGCAGAGTCAGTGTTCAAGGCTAGCCTGGGCCTATATAGCAAGATCCTGTCTCAAAAAGAGAAAGTGTTCATATATATAAAGCTTTACTGTAGATGGAAGCCAGAAATTTGTGCACAATAGTCAAATACTTTACCCTTGAACTCTATACCTAACCCAGGACATTCATTACATTATTTAAAACCCCACTGTTATTAAGTCTTGAGGACCTCAGTAAAAATATAAATACTATGGACTAGAAAATCTTTCCACAAGGCTCCTTGTGACTGTTAGGGTTTAGATTTGGAATGTTTTCCAAGAGTCCATGAGCTTGGTTTCCATTGCAGCCATCATTAGAGGCAGGACCTTCAGGATGAGTTTGGATGTTGAGAGATTTAGCTTCATCAAAGGATTAATTCATTCATAAATTCACAGTTAACTTATTGGCAGCTGGTGGAAACTTTAGGAGGTGAGTATGCCTTTGGATGCCATATCTTGTCCGTATATGTCCCTTCCTTTCCTGGCTTGTTCATCTGACCAAGATAGAATTCTCAAAATGAGCTAAGACTGTAAGATCTTTCGAGGTCTGTATTTGGAATGGGCAGAATGTCAATTCTTCTATATTCCATTTCTTGGAGTTGGTTATTTAGCCAGGCCATTGTCCAAAGGATAAAAAACAGACCTCTACATTTGATGGGAGTTGTTAAAAATGCATGGCATGGCAGAGAAATAACCAATAATTCTGTATTTAGTTTACCCTAACAGCATTGTGGCTCATTGCTTTGATAATCAAATCTAGGATCTTAGGATTTTATGAAACTAAAGCTTATTTCTTCTTGTCATCATTCAATAAAGATGGGAGGGAAGTCTGAGGACCTCTGCTCCACAAGGTCATTCAGTTCCTGTCTTTTCTATCCAGTTCATCTGCCTTAAGACCATGGAGCCTTTTACTGGCTCTTCTGCTCCCAGCCAGCATATGAGAGAGAGAAAATATAAAACAACTGTATAAAAAGAATGCCTGTTCTTCCTGTTCTTAATGGTCTCAACCTAGAGGTATTATAACATTACTACCTACCTTTAACAATTTTTTATTTATTCTTTGAGAATTTCATGCATGTATACAAGCTATTTTGACCAAATCCATCTCCTACTGCCCCCTCTAACTTCCTAGACCTCTAGTACCACCCCCTCCCCGATTTTATGTCCTCTTTTTTTAGTTTATTTTTAAGATTGTATTGTAATTATACCATTCTCCCTTCCCTTTTCTTTCTCCACCCCCCCCCATATACTCTTCCCCTCTCTCTTCCAGATTCATGGCCTCCTTTTCAACTGTTATTACATGCATAAATGTGTGTGTGTGTGGGGGGCACTCATGCATCCTTCCCCCTCCATGTTGAAATGTTGACAGGCTTGAGCTTGTGCAGGCCTTGTAAGGCGATCACAACTGCTGTGAGCCCATGAGTGCAACACTCCTGTCATGTCCAGAAGGTACTGTTTAGCAGCAGTCCTTCCAACCTCTGGCTCTTACAACCTTTTTGTCCCCTCTTCTGCCAAGTTCCCTGAAACTTCAGGGGAGAGGATATGGTACAGATGTTACATTATTTATTCCCCTCATTATCAGCTGTGAGTCTCTATATTAACCACTGTCTACTGGCAAAAGAAGCTTCACTGATGAGGGCCATATCTGCATGGATCTAGGTCACTTTCTACCTTTGCAATGTCTGGAACTTGATTATGTGGCCGACTAGAACTATAAGGGAGGCTGGAAAATGTGATTCATTTGTGCTAAGGAGAGGAGCGGGGAGGAGGGGAAGAGGAAGTGCCTAGTTGAACACCTGGCTGGACTGATACAGGAGATTGTACACCAGGACACATTTTAAGGAGTTAATGTGTGATATTGTGGAGTTAAAAAGGCAGGTTAAAAAGACAAGGTCATTATTAAGTAGAGAAAGACACCGAGGCATGCATACAGAATCATGGGGCGTGAGTCAGGAATCTGAAGAAGAATTTGGAGCTACTTTTAGGATAAAGGGAGCATTTTGCAGTCAGTAGGACTTTAATAAGAGGAGACAGGAGTGAAGGGCAAGAGAAAGCTGTAGGCCATGGGGAAACTGGGTTTGTTTGCTTGTTTAACATTGTGGCCTCTAGTGGGACCTAAAGCTGATGCCTTAGCGTAGGACGGCTGTGTTAGCGCTGATCAGAATAATGTACCCCTTAGGGCTACACTAAAGAGCTATGCTCAGTGCCTCATTTGCACCTTCAAAATATGCACATACATGTGTGGGCCAGAAAAGGCTGCACTCAGAACATGCATTCTTATGTGAACTTGAAGTAATTGCACAAGCAAACAGGAAGTTGCGTAGGTATGCAGGCAGCGGCCTGTTGTTGAGGTGTGTGTTGGCACGGGCAGGAGTGTGCCTTGTCTGTTTGCATACAATTTTAAAGGCTTTTCTGGAGGGAAGGCAGGGACAGAAAGCCTCTAGGCCTCTGCCTCCCTAGCTGAAGCCTTCATTTGTCCTTCTCAAGGTTCCTTTGTGGGCAGGGCCAAATTCAGGGCATGTTTGTGGCTGTAAGAAAACTATGTCCTTTTCAGGCCATGTGGGAGCACAAATACGGGGCTGTAGAGGCAATTGGTTTGGGTACCTGTTAGCTCTGTGTGGGACTTTTGCCCATGGTGGAGCTGGGACCCGTGTCTCCTGGTTTTCTTCCTATGGCCTGGGTTCGTAGTTCTTACTCACTATCTTATTTTTTCATTTGTTCTTCCGCTGCTTCCCTGTGAGCCTGCTGTATTGCTGTCTTACCTATTAGACCTGCTGGCCAGTAGAACAGTCATTGTAGGAATGCTCTGTATCTGCACTGACCAACATCATAGCCACTGGACACTGATGGTTATTAAGTAAGTGGTACATGGCTAGTGAACTTAAAAAAAAAACCTAGATTTTAGTTACATTTTATTTAATTTGAGTTCAAGTAGTCATATATATCTGGAGGGATGCTGTGTTGGACTGCTTAGTTCTAGAATAGTCTTCAAGGGTTATTCTCCCACAGAGTCAAGCCCATAATATGTGAACATGTCAGCATACCTGGAATGTGATTATGAAAATAATTTTATTTTCTTTCTTTCATTGCATAGAAAATAGTAACACTAATGGTGATATCATTAGTCAACTGTCGGTAACTAAACTCTAGTAACAAGGAAACTAGGTAGTTTATAAACAACTGAAATGTGTTCCTAACATTTCTGGAGGAGAGAGTCCAGATTCAGGACAACAGCAGATTCTGTGATTAGCAAGGGCATGTCCCCATATCAGCTGCTTTTTCATTGTAGCCTACCTAACCCAAGGGGGAGTGAGCTTTCTTAGCCTTCTTCTATAAGGGCACGAATCCCATTCATGACATCTCTGCTCTCCGCAGACCCAATCACTTCCCAAAGACCAACTTCAGTAGCAAATGCCATCACATTGGAGACTTAGAATTTCAACATATGAATTCTTTTGAGGGGGAACAGGAGTGTTCACACCATAGTAGTAATGATCTGGTGCAATACTTCACACACTTTATTTACATAATGTCACTTATGCATAGTACGTACTGTTCTTACCTTCTTTTACTGAAAGGGAAACTGAAGCCTCAAACACCTCATGGTCGTGGTGAGTAGGGCACTCAAGACTCCTCACAGTCCAGTTTTTGCCATCCTGCTGGATTTCTCCACAATAGTCTATGCTTTCTTAGCACTTTCTCAACACTCATAATTTGCTTATGTGCTTCTCTTTCTGTCCAGTTCTTCCCCTGGAATTCTTGTTCCTCTCCCTTCATCTTCCATGCTTTGTTGATACCTTCATCTAGCAGGTTTGTTGTTCTCAGTGTGAAGGGGATGCAGAGAGAATTTTGTTCCAGTTACACCATGTCCTTCATGCAGACATCAAGAATGATTATCTCCTGGCAATGGCTCTATGTTCCCCACACTGGGGACCTTTTAAAAGTCCAGTTGCCTGGCTTCCTCCATGCCCCCAGACCACGAAAATCAGAATCCCAGGGGTTATACTGAGAAGTTTCACTCCTCGAATGTTTCTTAGAAAGCTAAGAACTGTGGCAGGAGACAAAGTCTTGCATGTATCTCATTTCTTCTTTGAACTCTCCTCTCACCCCTATTTGGATTGCACTTCATTTGCTTTCCAGAGGGTAAGTCTGCAGGTCAGCGAGGTAAGTTGACAATGATTGCAGGTACATACACCCACAGTGAATGGTGTTGCTCTTACCCAAACCTACAGGTTTTCTCTATAAACTGCCAAAGACTGTCTAACTTTGGATCAATCTCAAGACAGATGTTGGTGGAAGACACCAGAAATTAAACAAAATTAAAGTCTCAAAAAAATTTTTTTTCTTCAATGCTGGAACATCTATTACTCCAGGACATGCCCATGGCAAAAGCATTCTAAATTCAGTTTGCATGTGGCCCTTGGCCTGATGGTTTCATCTTCCTTTGGCCTTTCTTGGATTTTCTCTTTATTGAAGAGATTTTAAAAGCTGCCTGAACCAGAGGGAAGCTATTATGTAAAACCACACCCAATCAAAATGCAGAGTTGTGGAGCACAGTCCCACCAGATACATCCACAGCACAATTCTGGGACCTAAGACTCAGGGATCAGTGCAGAAGAGGGGTAGGAAGAGTGTAAGAGCCGGAGGACTAGGGAGTTTGCTGTGAGTTTATCTCCTGGTAATGTCAAGAGCTTCACCTGTAAAATCTCAACAACATGAGTGCCTAAACATGAGTTGGACCAAGCATGGGGGAAAGCCTCCGAGGCCTCAGAAACCTACCAACAACCAAGGAATGCTGACAGCAAGAGAAAGAAGCTTCCCTAGGGAAGAGCACACCAATTAGTCATGATGGTCAGCCCCAAGCACATACATACAAATAACATTGTACAGACTGAGCAGGGTGTATTTATATATTTAGGAATATTATCCATACATATTTATATAATAACAATTAATGAAAAAAAAGTCCATGAATTTGAAGGAGAGCATGGAGGGATATATGGGAAGGTATGGAGGAGGAAATGGAAGGGAGAAATTGTTGTTTTAACTTGGACACAGTGGCTGCGCCTTAATTTACTGATATTTCAGCCAGCAATTGTGACTCTGCAGTTACTGCCTTCTTCTCTGGTGGCCTGAAAGAAATTCTGTTCCTTCAGGCACCAACTCTGCTGCTCTTGCTAAAGGTTGCTTTAACTAAATCTCTATTGTTCTATTGATAAATAAGACTTGAGATTCAAAGGTTGGGATGAAAACCTGCTAGCTCAGAGATTGAGTAGCTAATCTTCTCTCCTTGCTGGTGTCTCCCAAAGAGAGCATCCTTCTGCTCTGCCAAATAACAAAAGCTATGCCATTCCAGATCCCTTCTTCTTCCATCCTGGTACATCTCTTTCTTCCAGATGCCCTCTGATACTCTATGAGTGCTTTCTGTCAACTAGTTGCTAACTCAGCCTCCTGACCCAAGGTTAATTTTATTTAATTAACACAAATGCAAACTTAGGGTTCACAGTGTGATCAAATATCCCCCAACAAGAAATTATGTAATTATTTCAAAAGATTAAGGAAATAATTTTAAAAATAAAAAAAAAGTGGCTGAGAGGTAAGTATATTAAGTGAAAAATCTTGTCTATTTGAACCAACAGGTACAGCTGCTCAGCCTCACATGCCAGCCCTGAGGACACCAGTTTTTATGGTTTTGGTCAAGACTTTCTGCTCAGGGGTCCTGACCTTGGCAAGAAATAATCCCCAAAGTGTGTTTGCATGCATGTACCAGATCCGGCTGCAGAATTTTCAATGTCCCCACCTGTCAGCCTTTCCCCAACTCCTCTAGTAGCGAGTAGAGGGGCAATGACTGTTTAGGGAGATTCTGTCCTCACATCTTAGGTTTCTCCCCATGATAACATAGAAAGGAGTTGCCAGGAGGAAGAAGGTCTGGCAGGATCCCTCGGTTTCCAGCCAGCCTTCTGCCAGTGCATGCAGATGGTGGGAGCTGGGGGTCACTCCTCAGGTGGGGGCTGTGTCTGGGCCACCCTCCCAGTCCCTGGCAGCCATCATAGTCACTGCACCTCCTTAAACGTTGATTATCCAGCTCACTCATTGTGAGCTGACTCATTACCATGTCATTATGTTGCTCCGATTCTTTCCTGTGCAATGAATATTGACTTCGTGCTCGCTTTTCTACCTGAATTACAGGGCTGGGGGGCAATCTGAGGGCTGCTGGACTTGCTCAGCTCCAGCCTCCCTGGCAGCCACTTGAATGCTTTCAAAGAAAGGCTGTTTGCTTGAGCATTTAGGGACAACAGAGAGCTGTCACAGGCTGCTCCAGTGATTTATTAAAAGACAGGGAAAAAGAGAATAGACCCTTACTTCTCACACCAGCTGCCTGTTCCCCGGCTTTTCATTCTCTGTCTCTCTTTCTGTTTTTTTTTTCTGTCTTCCCTGCTCCTTGTTGCTTTCCCCTTTTCTTTCTCTTTCACCCTGCCTCTCTTCCCCTCCTTGTTGAATCCTCTCTCTGCCTATTTCTTTGTTTATGGTTTTTATTTTTCTTTTAAATGAGAGAAGGAAAAACAGCACTGTATTTTAGGCAGACCCCTATTTCCTATACCTAAAGTGAACTATTCCAATAAAGGTAGCATGTGCTTCAGTTCAAATGGTGGCCAGCTCTCCTGGAGAGAGAAGATTGTGCCCAGGCAAGCCAGGCAGGTCTCTCCCTCAGACCCTCCTGATCCACTACGGGGCTCTGTGACCTCCTGAGACCTAGCCAACACAATACCTGTGGTCTGAAGAGGTCACCCTGGCATCTCCAGCCTGAACTTCTCTCAGGAACACATTGACAGAAAGGTCTTCCCTTCTTGGTGCTCTGGTTCTTCCAGCCCAGGTTTGGCACATATGCTGACTCCTGAAGTCACTGTGACCAGTTGCAGCTAGGACCTTCCGAGGGAAGCCTGTGTCCTGGGTAACAATTTCTACTCAACACCCCAGTGTTCTGGGACACTGAGAGCAAGCTGCTTCATCTGGATGTTGAGCTGGGATAGAAATACTGGCCAGTTGGTATGGACAGTCACACAGAGACCATCCTTCAGAATTAAGAGTCACATACTTAACATTTAGTCCTCATCTCAAGATCAGGAATACAAGTTTCTTTAAGGTTTCTGGGAGTTTTCAAGGAGATTTTCTTGGTATCCAGGCTCAATCACCCTGCTTTGCTTCTGCTGCCTGTTCCTGAGGTACCATGCTCTTCATTACACCATTGCCCTGGGTACTTTGCTGTATCCCTCACTTTCACTTTGCTTCTCCCAAACATTGTTCCCCTTATCTTTAGCGTAAGCTTGCAATTAGTCTCATCACAGCTCCATAAATCAGCAGCCTCACCTCCTCAGGTTTGCTTCCTTTGGCTGAGGTATGAAGGCTCCTTGTTCCCTTCCTAGACCACAAATCAGCCATTATTGTTGGCATGAAAAACATCTCTTAGCCAGCCTCCTTCATCAGCTTCTAACTTGTTTGCAAATACAGAAGAGGGTATTTTGATGACCTCAGCAGAGACAGGGCCCTACAGGTAGACATATTCTCAGGTTTGCTTCCCACCCCATCATTTAGTGAAAAGGCTAAGCACAATTTTGCCTCATTCTCAGATCTCCTGTTGGGCTGAAGTGCATTTGTTTGTGTTGGTCAGGTTGCTTGGTTGCTATGTGTGAATCCAGACAGGATGACCTGCAAGGCTGGCGGATGGATGGCTTGACTGGGCACTCAATGACTCTGAACCTTCACAGCGGGTGCTGAGGGTGCTGCCATAGTAGTGGTCAACAGACAATGGCTGCAGGGCAATTATCTACAAGTTTAGGAATCTGAGCATTCTAGGCCTTTTGGCTCACTCTCTGATTACCTTAGCCTGGTTTCTAGGTGTTCATGGTAGAGCAAACCTCACTTTTTAGGCTCTATCTTGTGTCCTGCTTTCAATCTCTGGGAAGAGGACTGAATTTATCATTCAATAGATCTTTACACCTGAATATATCTTTAAGTGTACAGAACATAACAGAAGAAAGCCTGTGGGAGGATAGGAAGGTGTTATTTGAGGAAGATTCATCCCAAGGGAGGAAAGAACACATTTTCAGAAGTTGTGTGGTTAAAGTGGGCTGTGGTACGATATGGTGTGTTGAGTCTTCAAGTGTAAATGTCTACTTTAACTCACAGGGATTTATGATGAGGCATTTGGATATGGAGACAGGCCAATGGGGAAGACACTTTTCTGGTCTTCAGGCCACATGCAGATTGGACCTTACATGAGAGATTGATGGAACTTCTTGACCTCAGCACAATGGAGAATCTGAAAGCTGAAGGCCCTTAAGACACAATCTATTAAGTGGTCTTCATCAAAGTGGTGCTGTTAGAGTGTGCAAATTTGGTGATCACCGTCCAGTGAAATCCATATTAGTTCTTCATTTCATCATCCAATATACACTAAGGACTGTCCAGTCAATTGATTGATTGATTGATTGATTGTGTGTGTGTGTGTGTATGTGTGTATGTGTGTGGTATATAAGTGTACACTTGCCATTGTGTGCATTTGCAGAGGCCAGAGGTTGATGTGGGGTATCTTCCTTTATTGCCCTTTACCTTATATTTTGAGGCAGAGTCTCTCATTGAATCTAGAACACATTGTTTTGTCTAGACTGGCTGGTGAATGAGTCCCTGGGATCTACCTGTCCCCACCCTCCAGTATTGTGATTACAGATGTATGCTGCCACGTGTGACTTTTTCACATGGGTGAAAGATATCTGAACTCAGGTCCTTACCAAATACCTTATGTACTAAGTCATATCAACCTATCAAGTGCCTTTAAACAATAATCTGTGTGTGTGTGTGTGTGTGTGTGTGTGTGTGTGTGTGTGTGTATACATACATACATACATACACACATTTGTTTTGTTTTGTTTAGTTTTTTTTGAGACAGAGTTTCTCTGTGTATCCTTGGCTGTCCTGGAACTTGTGCTGTAGACCAGACTGACCTCAAACTCACAGAGATCTACCAGACTGACCTCAAACTCACAGAGATCTACCTGCTTCTACTGGGATTAAAAGCATGCCTAGCAATTTATTTATTTATTTATTTATTTTACATCCTAACCACTTCTTCTTTCCAGTTCCTGTCCCCACTCCTTCTCTCTACCCCATCACCCAGCAACTCCTTCTCCACTGTTTCTCCTCAGATACAGTCAGGCCTTGCACGGTTGGTTATCAGCCAGACAGGGTATATCAAGTTCCAGTGAGACTAGGCACCTCCTCTCCTATTAAGGCTGGATGAGGCAATCCTTTAGGAAGAATGGGTCCCCAAAGCAAACAATACAGTCAGAGACAGCCCCTGATCTCACTGTTAGGAGTCCCACATGAAGACCAAGCTACACAACTGTAACATATAGGCAGAGGGCCTTTGTCAGTCTCATGCAGCCTCCCTGGCTGTCAGTTCAGTCTCTGTGAGTCCCTATGACCCCAGGTTAGTTGGTTCTGTGGATTTTCTTGTATTGTCCTTGACCCCTCTGGTTTCCACAATCCTTTCTCCCTGTCTTCTGCAGGATTCCCTGAGCTCCTCCTAATGTTTGGCTTTGCGTCTTTGCATCTGTTTGATGGGTGAAACCTCTCTGAAGACAGTTGGGCTAGGCACCAGTCTATGAGTATAGTAAAATACCATTAGGAATCATTTCACTGACTTTTTTTTCCCATTTGTGTTTGGTTCTATCCTAGGTCTCTGGGGTATCCTACTTCTGGGTCCTGGCCCTCATGGGAGAGCTCCCTCTCAGGGTACTGGTCTCCAGCTATGGCAGTCACTTCCAGAATTTCTGTGCCATCTTTACCCCAGCACATCTTGTAGGCAGGACAAATTGTAGGTTGAAGGGTTTGTGGCTGGGTTGGTATCCCAATCCCTCTGCTGGAAGTCTTACCTGGTTACAGGAAATGACCTGTTGAAGCTCTGTATCCCCTCTTACTAGGAATCTTAGCGAGGGTCACTCTCATATATTCCTGGGAGTTACCATTGCCCTAGGTTTCTAGCTCATCCCAGAGATGCCCCCAGATTCCAATTGTCTCTCCTGGTACTCTCCCACGATCCTAACCTCACCTGATCCCTCCTGTTCTCATCTCCATTCGCCCTTTCAGATCCCTCCTCCAATCCACTGGAAATGTCCATTCTATTTCCCCTTCACAGTGAGATTCATGCATCACCCGCGTTGAGCCCACCTTGTTACTTACCCTCTCTGGGTCTGTGGATTGTAGCAAGGTTAACCTTTACTTTAAAGTTAATATTCACCTAGAAGTGAGTACATAGCATGCTTGTTTTTCTGGGTCTGGATTACCTCACACAGGATATTCCAAATTTCATGTCATTGTTCTTAACAGCTGAGTAATACTCCATTGTGTAATTGTACCACATTTTCTTTATCCATTCTTCAGTTGAGGGACATCTAAGTTGTTTCCCGGTTCTGGCTATTATGAATAAAGCTGCTATAACAAGTACTTTTTTTTACCTAAAGGCTTTTTAGTCACCAGGGCCTTAAAAATAGAAGCTGCATAAGTGCTCCCAAGTGTATTCAGTAACCATCTTTTCCTCCCCATACCATTTCATCTGGCTATGTCTCTCATGTCATTAGAAGGTCATGGAAGACTAGAATGTTGTCATTTTCATCTCTGTGTCATTATCTTTCCCCAAAGATGGATCATTTATTTTTCAGACATTTTAATTTATATATAACTTGCTTATAGTGAAATGCAAACACCGTAAGTCTAATGTCAACCATTTCTGCAAATGCTTAACCACTTCTAGCCCTGAGACATTTCTCTCACCTCAGAAAGATTCCTTTGACTCCCTGTCAGTTTCCTTATAGTGACTTCTGTCACTATAGCTTCAAGGTGCCTATTTTATAACTTTATAATGAAATCACACAGCACATACTCAGCATGTATGTCTTCCTGTATTCAATATACCCTTTGAGATCCATCCACCTATATCATTAGATATATCAATAATTTGTTGATTTTTATTGTTGAGTATTATTTCATTGTATGTTATGCCTCAGTTTATCCATTGTCTCTTGGATAGATAGTTGGTGTGTTTCTAGTTTTTAGCTATTATTAATAAAGCATCTCTGAAAGCTCTTGTCCAACTTTTTTATTTTTTGTGTTGTTAATCTAGACTGTCATTTTTCTTAAAGAAATGCCTATCAGTGGAATTGGTCACAGGGTAAGTTTTAAAGAGCATGTCAGACAATTTCTACTGTTCATATTATTTCATAGTTCTACTGGTGATGTATGAAAGTTGCAGTTGGTTCACAATCTCACAGTGTTTGAAGTTGTCACTTTTATTTTAGCCATCATAATAAGCATGAAATAGCATCTTACTGTGTCTTTAATTTGCATCCCCTTGATACAATAATCTTTTAAAGCATTTTTCATGTGTATATTGGCTGCATACAAACACACACACACATGCACACACACACACACACACACACACACACACACACACGTGCACATGCACACACACGCACACATATATTTGTAAAGTGCCTGTTAAGTCCTCCCATTCCAACAAAGAAGGGGAGTAGTTAACAAGTCCCATTCCTAAGTCAAGAATTATTAAGAGTTGATGGAATCTGGGGAAGGGAGAGTTAGTTTTCTTTAAGGGTGCGGCCCCTGCTAGATGGACCATAATCCAGTGGATTGCCACAATCCATGAGTATATAGGCAGCACAAGTTGAAGTTCATGGGCTATGAAAAAGTAGGGAGAAGATGAGAAATAGATATAAGAGGAGTTGGGAGCTGAATATAATCAAAGTACTTTGTATGTATATGTAGCTATATGAAATTCTCAAAAATTAACAACATATTATATCTAAAATAGTTTGCTTATTATTTTTTAATAGAGAATTGTTAGGGTTCTTCATTGATTTGATATATGAGCTCTTCTTCAGTATAGCTGTTATCTACCAACCTTGATTTCTTAAGTGTGTCTTATTTCAGGTGCTCTAGTCAATTCCTAAGAAGCATTTGTTAAAATTATGTAGAACAAAGAAAAGCAAAATAAAAGCTGAAATAATTAACTAAGCAACCAGTCATTAAAAAGAGCAATGAGCCCCTGCCCTATTCCATCACAAGAATCCAGTTATCAGTCACAAAGAGGGTGACTAGCATGCTGAAATGTGTATGCTTGGAATGAAGCCACAACCTATAGTCTGCTGCCGTGGTTTGGCGGATGATTGGTCCACATAATATTTATTCCCGTCAAAAGGGTCATTGGCAGAAGAGTCCGTGGGGTGCTGCCTTAATCATGTTGGCTAAGTTATTTGTGTCCATCTTTAATCAGCACCTGAGGATGAAGGAAATCTCTCTAGCAAGTAAGTACTGCTTTCTTACGAAGATGCTTTTCAATGGAAAGTTATTTCCTTTCTTCCTTCCTCCCTCCCTCCCTCCCTCTCTCTCTTCCTCCCTCCCTTCCTTCATTCTTATCTCTATTTTTTATATATAGTCTACATATTAGTCAGCTTTCTGATGTTATAACAATTAACCAAGACAAATAAACTTGCAAAGAGAAAAAGATTTGTTTAGGCTCACAGTTTTAGAGGTGTCAGGTCACAATTGAGTGACCCTAATGCTTTTGGGCCTGTGGTAAGACAGCTTGTCATAGAGGTAGTGCATGGTGAGAATGCTCAACTCCTGGCCATAAATGGAAATCCCAGCCACCAACAAACAAGCATAATACTATGAGGGAGGGAGGGAGGGAGGGAGGGAGGGAGAGAGAGAGAGAGAGAGAGAGAGAGAGAGAGAGAGAGAGATCCTTCCAATGACTTAAACCTCCCCTAGATCTCACCTCTTAAATTTTCTACCATCTCCCAAGACACATGGAGACTCATGAGCCTTTAGGGGACTTTACAGAGTCTGACCACTCCATTTGATAAGTCTCAGTTAAGTGATTCTTAAGGTGATATATACTGTATTTCGGGTAGGTGCTCTGTGTGGAGGGGTTTCTGTGGACTGGTCAGGACACCTGTTGTTTGTGCTAACTATACCATCTATATGCTGTGCAGATGAACCCAAAACATTGGCCCCGTCATGGAGTCCGAGGTGTAAAACCTATGGCTGGGAATATTCTAGGCTTCCTGTTTACATGTGTCTTCTTACTTCCCTAATTCAAAACATCTTAGGCTTGGCTGGCCTTGGATGTGAACTACTCATTTCTTTGGATGGATATTGTACCAGTCAGGTGTTAATTGCTGTCTAGAGAGCCACCTTAGTACTTACTCAATTTATCTTTCTTTGAAAGTGGTACAATGTTAATGATTAGGGTGATTAATGTTCTGTGCTTCATATTTGGCCCTAATACTACTCAGGAGAACTTACTTAAGTTTATAGTTTTTTCTCTTCATGCTACAGACTTACCCATTGCATCTTCTCATTTGGTTCCTAGACATCAGAGGATTAGAGAGCTCTGAGCACTTTTTTGGAACATTGCTTTTATAAAAGAAATGAAAACACACATAAGGAGAGCATCACCCCACTAGGTAGTGTCAGTGGATGGCTGACTGGGGCTGAGGGATTCTCTCTACTCCTCTGATGCTATCTAGGTGATTTTCATGGCACATGGAAGCCAAGAGGGCTATGCACTATGGTTACTAGTGAGACCCACTGGTAACATGTGGCTGTTGCATTCTTCATAAACCAGCAACTTTCTGAAACAGAAGGTGTTGTATCTTGACAGATGATGCTTTATCTTGTTTCCAGTTTCCTATCATAGCATTGATAGGAAACCTGGGCTTCACCTATAGTGTTCTCTGGTGTATGCTTGCTTTGGAGTTTTATATTTGCTAAACCCAAACTGCTCCTCCTCAGCATTTAATCTTCAGGTAAGAGAAGAAAGAAGGAGATAGCCTTCATCCTGCCTCTGGGTCTGAGGCCTGTGAGAGCTGAACATGTGTGTGTCAGGAGAGGATGTGGCCTTCAGAGCTGTGGATCTACTCACGGTCGACATTGACCTTGGCAGTGGAGAGTTTCAAAAGCGGCTTTACCCAAAGGCTCAAAGCTAATGACTCTAAAGTGTTGACTGTAGTATCAGAGTACACAACAGTAGGGGTTTGTGGTGTTTACTTAGTGCAGCAGCCTGCAAAGGAGTCACAGGGGCTTCTATCCATACCACATTGCTGGCTTGCATCAAAACCATCAGTTCTGAAGTAACTCAAATGATTCTGCCCTTTTGTTTAGGTTGTGGGTTGGTGCAGAAAGGAAGTTTTCTATAAACTACCACGCTGTTTGTGTCACGTTGGGATGGCATGTCTTTGATTACCGCTCATTTTGCATCCAGAAATGACGTCAATGGCCTGGATAGAGTGTCAAGCAGGAGGGGCCGGTGGCTTAGACTTGTCAGATGTTCACACTTTTTATTTTGTTTAATCAAAAGCACAGCAGACAATGTGAGACATTTAATTATGGTGAAAGTCACTTGGGCTCAGCACCCCCCCCCCCCACACACACACAAATATGTGCCTGTCTTGCCTTTTTGTGAGCAGTGTGAGATGTGCTGGGCCTTCATATAAAAAATGATGGAGTGTTTTCTCAAATAGAGAATTTTCTCAAATTTTACTAAAGAATAAGCTTTTGAACTCCTAATCTCACCTGGTTCAGTCTTTGAAGAGCTAGGTATTGTGTTCGGGCACAGTGACCAACACACATCTCTATCTGGGGGTAAGAAAATAAAAGCTGCCACAAAAACTAGTGTCCTGGGTGCTCTGTTTGAATGGGGCTCATCCCATCCCAAACTCAATTTGAAGTCTTGTTCTTAGTGCAACATTGTTGAAATACAGTGGGGTCTTAGCAGGTATTTGGGTCTTGAAGACTCTTTCTTTATGAAGGGATTAATGCTGCTATATGGGATGAATTCTCTGAGAGTAAATTATTGAAGGATTTGATTAGCTACTTAGACTGTGGGTGGTCATAAAATGAGACTGATCCTGGTATTTTGTCTCTTCTGCACATGCCTAGTTGCCCTGTGCTTTCTGGGGCATGATGCAACATAATGTCCTTGCCAGATATGATCACTCAGTCTTAGACGTCCTGACCTCACTAACTGTGAGCAAAATCATCTACTACTTATAAATTACCCAGTCTCAGGTGTTTGGGTATAGCAAAAGAACATAGGCTCTCATGCTAACTATGCCATATATTTTGATTTCTTTTCCTCAGTTATTTTCAAGATGTGCGTTTAGGTTGAAAATGTCAATAGGCTTTACAGACCCTGTTTTCCTTATGGGGAGCCTGAGGCTCAGCAGATGCAGGTTAATGTTCATTGTCATCTTCGCTGGATTTAGAATCACCTGGACCACACATCTTAAAGTGTGCATGTGAGGCATTTCCACAAAGTATTAACTGAGAAAGAAACAGCTACTCTAAATTTGATTGACACCATAGTATGGATGAGGGGCTCAGAATAAATGCAAGAGGAAAAGGGAGAAAGCCTGGAGGACACCAGCATCCATCTCTTTTTGACTCTTGACTGCACATGCACGGTGTGGCCAGTTGCCACACCTCTGCCGTCATGATGGAATGTATCCACTTAAACCGTGATCCAGAACAAACCCCCAGCTCGTGTAAGTTTTCTCTTGGTTTGTATTTGTTTAAAGTGATGGGGAAAGTACAGCACAACAGGCAGTAGCAGTGTAGACAAAGTGACCTAATGGCAGGGGTGAGAAGAGCTCCCAGGCTGCCTAATTCTTGTTTCTGGCTTTATGTCTGTTGGTCATCCAGTCCAAGGCAGCAGGCCTTCCTCACAGAGACCAAATCTTTTCCCTTGGAGAAAAACTGAAATTCTTTTGAGCTAGCTACCCCACTGCTTTTGTGTGATGTTAAAACTCATTTATATTTATTCCCACTCTCACCTCATCTGGATACTATACAGCAAACCATGATGTCCCATAGTCACTATGACCTTTCTCCTACAATTCCTCATGTTCCACACGTTCTCTGACCTTTTCCCTAATAAGATTTGCTTATCCAGTGTTCAGTTTCCCTAGACTGATCTAAACAGCTTCAAAAGTTCAAACAATAAGAAGCCAATAATAAGAATTTGTCACAGCATCATACATGTTTAAGATTGGACAGAAACAGCTTTTCTTTAACATCTTATATCAAAACAATGGTTATGAGAGTCTAGGAGGACTGTCAGGAGGATCTTGCATTTGAACAGTGTGATGGTTTGATTCTGAACTATCCTTGAGGCTTATGTAGAAAAGGGTTTTTATCACAGTGCATACAGTGCTCAGGAGAGAGGCTTTTGGAAGTGCTTTTGTCATGAGGGCTTGCATCCATGATTAGATTAATCTATTGATGGATTTAAAATCTGAAGAGATTAGTGGGAAGTGTTGGAACCGTGGACAGCAAGGCTTGGTTGGGTGAAGTGTATCACTGGTAGCAGCATGTACTTGGGGGCTGTATCTTAAGTTGGCCACTTCCTATTAAGCTCTCTTTGCTTCTGATCCACAATGAAGTGAGCAGCTTCTCTCTACCATACGCATCCCTCCATGATGTTCTCCTTGCCTCAGGATCAGGGCAACAGAGCCAGCCAATTATGGACTGAAATCTCCGAGACCATAAGCCCAAATAAACCTTTCCTCGTTGAAATGTTCCTCTCTGTATTTCTCTCAGCAATTTCACAACATAGACCTAACTTTGTGCTCCTCCTATAAACATGGATGGGGAATAGACTACAACATGGCAAACCAGCTGGCAGGACCTGGAGCCTTGGGACCACGTCTCAGGTTGGCCATCACACGCCTTATTCTGTCTCATGCAAATATTTTGTATTAGTTTCTTAAGGCAGCTATGAATAGGTGACTGAAAACACCAAAAACTTATTTTGTCATAGTTTTACTGTGTAGAGGCCTGAACTCAAAGCGTCAGTATGGTTGTACTCCCTTTGAAGACTTTAGGGGTAAATCCTTCCTTGCTTCTTCTTTGCTTCTGGTGGTGGCCAGGAGTCCTTGTGTTTGCCGAGCATCTGCATCACTCTAATATCTATCTCAGTCTCACATGGTTGTCTCATCTCTGTGTGGTCCTGTTTCCAAAGTATTTTCTTCATAAGGATATTAGTTATTGACTTAGGCTCCTCCTGAATCAGTGTGTCCTCATTTAAAAGACCTTCATGTGTCTGTGTCCTCCTTAGTTAGTTTTTATTGTTGGTTTGACACAACCAAGAGTCACCTGGGAAGAGGGAGTCTCAGTTGAGAGGTTGCCCAGATCAGATTGGCCTGTGGCCACATCCGTGGAGAATTACCTCAACTGTTGATTGATGCAGGAGGGGCCAGATCACTGTGGGTGGTACACCCCTGGGCATGTGGTCATGAGTTGTACAGGACAGCAAGCTGAGCATAAGCCAGGGGAAGAAAGTCAGTAAGCAGCATTCCTCTGTAGTGTTTACTTCAGCTCCTGCCTCTTGCTTTCAGTTCCTGTCCCAGCTTCTCTCAGTAACAAACTGTCACATGCAAGTGCACGATAAAATGGACCCTTTCTTCCTCAAGTTGTTTTTAGTCATGGTCTTTATCACAGCAACAGAAAAGTAACTAATACAGCAAAAATCTTGTTTTCAAAGGAGGACACAGTCAAAAGCGCTGGGAGTAAGGACTTGAACTTATCTTTGGGTGGTACAATTAAACCCACAACATTCTGTGAGCTTATTATACTCAGGAGCCCCTTTACTCAAGGACTCTTGGGGGAATGAGAGCAAGACAGCTACTGCACAAATTGCCTTCCTGAGCAAGAGAGCTCAAATAAATAAGGATTATTTATCGTTTAGTTTAAGTTTTATAAACACTTTGAGAATTTCATACAATGTGTTTTGGTAATATTAACTCCTCCTCTCCCCTACCTCCTCCCAGGCCCACCCAGCTACCCTTCACACCACAACTTTGTGTATTATTGTTTTATTTTTAATAACCCACTAAGATCAATTAGTGCTGCCCATATATTCATGGGGGCATCCACTGGAATATGGTTGATCTATCCAGTGTACACTCTACTGACTCTCCCTCCCAAAAGTCATTCACTGTCCATAGCTCCTCAGTGAGGGATATCTATTTCTATCTGTGCCCATATCTTTATCTATCTCTATGCCTCTGTCTATCTCTGTCTACATATGTCTCTGTCTCTGTCTGTAAGTCTATATTTATGATGGCTCCGTTTGTCTCATGATCATCTGTGTCCATCTATGTCTATGTCTGCATCTCATCTATCTCTGTCTATCTCTTTATCTATCTCTATTAATGTTTATCTATATGTATGCATGCATTTCTGGTGACCTTGGCATAGCCTCCATATAAGATAGGTAGTTTTCATATGGGGTGCATAAATTCTCATAAGATTGTGAGTAGAAATTTTGGGGTGGACATCTATAGGTTTAAGAACGACCTCCCTGAAGATATATTCATTTCCTAATTCTGAGAATTCCTAGTTCTCAAGAACCCATAAGAAAAGAGTGGTTGTTACCTTACATGTTGAACAATGTAATAGAGTTAAGAATTTGAGAGAATGAGTATATATTTGAATTTTCAAATAAGCCTCAAATGTCTTTACAAATATTCTTATATGCTAGAGGAAGAGATAGATAGATAGATAGATAGATAGATAGATAGATAGATAGATAGATGATAGTGAGATAGAAGCAGGCCCTATGAAGATGAAGGCAGAGATTGAAATGGTGTGTCTATAAGCTAAGGAACATCTACACACAACCTCTGAGTGCTGTAGATATCCAAAGAAGATTCTCTCCAGTCTCAAGGGGTGGGAGCGGAGCCTGTTGATAGCTTTATTTTACACTTTTTGCCTTAATATCTAAGAGAGAATGAATATCTTTTGTCTTAAAATTTTCATGAAACTTTTCAATATATTTCCCCTCCCAATTTCTATTGTCTTAAGCCACAAGTTTATGATAATTTGTTATGGCAGACACAGGGTCCCTGAACATGCATGGAAAAATATACATCCTTATTGCCACAAATTTCTATTGAAAGCATTTATTTCTGCCTTGTTTGATTTTGGGAAGCAAAAAGTGTTTTTAATAGGATCTGTCACCTACACAGATGACAGACACCTCCATATTACTGGAGCCTTTGAAGTGCCATTAACATTACTTTGAAATTGTATGATTAAGATATTACTGAAGTATCATTAAAGTGTTTATAATGTGTTTATGATTCTAAACCACAAATTTGTTTTTGTAGCACTTGAAGAAATCTCAATATAATTGGTTTCCTTTGTAATATTTATCATCTATCTACCTATCTATTATCTATATAATATATTATTAGTTCTTCAAGTTTCCTACAGTGTGTTTTGATCGTACTCATATATCCCCACTCCTACCCCACAGTTCTTACCAGATCCATTCTCCCTTTCTCTATCCAACTAACTTTGTGGCTTTTTTCCCCCCACAACCAATTTTTACTGCTCAAATATTATTGAGTATATGATCTTTCACTGGCATGTGATGACTTTACCAGGGCCTATACTCTCAGAGAAGACTGTTTACCCCTTCTCAGCCACTAACAATTGCCAAATAGCTAAACAGCTAGGGGTGGGATTGTGGGCCCATTTCCTCTCTCCAGGTTGAGATCTGGTTTGGCTTGGTCTTTCACAAGTTTTATGCATACTGTCACAATTTCTATGAGTTCATATGTGCAGCTGCCCTGCTGTGTCCAGAAGATAATGTTTCCTTGCAGTCATCCGGCTCTTATACTCTTTCTCTGTCTCTTCAATGATGATCCCTAAGCTTTGTGTGTGTGTGTGTGTGTGTGTGTGTGTGTGTGTGTGTGTGTGTGTGTATGTATGTATGTATGTGTGTCAGTATATATATATATATATATATACACACATATATATTAATATATATATATATAATGTTCCTTTTAGGACTGAGTATTCTGGAGTCTATTCTCTACATTGTAGGTCTCTTAGTGGTAGATCTCTATGTTAATCACTCTCTACTTCAAATAGAAGCTTCCCAGATGAGGGTTGAGAGATGCATTGATCTACAGGTATAATTGTTAGAATTCTGCCCTTACTCCAGCTACACATGGGCAGTTCAGGAGTTAAGGAAAGGGTCTTGCATCTTACATCATCAGTGTGTGCTGGCGAATACATGCACAAGGCGTGGTCACGCAATCAGTGCATGCATGGTGTAGCTCCGTAAGCCCGCTTCACCGGGAGCCCTTAAAAAGTTGGACACAGACCCCACCCTCTCTCTCTGCTCTGCTTTCCCTTCCCCCAACCCACCATCTTTCTCTCTCCTCCCCAGGCCTGGTCCTTTTTTCCCTCCTCCCCTTCATCCTAATAAAGCTCTCTGCTACTAAGCAACCGGGTTCTGTTGTGACTGTGACCTTTCTGCTGGTAACCAGTGCCGTTTATCAGTCATTTCAATAATGATAAGTCATTATTTGTCAGTTTAATAGTATGTCCATTTAGCAGCATAATAGTTTGTAATAGGTTCTCATCCAAGGCCTATGATCTGTCTTTTAAATATTCCAAATAGTCTGAAAAAAAGGACATATTTGATTTCCCCCAGAGTCACCACCCTCTAGTGTGACCACTGGAATAAACAATGTGTAAATAAACAAAGAAGTAATTATTGTCCAGTCATTCATATTAGAGGTGGAAACCAGTACCCAGAGAACTGAAGGAGACTTGAGTAGTGGCAGATCTTCCAGGGCTCAATCTTTAGGTCCTGGATTCTTTCACACACCTTCCATAGAAATGTCACCCACCTGTTCAGTCCCCTGCTTCCTGTGACCCACAAACACTTTATAAATCTTAGCACTGGATCCTATGGGATGCAGGCAGCACATTTTAACATTCTATTTTGCATTGTATCCACCAAGGCTGAATGCTTAATAGACAAAAACTATGCTTGTAGGTATTTTTCTTTCAATTCTAGATATACATGTGACTTACCTCCTAAACAAGTAGATGACTGCCTTCAATTATTTGTTTGTGTTTACATAATGCATAAATATGCCAGAGGCACATAGTAGGTGCTCAACAAAAAATTCTTAGATATAATTGAATTTCCTGGTAGTTGAACTAGACAGACGGGTGGATAGATATAAATTAGCAAAGCAGATTTGAACCATGTGTTGATCATTGAAAAGTTGTTTCATTTTTAGCCAAGATAAATGCTTTTTTAATGTGTAAAGAAATCTATAATTTTCTGTGCTTTGAATTAAAGCTCCCACTTCCCAGGTTTCCTGCCCGTTTCTGGCTGCTCTTAATGAGCTAATTTACCCCACCGAGGCGAGAGATTTCCTCTTGGGAAAGGGTTTAGATGGGCCTCTCACATCCAGGGCCCCAGAGCGTTTCCTTACAGGGCTTTAAACACTCTGAACGTATTTAAGAGAGAAGCCAAGAAACAAATCTGTTGTTTTAGCTTTATTCCTCGAGGCTCAGCGGCTCGGTTTTCCTTCCCCTTTGATCATGCTCACTGGAGTGGCGGGCCTGGAAACTGCCAAGAAGGGCTGGGTCTCTTTAGGAAGTCTGGGCAGGGACCCACCCAGCTCCACACAATGAAAATAAAGTTGTCAAGCCTTTGAGGTGGCTGTGAAGATTTATTCTTCCTGGGCAAATTGGTAAGACATTTACATTTTTTTTTCTAAAAAAATAAAATAAAATAAAAGCTTTGATGAACTTGATAAGGAAGCCCTGGTTCGAATGTGGAAAACAGATTTGGAGTGTTTTCGTTTTCCATTGCTCGACTGGGTTTTCGATGTTCACCATGAGGCTTGTCCTGTGGAAGTGAACTTGCCCTTCAAATTAATTACAGGCCCATCAGGAGCTCACTGTGGGGATGTCGCAAAACACACGCTTTTGGTGTCTTAGGATATAAGCCTTCAGGAGATTGGAGGTCTCCAAAAGCTTTCCTAGCATTTGACATCTTCTCCACACATATTTCAGTCCTCAGCTGCTAATCTTACATTTGCTCTGTTATGGTTTGGTTAGTTCCACTGCATATTGTGATGGGGATATGCAATATTTTATTCTGCGTATATTTGAAATGGTTACCATCCTTCTTGAATACAAGCACTGTTTCTTGTGGCAATGTCACAAAGTGTTTGAGCATGTCTTGGGTCATATTCAAGCCTCCAGGAATCCAGGGGAGGAAATGGAAGCAGTGTGAAGTATCTTTCTCTCACATTCCAGAAAATTATTTCATCAGGGGAACATCTGCCAACCTTACTGAGAGGATGTTCTTAATAGTTTTAAGTCCTAAAGACCATTATGAATGATTTTTAAAAGATGGAGCTTTAGACCAAAACCCAACCCAACCCAAACCCAAACAACAAGCTCCCCCTTCCCCTACCAAACACCAAGAATCAACCAGGCCTGGTTGTATCAATTGAGAGTGGTGGGTGTTTTATAACAATTGGTTTGTTTCCCCTTTGGGAAAATCAGAGAATGGCCTTTGAATTCATTTGATGGAGCAGCTCTGTCTTTGTTTCCACTGGGCTCAGTGAAAAGCCCATGGAATGATGACAGACGGAACCAGGTTTGGATTCCTTTGTGGCCTTCTTCTCTGTGTCACCTTGAGTATATTTTTAATTCTTGTTCAATTAGCTGAGTTGTAGTATTGGAGTAATTGCACTTTGCCAGTGGAATCCTTTCAGGTTGTAAAGATCAAAGAGAGGCTCGGGTTACACTGGTGATCGGGGATTACTGCAGTAATGCAGACACTTAAGGAAATGTGCCAAATGATCACCACACAGGATACAGCAGCCCTTCCCAAGGAGCCCTGCATATTTATGGCAGGGCTTCTTCCTGTCTCTTTTCTCTATCGGTGTGCCTGTCTACAGGCAGCTGACACGGACTTTCCCTCTCCTCTGCTTTCCACAGCTGTTTCCCTGACCTTGTTGGTTTCCAGATCTCAGTCAAGGAGTTCACCACTCAGTGGGGACCCCCTATTGATCAGGGAGCTCGATGATTTCCTCAGCCTAGTTCAGAGTCTGGATGGTTGTCCTTAGCTCAGGGTTTAATCTCCAGAATCATGGGCAATGGCCAGGCCAACATGGTCATGTGACCAAAACATATGGCTGCTTGGCAGTTTAAGGGACTATGCTTGACAATCTCTATTTACCTCCTCACTCCCAGATCAGTTCTTCTTTCTCAAGCCTATTGGTATACCAGCACATCACATGGGCTGATTTCTAGAAACCATTTTTTTGTGCTCCAATGCTGGTTTGTGTCACTTTACGTTTAGCCAACTAGAGGCCTTAGAAGGAGATCAGATGGTGGAGGAGGGAGGAACTAGGACTACTAGTTGGCTGTGGTTTAGGGTCCACAGACTCTGTTCATTAGAACTTTAGTAGCAATACCCTTGTCCAAGCCTATAGGTAGTAATGGTTGCCAGTTTTGCTGACCTTTGTGTGCTTAACCACTCTTCCTTTGTTCTCTTAACTCTGCCTATAGTCTTATAAATTGTCCTTTCAGTCAAGTCTTGTCAATGAACTCTGAGTGGGCAGAACTTTGACTGATAGAAGAATTGCAATGCATGGCATATCAAAATGCATTATTAGGTCCCCAAGGAATGCACCTGATTTCAGTTGCATAGTTGTAAGAACTAGACAGGTGTATCATCCTAATGGCTTATGTGTCATAGGCTTCAATAACTGGAAATGCCAATAATTGCTAGTTTTGTATGTGTATATAAAAGAAACTAATCAATTTTATATGTTTTGGAGACATAGGTCTTTATACATATCTATCATCTATCTATCTATCTATCTATCTATCTATCTATCTATCTATCTATCTATCTATCTATCTATCTTGACAGTTCGTTTCCAAGCTAATATCCTCCACAGTGGCTCTGGTCTCAAGTGGAATGATGATTATTTTTTTCTGTAACAAATTCAGGAGTTGGTAATGTGGCAAAACTTGGTGGGAGATTATTTGAGGGCATGATATAAAGCACATACTATTATTATATTGTTGAAACAACACAAAAGTTTGGGTGTGGGCTGCAGTATGAGGAGAGCAGTCATGGGCTGTTGTGGGAGTAAAGAAGGAAAGTGGTTGGTGGTGTTGGGTTGATGCAACTGTCTCTGTAATCAAAAGTTTTGGGCAGCTAAGAGTCAGTGTTGACATAGGACATGGTCATATTTACAGTCAATCCGACAAAACCTTAGTGTCATATGAAGGTGGACTTTCAGATATACCACAGTTTCCTTGTCTTCTCCAGAGAGACCAAAGACTTGAGCATTCACGGTTTAGATCAGGGGTGAGCGATGTGTGGTACATATGTGACTACCAGTTCTCTCATGACCATGACAGACACAAATAATTCATTATGGTGGTTGTTCCTATTTAGCTCAAGTAAGATGTCCATTTCCTCCATGAAGTGCTGGGGGTAGGCACTAGCTCTTGTTTTCAATGCTTTGGGAACAATGGTAAAATAGCTAAGAACCTTGGTTTTGCCCAATGGTGTTACACAAACAGAGTAGAGTGCTCAGCCTACCCTTCCTACTTCTAGGGGACTGAATGTAAGCAAGTTACTTTGTCCTTCTGAGCCTCAGCTTGCCAACTGTACACTGGTGACAGGAATTGAACACTTAAAATTTGCTAAGGCATGCAAAAGCCTTCTAAAAGAAAGCATACAAAAAAAAGTCTGAAACAGTTATTTGTGTGAAACTTCCCGAAAAGTTTGCAGAGTGGCACATTCATTGTGCCCTGCTCTGTTCCCTTTACCTACTCTGTGAACTTAACCCAAGCTGTTGGTACCAGGAGCTTGAACCTGTGACCTTCAGAAGCTTGCCTCCAGGCATTTGCAATGGCCTGAGCTGCCCCAGGAACTGTATCTAGGGAATTTCCACCTCTCCTTCCCCAGCCTGAGTGAGTTTCAAAGACTGCTTGGGATAGGGCTGTGAAGAGCCCACCTCCTTCACCTTGTTGCAGGACTGCTCTGAGGTTGTATTTTATGTTCTAAGGCTCTGCATGGGTTTATGAAGAGGCTGGAAATTTGCCAGGGATTATCAACCTTTGCTTGACTTCCCTTTCCTGACCCACAACCCCCTACTTGGTGCCTTTCTCTACAGTAGAAATCTCATTTCACAAATGCGGGAATGGAGACATCCTAAGGTCACTCTATTAGGCAACCACACCTGGATTCCAGCCTCCAGGTGTCCTGTGCTGGAAGGTGCACCTGTCTCCAAATCCTCCCTCTCCATTCCCCTAGTGGTTTGTAAGCAGAAGAGAGAGGCAAGAGTGGATGCTCTTTTGAGACATTTGGTGTTGAGAAGGGAGAGGAGATCTTGGATCAAGTTAAATAAAAGGCTGAAACGTTTATCACAAAGGCTGGATCCGTTCCTTCAGTACCGCCTTGCAGGGTGATACTCTGATAGCAGCAGGAAGGGGCTATGGAGGGAGGGAGCCAACCCGAGTACTGTTGTATTTCTACATGCCCGCACTCTGCAGCCTTCTTGATGCTGGCTGGCATCAGCTTGCTTCGTGCTTAAACCGCTTATTAAAGTCTAGACGCAACATAAAAGCACGTAAATTGGTTCCAGCCATCTCTAGTAAAAACTTCAACTGGAGCTCGGAAGGGATTGGAGCATCTCTCAGCATAATTAAAATTGACTCTTAAAGTTTCTTTAGCGTAATTGGTAACACTTTCTTTGGAAGTTGGTGAAAGCCTCTTGCTGGGAAGGTTAAATGCATTTCTGTGTATAAGATCAGAATTCAAATATAGTTTTATGGACACATTTACAGTTATGTTCTACCCGGGTGGTCTTTTTTCCCCTGTATCTTTTCTATTTAAGATTTATGCTGTCATTCACCACAGTCTAAATGTGTTTTGATAAAAAGAAAAAAAATGACCCGTTGCTGACGCATTTCAAACAGAGAGTCGGTAATATTTTGAAGCTTTCAGTAAATTGAACTGCAGTTTGGCTTAACCCAAGCTCCCTCTTTCTCCCAAGCTCATCGCAGGGAGTGTAGCGCTTAAACTTTGTTTGTTATCCAGGAATAAAAAGTAGCTACTTCTCTTTAGCTGCATCCAAAGGTAGGAAGGACCAGGTTTCTAAAGATGGCCAAGTACTTGCTGCAGACATGGAGATCTGACCTTCTTTTCTTTAGACAAATGTGTTTGCCATGTGACTGTTCTTGTGTGTTGGAATGATTCTCCTTGAGCTGTGTATCCTGATGATCTTGTCAAGGTAGCAGGGTCTTAAAGCTGAAAAGCCCATGTTTTGATCATGGTGAAGCTTCAAGTTTTCTGTACTATCCCTAGTTGAGACTTGAGAGGGGTGCAGGCTGATTTTTACCTTAGAGAACACTGGCTTTCCCTAATTCCTGAGGTCAAGGTTTCATCCTTGATTTAGATCAATCCAATGTTGCCTGTTCAGATGGGATAGTGTTATGAAGACTGATTAGAAAGAAGAAAAAGTCACCCTGATCCTAGGATCCAAATGTAACAATTGCTTTTTATTTCTGTTTTATTTTTCCTAATAATAGTCTACAGGAATATGTATTTTTGCATAGTTTTTATTTTCATTATAGAAATAGATTTTTATACGAATAATATTTTAAATATAGATAATTAAAATTTCACATCAGACTTGCACAGAACACAGGGTGTTAAAAATACAGACAAGTGTGCAAGTCGAGTGTTTTATATTTGCAATGATTAGGACCAGGAAGATGCTTTTCTTGCCCTTTTCCCTCCCACAAATGTTGATATTACCTCACATTATTTCTGGACAAGCACCTTACCTGAAAATTCAAAATGCAAAGAGCTCCCAAACTGGCATTTCTGTTAGTGTCTATATCACTGCTCAAAACATTCCCTATTTTGGAGAGTTTAGATGTTATGTTTTCAGATTAGGGATGTTTAACCCATGGCACTCTTATTCAAAGGCAATGCCTATTAATATTTTTGTGCTTATTTCTTTATATTTTTATACATTTTTTGCCCTGCACTTGTATGTGTGTGTTCATGTCTGTGCTCTTTGTATGCATGCAATGTTTTCCTCTGTAAATTTTCACCCTAGTATTTGAGAAAGATTCTCTCACTGAATCTGGAACTTGTCCCTTCTAATAGACTGGCTGGCCAGAAAGCCCTCAGGATCTTCCTGCTCTTGTCCCCTAGCACTAGGGTTACAGCCAGCACTAGAGTTACTGACACAAGCAGCTACAGTCAGCTTTTTATGTGGGTGCTGGACACCCAAACTAAGGTCCTCATGCCTGTGCAGCAACCATTTGACCCACAAATCCATCTCCCCAGCTACTTAATATGCAATTTTACTCATAATGCATATTTGATTTTATTTTGCTTTAAAGTTCACATTATTTTTTAAGACTGGTTAGTTTTTAGCCAATAACCATAAAAATAATATTAAGAATTCATTTTATTTTTTGAGAATTTTTTTGTATAATATTTATATCATTCCCACCCCCCTTCTGTCCTTCCAGCTCCTATGGTACCCTACTCCTTCTCAAATTCATGACTTCTTTAATACATTCTCTGTCTCTGTCTCTCTCTCTCTGTCTCTCTGTCTCTCTCTCTCTGTCTCTCTCTCTCTGTCTCTCTCTCTCTCTCTCACACATACACACACACACACACACACACACACACACACACACACACAGAGGAATACATCTGTAAAGCCTGTTGAATCCATTTGGTGTTCCTTGTATGTGTATGTGTTTAGGGCTGACCACTTGGGGCAAGAAAATCTAGAGAAGGCTCTCCCTAGAGAAGACAGATTTTTCTTCTCTCAGTAGCTATTAATGGCCTGTAGCTCTTCAGCTAGGAGTAGAGTCTTATGAGATTTCCTCTATCCACTTTGGCATGTCAACTGGTATTGCCATTATGCAGGTTTTGTTTACAAACCACATTGTTGAGATTTGTTGGGTTCAGCTCCATGTCATGTATAGAAGACACTATCACAGTGTTGTGGTCTCCTGTGTCTTAAAATCTTTCTACCCTTCTTCCAAAATGATCTCTGAAACTTAGGTACAGAAGTTGTGTTATAGATATTTCTCTTGGAGTTGGACACTACATGGGCAATTGTTCTCTAAGTTTTGATCAGAGGTAGATTTCTATGATAGTCTCCATCTGTTGTAAAAAGAAGCTTCTTTATCTGTGGATATAAGGATAAGTATTTAGAAGTGGTTAGAAATTACACTGCTTTAGGAAAGTGACAGTATTTTCTCTTCTAGGGTCCATGATCTCTCCAATTGTGGGTCATTGGCTCAGTTTACAGTAGCAGGCATGAAGTCTCTCCTAGTGAATGGGCTTTAAATTAAAGTAGACAACCATTGGTTACACCCAAAGTATGAGTGCTACTATTACACCCTTGGTATCTTGATATCTTGCCATGCTGGCCATTGTTGTGGTTCATAAGCTTTATATTTGTTGGGTTTGTGCGGTTAATTGCTTTTCTTTCTTAGCAGCTTGGATGCTATGAGAGCTAGTCCTTAGGTAGAAGGCTTCCAGGTCAGTTTCAGCTTGATTCCTCTAAGTCCCATGTCTGAAGTGTGTAGTGTCTTCAGCAATTTGATAAATCTCATTAAAAATTATTATATAATATATTCTACCATTCAGACAGTAATTTTCTTTGTCATTCTCTTATTAGAAGATAATATTTCATATACCTTATAATAATAATACTGCAAGCTGGCAATATAATTATAAATTAATATCTATTTGTTTACTGTATCTAGGATTATTTCCTTCTCATAAATTCTCCCAGGTGGAACTGTAAGATCAAAGAGAATGAAACTAAGTCTCATGATAATAGTGACAGATAGCTATTGATTTACAGATCCAACACATAGCATTGGCATTCTGGGTTATGGTTATTTTAAATATTCATGTTATTTTGATAGAAAAATGACTTCCTGTTTGATCTGCATGCTTGACAATTTTATTTGATGTCCATACTGGGTTCCTTTCCCCTGCTTCACTCTTTTAATGTAGAGTTTTGTGCTTTATAAGATATTGATCTGTCTTAGATACTGCATAATTACAAAGGTGTTACATATGTTTGGATCTTTGTCTATATTTCCTGCAATTTGGAGGAATAGTTTTTTGTTTGACTGATGTTTTGCTTTTGCTTTGTGGGCAGGACAATGTGGTTCAGATACCATTCCTGCTTATTTCATGATGACCCTGGCCACTCTTGGAGTTCAGTGGTGATGTTCCAAGATGACATTATCTTGGTTTCTCGGGGGACATCATGAAATTCGACTTACCTTTCAAGTCACTCATAGCCTTTTGCTCCAGTTTTCTGGTGTTTTTCTTTTTGATGAACAATCCCAAAGCTCTTTGATTGGTTTGAGAGACAGGATCTTGAGGGGGAAACTCAGAGGAGTTTTATTCTCTTATGAAATCACCATAATGTTTTTGGGCAGGAAGATGTGGATAGGATAAAGTTCAAGTTGAAAGCAGGGTAAAAGAATCCTACCAGTTGCCCTGACAGGTACAAACCTAAAAGGGTAAAGGTGTTAATGACTCATGTAACACCTCCATCATGAAATTTGAGAATCCATGGATAAATATTTCTTCTTCTCAGGTAAAAGAACTGACTTTTTAGACTCTACCTGGAAGTGGTGTGTATGCATGTCTGTGTAGACACATGTGTGTATAAGTGAATATACATACATATTGACCTAGATTCCAACTAAAAGTATAGCTCAAAGCAAGGATTCATATGTAGGAGTTTATTTTTGGAAATGATATGGAGTAGTTGGAACAAAAGACTGGAGATAATGCAGCAGGCCAATCCCAGGATGTATTATTAAGTTGGTTCTCCCTGGGGTCAGCTGAGCTCAGTCTGCTGTCTGTAGAAACTGTGTAGGATGGTCTCCTGAGAAGAAGAAATATTTATCCATGGATTCTCAAATTTCATGATGGAGATGTTACATGAGTCATTAACACCTTTACCCTTTTAGGTTTGTACCTGTCAGGGCAACTGGTAGGATTCTTACTAGCATTCTTTATGCCTGTGACAGAAAAATTCCAAGACAGAAAAGTGAAAGGGCCACAATGGAGGTGATGTGAAATGCTGTTCTGTTATAGCACATACATCTGGCTACTGCAGGAATCTGGGAGCAAGCTTGTTTCACATGTGGCCCAGTGATCACATGTGTGTGAGGACAGCTATATATATGACCAGACACAATTACAAATGTCAACATCGTATTGCAGTGTTAAAGGCTTGGATACTCTTGTGTGGGAAGGGTCAGTGTAAAAGATTGTAGATGGGACACAAGAGAAGGCAGAGACACTGTGTATATTATAACTACATATATATTTTTTCTGTTTAATTTGGTTGATTCTGAAACCTGGATGGATACAGCATAAATGTACTTAGTATCAATGTTTCATTTTTTAAAATCTTCTTTCATTGTAGGTAACCTCTATTCACTTCTCCTGCCTCCTACATCCTCAAAGCATGGACAGTGAGAACATTGCATTTCCCAAAGCAATTGGCTCATGTACAGGGCATGCTATACAAACAGAGCCCAGAGAACAGCCCAAGGCTTTTCAGGGGCTACTAGAGGTAATGGGAACATTCTTTCTTTGATCTGGAGGGATGGTAGCTTTAGGAATACTCACGAGAGCTTGAGAAAAAAAAAACTCAAGTAGGTGAGAAATAGGGTCATGATACAAAGAGAAACCAGGTCTTCATGGGATGGCATTGTTTGAATTCCTAGCTTCAGCCATCCATGGCAAAGACTCCTTTAACCAGTGAAACACCTGTTTCTGTAGAAGCCAGCTTGACTAGGGTTTTCTGTCAATCGAAAGAACCTCAGGTGCTTTGAGTTTCCCACTATTTAAGATCAATCTTTTATAACTAATATATGAATTTAAGTAATTTTATTTATGTCTCCTCTGTGCGTACTGCTGTGGAAAAATTCAGCTTCTAGTTGTATGAGGAAGAAAAGGATCCAAATGAAAATTTAGGTCACTTCAATCTTCTGGAATACAGAACACATGCTTTTAAGTTGATATGGCTTTGAGCAATTACCACCTTTAGAGAAGGCATAGAAGAAAAACTTTGATTCTCAAATTGGTAAGATGGGAGAGATGCAGGTTAAGAAAAAGTAGGAGGAGGGAAGGAGGTAAGATACCTTCTGTTAGAATTTTCAGTTGATGGTAGTATTTGAAGAATCTCAACACTGTATATTTATATTCGTGCATCAAGTATCTTGCTACAGAATGCAACATACTAAGTAGCCACAAAACTTCACACACATGGGACAATAGTTTTGCTTACAAACCTCTTCTTTCACTGGATGGTTCTGCGCTGGTTTCGGAGAGTGTGCTCATGCGCTGCTACCAACTTCAGTTTGCCCAAGAACTTTACAGGCTTGACTGATGTCCTTACACATACGAGATCTTGACTGGGATGCACAGGGATCGCTTCCCACATCTCTTCCTTGAGCAAACTAGCTAAGGCATTCTTGCACATGAAAAAGAGGAACAAGGGTTGAAATGGAAACACATAAGCTTGTTTTGAGCCCTTGTTCATGTCACCTTTGCTGATATTTCTTTGGCTGAAATAAATCACATGACTGAGTTCAGAAACAAAGAGTTGAGTGCTACAGTTATAAGGCCTAAAATAAAGGACCAGAGGAAAGTGAAAAAAATCGAGGCTCTCCCTCCCCCATTGCACATGCAGTTGAATTATACATAGTTTACTAAAGCTAAAATCAATGCAAATGGTTTGATTTGTCAGAGTGTAGACCATTTAGTTCTCAAGTCTTTGGAAGAATAAGCATGCCTCTAATAGAGGCTTGTTCAAATTAACTCTCCTCCAAACACCTAGGACTTCTACAGAAATAATGCAATATTTAGGATCATTTGTTTACAATTAAAAATTTGTCTTTTTCAGTTAGAATATCTCACTTTACTTTATGGAATTTAAGTTGCCGTGTGTGTGTGTGTGTGTGTGTGTGTGTGTGTGTGTGTGTGTGTGTGTGTGTGTGATGTGCCAGGTCAGTTTTGGGCCTATGTTTTCTACTATCTTTGTGAAAAAATTCTTAGGGATGTACACTGTACTCTTTTTTACATATTTTAAAGTAAAGTTTTTAAAATGGTGATTGCTTTTGGGTATAAGTGGACCAGAAAATTATTACCAATTGGCTTTACATTTTTTAAAAATTAACAATATTACTTTTGATTTTCTGGTGTTAGAATTTGTGCAATATTTAGTTTTTATAATCTCAGTTTTCCAATGCTTTTTCTTTTTTTTTTTTTTTAAAAATCTTTCTACTTTATAGGGTTGCAACATTGAAGGGTGGTTGTGGTCAAGAATAAGCCCCTATAGCCAGTTTGGCCAAGAGTTTGAAAGAGGACAATCTATGTATGTTTAAAACTAGGTTCTCTTGAGATCAGTTGGATGGATTGAATAGATTGTTTTCAACCTCAGTTTTACCTTTGTAAAAACAGGTGTATTAATACCTGTTCTACTGTTGTCATGGTAGCTAAGTGAGGGACCACATGCGCGGACTCTATTGGCCGATGCTTCACAGATAACTAACATGTGCTCGGTTGTTAATTCTTACTGCATTTACTGAAGCTGATGATAGCAGTTCAGAAATAATTTATATAATATGTTTCTCAAACAGACATGGGAATGTAAGATGCTCCTAGGAATGATGCCAGCATATGGGAATGGCAAAGAAAGGGCATGGAGGCAGAGCCCTGCCCTGCGTTTGTGGCCATTCCATGGGTCTGTTCCCTTCCCATTGTCATCCAGCTATTCTTACACTCTGTCCAACTTATTTGCCTCACCAGGTCCATAGTTCTTTTCAAAAGTCTTCATTATTTCTCTGGGTGGTATGAAGGTCCACCTGATTTGACTGCACAGAAGACTTGGTTGGGAAACTTTGAAAACTACTCTTGCCTGGGTACCCAAAGAGTAAGTTGTGATACACAGGGTGGGCCTAGAGGACCTTAAGTTAAGTGAACAAGTCAGGCACAGAAACATGACACATGTGTATGTGAAAGATAAAAGTAAAATGTTAACTTAGAAGGTGGTAATAGTGGTTACCAGAGGTGGAGAAAGAATAATTAATGTGTATTTGTATAGAAGAAATGACTTCTGATGTCTAGCGCATTATAGGATAATTATGGTTGAGAGTAACTAATTGTATATTTCAAAATAGCTAGTAGAGATGCTTCTGAATCTTCCCAACACTAAAGTGTCAGATATTTGAGGTGATCCTTGTGCCCATTATCCTAACCTGATCATTGATGTTTTGTACGTTACCCTACAAGTGTGTGTGTGTGTGTGTGTGTGTGTGTATGTGTGTGTGTGTGTGTGTATGAGTTACATGACTGCTTTAAAAAAGACGTCAAAGACTCAATAACTTATGATTTATTTCACTTGAGGGGGGACTCAAGCACTAACATTTTATAAAGTTCTTCCATGTAATGCTAATGTATACAGTCAGGGTGAGTACCATTGACGAACTGATACCAATGTCTAGGAAATATTTTTATTTTATATTACTCTTTGGTGATCCCAATTTTTGTCTCTTGCTTACTCCAACCTGCAAACACTCATTTTGGAAGAGATATTTTCTTCATTGAAAGCCAGCATTCTCCAGTAAATAAGCTGATAGCTTTAATACAGTGTTCTGGAGGTGGCTGTGGCATAACACCATTTGTCTTTTGTAGACTGATTAGTGCACCCCTAAATGTCCTTCTGAAAAGTGATGATCATCCACTTCTGTGTGATCACAAACAATTCTCTCTTGCACTCAGGCAATTATTTATCCTCTTTCACAGCTTCCAGGTTTTCTGGGAGCAACATTAAAGTAGAGTGAAGAGTCCCAACTCTGGTTTTGAAAAATTACATGGAGGATTATGCACATTACTAATTAGTTGTGACTTTGGCCAAAGCTCTTAAATTCTGAATTGAAATGGAATTAAGTTCTTTTTTTCCTTACTTGCACTCTCCAGAACATTTCCACATGATGTATGGAATAGATGTCTCTGGGGTTTTCTCTACTAGGTAGGTGGGGGAACTGAGATGAGGTTAGTGGAAATTAGAGGACCAGGCCCATGCTGCTCCACAGGTCCTTCCTCCTCTATTCCCATTCTTTCACTGTCTCTTTCACCCCCAGGACAGCAGTGATACCCATGGACAATGGATTCCTCTCTGCACATTCAGTTAGCAGTGCTCGGAACCTGTTGGAAATCTGTCTTAAGGGTACTTGCATGCTATTCTTCCAATTTTCTGTAAGTACAGTCAGAGAGGTGTAGTAGGAGGATTGTGTAGATGTTCCAGAGGTGTGTGCACAATTGATTGACATTTCCTAGCTCCCTTGCATTTAAATATGGTCATTTATTGATTTTTGGCCAAGGGAATGTGGGTGGAAGCAATATGCCCTTCTTCCAGGCCTTCAATCTCCCAGCTGCATCCTCTGCTAGGTTTTCCCACCTGCTTCCTCTATGTGTTTGAAGATGATGAGGAAACAAGAAAGAGTCCAGGTCCCCAAATCAAGCTTGAAAAAGAGTTATTGGATCGAAAAAACCTGTGTAGCATGATTATACAAGCAAGAAAACACACTTGAGATTTTTAGGTTTGTTATTTTTATGACCTTGACTAACACTAGAAGAACTGAGAGAGGATTGGGTGCTTATGAAGTGGGGAGTAATTGGGAAGGAACAGCACTCTGGCTTTGAGCTGTCCACACACAACTTCATTTGCTCCTTCATCAGCTCTATGTTGTGTCCCTCCATCCTCTACAGGATTTACCTGACAGTTCTTCCTTGTAACAATTTTATTCTTCAGTAGTGGGACTGGAACCCAGGACCTTGTGCATACTAGGCAAGTGTCTTGCTATTGAAATACATCCAACTAATCCCTCTCCTCCACATAGGTTCTCCTTCTCAGGATCTGTAGTGTGGGAATCTAACTTAAGGTATTCCTCTGCTAGGATATAAGCCCAGGCTTCCAGCTCTAACTTCTCTCATCTTATCCAAAGGCAATATTCTCTGTATGCCTAAAGGCTGTAAATGATATATTATTTTCACAATTGGTTCTTAGTAGGAAGCAATAAAGAAACTTACTTTACTTAATGATCTTGTTTTCAAATACAGGGGAGAGCTAATTGGGGAAGTTATTTTAAAAACAAATTTTCTTTCCTGATCAGCATATTCAGCATATATATATAATATGTATAATATCATAAATTATGTATAATATAATATAAATATATACCACATATAATTATGTATGATATAATATATAATTTATATGTATACTCTATAATATTATATATTATATGATTTGTGCATTTAATATACATTATATAATTATGTATAATACAACATATTATATGTTGAATATATAATATTATGTAATTATTTATAATATAACTATATATATAAATTCCTCCTGAATAGCAGACATCTAAGAAAATTTCTTGTCTCAGTGAAATTTGAAAAGTATTTTGTATTAATTATAAAAACTTAGCCCAGCAATAGAAGTAAAAACATACCCAGCCTAAAACCTTTTAAATGCAAACACAGTTTCTTTAAAGAAGGTGGCCCAGATAATGTGGCCTCTCCCTTGCAAGGCCTTCTGGCTTCTCTGTTGGTTGCTGTTGTTGAGCGGTACCCGGCGGAGCAATTGGAGAGGCATGGTGAAGAGTGAGCGTGCAAAAAGCGATTGCCTTAAGCACCTTGGCTTTTCCTTTCATATCTGCAACGTGATCCTATTATTTAGAGGCAATGGGTCCATTTAAGTGTGCCTGGCTGGGGGTTTGCTGTTTTCTTCTATTCTTTCCTTTAAATCTTTTTTGTCAACCATGTTCTCCTTGACTAGCACAGCAGCTGTCTGGGTAGTTATAATCCCATTAAAGAGGCCTCTATTATGTCAATAATATATTTATAGAGAAATTAGTCACCTGGGGTTGTTGGGTGGCTTTCCATTTAGACACATTGTACCTTAGAAAAGCACCACCATCCACTTCTTGTCAGATAAGGCTGTTGCCTTTGTCCCTGGTGCCATATTGGCTAAAACAGATTAGCAATTAGCATGGAACATGCCTTCCTCTGCTTGTAAAGCTCCCTTAATCTTCACCACTGATCATATTCCTCTCGAGCTTTTATGATAAAGCTGAGATTATAGATGTGTCTGGCTGTACGGGGCTTATAGTATTAGGTGAAAATATGGCAAGCATTAAATGACCATCCTGGTGGGAAAGGTGGAGAATTTAACCGCAAAGACCTTTGAAACCTGTTCAAGTGCATCTGGGCAGGGGCCTAAATTTAGTAGTGAATCTTCTTCCATAGACTCCATTTATTTTTCTAAAGAGGTTTTACATTCTTGACATCTGAACTTGGGGCTAATTATATTCTCTGAAGAGGAAAAGGAAAGACAGAATGTTCTCCTGGGGCTGGGCTGTTAAAGAGCTGATTGACAGTATGAGAATATATTAGATTATTGAACTATTCACTGTTTGTGGGTTGAGGTTCAGCCTTTGGCAATGTATCCTGTTCTATGACCATAAAACACAGGGTACTTTTTAAAAACTAGACATCATAATAATGGGGTGATACTGAAAGTCAATCCATATACCATCTTTAATAATGTTTCTTATTCTCCAAAATATGATTGATTTTTTTAGACACTAAAAGGGCCTTCTTCTGGACTTATCTTGAAGGCTCTTACTAGCATTTCTTTGTTACATTTAGGATTGTAGGACCTCACAGATAAAGAAGAATGTTATTCACCAGCTCGGTGGTGGTGTCCTCAGAATAATGGTGGGAAGTTACAAATTGGGAAACCAAGCAAGCCCACCAACAGGCTTCAGAAGCTGAAACTCACTTTCACTACCATGCAGGCAGCTTCCTGCTTTATGGAGATGAATGAAAAGAAGATGAATGAGGAACCTATCAACATTTGTAAAGCACAGATGACATTTTCTCAGCTGTGTGGGACTTCTTTACAATCAGTCTGAAGTGATACTCAGAGGAGCCTGAAGCCTTGTCCAGGTCTGTAGTCTGGGGACCTTATATCATAAAAGTCTCTTAAATCCTATTCCTTTATTGTTCTAGTTCCTCACCAAGTGCTGTTTTTCACCTTGCTTTCTGTGCTCATCACCACTCTACCTGGGTTCCACGTGTGGGAAAACTGAGAATGTGGGGCCAGGATATGGAGCTCTTTTGGAGTCAAATTGCATGTGTCAAAGGAAAATAGATTTGTTTGGATGCATAAATTTTTCATTCTTAAAAAAGTGATATTTTAAAATAATTTTTAAAATTTCGAAATTATAATATAAAACATCATTTACTTCCTTCCAACTTTTTTCATGTACCCCACTTCACTCTCAAATTCATGGCCATTTTTTTCATTGTTGTCTAACGTGTTCACACCCCCCACTGCTTAGCCATATAATATTATGTAGCTAGAGTTTTCCTGCCTTGCCCACAGTCAGGACAAAGCTCTGTCACCCGCCAGTCCCACAGCCAGCCGCTCAGACCCAACCAAGTAAACACAGAGACTTATATTGGTTACAAACTGTATGGCCGTGGCAGGATTCTTGCTAACTGTTCTTTATAGCTTAAATTAATCCATTTCCATAAATCTATACCTTGCCATGTGGCTCGTGGCTTACCAGTATCTTCACATGCTGCTTGTCCTGGTGGCGGCTGGCAGTGACTCCTTCTGCCTTCCTGTTCTTTCTTTTCTCCTCTCTGTTAGTCCCACCTATACTTCCTGCCTAGCCACTGGCCAATCAGTGTTTTATTTATTGACCAATCAGAGCAACACATTTGCCATACAGAACATCCCACATCAATATTATTTGTACATATATGATTTCAGGGCTGACCACTTGGTCTTAAATAACCAACTGAGGGCCTCTTCCCTGGAGAAGGCTATATGTCTCTAATTCTCAGCATTCCTTAGTTACCTGTAGTCCATTTTCTAAAATTGAGACCTCATGAGCTTCCCCCTTCCACCCGAGCATGTCTATTGGTGTTCTTCTTGGTTAGGTCATGTTTGGGCACCCATGTGGATGAGCCTTCATTTGGGAAGCTTCTCTGACATTTCTAGGAGACAGTCTCACACTTCTCTGACATTTCTAGGAGACAGTCTCACAGCAAACTTCTTGATCTTCTGGCTTTTACAATCCTTTTGCTTTCTCTTCCACAATGCTCCCCCAAGCCTTAGATGTAGGAGTTATGTTGTAGATGTATAAGTTGGGACCAAGTGATGTTTTTTTTGGGAAAGCCTGTGATATCTCAGTGGTCTCCACAAACTTCTGCTTTCAAGGCTTCCAGAGCTCATGAACAATTTCCTAAAGCTATGGTAAAAGATCACATATAGCACACCCTCTCTTATCCTGACTGGACTCTCCACTACAGTGTATATTGTGCCCCTTTGCTATGTGGCTAGATGGACTTCTTATCAGGAGAACTACATTTCCCCACTCTGAAATCTTACCTGGTTTGGTGGTTAGATTTGAAAATAGAAGGTGGCAAAGGTAATCTTGTACTAGCTTTTGGCACATATTGTGTTGTTTATAAGAAAATATCCAAGACTGAGTGTTTATAAAGAAAAGAAGTGCATGCTAGCTTATGGTACTGGAAAGTAAAAACACCCCGGCTTGTATGGCCACATCTGGTGTGAACTGTATGCCACACGATAACATGGCAGGCACTATGGGATAGGAATACATGCAAAAAGGGGCTGAGTAGGACATCTGGAAGGAATCAAACATATGGGATGATCTTGCTTGGTAAAAACTTACTCTAGTAGTAACTAACTCAGACCCAGGAGATCTAACCCATTCTGGAAAGATGGTTATTAACCTCTTCTGAGGGTGCCATAAGTATGACTTAGTTAACTCCTACTAGCCTCCATCTCTTCAAGATGGGATACCATTCAACATAGGTTTTTTTTTTTTTTGTTGTTGTTGTTGTTGTTGGAGAGTGAGATTTTAGCACATAAGCCTTTGGTGGGACAAGCTACATCCCAAACAGCATCAGCAAACATTTCCAGAGTCTCTGCTAGTTTCTCCTCAGTCCCTTGTATTTCGCCCAGAACCTTACACAGCTGCTTTAGACAAGTTCAGTCTAGCTTGCTGGAAGATGAGAGACTACATGCACATGGGCCAGAGCTGAGTCAACCCAATGAAGATCATCCTATACCAGCTAGTGTTCATCCAACTGACTGTGGATGCTTTAACAAGCACAGCTGGAAACACCCATGGACTTGTGTTTGAAGCCACTGGACTTGGTGTTTTTCACGGGGGACTTGTAAGCAGTCGATCCTTGATACAGAGGCAGCCAGTGGATGTGGTAGCAGTTGTGTATGGTACGATGACAGAGAGACAAATGCAGGGCATTAGAGGAGACTTCCTAGAGGAAAACACTGCAGCTGATATCTGAAAGATGAAGATGGAGGGAGCAGATGTTTGAAGCAGAGGGAACAACACGAAAAGCCTGGAACATGCAGAAGAAAAGTTTAATCTTCCTGTCTGCTGCCAGGGAATGTGAATACAAAAGTTCCTTTGCACAAGGAGCTTCTTATATGGCTGTTGTATCAAGATTCCCACCCGAAGTTATAAAATGTTATGCAAAATGAAGTATTAGCTAAGTTCTGAACTTGTTCAGACACTAGGGCAGGGAGATAGCGGGGAGACTACTTGGAAGATGTTTTAGAAAGTAGGCTTTAAAAGCTATAAAGCTAGGTAGGATGCACACACATTTAATTCCAGCACTCTTCTGGAGGCAGAGGCAGTTGAGCCCTGTGGATTTACACCCAGTCGGGTCTACATAGTGAGTTCCAGTACAGCCAGGACTACATAATAGAGAAATCCTACCTCAAAAAACAAACAGCAGACAAAATAAACAAAACAAAAACAAACAAAAAACAAAAAAAGAGAGAAAAAAAGCAACCTATAAACTAGTTATGATGGGAGTTCCAATAGGTAGAACTAGTGGCTAGTAGCTCCAGGGACAGGGTAGATGTATATTCATGGAATGTTTGTGGTCATTCTTGACCTCCTGAACTCTGTTTTGTGAGAAGAATCACAAAGGCAGCAAATGTGACATCGTCTGTGTGGAACTAAGAGTTAGCTTGGGTTTGGGTGAAGCATGGAGCTCTTCTCTCTTTTTGAAGACAGGGTTTTACAACATGGCTGGCTTACACTCCTGATCCTTTCACTTCACACTCAAGTGCTGGGATTACAGTGTGGACCACCAGGCCTGGCTCCAGCCTCTTCTTAAATCAGACCTTGGAGTGTTGGCAAGGTGGCTCAACAGGTGAAGACACTTGCCACCAAGCCTGACAAGCTGAATTCAGTTCCTGGGACCCACATGGTGAAAGGAGAGAATGCATTCCTGTGGATTATTCTCGGACCTCCACACACACGTGCCATGGTGCTTGCACCCACATTACACTCAAATAAATGAATAAATGTAAACAAATGTACTTTTTTTTTTTTTTACAACATATTCTTAACCTAGCATTTATTTCCATTTATACTCTTGGGGCTCTGGATTTGTGGCAGAAAGCGGATCATCTATCTAACATATATGTTCAGGTGTTCTCCATAGCTGTCGAGGGCTTGATTACTGGATTTTCCAGAAGATGGCTCATGACTACTTTTCAAAGGGACTGGAAGTTCCATTTCTGAGCCCCTTGAAGTGCAGATTTCATGCTGAGCTGATGATCTGAGCCCCCAGGACATTGGCGCCTGTGGAAAGCTTTATCTTCTTTCCTTGGTATTTTTTTTTTCCCCTGCTGGGTCTCATTGGGATTTGGAGCCTGTTTGTGGTATGTTGTTAGCCAGAAGTTGTTGCAAGATTTGATTATCAGAAGTAAACACGAATGGCCTCTTTTTCTCCTCCAAACAGAGCTTCAGCAGGTACTAATTTGGAATGAGGGAGCTGAGACAGCTCTGGTGTCAGCTGGTAGCTTATGTGAGCAAGCTCATGTTGAAGCAGGAAGTTGTCTGTTTGGAAGAGGCACATTTGTTGAATCACAAATGAAAGCTGCTATGAAAAATAAGCCCAGACACCCACATTCATATGCAGAGACGATTCATGCTGTCCTCTTCCCCAGCATGAAAATGTTCTGGATGGAGACAAGCGATGGTAAAGACCTAGTGAGTCCCTAGCCCCAATGGAGAAGCTTCTATAGGTCTGTCTGTTCTTATTTAGGATCTCCTCCAAACCCATTTGAAAACAAAAAAATGAGAAGCCTTCACAAACACATTTGCAACCAACCCTGACACTTGCTGAGATAGCCAGCCGCTCAAGCTGGGCCCTCTCCAGTACCTCTGGCATTTTGAGATTATCTCCCCTGTTAGTTCAGGAGTGAGATCTGTGTCTTAATGTCAAATGGTTAGAACTTTAGCCTTTGCTACAGTTTTACAGGTCTATGGTTTTCAGTGGTGATGTATGCATTTAATATTATGTGGCTCCTAGACCCAAGCCCTTATTGGTTCCCAGTATGTTTAAATATAAAGGTTATTTCAGGGGGTAAAAGAGGGTGCTACTGTGGTTAACCAGCTTTTTAGTCTATAATAGTAACTTGTGAAAATTTAAATTAATATCACATAAACAGAATTTTTATATTTTATATATAGTATATATCTACATATAAATAAGAATATACAAAAACTTACAGAAAAATGGACAAGAGATCTGACTGCACAGTTTATTAGAAAACAGATACAAATGAATACTCATCTATAGCAAAAAAGAAAAACACACTTATCGATAAGAATCAATGCACTAGAGCTGTAATAAGAAGGTTTTCACTTTCCAGATTTGCAAATGTGTGGGCATTAATGATATATTTGGTTGAGAAAATGAGAACAAACTGGAATTATTTTATAAGGTTGATAGCTATATAAATGGGCACAGATAGTTAAGAAGACAACTGGTAATGACACTAAAATTCAAATGTCCTTAGGCCCAGAATTCTACTCTTAGGAGTTTATCCTACAGAAACACATGTACCATGGTGAAGGTAGAAGGAATGGCATGTTTTGCAGAACAAGATGAAAGAAAGAATCCTGTGGTAGTTCGTATGAGATGTGTCCCCGAATGGTACTGTTTTGGGAGGTTTTATGTTTCTGTATTCTTTTGTGCCTTTAGAATTTCATGTCTTGTACATAAATACATTGCCCAGTAAAAAAATCTAACCTTAGTAAAAATTTCAAGATGAAGACTTGTATTAGCTACTTTTCTATTGCTGTGATAAAACACCATGACCAAGGCAACTTATAAGAGGAAGGGTTTATTTAGGGTTGTGTTTCAAGAGGGGTAGGGTCCATAATCATGTGGGCAGCATAGTAGCAGGAGGCAGACATGGTGGCTGGCCCTGGAAGCTAAGAGCTGAGGGCTCACATCCCAAATAGTAAACCGTTATTGGGGTTTTTTTTTTTTGGCTCTTTCAGGGGGCCCTCCACTCAGCTCCCAAATAAATCACTCACAGAGGCTTATTCTTAATTAGAAATACCTGGCCTTATTTTGACTTGTTGCTTACCTGCTTTCCTTAAATTATGCCATCTTCCTTTTGCCTCTGGGCTTCTCCCTTTCTTTTACTTCTGTAAATCTTACTCTAACTCTGTGGCTTGCTGTGTAGCTGTGTAGCTGGTCCCAATCTCTCCTCCCAGATTTCTCCTTCTATATATTCTCTCTGCCTGCCAGCCATGCCTATCCTTTCTCCTGCCTTGCTATTGGCCATTCAGATCTTTATTAGACCATCAGGTGTTTTAGACAGGCACAGTAACACAGCTTCACAGAGTTAAACAAATGCAACATAAACAAAAGTAACACACCTTATAATAATATTCTACAACAGTAAACAGGAAGTAGAGAGAACAAATTCAAACTGGTATGAGTCTTAAGCTCCTAAAGCCCACCTCCAGTGACATACTTCCTCCAACAATCCACAGCTCCCAAGCTTCCCAAAACAGTACCATTCGGGGACACATCTCATACAAACTACCACCGGGTTCTTTCTGATTTCATCTATCTGAAAATGTTGATTGTGTTTCATTAAGCCCATCCAAATAATGATTTTCTTCCCAAGGACAGAACCTATCACTGCCTTTTCAACTCTACCTTCTTTTTCTAATTTAGTGCCTGTAAAAAATGTTTGTTCTTTGTGGATTTCTGTGGGCCTCTCTAGCACTTTGCTTCTTCCTATTCTCGTGTGGTCTTCATTTTACCATGGTCTCCTATTCCTTGTTCTTCCTCTCTGTTGTTGATCCAGCTGGGATCTCCCGCTCCCCCAAGCTCTCTTTCCCTCGACCCTCTCCCTTCATTGCCCCCACTCATGTCCAGGCTGTTCATGTAGATCTCTTCCATTTCTCTGTCATTGGGTGATCCCCGTGTCTTTCTTGGGGTCCTGTTTTCCAGGTAGCCTCCCTGGTGATGTGAGTAGCAGTCCAGTCATCCTTGTTCCACATCTAGTATCCTCCTATGAGTGAGTACATACCATGTTTGTCTTTCTGAGTCTGGGTTACCTCACTCAGGATGATTTTTTCTAGATGCATCCATTTGTTTGCAAACCTCATGATGTCATTGCTTTTCTCTGCTGAGTAGTATTCCATTGTGTATATCTACCACATTTTGTTTATCCATTCTTCAGTTGAAGGGAAATCCACAAAGATACCCCCACAACAGACTGCTGGCAATGATCGAGAGACAGCCCAAACTGACCTACTTTGGTGATGGGATGGCCAAACACCCTAATTGTCGTGCTAGAAACCCCATCCAACTACTGAGGGATCTGGATGCAGAGATCTATGGCTAGGCCCCGGGTGGAGCTCTGGGAGTCCAATTAGAGAGAAAGAGGAGGGTTTATATGAGGAAGAATTGTTGAGACCAAGGTTGGATAAAGCACAGGGACAAATAGCCAAACGAATGGAAACATATGAACTATGAACCAATGGCTGAGGGGTCCCCAACTGGATCAGGCCCTCTGAATGGGTGAGATAGTTGATTGGCTTGATCTGTTTGGGAGGCATCCAGGCAGTGGGACCAGGTCCTGTGCTCATTGCATGAGTTGGCTGTTTGAAACCTGGGGCCTATGCAGGATCGCTTGGCTCGGCCTGGGAGGAGGGGACTGGACCTACCTGGACTGAGTCTACCAGGTTGATCTCAGTCCTTGGGGGAAAGCTTTGCCCTGGAGGAGGTGGGAAGGGGGGGTGGGCTGGGGGAAGGTGAGGAGGGCAGGAGGGGGGGGAGAACAAGGGAATTCGTGGCTGATATGTAGAACTGAATTGTATTGCAAAATAAAAAAAAATGTTCAAGAATGGAAGGTGGTGGCACACACATTTAATCCTAGCACTCTGGAGGCAGAGGCAGGCAGATCTCTGTGAGTTTGAGGCCAGTGTGGTTTACAGGGCTAGTTTCAGGACAGCCAGTGTTACAGAATAGTCTTTTTGTACACTGTGAAGATGTGTTGTTCTCATTGGTTTAATAAAGAGCTAATGGCCAATAGCTAGGCAGGATGAGATTAGGTGGGATTTGCAGACAGGGAAAAAGAGAGTGAGAGAAAGAAGGGCAGAGTAGCCAGCCAGATGCAGAGGAAGCAGATGAATTTACCATGCTGAAAAAGGTACCAAGCCACATGGTAATACATGGTTAAAAAATATGGGTTAATTTAAGTTGTAAGAGCTAGTAACAAGCCTAAGGTATTGACCATGCATTTATAATTAATAATAAGTCTTTGTGTCATTTATTGGTATTGGTGAAATTATTAAGGCCACTCCACATAGTTAAAAGGGAGATTTATTTTGTGGGGTAACTTACAAGTGAAGGAATAGGTAACAGGGTCTGGGAAAGGTGTGGCGCAGTCTGGCGGTGTTCTCTGGGGGACTCTGCTTGGTCTACCTCCAGTGTCCAGGGTCCAGGAACCAAGAGAGATGGCACATCCAGATCTCGGGTCTTCAGGGTCCTCTCTCAGCCCCACCTTGTAGGCGTGACAGTTACTGAAACCTCAATGGGGGTTGGAACTTCCAGATCAAAGCTGGAATGGCTACCCACTACATATTGGGGAGCCGGCAGTCCCAACAAAAAGCCCTGCCTACAAGCCAGGGCTACACAGAGAAATTTTGTCTCTAAACACTGAAAAAGAAGTTTGTTCAAAATATGCTTAAGGGCATAGTATAAACAAGATGACTTCACACAATTTGCAAATCTCAAGTATTCACAGTGAAGCTGGCTTATAATGGACATGATTTCCAGGATGGACCATTTTTCCCCTTAAAGAAAAACAGAAGAAGATAAATAGATTTATTTGAAAACTGGTAATAAATATCTGTATGTCTGTATTAATGGAGATTCCTTCCTAGCCACTGTCATCTTCACTGCTCATGGGTGAATTCCTTTGGAGAAAAAGGAAAGTGATTAGGAATATATAGTCATGACTCTGATTGATGGGATTTTGGTAAAAGTACAGTAACTAGTTTCTGGAGAAAAACAACCCTGAAACCTTGGTTTGTAGTGCCTGTCAGTTTTCATGATATAAATGTTGTTACCATAGCTGAGTTCAAGTTACCCAGATAACATCACTGAAAATGATGACAATTGAATCATGTAACCTAGTAGGAGCCAGGCTTAGCATAACTAGTTATACACAGGCAAGAATTCCCATTTTGTCATTAAAAGCAGAAGTATAAACAGAAGGTTTGGAGTCTCAGAAACATTATGTGCTTCACACACACAAGGACTGGGGTATTAGAAATACCATACACTCCCTTTAAGTCATTAATTCTCCAACTGTGGCCCACTCTAGCTCTTGCTCCTCAACTCAGACTTATTTAATCAGAAATTCTAAGGCTGAGGCCCAGCAATCTGGATTTGAAAAAGGTGACTTTGATACCTGTCATAGTTTGAGAATTCCTGCTCTAAGGTTCAGTTTTTGCAGATATGGCTAAGAATATTATTTTTAAAAAAACTACAAGAGAAATTTTTTAGGGTTAAAAGAATAATGGTCATAAATTTTTGGCCAAAGGATAACCATGCTATCAAAGGAGGTATTTTCAGGCTCACCCAAGCATTGAAGAGGCACCAGTGAGTTGTAGGTTTGTGAACCTCCTTTTTTTTAATGTAAGAAGGGATAAAAAGTATGCCAAGATGATCTATTAATAGCTTTTTATAGATTTGGATAATTTATAATTTTCTTAATTTCCCTTACTAAGGTGACTCTTGACTTATTTTTTTTATTTTTTAGTCAATAAATTATTAATTGTTCAGAATTCTGGGTTTCATTGTGATATTTTCACATGTGTATAATGTAACTTGATCACATTCGCCTTTCCATGATTTCTTCTTGTCCCCATTTTCATCCTTTCCTCAGATAATTCCCTTTGTGCTTTCATGTCTTTAAAAAGGATTTACCTAGATTTTGTGTATGAGGAAATAATCCCAGGTATTTGTCTATCTGAGTCTGGCTTATTTCACTTAACTCAATAACCTCCAATCCCATCCTTTTCATGGCTGAAAACCTGGTTTTGTGCATATATGGCACATTTTCTTTCTCTGTTTATCCACCGATGGGCCTCTAGGTCAATTCCATGATTTGACTGTTATAAATAGTGCTGTGATAAATATGGGTGTGCAGGTAACTGTTGTTTTATGCTGCCTTTGATTGCTTGGTGATATAGCTAGGAGTGGTATAGCCGGATCCAGGGTTCTATTTTTAGTTACTCGAGGAACCTCCTCACTGATTTCCATAGTAATTTCAGTTTTATTTAGAAAGCACAAATACTAATGACTCAAAGGGGTGTTATAAAGATCAGATGATATGACATGTTTAAAGGATTAAGCCTTGTGTCACTCAGAGTAAGTCCTAAATTGATGTTAACTTTCCAACCCAAAGAGTGACTTCATCTTTCTGGTTTGAGATGAAGCATGTCATCTCAAAGACATTGCATCTGTCCACCCACCTCAGCCCAGTCCAGATTAGAAAAGATTAAAGCTGGTAGGATTATTTATTTATTCACTAAACATATCTTTTAGTGCCTACTGTGTGCTAATAACAATTTCAAGGGTGGTTTTTATTGTTGTTTATTTATTTATTAAAACATGTCTTTTAGTGCCTACTGTGTGCCCTGGCTGGCCTGGAACTCTCTATGTAGACTAGGCTGACGCTAAACTCACTGAGATTTATTTGCCTTTGCCTTCTGAGTGCGTGATTAAGGGTATACACTCAGTCTACAATTCTCAGTCTTGTGGCTATCATTGTGAACAAGATAAATATGCTGGTTAATTTTTATGGAGTTGATACAAATCCAGACACTCCTGGGTACAGGTATCTTTTGGGGAATTGCCTCCATCTGATTGTCCCGTGAGCATGCCTGTGGGGCATTCTCTTGCTTGATAATAGATGTAGGCAGGCCCAGTACACTGTGAGAGATGCCATCTTTTGGCAGGTAGGCCCAAGTTATGTAAGAAAGACGGGCCGAACAAGCCAGAGGGGTCAGTCCAATAAGGACTCTGCTTGAGTTCCTGCTTTAGCTTCTTTCAGTTATGGACTGTGACCTGAAAGATGAAATAAATTCTTTCTTTTCTAGTTTGCTTTTGGTCATGGTGTTCATTACAGCATCAGAAACCAATGTAAGACAATAGACTTTTGCTGTCACAGTCAGGCTAATATTCTAATGGAACAGAAGAGACAATCAGCTTAGAAAGGAAGATGATAAATATTAGCTAGTGATAAGTACTATAAAAGTGGATGCTGGCAGATATGGTTCAGATTGGCTGGGAAGCTGTATTTGATTGACTGGTCAGCTAAATTATCCCTGGATGGTACTCCTTATTGAAGGTCAAGAAATATTGGTTTAAAATTAGAAATGTGGGGAGAGGCTGGTTACAGCAGACAGAATAGCTAATGGAAAATATCCTAAGACAAGAAGAAAGCTGAAAATTTCGATATGGAGAGGAAAGGTAGGTACCCAGAGAGTAAGTGGGAAGTGAAAGAAAAGAGCCCAGAGCATGCAGTTGGATGTAGGCACATGGCAGATGCAGCAGAACCATGCTAAAGAGCTTAAGAGATTTTTGCTTGATGAGTCTCAGTGACTCTGTGGGTGAGTTTATGCAGGGATGTGAAAGGAACTTAAGGTGTTTAGGAAGACCATTCTAGCTAACCTTGGAAGAATGGCTTGCAGAAGAATAAAAGGAGAGGCAGAGGTCTCAATCAGCAGGTCATTGCATAGGTGATGCTGGCTTGGAGCTTAGTGATAGAATACAGGATCTAGGCATGCATAATTCTGGCAATACTTTCTAAGCTAATTCAGCAAACCATGTTGACACATTGGACGCTGGCCACAAAAGCAAGGGAAATTTGAGTAGTTTGAGCTTCTTGGCAGGTTTTCATTTTTATTTTCTATTTTTTTTTTTTAACAATTCCTTGAGATGGCTAAGACCAAAGAATAACAAGAGATCTTGCATATCACTGGCAGAAGAAAAGGAGAGAAAAGATATAGGGAATGGAATAAAACAAAAGAACCATGGAATGAAGTACAAAATCAAATGGTGAAATGCAAAATCAGAAGAAGTGAAGGAGAAGAAAAGCAGGGTAAATGAGTTTAATGCTCTTGGGATGTTTGAGACAAAGCATTGGGAGATGCTTTGGCATCTGAAAGACCTATTCAGAGGAGTTTGCTATGGTGATTAGGCTTCTTGGAGAACGGGAAATGCAAATATATGCTGCCAGCCCCTTTAAGAGGGAACAGCTGAAGGTATTTAGTATCTAGCCTCTTGCGTGGGAGGACAGAGAAAGAGAGTTCACTTACTGTGGAATTACGTATTTTCTGTTTAGTTATCACAGTATAGGTAGCAAAGATGAGCTCCTTGAACAGGGCTAATTTCGGTGTGGTGTGCTTTGAAAAATCTCAGCAGATGGGCAGAAATATGCAGCGTCTCAGCGTTTTCCATTGGCCCCGCTTCTTTTGAGGGACAAGAGGCAAAAGCTAGCAGCACGTTCAACCATCAAAAATTCACAGAGCAAATGTAGCATTTCTTCTTCAAAGATTCAAAATTAAGAAAATATTTTGGGGTTGGAAACTTGGGAGAAATGTGATGTGCTGCTCTGTCTGTCCAAGACCAAAAATTCCAAAGAGCTTGGAAAAAACACCAGGCAGTTTTGCAGCTTTGTTCTTGGTTAACTGTTCTTCCTTCAGGACCAACCTAGGCTCCTGATGTGAAGCCTCCTTCTGGTTTTCTTTTTTTCTCTTGAGATTATGAATATTCCCCAAGAGGGTAAAGTAGAAAAATCAATACAGACATTGATGACATATCAGCATTTTTTTTTCATAATTATAGTATATTCCTAAATATAGGTACTGGTGAGCTACAGGAAGGATTGGAGCCATTTGGAAAGGTTTACAGACTGTGTGCAGTGAGATTCTTAAATCAGAAATTTATCTCTTTTCTACACTCACAGAGGCAAAAGGATGTGGCCTTGGGGTAGTTAATGAGAGGTAATCATGGGCCTTTGGCAAGAGTTTTGATAGATCATTTCCAATCACTCATGAGTTTGTGTGGGTGGGAATTAATTGTAAACCATAACGGAGTGAGCCCATCTCTGGCATCAGAAAAACATACCCAGTTCAAACGCAAGTGGTACAAGTAGGAGAAAAGGCATGTCTGGTCTGTGCTGGAGTCCTACATGGGACATGATGCATGCACACGCATTACTCACCTGATACCTGAGCAGAGCGGCTTTCATTTTAGTTCCTGCCTCTGTGTAGTCTTGTAGAGGGATGATCTGGATGATAGCACATCCCTATATTACTCTGTTTATTGACTGATTTTCATGGAATTCTAGAAATTTCCTGTAGAAGGATAATCACTGAACTGGAATGCATCTGGCAGGGAAGGAGGTTATAGCGGCAGCCAAGCTTTAAGGAGGGACTCTGGGGACCCCAACAAGTACAGACGGAAATGGTGGGAGGAGGCACACACCATAACAGGGACTGCATTGTTGTTGGTTTGGTTTTATCCCTGAAGGCTGCTGTGATGCTCTGATAGTGTTTATGAATCCTTAGGAGGGAAAGCACAAGACTGCAAACTGGAAGAAGGCACTCACATATCTGAATTGACACAGCTCAATCAAATTCGTGTGTGGTAAGACTGTCCTATACACTGTCTATGAGTATATTTCTAGAACACTGAAGACACTTGAAATAAAAACAGGATGATTGAGGCACTGAATTTTAACTGTTTAAATTTAAATTAATGATATCAAACAGTTTTAATTAAATTTATTAAATGCATCTAAAGTTATTCCAATGTTACTTCAGTGGCCACATGGGCCTAGTCCCCATCACAGGCTTCAGCACCCACAGTGCTGGGGGACCCCCACAGTTAGCACAGCCTTGAAAGGAAGTTCAGAGGGATGAAGGCAATGGAGGCAGGGCAGTGGGCCACTGCTGTGGGATGGTCTGTATGTCCAATTACTCTGATTGGTCAATAAATAAAACACTGATTGACCAGTGGCTAGGCAGGAAGTATAGGCGGAACTAACAGAGAGGAGAAAAGAAAGAACAGGAAGGCAGAAGGAGTCACTGCCAGCCACCGCCATGACAAGCAGCATGTGAAGATGCCGGTAAGCCACGAGCCACGTGGCAAGGTATAGATTTATGGAAATGGATTAATTTAAGCTGTAAGAACAGTTACCTAGAAGCTTGCCATGGCCATACAGTTTGTAAGCAATATAAGTCTCTGTGTTTACTTGGTTGGGTCTGAGCGGCTGGCTGTGGGACTGGCGGGTGACAAAGATTTGTCCTGACTGTGGGCAAGGCAGGAAAACTCTAGCTACAGGCCACAGTGGAGCAGAGACTTGAGAATGGTGCAGAGCCAGTGAACACACATCTGGTGGGAATCACCTAAAGGATCGGACCTCTATAAGCAATAGGAGATTTAGGACTGGCCAAAGTCATGTCTTCTGGCTACATTTGACAGTGATAGCAAGACTCTTCACCATGCTCACATCTATTCATATTGTGAGCACACTAAATAAATGACGAATTGATGAACAGATACTCGGAGGAAAGTTTACTGAGCTGAGGTCATTGCAGCAGGTAGCTACCGGGCCCAGCAACGCTGTGTCACCAGCCCGGGCCACTCAAAGCAAGAACCACCAGTTCTCACTCAGGTTAGACAGTTAAGTACTGTGGTCTGTTTTGTGTTCTAGCTGTAGGGGCAGTGGCTATGTGAGAGAAGTTCTCTTCATGCAGATGGCAAAGGTCAAGAGGACAAACAGGAACTCACAGGGCCTCTTCAGGAAGATCCTTCGTACCACAGTGTTGTCTCTCCCTTCTACATTCTATTGACTAAAGTATGACTTTACATTGAACCCAAATTCAAAGACTGGGGGTGGGCATTGTGTCCATACTGAAGAGGGACAACTTTGAAACAAAACAAAATGAACAGTTCAGGGAAGAGTGAGGACTTTGGCCTGGAATTCAATCTGCCACAGTCCTGGGGCAAGCAGGGTAGACCTGGAGTTCATACTGAAATTTTGTTAGTTCCACAGTCCATGTTCCTTCCTCCACCCTAAATACTTCATGTACGATCAAAGACAGTTTTACCATCCATGTGACTCCTATTCTCTGAGACTGATGTTATGTTTCCATCCTTTCAAAAACCTGATATTCTGCTTTTAAAATTTTGTTATTTATCTCACTGAATGATTATCATTTTTGTGGTCCTGGACTACAATCAATCCACATGATTTGGCTGTGTCACAGAGTTGGAGGTGTAGTTTTATGGAAGTTCAAAGAATCTGTTAGTCTGCAAGTATTTTGTCTTAACCATGGACCATCTCAATCACTCAGGGCCTAGGATTCTGCTGCCAACAGCTGGAGCCCTGCATCTGTCAGAGTCCAATGCTCTGGGTTTGGATTTTAACTTAGAGGTTCCCTGTTGCTGTCAGCACCAAACACTGCTTTGTTTATTTAATTGACTCACTTAAAAAATTACACACTTTACAATTTCTTGGTAGTGGAGAACAATTCCCTTGTTTTCTCATTCTCTTTCTCTGACCTTGTATCCACTAGCACAATCATGATACTCTTAATCCATCACTCACAAAATTCAGCCACAATTCTCCTGCTCTCACACTCCTAGCCTTTTCTAATATGTTCCATAAATAGAGTCATAGTGTGTAGACTTTGACTTTGCATCTGAGGATAACCTGTACTTATATGTATCAACAACTCATCTGTTTTTGTTCTAAGCAATATTTTACTGTAAGGCTATAGTACACTGTTGATTCTTTCTGGAGTTGAAAGATGCTTATGCATGCTTGAGTTTTTGACAAACATGAAATTCATGACAAACTATGAATGTTGGCCTGTACTTTTTGTATGAATGTATATTTCCACTTTTACTGAATAAGCACTTATGGGCAGGCTTGCTTGATTGTATGTTAACATACGTTTAATTTCTGAAAAACAGTCAAATTGCTTTCTAACGTGGCCATGGCATATAGCATTCTTCTCTCCAGGGTGTAACAGCTCAAGTGCCTTTCCATGGCTTTCCTGTCCTCTCTATCACCTTTTGATCCCAGACCCCACTCATTCCCTCAGTTTGACTTGTTCATTAGTTTCCCTGGGATTAGATTAAAAAAAAAACAAACAACGAAATAAAGTGCATCAGGTTTTCTGCCCACATTTGATGGGTAAGGGGACCTGAACTGAATAAGAAGAAGAGAGCAAGCTGAGTACAGCATTTATTTCTCTGCTTCGTGACTACAGACACAATGTGACCATCTCCTGCTTTTACTGCCATACTTTCCCCATATGGTGGACAGTACTCCAAGTCAATAAACTTCTCTTTCCTTAATTTGCTTTTATCATGTGTTCTGTCACAACAGCAAGACAATTGACACATATAGGGTTAGTGTGGAAGTAGTAAATGAATGAGATCAATGAAGAGTTCAGGAAGAGGGGAAGAAAAGGAAGAAGAAAGGTAAAATAGACAAATGGAACAGGAAGGGAAATGGAGAAGGGTGAAGGGAGGGGAAGAGGAAAGAGCACGAGATTAGAAGAAATGGAAAAATAAAGGGGAAAAAAGAAAGAAAACAAAACAAAAAAGCTTCCACAATGGCAAAAAGAAGTTTTTAAATAAAGTGAATTGGAAATATGTAAAAAGAATAATAAAAAATAAAAACACCAGTACATTAAAAAGAAGAGCCAAGAAGGTAAATTCAAGGGATTATTAAATACAAAGTGAGGTTGGTGTGGGAGTGTAGGAAATGCAAGACAAAAATGGAAAGGAAAAAAGATACAAAACCAAACCAAAACAAAAAATCCATCACTACCAAATGAAAAAAGTCATAAATAAAATTGGGTGCATATGTCAAGAATAAAAGTATTTTAAAAGTACAATAAAAATTGTCAACAAAAAAAGTACAGTAAAAATTCTGTTAAATGTATAAAGAAAGTAGGAGAAAAGGAAAGGAAAGGAAAGGGAAGAAAAGAACAAGATGTTACAGCAGCTTATTTCTTGGTCTTCAAAACTGCAGACTGCTGGTTGTCTGCATAGGAGGGAGGGCCATGTTGACTGTACCACTGTGGACTCTTGTCTTTCCACTGTGCCATGCTACTGTTGAGTCTGCACTGTACAAGTGTCCATGTTGGCCCTGTCTTCATGGTAGCTACTTTCCTGTTTGGAATTCTGTGGGCTGGGCAGATTGTCTCATCCTTCTGAGATGCCCCTGATTTCACATCCACTGGAATGGCTGTTTTAGCTTATGGGTGTATTCGAGTGTGTTTTGTAGAATGGACATAATGCACTTCCCCACCCCTCGACTTTGGGTTCATTGTAGAATCAAACTGCTGGAAATTTTTTAGTTGATTAGACCTATTCCTCTCTACTGATGGCAGGGTTCTTTTCCTACACTCTTTCAAACCTGCCATATGCACCCTTTGCCCAGCCTCTATCCGACCCTTCTGTTCTTCACAACAACCTCTCTGGGCCTTTCCTTTCCCTGAAGCATTTCAAATAGAACCTTTTCACTCTATAGATATTCCTTGATCTTTAGCCCCTGAAGTGCCTGATTTTTTTGAAGAATTCATATTATTTTTATTAGTGTATATTAATTACATAAAACAACAGCTTTTATTATGATTTTTATATATGTAGATAGTGTATTTTGATTACATTTACCCTTTTATTACTCTCTTTTGTACCCAATTAACTCTTTTCTTTTCCCCCAAAGTCTCCCACCTGCCTTATTGTCTTAAAAAAAAAACCTCTAGATTCTGCATATAAGAGAAAAATGAAACTTACATTTGCCAAAATTTGCAAATGTATTGGAATAGTTCATCATTATAGTATTGTTGAATTAAAAGTTTTTCTATGATACCAAATAAATATTACCCATAAATAGTCTCCCTCGAGTTACCTAAACAAACCTCAATATCAAATAATAGCTTATCTTTCAAGATGGCATCTGCCTGCTGCCTTCCCAGGCATAAAGCACGACAAAATGTAATTGTTCTCTGCTGTTGACCTGTCGGCTGGAGGAAGCCGTCTCAAGTGCTAAGACTGCATATGTGGCTCACGAGGGCTGTGGGCTTGTTCCGAGGGTAGGCCTGCTCAGCATTCATCAGACTTACCTTTGGAAGTCGCTTCTGGGTCTTCTCCCACTGCCAGGGGCCTGTAGGGCTGAGGCTGGGTTGGGCTGGCTTCTCTGCATGGAGCATCTCTGTTTCTGCTCTTTCTTGGCATCCTTTCATTTTCTTTGTGGATTTCCAAAGCTTTTCCTTTGTCCTATTTTACTTTTACCGGCTCTCCCTGAGGTGGCCACTGGCCCACCAACTTATATGAAGCCTCCTTGACTCTTACTACTGCCTCTGTACCTTCCAAATCACCAGAGAATTTAGTCCTCAACTCTATTTGCTTTTTGGGGTGGGGGGTGGGATTCAGACTTCAACTGGCTTCTTCTTGATTTCTCCCCTCAGCCTCCACTCCTCCCTTATCTGCTGACACTGAAAAGTGCTCCACACTCCATGAACTGTGTCTGTTTAAGCCTCTATTTGGCTTCCAGGTCCTGACAAGTACTAGGTGTTCCTGCCCTCCCATTGCTTCTGAACGTGCTGTAGCTTTTGGTTTGGTAGCTCAGGTATGGCTGTTGAAGACACATTTTGTGCACTTGAATATGTGAAAAACTTTCCCAAACTTCAGCTTGACATCTGTAAAATGAAGTTAGTAGGTCCTACATGGAGAAGGGTTAGACCTTTAAATATCCCATGTGTGCCCAATGTATAATATTTTCATCAGAATAATTCATTCTCTTGTCTTTATTTTCTGATGATTTTGAGATCAGACCTTCTTTCTCTTATGAAAGATCACTTTGTAAGAACACACATCATAAAGTTAGTATGCTTCTATCCAGGGTATTAGTTTTTCATCATTTTAGGAATGTCCCATGGTGGGTTTGTGTCACCACTACAGTCTTGGTAAATTATTTCAATAAAGGAAGTAATTCCTTTGGTATTATAAGTAGGAACTTAAACAAAAGAAATTATAGAACAAAATTTCTTAATTGTATGGTGATGTTGAATGAGAGAAGAATGTAATAAGATAAACACAAACATCCCATTTCTACTCTGGACTCAAAGTACAGTAAAAGTGAGGCTCTGAAAAAAATAGAATCTTAGAGGTGGGAAAGATGTTGGGTTATCTAGTAACCATGGTAATAATAGCTAATGTTTACTGAACACTCAGAAGAGAGCATGTACCTTGTGATTTACCAGTGATCCCTTCTCAACAATAAAGTGCATCATTATCTGGGTCATGATATTATCACACCCATTTTGCACATAAGGAAATCATGCCAGAAAATTAATTAACATGTCCAAGGTCATATTGCTGATAGGAATCAGACACTGGAAGTCATACACCAGAACTCACATTTAACCCTGTATCTGCTGCCTCCTTAGGTTATGGAGAAGGTTCAGGGTTCCATGCTGAATCTAGTTTCCTTTTTTCTTTTCTTTTCTTTTTTAATCTTGAGTATAAATAATTCTCTAAATTTCTTAAACCTTTGTTCCTACTTCAGCCTTTCAGAAAAGATTGCTTATATCTTTACCTTGATTGTCTTCTGAGATTTATTTAATCACTTCTGGCTTTTCTCTCCTTTGGAACAAGTATCCTCAAAATCTCTGCTGTTGTTTGTATGTTCAGTGTGTTCATGATCACAAGCAGGTTAATGCACATGCCTGCTGGACATTGCTGATGTGAGTTCTTCAGTGGACCACTGATCTGGATTCTCTTTTTGCCATACCTCTCCTTGGGCTTATTTCAAGGACAGAAAGTTCTCAAATGTTGAATGGAAGAAGAAATTCAAAACTCTACAGGAAGACATGAAGTGCTTGACAAACTTTAGACACATAGTAAATATATAATATTCCCCAATTCTTTTTTAAAAGATCATCGAATATTTCAAACAAAATATGGTACATATTCTGGAATGTACACATAATACAACCACAAACAGATGGAAGTAAAAAAAAGATGGAAGGAAAGAACACTGTTGTAATATTTAAATATTTGATATGAAAGAATTTACTATTAGTTTATGGCATATTATGATACATTGTAAATATATATTGTAATCCTAAAAGTAACCACTAAAGAAGATAGCCAAATAGTAAAACAGAAGAGCATATTAAAAAGATACTAAAATATAGTTAGTTTAAATGAATCAAATTAAAAGCAAAAGAACAAAGGAAAATGTAAGAAATAGAATAATTAATAGTTTATATAAGAATGAAAATAATTATATTAAACATTAATAGGTAAATACTCAAATTAAAAGGCATAAGCTGACAGATATGATAAAAGAGTAAAGAATATTAATATTATCAAAAATATGTTTTCAGTTTAAAGATGCAGGATAAATAAAAATAGGATGGGAAGAAATATACCATGAAATATATTGAGCCACATAATTTGGGGATTCTTGCTGTCCTGAAATAGGAAGTATAAGGTAGCTATATAGATATCCAAAGCCTTAACATGAGGAGGTAACATAAGAAGATTGATGTGGGAAGAAGACTGAGCTGGGCACAAATACGTATTTTTATACGCATTTTTCCAAGAGATACAGCAAGTGTGGCAGGTGATAAAGAAATACTTTTCTTTTTCTACTTTGTAAAGACCTACCAACAGGAAGCAAATTCAGACACCTGAAAACGGTGATTTTATGTTACTTCCTCCATGGTAGCTTCACCTTCACCCCAAGTCTCAGCAGTGAGCTTAGTAGCCATCAAATGTGCTGAACAGCAGTTTCTTCTACTAGCTAGTTTTGGGTGATTAATTTAGCTGGAAGACACCTTTTCCTAATCAGTTGTGTCTTCTTTTCCTTAGCCTCCATCACAGTGGTTGTTGCAAACGATAACTGAATATAAGAAATAGGAATGAGCTGCTGGCATGATTATTGCTCAAGTTTGCCAGTGGATGTTAGGGTGTAACTACAAAATATGATGCTGTCTCTATTCCTCAGGTCTTGCTCTGGGACTGTCATTTGCTAAGAAGTAAGGGTTTTAAGTGGTGAGCCATTTTCTACACAGGCAACACACATTATTCATACCCAACTCTTGAAAAGCTGATATATATACCAGGCCTCTGATAAAAAAGTAAGTCTGGAATATTCCTTATCTCCCTCTGGTCTCCTTCTTAGGTTTCTTTTTAACAGCCTTGTGACATGTGTTTTTTTTTTTTTTTTTTTTTTTTAATATGGACAAAGATGTGATTTCAATGGCAAAATTCATGATTTCCAAAATGCATAGTCAGTGTATCTCAGGTATAATGTGATTGTCTTCACCTTTGGTGTGGAACAAGATGGGGCTGGGGCGTACTTTCTGTAATGAGTGGTTGTGTTCCTGGAGTAACAGTAACTTGTTTCATTTTAAGCCCGCATCCTTTGAAAGTTCTTGAAGGTGACTTTGCTCCCTTTGCCTGTCAAAGGGAGTGAAGACGGGAATTGAATTGTTTGGTGAGCATAGTTAATTTAATCAGTTTTGGGTATTCTTCCAGAGAAGTGATTAAAGGTATCATAGAAAATGAAGAATAACACACTTGAGAAAGATTCTGGGACATTTGGACTTTTAGTGTGGCCAGCATAACTTTTTGGCAAAAAGAAAAATCAAAAGAGAGTGAATTTATGGTCTACAATTAGTGGAAAATATTATGCACAAAGTAAACGAAGTAAGTGGGAGTTCCCCCTGTCGTGTGTGATTCTTTTAGCCAGCCACCCAGGAGTATCACAGCTTGGTGTACTGGGTAGGGGGAAGAGCTAAAATGTAAGAGACCACTCTTAGCTGCCACTTGATGATGGAGAGTAAGCCGTTCCTTTTGCTGTTGTGGAGCTGCTGGTTTATGGACCATCTGGACTGTATGTGCCTTGCAGCCTAGTGTATTAAACCTAAATGGAGCTCTCACATCTTGGACTGAGATCTGACCTTTGGGTGTTGCTTTCCTGCCTGACTCAGGCTCCAGGGGAAAAGAAAATACAGTGAGAAAGCAACCTTTCCTTTTGTTAGGAAATTGTCAGTCTTGCTTTCAGATGACTCTTGCTTGGATTGCCTTTGCTGGTGTGCAGAACAAAAGCCATGGATGTGTCTCCTTGACAGTGAGACATTTCTGCTCAGGTTTGGTAATCATTTCGCTTCTCTCTGGATCACACGCTTGTGTTGGGGGTTGGAACCGAGAGTTTCCAGCTTCCCCACATAGTACCAGAGAGCCACCTCTGTTCCCAACCACCATCTTTCTCCTGATACACAGATCCAAGGAGGGGCTCTTCATGGCCTTTAGAGGCTACTTGCTTCCAAATGAGTGAGATACTTGGTGGCCTGGAGTGGAGCAACTACACCTGACCAACTCTTTATTGTCCTCTGTGCCGAGGTCATAAGTAACACAACATCTCTATCTTTCTTATCCAAATTTTGTTGATTTCGATTTTTGTTTTAGGATTACAAGTTCTTAATATCCTATCTTTGCTATAATATGTCTCTACATATTTTTAAAACAATATTTTAAACTCAGCTCTCTGGCTTCAGTAACCCCCCCCCCCCCCTTTTAGTCTCACTATACGCTTTCTTGTACTAAGCAAGAAATAAGCTGTGAAATTTGGTAGGCCGATCCTTCGTAATTTGTAGAAATAAGGGTATATCATTCTCAACTTAAACTCTTTAAAAGTTATTTCTTTAATCAGCATGCACCAATTGCATGAATTAACTTGTTTCTTTGCAACAGCCCACCATATTGTACACCGATCATATGTTCCCTCCCCTCTAGCCTCTCTCACTTGAGCCTCTGCTGTTATTTATTTTTAATGTACATTTTATTTTTCAAACTTAAACCTAATTATGTCATGTTATCCCTTTCCTTTCTGCTCTCCAACTCCTCCCAAGTGTTTCCCCCTGCTCCCTCTCAAATTCATGGCCTCATTTTCTTTTACATATATATATGCATGGATATAAAACACAACTTGCTGAGTCTGTTTAGTGTTCCTTGCATGCATATCGTTTCAGAACGGACCAATTGGTATTAGGGGGCTCCTCTCTGGAGAAGACAGTTCTCCAGCTCTCCGCAATCCTTGGTTGCTCGTAGTTCTTTGTCTAGAAGAGGGTCTCAGAGATTTTTCACTTCTGCCTTAGCATATCTATTGGTGTTGTTCTTCTTTGATCTTGTTTGACAGCCATATTGTGTATATATATATATATATATATATATATATATATATATATATATATATATATATATGAATGAAACTCCCCTCTCATTTCTAGGAGGTACCATACCACAGCAGATTTCCTGGTCCTCTGGCTCTTACAAATCTTTCTATCTTTTGTTCCCCTTAGGTTCAGGATTTGTGCCGTAGATGATCCATTTCAAATTATTCTGCTAGTATTATGGAGACTATAAACAAACTATATCACATGATCACACTTTAATAAGCATGAAATCTACATAAAATCTACTTGAAAATCCAAAGTAAGCACATTTAGAACATGCCTTATGTGCTTTCTCATGTGAGAGACGTATTACCTGTTTGCCTTCATTCTTGCTTGGCAAGTTTATGCCTTCACTGGTATTAGGGCCTACTTCCTTGGGATTCTGGCATAAACCAAAGACCAGCTGAGACATCCAGCCTCATGGACCAAACCGCTCTTGAATTCTTGAACTTTCTGTCAGAGACAGCCACTGTTGGAATAGTTGGACCACTGCCTGCAAGACACTTTAATAAATTCCATATATGTATGTGTGTGTGTGTGTATATATATATAATATATATATATGTACATATACATATATATTCATTCTATATCTTCTTTTTCTCTAGAGAACCATGAAAAATAGACATATATATATATACTCTCATACACATACTTAAAGATTACTTTACATTTTTTATTGATTTAATAACTAGAGTCTCTGGACAGTTGAAAGTGTCTCTATTTATTATACATATATACATATATATTCTATCTGTTCTTTTTCTCTAGAGAACCCTGACTAATACACATATCTCCACACTAATACATATACTTATAAATTTATATAGTTACTTTACTTTCTTTTATCAATTTAATAGCTAGAGTCTCTAGACACAACAGTTAAAAGTGTGTCCTAATATTTTTTTGCTATTTTGATGGAAATGTTTCTGGTGTTTCACTACTATGAATGGTGATTGCTTCCATTTTAAAGTATGTTCTTTATCATATATGGTAATTTCTGTTCTCAGTTTTGTAAGGGGATGTTTTCGTTTTGAAAATAATAAAAATTATCCAAATATACAATGAATAATGATGCCCATTCATACACTTGCCTTGGATTTTACTCCATTTGTTTTGTGTTCACTTAAAGAAAACACAAAGTATTATAGAGAATAGCTCAGTATCTACCTGTGGTACTGTTCTTGCTGCAATCCAGAGGAAGATATGTATGCCTGTTCCTCACCTCATTTTAATATGCTTGTATATGATTGTGTTGTTAATATAAATGTCTCGTTTGTTTGGAAATTATGCACAGATGTCAAGGAATGTACTATCTGAAACTTAAATTTTTTTTTTACTTAGTCTCTTTTGGGGAGGCCTATTATGTGAAGGAACTGAGAAAACTACACTGTTTTAAAAGTTATACAGGATTCCAATATTTGAAAATACCAAATGTTATTCAACCTCCTCTTGATTTAATTTAATTTTTCCTACATTAAATAATTTTGCATTGGAAACTCTTGGACCTGTCTGTTTGTATATTGTATAAAAATTTCTCTAGGATGTATGCCCAGGAGTAGAATTTCTCAGTTGTGTAGGACAGAGGTTATCAAGTCTTTTAGATACTTCCAAATTGTTCTTCAAAATAATTCAACCAATTTAAACTCCCACTAGGAGTTTATGAACGTCAGTTTTCCAACATTCTTGTTTTAAACAAGTAGTTTCAGATGTTTGAATGTCAGCTACTATGAGGTACGAGGTAACATTACTATGTTGTTAATTCACAGGTCCTCAAGAGGTTTATTTTAGAGATACATTTTCTTTTCAGTGTCTTTCTTGAATACATTATGTTTTAATTATTCTTTCTGTTAATTTTGTTAATTGACTTGAGTTAATGAATTAAAAATTGCATTTATTAATGTTTTCTGGGTTTTCATAGCTAAGAATTCTCTGTACTTTTTCCTTAGACTTATTTCTTAGGTTTTGGTATCAATTGTATAATTTCTTCATAAACAAGAAAATTTATCTAGTCTAGAGTGTGTTACATGTTGTATAAGAGATAATCCCTTTCAAGAAGGTTTGAAAATGTCCCCTTGGAACCAGAAGACTTAAACTTGATGGGGTTTTAGATAGCAGAGGTGGGAAGACAAGCAAGTGGTCATTTCCTTCTTGGCTATTCATGTTGGGTTCCTTTTCTCTGATGCTCACTAGCATTTCCAGGTGTTACTCTCAGCGGAAGTCAGATGTGGTCCTGCCCACCCAGATGGTACAGGATGATTATAACTTAACAAAAAGAGATTACAACTGACATGTGAACAAAGGGTCTGGGTAAATAAGAAGGTGCATAAGTGCCCAGTAGGCACTTAGAAAGGTGTTCTGCCTTATTAGTCATGAGGCAACACAAACCAAAAGCAGAGGAGTCATTGCCGAACACCCAGGATGGCTGTAATCACAGAGGTAACAGTCACTGCTGGCTAGGTTTGGAGAAGTTGGCACCCTGAAGCTTTCCTGGTAGGAATGTGAAATACTGTGTGGTTGGGACAATCACTAGTATATATACCCCAGTAACTACACATATAGATATATCCCACAAAGAAACCAAAACATAGCTTCACACACACACAAAATCTGAACACAAAAGTCTATAGTTCTATTATTTCCAATAGCTCAAAAATGAAAACAACCAGAATGCTCACTCACTGAATAAATAATTCACATATGGTATAGCCACATAATGGACAGTTATTCAGCCATAAAAATAAATGAAATATTGATGTGTGGTATAGAATGGATGCATGTTATGCTAAGTGACAGAAGCCCCCCTACACACATGTTTTATAATTCACATCAAATGTCCAGAAAGAGACACATCCACAGTGTTTTCCAAGAGCCAATGGATGGAGAATCAAGACTGACTTCTAATGTGTAAGTTTTATGGACTTATAAATATATTAGCATTAAGATATGAGTATATGCTAACTAATTAGCATTACATACTAACCTTACTAACATAATTATGTCAGTAACATTCAGAACATTTGAGGTCATCTGAGGTCAACAGTTTCAAAATTAATTCAGTTCCAGCGCTCTGGGATCTTTCTTTGAGGTTGATAACTTCCTTGAACTGAGGCTTTCATTTTTGACCAGCTTCAATACCTAGGAAAAACTGCATTTTATTGATCTGAATTTTCTTCCTTCACCCAGTCTTCCACTGATTCTTGTGCTGATGTGATGAATAAAAGAAAGAAGGCAGTCGCTTGGCCCTCTTCACCATTTCTGCCTTCAGGTAGTTACAAACGCTCTTAATGCCTTTTGTGTCCTTCCTCCAAAGGTTGATATGGAGATGGTGGCCTAACCAAAGTCCTCATTTTAGGTCTTCCTCTCTAGGTGTTTATAATAAACAAACAAACAAACAAACAGTCAACTGCAGACAGTTACATTGGTTGTGAAGGAAGAACAACACAGTGGTAGTGTACACCCCTCAGCACTGAGAAGGACTTGATCACTATGGGCAGGGATACTGGATTTTTTATTTCTTGTGATGAGTCAGTCATATTTTGAGTGAGATTGTAAAGGTCATATAATGCCTGGTCAGAGAGTGAATTTTTTTCTTTAGTGTTTAGTTAGAATGTATTGATTGTGTAAAGTGATGAGTTTTTAAATGATATTTTTATTCACATATATGTACTTTGATCACATTCGTCCTCATTACTCTTTCCTGTCCCCTTCCTGCTAGTGCTCTTCCTTTCCTCAAATAGTTCCCCTCTACTTTCATGTCATCTCTGTCATCTATCTATCTATCTATCTATCTATCTATCTATCTATCTATTATCTATCTGTCATCTTCTCTATCTAAAATGATTCTGAATATAAAGGAAAATGTGCTGTTTCTCTTTCTGGGTCTGTCTTATTTCACTTAATATAATGATCTTTAGTTCCATTTATTTTCTCCAAATGACTCAATTCCTTTCTTCTTTGTTTCACATGTGCTCCTTAAATAAAGCTTTCATATCTGTCTGTATAGAGCACAGGAAGCTAGACCATTAATGTAATCATTACCTAGTATTCCAGGATAGCCTTTATCCCTCTCTTTACTGACCTACGACTGATAGCAAAGCCCATATTTGGGTGAAATCTAGAGACTGATGGCCTGGGTTTGAATCCCACATCCCAGCCATATCTCACTTTCCCCATCTGTGAAATGAGGTTGAGAAGGGCTACAACTTTCTAGGGGTTGCTATAAGGTTTATCACCAATATGCACACATACACATATGGATATATATGGAGAGGCAGGGTGGGAGCAAGCAAGAGTATGTAAGTTAATAAGTGGCAGAAAGACAGAGACAGACAGACAGACAGACAGACAGACAGACAGACACACACACACAGAGAGAGAGAGAGAGAGAGAGAGAGAGAGAGAGAGAGAGAGAGAGAGAGAAAGCCCTGGACAAGTCTTGCTGCTAATGCTGCTCATAGTGCTGTGAGATAGCATTTGGGCCCGCCTTTCTGGGATAGGCCTGACTTTCTTCAGCTAATCCCTTAGTTAGACCTGTTAACTGGCAGTTGCTTTGGCTTAATTGGTACTCAGAGGCAAATCATTCCTTCCTTAATCTTCCCATGGCTTCTGCTGACCTAGATTTCTTGTTTCTACAATTCCTTTTTCAGCTTTTCCAGCAGTGAGGCCACATAGCAAAGCTGAGTAGGGTGTGGTTTAAGGAAGCAGCTGTAACATCTCAAAACCTCCTTAATCCACCAAGAAGTTCCTGACTGCTCTGATTATCTCCAGGTTCCCCTCCACAGGAGGCAGATGGAGGCTCATTTTTCCCATTTCCACTCCATGGCCTCCTAGGTAGGACTCTGCTTCCTTTGCAGTTTAAGGCAGGCGGCTTCAGGTGAGCACACCAGAAAGTCTCTTTTCAGTTTTACTTGCTCTGTTTTCTCCAAGGTCCCAAACATGCCAGAGATGAGTCATCCATTCATTCATTGGTACATTCATTCATTTAAGAAGTCTTTACTGAGAGCCTATCCCACACTGTCCTTGGCTCAGAGATGAGAGCGGATACAACTGAGAACCAGACAGAGCTCCTTCCCTTATTGGATGAGGTTGACCATCTCACTTGACTCTGAAGCAAGCAGCAAGGATAACTCAAATATCTTTCCAGAGTGATGTGGTAAGTAAGGGCATTTAAGGAATTCAGAAGTGGGAAGACACTAGGAAGGCAGTGGGGGTGGCAGACAGATAATGTCTAACATTGGCTATGCTTGTTCCAGGTACTCGTGAAAGACCCAAGGGAAGTGGGAGTCATACAGCTCCATCTAGAAGTTTTAAATGTTCTCATAGCCATATTAAAGAAATGAAAAAAAAAAAGCAGGTGGAAAAAAAGCAGGTGAAATTAATACTTCAGTTTAACCTCATATATCCAAAATGAAATCTTGACACCTTTTCATATTAACTTCATTCCAATTTGGGTGCTAATTTTTCCCTTGTAGTTGAAAATTTCATGGCTTAGCCAGATTTCCATCCCAAGTTGTTGCAAACATAATTAGAAAGGTTCCAGTGACAACACTACCATTTCTGAATAGTGAAAATGAAATATAATAAAAATGGACTGGCTTGGTTTTATTGGCTCTATTTCAAGCACACCATAGTTACCAGTTATTTGTGCCTACTGTAAGCAACACAGCAGGTCTGGAGTTTCCAAGGAGTATCTAGGCTGAAGATTCTTCCAAGTATTACACGGGATTTGGCATTAAGAAAGTTAGTGAGATCACATTGGGAGCGATGTACCTTTCTCTGGGCATTTCTGAGACTTCGGCCAGTGCTTTGAAAGGGCCATCTTAGATTTGGGCATATAGTTAATTAGAGCGTCTCCTGCCACTATTTGGGATCTGACAACAACGCTTGTAGTTGAGGGTCTCTAGATGTTGCCCAAGCATTTGAAGCACTCCTGGTCCCCTTGGAGTGTGGTTTAGATTCATTTGGCACAAGCCCTGGCAAAGGGCACTTCTCCAGAGGCTCCTTTAGCTCATATATATCCTTCGTGGGCCTTTAGGGTGGGCATGGCCCTGACTCAGTCCTGGTTAGTTGGTCTAGGCACACAAACACTCCACTGCTTGCTGCAAAAGCTCTGCTTCTACCAGGTCTTGCTGTTAAATGAGCTGCGGCATGAGTATTTCCATCCAAACAGTTGCAAGTGCCCTTACAAAAATTTCACATACACACAATTATCTGTCTCTTGTGACAGCTGATTTTTGCACTGTTTTTTTTCTTTGTTTTTGACATATTCATACATCTATAGAATGTATTTTGATTACATTCATCCCCACAACCCTCTATTGTGCCCCTCCTTTTCTCTCTGAACTATTTCTTCCTACTTAGTGTTCCAGAGACTATACAATTAGAGAAAATGACACACACACCCCTCTAGCAACCATGGACAGTAACTAGTTCATAAGGAAGAGATGGGAACTCATGGTCAAGTCTTGCATCCGTGATGGAAAGTTTGAGGGTCTTTTGCAAGTATCCATAGTTGCTGTGTGCTCAGGCTTTCAATGCCATATTGAGAAAGCAGCGCTTTACAACAGTTTTTCCTGTAGTGCAACTCTTCAGTTCTTCCCATCCTCTCTTCTATGATGCTGGACCTTGTCAGGGGCTAGTTATGGAATAGGTGTCTCGTTGAACACCGAACACCCATTAGTCACTTATTCTCAGCACTCTGATCAGATATGAGTCTCTGCATTAACTGCCATTCCCTGCAAAAAGAAGCTTTTCTCTCCCAGGCTGAGAGTCACCAGTCTATGGGTATAAATATAAATATTTGGATGCAGTTTGACATGTTTGTATAGGGAAACAATGGTAGTGTATATCCCCCACCCATTCCTTTCCCAGCCCTATGCTTTTGACAAGTTTATAGGATCAGTTGTACATTCCCTCCCATGGAATGTATCTCAAATCCAATTACAGAGCAGTTGGCTATCCCCACAGGCTTCCCATTTTTTTTTTTTATGTTATACTGTGATATCGTTTATCATTATGTTCACTAAAATGCCTGCTCTCAGAGAATGGTCAGTTTATATTTGTTTAAAGGCCACTTTTGTTTTCTACTTCCTAATAAAACCTGTCTTTCTGAGGGCCACTGAACTGATGATAGATCATCTGCCTATTTCATCCAGGCTGCAGACAGACCTGAAGCTCATGTGGTGTCTGGAACTCAGCAAAACTTCCCCTCTTGAGGATACAGGCAGCCCATTTAATAACATAGCAAAGTCTGATTTGATAGTAGTCATGGACAAAGTTGTTCCAAGAGTGAATTCATAAGTCTGAGATATGGGAGCTGAGGGTCTTGGAGGTTTCCTTTAGAATTTAGAATGCCTTGTTTCAGGATATTTAATCTAAACTCTAAGAATCAAAAGAAAACAAACATTTGGGGACAGTGAGATGGCTCAGTGGATAAAGATGCTTGCTGTCAAGGCTGAAGACCTAGTTTCAAACCCCAGGACCTACATGGTAGGAGAGAAGAGATTCTTTTCTAAGTTGTTCTGTGATCACCATATGCACACCATGGCACAGGTTCTGCCCCCCATACATGAACTAAGTGTAAAAAAAATGTATACCTGACAGTCCTGGAACTTACTATATAGACCAGGCTTGACTATATAGTGAACTCACTGAGATTCACTTGCCTCTGCCTCTCAAGTACTGGGATTAGAGAAGTATGCTATCATATCTGGCTTGATCTTTCAACACAGACCCTATCATTGCTGTGTTGAAACACCATGACCAAAAGAAACTTGAGGAGGAAAGGGTTTATTTGGCTTACACTTCCACATCACTGTTTATTATCAAAGGAAATAAAGACAGGAGCTCAAACAGGGCAGGAACCTGGAGGCAGGAGCTGCTGCAGAGACCATGGAGGAGTGTTGCTTGCTTGCTTGTTCCCCAGGGCTTGTTCAGCCTGCTTTCTTATAGAACCAGGACCAACCAGCCCAGGATAGCACCACCTGCAATGGGCTGGGACCTCCCACATCAGTCACTAATTGATAAAATGCTCCACAGGCTTGCCTACAGCTTGACCTTATGGAGATATTTTCTCAACTGAGGCTCCCTCCTCTCTAATGACCCTAGCTTATGTCATGATGACATAAAACTAGCCAGGATAGTTAGTATGGAGGCCTACTGATGGCTGGAAAGGAAATAAGAATTTCTCTAACTTGGAAGGTTAAAAAGCCGAAAGTACCAGTGGTCTTTGCTTAACATTGTATGGAGAACATAGTCATCGTCTTAGTCAACGTTACGTTGCATGTGAAGAGACACCATGACCATGGCAATTCATCTTTTTCTTTTTTCATTTTGTATCACTGCTTTTTAATTTATTGTGCAGTGAAGAATATCTCGGGAAAATACATATATTTGCTGAAGTGATGTCTTTTTTTTAAACTTTCTTTTTTATTTATTCTTTGTGTCTTTCACATCATGTATTTCCATCCCATTCATTTCCCCATCCCGTTGCATTTAACCTTTGCCCTTGCACCCTCTCCCTAAATAAAATAAAATAAAATTTAAGGGGGGAAAAAAGAAAAATCAATCTTATCATGGAAGCTGTAGTGTGACACAGTGAACAGTAAACACTTTTGTCCATGTATCTTTATATGCAAGTGTTCACTGCAAAGAGTCATTGGTCTGGTTTGAGGCCTCTGGTTTCTATTATACTATTGATGCTCAGCCCTCATTGGAACTCCTCTTGGTTATCCTGTTGTTGGCCTGTGTTGTAGAGATGTTGTGGCTTTGGGTCTGCAGGACTGGTCCCTTCACATGCTCCAGCCAACTCATAACCCTGGCTCTGGCCTAAAGTCTGCAGGGTTGGTCAGTCCACCAGCTCTCCCTTGTCATCACCACTGGGGTGAGCTCTCCTGTGTTGTCCTGGCTAGTTCACCCCTTGCAGAGAAGAGCAAGGGGCGGGGCCAGTTCTCCTGCTTTCATGTCCTTAGGGTCGGGTCTCCCATGCCTACTCCTTCAGGGCCAACTCTACTGTGTTGCCCAGGCATGGTATAGGGGCCACTCTCCTGAGTGCTGCAGCTGAAGAGGGGCAGGAACATAAGAGTGGGAGCATTCTTATGACCTCAGTGCCTGCTCTCCCACCTGCCTCAGGCATTGATGGGTGGGGGTCAGATGGGATGGGGGAGGGCATCTCTCCCCTGCCCATGCTGTCACATGACAGGTGATTAATGGGGACAGCTCTCCCATGCTCACAACTTTGAGGATGGATCACCCATACCTCCACCAATGGGGTTGGCTCTATTGTGCAGCCCAGGCAAGGTGCAGGGTCCACTTTCCCGAGTGCTGTAGCTGGTAAGAGGGAGGGTCAGTTCCTTCACCCACCACAGGTGGTAGGGGTACGGACAGGAGGGCACCTTTCCCTCACCCTTACCACCACATGGCAAATGAAGGGGATGTGGCCAGCTCTGCCCCACTCACACCCTCAGGGCTTGCACAGCCATGCCTCTGTCTACAGGGTCAACTCTACTCTGATACCCAGGCCGGGGGAGGGTTTGTTCTCCTGAGTTCTGCAATTGGTGAGGGGTTGGATCAGATCCCCTAGCTGCTGCAGGTGGCCAGGGGCAAGAGGGAGGTATCTTTCTTACACCACATGGCAGGAACAACCTGCACTCTCATTTTCCCACCCTCGGAACCAGCTTGCCCCTGCCCCTGAGAACAGGGTCGTCTCTATTGTGCTGCCCAGATAAGGGGTAGGACCCGCTCTTCTGAGTGCCTTGCCCAGTGAGGGGCAGGACCAGTTCTCCCTAGTGTTTTAGCCAGTGAGGGGCCGGGGCCAATTCTGCACAGCCCCTTCTACTCTACCTTTGGTGGTCATAAACCCAGACATGGGCTCTGGCTGCATCCCAGTCCCAGACATTACCATGTTAGCCCGCTCCTCACTGCTTTCACCTCCTCAGATAGGCCCCTGTTCACAGGCATGGCAACTCTTTAGGAAAGCATTTTGTTGGGACTGGCTTACCGTTTCAGAGGTTTAGTCCATTGTCCTCATGGCAGGGAGCATGGTGATGGGCAGGCAGACATGGTGCTGGAGAAGTTGAGGGTGCTACATTCAGATCTGCAGGCAGCAGGAGGAATAGAATCATTGGGCCTCGCTTGGGCTTCTGACTGCCCCCCCAACACACACACACACACACACACACACACACACACACACACACACACACACACACACACAGAGTGATATGATACATTGCCTCCAACAAGACCCTACCACCCCTAATCCCTCTCAAGTAGCACTACTCCCTAATGACCTAGCATTCAAATATATGAGCCTATAGAGGCCATTCCTACTCAAACCACCATAGCCATAGTTTAAATTACTAGAGAAATCATTCATTCATTCATCCATTGATGTATTCTTTCATTCATATGCTAGGCATCTCCTAAGCTATCATTTAGGGAAGAATTTTAATATACATCAGGCACTTTCCCAAGTACTTTAATCAGTTCATTTAATCATTTTAATAACCTGATTAATCTGGCATTACAAGAAATGAATCAACTGGCTTAACATTATATAGCTTATAAATGATAGATTCAGAATTGAACCAGACTCAGAAATGAACCAAGATGTCTGATTCCAGAGCCTTGTGACTTTACTGTTAGATTTACAAATCTGGGTCCTGGAGGGCAGTCAGTAAATGTTCAATTAAAAATTAAATAAGACATATTTCAGAGAGTGCAAATGGATATTAGACAATGAGACTGGCAAGCTGGGAGGTCAGTGCAGTGTGGTGGCTACTTTCCCTGGACTGCCAGGTTCTGCTGCTTAAATAAGATGATATAAATGATAATGAAAAACAAGGCAGATAGGAAGATCTGAGCCAAGAGTGTTTCCAGTGAGAGAGGCAGCTAAAAGAAGTTCTGAAAGTGGATCTAGTATAAAGGTCAACATCTTAGATCCCCTTTGCTGTAGCAAGTTGCCACCCCACCAGCTCTTGTGAGTGTTGCCTGCTCTCTGTTCATTGTTGCAATTGCCTCCACTGGAGGAAAAGGCCTGAGTCAGGAAGGAACCATAGCCAAAGGTTGATTGGTATAATATTCCAGTCTCTTGCTTCAAGAAGGGCCATGAGACTACAAGGTTGAGCATGATCTTTAGTAGGAACTTTTATTGGTATCTCTCTTTTTTTTTTTATTTGTTTCCCTAACTATCTCATTCATTTGTTCTGTAAGGCTTTCAACAAACTACACACACAGAAGAATCCCCATTACAGGCTCAGCCATGGTGGGAGCGGGGGCTATGACAATTGGGGAAATGCTGATATCATGAGAAAACAGCAAAAGGGCCATTAGCCTGACTGAAACAGAATGGGTGAAATGGTGTCATATGATAAGGATAAATGAGGGGAGACAGGGACAGCCTAAAGAAAGTTCTGTGGACTGGACACAAAACTTTTTCTGAAGGCATTGGGAACACTTTGGACGATGATTTAGACACAAGAATGCTTTCTCCAGCTGCAATGTGAAGAACGGACTATAAGAAAAAGAAAGATGAGGCCAAGAACCACTGACCATCAACTTTTACATTCCAGGCAAAATCTGATAGTGCCTTGAATTCAAATAGTCTTAGAGGTAGAGGTGAGCAGGACTGGGGACACATGGTAGAGGAGGAGTTGGGATGGCCTGATAAATTGGTAAGGCATAGCTAAGAAATACAGGATTAGCAGGTAGTCACACCAATGGTTCAGTTTGATGAGTAATGCTTGCTTCACTCTGTATCCTGGGAATTTTTCAGATCGGTGCTGTACTCTCAAGTCTGATGTCCTTATTGGCAGATGAGCTTGAAAGGAGTGGAGTTTGATTGAGAATGGCACACAGTGGTCATTAGAGGAAAACAATAGCAGCATCTGATTGTGAAGACACAGGCTTTTTATTGCTTTCTGCTCCTTATATTTTTTCCCCTAACAGCTGTGGCATGGCTGTGATTAGGTACTCCACTTAATCTTGGAGAAGGCAATTCCATAGCTCCCCATGTTCTTTTGGCAGGCTGTTTTGTGCATGGCTTATTTCCAAAGAAGTACCTCGATTAAGCCAAGGCCGAGGAGCTACACAGCATCAGGGAGAGCAGAACTCAATTTGCCTGTTGCTCCCAAAGCCAAGCGGATGTGAGTAGGAAAGCAAGTGTGGAGTGACAGTGTGAGAATGATTACTTTGTCTTTCTGAAGGCCTGCTGGAATATGGAACAGATTAGGATACTCGGAAGCTGTGAATGCTGCAGGTCATGCCGAGAAGGTGGTGAGCATCCCAAGGGTACAGGCCTCCCTGATTTCAGGGCGAGGTTTGGAATGAGCTCGAGGCTCTGAATGGGAATCTAGCCTCCTGGTGGAGGAAGGGAGCTTTCTTTAATTCTCCTTTGTTCAAGAAAGCTATTTTCCCCTCTGGTAGGAGGGTAGGACACATACATGGCCAAATTTTTATTAACTCTCCCTAACTTTCCTAATGTGGGGAAGGGAATAGCAACAGCAGAGTCTTACAGAAGTGCATCACTCACAGAGCTCCTAGGGACTTTGGGATATGTGATTAGGAAAGCAGAGCCAGGAATTTGAACTAAGGAAAGTAATTCTGAATCAGAGGGAGATAATTAACAGACACAAATAATTGGAGGGACAGAATCCACATGTGTCTTTTAATTGATGGAAGGAAAGCATTTCCAGTGTGAACAATAAGTGGAAAAGAGGTCACAACTTTTCTTGATCCACAGTGCCCAAGCCAGACACCCCATCACTTCCTGTTTCATACAACACCATTGCGCCTTGACTTGAAGCCAAAGTAACTAATTAGTTTTATATCTTTAGGTGTGCAAGCAATGTTTATCTAATTTTAGGAAGTGTCACTGTCTGCTATCAATATCATGCACAGTGTAGTTTTTTAAGAGGACCGTGCCATATATACATACCATGTCAAACACAGAGCAAGTGAATCTTTGCTACTTTGAGTCTGTCCCCTGCCTCCTGCTTTTGCTCCCAGCAGGTGAAACCTCGTATACAGACTTGGTGAGCCAGTGCATGCCCTCTGCTAGAATAGAAGCTCCCCTAAAGCCACACATCCAGGTTCCTTGCATCAAAGTCATACTAATTCTCTTAGTTAGATCTAGAGGAACCAGTGTGGCATACCCATAAAGAGGTCAGAAGATGTCAGGCTAAGGTACTTAGCAGGTGTTAGAGATATGGTCTGGAATTTAGGGCTGATACCAGAAGTAAACTATAGCACTGGGGAGGGGAGTGAGGGTAGGAGCCAATGAGCTGAGCCATGGAATAACAGTGAGGAGAGCAGAGGGCAGGCCAGTGAGGCATTGTGGGAATAAATTTTGTTGAGTTACAGACAAAGAATATAGAAAACACTACAGGACCCTTTAAATGAATAGTAGGGAAAGTTGGAGGGGAGCTAACATCACTAAAAGAGGAAGGAAGGCCTCATCTTGAGACAGGAGTGTTTCTGAGTGGGTGGCCCTCCTAGGTCTCTGGTTTGCTCAGCTTTTGAAAGGAGTTTTGCACATTGTGGGAAATAAGATTTGGATTTTAAGGGGTATGGTAGTACAAGTTTATAATTTCAATATGGTGAGGGCAAGGGCTGAAATAGGAGGATTGCAGGTTCCAGGCAAGCCTGAGCTACATGGTATGATTCTTTCTCAAAACAATAATAAACAAGAGAAACAACAAAAAACATAAGTAGAGAAAACCAATCTAGAAACAAAAACCCAAAACCAATCAACCAAGCAAACAAAAACCCAGCAACTAAATGTCATTCTTCTGCATGTGGTCATTCAACTGTCCATAGACCATTGTTGATAACTAATTGATTGAAAATATATGGATTATGCATTCATCTCTGGGCTCTCCTGTTTCATTGGTTAATGTGAGAGGCTTTCATTGCATAGACATGTATGCAAGCATTAAAGAAAAAAAAGCTTAAGGAAATATGCGGAGTGCTTATGGATTGAAACAATAAACATGGTTAAAATGTTGGTAGTACCTTAAATGACTTACAGAATTAGTGTACTCCCTGTCAAAATTCACAGAAATAAGATACGTTGTGGTTCTGAAATTTACAGATCTACAACCTGCCTGAATGTCTAAGACAATCCAGAACAGAAGGAATCAAGCGGAAGGCATCACATGGAAGAGCCACACTGTATCTGTAAAGTAGTAGTCACCCAAAAGAAACTTTTTTCCTATTTTTTTTTATCTTTTGAGACAGAGCCTTATTATATCACATGGGCTGTCTTCAACCTCACCAAGATAACCAAGGCTGGCCTTGAACTTGCAATATTCTGGCCTCAGCCTCCTGGGATTATAGGTGTGCACCACCAGATCTGGCCTCTGAAAAGACAATTTTGTATAACAGAAGAGAAAACGAGGCAAGGTGAGGGAGACCAAGAAGTAGGTTTCTCCTTGATCTGATGCTTTCAACATTTAGTGATGAATTTGGTATCTGACAATGATTTGCTTTGTCAAGAGCATACGGAGAGGAGACAGAAACTATGAAGAGACTGGTAGAAAAGGACAAGCTAGCATGGAGTGTAGCTGAGGGGGGAACATTGTTGGTGGGAGTATGTTTGTTTATCTTTGAATGAAAAGATTTGAGCCCATGTTGTTGCACTGGACAAGTTACCAGCAGAGAAAAAAGAGAGACCATGGTCTCTGAAGGGAAGCCCAGCATGGTGGGAGGCAGGTGAAGGGGTTAACCTGTCCATGTGGCAGGGAACATTTCTTCCAAGATGAGAGGGAAGGAGGAAAGTTTGGGTGATGATCCAAAGAAAACTGAAGGAGCTTGGGAGGAAACTGTGGGAGTTCTCATCAGATGTTCTCAATTTTCCCAGGGAAGTAGGTGGAGAGGTCATCTCTCTCTGAGCAAAGAAGCAGGGAAGAAAACAGTTGGAGGAGAATGAAGACAACAGAGAAGGCTGTGAATAAAGGCCCCATTGGTGATAAAAGGGCGGTGGCAGGCACCCAGCCCTCCGGCTTCCAAGGTCCACTTTGCATGTTCACTCTGCCCAGCCCCTTTGACTGTGCTGCTGGCAAAGGGCGAGAGGACATTACATGCTGAGAGATTATTGAAAGACATGAAAGGAGGGGAGACAGAAAAGGGGGAAATGAATTGCTTTGAAATATCCAGGGAACATGACATTGCAATGATCAGAGCTTGATAGGAGATGAGAGGAGCCTGGTTGAATAGCTAGAGGTCAAATGAATCTGTCTGTGACACGTCTTTAGTGTTGTAGAGGAATGGGGAGACACCATGGTGCATTGGGGTACCCCAGTTCCTCTTCTCACTTCTGTGAACCTCAGTCCAAAGCTGGTTTGTAGCCCCATCCAGCGGCATCACCACATCTTCTTTACTGATTAGTGGGGAGTGTGGAATCTTCCAGGTAACTTGACACTATGACTGATGAAGATAGTTCTACAGTCTTAAGTACATAATTCATGTCATCCCTAAAGCAGAATGAAAGCTCTATTAAATTCTTATTTTTTTTCAATACCTTTTTTTATCCATGATCTTTGCCTTTGATTTTTAGAGAGGTCATTATCTTTTCCAGTTTGGGAGGAGAATGTCCCAGGTCTAGAAACCCAACCTTCTTCCAGTTATGCACTGAAAACATTAGTCTCCATGGGGATTTGACAGTGTCTTAGTTGATCAGCTTCTATCTGCTGCAGAGACTTGAAGGGAGTTTTAAAATAAGCAGTGATGTTTAGTTTGCTAACTGAGCTGAAAAAAAAAAAAGTTAGGATTGGCGATGTAACTTGTAGAGCCCAGTGTAAATGGGGAAAATGAGGCCCTTGTTTCAAAATTACTAGCCATTTCATGATGGTGAGAACAGTAAGTCAGTTTAACATGCCACTGTTCTGATGTATAACCACCCTGCAACCAGGGGGACAGAGAGTTGGGAGTGACTCGGTATGCAGGACAAGCCTATAGTCAGCCTCCTGGCTGCATCCCATGGGAATTACATGTAAGCTCCTAGAAAAGTATTTTTGTTGTTGTTTTGAGACATTCATTTACATAACCCAGAATGCCCTCAAACTCATGATCTCTCTGCCTCAGCTGGGCTTATAGGCATGTGCCAACGTGTCTGGACTTAAGGAATTTTAAATTTTTGCCCCAAAGTTACTTCTTTCAAAATTTCCTATGGAGTATATATTCTTGGTTGTTTTCCAACAAAAGTTTGGAAGTGAAGGAAGGCTAGTCAGGAGACAATTCTCATTAACCACTGGGCACAAATTCCAACTGAAGGTAAATATGTCTTCAACTTGCCATCTTATTTACTATAGAAAGCCTTCCCTCTCATCCACTCTGTGATAGAGCAGATTGGTCCTAAGCCTTGGCAATGAAGTATTTACTCTAGTGATTAGCTATCTGACAATCCTATCTAACTTACAAGGTTTAGGGTGGAGAGAGAATACTCTACCCATGAAAGGGTTTCCATAACTCCCCTGGGAAGTCTAATAGGAGTGTGTGGTGGGGATTTGAGAGTCAAGAAAGGTATTCAGAGTTTAGAACACCCAGAGCTGACTAAAGATGAAAAGTAAGGAGCTATGCAAGTTCAGAGAGAGAAGACGACCAAAGTTAAAACGAGTGGAAAGGGGCAGCCGAGTCACAGGAGGACATGGCAGAGAGGGGCTAAAAAAATACAGCTTGGTCAGTGATGTTTCCTGTTTCCTCTGAGATGCATCAGGTCTAGTCATGAAGCAGAACAGGCCAAGGGCTGGTGCTAACCCGTCTTTGGATGGAATAAGCATGATGGGAGGTGGATGAAAGAAGGTCCTGTGGAAAGGGCCATAAACAGACATAAGTTCAACTGCTGGGATCAGAAGACAACATTTGTACATTTCCTATTTCTAGTTTTGAAGGACAAAATATTCATTCCAGTATTGTTCCATGCTATGGCGTATGATAGGCAATACTATGATGCCTCCGTCTCTTGTTTGCAGTATTAAAGCATACTTTTGTTGTTGGTTGTTTTCTTTACTCGTGTGTGTGTGTGTGTGTGTGTGTGTGTGTGTGTGTGTGTGTGTGTGTGCAACCCAGCTTCCAAATGAATCACATATAGAGGTGTATTCTTATTTATGAATGCCTGGCCTTAGCTTGACTCGTTTCTTGCCAGCTTTTCTTAATTTAAATTATCCCCATCTGTTTTTTTGCCTCCAGGTTTTTCCTTTTCTATTACCGTATACCTTTCTTTGTTATTCCATTACTGGTTGTGTAGCTGGGTGGCTGGCCCCTGATGTCCTCCTCTTTCTCTTGCTCCTAGATCTCTTTTTCTCCCAGATTTCTCCTTCTAGATATTCTCTCTGCCTGCCAGCCCCACCTATCTTTTCTCTGGCCTTGCTATTGGCTGTTCAGTTCTTTATTAGACCATCAGGTGTTTTGGACAGTCAAGTAACACAGCTTCACAGAGTTAAACAAACGCAACATTAATAAAAGTAACACACCTTAAAATAATATTCTACAACATAATTTGGATTCAATATGATAATGAACTTTGAGGCTACATAACTGGATGGATTTCTATGTATCCATCATCATGTGTAACCAATATCTGCAGCCAAATTCAGAATACTTATGTTGAGAATGTTCATTTTGACACCATGCCTGGTTGATCCAGAGGAAGCCAATGCTCTGACCTCCATTCTGATGGAGTAGTTTTTCCTTTCCTTGTACTTCCTACCAATGGAATCATAAAGTAATCCTCTTTTGTGCCTAGCCTTTTCTGTTCATTCATATCTTTGGAGCTTTATCCATGTTTTGTGTACAGTCGTAGTTTATTCTTTTGCATTGCTGAGAACTTTTCTTTTGTTTGACTGGGCCATGCTTTGATTTTCTTTTCTCCTGGAAGACATCTAGGTCATTCCCATGTTGGGGGTATTATGACTAAGGCCACAGTGAGCTTTCTTCCATATGCCTTTTCTTGTTTGCTTAGAATCTAACTGGACTTTATTAGACATGAAATATAATATGACTGCAGAAACAGAAGCCTGAAAAATAAAGGAGAAAAGATGTCAACTTATTTATAGTTAGTAACAGGAAGATAAGTCACCAAAGAACAAGCAAATAGTTAAGTGTGATAATAAATGACCTCTTTCTTCACTGCATTTCTGGAATTATCATTTTCTGTTACCCAGGATGTGCACCTGCTGTGTTCTGAGCCAGCAAGAGATGTAGTGAAGTAAGAAGCATGGTTCAGACTCCCATAAAGACTGCAGATGTAATGGGTGTTAGGCTAGCTTGACAGTATATGCAAAGACCCAAACTGTAGCTTCAATGGATGACCCTGTTAACATCCAGTCTCCCACGTTAGGAGGGTTATATCTGTCACTTTTTCACAAGCTCTACTCTTAGTTTTTTCTGTAAAGTTGTGGTAAGTTCATCCTTCCAGATGTCCAAACTGCAGAAATTAAATCCTTTTTAATACCTTTGACGCATTCCTTTCTCGCACCTCCATCTGCCGGCAAATCCAGTGGAAGACATAGCTACAAACTCTCTTGAATCCAACCATTTTCAATACTGTCACCTTCTCAGAAGCCTGCTGCAGACCTTTCTGCCTTCTAACCTTTCATTCATTTCAAAAGATGCCATTTGAAACATAAGCAAGACCATGTTCCTTACCTGTTGAAGAGGCTCCAAGGCTAACCCTTTACTGTGCCTTCTAAGACTCTGTGTGGCCACATTGTTTGCTTTGCTTCTTCACTTCTCATCCCACTTTTCATCAGTTGCCCTTCTATAGCAGCTCAGTTGCGCCTTTTCTATTCTGCAAGTTCTTGCTTACTTTCTTGAAGCATCACTTTTCCTCAGATTCCTGTGATCTTAGTGTTACCTCTTTAAGTGGGCATGGAATATTGTTTTATTACTGAAGATTCCTTTCAGTGTTTTCTTTGAAGTAGTCACTCTTCTTGGGATGCCATGTGGATGATTGTCACATAAAGTGATATGTTTATTTGTGTATATCTGTGTATATAGCAATTCTTTAGAAAAAACTTTTCCTTACTCTGACTACAAAGATAAGCTGCAAAAAGATGCACAATTTTCTCCCAAATTAGGTTAGAATCTCAAAGAGGTTACATTTATTTTTATCATCTATCACACTCAGCTCTATAATACTAATATTGCTTAATAAATATTTTGGGGTTTGGCTGAATCATAAAAAAGCCTGCAGCTTCCTCCAAACATCTGAGGGACAGTGATGAAGTTGCTTCTAGAAACCCTTATCATTTTTTAGCCAGTTACATAACACATAATCTGGAGTAAATGGACTACTGATTCTGTTTCATTTCCCCCATCTATAAGACAAGACTCACAATTCTTTTATATTTCAAGCTGAGCTCAGCATGAACTATTGGCATTTAAGATTTCGGGAACTTTTTTGTAGAGCATTATTTTAACTGCCACATAAAGCTTATATAAACTGTGCAAAGCACAGCACAACATGAAATTATGGCATTAAGATATCGAACTATTGAGTGTGGATCATGAGCATTGTTATCTGTGGATGTCTGTGTTGAACATGACTTTCTCCTTAGTTGTTCCAGAGAGATAAATCTGAGAGCAATATGGTTATCACATGAGGTCTGACTCTCCTGGAACCTTCTGTTCCATGCCTCTGGTGTTTGCAAAGCGATCATTAACTTCCAGGTGGCCTCCCATTTTGACTTCGGCAATGGGCCAATTCCTTGATTCTATCTCACAATGTAACTTCCAAAGTAAATGTCTATTAAGCCTTTGTGTAAACATTCCAGGCTTGTAGCAGAATCAACGAAACATAAATCATATGCAATGAAAGGGGTGCAGGAGAATGTGTAAGTTTGAAAAATTAAAGAATACAGTGTGGTTTCACTGTGGATCTCTGTCCTCAGTGACCTTGGCTGAGACTCTCTGGTCTACATCACAGTTCGTCATCTAGGTAGTGGTTTTGTAGAGATTCAAGTGGTCTCTGCCCAAATATAGAGAAAACAAGCTCTCCACATAGACAGATGTAAAGATGCCTATTTGCAAATGGGCCTAACCAGCACAGTACATAAAAGCCAGATTGTACCATATCCTTGTCACTTACTGTATCTTGTCCACATTAAGAGGGTTTGGCTAGAATTCAAAGAGAGATGAAGACTGATTTGGTTGTTTTGCGTTGGCATGTCTTTCTTCTTTATTTAGAAATGAATGGTGGATAAGAGTCCCCACTGTTATAAACTTATTTTGAAAAGAAAAATTTTCCTTCAGGAAGAAAGGGAAAAGATGAAATGAAAGATCTCCCTGAGGATTGGAGAAGAGTGGAGGAAAAGTACTTAGTAAAAGTTGAGGACTTCAGTTGAGTGCCCTAAGGCATTCAGGTGTACATTCTGACTTTCAAGTGTAATCTTGTCTTGAATATGGTTCTGCAAAACTTTAATTTGTCCAAAACTAAGTCCCAGGAATCACCTGTATGGAGCTGCTTCTGTGAGATGTGGCCAGCCTATTGGAAGGCAGGCATTTCAAATAGGGTCACATTTTAGAATAGGGAACTTTCATTTCATAGAACCTTTTCACATTATCTGGCAGGATGAGAAGTAATAATGTCATTCCCCCTATTTAAAAATATTGTTCTAAAACCTCTTTTAAAAAATTTTTTCTTAAATTTGTTTTTTGACTACTTTATATATATATATGTATATATAATATACATATACATACATATATAGTCTCTTAGTTAGGGTTTCTATTGCTGAGATAAAGCACGGTGGCCAAAATTGACTTAGGGGTTTATTTCACTTTACATATTATAAGTCTATCATCCAAGGAAATCAGAGCAGAAACTCAGCATAGGAACCTGAAGGCAGGAATTGATATATAGGCCGTGGAGGAGTGCTGCTTACTGGCTGACTCTTCATAGCTTTCTCAGTTTGCTTCCTTATAGCATCCAGGACCACCAGCCCAGGGGTGGTATTGCCCACAATGAACTGGATCCTTCCACATCAATCATCAATTAAGAAAATGCATCACGGGCTTGCCCACAGGCCAGTTTGGTGGTGTCATTTTCTCAACTGAGGGTTCCTCTTTCCAGATGACTCTAGCTTGTGTCAAGTTGGCGTAAAGTTAGCCAGTATGACTGATCCCTTATCAACTTGACATACTAACAAAACACATCATTGTTAAATCGTAACTGTTCCTTCCTGGTTCATTGCAAGATCTCATATTAATATTAATACTGCAACACAAAACACTCCAAACACTTATAGATACCACAGTCTTTAAAAATTCTAATACTTAAAAACTCCAGAATCTTTATTTTTTATTCAGAATCTTTCTAATATTTCAAAGTCTCTCTAAAGTTTAAAGTTTTGCTAAAATTTCAAAGTCTCTTCAAAATTCAAACTCTCTTAACTGTAGGCTCATATAAAGTAAAAATAAATTGAGTTCTTCCTTATTCTAATAAGGAAGAACAGGGAACAATCACAGTAAATCAAGGCAAAACCAAAGTCCAACAGTTAAAGCTCTGTGCCAGACTTCTGGGATTCACTCTCTTCTAGACTCCAAAGAGCTTGCCACAACACACACAGCTCATCTTGTAGGCTCAGGCTGGCTCCACTCCAAGGTCCCTGCTGTCCTTGAGGGTTGTCCCATGGTACTGGCATTTTCAAAATGCTGGGGTCTACACTGCAACTGTGCTGCACTTTCTTCAATGGCCTCTCCAAACTTCTTTTCAGGGACTTTAACCCTGTCACACAGTGCCAAGCCTCAGCTGCTCCACGACCCCTTTATGCCTTCAAAACCAGTACCACCTGGATGGCACTTAGAGTACCCAGTTCAGCTACCAGCATGAGAAGTAGCTTTGCCCCATTTGGACCACTATTTCTGTGTGCTGACTTTGAAGAAATATTCCTAGATATGCGCTGATCTTTTCTTAATCACCACTAATTTCTCAGCTCCAGTTAATTAGCATTAATTGTTCCAATAAAGCAAAGGTTTCACTTCAGGGGTGCTGATCTCTTGTTAATCACAACGGATTCTTTAGCCCCAGATAAGCAGAACCTGTAGCTGAGGTTATCTCCTGGTCCTGCCTGGCCCACAGTCAGGACAAATCTCTCTTACCTGCCATTCCTGCAGCTGCTCGGACCCAAATAAACACACAGATGCTTATATTATTTATAAACTGTATGGTCATGTGGCTCAGGTTTCTTGCTATCTAGTTCTTATATCTTAAATTAACCCATTTCTATAAATCTATACCTTGGCATGTGGCTCGTGGCTTACCGGTACTTTACATCCTACTCCTCATGGTGGCAGCTGGCAGTGTCTCGTGCCTCAGCCTTCCACTTCCCAGAATTCTCCTCTCTCTTTGTCCCTCCTATACTTCCTGCCAGGCTACTGACCAATCAGCACTTTATTCATTAACCAATCAGAGCAACACATTCACAGCATAGAGAACATCCCACAGCAAGAACCACAGATTCTTAATTCAAAATGTCATATAAATGGTCCCAGTAGAGTCTTTGTGTCCCTCTGACACTTCACAAACCAGGCTTTCATCATTTGCATTGCTTACATTATTATCTTCCAAATTCCTCAACAACAGCTCACCAAGCCTTCAACACTCAATGGCTTTTCTGGGCCACAGTTCAAAACACTACCACAATCCTTTCAAAAAACACATGGTCAGATCTGTCACAGGAGAAGTTCTGCTTCCTGACTTGTTCCTCATGGCTTGTTCAACCTGCTTCTCTATAGCGCCCAGGGCTATCTACCCAGGGATGGCACTGCCCAAAGTGAGCTGGATTCTTCCACATCAATCATCATTCAAGGAAAGGTACTACAGTCTTGGCCACAAACTCGTCTGGTAGTGGCATTTTCTCAATTGAGATTCCCTCTTCCCAATAATTCTAATGTATCATGCTGACACAAAACTAGCCAGCACACATAATACATCCTTATTACTGTCACTTTCATCCTCTCTTAGCTCCCTCCCACCTCTATTTCCCCTCCTCTTCTCTGTAAGTCTCTTTCCTGCATTTATGCCTTTTTTGTTTTGTTTTGTGACCAACTTAATTTAACTAGGACTATCTGTGTGACCATGGGTTTGGGACAAATTATAGGAGTCCTGTGGGTTCACCAGTGGATATATAACTGAAAAGAATGTCTGCCCCTTCCCCAGAATCCATCAACAGCTCCTAATTCAGCAGAAATGGATAGGGCCATGTGGGCCCCTTCTTAATTGATATTGACTGCTGACAGGCCTGATTTTGTGCAGGTCTATTGGAGGCAGCCTCTGCTGCTGCAAAGTTATTATTACATTGACTATATAGTATCCCAAACCTTGTTTCCCAGCCCTTTGCTCTATCTTCTAATTCTCACATTCTCTCTGCCACACCATATTATCTCTGAGTCTTAAAGGGGGTGTCTTGACTGTCCTTTTTTATGACTGTTTTAGTTAGGGTTACTAATACTGTGACAAAACACCATGACAAAAAAGCAAGTTGGGGAGGAAAGGGTTTATTTGTCTTATACTTCAACATTGCTGTTCATCACTGAAGGAAGTCAGGACAAGAACTCAAACAGGGCAGGATCCTTGATGCAGGAGTTAATAAAGAGACCATGGAGGGATGCTGTTTACGGTTTGCTCATCATGGCTTGCTCAGCCCACCTTCTTATAGAACCCAGGACCAGCAGCCCAGGAATGGCAGCATCCACAATGGGCTGGGCCCTCCCCCATTGATCACTAATCGAGAAAATGCCTTATAGCTGGATCTCATGGAGGCATTTCCTCAACTGAGGCTTCTTCCTCTGATGACTCTAGTTTGTGTCAAGTTGACACACAAAACCAGTCAGTACAAGGGCTAAACACTCTACTATCACTTACTATCAGTACCACAAACACTTACATCTCTGCATTCATTGCCCTTCACTGCAAAAAGAACTTTCCCTGATTAAGATTGAGAGCAATGTTTGTATATAACATAAACCTAAGTATTTTGAGGCCATTTAGTATAGTGGCCCAACTGTTATGGGAGCGACCAAGTATTCTTTAAATGGTTTTGAGGCCCATTCCACAAGATAGATTTCATGCTTGGTACTATAAATGTGGCAAAAAAAAAAAAAAACCATTACTGTCGAGGTCTTATGCCCTTATTTCCTAGTGGGGGTTTACTACTAAGGTTTAGCTAGATTTTTTTTTTTATTTTACCAATGAAAATATGTTGTTAAATTTGCTCTTTCTTTTTTCTTTTTCAAATCAATATTATATATATTTCAAAACATATATATATATACATATATATATGTATATATATATATATATATGTTTTAGGTAGTGTGTAAGGATGTGGAAAAGTTTGATAAACTTTCAAATTAATTACTAGGAAATATGATACAGTGTCCTTACCCAGAAGTTGATTTCCTCTGGCTAAGCTCATTTACTTGAATGCTTGAGATGGTCAAAGATTAAAAACAAACAAACAAACAAAAACTGAACTACAGATGCATACAATGCTAATTTGCTTCTATTCCTTTAGTCACACCAAGAGGCCACACGCACCTGTGTGTCATATGTGCTGCTTGTGTCTTGGATCCCAATATCTTTAAGCATGTGTGCATATGATCCAGTAATGATTCTCCTCCTAGAGGTGCTCTAGAAGTCATAGCTACGGAGTCACTGCCCAAGAGAAGTGATCAATAATAATGAAGGATAAAATTGGCAGATAAACTCCCTTGTTAGTGGATGAATTCTGATGGAAAATTCTGTAATGTTTGGTGAGTTCTACAGTCATTCAGAGGGTACCTTCTGTTGGAAACCTTTGGCTACAGGAGTCATTCTTCACAAATGTAGCTTTAATTATTTTATTTTCTTTCCCTGCTCTTTCAGCTTTCCCACGGACTGCTTTTACTAGAATGCTTGTCACAGGGTCTTTTATGGAAGAACTGTACTTAGCCCTGGCTTCCTTCAGGAATTTCTTAGGCCAACTGTGGAATCTGTCAATCTGTTTCCTTACTTCTAAGACTGGAATGGTAATTTCTTTAACACTTGCTTACATTGGATATAGTTCGTCATATTGTATATGCTTATACATGCACAATATGTGCTCTATGATGAGTATGCATATGTTTACATGCAGATGTATGAGGTGCACACAAAATTTCTACATGTTATACATAGGAAAGTGGAGACACGGTGGAGGGCACATGATTTGTCCAATTTTAAAATTAGTGCATATTTAAAGCAGAATTTACTCAGGCATCTAGAACCAGCATTTTGACTACAAAACCATTCTGTTATTTTGGGAATCAAATCACATAATGGATAGGAAGATAATTTTAAAAAGAAAAGCGATCTATACAAATGAGAAGGATGATTGTGCTTAAAACCTCAATCTTATCCCTTCATGACTCTTGCCTTTTGAGACAATTTTTAGCAAGAATAGAAATTGGTTCCATGCTCATCATAGTTACTAAAAGCCCTTCCTAAAAAGTTTATTTTGGCCTAAGGGAGCCTGTATTCCATTCCCTAGTTGCTGCTGGTTCTGTAGAACTACATCGGGAAGTAGCCCATGGTCAAGGATTCGGGAGGCTTCAGTAACTGGATTCTAAGAGGCACTGGGCAGTGGATACACTAAGACTATTAAGAATCGGATCACTACCAAAGCACAATCTTACCACAGACATGCTTGCTCTGGGTGTGTGCTCCATCCAGTATAAGTGCCAAAAATGCTGAAAGTCAGGAAAAGGTGGGTAAAAAAGTAGAGCTACTTCCTCTATCTGTTTTACTCCAGAGAAGCAATGTTTAAAAAAAAAACAAAAACACCAAAAAACCCCAGGAGGAAGTATTCATGTCTTCCCTTGGGCCCTTTCAGGGACCTCCAAACTAAACAGAGTGGAGAATTTTGCATTGATAAGGGATGCCTAGTCAGAAAGTGAAAAGCCTTCTAGTGGAACCTTGAGTAGATTTCATGGCATCATCCAGCATTGCTGAGAAAGATGAGGTATAGAAAGGGCTCAGTCACACAGCAGAAGGTTTCCCTGGTCCCATCATTGCTGGAGTAGCTCTGGCATGAGCAACCGGGAGGCAGTTCCTGAGCAAAGTGGAAAGTACTCTGCTTCTTCATAATTGCCATCAAATAGGTTGTTTTTAAAGGGGACTTAGGGTAGTTGTGAGTTGGCAAACCAAGTGGCAATAATGAGATCCACACTGGGCCTGGGGACAACTGGATGGGTACAGTAGATGATGGAGTTGACCTTAGTTCACATGGCACTCTAGTGAACTGTCTTCAGGGTTTGGAAGACTGCCACCCTCCTGCAGATGGAGGGATAAACATCATCAGTACACACTGATAAGTGTTTGTTTTCCTTAAGCATTAAGGCTAAGAAAAATAAAGTGGGGAGGGTATCAGGCCTTGGGGTAAGCCTTTAAAAGGTTTCCTGCTTTGATCCTTTTATGGTTGTCTATTTATAATGGTAACAATCACAGCAGAGAGGAAAAGACTTCAGTCACTCCTCGGATCATTTCATCAAAATTACAAGTAAGTTCTCTTTACTTATGAGTGAGAAGCATTATGTTTTACTATTCCCCAAAAGCCAGGAAGGGAAATTGTGTGCAGAAACCAAGGTGTTGTTGTGGCCAGTTGCCTTTTCTGAAGGCCTGGAAAGGATCATCCAGAAGGATGTTCCAGATAACCCCGTCTGCAGGCAGTTTGCAGAGGGAAGAGACCTTTCTGAAGGCCATTAAAGATGATTCATCACTGCAGGCCATACACAGGCTGTGTTTTATTACTGAAAAGTGTAAATCATCCACTGAAAAGGAAGCGTGTGTGCTATACTGTTTTGGGCCCTGGAAAGCCCATGGAGGTACAAGGTGTGATTATTATTCTGAAGGAGAGTCAAATTTAATTAGAGAGACAAGATTACAATGCATACAATAGTTAGAGAGTACACAAATGTTCATGATTAAGTGTTGAGTTGTGAATTACAGGCTTTTCATGTGCTCAGTTTGTCTTAGTTATGACATAAGAGATGTCACTAAGGAGGCCAAGTTTGAGTTAGATCTGTCTTCTTGTGGCATTGGGAATTGAACCCAGAACTCCTTACATGATACTTAAGTCTCCACTACAGAGCTATGTACCCAGCAGGATTTGTACAACTTGAACATATTGATTGAGTGGAGCGGTCATTCCCACTGTGGGAAATGGTATGCACAGGAACACAGAGGTGTGAATACATATCTCCATGTGACATCTGGACTTGATTAGGAAGTTTGAACATATAATGATGCACAGTAAAATGGTAGATATGAGGTGTCACAGGACTCCTCTGCCCCTCCCAAATGCATTTATGTCTCAGCTTTTACTATAAATATATACTAAATGTTTCTATTTTGTTCATTTGCTAATTATATGATTTTAGGAGAAACTTGTATGCCTATAGTGTACTGACTTCATAGTCTTGTCTTGGTTTTGTCTCCCCAGAAGTAGGCTTTGATACTAGGAAAATTCGATGCCTTGCTTATTTGGAAATAATCCTTGGGAACTGTGGCAGGGAAGTAGAAATCTAGATACAGGTAAAGGGAAGCAGTAAGGGATCTGTTGCTAGGATATTTGCTGAAGCTAGTGAATGGAGTGTAATGTTCTGTGAGTGGAGTCCTGTGGAACTGTGAAGCTCATTGGAAAGTGTGGGGCACAGTGGACTTACTTCAGTGACAAAGGAGTTCAAGAATGTGTGCACCTTCCATTAATTATTGGGTAACGGCTTTGTGTGTGTGTGTGTGTGTGTGTGTGTGTGTGTGTACCTATGTGTGAACCTGTGTGTGTAGACCAGAGGGGCCAACATTCCTCTGTTGTCATCCCTCACGTGCTATCTGCCTTGTGTTTTGAGACAGGATCTCTCATAGACCTGGATGGAGCTCACTAGGAACTCACAGAGGTGAGCTATACTGACTGGCCAATGGGTCGCAGGGATCTACCTGTCTCTGCCTTCCCAGAGCTGGGATGACAAACCGAAACCACAACAGGTTTCTTAAACATGATTAACTTGGGTACTCATGCTTGGACAGCAAGCACTTTGTGGACTGAGCTATCTCCCTTGCTCCTAGGAGCTGCTGCGCCTTTGGTTGCAGAAAAGAAGTCCAAAAATGTCTACGTGTTTTCAGTAAGGACCTAACTATGCCAACATCTTTAGGCTGAAGGTTTCAGCTTGTGTCACAAGCTCTTCTGAAGCCTAGGCTGCCCCAGGCCCTGGATATGTGCTTAGATCTTCATATTCCCTCCATTCATGAATGTGGTCTGCTTGGAGACAGTGCAGTCTTTGGAAGGGTGACTTTACAGTTTAGGATGTTGTGGTGATATATTGTGTACTCTAATAAATTTGCCTGAAGATTAGAGAACAGAACAAGCCACTAGATTAAACGTAGATGCCAGGCAATGGTGGCACACACCTTTAATCCTAGCACTCGGGAGGCAGAGATCTGTTTGGAATCTCTGCGTTCAAAGGCACCCTGGACTACATGAGATTGATTCAGTCTAGGAGATAAACAGAGCCAAGGCAGTGGTGGCACACACAATAATCCCAGTACTTGGGAGTCACACGCCTTTAATGGCTGGGTGGAGAAAGGTATATAAGGCATGAGGAGAGAGGAACTAGAAGGCTTTTCCACAGAAGCTTCCCTTTCAGCTAGAGGCTTTTTCTGCTGGACCCCTTTTGACTGAGGACTCAGAGACATTCAGTCAGGGAATTCATGGAGTTGGCGAGGTGAGACATAGCAGTGGCTTTTTCCTTTGACTCTCTGATCTTTCAGCTTTCACTTCAGTATCAAGCTCTGGGTTTTTATTATAAGACTGTTTAGCAATTTGTGTTACAGAATGTGAGCGGGAGCATCAAGAAGAGTTCTGCTTGTAATAGGATTTTATCTGAACTGATTTCCTTCTATTCTAAGGAGTTTCCAGTGCAGATCTGGGGTAGATGACTACATATGAAATGACCAATGATTAGAGCAGTGATTCAAGGCTGACAAGCCCTAGGTTTTTATGGAGAATATATATCAGTGAATTCAAGTATCATTTTCCCCCCACAGGAAAACCAAAATGTTCTCATTAAAATTCCACAAGCAAAATATTTACCCATCATATACTCTACCCTTACTCCTATGAAATACTTCCTTCACTGCCCCACATAATATGCAGCATATCTATAGGATAGATTCAAAACATAAATTCATTCAGTGACTGAACTAAATAATTTCCTTCTTGTGAACATCTATAGCCATGCTTTACATCCACTGAACTATGGTCCATTGGGAAAGAGATCAGTTTGGGATAATACCCAGTAGAGACAGTACTCAAAAACAACATTCTTTTTCCTCACTAAATTTGGTTTTTCAAAATTTACAATGGTTTTTTTTTTTCTCAGTTAATAAAGGAAAGACTTAAAGAAGGAAAATCATTTAACATTAATTTTTCTATAGGCCATTGCAGAATTCAGGCATTGATGGGAATCTTGAAAGACCATTTCCTTTTTCTGAGACAGGGTTTCTCTGTGTATACCTGGCTGTCCTAGAACTTGCTCTATAGACCAGGCTGGTCTCGAACTCAGAGACCCGCCTGCCTCTGCTTACCTAATGCTGGGATTAAAGGTGTGTGCCACCAGTGCCCAGCACTTGAAAGGCCGTTTTTATGGGCCTGCCTTTCCATCAATATCAAGTTGAATGAATGTTTTGCACCATGTGAGGAAGAGACAATGAAAATGTTATTCAAGTTCCTCCAGTAATATAATGATGTAGTAGTTATCCATCCCTCTATTCTTCCATCCACCTATCTTTCCTTCCTTCCTTCCTTCCTTCCTTCCTTCCTTCCTTCCTTCCTTCCTTCTTTCCTTCCTTCCTTCCTTTCATATTCTTGGGAAATGTTCTTTCTTTCTTTGTAGTTTTGGTTTTCCTTCTGTGTTTGGAATTGTATCCAAGGCCTCACACATGCTAGGTAAGTCAGTTGCACAGAGCAACATGGCTGGGGATTGTTCCCATGCCAAGTGCTATCACTGCCAATCACTCTTCCTGGGAAACAGAGACAAATACTCTCTTTCTATTACAAACATCTGTGAGAGATTATTTATCCACATGTAATGAAGGTTCATATCTAGGTGTCACAGAGCAGCTTCCCCCCTTTTTAGTGTCCCTCATTAGGTAGTAAGTTTTAAGCAAAAATAGGTTGACATAAGTGAAACGTTCTGTAGAGAACAATTTTGTGAGCAGATATGAAGAGCTGGATAATATCAATGGCAACCATAAAAAATGACAATAGAAAGGTTAGAAAGTGGTTTATCTACACAGAACTCATGTAAGAGTTAATATTCAATCCAAATTCCTGTGTTCATGGTAAAAGCAGACAGACTCTAATCTCTTAAAAATGTCCAGAGGTTGAGCCTTTGGAAGGGATAGGGTTTAGACATAGACATGTGTGCTTCAGCTCTCGCTGAACAGACTGTGTGCTGACTTTGGATTCTGCCAATGAGGAGACCATCACTAGCATGCCAGGCTGTGCTCTTGAACTTCCAAAACTATGAGTTAAATAAGCCATTTTCCTTTAGTCTGCCTCAGGACCTGATGCACATATGTCCATTGACTAATACAGATACAGTCACAGAAACAAACAAAATAAGGGTGATCATATATATACATACATATATACATATACATATATATATATATATATATATACACACATATATGTGTGTGTGTGTGTGTGTGTGTGTGTGTGTGTGTGTAGCTAGAGTTTTTTTGCCTGGCCCACAGTCAGGACAAATCTCTCTCACCTGCCAGTCCCACAGCCGCTCAGACCTAATCAAGTAAACACAGAGACTTATATTGCTTACAAACTGTATGACTGTGGCAGGCTTCTTGCTAAACTGTTCTTATAGCTTAAATTAACCCATTTCTATAAATCTATACCTTGCCACATGGCTTGTAGCTTACCGGCATCTTCACATGCTGCTTGTCATGGTGGCGGCAGCTGGCAGTGTCTCCTTCCTCCGCCTTCCACTTCCCAGAATTCTCCTCTCTTCTTGTCCTGCCTATACTTCCTGCCTGACCACTGACCAATCAGTGTTTTATTTATACAGAATGATATCCACAGCACTTCACCTTTTCTTTTTTTCAAAAAGGAAGGTTTTAACCTTAACATAGTAAAATTACATATAATTTGGGAATTTGGCCATAGCTTCTCTTACTACTTCCTGCTGGAGGGGGGCACTGTATCTTATGGGGACACAAAGAAAATTTTAGGATTATGGAGTAGTCCCTGAGGCTGTATTGTCTGAGCCAGTTGCCTTCAAACCATTCTGGATGTTGGATCATCTGGGCCATGGTGTCATCGGAGACCTTTCAGGGGGTCTTGGCTGGTCAAATCTGGTGTATCTTAATCTGGAACAAATCCATAACCTCTGACTTTCTGTGGAAACAAAAGCAGAGCCTCCTTTCCAAAGCAACATATCCTTACATCCAAATTTTGAAGTCAAGGTACCTTTAAAATATACATTTTGGCATAACTCAACAGCTTTTGTAATCAAATGTTTTTCTTCAGTTACGAATATCAAAGAGAAAATAATCCAGATTCTCTGTGTGGTAGCCATCTTTACGTGGCTTATTTTTTATATTACCTTGAATCTACTGCTTTAAACTGCAGCATTCTAAGACCGAAACAGCGCTGTGGCTGCTGGCTCCGCCCACTTCAGCTTCCCAACATGGCGGTGGTACGTTTACCACCAGCTCTGGGAGCCATCTTGGGTCTATGCTTTTATCCAAGCAGCATGTAACTCAGAAATCTCTTTTTATTTTGTACTAGCAAAGGCTAAATCCACCATGCAGCTTAATGTGCCACTTGCAGAGGCCTCATTCCCGTCATAAGGCAGAGCACGCACGCCAGGAACCTGCCATAGTAGCTCAAACACGCAGGCTGCCACTAACTTGAGAGAGACAACTAGGAACTGTTTTCAGCTCCATTTTAGAATCTTTTTACTCAGGTTTTAGGTGGAAACTCTCGCCAACACGTTGGGTGCCATTTGTAGAAGCAACCATCTTATTAAATAAGAAACACAGAGCCAATGTAAAGATAAAAGCCCAAAAGGTCAGAGCTAAGAGCCTTACCCTTTCTGCTTCAGCGATCCTCTTCAGCCAAGAGAGACCTACTTCCTGTGTGTTTGTTTTTATATAGACTTTCTGTTCTGCCTTCTCATTGGTTGTAAACCCAACCACATGACCACCTCATCACTGCCTGTTTGTATAGACCTCCAGGTCTTCTATGGTTGGTATTGAGATTAAAGGTGTGTGTCTCCAATGCTGGCTGTATCCTTGACCACACAGAGATCTACCTAGCTCTGCCTACCAAGTGCTGGAATTAAAGGCGTGCGCCACGAACACCCAGCTCTGCTATGGCTTGCTATTAGCTCTGACCCCCAGGCAACTTTATTTATTAATATACAAATAAAATCACATTTCAGTACAAATAAAATATCACCATATATATGCATCTCTCTTTTATTTTTCAGTTTTATGTTATTCAAATAATAATATTAAAATTATATAGAATGATACTGAGTTGATATGGGAGGTAAGAATTAAGAACTATTAATAGCATGAGAAAAACAGCAGTAACAGGAACTAATTAATTATAAGTTATTAACTGCCAGTTAATTAAGGCAGCATAATCATGTCATAAAGTGAACAGACACCATTGAAATAGAATAGAAAATTCAGAAATACTCATATATACAGGGATTTCATATAAGGTGAAAGCTGCATCTAAAAATCCATAGGGGAAGATTCTCAATGGGTGGTATTCAGACAGCAAAATACACCATACCTGATGGTGTGTCAAGATCGAAATAAATACAATGCCTAGAATTTAATAAGGAATCATCAAACATAAGTAAATGCAATTACTAAGTGGAAAATCTCCATACCATGGTAGAAACTCTCCATGTCATAAAACAAAAGATGGGTTAAAAATGAAGCCCACACCTGGAGAAAACCACCAACATCAAAGTCCAAAGATCAGTGTCAAGCTAGGAAAGATGTTTGCAATTTGACAAAGTGCTAATAATATCAAAATCAGAGAAGTAATGAACAACGAATATGATAGTAAGTTTCAATAAAGGCATTTTACTGGAAAAATAATTTAGTTTGATTTTCAAAGGAGATCTGCAAAGCCAAGCCCAACTGAGGCTCAAGGTCAAATGTCAAACTGTCAAGGATTCAACAGTTTGGTAGTGCTTGCTTTCGGCAATGCCACAGCACACCATGGCCTGTAAACTTAAATCCAGCTCGACACAGGACTTCATGCTTCCCATGACCTAATGGTTTCCACTTTACATTTGAAATTGTTGAAGAAAAAAAAATCACATTGTATCTATCATTGATGTGCTATGGGAATAGATTTTAGTTGCTATTATCACACATACATGCTGATGGCAGCTGTAGAGGTGATAGGTTCACTTGCTTGGTATGTGTGTATCTAAAAAAATTCATGCATTTACTATATATATATATATGATAAAATAAAAAAAGATTAAAGTTGAATATGGTATTGCATATCAGTAACTCCAGCACTGACTGAGGCAGGACGACCAATGAATTTGAGGTCAGTTTATGCTACTTAATGATATGCTGTCTCAAAAACACCAGAAAAAAAGCAGCTATTTCTGGCACATATAAATTACACAAAATTCTGTTTTTATACCCTTAAAGTTTTATTGGAACAAGGTTGTGTTCTTTCCTTTAGAAAGTGGTCTGTGTCTACTTTGAGGATATCATGGCAGATCAAAGTAAATGTGATAAAGACCTTATAGCTTGAAAAGTTAAACATTTAATTTCATACCATTTTCAGAAAAACAATTGCTCTCCTCTGACTCCTATTTGACTTGTCAGTTATCTGTAAAAGTTCTAAGTCTTCTTTGAGTCACATATTTTTAACACCACATTCAAGAGAAAATACCACAGTTATACTTGCATAAATGTGTGAATGTAAATGGGCAAGTGTTTAAATGCTCATCCTAAAATTGTCATTTGCACACACACACACACACACACACACACACACACACACACACACACATATGACATGCACACACACATGCAAGACTAGAGATAAAACCCAGGAACTCATACATGCTAAGCTGGTGCTGAAGTAGTTACCAAGATAGTGATGATGTAATATTTATCAAAAAGAACTGATCACACCATTTCAGTCACCAACACAGTGAAACACTGCAACATGAAAAAGACTGTAAAAACTCTTCTGTTGAAATGGGATCATTTTGAAAATACATTAAGTAAAAGAAGCAAGCTAGGATGATAGCTATAAATATGGACACTAACATTTAGGCAAAAATGAGATGAAAGAATGCTTATACGTATATATGCCTCTGTCTACATACATTTTATTGCAGACACAACAACTGTAAAGATGATGCAATGAAGATGTGTAGCTAGAGTTTTCCTGCCTGGCCCACAGTCAGGACAAATCTCTCTCACCTGTCAGTCCCACAGCCGCTCAAACCCGACTAAGTAAACACAGAGACTTATATTGGTTACAAACTGTATAGCCATGGCAGGCTTCTTGCTAACTGTTCTTACAGCTTAAATTAATCCATTTCTATTAATCTATGCCTTGCCACATGGCTCGTGGCTTACTGGCATCTTCACATGCTGCTTGTCATGGTGGTGGCTGGCAGTGTCTCTCTGACTCAGCCTTCCACTTCCCAGCTTTATTCTCCTCCTTGTCCCGCCTATACTTCCTGCCTAGCCAATGGCCAATCAGTGTTTTATTTATTGACTAATCAGCAACACATTTGCCATACAGAACATCCCACAGCAAAGATGAGCTGGATTCTTGGTGTATAGCTTCATGTGTATATGCCCAAGTTTCTGTTGTAGAACTCCTGCAATAAGAAATAAACTCTCAGAGCATCTGGAAGGAAACCCGAAAGAAAACATATCTGGAATGAGAAGCAGAGAATGCCAGTCAGGATTCACAGATCCAACTTCCGGAACTAGCAAGGCATAGCTCTTTGACATTGGCTTCCTAAGGAAAAAGCACATCAGACCGGTTAGAGGGGTAGAATTTGTATGATCATTAAAAGAAGGGTCCCTAATGTTAAATTCCAATCATGTGGATTTTATCAACTTTAGAATGATAATCTGAGAATAAATGTGGCACCAGGATGGGGCTAAGGAGAAATGTCCGTATACCACCCTTATGAACACTTTCTATTTTTTTTGTTATTATGTTTTGTTCTTAAAAAAAAAAGTTGTAGAGCAGCTGAGACAACAAGACAGGGTGGTCCAGGGATGGGAGTGCAGACACCTGGATTCTCCTGCTTCCCCCTGGATTCTCCTGCTTCCCCTCGCCTAGACTTTCTTGGAAGTTAGGGCTGTCTACAAACTTTTTCCCTCCCTCAGCTTCCTGTCCCCAATAAGGAACTGACAGGGTTGAGCAGCATGCCATGTGAGAGTGTATATATTATAAGCTTTCAAATTTGATTATTTAACTGGTTTTTATAAAAAGTGTTTCTGGTGTGTGTGTGTGTGTGTGTGTGTGTGTGTGTGTGTGTGTGTGTGTGTGTGTGTGTGTTCCAATGTGCATATCTAACCTCAGAATCTCTCTTTCAGACATCTGTCTACTCAGAACTTGTCCTGGCGCACCTTCACTATGATGGGCATCGTGCATGCAGCACTGGGCCCGGGAGGAGGAAGAAACCAGCTGATTCAAGAACACCATTTCCAAGTGAAACAGCTGAGAAGCTGAGTGACTTTGCCTGGACAGCTCTTCCCAAGTTCTGATGTGCACAGGAACCATGTGGGGAATCTTGTTAACATGTGGATCTGACTCCACAGGTAAGGACAGGTTTGGTATTCTGTATTTCTTACTGTCTCCAAGGAGATGCCAGTGATTTTGTTATACAGATAGCCCTTGGTGCCAGAAGGTATGGGACATGGGGACACAGGCACACAGGGACACAAGTCTTCTTAGAAGCTGAACTCCTCTCCCTGTCACTACTAGGTTCTGTGTGCTTTTCTGCAGAGGACCTAATTAGGAACTTAATTTCTGAAAGACCATAAAATAAAGAATCATGTGGAAACTGGAAACTTTGGTGTTTCTGCACCTCTTTCTCAGAGTTTCCAATTAGTTGATGTGGTAATTAATATTTTAACACATCTTAATTATTTCATTTTGTACATTTAATTTGTTCTATTTATATCTGATCTTCTGAAACCATTGCTAAGTACTTTGGGGATGTTAAATTATATCTCTTATGATCTGAGTCTTATCCTTTATTTTAAATTGTTTTCTTAGTGTCTGTGGATCCTTTGTATATTTCTTATCACTTCCAAAGGACTGAAGAACAGTTATGACCCTCCCATCATTAATATACTAATATTCAGAGCCTGGGTCTGAGCAATTAGGGAAAACATACTGCTGACATCCAAGACACCATGAAATCACTTTCCAGAAAAGCACTCACTACCATCTGTTTTCACCTTTTTCTTTGTGTATTTGAATTAATAAGACCTAAAGACCATTTTAGAATGAATGACACCTATACTTTATTCCCCAAACCTATATTCCAAGGACTGTTTAGTTATAATAACTTCATAAAGATTTGGTAGAGTTTTTGCTTTTATTTTTGTTTATTTTTAGACTTGTGATAATCAAACAGCTGGGAAATCTGCTTTCATTTTAAACTACTCCTTTATTTTGTTTTATTTTTCTTATTTTCAGTTTGATTGGGGAATCATCCCAAGACATCTTCTGATGAAGAAGAACTATAGTAGCCAGGGATGCTGCTCACCCACCTAGAGACAGTGACCCACCTTTGGGGTTCTCTCATGATCCTTTTTGCACTCTTACTTCCTCTCTGCCCCCTGACACCCATAACATCTAATCCGTCTCACAAGCACAGTTCAGAGACTTGCCTTTCCAAGCTGCTGCTTCTGTACTTTGTCCTGGCGCCTCACCTCCAGGAACAAGAGGCTCTTTCATATTTATCAGCAATTAATTGCAATCACTGCTGCTTTATGACCTCACAAAGGTCTTCATCCTCAAGGCTCAGTCATTGTTTCCTGCTGTGTGGTAGAGCTCGATGATCACCATCTTTTCCCACCATTCAACTCACAGAGGTGCTAGCTCAGATGAATTTTCCAGCCTGCAATGGGGTGAGGCAGTGGCTCAATCACGTGAGTCAAGTTTTGACATTTAATGGGACATGAATTATCTTTGAACAATGTATTCTCCTGCCTCTAGCTTACTGTGGGCAACTGGGAACATGCTTTCCTGCATAATGACATCTCTGTAATGGAAAGAAAGGATGATTATTCAGACGCATTGGCATCTAGGGGAACGTTTTGAAAGCATCAGACCTTGGCCTGTTGTCGCTTTTATTCTATCTCATTGAAGGTCCAATATATATCCTATGACAATAATGATAACATGGAAAGTACACAATGGCACCAACATGCTAGGTGTCGGCCCTCTTCTCTGTACTTCAGATATTGGTAGATCATGTCTCTTTTGAGACTCTGGGAGGGCTTAAAGCTTACATAATGGCCCATTCTTTATATCTGATAGACAAAATGATTTGGTGACCCTCCAAGTACAAATAAAAATGTGCAAAAATGAAACAAGTTTTAATGGCTAAGTCACTTCAAATAACCATCCCTTGAAAAGGGAGCAGTCGATGTGAGTGAGAAACCAATTTCTTCTTTTGGCAGAGAATGGAAGCCATGATCTTAGACTCATGGTATGCTTGGAGTCCACTTCAGCATTCTCTACACTGTTCTCTTTAGCTGTTACTTATTTAATACATATTTACCTCATCTCCAAATAGACTCCATTTTCCTCAAATGTAAAGGCCCGACTTTGTGTCTCATGTTCCTCTCCTGTTTCTACTCAGTAGGGAACATAGTTCCTGGTGTAGAATAGAAACAACAATATATACATATAAAATCATTTCTTGCCTTACTACCTTTGATATAGCTGAAGTCAAGGGAGCCTGGGCTGGGTTCCAATTATTAGTCCTGATGTATTACATAGTAGCCCACTTAATTCTCACTATGAACTCAATATGTGTATATTACACCTATTTTTGAGACTGGAAGGGCTATGGAAACTTGCACAGTGAAAAGAAGCAAAGTCACAACTAGAACTCGTTTTTGATAAACGTTTTTCTCTCCCATATGGTAGTGTGATTATATCATTGCTCTTATGCTTTAATCTGGCTCTGACGTGCTTTCCTTAAATTAAAATAGACTCTGATCTGGGTCTAGCCTCAGACCCTTCTAGACAACAAGATAGACAATATTATCTTTAGAAACATGTAAAGATAACCTAGTGTGAGCCAAGAGAAGGTATAAAGATGCATTGTGCCAATATTCTTGATTTACCTTTGGATTTTCTATCATTTTTCTTGTGTTTATATTTGTTCTGAGCCAATATCGGATATATTTTAAAATCTTTGAATAAAGTTGTTCCATTCATGGACATATTGCATTCTCCTGTGTCTTTTTAAAAAGAATTACTCAGTTATGGCTCAGCAGAAACACCCAGGTAACCTAGACACCCAATAACAGATGATTTTATGTTTATGTTAAGCCATTACATTTTCAGAAGATTTATCATACAGCAAATAAATACTAACTGGTACACATTCACATTTCAAGAATAATTTCATGTATAATTTGCATAGTATGAAGAAAGCTATGGGCAATGTGTTTGACATATAGTGGATATTTAATAAATACTGATGTTTATCTTTCTACCATTTACCTAAAGAGATGTGCTTCGAGATTGGGATTTGTAGGTTCCAGTTACGTTATACCAATATTCATGTTTGGAGAAGTCAGAATCACGTGGAGATATGGGAAGTAACTTCTCTAATAATGTCTCTTGATGTGAGTCAGGACACTGGTGTTTCTTTCTTGCCTTCTCAAACAATAATACTTAGAAATCCTTGATTGCTAGAAGAGACTCCAAACATTTACACACACTCCTGAATTCCTATCAACTAAATGATATTGATTCACATTTATAGTCTTTCTTTGGACAGTATTTGTCAAAATATAGATAGTACTGATAGGAAGATTAAATGTTCTGAATTTGTGCCACCTGAAAACGTCATTGGCACTTTTGGGGTCTCAGTTTCCTCATTTTTAAGTCAGGAAAGTTGGACTTCCCAGCATGGCTTTTTGCTCCACACATCTGGACCTCGTCTGATAGCATTGAAGTGAAACTGGGAATACAACCTCTATAGCCCAGTAGCTCACTCTGAAATAGAACTCTGACACTGTTGTTGGTGCCTCAGTTTCCCTAGGGGGTTGCTTCATGGTATGTTCTGAGGTTTGTGTGATAAACCTACTTAAACATGAAACTGCTTAAAACATTGCTTGACCTATGGAAACTATTAACAAATGTTAGATACTATTTCATTTGGCACAGTCATCTCTTAGGCAATGGCACTTTCATGGGATTTAAATGATGAAAGTTCAAATGGTGAACATCAACTCACTGGAGAAAACAACATGTTTTGAAATTCACACATACACAGACACATACAGAGACATACACAGATACAGACACAGACAGATAGACACATACACACAGACAGACAGACAGACACACACACACACACACACACACACACACACACACACACACACACATCCTCAAGCTTTTACATTCAGAATTCAATATCTTTTTTTTCCTCACATACGTGGGTATGGTGTCTTATATGAGAAACTTATCATTTTAGTTCTGACCTTATGTTTCTTTCTCATTGATAGATACATCTTGGAAATACAAAAGAAGCAGTTTAATGCAGTGTTAAGAAAGCAGGATTCTGTGTAGCTGGGGAGGTGGCTCAGAGGTTAAGAGCACTTGCTGATATTTCAGTTACTAGGCCCCACATGGCAGCACATGAACATCTGTAATTCTAGTTGCAGGGCATCTAACAACCTCTTCTGACTTCCAAGCACACCAGGCTGGCATGTGGACCACATATGCATGTAAGCGAAACACTCATACACATAAAGAATATAAGTTCTAAATATAAAATTAATTTAAAAAAGACATGGGTTCTAGCTCTGGCTCTGCCACTTGTTAAGTTATGGTAATAGGTAATACGTATATAATAATGTCTACTTCATAATTAATATCTGAATATGATACATTTAAAAAAGTACCTGGCACACACTAGGCTTTTAAGAAGTAGTCTGAATTAGTATGTGTTATATTCCATTTCCACTAGAATCGACTTAAAGGAAGCATTAGGAGCCCAAATACCGTCCATGGAAACTGTTTTGGGATGACTTAGGCAGATAAGGGTAGGGATGCTCTTGTTAACCTGCCACATTCTCTTTACCAAACTGGGGTTCCATAGCTCCATATGCAAGGAGCATTGTCTGTTAAGGCCTTACAACTGCCTCTTCCTTTGGATAATTGCCCTTGACCAAATGGGAAATTGCCTAGCCTAGGAAGTTTTGCAATGTCCCTGCCACTGGGGGTGGCCCATAGCCAATGACTAGCTGATGCAGGGCCACAGAAGCACCCTTTGCCTCAAAAAGGGAGGGATTACACAGGGTGTAACCCATGCTTCAGAGCTCCCTATGGGATCTGACTGAGGCTAGATTCCAGCAGAGACCACACCCTTACCCTCTGACCTCTTCCCTCCTATTCTCGTTATCAACAAATGATTTTCTAGATAAGCATAGTGTACATATCTGTAATCTCAGTACCCAGAAAAGTAAGACATGAGAACAGCAAGTTGAAGGTTACCCTCAACTATAGAACAAGACCCTGTCTCAAAACGAACAAACAAATATACTATCAAGTGAATCTCCATCTTAGGATCCACTTTGACGCCCCCATTACTTAGATAGAATGAAAATATAAACTGATTATGAACCGTTCTATAGTGGTTGGGGACATTACCAATGGGCTTTCTAGCAGGCCAAGTGCCTTAGGTAGGTGTAGTTCTTGTTTCATCTAAGTTTTTGTTTGGGGAAAGAGGCTGCTGTAACACACTAGGAGTTGTGATGACCAGAGGACAGAAAGCATCGCCATTTACAGGAACTAGCAACTATGGGCTTCTCTGTTGTTGAGGTCTGTGTGTCAAGCACATATAGGCCTATGGTGAAATATAAATCCCATGCATAGATTGTGATGAACAGTGTGATATGACAATGTTAATACCAAATAGACTCAGGGGCTTCAGCATCCAAGATGCTCTCCATCCTAAACTACATGCTCTCAACTTCTGACTATCTGGAAAATTTCTCTTACAATGTGATAGTTACTTTCCTTCCATATTCACTGAAGAATGCTGGGAATGAACTAAGATGCTGAATTTGGCTTCTTCTGAGGTATTGGCAGGTAGGCACAGAACAAGTATTCCATGGCTGGGTCACAGTCCTCTGTCTCAGAAAGAGATAGGAGGTAAAAACCATGTAAGTCCAGATTTAGTCTTTCAAGTTCTAAAGAACCAGCCATTCACCTGGTTCCAAGACATAGTGTATTTGGAAGTTCCTGGGGTGGGAGGGGAGAATTTTCTCAGTGTTTTCTTTCTCCCTGAAAGTTCATAGGGTATCTCTTGTCCTACTTCTATGCATTCATTTTTACTTCTGTCTCTAGAAGATATCTCATAATTATGTTTCTGTAAATGTAATTCAACAAACTAGTTAACATTTGCCATTATGCTCTCCTTTCAAAGACCTTATGCAATTACTTCTTTTGCTTCTTGCTGTCATGGAAAAGAACTTGGTCCAGGTTCTTAGAGCATCAACTGAAAGTAATAGCCTAACTTAGAATAGTACTGATTGTGTATGTCAAAGGGTACTGTAACTCAGACTGGTGAATAAATTGTACATAAATTAGAGATAAAAAAGACATATGAGACTACGGTGGGTCATATGGGTCTTATACCTGTGGTTTAGTACAGTGTCCTCTCATATTAACAAGACAACTCTAGTGTGAGTATCTGAAAAAAATACTCCAAATCATTATCTCTATTATTTTAGAATGGTTTGAAACCTAGAGACAAATGGACGGGCAACAAACAAATGGACAATAGCAAACATGCAGCAAGAAAGAGGGATCATGAGGAAAACCTTTAATGGCAGCAACATTCCAACAACTTTTTACATGTATGTCATTAGCTCACAATCCTTCTGAAAATGCTTTGCTCAGTTCTCAGGAAGAGTGAAGAGACAAGCAAAGTGAGATGGTTTCGGTTTGATATATTTCATAAGACCGCTGGGGTGGCCAACTCAACTGGTAGACGATTAGATGTTTGTCGCCTCAAAACTTGCTTCCAAGATGTGACTCATTTCAATGTCCAGTAAGCAACTGGTAGCTTTTGTGGCTCTCGTCAAGAAACAGAAATGTTTGTTGTTCTAGGAGTGAATTACATGTCATTCTGTTTTGGAGACTTTACAGACTGAGTCTGGTCTGAGGGAATCTTCTCATGAAGAAGGACTGGAACTGGAAGTGTGTGGCCTGAGTTAGATTTAGGAATCATGTCAGGTCAGTAGGGGTCAGGAGGATAATTTTTCTTGTAAGAAAGCAATGACATTTCCACCCAAAAGGCATGAGAGACCTTGAGGCTGAGAAATGGAGTGCATAGGCCATGAGCCTTCAGAAAAGACAGATATAGAAGCTTCACTTTGAGCCAGTGTCAGTCAAATTCCTGTCCCCAGGCATATTGAATTTGTTTTTGACATTGTGACTTCATAGCAAGGGTCACCCAGAAAACCCATGGAAATGATCTTGGAGCTGGTTTTTGTAAGGGGAAACACAGACATAGAACAATCTTGGAGAAGTATATAGGAAATCTTCTATAATTCAGATGTGGGATGTGGGTGAGGATATTAGGTTCAAGGAGAGGCCTTGTTAAGATGAGAAAACCAAACTCTGCTGTAGGCTTGGATGTCTTTGCTTCCGCCTAGCTTATGGTTCTGCTCTCCGAGAGACTGGGTTAAAGTGACTGCAGTCTACCCTCTTTTTCTTTAAGAATTCTTCACCAGGCAGAGCTTGCCTTCACAAGGCCTGGGGCAGGATGTAGTGGGGGTATGCATTGGTTCTTTTGATCATCATTTCACTGCAAGCAATGGGATAGAGTTCATGTTTCCTTCCTGCCCTTTCCTATGAAGCATGCAGTTGAGTGGGTGGTTCAGCCAGAGATACCCAATAAATATTTGCTGGTGAACATAATAAAGGCACACTGATGACAGCAAGGTGTTAGCCTCACCCCTTCCTGACTGTTGGAGGTGACACCCATGTGGTCCTCACTCTGTGCTCGTGGGAGACTTTGAAGCATTGTCTGAGCCTGGAGTCTTGGCTAGGATCTGTCTTGGAACATGCCGCCTACCTGAATTTCCTTACAGTCTCTGCTTTCCAGAGCTCTTCATTTCCAATGACAGGAATTACTCTTCCTCCTAACGAGTGTGTAGACAGAAGAGGGAATTAAGGAGACAAGTAGAAACCACCCAGCAAGATGAGTTGTGTGCACGGCAGGGCCGGGAAAGGAGAAAAGAAAAAAAAAATGTTTCCAAACAGTATTGTGTGAGTTCTATAACTTTCCACTAATCCATATGTGGATTTGTATGAGCACTCATTCCTAACATCTAAGACAAGATCCAGACAAAAATGCTCCTACTGAATAAATCCAGGAGAGAGGTTTGTTTATCAGGGCCTAGTATTGTTTGAAAACTCAACATCTGTCAAAGACTTGTAGGTCTTTGCCCCCCACACTTTCGGCAGGTGCTTCTGGTCCTTATGACACTGCTGACTGGATTTTAAAGAAACAATCAGTTGGAAGGCGTAAGGTAATTTCTACACATTGACTCTAACTCCAGCCAGGCCTCCTTATTTCTTGCTTGCAAAATTATAGAGCTTCCAAATCCTTGCTTCTCATCTCATCTTCTCAGATATGTCCTCCTCACAGAAAATTAGGCTTTCTAGAATCGGACTTTTAAAACATTTTAGTACTCCCCCAAGTCCTGAGTAGAGAATCTTCAAATGTGGAAATACATGTTTCTCTCAGCTCAAGTTTTGACTACTGCCATTCCTTCATTGGTCTTATATTTTAAGACATAAATTTTTGAATGGAGTATAAGATAAATATAGAAGAAAGTATGTGATGTTCGATGGATCATGAAAGTCACAATCAAACAAAATGGCCACTGTGACATAGAGCAGAACACAGCTAACATTAATCCTTTCAGCAAGTAGTTCACAGGGGTAGTCATTTGTCCTAACTTGTAACCCCTTGGAACTTTAAATACATAGAATCATATACTGTGTATTCAACTATGCTTACTTCATTTATATTAGTTTCTACTCTTGATAGACATCTGAGTCACCTCCAACCTTGGGCAACTGTGAATGTATACTCACATAAAATTTTGCTCTAAATTTGTTAGAACCCCTAAATGGTTACCGTGAAGGGAAATGTTGATAAATCTGCTATGGTAAATTAAGAATCCCTATTTTTCAGAGACACTATTAAGAAATAAAAGGATGCAGGATATAGCTGAGTGGTTGAAGACTTATCCAGTATGCATTATATGCATTATGCCACAAATAAATAAATAAATGATTGTCTAAATAAAAGAGGGCCCCATTAATAAAATATTTTACATCTGTATTTGTATCTATTTCTATGTGCTCCTACCTCGAGTATATAAAGAGCACCTGTAAACCAAAAAGGAATAAAAACAAATGACCTGAATAGTAAATTGGCAGGAGACTTGAACATGCAATTCACAAAACCATTTTTCAAATGGATGGTGGCCCTAGACATGTGAAAAGCACAAAATGTTGGGAGACCTTGCTTCTCAGCCTGACTCATTGTCTCACAACTTTCAAAACAGACCACATATCTTTCACACAGGCTTTTGGCTCCCAGGGATTCCTTATCTCTTCTTACACCTACTTATCTTTTAAGGACCTGGCAGAACAGCACCAGCTCTTTCTAAAGGCTTCCCTGGCACTATGAGGTGGAATTAATTGTTTTCTTTGGGATCTGAAAGTGTGATTCAATTGAAGTATAACTGTGATCTTTATGTCCTCAGTGCACAGCACTGTTCTTGATGCATGAAAGGTAATCAATACACGCCTTCCTTACTGAATGTCTTACTTTCCTCTCAAGCCTCCAGATAGGATCTTTAACCAGTGAGGTATATATGGTAACAAAGCCTTTCTATGTTGCACACAACGTTTACTAGCCAATGTAAAGGTTACATCATAGAGAAAAATGTTGGCCTATCTCCAGAATCATAAGCTCATATTCAATGAATGGTATCACCACAGCCCTCTAGGCTAGACATTACTCTATTATATTTTGGGCTACATGTTAAGATGTATGTATGTATGTATGTATGTATGTATGTATGTATGTACGTATGTATATTAAAAAGTTCCATTGCCTCCCGGAATGATAAGGGCAGTGAGTAGTTGGAGTCTATGCTTACTTAACATATAAGTAGGTGGCTACAGGACTGATGAATTTGAAGTAAAGGAGCCACGTGACAGAGTGGAAATGACATCATGTGCTCTTTCCTCTGCTCTAACTTGACTGAGGCAACATATCTGTCTAGACTAAGTTTTTTTGATCACCCTCATTTCCTGGGACCATTTCATACTTTTACAGAGTTCTGTTTTCTCCTATCTCCAAAGGGTTTCCTGCCTCTCGCTTATTTCCAGCCTTATAGAATTGCTTCGATCAGAAAGCTTTGTTTCTTTACCTCATTTTAGCCAAATGAGAATTTTTTTTTTAATTTATTTTAATTTATTTTGCAATACAATTCAGTTCTACATATCAGCCACGGATTCCCTTGTTCTCCCCCCTCCCGTCCCCCTCACCTTCCCCCCAACCCCCCCCCCATTCCATCTCCTCCAGGGCAAAGCCTTCCCCACAGACTGAGGTCAACCTGGTAGACTCAGTCCAGGTAGGTCTAGTCCCCTCCTCCCAGGCCGAGCCAAACAATCCTGCATAGGCCCCAGGTTTCAAACAGCCAACTCATGCAATGAGCACAAGATCTGGTCCCACTGTCTGGATGCCTCCCAAACACATCAAGCCAATCAACTGTCTCACCCATTCGGAGGGCCTGATCCAGTGGGGACCCCTCAGCCATTGGTTCATAGTTCATGTGTTTCCATTCATTTGGCTATTTGTCCCTGTGCTTTATCCAACCTTGGTCTCAACAATTCTCGCTCATATAAACCCTCCTCATTCTCGCTAATTGGACTCCCAGAGATCCACCCAGGGCCTAGTCATGGATCTCTGCATCCAGATCCCTCAGTAGTTGGATGAGGTTTCTAGCACATCAATTAGGGTGTTTGGCCATCCCATCACCAGAGTAGGTCAGTTCGGGCTGTCTCTCGACCATTGCCGGCAGTCTGTTGTGTGGGTATCTTTGTGGATTTCTGTGGGCCTCTCTAGCACTTTGCTTCTTCCTATTCTCATGTGGTCTTCATTTACCATGGTCTCCTATTCCTTGTTCTCCCTCTCTGTTGTTGATCCAGCTGGGATCTCCCGCTCCCCCAAGCTCTCTTTCCCTCGACCCTCGACCTTCATTACCCCCACTCATGTCCAGGCTGTTCATGTAGATCTCATTCCATTTCTCTGTCATTGGGCGATCTCTGTGTCTTTCTTGGCGAATGAGAATTTTTTAATGGGAGGACCTGGGCTACAGAGATGGCTCAGCCGTTAAAGGCTAGGCTTACAACCAAAAAGAGAAGAAGACCTGTCTTTCAGGAAAGTTTATGTTCCAGAGTTAGTGCCTTTTACACAGTGGGTTAGCCACAAATATTTATTGAGTCTGTGGCCACATGATTTATTACTTAAATAAAGGGGGGGATTCTCATTTCTTAACCTTTATATTAGTATTTTTTAACATAATTTTTTATTGATTCTTCAGGAATTTCATATCGTGCACTCCAATCCCACTCATTTCCCAATTACTACATATCTGCCCCCACTCCTGTAGTATCCCCCACAAAAGAAGATAAACGATATTAATTAAAAACAAAACAAAACAAACAAAAACCCTATTTTCCTCCTCTATCTTTCTCACCTCTCCAATACCTCTTCATTCATCTTAGTGGCATTGGAAGCTGCAGTGTGTCACACAGTATACCCTTTTGTAAATTCAGCTTTACTTGCAAATGTTCATTGCGATGAGTTGTTGGTCTGGTTCAAGACCTCTGGATTCTGGTGCACCATTAACACTGGATCTTCACCCAAACTCTCGAATATCCTGCTGTTGCCCTGAGTCATGGAGTCTCTTCATGCACTCTGGCAAGTCAAAATGGGGTAGATGTTGGGGTAGGCCAACTCAAAGCTCTGGATGTGGGTCTGGGTGGGAGCTGATTTGGTCAGCTGATGGGCCACTGGGAATGCCCCCCCACCTCAGGTGAGGGGTGGGAGAGCTAGCTCTACCATACCCATGGTGAGGAATGGGGCCATCTCTCCTGAGTGTGGGGCCAGCTCTCCCATGAGGAGTGGGACCAGATCTTCTGCTGCACTGGCTATTGATGGGCAGGGCTAGGGAAGGACAGTGCCAGCTCAGCATGGCCCTTGGATTTCAAAATGCATGGTTCCTATGCCCCCCTTGGTAATATGGGCCACAGAGATCAACACCGCCCCCAATTGCAGCAGGATCGTAGACCCAGATATCTGCATGGCCTTTGATGGTAATAGAAGCCATGAACATCAACACAGACCCTGACTTTGGTGGGGCCACCGACACAGGCATGGCTCTCAGCTGCAGTTTGGACCCTGATGTCACCATGGCCCAAGTAGCAGGGAAGGTCACTTAGATCTATATGACCCTGACTGCAGCATGACCCTCAGACACCAACAGGGCTGCAGGTAGCAACCCAGACCCTGGGCATCTGAATGACCTTCAATGGTAACTGAAGGCACAGAGATCAACACAGATCCTGGCTCCAGTAGGGCCATGAACCAAGGCATGGCCCTTGGCTGCAGCTTGGGACCAGATGTTACTGTCACCATGGACCTAGGTGGCAGAACAGGCCACTCAGATCATCCTGGCCCTAGTGGCAGCATGGCTCTTGGACACCAACATGAACTCAGGTGTCTATCCAGACCCTGGGTATCCATGTGACCTTTGATGGCAACATGGGCCATGGATGTCAGTACAGACCCTGGCTGTGGTTGGACCATGCACCCAGCAGCAGCCCAGCCCTGGATGTTACTGTGGCCACAGGAGGCAACACAAGCCACTCAGATTAGTATGACACAACAGCAGCATGGCTCTGGGACATCGATATGGCCTCAGGTAGCAGGCCAGACCCTGAGCATCCACATAGCCCTCGGTGGTAAGAGGAGCAACGGGCATCAACACAGATGCTGGCTGCAGTAGGGCCATGAACCCAGACAGGGCTCTCAGCTGCAGCTCAGGCCCAGATGTCACCATGCCACTGAGTGGCTGGACAGGCCACTCAGATTGGCATGGACCCTATGGCAGCACAGCTCTTGGACACCAACATGGCCACAGGTGGCAGCCCAGACCCTGGGCATCTGTGTGACCTTAGGTGGCAACATGGGTCATGAATGTCAACACATACTCTGGTTGGGGTAGGATCATGGACTCAGACATGGTCCTTGGCAGTAGCCTGGGCCCATATGTCACCATGGCCCCAGGTGGAAAGCAGGCCACCCTGTGGAATATTCCTTTCCACTGTATGAATATATGTCACTCTGATTGGTTTAATAAAGAAGCTGACTGACCAATAGCTGGACAGGTAGAGGTTAGGCAGGCCTGGCAGACAAAACATATGAAGAAGAGGAGGAGTCTTGAGAATCACAAGGAGATGCAGAGAGAAACAGAGGAACTTGTTATACTGAGAAAAGGTATCAAGCCGTGTGGCAGGCTGTAGATAAGAAATATGGGTTAATTTAAAATGTAAGTGTTAGCTAGTAAACGAGCCTGAGCTTTTGGCCAATCATTTATAATAAATAATAAGTCTCTGTGTGGTTATTTGGGAGTGGCTGCTGGGACACAGAGAAACTCTGCCTATACCACCCACATCACATCAGCCTGTTCCTCACCACCTTCCCTTCTTTAGTTCTACCTCTTTCCATAGCACATGAACTGGTCCCCTTCTCTTCTATTTCTGTACTATATATTTGCTCATCATAATGATACTTACCCACCTGACTCCTCAAGGCACTCGGTAGGCCTATGGATGTTTTCAGCCAGCCCAGGCTGTGAGGACCCAGGTTGGCCTGTGGGTGTCTTCTACCCCCCTGGGCTATGAGGACTCAGGCACATCTGTGAGTGTCTTTCATATTAGTATGTTTTCAATATTACTCAGTTGTTCAAATGATTTTCTAACTTACTAGATTTTATTTTATTTTACTTTTAGCTTATTGTGTTTTACTAAAGAATTGTAAAACTTCTCAGTACTCACAGAAGAAAATTTTTGCAATTTTGAAGATTTCTGCTTGAGTTCTTTTGAATTCTAGAAAAGCTGTTTTTTTCCTTTTATTGAAAATAGTTTCCTCTGCTACTCCTTAGTTCCTCCCTCCTTTCCTTCCCATCTGATTCATTGCCTTTCTGTCTCTCATTAGGAAATGATCAGGCTTCTGAGGGATAATCATAAAATAAAATATAATACAATAAAACAAAACTAGCATATTGGAATATGATAAAACAAAGATGAAAAGAAGTCAGGGAAAGGCACAAGAAACATATATAGATGCAGAGATCCACACACTCAGGAATCCCATAAAAACACTAACTGGAAGGCATAACATATACCCAAAGGATAGAGTAGAGAGAAAAAATATAAATAAAATAAAAATTAAAAAAAGCCTGATATGACACAATGAGACAACGAAACTCTGAAGATGCCCCTGAGCTCATTTTCTGTTGGCCATCTGCTGCTGGGCATGAAGCCTACTCTTAAGAGTAGTTTGTTATATTTTTGGTTGTAAGCCTAGCCATGGCCTCTGCATCAGCTCCTGCCTCCAGGATCCTGCTCTATTTGAATTCCTATGCTGATTTCCTTTGGTGATGAGCAGCAATGTGGAAGTGTAAGCCAAATAAACCCTTTCCTCAAATAAAAAATAAAAAGAAAGAAAGGGAGGAAGGATTGTAAGAGCCAGGAAGGTCAAGGTCATCACAAGGAAACCCACAGAAACAACTAATCTGGGCCCATAGGAGCTCACAGAGTCTGGACCAACAGCCAATGAGCCTGCATGGGACTGACCTAGGCCTTCTGCATATGAATAACAGTTCTGTAGCTTGGTGTACTTGTGGAACTCCTAGCAGTGGGATCAAAGCCTGTCCCTAACACTAGAGCTGGCTTTTGGGAACCTATTCTCCATACTGGGTTGCCTCACCAAGGTTTAAATCAAAGGCAGGAGCTAAGTCCTATCTCAACTTGATATGCCATGTTTTGTTGACACCCATGAGAAGCCTGACCCTTTCTGAACAGAAACAGAGGAATGGAGGATAACAGGCAGGCAGAGGGGAGGCAAGATGGGGGAGAGAATGGAAAGAGAGGAAGGAAGGGAAACTGCAGTCAGGGTGTAAAATAAATGAAAAAAATTAATTGATAAAAAGAAAAAAAAGTAGTTTGTTTCCCCAGTGAGATTTCCTTGGAGAAAACTAAATTTCCATTTACAAGTGGTTATCAATTGGTAATAGCTTTTGGCTTAGGGATGGGGTATGTATGTATCCACTTCTCCTTTTAGGTCTAGGACTACATCTGGTGCAGATGAATGCAGACCCTGTGCACATTGCCTCAGTTTCTGTCAATTCATATGTGCTTTGATCCTGTTGACTTAGAGAGCCTAGCCCTCAACCCCCTCTGGCTCTTATCTTCTCTTTGCATCCTCTTCTTCAGGATTCTCTGAACCCTGAGGGGAATGATTTGATGGAGACATCTTGTTTAGGACTTAGTGTTCTGATGTTGCTCACTCTCTGCATAATATCTGGTTGTGGGTCTCTGTATGTATTCCTGTCAGATGTAGGAGGAAACAATTTTTTATTATGACTGAGCAAAACACTGATATATAAGTATGGTAGATGTACTTAAGAGTCACTTTATTTCTATATTCTTTCAGTAGAACAGTAGTATTTGGTTTTATTCTAGGTCCCTAGGCTATTTAGTCTCAGGTTCTTGGTCACCCAAGCAGTATCCAGTATGAGTTCCATCTTGTAGAGTGGGCCAGATATTGGTTGTTTATTCCCACAAGCTTTGTGCCACTATTGTACTAACATTATCTTGTAGGCAGGTCACCACTATAGATAAAATGGTTTGTAGTTGGATTTGTGTTTATGTTTCATCCTTTATAGCATGCAGAGTACCTTCCTGTACCAAAGATGCTAGAACATAGGGTTGAAGGCTCTATGTAGGCATCAGCTTCACCTTTCCATGTTTAATGATTTGTGTAGGTATTGTCTTCAGCAATAGGGTCTTGCTGTCAGTTTGTGGAGAGCAACTTATAGTCTTGGCAATAGCTTGGGTTGTTTGGAGTTCTATGGGTACCTTTTGGATGTAGCCCATTCCCAGTACTGGAAGCTTCATTTGGTGACAAGAGATGTCCAGCTGGGGCTCTGTCTCCCCCATTATTTGAGGAATGTCATTTAGATTGCTTTCATGTATGTATATTTTTAAGAAGCTTATATTGTCATCTTATTGATTTTCTCAAAGAAACAACTTTTTGTTTCATTGATTCTTTAGGTTGTTTTTTCTTTTCGTTATTGTTGTTTCTGTTTTATTAATTTCAGTCCTGATTTTGATCATTTCTTGCTGCTTACTTCTTTTGGATATGACTTCTTTTGGTTCTACAGCTTTCAGATGTGTAGTTAAGTTACCAGTATGAGATTTGCTAGGTGTGACCACTGCAGGTTACAGGTAAAATGGGTTTCTAGGTATTGGGAGTTGATGTTTAGGAATAGGGATGGACTGAGGATAGATAGATAGATGTACACAGGATATTCCACAAGAATCTGCTTAGTCTCCATGCAATGGAGGAAGAGATTGAGGAGAGGGCACAACTGGTAGTCTGCTACAGAGCTGGGGATGAGACTAGGGATTGGATTTGGAGGAGAGGAGGGAGAATGAAGATCTGAAGCTCATCTACCAGTTTCACAGGCCTACTTGCTTCTATGACAGGCTTGGGTGGAGGGTTTGCCTGCTGAAGTTGGGGACCAGAAAAGAGAGAATTGCAACCTGAAGCAATAGGCCACATTCTCAGTAGAAGCTTGGTGTCTGGGAAGGAAGGACAAAGACAAGCAGGTGCAGGGAAAAGAAGAAAGAAAATTCCAGAATGTTTTGGCCTTTCAGAGCTGAATCCTGTTCAGATTTGGTGACTAACATCTATAATCTCAGCACTTAGGTGGTTGAGACAAGATAGGAAGTTGAAGGTTAGCCTAGGCTACATACAAAGACCCTGTGTCAAGAGAAAGAAGGAGCAGAAAGGAGGAGGAAGAAAGGGAAGAATCAAAGGAAAGAGAGAAGGAATAATGGAAGGAAGAAAGGGAGGGAGGGAGTGAGGGAGGAAGAAAAGGAGGAAGAGAGGGAGGGAGGAAGGGAAGGAGTGTTGGGGTCTGTGAGAGTCCAGCTCCTACCTTTTAAAGGGTTCTCAGGTGGAGGAGAGAGGGATAAGAAAATGTCAGATAGAAAGGTAGACCTAGACAATGGGGAGAAAGATAGACAGGGTAGCTTCAGGAGGGCCCATGTCAATAACCGACAGCCCCTTTGTTTATTCAAAAGGGTTTTTTTTTTTATAATATGCCAAGGGGAGAGGCAAAAGACCTCCTCCTTGCAAGATCAAAGCACACTGTACAACCAAATGTAGACTCTTCCAAACACCTGATAAACACACCTGTGGCCAAATCATCAATTATGCAACCCTGCTGGGTAAAGCAAGCTTAGATTCTCTGACCCTGAGTAATTTGTGCTCCTGCAAATTTGCCCTTCTTAATAATATAAAATTTTAAGTGAGGGTATATAGCTTAACTTTTTGCAGCTCTGAATCAGCTTTCCACTAAGACCTTGCAAGTAGCTGGAATAATTATAGCAATACTCCTGCTCCTTATGGCTGCTGTACCTCCTAGTAAAGGAGTAGAGGATGATAAAGATAGAATGGCCTTTTTGAATGTGTCTAAGGTGTCTATAGCAGTCTTAGCTGCACCAAGCCCTTTCTTAAATCAATTAACTCTTGATGCAAGTTCATCAAATAAATCAGTAAACTCCTGATGCATCTGCATCAAATCTAAGAACTTAGCATCACCATTATCATTAACATTAACAGGTTAACATCATAATTCTAACATAAATATTACAATACATAATTACAATTCTCTCAAACTTACATCCAAAAGCAAACTCTCAATAGAATTATTTACACTTTACAAACTTTAGCAAATATCCAAAAGCAGTTTCTTAATAGATCTACACAAAACATAGGGTACATTAACACAAGTTAATATTAATCCACTCAAAGGACAAGAAAATATTGTTTTTTTTTAAAAAAAAATAAAGAGTCTGGGGAATATTAACTCCCCCTTTCCATTATAATTTTTTAAACTTCATCTTGAGCCTGGGTAGAAAAAACAAATTTCTCTATTTCTACACAAACAGTTCCATTTTTACATAAACAGTTTGTGAGTCACCACAGTTAACAAAGCATATATACATAGGTGAAATAAAAATTGTCCCATTGCAATTGAACCACTCCTGTCCATCCCATTTAAGTTTGAAAAGTTCAAAAAGTCAGTTCTGATACCAGTCTTAATGTTCCCCTGAAAGCTTTCCGATACCAATCTTAAAGTGCCAAATACTGAGAAACTCACAACCAAAAAGTTTTTGCAGTTTCCCCGATGCAACAATTCAATTCAAACAAGAGTCTCTAAAGCTAACTCTCAGCTACAACTTGCTTTCTAGCCTTCCCCTAGGAAATTGGCTCTAGGATGAAGGCTGTGTTAGTCACCTTAGCTGAGTGTTTGCACAGTCCTCTTGAAAAAGTTCTCCATTTAGCTAGCTGAACCAGGAAGCTGTCTCCTAAAGGAACCATGCATTTGTCTGCTGCCAGCAAACAGAAGCTGCAGTGACTTTAGCTGCAGGTTCCCAGTCTACTTTTTTTTACAGTCCTGGTCTGGCTCTCATCTTCAGACTGCCAGCCTAGAGACCCTGTATTCTAAGGCCATGAGGCTGTCAACCACCTCAAGTCACAAGAACTCAAACTACCTTCCAGCTGCTATGAGCTGTGGCTTCTTTGGTCCCATTACCTGCCCTGCTGGTGGCTCTGTGTTCAGCATTCTGGTCCCAGAGTTTGCATGGCCAATTGCTGCCCTCAGGGCAGCCCTATGCTTTACCCTGCCACTGGGAGCACAGGCTGGCCTCCAGTGAGTCTCCACTGTTCAGCTTAGAGTGCTGCTGTTGCATGCTGCTGCTAGAGACTCAGACCCTGTACGTTTCATTGCTGCCGATGACACAGTGATGCCCTGTGGGTCAGCTGCTGCTCCTGCTGCTGCTTGCACTTGTGGTGGGGACTTCTGAAGCCACTCTTTCAGACTGCCAAGTCTGCAGTAGTTGCTTAGTACTGGATGCTGTTTTATGCATCCCAGGTCCCATTCTAGGGAAAAATCTACTCTAAGTTTCTATTATACCTTCACTATATCCCTATACCTAAACCTACATTTCTCAAACTCTATGATTTACTTATATTACATTTTTAGACCTAACTTAGTAGATAGATAAAGATTGAGAGAGAGAAAGAAATAGAGAACAGAGACACAGAGAGATACTTGTTGTAGCCTAACTTGAACTATTCTGCTTTATATTTACAATTTTACTCTTGAAGAATAGAATATCACTGCTTCAACTTAATTCATTACCAGGCATGCCCTCTTAATTTATGGTGCTCCCTCTCTTTTATCCTTTGTACCTAATCCCCATGTTCAGGGAGCCATCTGTTGGGGTCTGTGGGAGTCCAGCTCCCACCTTTTGAAGGGTTCTTTGGTGGAGGAGAGAGGGATAAGAAAATATCAGATAGAAAGATAGACCTAGATGATGAAGAAAAAGACAGAGACACAGGACAGCTTTGGGAGGGCCTGGGTCAATAACCAACAGCCATTTCATTTATTCTAAAGGGCTCTTTATAATATGCCAAGGGGCAGGGCAAAAGACTTCCCCCTTACAAGATCAAAGCACACTGTACAACCAAGTGTAGACCCTTCCAAATACCTGGTAAACATGCCTGTGGCCAAATCATCCGTTATGAAGCCCTGCTGGGTAAAGCAAGCTCAGATTCTCTGACCCCGAGTAATTTGGGCTCCCACAAAGGAGAAAGGGAGGGAAGAAGGAAAAGAGGGAGAGAGGGAGGGAGGAAGAGAGAGAGATTATTTCCCATACTTATATTGAGCAATATGATAATTTTGGGAGGAGATAATTGGAGGTAAGGGTTTCTCTCTCCATTCACACCATGTGCTTTAATCTTGGTTTTACCATGAGAACATGGCCCACAGAATCAACTAGGCAGGGCTGGTTCATAGGGATTCATAGAGACTGAAGTGACCAACACGGACCCTGTATGGATCTGAGCTAGGTCCTCTGCATATACCTTATGGTTGTGGTGCTTGGTGGTGCTTGGTGTTTTTGTGGGACTCCCGACAATGGGATCTGGGGTGGGGGAGCGTGTGTGCAACTCTTCCCTTTTTCTCCTATTGATTTGCCTCATCCAGCCATGATGTGAGGGTTTGTGCCAAGTCTTATTGCATCTTGTTAGGCCATGTTTGGTGAATATACCTGGGAAACCTGCTTTTTTTTAGGGAAATGTCAGAGGAGTGGATCTGGGGGAGATGGGTGGTGGTGGAGGGAATTGGAGAGGTGGAAAGGGGAAACTACAGTTGGGATGTAATTTATGAGAGAAGAATAAAAGTTAAAAAAATAGGCTTCAGTCCTTTGAGGCTGGACCCCCCTGCAGCCATGAAAGGATAGGCTCATTCTTAGGATGCCTCTGAGTCTTCTTTCCACAGATCCACGTGAACCCACACACCAGTGCCACAATAATTGGTTACAAACCCTGTCTTGAGCTGGGCGGTGGTGGCACATGCCTTTAATCCCAGCACTCGGGAGGCAGAGCCAGGCAGATCTCTGTGAGTTTGAGGCCAGCCTGGGCTACAGAGTGAGTTCCAGGACAGGTGCAAAGCTACATAGAGAAACCCTGTCTCAAAAAACCAAAACAAAACAAAAAACAAAACAAAACAACAACAAAATAAATACTTGTCTTATATACTTATGAATTAGACAAAATGTATCAACAAATAATTTTGTGTAAGTCTGACTTCTAACACATAGTCTACAAGGTGGGCACCTGGAGCATGGTACTGCTATCTTTAAAATAGGGTCATGCCACATTCTACTGGGAAGAGTCCTGGGCTAAGCAAGTAGTTGACACTTTACCACAATACTTAGGCTTCTCAGCCATCTGTGAAGGGATTCTCTCTGCAAATTCTTACCTTTCCTCAGGTTTTGTGAGAAAGTTGTAGTCCTCAAGTCTTTGGATGACTAACCAATCCCTTCTGCTCACACTGGGAAACATGAACTTTTCTACACTCCTATGACAAGTGACTATAAGGGGGTGTTCCACCAACATCCTTTATGCTCTCATTGCTTCTTCCCCCTCTGGGATAACAGGAACCAGGAGCTATGAAGGAGATATCCCAGACCTGGGAATTGCAAGTCAAGGATTCCTGGGAGGAATTTACTGAAGTTTTCCAATCCTTCTTGAAGGTGCTGAATACTTTGGGCCCTAGATATCACTGAATACTAAGGAGAGCATACATTTTGTAAACTTTTGTGATGTCCAAGCCCTCTAAGGGAGATGTGTTGCAGGATAGGTTTTGACTTGAGAGAGTAAGTCGGGTGGTCCCCCCCCACAACTCTGTTGCTACTTCTGTAAATTCTAAAACAGTGATTCTGCTGATGCTCACATTCTAAATAATTTCTTGGTCCCTGTGGTGGTTTGAATAGGAATGTCCCTCATAGACTCATGTGTTTGAATGCTTGGCCCATAGGGATGGTACTATTAGGAGATGTGGTCTTGTTAGAGTAGGTGTGGCATAGTTGGAGGAAGTGTGTCACTGTGGGGGGGCGCTTTGAGGTCTCAGATGCTTAAGCTCAAGTTCAGTAGCACACAGTTTTTTTTCCCCCTGCTACCTGCAGATCAAGATGTAGAACTCCCAAATCCTTCTCCAGCACCATGTCAGTCTACACACTGCCATGCTTCCTGCCATTATGATAATGGACTAAACCTCTGAAACTGTAAGCCAGCCCCAATGAAATGTTTTCCTTCCTTTATAAGAGTTGCCGTGATCATGGTTTCTCTTCACAGCAATAGATACCCTAAGATAGCCCCCACACAAATTGCTAGGAAATTTTTAAAACTACAGTTAGTTTTTAAATGAATATTTTTATTTTTAGTAGATTATTACTCATTTTTCTATTTATTGAATACTTAGATTGTACAAATGCTTTAGGAGGAACTGTATAAGCATTTACCCCCTTAGTTATTCCCTCCAAACATTATTTAGCAAAAATGTCTAAATAAGTTTTTACAAAATACAATTCTGGGTGAACCATTTGAAATATCTTTTACAGGCTATCATTATTTTTCATATATTAAAAATCCTAACTGCCCTGGTTTGACCATTACATATTTTATACATGCATTTAATGATCATGTGATACCCCATAATTAAGAAGCAGTGTAATACATCCACAAAAACACAAAAATTAGAAAGACTAACAACAACAATAAACTAGCACACACTTACTATATAGTTATGATATGTCAGAAAAGTATGCTACAAAATTGATTTATTAAACCTCTGACTTGGCTACAATAATCATTGAATGCCTGTTCTACTGATGAGGAAGCTAAGGCTCAGAGTTTAGGAATTTGCCAACGGATTTAAAATGTAAATAATAGAAACCATTACTTAAATCCAGAAAAACTGGGTTCAGAGTCATCATTCTTAATCACAAGTCTTTGTGGTAAGCCTCTGAGGATAGATGCCTGTGATCCAGCCTGTAAGACTGACCACATGGTTTATCATTCAAACCAAGACACTGTTGAGAATAAAGGAAAGTGAAATTAATAGTTGGAACAGATCCCTTACATAAACTGCTGCTCCCTCAAGTAAAGCAAGGCTTACTGCTACCCTACCCTACCAAACAGTTCCACCAGCCTGTCTACCTGCCTGTGGTCCAGCACTTGCTCTCTGCCCTCCTTCTCCTCCTTGGGTTCCTTTGGATGCTCCTCCATGTTGCCTGTAGATATGTTATCTCCGTATACAAAGTACTCCTTCCCTCCTACTTGATCCGTTCTCTGATTATCATGCATACATTCACCTTTCAGCCTCCAGCTCTTGGTGCTCCTTTGGGATAATTAGGAAAACATATGTGCTCAGAAGGACAAATGTTGCTCTGAGTTTGGTAACATCAGTCTCCTTCACCTCTAAGTGTGTTGTCCCTGCCCCCCTCAGACATTGATTAGGTTTGATCCTTCTCCATCCCACTTAATCGGACCTGGGATAGATCAAATGCTTAACAAATACTTTTCAAAGTAAAAGGAATAGAAAGAGGAAGAAACAAGAGCGACAAAATAGTTAGTTTTGTGGAGATTATATAGATATTAAATCATTGATTCATTTATTAAACAAATATGTATGAAGTGCTTCTATTCTTGGTAAAGTTCCAGATGTGCCAGTTGTGGCTGACATGAGAAGGAATTGTTTCCCAGAGTAGACATTCTGGGTAATAGCCCATTAATAAAGAAGCAAGGCCATTTCATATGGCCCAGAAAGCATTAAAAAAAATAAAAATAGGATAGAAAGAGATAAGAGATAGATTTAAGTTGGTAGTTACTATAGTTAGAATGTCCCTCCAAATTCACATTCTGAAACTTAATCTCTATTGTAGGGGTAAAAAGACTTTAGGCATTTGGGGAGGTAATTATGGATTACTGTTTAACAGGCCTGAAGGGAACTAGTTTAGGCATTTCCTATTAGCTTTTCCACCCCTCCCAGCATGTGGATTCACCATCCACAGAGATCCCCCTCTGATGATAATGATTAGCAGCCATGTTGGAAGCAGAACCTTAGGCCCTCACCAGATACCCACACTGCTGACACCTTGATTTTAGACGCTTCACTCTCTAGAACTGAGAGGAAGCACATCTCAATTTTAGAATCTTGCACTTTTGGCCGTTTTATGAACCAGCACAAACGGGCTAATATAGTGCATGAGAGTAGTTCCTTCTGGGTGATGTTTGTGATGAAACAGAATAAAATGGCTGGAAGAGCAAAGAAAATTTTCCCAAGAACACCAGGTAGAAGAAAAACTTCCACTGTGTATGTTATCTAGAAAGGTTGGTGTGCTTGGGAAATAGACCAGAAAGCGTGGTGGAGGCCCCTTCATCTAGGTCTCTCAAGTGATGGCAAGACGTGTTTATGTAACATGTAACATATTGCTGAGTTTTTAAAAGCCAGGGAGTTTATTTTCTGCTGTTTGCTATATTTCCTGTCTTTCCCAAAGACTATTCTGGTGACTAAACTGGAAGTAGACTTGAGGAAGACAAAGCTAAGGGCTGGCGAAAATGACATGATCCAGACAAGTGTTGCACACAGAGGGAAGAGATCTTGTCCAGCAATGTTTCTGAGACTTCAACAGGCAGATGGGTCACTCGAAGTTTACTGAAGAGCAACTCCAATGCTTCAGTCTGAATTTCAAATGAATTTTCCAGTGACACTACCATCGCTGCCCTGAAAACCACAACAGAGAAGCAAAAACAACTACAATGAAAACAAACAAACAAACAAGCAAAAACAAAACAAAAGTGCTGATTGTTGTTTCATTGAAAGAAAAGAATCATTGACTGTTTTCTCCATCTTTGGAAAAGTACATAGTGCAATTATTGAGACAGGAGTTTCATTTCTACTCTTTCTTTATAAACCATCTTACTCCTATCTGGTGGGACTGGAAAGCTTTTCAGGATGGATGGACATTGACACACTCTATGAAAATGATGAAACATAATGGAAGGCATTATGATAGCATAGCACATTTATGGTTCAAAAGGAGTAAGATACACACAAGCTATGATGATTTCTAGCTCTTGGCTCTCAGTGATTATTTTCTGGTGGCTATCTATACAATGCTAATTTCATTGTTTTAAAATTTATATTTTATAATTTATAAATTATCCTTTCCCAGAGATATCAAGTGCCCTTAAAGAGTGGTTAAAGTAAGATGGATTGGAGAACCGGTGCCAGGAGTGGGAGCAAGGGGGAAAGAGAACAAACGAGTAAAATAAAATAAATATATGTATGAAGATTCTGTGAGGAAATCCACCTTTTCATATACTAAGCTGAAAAAAATTTTAAGATACAATATTTGTTGAAATTACAAAAGAAAAAAGTTTGGAGGATTAAGGAGATAGTTCACTCAGCAAAATGCTTGCCTCACAAGTATAAAGGCCTAAGTTCATGTCCCTAGCACCCAAAAGAAAACATGGGTTAGGGAAGTAAAAGCCTATAATTTCAGTGCTGGGAAGGTGGAGACAGGAGGATCCCCCAGCCTTACTGGCCAGCCAGCCAGTCTACCTTACTTGGTGAGCTCCTAGCCAATGAGAAACTCTATCTGCCCCCCCAACACACACACACACACACACACACACACACACACACACACACACACACACATACACACACACACTCACACAAGGTAGAGAGCTATAGAAAGAGATAATGCCAACCTCTGGCCTCCACAACATATGCATACAAGTATGCATTCACATGAACATGTACACACACACACACACACACACACACACACACACACACACACAAATCACAGCATATCTGGGAGAAAGGTTACCATTATACTTTCACAGATATTGTGACACAGTTGTCTGCCTGTCCCTAAAAAGCCCAAAGTTCATCATGGCATTGCTTGTTCAATTCCAAAACTGGCAATTCTTTTGCTCTCCAGGAATGGAAGCTTGGCTACTGAACTGTGAAGTTGCTCATAAATGAAGACTTTTTCTCTTTAGGAATCTGAAAGCTTTCCTGGCAGTCCCTGCTTTGCTCAAAGATGTGCAATGCCAGCTAGAAATCATCTGGTCCAGCTGCACATCATGAAGTGAATCTGACTTTATAGACCATATAGGACTTCAATGGTAGCTTCTAAAAATGGAAAAACATGGCAAGGCCAAGCCTTCCCGTAGTTTCGTCTCATTTTAACCCCTTCTTCGGAGCAGGAGTTATTCATCTGATACCTCAGCACAGTTCATACCTGGTGCTAAAGATGCAGACATGTCTGCCCTCTCAAGGGTTTCTGATTGTGGATGGCACTATAAGCTGGAAAATATGATTTCCTGACTAGAATTCATTCCCATAAGGCTCTTTGGACACCAACAAGCTCTTACCAAAGAACACTACACAAATGAATCTGAAACATGTGGGTTAAGTTCCTCCTCAATTAAGCGTGGGCTCTCATAGTGGGTAGGGGCAAGAGTGGATACAGACAACAGTGTGTCGAAATGGTTTGGAATCTTTGTTAAATCAAAACCATATGAAAAACCCATTTTTAGAAAGGATTTAAGTACTACTTAGATTTCAGTTCATTCTAATTTGAAATGTTAAATTTATTATAGTTTAGACAATTGTTCTCCAATCTTGATTTTTGACAGTGACCTAATACTTCAGACAGAAAATCCAATTTTTCTGCATTTTCCAGAACCATTCCATTGGGTTCCATTCACCAATTACTGGGAGGAGCAGTGATCTGTATGTATTGTCTCTTCTGAGAATAAAGGTTAGAAAACAACGTTTGTAATAAGCAAGGCATCTTCTCTCGTGCCATAAAAGAAGAATCAGGAAAGTCACCATTTGTCTAACAGTTGGGATAAAGAGTAGCATCGAAGACTTACTCTCAGCACCCAGGACAGAACATAGAACAAGAAAGCCATGGTCTCCATTTTCTTCTTGACTCATTTTAATACCAAATACAGTAAAACAAACTAACAAAAATGTGACCTTGATAACTCTTCCTGGGTAGAGTCAAGGTCCATTCCAACTTGCATTCTTTTCTAAAAATGCCGTTTTATCACATTGCCAAGGACAAAGGAAGGTTGAGTCCAACTGTGTATCTTTTAAAATCTTGAGAATGTTTTAACAAAGCAAGGAAAATTTCCCATAATTACCATATAAGATGTCTTAGTTCAAATACCTGATGTGCTTCTGGAGTTTGAAAAACTGGGCTGTCTTTCATTCTCAATTTTTTTCCCTTGTTTTTCTCATGAATCTGCACAACACAATTTTCATCCAATGGACACCGTTAGGCAAACCCAAGGCAATGCCTGACAACTTGCCATCTTACCCATCTTAACACAGGTTAAGGAATTCTTTCCACAAGTGCATTGTAAATGTACCAAACCTTTTATAAGGTTGGATCCCTGTGCACCATATCCCACTTCCCCACCTTTGGCTTCTAACGCCTAAGTTGGCCACAAGTGCCTGGATGAGGCTCTCACATCCCTGTGTGGCTTGCTTCTTCATGCCGTCTTAGTCTCTGGTTAAGTGCTCATCTCTGACAACCTCGAGCCCACCCCTTGCCTCATTCATTCTACAGTCTATTTTCTCTACATAAATTATCAGTCTCACTATTAGTTTGCTTCTGTCTTTGCCATAATTGTAGACAAATATGGTAAACTAATTTAGGTAAGACCTTATCTGGTTGTTCATTGCCCTATCTGAGGGACTTAGAGAGTGAAACTCCAATAAATATGTTTTAAATGTATGAACAGCTGAATTAGTATATGATGTCATGTGATAATTGCGTACTGCCAGATCTGTCCACCATCCCTGTTCATCCCTAACAACTGTGTAGTACATACCACTGAGGATTCATGCCTGCAACACTCTCAGAAAATCCTCTTGGACAAGCAATCCATGAAGCTGAAGGGATGTCAGCTCTGATTGACAAGCTATGTAGTCATCCTTTAAACTGGAGAGTGGGATCCATCTGAACTCCATGGCATTCATACAAAGAGATACCAGGAGAAGAAATACAAAAATTTCAATGAATTATGTGGTATGATTAACTGATTGAATTAAAACCTTTTTTATTTTAAAAAACAAAACAACACTAATTACTCTTTGGGAGTTTCACATCATGCACCCCAATTCTACTCACCTCCTGGTCTCCCCCATACCCTCCCTTCACTCCTACAGTGCCCCCCACAAAAGGAAACAAAAGAAGGTAAGCATGCAAGCAAACAAAAGCAGAACCCCCCCCAAAAAAAAACCACAACACAAAACAAAAACCGCAACAACAACAGTAAAATCTCTTTGCTTCTCCTTCCTTCCTGCCTCTCCATAACCTTTCATTCATTCTGGTGGCATTGGAGGCTTCATTGTGCCATACAGTTTATCTTTTTGTACCATCATCTTTACTGGCAAATATTCATTGCAGGGTGTCACTGATCTGGTTCAAGGCCTCTGGTTTCTGGTACACCATCCTCACTGGATCCTCATCAGAACTCGTCTGGGATATCCTGTGGCTGCCCCGAGTCTTGGAGATCTTGTGAGTATTGTTCCATAGGACCATTCCCTTCATGAGCTCCAGCAGGTCCTAGATGGGGTAGATGCTAGGGTGGGTCAACCCAAGGCCCGGCTGTGGGCCTGGATGGTAGACAAGCTAGTCAGTCCAAGCCACTGGGATCACCTGTCTCAGGTGAGGGGCAGAATCAGCTCCCCTACATGCAGCCCTCAGGGTTGGTTCACCCTTGCCTGTGGTGAGAGGTGGGGACCATCTCTACTGGGTTCCAGGGCCAGCTCTTTTGCTGTAGTGTCCAGCAAGAGGCAAGGCCAGCTTTTTCAGAGCAATGAGGGTTGGGGCTGGCTCAGCAGGACCCTCTGATTTCATCTCAAATGGTTCCTAAGACCTCCTGACTGCTGCTGGACCACAGACCCAGGTGTGACCCTTGGTAGCAGCTTGGGCCTAGATGACATCCTGGCTCTGAGTGGAAGGAATGGTCACGCAGGTGGGAATGTTTTTGGTGGCCACGGATGCCATCAAGGCCTCAGGTTGCAGCTTCAACCTTGGACCTCTATGTGACCTTTGGTGGCAATGCAGGAACCGGATTTCAGCTCAGTCCCCTGCTGAAGTAGGACCATGGATCCAGACATAGATCTCTGCAACAGCTGGGTTTGGATGTCACCACTGCCCCAGCAGAAGTGTAACCCTGAGACACCAACATGACCCTCGATCTTGCACGGCCTTCAGTGGAAAAAGGAGCATCAGACATCAGCACAGACCCTGGCTGCAGTAGGACCAGGGACCCTGACATGGCCCTCAGCTGCTGTAGGGCCAGGGACCCTGACATGGCCCTCAGCTGCAGTAGGGTCAGGGACTCTGACATGGCCCTCAGCTGCAGCTCTGGCCTAGATATCACCATGACATTGAGTAGCAGCGCAGGCCACTCAGATCTGGATGTATCCTGGTCCTTGGACAACAACCTGGACTCAGGTAGTTGATCTGACCCTGGGCTTCTTCATGGCACTTGGTGGCAACAGGAGCCACATACATCAATCCAGACCCTGGCCACTATAGGTGGTCCTTGGCAGCTGTCTGGGCCTGCATGACATCATGGCCTTGGGTAGTAGCACAGGCCACCCATATCTGTATGGCCCCTGCTGTGGTGTGGCACCCAGACTCCAACCAAGCCACAGGCTCTGGCCCAGATTCTGGGCCTCTGTATGGGCCCTAGTGGCAACCTGGGCCACAGAGAAATAAAACCTTTTATTTAATCTTAAAGATACAATTTTCCTTGATGCAAAAAGCCCCCTCCCCATTTTTGTCAACAGGAAACAATACCAATAAATAATTATAGTGTCAAGATTGTGCAAAAGAAACTCTTTGAGGACGTTCCATCCTTGTACATGGCTGACCATACATACTGTGATAGATGTTCTAAGTGTCCCATGTAGATCTGCTTCACTCTTCTGGGCGCTCGTCTCATGGTTCTTCAAGCAGAGGCTGCTAATAGCACTTAGCCATATCTTCCTTCAATAAGGGAGACCCATACACTCTTCAGAGCTGCCTAGGGTCAGGATGAAGAAGGCACAACTTTGCCTGATTCTCCCCTGTCCCATCAGATTCCCTTTGATTCTTTGTGGATTTCTCCAGTGAGCTCTCGCTCAGCATAGCACTTGTATCACAATCCCCATCTGGGGTTCTACTTCCCAAGAACTGACCTCATGCAACCACAGATGCATTTCTGTGACATTCAAGGGCATTCAGCCATTCTCGTCTAAGATCTTTGAGAGGTTTGGGGAGTGCCAATTGCTCTCGAGGAATGAAAGCTGAAAGAAAGGATAGGGAGGCAAAGGATGGGTTTAAACGGCCCCACTGCTCTGCTGTGGGCTGGCCCTGTTTGTTTTCTCTCAAGTCCTAACTGCCTGCCTGAAATTCCACGGCTTACGCTTTGCTGAACAAATATCCATTGCTATATCATATTTTGGAACTTTCTTGGGAAAGTCAAGGCCTTTCATTTGCAGTTTTCGTAACTCATGTAACCCTGTCCTCCTGGAGCCTTGGGACACAGATGAGGAGAAGAACATGGCTTTTCTTTATAGTGTTTCCCTTCAACTGAAAAAAAAAAGCCTCTTAAAATCAGACAATCTTAATATGGTGCATGTGGTTATGTTTTAGCTCAAACCAAAACCAGCCATGCAAATCCCAATGATACTCAGATTCTACTTCTTGTTTCAAAATATATTTCTATTGCAGAAATTAATTGGATGGACTCATTTATCTGGTTTTGCAAGTAGTTAGGAGTTTTGTAATGGTTGCCTTTGGAGTCTCTGTGAATGACAAGTTTTAAATCATAGTGCAGCTGGACAGGGTATTATATTAAACAGCAAGGCCTCGCTAAGTTTCCCAAATCTCACAAGCTAAGGGCTTGCTTTTACGGCCACTGTATGCATCGGGACTCTTCTGATTTGGCCCCAGGATTCTCTTTTTTCCCTGTCTAAAGGACATCATGGAAGAGAAGGTGAATGATGAGAGTGTTCATGCTACCTCTGACCTTCGTCTGGAACCTCAGTGACGTTTTACAGTCTGGTACTGTTTCCTTACCAAAATAATTACCAAAAGGGAGTTTATTCTGTTTTAATTTCCACCCCAGGGCAGGGATTTGGAACTGAGAAATATCTCGAACTGGAAATAGCTTCCAGCAAAGTTATGTTTACCACAGAATGCTTGTAAATCCAGAGAAACCCCCATAGACAAGCTTCTTAGCCAGGTACTGGGGTGATTATGAAGAAGGGTGTGAAGCATGGGAGAAATTCCTTGGGTCTTATGTAACAATGAGATCTATGTATCATTGAATCTGCTAATAAAGGCTTTGCTGTATTTCTCGGCCACACCTAACTTTGTCCATCTGCCATTTGTGGTTCCACCCTCATGCAATTTTCCTAGTGCCCTTTTCCCTGGAGTACCACATTTTAAAAATTCTTTTGAAAGTATTTTTTTTCTCTTTGAAATTTTATTTTCTTCTACCCATGTTGAGGCTGGGCTTCGTGTGTACTAGGAGTTTATGCTGACTCCAATCTGAGGCACAATGTTTGTTTCTTCCTTTTGCAGTATCCAGTACGCATCTCTCATGGAGTTTTCCAGAAGCACAAGGTAAACCGAAGCAAATGTGCAGTCATGTTGTTTTGACAGAGAACTTGAAGGTAGATTGCTACCTTTACACACACACACACACACACACACACACACACACACACACACACACACACTGTCTTAGAGTTTGATTTTGTGCTAATTTCCTGAGGTTGGCTTGCAGATCCAGTTTTTCTTCTTCACTGAGTTGGAGGGACAATGGTAAGATCAGAGGTGGACAAGTAGAGAACATGATTTTATGACAATAATCCAAGAATTATTTTAAAGATTTGGTAGACAAATTACACAGAGAAAAAAATGTAACAAAGAGTTCAGCTTAGCAAAGAAAAGAATGGTTTTCTAAATATTAGGAGGAGGATTCTAAAAATAGAGTATACATGGTAGAAAATATGATAATAGTTTAAGTGAAACTAAATTTAACAAGATTGTCCTGTTTATTTTTTATTGCTGTCATAAACAACATGACCAAAAGCAAAGGGAAAGGAAAGGGTTTATTTCACTTACACATTCACATCCCAGTTTATCACCAAGGGAAGCTAAGACAGGAACTCATGGCAGGAGCCTGAAACAGAAACCAATGATGGGACGCTGCTTACTCACTTGCTTTCAGGCTCACATTCAGCTACCTATCACATACCAGCATCACTTGCTCTGGAGTGGTGCTACCCACAGGAGGCTGGGCCCTCCCACACCAATCAATCCCAGGCGACTCTAGTTTGTTTCAAGTTGACAAAAACTAACCATCATATAAGGTTTACCTAGAAATGAACACAAGTTGACAAAGTTTAAGCAGAAATGAATGCAACTGTAGACCTGAAAATGAGTGTTCTAATGGGTTGCTCTGCTTTGTAGGTCTGCTGAAGTCTAACACATATGCAGCATCAGAACAGGGAACTTGTCAGTCTTCACACACAACCTTGTGCAGTTGCTTTCACTATGATATGCTACCTGTTTTTTTATGGTTTTATTTTATTTTACAATACAATTCAGTTCTACATATCAGCCACGGATTCCCTTGTTCTCCCCCCTCCCAACGACCTGTTTCTTAATAACTTTAGGGAAGCGCTCTCACTATTCTTGATTTCTCCACCCCTTCCCTCCCCCAGGACAGTGCCAGTCAAATAAGTATTTTGAGTTCCTTGTTTAACATGCATCCCTGAACCGAGTTATGTTTATATTTTGGAGGTGCTTAAATTTTTAGATTTTCTTGTAACTTTCTGTTTGTCATTGAAACAGAATTCTCCTGAGAAGACATTTAAAAGCTGGTGAATGATGTCATCTTGACCACTTTCATGGACAACTTCTTTTAGCTCATGCTGAGCACTAAGTCCAGATAAATGAATAGTGACATATTACCTAGGAATATGAGTATGGAACTGCATGGCCAGATATACTCCCAAGGTACTCAGCACATTTTATTAACAGTGTTAGTGGACTAAGCCAAAGAAACATTTTGGAAACTTTACATAGGAGTTGGCTTAGATATCCCAGGGAGAGGGAGGAGACTGGGAAGTGGAAAGACGCATTGCAGGGGCCTGAACTGTGCAGTAAGTCATTTAGTAAACCCCCAAATTTTCCTGTTTCCATGTTTATCTACATTTATCTCCACTAAAAAGTGATTTTTATTAATTTTTTAAAGCTAGCACACAAAGTAACCAGTTTCATTATGGCATATTCATATACACATGTCATGATGCTTTGCTCTCATTCATCCTTCAGTCTTGCTGTTCAGTTCATATCCACCTCCCACCTAGCAGGTCCCCAAACGTAGATTGTCCCTTTTCCTTTCTCATTTTCCCCATCCTTTAAGATCTCTTAAACAAATGTTCAAGACCCCCTAGAAAGTGTCATATACATATACTCATAATAACACACACACACACACACACACACACACACACACACACACACACAGTTTTAAAATTAGTGCCACAGAGAGGAAGAAACATGCACCATTTGTCTTCCTGAGTCTGGCTTATTATGGCTTAACACAGTTCTTATCCAGTTCTATCAGTTTTCCTACAATGCCATGACTTCATTTTTTCTATATGGTTGAGTAGTATTCCATTTATATACATACAGCATCTTTATCCATGTATCTGGTGAGGGATCTAGACTGGCTTCATTTTCTGGCTATTGTGACTAATTCAGCAATAAACACAATGTCCCAGTATGTCTGTGATATGTTGACTTAGAGTCTTTCAATATATATTGAGGAATAATATAGCCTTGTCATATGGCAGTTTTTGTTTTAGCCTTTTGAGAAACATCCATATTGGTTTAAATAGTGGCTGGACCAATTAAAATTCCCACCAGCAGTGTGCAAGGCTTCTTCTTTCCCTACACACTTGCCAACATTGATTGTTTTCTGTTTTCTTGATAATGGCCGTTCAAACCAGGATGAGATGAAATCAATCTCAAAACAGTTTTAATTCACATTTTCCTTATGGCTAAGGATATTGAACACCTTTCTAAGTGTTTGCGGGACATTTGTATTTCTTCTAATATAATACCAAAATTCATAAAATAGAAACTGACAAGACTATTATAGAATGTGTTATGAACTTAAAAGTTATTTAGAGTTAAGTGTTGAGTTAGTAACTGAATGAGAGAAAAGAAACAGTTAGGGAAAGGAGAGAAATAGAAGAAAAAGTTCAATAAAATAAAGGAAAGAGAGGAATAGAGAAGAATATGACGGAAGGGAAAGGAAATAAGCAAAAAATTCAAAAAAGATATAAAAAGCTCAAAAAATATAAGCAGGGGAATTTTAAGAAAGTCAATAGATCAAATCAAAATACTACTAAGTATAGAAGGGGGGAATAAAATGTGTAGATTTGGGGTGTGGGTGATCACAGGGTCAAAAGAAAAGAACAAGGAAAAAAGACTGCTAAATAGAAGGAAATAAACAATATTAGATGGGTGTATAAAAGGAAAAAATAAAAACATTCAAAAGTAGATAAAGAAGTAAATTATGGAGAGATGGTTGAGTGCTTAAGGGCATTTGTTGCTCTTATAGAGAACCTGGGTTTGGTACCCAGAACCCACATGGCAGCTCACAGCTGCCTGTAACTCCAGTTCCAGAGGATCTGACACCTTTTTCTGGCCTCTGGGAGCATTTCACATATATGTTGCACAGACATACATGCAGACAAAACAGCCATACACATACAGTAAATTAAAAATCTTTTTAAAAATATGAAAATGTAAAAAAATACTGTCAGAATGATAAGAAAGGACTACAAGGGTCAAACATAAATGTAAAGGATGACATGTTAGAGTGGCCACTTTTCAAGTGCTGGAATATTGAGACTGAAGTTATATTCACAGATGGGGGACAGTTGAACATGTGGACTCCTATTTCCCTATGGTTTATGCTATTACTGAGGCTGTTAGACACATCTGATATACACCAAATCTCTCTTCCTGTTGGTAGAATCCCTTCTTCGCATACCAAGGGGTTCTGTTTTCTACACTTAACTTTGCAGTCTGGGCTGGGCAGAGTCTCCCATCCTCTAGAGATTTCCCTAGGTCCTGCTCCTTAGGATAACCAGTATTCTAGGGAGGTGGGCTCTGCTTCTCTCAAGTACACTGAGTGTGTCAGAGCAACGAGAGCACTGTGGTCTGTACTGTAGAGATCCTTCAAGACCTTCTAGATGTCAATCAAGCTTCTGGAGGTATGCAGCTGCAGGTGTCACTTGCCTCGCTAGAGCTTTAGTGTTCTCACAATGGGCAGATAGATGGTTCTCACATTGTTCCATTCACTGACATCAGGCTCAGAGCTATCAAATTTCAGGGTTAGTCTCAGTTGATAAGGTCTGCTCACAGACACCATGGCCAGGCCCATCATCCCTCGGCACTTCCCAGCCTGAGTCAAGTCTTTTGCTGCTTGCGTCTTGTGGCTTGCCAACATCTTCCTTCCTGCCCTCTAAACCTGCCTCCCTGCTTGTTACCTCACTGTTGGGCTGTGGTCGGCCATACTAGATTTCCTGGCCCATTGCAATGTTCTGCTCACAGCCCCCCGGGGGTATGTCAGTTTTGAATTCTCAAGACTGTGCCCAGCTGATTCCTCTCACTCATAAAGCCCGAGCAAATGAAACTTCTCTGCATTACTGATCCTGTTAGGGAAGAACTTACTATCTCAGCAAGTACCACAACTGGGTTTGCAGATTGTGGGCTTGCATTATGAGTTATCTTTGCTTGGGTACTTTTGGGGTGAGGTTGTGCTTCTCCTCTCCCCACTAGGAGGAAGCTGGAGCTGTTCTGGCCTGTCTTTTCTGGATACCTTCACAATTCCCATGACTCTTCTTTATGTTCTCTCAATGGGATAGAGTCAATACTGTTCTTTTTCTCATCTAGGCTCCTGCCTCCAGGTTATGGCCCTGTTTGAGTTCCTGTCCTGACTTCCTTCAATGATGAGCAGTGATGTGAAAGTGCAAACCAAATGAACCCTTTCCCCCTCAAGTTGCTTTGGTCATGGTATTTCATCACAGCAATAGTAACCCTAATTAAGACAGGACCCTATGACAAGCCATTCTTGCCTGGTATCCTAGGATGTTACTCATAAAATGCAAATATTTCCACTAAAATTCTTATATGTCTTGCATTTTTCAGAAAGCAAAATGAGCATATATTACATGATGTTTGCATGTATCTCAATTTCTGACTTGGAATGTTATTATTATTTTTCTTCCCTCATAGACTAGTCTAGCCTGGCTTATGACTATCCTAATTCTGGACGAATACGAGGAGCACGAGGCAAAAAAAAATGAGGATGATAGGTAATTAATCTTCACCAAGACACTGCTTTTGTGACTAACTTACCTGTTATGTCTCAAGATCTAGAGGGGTAATGACTTTGTCATGTTAAATTTTATTCTTCTCCCTACCCTTTCTTTTGTGCTGGACATTGAATCCAGAGCCTTAGACATGTCAGGGGAGTTCTCTACCATTGTGCTATATCCTCAACCCTAAGTTTCTCTGTTCTTTAGGGCACAATGTCCACAATACAAACATGACTTGTCCTAAGTTTTCTACCTGACTTTTGTCTACTTTGAATATAGAGAAGGACATGTTCATGGAAACTCTTTGGAAGTCTTGTCCAAGAACAGGATGAGCTCATCAATCACTGAGGCTCACATGGTGAAGAGAAATTCACACAAAGCTGACATTTATAGAGTAAGTTGTTTCTACGATGCTTTGATTTGTTGAAGTACTAGTTTATTTGCTAAAAAGCTCTATGACAAACATTTTTTTCCAAGCACAGATTGGATGATGTAGCACCAACAACTTCAATTGCAGATTAAAATAAAAAAGAACAAGAGCAACAGAAAGTTGATAGTTGAAGAATAACTGGGAACTTATTTATGTAAACTGGAATATATTTAAAAGTGAAAGGTATTAATAATGATCAAGAAACCTTAGCAAGTTTAAACCTTAATACCTAATAGCTCTGAGTAATAGGGAAAATTAATGCATACTTCTGTACTCCATGGCTATATTGGTTAGGATAAGACTAAGGTGCACATGTACACATGCATGCACACAGAGACAGGCAGACAGACAGACAGACAGATAGACACACACACACACACACACACACACACACACACACACACACACACACACACACACACTTTAGTATTCAAGGAGAAATTGGGTTATTTACAGTAGTTAAGGTAGAGAATCAGCCTGAGTATCTGTTAGTGGATGAATGGGTAAAGAAAATTCACCAGAGTGGGAATAATTTGAGCAGCATACAACGATATGCATGTAGGAAAACATAACAAATCACATTGTTGGAATATTATTTAATGTATATATGAGATTACAACATAATTTAATTATAACATTTCTTTTTTCCTTTTCCCCTCTCTCCAAACCCTCCCATATATCCCTACCTGCTCTTTTTCAAATACATGGCCTCTTTCATTTATTGTTATTGCATGCATGAATGTATATACATATATATTTATAACTATGGCTAGCTCAGTCCATATAAAATTATTTGTACATGTGTTTTCAGGGCTGACCATTTGGCACTGAACAGCCAGTGGGTGTGCTCTTTCCTGGGGATGTTACCTTTCCTGCTCCCAGCTTTCCTCAGTAGCCTATTGTTATTTATTAAGTGGCACAATGTCGTTCATTAAGTGGCGCTGTTTACCTTGTGAGAAAAGTCATGAGATACAACAAAACCCATTATAAGAGTTTATTAAGGAAAAGGAACAGAAGGGGGTACTTAGGCCTATGGAAATAATTGTGCAGAAAGAAGGAGGGAGGGGTATGGGGGACTTGCTTTTATAGATTCTCCCACACATGTGCATATGGCCTTACGTAGCTACACCATGCATGCTCATAGATTATATGATCATGCTACGCACAAATTATGTGATCATGCAGTGCACAGATTACATAGGACATGAGGCCCTAGGATGACTAAGCCTCTTGCTTGGCTTCTGGACAGCGCATGTGCGGTCATGTAGCTGGGGGAGTGGCTAGGAATTCTAACACCTATAGTTCTTTGTGTAGGGTTGAGGCCTCATGGACTTTTCCTGTCCACTTTGGCATGTCCATTAGGGTCATCCTTGTTCAGTTTATGTTTTGATAGTTATGTTGATGAGATTTTGTGAGTGTAGCTTCTGGTGTTACTGGAAGACATAATTAGTTTTAAGAGTAAAAAAGTTGGTCATTTATGACAACATACAATGTCTAGGAAGACATTATGCTAAGTGATAGAAAGCCAGTCTCAGAAAGAAAAAATACTACATGATCTTCCTTATATGTGGAATCTAAATAAGTCCAGCTCATGGAAGCAGAGAGGAGAGGAGTGGTTACCATGCATTGGGAGTAGGAGAAAAGAGAGAAGTTGAACAATCAGGTATGTAGGAAACATGCATCCTATAATGTGGTGACACTAGTTAATAATACTGCATTTTACAGAAGAAATTTGCTAAGATAATAGATATTAAGTGCTCTCTTCATACATATAAAACCATGCAACTGGGTGAAGCAGTAGATATGTTAATTAGCTTGAAGATGGTAATCATTGCACAATCAAATATATCAAACAGATATTATACTCTATAAACACATACTAATTTTGTTAGTTATCCTTCAATAGAATTGGAGAAAAAAATAAAATTAGAAATAAGTTCTTTATTTACATTTCTTAAGTACTGTGAAGAGTATGAAAATATATCCTAAGAACATAAGTTCAAATTTCCTTTTAACACTTTTTTTTTTTTCTTTTTTGGTTTTTCGAGACAGGGTTTCTCTGTGTAGCTTTGCGCCTTTCCTGGGACTCACTTGGTAGCCCAGGCTGGCCTCGAACTCACAGAGATCCGCCTGCCTCTGCCTCCCGAGTGTTGGGATTAAAGGCGTGCGCCACCACCGCCCGGCTCCTTTTAACACTTTTAATATGTTCCCTGGCATACCAAAAGTGCCTTTTTTCTCAGGGTCCCTTATTTAAAGATTCTGAATTTGGCTTGGCTTGAATATCTGCCCCCCACCCGTGTCAATTCTGTAACATGTAAGCTCCAAATATCTCTTTGGCAAGGCCATATTCTTCTGGGAGAAACAGGGGAGAAGCAGAAATCAAGCTGGTCCAGGCTAATACTTGTTACCAGTCAGGGAGTGGGCAGAGAGGTTACTATTCATCTGATAATTGTCTTGGTTCTGTACCAATACCTTGCTGTAATCAGAGAGTTTCTCTATGCACCTGGTGCTATGATGAAGACTTCAAACCTCATTTATATTTTATGACCATTTTGGGTATAAATGCTCTTGACATCCCTGCCTTTGAGGGAAGAAGACTGAGACTTGGAACTAGCTAAATTGTAGAGCCCAGATTCTCTACCTGGGAGTTAAACAGTAGATGCTTCGGCATTTATATGAGATAACTTCAGCTTAGTCATTGGGAATGCTTAGCAGTCGTAAATCCCCTCTTTAGATGTGTTATAATAGGGCGTGTTTAACTGTAAGTTCATGGTCATGTTAGCAAATGTTCTTCCCTGCTTTACAAATCACTAGTATGAATGGGGTGTCTATAAATCCCTATGAAAAATGAAGTCAATCCCAAAATAAGTGCATATGAGTATAGGCTCTTTGGCTTATGGACAAAAGTGAGCAGAACACACAGTGAGATTGGACTGTTTTTCATCCAGTTGGAAAAGTCTGTCATTGGCTGAGCTTAGGTGCTATTGCCAGAAAGACATCAACCATTTTTAATACACAGACTACATTTTATGGCTGCCTGAAAGCTATCAGATGAACTGTCTGTTGTAAATCAATAATAATTTGCTTTAGAATAACGAGGAACTAAAACTGTTTCTAATTACTCTCCAAATGCTTTGCATACTTTGAAAACCAATTATTTAAAAAATTTAGATTTCTTCTCTGTCTTTAAAAAGACCTGGGGGTGGAGAATGGAAGAAAAGTAGTGAAACATCTTGGCATAACAAAGACATGTGAAAGCAGGGAAAGGGTATAGGCATTCCAGGCTGTGTTTTGTAATTTGAGAAGCAGTGGTTCTGAAGCCACACCTTACAGCTAGGATGATGCTACATTGCCCCCAGGGTCCTTGAAGCCCATTGGCTGCTTAGTGGTTGGCTAGTCTTCATTATCAACTAAGGATTATGACTGGAATATATTGAAAATCTCTGCTTTTGAGTCCAAAGCATGGTCTCTGCATGCTGGCAATGCTTTGCAGTGATTGGGTAACTAGAGCGTGTCTTGGAATGTGGATGGATGGGTCCTGCTTTCTGTCTAGTCTTTTTTTCAGTACTTAGACTTCATCATGGGAAAAGAAAAATGTAGGCTCAATTCATCCATTAATTTGATACTGTTATAACGTCTATTTTTCCTGAGGACTTTCTTATGAAATTGGAAGGGGGAAAAATCTGCTGGGGTAGAGAGAAACAAAAAATGTTTTCCCCTCTAAATGTATCTGAGTGGATCTAAAGTTAAGCCAACATTTTAAGAGTAAGCTAGTGGTTAATAAACTATTATAGTTGCTATCTGTTAAAAAGAAAAAGAGGAAAAAGAAAAAGCAAGCAAGCAAGCAAGAAAGAAGCAATGGTTTACTTGGAGACTCTCTGTCCTCTAATCCCAGGCATATTTAGGGCAAGGAATGAAAATCCTGCAGAATATTATGGCAAGACAATAGTGCATTCTGAGCTGGGTTTTCCAGACTAAGAGAGCTTTTCTTTAGTAAGCTGCCACGAATGTGGGAATTTCAGCTTCTGGGTGTTCTAATGTGTGCATAGCATTTTTAATTATCTTTTATTCAGTAATGAATGCAATATGGGTGTATTCTTATGTTGGTCACTTTTTGAAATGCAGTGGGCTTTTTGTTTTGTTTTCCAGAAAGTGCTTAATCTCCACCATTTGATTCTGTAGAAAATCTGCTGAGAGTCTGTGGCTAAAATTTCTTCCTATTTCTGTTATGGGGTTACAGCTGCATGGTCTTCCACATAGAGCATTTATGGGAGTACAGTTGCATGGTCTCCCATCTAGAGCTTGATGTGGTCATGTTCCTATACTCTGTTCAAGGGGATGTAGGCAAAAATGGTAGCCAAACTTCTAGGCCTGGCTCATAAAACCCTCCTGTTCACATCACTTTCTGCTTTCTCCTTGTCTGTGTGTAGGCTGAATGATAAGGGCTCTTAAGACCTAGAAGAGAATATAGTCATGATTTGGAAGGAGCCTGAGTCACAGAACAGACATTCTGAAGACCACTTGTTAGAAAAAAAAAATCACTACTGGCCAGTGACCAGCATGAGAATGAAAACACTATAGTGTTAGCCACTATAGAGACTTTTTATAAACACCTGGCCTGTCTTCCTTTGCTGGGGTGCTTTATGTAATGACTATGGTGATGAACCTCACATGTTGATATGATTCCTATCTTGGCCTCTGCTTCTTAGTGTCACACAACTCTAAGAGATCATGAGTCTTCCTCTCTGGCCTCAGTTTTTCATTAGAAAAATGCAATTTGGACCAAAGTCTTCAAGACAACTTAGAGTTACATAGTAAGTCATAATAAGTAAATGTCAAAAGAACTTGTCATGAGGATACAGATGGCTGATATTATCAAAGGTTCTGTTAGAGAGCCATGCTCAGAGAGGGCAAGAATCAGTCAGTTCCAGGGATCCAGGCATGAAGAACTTTGTCACAGGTACCAGTATCAGTTAGACCAAAAGAATAATTTGTAGTAAGCTATTGCATGTCATGGTATCTGACAGTTCATAATAATAATGTAGTCTATGTTAAAAAATAGCTAAAATAATAGAGTTTTAATAACTTCACAAAAGTATGATAATTGTTGAGGTTGTAGATATATTTATCAGCTTTCTGTAATATCTTCTTAGATCAAAATATTGTATTTTATCCCATAAATATATATAACTATTAGCTTATTAAAAATAAATTATATCCTGTCATGGACCTTCTTAGAGGTTTATCATGTTTCTTTCATCCTTATCCACAGGTTAGAGTTTTTAAAACCTGTGCAAAATTTTAATAACTATAATGTCAAATATACTAATTTCAAAACATTTAAAAATGTTATAAAACAGTAAAAATATATACTTACAAAAATATAGATTTTTTTAGTGGGAGAACAAACAAATATCAACCATACAAAGCATGGCACTAAGATTCTGTGGTTTAACAGAACATTTGGATAGATCACTATTTTTTAAGTTAGAATAGACTGGGCTCAACTGAACTTCTCTGTAGATCTGGGCCAGGGAGAGATCTTTCCTGCAGCAACCATAAGATGTCACATCAGCTGTTCAGGTGTAAATGCCCCACTGGAATGGTATTTCATTACCCTGTTCTCTCTCATCTTCCACTGGGTGAAGTTTGTTCACATGTCCACTGATCGGTTCTTGAAGGTCCCACAGGAATGAAGTACTTGTATTTCTGTGCCCTGAATTCTCTCTCCTTTGATCCAGTGAATGAGAGCTTGTTCACATGGCAGTTGAACAGGGATCTAAGACCATTATGCATATGTGCAAGGTGTCTTGAGGTCCAGGCTCAGAACTTTCACAAGCTTGTTTCTCTCATATTCTGTTAGGCCAAGAAAGTCAAGTCACAAATCCAGCCCAGATTCAAGAGATAAGGAAAAGGACTCCACTTTTTCTTGAGAAAAACTTTACATTTCACATTGAAAAGTGATGTGAGTGAAGGATGGGGGTGGTGGAAAGAACTTTGGCCATGTTGTGGTTTCCTGAACCTATCTCAGATGGAATGTCTGCTTCTTGGTAGGGGACAGCTGATTGATTTCAAGCTCTTAAGAAAATTGAAGAAGATGCTTTTCCAAAGCATCTAGAAGGAGGTACATTGTCTGAGCTACAAAGTCCTGACTGTGAAATGTGTCATCTTAATTGTGTGACCTCAGAAAAACACAACAAAGGTTTGAAACTATGTTGCTATCTACTAAGTGGCATAAGTTATTTTTGCAAGGTTGTAGGACAGAGATTATGAAAGTGAGGCACACTAGTTTTTACTAGAGTTGGCAGTGGGATGAGAGAGTATATATGAGAGTATATATTTCAGAGAACATTTCTTTTGGGTTCCTAAAAAAAAATTGCATTAAAACTCAACTTGGGTTTATTCTTCCTGTTATCACTTAGAAGCACTGAGAATGTCTTTGCCATAGACCAATAACTGGCTTTAAGCAGGTTGATTGAGCTCAGATGAATTCCCTACATACAGTAGCAAGGCAGTGCAATGGGACACTCCATTTTCTTGGCACCCAGGAAGACATCCCTTGAATTCAGAGACAACAGATCACTGGAGTTCAGCCAATAGAATGCTAGCAGAAGCAATGTCTTTTACGTCTGGGAGTGGCCCTGAAACACTTGACAATGTCCTTCAGTGGCCTTGCTTTCCTTTCCTACCAACTTCTCAGAAATAGATTTCTATGAAAAAGGTGTTTTAGAATAAACTAAGTGGGTCCTGACCAGATTCTTAAATGACTAGCAGCCCTCCCCACAGGTTTCCTTTGAATGTGTATGGGTGTGAATTGAATGTGAACGGATATGATGAGTAGATAACCAGGCCTAGTGTTCAGTCATTCTGATGTAAGTGCCACTGACTACAATTAGGGCTGCCTGTCTTAATTAGAGTAGCATCCAACTGTCTCCCAGGAAAATGAATCTCAGGATGTCTCTTTGCCTCATTAGCTTTCTTTTTCATTTTCTATGTGACTTAATTCTGGTTTGAAAGATTTCCAACGAATAAGGAACATTAAGCCAACTGATTGTGCAAATAATTTGTGTCTTTATGGTGTATGGATGAGTACATATGCATTCATCCTTTGGGCCTATCTGAATTATGCCCTTGCAGTAAAATGTATTAAAGAAACATTTCATATTAAGCATGATAGCCACATACTAATATATACAGCATGTACTGATATGCAGAATACTTGTGTCAAGTACCTGCATGAGCACAATCCTCATAGTGAGGCTTTGGGCTAGAGGCTTTATTAGCTTCCTTTTAACAAATGGGGATACTGAGGCTTCCAGAGCAGAGAAAACATGCCAAAATTCATGCAAGTGAAAACTGTAGAATAATGATCTGCACACATACATATTTGCCTCCAAAATTTTGATCACTATATTAGTCACAACAGAGACATTCATCATTAGTCCCAGGACAGGATCTTGCTATGTTTCCCAGGTTGGCTTGGAACTCATGATCCTCCTGCATCCATCTCCCTAGTGCTAGAATTACAGGTGTGAGCTACCACACCCAGACCAAGGCCTCTCAAATCTTACTATGATTCATAACTCATGATGATGACTGACATTTCTGCATTCTCACTCTTGAGCCCTGGGCTTCTCATGGGATAGTTTAAATCCTCATAGCCATCATCTAAGATGGACATTATTATTGTCTGTTGTGTGTATAGCCTGTTTCCAGTGCTACCAAAAACACTCATAAATATAAATCAGTTTCTAGCTTACAGCAGAGAAAACTGAAGTGGAGTGTGAGTCACTGGCCATACAACCTTGTGAAAGCTTTCAAAGAAAGTGCCTTAGGCAACTGAAGTCTGTCTGCTGAGTTTAAATCTGCTACAATCCTTGCTTCTCCTCAAAGGAAGAAAATGGGAAGTGGGGAAAGTGCTGTGGAGCCTGATGCTGGCTAAAACATCCCCTAAGTGAAGAAGGGATGGGGGAAATTCACCTTTCCTCAGCCGAGTGTTCAATTTGCGTGGAGATCTCTCTCTCTCTCTCTCTCTCTCTCTCTCTCTCTCTCTCTCTCTCTCTCTCTCTCTCTCTCTCTCACACACACACACACACACACACACACACACACACTTACTTTCCTTAACTTCTGTTAGTCACAGAGAATCTGCCTTTGCTGACATCAAGGAGGTAGCAGTGTAGCTTCCTGAAACTGGCCAGTGGCTTCCCAGGAGCTTTGAGTAAGAGGGAAAAAGCAGCAGACACCAGACCAGGAGAAAGCACCCTCCCTGTCTGGCTCAGTTTTCACTATGATCAAAAGTGATGAGGAGAAAAAAAAGAAAAAGGAAAAAAAAAGGTAGAAAAACAAAACCGAGACAGAAGGTAGGAGGAGACAGGACAGCCCCAGCTCCAGCTAGCCGCCTTGGTTCCACTTCCTTTTGATTGTCCAGGAAAGCTAAGAAAACTAAAAACAAGGCTGCAACTTGGTGGAAACAGCCCCGTGGTAGCCTTATGTTAAACAATCAGACTGTGGGTCAATTGTGCAGGACGTTAATGTGTGAGACCCCGATAAAGAGATTTGCACGAATGGTCACAAAGCATTTTGTATTTGAATATGGGCTGCAGGTTGTTCTGCCCAACAGTATAAATACAGCTAAGGTGGGGTGGGGAAGGGATTTGGAAATCAGCCGATTTTAAGGAAGCCAACACAAACACTCGAACAAACGTAGCATTTCACACAGCCTTTGTGCTCGTTTCTAGTTGTTGGCATGCACTCATAGAGACAAAAATGGGCTGTGAGCAGAGTGGTAGAGACTGTGTGTGCCCTTGTGGTAGTAAAGCATCTGGTTTATCAGCAAACAACCTTCTTGTCACGTATGTTGCATTTTCTGAAGGTAGCTGGCTTGTTTGTTTTGTTTCATGGTGGTAAAAGCTTAGAAAATAATTCAATAAGTTCTTTTCAGCAGCATCCATCTCATCATGTGGCAGCTCAGAGAGGCCAAAGAAGGCTTTTAAAAATTGCTGTTTAATATAAAGGCATATATTTTAGCAAATTCATTCTGTCCGAAAGATTGCCTTAGACTAGACTAGCCAGGCTGTCTAAAATTAGGCAAGGCTGGATGTGGTGCCTCAAAGTATTTGGCAGGCTTCCCGACAAAGCCACATTTGAACCTTTTTAATATATATTATGAGATAGAAAAGAATAAGTATTTTCTACTGAAGTCCTCAAGTGAGAGAAATGATTTGTATAACCCTTTCAAAGAAAACTGTTCTATTGTGAAACGGTTATGTTTGGGATGGTGTCCCCTACCTGTGGTTTGTGGCTTGCTTTTCTTAGGAAAAGCAGGTATGGTCTAACCATTATCCCATTCTTTCATTAGACTGCTACCTTGAGCAAGGTGTTTTGGCCAATGACCTTGAACCCTTGGCTGAGAGATCTCCTGGATAAATGCTTTTGGACCATATGAGGGTGATACCTTGAAGGATTTGGGAGCAAAGTCTACCTTGGGTGTCACTCTCTCTACTTCATTCCAACCTGGGCACTTGATTTAGAGCGCATGTGTTTCTGTATCCTCATGACCAAATAGAGAAATGATGTCTCTCTAGGTGGGTTAGGTGTAGGGTCTTATTGGAGGGTGGAATGACTGGCATGCGAAACAGTCTCCAGGATGAGTTGTATTGGTCACAGTTACCAGGTATCCCAGTCCTGTGAGAGCACTTCAACACTGAATCAAGATTTCCCTGCAAAGTCAACAAACAGCTAACAAGGCCACAACCTGGGATTCAGAAGAAGCACTGAAGCCTCTTGGTATGTTTTGCTCAGGAGAACGTAGTTGACACGTCAAGAGGACTCTGAAGCTGCCTTGTAGAAAGATTGAGCAGTAAGAAGCCCAAGGTTTCTGCCAGCCACCACTCCAGCCTGCCAAACTGTAGTAAGGTACCTTGGAAATGTGTTCTCTAGTTTCTGCCTGGGTATTTTGTTGACCACATCCCTAGGCAACGTGTACAAAACATTGCTAAGAAAAATAAAGAAATATCTAAATATTAGTGACTAGTGAAATACTAGTGACTCAATAATGTTAAAATACCTGTAGTCTCCAAATCGATTTTAATAAAATCGCCATTGACTTTTTACTCAAAATTTCTAACACTAACGTTTATACGGAAAAGCAAAAGGCCCAGAAGAAGCAAGTATCTTGAAAAAGAACAAGGTTGGAGAGCTTACCATATTTGATTTTAAGACTTCTTTTTTTTTTTTTTTTTGGCTTTTCGAGACAGGGTTTCTCTGTGTAGCTTTGCGCCTTTCCTGGAACTCACTCGGTAGCCCAGGCTGGCCTCGAACTCACAGAGATCCGCCTGTCTCTGCCTCCCGAGTGTTGGGATTAAAGGCGTGCGCCACCACCGCCCGGCTTGATTTTAAGACTTCTTAAGGCACACAAACTCACAGTGCAATATTACTACTGTTTCAGCAGACATATTAATTAATTGAACATATTAACAAGGGCAGGAATGGGGGCTGCAGATCAGTGGTAGAACACTTATTAGACATGTGTAAGACCATGGGTTGTCAACTCCAGCATAGAAAGGAGACAGAAAGAAAAGAAAAGAAATTTTTAAAAAAGAAGAAAGGAAGAAAAAAAAAGCCCAGAAATGCTTCCACATCTATGATCAACTGAGTTTTGACAGGGTGACTACCACATAATCCAAGGAGGAAAAGAGACTTTTCAACATTTCCTTCAGGGACAATTAGTTATCTGGACCGAGAGCAAAATGAACATCTAATCTCCCTCTCATATACTCATAAACAGTAACTTGAATCAATGTTTAAACCTAAATATTAAAGATAAAATCGTAAAACACAGTGCCCGCAAGCATAAAATTCTGAAGGAATTCTTCAATAGGCATTCAAGATATGACTCAAAAAAATTCTTTTTAAAAGAAAAAATAATTACATGTATGCCATCAAAATTAAAACCTCTCCTTTTTAAAAGATATTATTAAGAATATGTGCAGATTACATGTCCTTGACTAGATAAAATATCTTAATAAATGCTTCATGATGGATTTGGATAAAAAATATATATAAATATATATCAAAAATATATAAATAAATGATGCAATTTAATGAGAAGCTAGATAATCCAATACAAAACAGGCAAAAAACCCCCAAACCAACCAAACAAAAAACAACCCAAAACAAACAAACAAAAAAAACCACCATGAATAGATACTTCAGAAATGAAGTTACAAAAATGGCTGGTGTTATAGACTAAATATTTGTGTCTGTCAAAAGCTTTTATATTGACACTCCAATCTTAATGCAGCTGTAATTTGGAAATGTGAACCTAAGGAGGTAAAGTTAGAGGAGGCTGTGAGTGTGAAGCCTTGGTCTGGCTAATTTAGTATTCTTGCAAATTCTCTCTGTTTCTCTTCTGTTCCCCTTTCTCTCCCTCTCTTGTGAGGATACAGTATGGAAGTCATCATCTGCAAATTAGGGAGAATTCTCTTCTAGAGCCTCTGAGCTTGAACTTCCAGCTTCCCATTTGTTAAAAAATAGACATCTGTTGTTTAAGACCCCAGCCTGTAGCATTTTTTTAGTGGTAGCCCACACCAACTGACACTGCCAATAAGCTCCCCTGGAAGGATGGGTATTAGTCCCAAGAGAAATGAAATGTGAAACTTAATGAGGTGTCACTATGTCCATACTAAAATGATAAATTAAAAAATACTGAGAGTATCAAGTTTTGGCAAAGACCTGAAGGAACTACATGTCTCATACATGGTTGGTAAGAGTACAAAATTATGTGGCCACTTGGAAAAATAGTTTATTTCTTACAAAGTAAAACATCCGCCTATCCTACAACCAGAGATTCTTCCCTTGGCTCTCTTCCCAACAGAAATAAAACTTTAGGTTTGTACATGTTTACGGCAGCTTTATTTGTAGTGTCAAAGGCTGATCGTAAGCCAATAGAATGGATGAAGCCTTGTAGTATGTCTGTCTGAAGAAACATAAGCCAGCAATAAATAGAACTAACACTTGATACATGCAGTAGTATAAATAAATCTTGCAGCCATTGCACTGAGCAAGGGAATCCAGACAGAACGCAGTACATTCTTTAGACTCCATTGAATTATACTTCTAAAACATGTAAAATTAATCTGTATGATTAAACTAGATCAGCATTTTTGTAGAAATAGGAACAGCTAACTGGGAGCATAAGGGGACTTCCTGGAGGGATGGGTATTTTATATTTGATTGGGGGTCGGTATTGCACAGGTATAAATGTATCAAAACTTAAAATTTATGTGTTTTATTTTCAACATCCTATCTCCTGCAGTAGGGAGAGAAGACTGTCCTAAGCCAGGTGCAGAGAGCTCAGAGCAGGGAGGCACCTGCCTAGGGAAATAAGCTTTGGTCCCTCCCTAGGACAGATGGAGGAGGCCTGACAGGTACCCACAAGGGTTACTCTGAGGCCTTTTACTTTGTGGGAGTGTGGGTTGTCCATGCAGTTCTGAGTAGGTGTGAGAGTCTTTCCCAGTGTATTCTGGTGCTGACTAGTTCTTTTGAGACTTACTCAGAGACTTAGTCAGAGGGTTTTGGACGTTCCTTTCTGGGTATGAAACATTCACCTTCACTCTCACTGGCTGAAAAAAAATTGGCTCTTTTCTCCATCATCTGGCTTGTTCACAAGTCACTGCTATAAGATTTGTGATGTCATTGGCATGTCTTTTACCCCCTCACTGTTCCTCTGTGCCCTCACTAGAATGTGTCAGAGTGCAGTGTGGGGGAATTTCTAGAGCCCTTGCTCCATTCTCTTCCCTACACTGGTCCACACATGGAGAAAAGCAGAAAGTTTGGGCCTTTTCTGCTTCCCTTTCTACCCTAGTTACCACCTTGGTGCCTCCCAGTGTGATTAGCTCAGAGAACAGAAACTTTCCAAGGAATTCTCACATGCTAAGACCTGAGTCCTCTCTCTGGTATCAAAGGGTTAGATAGGCGACACATTTTAAAATTGTGTGTGTGTGTGTGTGTGTGTGTGTGTGTGTGTGTGTGTGTGTGTGTGGCTTGAAATATTTCACACTTGAAAACCAGCACAGTAGGAAATATAAACTGGATAAAAACAAGCTACAATGTAAGCGAAAAATAAAATTGTATCAGTTTACTGATGATTGAAAATCAGGACCAGATGAGACTGTGAGGCTCTGGGCATTTAATTTATGGGAAGAGGTCCCTGATTGGTTAAAAAAAACAAGTCTATCCTGCCTTGGCTACCATGAGCAACATGTTGTTTTGTCTATGCCTTTCCTGGGTGTGTGGAGCAAAATAACCAGCCCATTTGAAGTTCTCTTTGCTTTTCTACACCATGCTGCATTTCAGTTCATTATTTCATCAGGGATGAGAAGGCAAGGGACATCAGTGGGCAAAGTTCAAATTTGCCTCCATGGAAACACTAAGGGTCAGAGACAGCGAAGGGAAATATCAGGAGGCAGGTAGGTTCAGTGAAAGAAAGGAGGAGTCGGGCTGCTTCATTGAGCTGAGCAAAGTGTTCAGCCTTCTACAGTCATCCCATAGAGAGCGGAAGGAATATGGGCTGGGGGTATTGAGCAGTGCTGCTCCTGCTGTGGTCCATGGACAACAGCATCAAGCATCCCTGCGAGCTTGTTAGAGATGCTCATTCCTTGTTGTCAGTCCTTCTCAAAAGAGAATTCCTGTGATTTGTTTCCTCTGAGTTTTCATACTGGCACACCAAAGGCCACTTTAATTGTTTTCTTCAGGCAAAAGGGATGCTGGCTTGCAAAATATTATTAGAAATTAAAATTGTTGCCAACAGTTGAAAACATGTCTTTTTTTTTTTTTTTTTTTTTTTAAATCTTCATTACTGTCTCATCATGGCGAAGGTCTGACACCACTAAATCCAGCCTACTGTTTGGCCCAGTTTCCTACCATCAGGTAGAACTTGCCCTTTCAGTTTTGTGTGGACTTCCCGTGCCTATAGTTTCTTCTCAGTTCCAGGGTCCAACGTCTGTTGTGGTTTAGCACTGGCCTTGGCTGTTTGTCCAGTGGTTGATGCAGAAATGGGTGTGTGATCCCGACCACTGGCCAATAAAATACAAAAGAAATAACTGGAAGTCTTTCTGAGAAAGTTTTTTTCCCTCTCTTGGGAGATTTCTCTTCTTCCCCTTGACACCATGTGTTGATGTGACACTTGTTTTCATGTCACAACCAGTCTGTGAGTAAAACCAGACCAAGCCAGAGTAATGTAAACTTGAAGAAAACTTGGACCCTGAGAACCCCAAGGAGCTGTTGAACCTCCCACAAGGTTCAACCCACTCTGAATCCCACCCTACCCTGCACTTCCTGCCACGGATCCCTGCACAGTTCCTTATTGTTTCGGAGACTTTATTATTGGCAACCAGAAACATCTTAATTGATTCAGAGGAAAAGCAACTCATCAGCAGGAGCCTGTGTACTTTTTTCCAGCTGCCATTGTTATTGACGCCCATTGCCTCATCTGGGGTATAATTTCCAGTGCTGAGTCTCAGTGCAATAAACCCTGTTGACTTTGCTTGTTTGGAGTATGGTTCCAGAGTCATCCTTATATGCAGAAGTGCCTCACACTGCATGGAAGGGGATCTCAGACACCACCGTGAATTTAGAACAGTAGATTATGGCTTTCCTGTTGTTACTTTTATAATCATGGCAGCTACCTTAACGTTGCTCAGCTTCCATTTCCTTTTCAGTGAACTGCTAATCTACCTTAGTGGGCTGCCACACAGATTAAATGAAATGATTGCAATAGTCCATTTCCAGTTTTGGGTGTTTTACTGCTGACAGCTTTGACGTTTAACCACTCCCTGTTTTCTTTGTGTCTCACATCTGGAAAAACTGATAAGAAAGTACAGTGCTCCTTCTTAGGCTGCTGATAGGAGGCTGGACAGGGCCCTGTCTACACATGGAAACTCTGACCCTGCCTGTTGGAATCACTTGAAGAAGTCTACATCAGTGCATTCTTCTTGCACTTTCAAGACATCTTCAGATCCTCTTTGTATGTGTCTGGGTCTGTCCCACTCTGAATCATGTTGTGAATTACACGTTTTCAAATATTCTTCGTATGTATGTGGGGCACTATTATTCTGGATATCAAACCAATTTTTGAGTTATGGTCCACCCTGTTCCTATGACATAGACATGGCAACAGCATGTGCAGGCTGACTACAGTTATTTTAAAACAGTATATGTTAGTGCCTGTTTATAGAGGTCAGAGGTCAACCCCAAGTAGTGTTCCTCAGGAGCCATCCACCTTGTTTCTGGGGAAGGGTCTCTCATTGACCTTGAACTCACCAAGTAGGCTAGGCTGGCTGATCAGTGAGCTAAGCAGATTTAACTCTTGCCTCTTTTCCAGTGTTGGGATTATTAGCTCATTCTACTGGGTCATTACATGGGTGCTGGGGACTGAACTTTGGTCGACATACTTACATGACAAGTGCCTTACACCTGAGCCATCTCTCAAGCCCCATTATATTAAATGTGAAGGTTGCTCTCAAAGAGGCATCAACATGGGAAATAAGAAGATGAGTTCTTTGTCTTCATCCCACCTCTAACAACCGTGTTTCTACCATTCATGTTCCATCTCTCTTTACTCCTCCAGACTCCCTTTTAGATAAAAAACAAATTCTAGAACACTCACCTAGAAGTACTTTAGTACATTTTTAATAGAATTTTCTTACCTTGTTTTAGATTTTTTATTCTCTATAATACATACGATATATATACACACATACATATATACACACACATATATAGATAAACACACATAGTGGAACGATGACTATAACCAAACAAATCAACATATCCACCACCTCATACTTTTAATTTTTTTAGTAAGAAAACATAAAATCTATTTTTTTCCAGTATATAATACAGAATTTTTTATATATGCCTGTTATGGGCTATTATTCAGCTGTTAAAAAGATATTCTGCTATTTATGACATCATATATAAAATTAGAGGACATTACTCTTCTTATTTTCTTTTTGAAAATTTTCATCAAACCATGATCATAGACCAAAATTTCTATAACTCTTCAATATCAAATATTCAGGCACTGTCAAGATTTCCTCAGTTTCCTTCAAAGTATCTTTTATGATCAGATGTCCAATTATAATTCAGTGAAAGTCCATATGTCTTCAGCCTTCTACATAGTTACCTAACATTTTTCTTCTTAACTTGTTGATTTCATCTCTTTTTGTCTTTTTGCGCTGATCAGAGGAGGATACCTTACCCCTAGAACTGGAATTAGAGATGATTGTGAGCCCACCTGTGGGTGTTGGGAACCTGAATGGGGGTCCTTTGCAAGAGCAGTAAGTGCTCTTACCTGCTGAATCATGCCTCTAGCCCCTTCCTTTTGCTTTTTCTTAAAAAGAAGAAAAGTAAAAACCGAGTTGAAAGTTCTTGGATTTTCCTAAGTGAATTCTCCGAAGACTATACTGAGTAGGAACATGTACTGACATGACTAAATGATAACTCAATAGAGATGGCCTTAAAAAGAAAAGAAGATGGATTAACAAAGCTGAATTATCTTTATCCAGGGGATTTACACAGTAACTGCAGACGTAAGATGTGTTTATGTGCTTAGATCCTTATTTTTTATCAGTCTTTATGAAAAGGAGTCTTTAGACTCTTTTAAGCCAGTCTTTAGTTTAATTCAAAGAAAATGATATGTGAATTTTTCTTAGTCATTACAAAATCCACATGATTTATGATTCAATCCTTAAACAAATTATTTCTTTGAAACAGCATACGGTTTTAATGCTAATCTGTGGGGACATAGAATATATATCTATGAGTTCTCCAGGCTGTGTATTTTGCTATCATGGCAGAAATGGTATATAGTTGGCCCTCTGTATTCACGGGCTCTGCATCAGCAGAGTTAAGCTCCAATTGGCTATGGGAATAAAACTGTATCTGTACCGAACACATGCAGACTGAATCCTGTCATTAGTCCTTAATGATGTAATGTAGAGTCTACGCATATAACACTCTCGGCATGTTAGGCATCTTTAATAACAGAGACAGTTCTATAAGAAGAATGGAGCAGGAAGCATGGAATGATCACACTTTTTTTTTTTTTTAAAGAAAGGAACTGAGTGTCTACAGGTCTCTTATCCTCATGAGTTTCAGAACCAATCTCATGGTACTGAGGCATGCCTGTACTTGAATTTTATTTTTTGTTTTATTTTTATCTTATTTTTTTTCTTTTTTTGAGACAGGTTCTCATGCATCTCAAGATGGCCTATGTTGCTACAAATAGCATTGAACTCTTGCCTCTAGCTCTCAAATACTGAGATTACAAGTGGACACCACTATGTTTGACTCTAATTTTTTTTTTTTTTTTTTTGGTAAAATTCAAGAAAACCGCAAAGAATCCTTATGAAGTTGACTGACTCAGGGATTCTCTTTTCCTTAGTTGCCTGTAGAACTGCCATTTCTCTGAAAGATGCAAACTTTGGTCTTAAGGACAAATGGCATTGTTCTGATCTTGTAGTTGGTTGAGAACCAGCATGTGCACTTCACTACTAAGGATAAGTACAAAAGGAAGAATGGAAAAACAAATGAGAATTTATTTGTAGCTCAGGACAAAACTTGGAAAAAAATCAGTTTTTGTTCTCTCACACAGAATTATTGAAAAACTGATGACAGTGTAGCATTAAAACTTGTATGCACAAAACACATATACATTTCCCCATTACTTTCCCACATGATGCATGTGGCTGCTGAGTATATATGAGGGTCAGGGATGCCAGATTTACCAGGATCATACAGAGGCTGCTGTTTCAGATGATCTGAAAAATTTCAGTGATCACACACATAGATCTGAGAGACCCAAAGACACACAGCTGTGGCTTTAGAACCCAGCTCCATTTACCATCTGTCTGTTAGCACCGTGAATCTTGGCTGAGAAGGTTGCTTTCAGATCTGGGAATTCCATCTTCTTTTTCCAAGCACCCTGGGCTGGGGTTTTCCAGAGGATTAATGGAACCTAGGAGAAATAATGCTTTTTCCCTCTCATATTTGGGGCAACATGAGGGGAGGTTTTCACCTTAATGCTAGTTGTGGGGTCTTCTATATGCCTGCAACTCCATGGTAGAGACATCAGGCACACATCTTCCATTACAACAATTTAAGTAGATGCTCAAGAAATTTCACATTCAAATAGGGTCACTATTGAATCCGATGGTGGTGGGTGGGGGGAGGAGGAAACTGTATTTTTTCTGGCTAATACAGCATTTCTAGATGCTCATCAAGCTGTTAAAAAATGTGAAATGATGACTCATTTGGGAGCCCCTCCCGGCCCCTCTCCCTGTCCCAATTTGCCTGCGGGTTGAAGGAATGTATACTGACTTGAGTTAAAGAAGAAACTTGTGGTTTCCATTATAGTCTGTAAACACCGATTTCTGAAAGCCTCAAGCGTGCTATCATCTCCCGCCCCACACATGCTTTATATACAATCCATCTTGGAAAAGAGCTTGGGAGAGCACTGTGTTTACTACTCCAGAGCAACCCAACAAATGGGGCCTGATCTGCCCTGGGGGTTGCTTCACAGCAAAGTGGAGGGCCTTTCTGATGTCTTTTAAACCAAAGCTTCAAGAGAGAAAACAAGGCCAATTCTTTGGAAAGACCGTGCTTTCTTGTGCCTGCAGTAGCCCCTGGCCACCCTTCACCAACAACAGAGCTCTCTAAAAACACCTTTCCTCAGGCCCACCAGAAATGCTTTCAGTTTCTCATTTGGACTTTATGCTTAAGTCTTGTCCTTAAAGTTATTAGAAAAGGGGAGGAATATGCTGCCGTTTTGATTTAAGACAGTTTCAGTGGTGCAGGGATGGGGCAGAATGCAAGCGATCCTAGAAATTCTTTTGGTAGTACACAATTCATTTAAAGATCACTTGGAGGCAGAGAGTAGACAGCATCCTGGGTTTGCCTGGTACTCAGACCATGGCTGATAAGAAGAACTAAGCACACCCCACCTTCTTCAGGAAGCAAGAATTGTGCCTGTAGAATAGATGGGAAAGTTTAGGATGCAAGCTCATTCTGTTTGAGTTTGTTTTCTGGCTTTGACGTTTCCTGGCACTGTGACCTAGGGCACTATAATTTCAATTTATGATTTAACATGGAGAAAAATTACTTGGGGGTTTTCTTTGGATTATGACACAACAGGTGTGAGGAGGGTGTGACTCTGCCTAGGCAGTTCACCCTCAAACCTCACTGGGTTGTCGACGTTTGTAGGGCTCTTCACCAATGAAAGCCTCAGTTTCCTAGTCAGTCCGAGTATGTTCAGAATGGTGCCAACCTTTTGGAACTGTTTGTGGGACTCATGGCACTGGTAAGCATGCTGGTATGGGCCCTGGCCTGGAGAAGGCAATGCTGGAAGTGGGTGTGAGATCCTGGACTAATAGCAACAGAAGTCATCTGAGGGAGGACCTGGTTTTAATGCCTGGTTCTGCAGGAAAAGGGACCAAAGTGTGTGTGTTGCTCAGGAAGCTACTGTGACATCATCTGCTCTTCTACATAGAGATGCAATGGACAAGGGCATGGGTTATACATTGGGTGGGTATGCCCTGACTAGCTAGCAACATCTGACCTCTGTTTTGATTTGAGTCATTGGCGCAAATATTTCATTTTGCAGCTCTTCCTCTATAGTATCATGTATATGATTTACTTTCATTCTTTTATAGGTTAAGAATATCCTATTGCTAGCCATTTTAACATCTTCCATTCCAAAGACACTAGAGCAAGGTTTCTGATTTCTTTCACTTCTAGGTGAAAGCATTTGCTTTTCCTGATGTCCATCCTCCTGCCCCTCTTAATGCCTAGGCTAGTTCTAACTCTTCTCAGCTTTTAAGACTATTCAGCAGGGATGATTGTCATCATTAATCAAACAACATGCACAGTAAGTGCCTTTAAAGAGTACCTTTTTGTTCACCCCGTGCTGCAGTACTAGGGATTGTGCTAATGACATAATGAAAGTACTAATGAAAAACATGACTCCCGTGGTCCTGGAGTTTAGTGAGTGGCCCATGAGAAAGGCTTGAGGCCACAGCTTGCTTACTAACAACTCAGTATTCTTTGCTAGGAAGCAGTCCTCACTGTCTGCTTCTCTTTGCAGAGACTGGTGACATAAGGTTGTTGAAAAGGCCTCCACATGGCTCAACTTGAAGAGGTCAAAGCTTATGAGGTCTCCCATTTTCAAGGGTTGGGTTTGCTCTTACCCGGTTTCAGCTGTCGGAGATGGTTGTCTGTGAATGTGATGCTAATGTTGTTGGAGCCCTCACCCCAGGCATGTTTGTACAACTCAGCACAAAGAGACAGCTTATTCTCTGACCCAAGACTATATTGCACATGGCTGCCTGTTTCCTCTAAACATGAGAGGAGACAACAGATGGCTGACTTGAACAGCTCCTGAGACGTCTTCTGGAGTGAGAAAAAGTTTGGCTGGAAAAAAAAATATGGGTCAGTAGCTTCTTCTTAGCATACAAGGGGCACCCCCTCCACAAGAAGTAAATGATGAGAGAGGGAAGCGGTGGGCTGTCCTGTTCTAGACTCACCAGGAAAGAATTCATAAAACTTATGCTTTCAGAGAAAGCCACAGGATGGAAGGGCAAAGATGTGAGGGATAGCATGACTTCCAGAACTGAGTGTGAGAAGAGGTAACTTCATGTTCTCATTTTTTTACTTTTCATCAGACTAGCTTCCCTGACCCAACACAGGGTATACCTCTCTTGTCATCATTGGGGTATGTTCTGAGACCCACAGTGCATGGCTGAACCTGTAGGTAATACTGACTGAGTTCTGGTTGTACTATGTTTCCTTTTCTGTACACGCAGACCTATATGAGTCCTATTGAAAAATTTGACACAGTAGGAGATTAACAATTATAATAATTGTACTATACTCTCTAATAGGTATTCAAAATTTATAAATTATTTATTTCTGGACTTTCCCATTTAATATTTCAGACTACAGTGGACCACAGATAACAAATCTTGGAAAACAAAACTCGTGCCCTGGATTCCTGAGAAATCACATCAACAAGCCCCCACTACCCTATAGGAGGGTGAAACACAGAAGCGAGCCATCAGAGGTACTACCATGGAACAGTTCCCTGGGGAGCCACCATGCTGTATGACAAACTCACTCAAGAGCAGTATAGCCCATTCAGTAACATGGGAATGCCTGTATTTGAATTAATACTTGATTTTACTTTCAACATTTCTAACAACAAAGCTGACTTTTCCAGTGCACAGCCATATGTGACTACTTAGTATTTGGCTATATTTCCTTCACCAGGGGTTAACCATGTACCCATTCGTCTATCGATCCATCCATACTTCTACATCTTTCTGCAATTACTGTATTAACCCACTATATTTTGGAATAATTTGTTATGTTAAGAGCTCCTTGTTATGGTATGTAACTGATGCAAGGAACTCAGAAAAGATTAGTTAGGGTTACTAAGGAAAAGGTTTTGAGAAAAATAATTGATTTTAAATTCCTTACTTGGTAGTATCTTCTAACTAATGGGCACTGGTAGATTCCACATTTCTGAAAAGATATACATTAGTTGTTATGAAATGACTTGTGGTTTACAGAAACCTGGGAAATGGCAAAGATGCCAGGGATAGCATGACTATCAGAACTGAGTGTGAACAGGGGTACCTTCATCTTCTGATTCTTAACTTTTCATAATGATATCATTTCCTTGTGCCCTATGACTGATTTCTTAGAAAGCAGAAACATTTAGAAATTTTTACTGGAGAAGAAGGTAGGAAGCAGGTGTCCATGGGCTTTTGGAAGAGGGATACTCCTTATACATGTTGCTACTTCTGTGATATCCAAGTGTCTCATACACAGCATGCTCATTTTTATGTCACTGTCACTTGGAAAGAAACTTACATGCTTTGATACTAACTCTCAGAGAGTTCCTGACCTACAGCCCAATGTCTGTTTAAAGTCAGTTCCAAAGCTCTTTGTATCATAGATCAACTCTCTTTTTTGATATGCATACATGCACACATGTACATATAAATAGAAGGTTGGGGGGGGGGGGAAGAAATATGGAGGCTAGGCATGAAGGAACCCAAATATAAACTACTACTTGTCTGAGCCAGAACAGTTGAGAGTCCACCATCCTGAGATATATAGAAAGACCCTGTCCTCAAACAGATACATTAAAATTAAAACAAGAAAGAGAGAGAGGAAGGAAGGAAAGGATAAAAGAAGAGAAAAGAGGCAGGACATTGCTTATGTGATAAGTGATCAATTTATTCTGACCTTATTGTTTCTATCCAAAATCATTATTTTATCTCCGTCCAAATATCTGACTCTGTGCTGCGTGCATTGAGTGACTCCCATCTCAGAAGAAAGCCTCTGCCTGAGAAACTTACAGTCAAGTCAGTGTGGTGAGACACAGTGCAAAATTCTCTGGAATCGCCATCACAGACTTACAACCCACATGTGGCAGATAGTTCCATTAACTGGAGCTTACCCAACTGCCAACATCTTGCTTCAAGGGTATGCTGTATGCCATTCTCTGCCAACCCATGGAACGTGTTTGGTTTATAAGTGCCACTTACAGGACCTGGGAATCAATATCTCAAGGCATGTTCAGTCAGTGAGAGATGCAATATAGCGAATAGGCACATCAGACGCTCACCTGAAAGTGTCACAGAATTAGGAGATTTTCTGACTTCTTTTGCTTTGCTGTTTGAGATGAGGTCTCCTATTGTAGTTTAGCCTAGGAACTCACCATGTAGCCCAGGGTAGCTTCAAACTTGCCAACTCCTGCCTCAATCTCTAAGTACTTGGATTTTAGACATGTACCATCATGTCTATCTTTCTCCTTCCTCACAGTGTGTCCCGTGGAACAAAGATTTAGTGTTATCTACAGCAACCCCAATAATATTGAATTCATTTGCGCTAGCTCTTCCTTTTTCCTTATTCCACTCTTCCTGTTCTCTCATTCCTAGTTCCAGGGCTGCTTCTCAAACAAGCTACCTAAGTCCACATCTTGTCTAAGGCTCTGTGTTTCCAAGGCTCATGTGAAGATGAAATATATTCACTTAAAGTATAATAGCATAATATAACACTATAAAGCAACATGAAGTGAGAGACTTCCATTATGTGTACATAAGCACACATATAGTTATAAAATAAGCAGATCATACATGATATGGGGGTTTGGGGGCAGGAAAGCACCAAATGCTTGGATTTCTGGAATTGAGCCATTACATGAGATTATGATTTCAATACATGGTTAAATGGAATCCTGGGCATGAAATCTATGGGAGGCAAAATTTTCTGGAATTCTTTAAACCTCTGTATTTTTATTCCCTCCTTCTATACTAAATGTCAGCCATTAGCAGTGCTTAAGTATCCAGTGGAAACTTTAACCACCAAGTCCCTACTGTGAAATAATGACTTGTTGATGGCTAATACTATTTGAAACCCAAGTTGTCCATTTTTTTCTGCCTTTGGTTGTGGCATCATTTTATTAAGGTTGGCCCTTTATATTTTCAGGAAGATCATGTAGCTCTGTTCCCTGGTAGGGCGCTTATAAACATTTCCCATGCCAACTTCTATAAAAGTCCTGGGAACAAGTAGAATAGGAGAGCCAGGGTTGGTTTGTGATTGAACTTGTCAGTCAAGGAGAAGTGCAAATGCCATGTGGTTGGTGTTTAAATCAAGACCAGATGATCAACAGTATTTGGTGGGTCTTGGTTGTTCTCCAGTTGTCTAATGCTCTGAAGTTTGACGAAAAGGGCAGATATTTTTGCCACATTCAAATGCTGGCACTTGAGCCACTTGCCTTGATTTCCATGGATAGAGAGCCAGTTCTGAGACATGACTCACAGAGGAGATGCTAGGGAAGGGCTTGAAAGAAAGTGGTCCCCTTGGACTGGTGATTAGATTTGAGAAAGGACATAGGGCAGATGTGTGTGTGTGTGTGTGTGTGTGTGTGTGTGTGTGTGTGTGTGTGTGTGTGTGTGTGTGTGAGTGTGTGTGTGTGTGTGTGTGTGTGTTGGATCAAGCTGTGATTTACAATATTGGGCACAGTTTTGTTTTAAGCAGGTAGCTCTGTTTCTAGGACTAAATTCTCTCTCACTCTCTATCAGCATTGTACCATAAAGACACAGAAGTGATGGAGGAAAAAAGAGGGAGGAAATTCATAAGGGAAAGCAATTAACTGCATATCGCAGTTAGCATAAACAAAATGTAAACCTTGAGTACCAGGCAGCCACAGGCAGATGAAAGCAGACAGCATGAGACTGCTCCTCAGTCCCCCAGCTGCACAAGCCTTTGTGACTGCATTTGAAAGCTCCACATATTAACTATTTTGCTCTTTTCAAAGTTTATAACCTTTTCCCTTTTTGTTCAGCTGTGTTCTAATGATATTTTTTTCTATTAAAGAGGATCAGTTTATGAGAACAGGATGTTTGTATTAAATATTAAATCGTTAGGGCTTCTTCCTGAAGGTCTCAGCTTGGCTTCAGTTTTGATGGAAATAGACAAACGTACATTCCTGTAGAACTACAGAGAGTACAAAGAGTTTGTCAAATCTTGATAGTGTAACTCGGCATTGGGCCAAGAACAGAATAATTGGTTAATGTTCCCATAGCGCTTTGAAGATGCAAAGTTCTGTGTAAGTTCTGAGTGATACTGTGAGACAATCTAGCCTTGAAGGTCTGATCCTAGGGATCAGGAGACAGACTGTTCCCCAATTGTCTTTCGAGGAGCAAAGACCCTGGCTTGTGTTGATGAGCTAGATTTTCTGTGGAAGCTCTAGGAATTCTGGAAGCTAGCCCTTAATTCCAGCCCTTTCTTGGATCTTAATTATACACTCAGCTGCATATGGGAGAAAATCAATGTCATCTTTGGCCTTCAGAGGCCATGTATTATCCTTGAAGCTGTCCTTCATTTCATGTGCAAACATTCTGGGGTTAGCAGGTGGATGCTTGAGAAAATAGGCAAATATATCATGGTAGGATTTTTCAACTCCTTTGAAGAAAGTCAATACAGTGTTAAAAGTGTAAAACACATGCAATAGAAAAATAGATGGTTGAATACTAGGGATAGAAAGAAAGATTTAAAATGAAATCTGGGGAATGGTAAAGGTCTGGACTCAACCAAAGTAAGGATGTATAAAACACCATATAGTATTGTGGGATATTTGTACCATGTGTGAAGATGTATTGCTGTGAGTGGTGTAATAAAGAGCTGAATGGCCAATAACTAGGCAGGAGAGGATAGACAGAACTTCCAGGGTGAGAGAGGAAGAGGAGGAGGAATCTAGGCACATGAATTTTGCCAGCAGACTTGGAGCAAGTCAGACATGCATTACTGAGGAGAGGTAATCCAGCCACATGGCAGATTGTAGATTAAAAATTAAGTTATAAGAGCTAGTTGGAAAAAAGCCTAAGGTAAGGCCAAGCTTTCATAATTAACAATAAGTCTCCATGTAATTATTTGGGGGCTGGTGATGCAAAGATAGTCCCACAAGAAAGCTTACTACAATATAAGCACCCTCCTATTTGTAATCTAACTGAAAAGAAGTATATTTTATTGTTACTAATTTCTGTCTTTCTTTATTTTATTTTATTTTTTCAGTTTAATAAGGCTATCCTACATGAATCTGTAAAACTGGTCCTAGAAGTCACACTTTTTTTAAAAAAAAAAGTTTATTGATTCTTTGTGAATTTCACATTGTGCATTCTGTTCCCACTTATCTCCCAGTCCTCTTGTACCTGCCCTTTGCCCTTGCAACCTAGCCTCCAAATCAAAACCCAGTTGAAAAGAAAACCCCAAAACCAAACCCAACCAACCAAACAGCAAAGCAAAACACAAAACCAAAACCAAAGGAGGAGAATATTGTTGTGGAAGCTGTAGTGTGGCCTGTTGAATCACACAGTTTACCCTTCCATCCACTGAATCTATGAACTGTTGGAGCATGTGAAGGGGACCAATCTCCAGATCCAAAGCAGCAGAATCTCCATGACACAGGGCAACAACAGGGTATCCAAGAGGAACCCCAGTGAGGACCCATTATCAGTGGTGTAGCACAAACCAGAAGCTCGGAGCCAGACCAATGACCAGGCAATGAACACTTGCAAGTAAAGAAGTCACAGTGTTTAAAACCAAAATCTTAGTGTCAGGTGTGGAGTCCCTTCCTGGGAGTTATTAGGCAGGGAGCCTCCATAGGCTTCTAAACCAATATTGGCTATTACTCACTACTTGATTGTCCACAGCAACACGATACCAAGTTCCTATTCCTGCAGACACAGGCACAGAAATCCAACTGAGACTAAGTTGGTAGCTTCCTCTCTGCTGACTAGTATTCATAGTGCATGAAGGTGCCTTGCAAGCTGTTGAGGTAGAAGCTAGCCACCAACAATGTAATCCAGCTGTGGATTCTATGTGCTCCAGTATTGACCTGCCACTGAATTATTAGTAGCATGAATGTTGCAGGGATAGGCAATCATTTCCTGATGGAATCTGTAACCTGTTGCCTGATAGAGAGCACATGCCTAGTACTGTAAACCTGGTCAAAAGGTTAGAGAGGTCATGAGCCCCATGAGATAATCAACTACTGATGTTTTACATGTGATTCAAATTTACATGTAAATTTACGTGATGATTTACATGTGATTGAATGGTCTTTTAAAGGCTTATGTTAATACCCATAGTCTGGTGCCCCTCTCAGCCTTAGTTAAGAGTAGCAAGCTCCTTTTATCAGTGGATAATGGCTGAAGCAGACTAATAACTCAACCAGGTGCTAAGAACATAGGATGGCTGCATGCTTAGCCCCCAATGGGACATGTTTATCACTCACTCTGAGGCTTATAAAACACTGCAGAAGAGAAGAGAGGACTGCAAGACGTGGATGATATGGAGGAGTATTATAAAATGCTTTATTGTGGACATCACATGTCTGTTGCAGTCACGAACACACAGCAACTATGACCACTTATCTATACAAGACCTGCACACAGAAAAAAAGACATGGGGTTAGAGCAGGGGAGGGGTACCAGTTGAAGAGAAAAAGGAGTTTATCAGGCATGGAAGGGAGGTAAGATAGGAAGGGGTGATCACAATACATCCTGTACAAGTAGGAAACCATATAAAATAGAATAGGACTAAAAATCATATACATGAATGAAAAATTCATAATGACAGATATAAATTATTATATATCACTAATATATGTGAATAAAAGCTTTTAAAACTGAAAGTAATATGGCAAAATGAGTTTGAGGAACATATATTCCTTCCTTTTAAGATTATTGTTTCCATTACAGTCTGCCAAGTAGTTTAGAAAATGTATTTCAGGGACTGAACTTGACAAGGACTGCGTGAGCTGAGGACAAGGAAAAGGAAAGAGTTAAAGATGAAGAGGCAGGAAGCCATCACCATGCCCAGGCCTGGACAACAAAGCTGGAAGGCAGCTGCTGGCCCTCAGGGGCTGCATGGAGTTCTGATCCCAGGCAAGGCCCCACAGGAGGGGCCAGAGCCACAGAGAAGATGCAGCTATGTCCAAGAAGCCACTCAAAGCAGAGGGACAGGAAGGCATACCCTAGGACTAAGAAAGATTCTTCTTGCTCTTGACTTGGTTTCTAGGCATCTAAATGACTTGTGAAAACAGAGACCAAGTGACAAAGGAATATGGAGAATATAGTCTGTGTGGATCAGTAATGTGGTATGGTTAGAAGGGTCTAGACCTGAGCCAGGTGGACAGGCACATGCATGATTCATGCAGGGAAAGCCCTGCCACCAAGAAGTCTCTTACCACATCTCTACTGGGATCAGGCACCATTATTTAACTACAGTATATTTTCCCCCTTTTATTTATATTGGTCCTGAATTTACATCTTACATGGATTTCAAACTCCCTCTCAAGCCATTAATTTTGCAGTATTATAGCTTGGTGGTGTTATACTGGGTTGAAAAGGGATATATAACAAGGGATATGGAGACTTAGACTTATGACTTCTTTGAATGAATGCATTTCTTCTTTCTTTACCCACCATGCATAGAAAAAGGTAAGGCACTGTGATACTTACATGGGAGTGAGTCCTGGCTAGGGGGAAAGATGTGGCACTCTTGCATTGGATCACACTGACAAATTGATGGAGAACAACTGTCCTCCTCGGGGAACTGAAATAAATGCTGTCAATAGAACTTTTATTCTGCAAGTGAGTATGAGTGACATATGTGAAAATTACAACCAAGAGTGAATTATTGGTCTTAAGTGTTATACTATCTATACCTAGTTTGTGATTTCAGTTATCTCAAACTACGTGAAAGGTAACTACCACCTCTTCTATACTCTGAGACTCCTGTCTTAATGATTGGTCCTTCCTCATACTATTGCTATTTCCTCTGGGTCTGGTCAAGGCCTTCTCCTAGGTGTATCTTAAGTGTTTCACAGAAGCAAACATGCTAAGAATATGCTGCTAATAATTTATACACATATGCATGCATTTTTGACATGTTGTGCACTCTTTATGAATCTTTTCTAGTGTATATATAAACATATGCATTGTGTGTATTTGCTTACATTATACTAGGAGTGGGGTTATTATCAAGCACAGACTGGGGCCTTGGGGAGAAATTTATCTCAAACTTTTCTTGCCATATGTCTCTTAGAAAAGGATCTTTTTTGAATGTGCTGTCCCAAGTTAGGCCTAGAAACTAGACATCAGTGGTTAGTGTACCATGCCAAGGAGGTCTTCAGAAAGTAGGCATTAAGGAAGTGCGTTGACTCATAGGGAGTTATTAACAAGTTAGCCCCAAATTTAGGAGGTAGACTTAGGTGCATCTTGCTCAAAACCCTGATACAGAATCCTCTGGCTACTGTTGTCCAACCTTAATTAGTAGTATCAGAAGAACACTACTAACCATCCACAGCAAGATTCCAAGAGTCATTCCTTTTCATCCCTGGGCTCTGTCTTTGTCAGAGAATCCACACATTCAACAAGGCCAGTCTCTGAAAATGGAACACTGAACATCTCACCCATTTTGACAAGCAATGTGGGTAATTTAGAACTTGATGGTGAAATACTTAATATGTGGGATTATGTGTAGCTAGAGTTTTCCTGCCTGGCCCACAGTCAGGACAAATCTCTCTCACCTGCCAGTCCCACAGCCGCTCAGAACTGACCAAGTAAACACAGAGACTTATATTGGTTACAAACTGTATGGCCGTGGCAGGCTTCTTGCTAACTAGTTCTTCTATCTTAAATTAACCCATTTCTATAAATCTATACCTTGTCACGTGGCTCGTGGCTTACCGGCATCTTCACATGCTGTTTGTCATCATGGCGGCTGTCAGTGTCTCTCTCTCATCCTTCCACTTCCCAGCTTTATTCTCCTCCTTGTCCCGCCTATACTTCCTGCCTGGCCACGGGCCAATCAGTGATTTATTTACTGACCAATCAGCAACACACTTGACATACAGACAATCCCACAGCAATTATGTGTGGCTTTTTTCTTCTCTGAAGATGACTTTCCCAATTTCCCCTCTTTGGGTCTGGATACACTGCCGCTATTTGAATCAACTCTTCCATTTAGTGGTTAGTCTGACTGCCTGAAAAGATATTATCTCTGTAGTCTAAATCTTAAACTTCTTCATTAACCATAATCTACATTTCTTCCATTTTTGCTCAGCTCTTTCCCTGTCCAGTCTTTTTCTGCTTCTCTTCAGTCGACATGAGCCAGGAAGCTGCATCCCTATTCAGCATGACTCTCTTCTGCTTTAGGAGATAGTATCGGTTTATGCCAAACTCAAATCCACAAGCTCATTGCATACAATAGTGGATGGCTTATTATAAATGGACTAGTCAGCTGTTTTGTAGACTTCTCCCAACTTCTAGTCTCTAGATTTAGAATTCAATTCAATATTGCATAATCAAATATATTATAAGGTGATAAGGTGATAGGGAAAGTGAAGGAAATTATGATTATGATTTTATCTTGAATTAAAAACCAAACTACCCAGCAAATGAAAGCTCTCTGGAGGTGACATTAATGAAGTCTCCCATGTTTGTTTTGAATTTTGTATCTTGAGCCTGCTGCTCTGGCCTTCTAGATAGAATCACTCTAGTTGGGATGGTTGATGGAGATACTATAGACCATGAGAGAGGTCTGTTCTTGAGATACTGCCAGCCAGACTAGAGTCAGGAAATCCCCGGGAATCTTATGATAAATGTGGAGACTCCCAGCCACATTTCAGTCTTGGAAGTCGGAATAAAACTTAGACTAGGCTGAGACAGTTGATTGGCTTGATCTGTTTTGGAGGCATCCAGGCAGTGGGACTGGGTCCTGTACTCAGTGCATGAGTTAGCTGTTTGAAACCTGGGGCTTATACAGGGACACTTGGCTCAGCCTGGGAGGAGGGGACTGGACCTGCCTGGACTGAATCCACCAGGTTGAACTCAATCCTCAGGGGAGTCTTTGCCCTGGAGGAGATGAGAATGGGGGGGCAGGAGGGGGGAGAACAAGGGAATCCGTGGCTGATATGTAGAATTAAATTAAATTATAAAATAAATAAAAAACAAAACAAAAGAAACTTAGACTGGGATGTAGATCTGGGGTAAACCTTTCAACAGACTTGTGGTCTCATGGTCACCCACCCTGCATCAGAGGAGTTGCCTGTGACATCCAGTCCTGGTTACCTAAGCCCTTTGAAGACCAAATCACAGTGCTCTTCAGCTTGTCGAATGGACCACTCCTAGAAGGCAGGCTCTGGCTATGTTGGACAATGGAAAGGAGAAAGTGTCAGCTTGGTATTTTTCCAAAGCCAGTTGGGAAGCCATTTGCTGTGGCTAAAATCCCTACTGGAACAAAGGGGAAAAATCCTGCCACTTGCTATTCACTTTAGCAGTCCTGGCACAGCCTGAAAGCCTGATGGTGGTGTCACCAGCATCCCAAGCCACACACACTTAATGAATCTTTGTGAACAAAAATACTCCCAGGAATCAGTGAATTGTAGAAAGCATAGACCTGGAAAACTTCCAATGGTCCTTTGAGAATTTTGTGATTTCTGTTTGGCTGGTGAATGATAAATTGCTTCTGTAGAGGGTGATCTAGTTAACCATACTTACAGTATAGACTGTATCATTTGTGCAGTATTACAATTCTACAATACTTTCCTCCAGTTAATTTCTCCAAATCTGTTATGTAAGTCCTCACATTCTCAAATTGCTCTGCTCAGAACCTCTTCAGACCGAAGAGAGATGAAGTTAGTCAGTGAGGTCAGCAGACTCATTTGAAATTCAGAGTACCCCACCAACTGTTTGGCAACATTTATTTTCTGTGGCTGTGTGGTCTAGATCCACATTTGCTTGCTGTAGACCATATTTATCTCCCAGATGATGCTCTGTGTCTGATCCTGTAGTCCCCTCTCTCCTCAGAGTTATAGCTCTTTGTTCCTACTGGCCAACCAGAAAGCATCTGCAGCTGCTGCTGGGTTTCCATTGGATCACCTAAATTAGATCAGGTTTGCATATCCAGGGTAATCTCTGTTTTCATTGGTTCAGCTCAGCTGCTAGAGATCTATCTGCAAAATTCTTTTTGCTCTATAATGTAACACAACTATGGGTTTGACAGCCTGTGATATTGCTGAGTCTGTATTTAAGGAGAATGCTATAGAACATGCACACCAGGGATAATTAGGCACAATGGAATTCTGACTGCCTCCGAGATGTTTGTGTGTGTGTGTGTGTGTGTGTGTGTGTGTGTGTGTGTGTGTGTGTGTGAGTGTGTGTGTGTATCACCTATAATTTATGTTTGTATAAATTATAGGACCATAGATAAGTATAAAGTAGTATTTTCCTAGTTTTATTTTGTTACTCTTTCACACTATTGTTTACATATATTTTCAGTTTTGAACTTAAAAGTACTCTCAGGAGGAAAATTTAATTCCATTAATAACATCCATCACAACATAGAAGGTAAGAAATAATATAAACTCAAGAGCAATAGAACATTATGAAATTGAATCTATTGTCTGAATTTGACGTCTGTGTCTAATGTGTGCTTCTCTTGGGTTAAAAAGGGAAGGTAATTGGTGTTTAGAGAGGGTGTAAGATATTCTAACTCCAAATCAAGTCTCTCTTTTTATATAATTAGTGGCTGAGAAAAATACAGAGTCATTATCACTTTCTTACCATGTTATTTTTGTTCTTATGCTGCATGATTGCCACATAGCTAAGACCTACACTTTGAAAAACACCAGGATTCATGACGATCTTTAAATTGATATGTTTTAGCCATAGTAGGATAGCACAGGGGTCTTATGCATTACTTTATGGTGTTAGACTCTTTGAAACTCTTTTCTTCCCTCCTATGTAAAGTATCCATGCTAATTATTTAAATATTCTGACAACACCAGAAATAATTTTCAATCACTCTTCTAATATCTCCAGGATCTTTGATTAAATGAAATTAGAAATATAGATTGACCATCTCTAATCTGAAAATTGAAATTTGAAAGCCTGTAAAATTGAAAAAATTTTGAAAGTCAACTTTTCACTTCAGAAATGGTTGTAATGTGATGAGTTACAACCAAAATGCACCAAAAACTTTGTGTATAAGATTATCTTAAAGTGCGTTATAAGGTGGATACAAAGCATAAATATATTTTGTCATCACAAGTGGGTCTTTAACCAACATATGTCATTATATATATGAAAATATTCTTAATTACAAAACCTGGAGCACTCACCTCCTAGGTATTTTGGATAAGGGATACTAAACCCAAATTAAGTATTCTTAAACTATTTATTAGATTGGGTAGTTGATTACCTAATAAGGAGTAGCTCTGTTGAGGGATTAGGATGTAGGAGGATGCAAAGAGAGCTATAAAAGCAATGCCATCTGAACAGAACAGTGTCTCAAACAAGACAAGCCTTAGAATGGCCACAGGGATTCTGGGCAATACAGCATAAGGAACTGCTGGTGGTATAGGAATCTTCACACATTGGGTTGATATGCCAACAAACAGGTTTAGGAAGCACCAGAAACCATTTACTTGCCTTTTGATAGGGCAGAGCCTAGCATTTCATGGCATATACAGTAACTTTCTATGGCTGCTTTAGGTCCATAACAACCACCACTCACTTGATCTGAACCCCATAGATCTTTCCTGACTTACTGCTATGTATGAGGAGATGGCAAAATGGGAAGACCAGAGGGAAATGATGCCAGGGTACTTGTTCCTCAGTTTATTTTTGATCACAGATTGGCTGATCAGACCACTGAAGACCACAGCTCTTTTGGGGTTGCTTTCTCTTTTCTTCCATCTTTCAGTCTAGGGCTCCCCAACTTTATTTTCTGTTTAGAGTTCAAAAGTAAGCTCTTGCTGTTTTGTGTTGATATCCTAAGCAGCTCCCTTACCTAACCTCTCATCACTAATACTGTGTGCTAGCTTTGCCCTGCTGGGGTCTGCACATATCGTGAACAGATTTAAAGAAGATGGGCTTGACATAGTTCAAATCTACACTTAAAGAGGCCTCTTGCAAAGACATGCCTTTTTTCTACCTTGGATCACCAAGTAAGATGTAAACCACATGTAGATCTCATCCACTTCTCCTTCGATGGGCCATCCATATGTCCCTCCTAGAGTCTTTTCCTGGTAGCTAGTCTATCTGGAGCTGTGGATTGCAGTCTGGCCATCCCTTCCTTCACATCTAGTATCCACTTATGAGTGAGTACATACTATGTTTGTCCTTCTGAGTCTGGGGATGATATTTTCTAGTTCCATCCATTTGCCTTCAAATTTCATGATGTCATTGTTTTTATTGCTGAGTAGTACTCCATTGTATATATGTGCCACATTTTCTTTATTCATTCTTTAGTTGAGGAGGACGTCGAGATTATGATGGGAAGACTTGCAGAGATGACCGGCCACACTAGTGGAAGCCCATGAACTGTAGACTAGTGGTGTGGAGCCCCCATGGGACTGGACTAGGCCCTCTGGATATGGAAGACAGTTGTTTGGCTCAAACTGTTTGGGAGGCACCCAGACAGGAGGATCGGGATCCATCCCTGGTGCATGGGTAGGCTTTCTGGAGCCCAATGCTTGTGGTGTGACTCCTTGCTCAGCCTTGGTGCAGTAGGGAGGGGCTTGGACCTGCCTAGGCTTAGTGTGCCAGACTCTGCTGACTCCCCATGGGAGACCTTGATTTGGGGGATTTGGGGATGAGGGGTGACTTGGGAGGGAGGACTGGAGGGTGGGAGGAGGGAAGAGGGGGCATCTGTGGGCAGTATGCAGAGTGAGTAGAAAATTTCTTAATAAAGAAAAATGAAAAGAAAAAGAAAAGATGTAAACCACAGTTCTTTGAACTCCCTACCCCAAGTAATTTAATCTGTGTATTCTAGATTACAGAGCTGAGAAGTATATAAGAAAAGGCAGTTGAAAATAGTAACATTATTTTTTGTCATATTAGGAAAAGTTATTATTTGGAGGTATAAATTAGAAGTTTATTGTGCTAAATTACTGCTGCCTAGTTTCTGTTTAAATTTAGCCTCAAATGACAGAAATGTTTTTGAACTTGGCACTCCTGTGCAATGACTTCTTCCTTTTAGTATCATACAGACTTGAGCTGAGACACATAAGCCCATTGAACCTTCTCAATTTTGCCTATGAAAAGGATCAAAGTAGTGCTTATAAGCCTGAGACAGAATGCTGAATGCCCCATAAAGGAAAGAGGAATGAGGCTGGATGCCAATTATCTGAGCATTCGATGGTTTTGATTTCAAACAGGATAGGGATTGAAAGATCTTTTTTAATTGAGCAATTATCATATTCCAAAAGAAGATTAGGTAGGATGAACCTCAATCTGAAGACCTAAAGACATGGGCATTTCTTTATAAGAACACTAAGCTTGTCTTATATTATTCCAATAGTCTTTGCTACTAGGGACAGGCTCATTTTGCTCCTTGATGACTCAAACTGCCTTCAGCTAGAATAGGCTTAAGTACTGTCAATGGGGACATTTCATCTAGAAAACTCTGACAGTTCTCTGTATATGTTGCTGGTGAAGTCATGTGAACAGATGATCATTAGCTCTTTGTATATAAATATGAAGTAGTTCAGATTTGTAGCTAGAGCTTCTCTCTGAAGGATTTGTTTTCTTCATGAGAACAATATTTTTCATTGCATGAAAGAGTTAAGTAAGCATGGATATGTACTTCAGTATTGTAGAAAATGGTTACAATGATCCACAGATGATCCAAAAAATAATATATTATAAAACCCTTTTGCTTTTAACTAATCTCTCAGGTCTGCAGATCATACTAAGGAATCTGTCTCAGTTTGCTGGTACCATATTTCACTGGTTCTAAGATGCACATAAATTTGAATGTTAACAGCATTAGAATTAAAGTAGGTCTTGTAATTTGATCCAGTTCAACATGTAGTCATATGGCAGTAAGATGTAATTGATAGTCATTGTGTTCAGTTTGGTTTTTATTCATACTGTTGTCACTTCTTCATCTAAGTAAGTGTGAAAAATATTTTAATAAGAATAAAATTTAGATTTTCTATGGCAGAAGAGCATTGCATTGTTTAATGACAGTGGGTCCTTTCCTTTGCATATTTTATTTTATTTTTGTTTTTGTTTTTCAAAACAGGGTTTCTCTGTGTAGCTTTGCGCCTTTCCTGGAACTCACTTTGTAGACCAGGCTGGCCTCGAATTCACAGAGATCCACCTGCCTCTGCCTCCTGAGTGATGGGATTAAAGGCGTGCACCACCACTGCCTTTGCATATTTTATAATGATGTGCCTTGCCTTCAATGGTATCAGAAAGTCCATTAAGGCACACTCTGAGACTCGCTGACCTCCAGAATGGTCTTACTAAGCTAGAGTGTTGAAATAACGTCTTTATTGATTGTGAGAACATCTACATTGAGTCAGGAGGCTGGGGATGACTTAACTTTGCCCATGTGGTTCAACTCTCTAAGCTTCAGTGACATTTTCATTAAAAGAAATAATGTTGTATTAAGGTAGATGAAGTGAACTTGTTTATAAATATATATTTATAAATAATTATGCCCAGAAATATCCTTTACAATATACTATTCATAATGTTAGATTGGAATTAAACTTGATGCTCCACAATGGATTCCCAAATTATTATATCCCCATATAGTGATGAAACACCATTTTACAAAGAACTTTTAATAGATAGAGAGATTCTAAAGATGAAAACCTACAAAAGAATGATACAAAAGTTAATTGTTAAAATTAAGGTAGTTGCCACTATCCTGTGGTATCCATTGGGAATTGGTGCCAAGTTCTTTTCATATACTCAAATGCACAGACTCCCATGCATATAACCTATGCATATATATTTTAAATCATCTCTGTGTTACTCATGATACTCAATGCAATAGAAATTCCATGTAAATGATTCTCATACTGTATTTCCTAGGGAATAAAGGGAAGGAAAATCCTGTACCTGCTCAGTGCAGATCACACGTTTCCAGTGTTTTCAATGTGTACTTGGTTGACTCTGTAGTGTGGGGTACACAAGTGCAGAAGACTATTCGCAACTTTAGTGCTTTGTAAGTTACATGAATAGGATATCACTACCAAATAAAAACAATAAGCATATTTCCACTGTTTATACAAAAATTACATTTACATTTTCTATTTAATTTTCTGTTCAAAACTGCAAAGTTGCAGATGTGGCCCAAGAAATGACATCAACCCCAGAGAGCTACCAGGTGTCCACACAGGTACTGAGCTGCCTTTTTGTCCATGGTGATGCATGAGTTAACACTCTGGTGTTTGGTGAGAAAAAGTGTTATGTGCAGGCTTGTTGCTATAATATGTTTTTCACTCTTCTGCAGCCCTGCAGTGCTCTGCCACATGTTACCTTAAGGTTTAGACAAGTTATTGTAAGTCTAAAGTATATGGGCACTGTGGTGGTTTGAATGAGAAAGACATCCATAGTCTCATATATTTGAATGCTTGGTCCACAGTTGATGGAATGTTTGGGAAGGATTGGGAGGTGTGACCTTTTTGAAGGAGATATGTCACTGGGGGTAGCCTTTGAGGATTCAAAAGATCATGCCATTCCCAGTTAGCTCTCTCTCCCTCTCTGCCTTGTGATTGTGTCTCAGGATGTAAGCTCTCAGCTACTGTTTGGGTGCCTGCTGCCATACTCCTCCACATGATTATCACTGACTCTAACCCTCTGAAACTTCAGCCACCATTACATGCTTTCTTCTACAAGTTACCTTGGTCATGGTGTTTAGTTGAGGCGATAGAAAAGTAACTAAGACAAGCTGGGGGAAGAAATAAAAACACCATAGACCTGTTCAAAGTGAATCAGACACTATTCAATTTACATATCTAGAAATTTTGTGCCTTAGCTCAAAATTTTATATTATTATTGAACACTGTTTCATCTTTTACGTCTATCCCAGTTAGCCTTAATTGTTGACTTGCTATAGCCTACAGTCATCTGAAAGGAGAAGCCACACTATAGCAGTTGTCTAGCTCAGGTTAGTCTGTGGGCATATCTGTGAAGTATTGTCTTGATTATTAACTGATGTAGGAAGGACCTTGTCCATCATGGGTAGCATCATTTCTTGTGCAGGTGGTCTTGGGCTATATAAGAAAGTTAGTTGAATGTGAACCTGTGGGCTAGTCAATGGTAGAGTCAGCTAGCAATCTGCATTTTCCATGGTTACTGCTGTGCTTCTCCATTTGTGAATTCCTTGTTGGGAGTAATGTGGCATGGAATAGCAGGCAATCCTGCATTAAGTTTCCTTCATTGAATTCATGCCTTGACTTCTTGCAAGGTGAAATGAATCCTTTATTTTCAAAGTTGCTTTTCCTGAGTGTTTTATCACAACAGTGAAGCAAACTAAAACAATATCCTTCTGCTGGGTTCTCTGACTAGTGCTCTCTTTCAGGAAATAATACCTCTTAAATTTATTATATTTTCCTATGGACATCATCCTAGACATATTGTCATCACACATAGAAATATATAACTTATATTATCACCTTGGATTATTGAATATTTTTATCTTTTTTGCATGGCATTCTCATCAATTTATTTGCTTTTCCCTTGTTTTTCTCTAATAGTAGCTTAGTAATTCTCAGTTGCTCTGACTGGTGTTTCTGACATCCCCATAGCATTAATTCATTACCCCAGCTCTCTACATCCTGATGGTGCCCATATGTTTTTTACTCCAGTGGTTACCCTATGGCCCTACCTCTTCTGGTGTCTCTTATTAAGAATTTCTTATCTAGTTATTCCCAGATATTTTCATCATAGACATTCTCTAAGACCTACAGCAAGCACAAAATCTCTACCTCTCGACTGTTTAAAACCTTAAAGAATTCAGCTCTTCTCCCCATGGGAGACCTTGATTTGAGAAATGTGGGGATGTGGGGGTGGCTTGGGAAAGAGGGCTGGGGGGTGGGAGGAGGGAGGAGGCAGGGTCTGTGGATAGCATGAGGAGTGAGTAGAAAATTTCTTAATAAGAAAAATAAAATAAAAAAAGTGCTCACTCCTTGAATTAAAAAAAAAAGAATTCAGCTCTTTCCTAGCTACTGTTTTATAATGGGTAATCTTATGTTTGCTAAATCAGTTCCACCAGAAACAAACAAGATCTCCTTCCTGTCCCAAGCAAGTAATACTGCTTCAGTAGTGCTTTGAGAATCAAACACTAACATGGGAGAGTAGACTTTCTCAAAGGGAAAGCATAGGACATTCTTTTTTCAGTGCTGGTCCACAGGAGTGCTATAATCTCCACATTAGCTGTCAAAGAGTTTGCTGGACCTTGAGCAAATACCTTTTAATTCCTTCCGGTTGTTCTGACCCTACTTCCTGTGTGCTTTGTCTTTGGTACCTTTGTACCTTTTTCTTTTTTGAGGATTTTCCCTCTACAAGGAGCAGGATGTATCTGGGAGTGAATATCCTTCCCATTTAGCCTGTATCCCATAACTAACTGATGGGTGAGAGAAGTTCAGCTCCTTCCCTTAAGTTGTAACAGTAGGGTTCAGAGTATGGGACAGGTTTAGGATCTGGCTCAGGTTCGGGCATCACTCAGATTTTCTTTAGTTATGTCCTCTTCCCTGCTGCTGTTCTCATTCATGCATCAGCTTCTCTTTGAAGAACTTTCTTAGTAAATCATTTGTCACATATCATTTCTTCACATTTACACTGGAGAACTCATCCTAACACACCACTGTCCAAGGCATGTTCAGAAATGTGACTTCCACAGAGCAGGGTCCTTTCCTAACTCATTTCTTCATGAAGACATTTACATTCACATACTTCTAAGTACCTTATGTAAATCACTGCCTTAAGTTGCAATTGCCAGGCTTGAACTGCTTATCTTACAGATAAATACAGTGCTCTTTCCTCTGCTTTGTGTCAATGAATCTAAGGTACTCTTGGATGTTCCCTATTGGTGAAATTATTAAGGCCACTCCACATAGTTAAAAGGGAGGTTTATTTTGTAGGGTAACTTACAAGTGAATGGATAGTTTACAGAGTCTGGGAAAGGCATGGCACAGTCCGGCGGTGTTCTTTGGAGAACTCTGCTCCATCTACCTCCAGCATCCAGGGTCCAGGAACTAAGAGAGCCCGCGCATCTGGAACCCGGGTCTTCAGCATCCTTTCTCAGCCCCGCCTAGTATATGTGACTGTTCCCAAAGCCTCAATGGGGGTTGGAGCTTCCAGGTCAAAGCTGGAATGGCTACCTACCACAGTTCCCTGATACGTTTTGAAAGCTTTAGTCATTCACAGTTGAAGGACTTTGCAAAGACATGGTAAAACAGTGTTAGTTTTCTTTCATCCTGTAAGCAAAACTGCTTTAAAAAATTGTATAGACGTATGGTTTGCTTTTCCTTTCTGTTTCAGTTTCCTATGAGAAACATGGTGAATCTGATCCGTCAGTATGTGTGGTTCCTGAGTTAACTGTATAGTTAGACAGGGCATTTAGAAGATATTGGATCTCATAGCAGACGTCCCATTCTACAGATGGCTGACATATTAGACAGTGGTGAAACCCCATTTATGGGCGTTTTGGTAAGTCATTTTATATAAAAAATGGTATAACAGAGAAAGACAAAAAAATTGAACTACTTAGCCTGAAGCCATAGGTAAAGTTTGCTGATATTCTGAAGTCCAAGTGCAGGGAGGAAGAGCAGATGGCTTGGGATTTTCCTATGATGTCAGCCTCCTCACTGAAATTGCTTCTTCACGAGGCTAGGCAGGCAGAGCAGACACAGGTGGGGGTTGTGAGTGCTGAGCTGCCCATGGTGTCTAGGTTTTCAGTTTCTTTAGAGTATATTCAGAACAGTAGTTTAATGTCGGGAAAGTATAGGAAGAAAATAATGCAGACATAAAGTCCTCCACATTGATCTTAAAACACTCATGCCCTGTGTAATTTATATTTGCACCAACCAATTTAGCACTCCTCTGGGATAAATCACTTAATTAGAAAGAATTAAAAAAGCTGTTGTTTGATGTATATGTCTTCATTATTTTCAAGTGGCAGAATTGATTCCTCCATCCCCCTGTTATGAATTTGCCTCCATTTGTGAGACTAATGAAGCACCATTAAAGGGAATGGAAGGTCAGAGGTCAGCCTTTCTTTACGTTTAATGTCCTCGAGCTGGTAGATTATTTATGAGGGTTATTAGGCCTTGGATAATGTTCCTGGGTTTTCAGAAGGGTTCTATGGCTGCGTAGTGATGAGATAGCGCACATCTCAGTCTTATGCACTTTGTCTCCAGATGTCAGCTGGAGAGAAGTTGAGCAGCAATGTGAATAATGGCTGTGAGCATTGGCAGTAGTCAACACGGCCTTTATAATCTCAGATAGAGAGATTTGACCACTGTGGGCACAAAAGATTATTATTGCCCAATATTATAAATGGTCCCTTATGTTCATAAGAAGACACCATGAGAACTCACATTCTGCATTCCAAGATGTTTTTCCTTAGGATGTCATGTAAATATCAACCCAAAGCACAAAAGCATAGCTCTGGAGAAAGAAGCACAAAGTACAGCCTTACAAAAGATTTGAGTTTATGTTTCTAAAGTAGAATATCTGGATTCAGAACCAAACCTGTTTCCTACAATTCATGTGGGCCTGGGCTGGGTTCTTAATATCTTGCACTTCAGTTATTTCACCTGTAAAATGAGCCTTACAGACAGTGTTGAGAGTTCAACAATCAATTTCATGCACAATGGTGTAGAATGTTGCAGATATACATTGTGTTGTGTTATCACTTAGTGTTACAGAATTGAAATTTTACCATGGAGTTCCTTCCCGCTCTGTATCATTGCTTCTTTCCCAGGCTGGGTCAGTGGGCTAACTGGTTTATCTGCTTGCCTTTCCCTCAGTTCCAAGCTCTGCTGCCTGCTCTCTCTGGGCCCAGACAGGATTCCCACCACATCTTAGGGGAGTGATTTGTTGTAAGGCAGTTCTCATGAGGATGAGGAGTGCAAAGCTGTGATACATCTCTAGTATCTATTCCACTGTTGGGAATAGTGGGTAGACCACAGATTCTGCCCTCAGATCAACCAGGTTTTTAATTCTTACATGTTATTCCTAGCTATGGGACTTTGGGCAAGTTACATCCTCACTCAGAGCTATGAGTCACAAGTCTTCACCTACAAAATGAGCAGAATCCATAAAGCTGTAGTGAGAACTAAAAGCACCAAAGTGCTTAGCATAATTCCTGGCTTGTAAGAAACTTTTAGTAACTGTCAGCTGTTCTTTCAGATACGTATATACATGAAACATAGAACTGTTAGCTAATACCAAAGTTCACACAAGGAAACAGACTAGTAGGTAAATTTGGATGTAAAAATCTGGATCCATGAATGGGGGTATATATCTGTAATGTCAGATTGGATGAGTCCAGAGAAATGCAAGTTTCTGGCTAGCTTGGATGACATGGGACCAAACCAAACCAAAACAAAAAAAAGAAAAACCAAAAACCAAACAACAACAACAACAACAACAACAACAACAACAACCTGCAAATGTACCACTTAGTCTCTAATCTGCACTTTGTGGTCAGAGTCGTTCTTGTCACTTAAGGACTATCACTGCATTGTGCAAAAGCAATTGATACCTTTTGTCACTGCTAAATCATGGGGTCTAGATAGTCCTGCCCTTCATTTGACCTACCTTTTCAGAAACCCATGAGTACATTCTCATTTCTTAGGTGAAATGATACTCATCACAACCAATAGTGGCCTGACACTTTCTTCAGACAGATGGCAGGGGCTGAGTCCTCACACATTCACCACTGCTACAATTGAAATCACATTTGGGCTTGAGAGAAAAGGTGGGTCTGAGCTCTTTCAGAAGGTTCAGTGTCTAGAACTCCATGCTTATGGTTGACCCTGAGTCAGGTGATGGCTAATTCCTGATAGCTGTGAGAGATGGGATTAGTAGAGACACTAGATATATTGTTAACAAACTAACTAACTAACTAACTAACTAACTAACTAACTAACCACCTGAGTGTGCCTTAAAGTACATTCTCCCATTATTCTATGACCAGGAGCTGAAGCAGTTTATCTCTGAGGCATGCTATTTATTTCTGAGGTCCTGCTGGCCAGTGCTAGAGAGGTACATATTGAGAACATTACCAAACGTTTCATGTTGTGCTGTGGCATACTGTAAGGGTCTCATTTTGTAGCACATGAATATTTGCCTAAACCATCTTAAGAGTGAAATTTTGAGATGATGAGAGTTCAATCTCAGGGGATGAATTTCCTCCTAGATTATGTTTTTAAGTTACACTAGCTAAAATGTATTGCTTAATATGTAGCCGAGGAAGCGCTTTATGATCAAACTTAATTTCCCAACAACCTGAGAGGCCACTGTTTTTGTTGTTCCCACTTTACAGATAGGCAGTAACACTCAAAAGGAGGAAGTCTCACCAAGTGTCATAGCTAAAAAAGAGTGAAGTCACCCCTAGAGTGATGTATACCTGGAGTAACCATATAGTGTATAAGTCTAAGGTGGTGGTTCTCAACCTTCCTCATGCTGTGACCCTTTAATACAGTTCCTCATGTCATGGTGGCCACCAACCATAACATTATTTTCATTGCTACTTCATAACTGTAATTTTGCTATTGTTATGAATCATAATGTAAATACTTTTTGGAGATAGAGGTTTACCAAGGGGGTCATGACCCACAGGTTGAAATCTGCTGGTCAAAGGCATTTTGGAGGATGAAAGGGGGGCTCTATTCAATATAATGCTAGGACAAGAATACTACAGGGCCACCTATGCAAGTGATGATGCAAGCTTTTAACCACCTCCTTGGTTAGCTCCTTTTTAGTGGTTAATCTCAATTGTTAACTTGATCGAACTGGGAATTACTGAGGATACAAGCTTCTAAACAAACCAGTGAAGGATTATTTAGCCTCTGGACATGCTGATGACGGATTGTGCTCATTAAGTTGATTGAAATAGGAAAAGCCACATAGAATGTGGGCAGCACAATTTCTTAAGTTTGGGTCTGGACTGTATAAAACAAGAAAACTAGCAGAGTCTCTGCTTTCCAATTATGGCTGGGATGTGAGCAACTGGTTCCTACTGTGTGGGACTCTACCCTTGAATTGTAAGCTGAAATAAACCTTTTTTCCCCTTGAGTCCCTTTTGTCAGGGTATTTTATCACAGCAACAGGAAAAGAAATCATCTCCCTATCTCCTTGTCCTCTTCTTCCATGTAGCCTGTGTCCATCACCAACATGTCTTCATTGTCATACACAAAGATCTTTCCTGAAGTTAACATTATGCTTCAATATACTAGGCAGAACTAGAGGTTTCTCCTTGTACTGAATACCAATAAGACACATTGGTCACCAGCAGTCCTATCATAAGACACAATAGATAAACCTCTAAAGTTTCTCTGATGTACTCAGGAGCAGGGCTACTTCAGATTCAGCTTTAAGGGAAGAAGACGTGGGGAGATTCACCTGAATTTAAAATGGAGAAACAGAAACTCTAGGCCATGTAGGCAACAAAATTCAGAACAGAAAGCATTCTGGTCATCTTCACAGGACCTGTTCCAAGAAATCAGTAGACACGATTAGACTGGTTGTGCCAATGTTGATAAGCCACTGATCTAAGGTAAATATGGAAAGAATGTTTGTTTTGCCCAAGGGCTTGGTCCTTTAGGGTGGTGATGCCATTCATACTCTTCTTGAAATAAGCATAGATAACCCCAAAATGAGTCATCTAGAACTTGTGCACTGATGGTCTATGTGAGGATTTTTGGTGCATGGTCCATTTTTGAAATATTCTAAAAGTTAGATAGCTTCCTAAGGACTGGCCTTAGATTTTTTTGCTGTCATCCCTTGTAAAGACGACAGGTCACACCTGATTGCCAAAAAAAAGGAATAAAATTGAGATATTTTGCTTGGTTGTTCTTTTATCTAAACAGTTCCAGCTTTAATTATGTTTTGAGATTGTAAGTATGCAGTAATCAGAATATTTTATAGAAAGACTGAAATTTTGACTACTTTGGATCCTGCCCAGGAAGAGAACCATCTCTTTGTCTAACATTTTTGTGTTCTGTATGCTACCTAGCAGTTAGTTTCTTAGTAGTCACCTCGCTTATTTGATTAACTGATGTGGAAATTCCTGACTTGTGTTCAAATTATGGTGTGCGTGTGTGTGTGTGTGTGTGTGTGTGTGTGTGTGTGTGTGTGTGTTCATGTTTGGTGTGCATGTGTACACATTTGGGTGGAGGTTAGAGGTCAACCTTAGGTGTCATTCTTCAGGTGCCATCCACCTTGTGTATGTGTGTGTGCACACAGGAGCAGAGGGGTGTCTCTCAGCAGCCTGGAATTTGCAAAGTATTCTAGGCTAGCTGCTCTAGATATCTGCCTATTTCTGTCTTCCCAGTGTGTTGAGATTATAAGCATGTAAGACCATACCTCCATTTAATAAATAATATAATTCTTTATTGATTCTTTAGGAATTTCACATTATGCACCCCAATCTCACTCACCTCCCCATCCTTCCATGTCTGCCCCTCACCACCATAGTGTCTCTTCCCCAAAAGGAGCTCCCAAAAAAGATTAATTAAAAACAAAACAAAACAAAACAAAGCAAGCAAACAAGCAAACAAAAAACCCACCTTGTTTCTTCATCTTTCCCATCTCTCTAGCACCTCTTCATTTGTCCTCGTGGCACTGGGAGCTGTGGTGTGTCACACATTATACCTTTTTGTCCCATTAGCCACAATGTTCATTGCAGTGAGTCAATGGTCTGGTTCAAGGCTTCTGGCACACTATTATCACTGGAGCTTCACTGAATCTACTCTTGGATATCCTACTGTTGCCCCAAGTCATGGAGGTCCTGCGGTTATCATTCTTGTGAGACTAGTCCCTTTATGCACTCCAGCAGGTCATAGATGGGGTAGATGTTAGAGAGGGCCAACCCAAGGCCTATGGTGTGGGTGTGGGTAGTAGCTGAGCTGGTTAATCTGGGATGCTGGGACCAACCCCTTTAGGCAAGGTGTGGTGCCAGCTCTCCTACGCTCATGCCATCAGGCTCAGCTCTCCTACACCTATGGTGAAGGGAGGGGCCAAACCAAACTCTCCTGAGTATGGGGGAACAGCTCTCCCATGAGGGACAGGAACAGCTCTCCTGTTGCAATGTTTAACAAGGGGCAGGGCCAGATATCCCAGGGCCAGTGAAGGGAGGGGGGCTGGCACAGCATGGCCCTCAATTTCAACATACATGGGGCATGGAAATCAACACAGACCGCAACTAGCTGGACCATGGACCCAGACATGACCCTTGGCTGCAGCTCTGGGCCAGAAGTCACCATGGTCCTGGTGGTAGTTCAGGCCACCCAGATGAGTATGACCACAGCAGCAGCATGACCTTCAGACACCAACATGGTCTCAGGTCATTCCTTGATTTTTTTATGAATGGATTCTAAAGACTGAACTCAGGTCCTTGTACTTGTGAGTTAAAGTTTACCAATTGAGCTATCTCTGTAGTCCCTGGAAGATTTTAGTTTTACTGAATGATAGTCCCAAAGGCTTTTGTATATCCTATTGTTATAATTATTTCATTCTATATAATATTATTATTGTATGTTGTACATAATTCATAAAGTAAATGTAATATGTCTATTCAGGGTCTGGGACTTTCTATGTAGCCCCTATAGAGAAGTATGTGTATATGTGTTTCTGTGTGTGTGTGTGCGTGCGTGTGTGTGTGTGTGTGTGTGTGTGTGTGTGTGTGTGTGTGTAAAACTACAGAATTAATAAAAAGAACTGAGTCCCTAAAAGATGATCTGACTTGGAGAAATCTTCCCAGAATGTTATTGGGCAAATCAAAACTCACTATCAAGTCCTCTCACCTTCAATGTAGCATGTCCTTCATAGTGCCAAGCTTTGTTCAGGTTCTCGACATTCTTCTAAATCAAGGAGCTAGCATTAACTAAGTCTGCATATGGACCTACCTGCTGACTTGACACACACAGCTAGGTTTGCACTGCAACCTTTGTCTTTGGAAGGCTATAATCTACAGAGAACAGACATAGGGTCATGAAAGTGCCCCCTCTTTTTCTTGTTGCTCCTTTACCTCTTTCTATTCCTTATCTTCAACTCCTATTACTTCTTCCCCCCTCTTCCATCTTTTGACCTTTTATCCTCTCATCCTCTTTTTTCTTCCTCTTTAACCACTTTTAAGTCATATTACATTCAGCCAAAGACTACTACTTGAATAGTTTAATAGAAATTAAAGAAAAAAAAGACAGAAGCTTTTTGGGGAGGGACACATTTCATTCCCATGACTAGGCAGTGTTGTCTTTGTTAAGAATTCTCTGGAAGCCTACCATGAGAAGAATTTGAATGACAGTAGTTTTTATTTAGGGAATTGAAGACATATCAGGAGGAGCATGGACAATCAAGGGAAGGCTGTGTCATCAAGTAAGGAACCGAAGGCAAGAGGAACTCCATGGGGCAGTGTGAAACATGCAAGTTTGAGGTATCTTGCTCAACAAAGAAGGGTCCTAGGGCATTAACTCCTGGCAGCAGTTGAGGGGTACCAGGTACCAGACATTAATTTCATGGGATTTCTAGTTTAGATTGTACATGTGCAAAATGGACTTCAGCATCTAGAGAAAGGCAAAACTCACATAAGATTACATGAAGAGGACAAAGCTAGACACAATCCAGAGAGAAATGCTGATCCAGGAAAGAAGAGCATCAAATGTTCAATTCTATCCACAGGTTCATGTTGTGTTACTCTCTTTTGCTATGGGGCATTTGTTGAGCACTGTATATGCATTAAGCTTGACACCAGGTGCCAGCTCTGAGTAGCTATCCCATCCTCTTAGTTCGAATTAACATGGAAGCCTTAAACCTCTGCTTCCTGCCTCCTCTCTTGGCCTTCAGGTGGGTAGGCATGTATGTTCTTGTTAATCATTTGCCTGGGCCTTGAACTCTTAGGTGAAACATTCAAAGCATGGAAAGAATTCTTCCAAGATTTGCCTTGCCTATTGATCATCTTCTCCTAAGAACAGTTAAAGGGCCAGCTTCAATAAGCTGTCTATGTAGTTAGTCCTCAAAGGGATTCTTCTTACCAAATACATGAGAAACATTAAGTCCTTTTTGTTTGTTGTTGCTGAAGCAGGTTATGAGCTATGGGTTATAGCTGAGTGGGATAAATAAAGGACTCAGGTTCCGTGGGATGCAGTCAAACCCTGATTCAACCAGCTCTTGGGCAGAAGTCAAGTTCTGCCCTCAGACGTAGGCAATAGAGGTTCCTGCATTTGGTCCTATGTTTTAACAGGCTGTGTCTTTGTTCTGCTTGATAGTATCTCTTCCCCAAGCCAAGAGTCTACAGAGATGGAAGGACCTACCCATGTAGAATGCAAACTCTCCCTCTCAGATCATATATCTGGACAATAGACACTGCTAAAAATTTCACTGAGACATTTGTAGGAGTTGCAGGAATCTTTTCTTCTGGTTTATCTCCTAAGGGTGATTCCGCTGATCTGTGAACTTTTAGCCCAGAGGAGTAGCTAAGGGAAAGCTATTTGTAGAGTGGCAAGATGTGAACAAAGCTCAAGCAGGTAGCCTGAAATGTCTGCATTTTGCTCAGTCCCCCGTGGTGATGGAAAACCATCATGGCATAATGAAAAGGGTGGGAGCCTCTTTTGTTTACTTGTCCTCGGCCCATAAATATTAGGATCTGGTCTATATCTAATAACAGTCAATTTATATACATGCCAAGCCTCAATTTCTTCAACTTATTAAAAGAGATGATAGTTACAGCATTGCTGTTATAATTAAACACCATGTATGCAAAGGGGATGTTACCTGACAACATAGTTAACCCTTTAAAGGGATGCCGTTCTAGTACTATAATGTGCTTTAAAAAGACAGCCTGACTGTAGGAGTAGTGTAACATGTTACAAATCAATTTAAAAAAATTTTTTCTACCAAGAATTAGATGAGAAATATCAGTGTGGCAATTGCTTTTATGTGGAATCCTAGGATATGAAGTTTTCTCATCTGTAAAAAAGACATGAAAAGGTGGCTTGCAAAAGGTGATGGATTCAAAGCTAGCAAACATTCTTAGCAGACAGAGAACATTCTGTGAACATCACCACTGATAGATAGATATGACTAATGTGGCAAAAATGCACCAACATCCTTAATGTCTAATCCTTTCATTTCTACTTCTGGTGAAGAGAGGGGAAAAGGTTAGCACAGAGCTGAGTCATGGTGTTTGAGTGCATGTATTGTTTTCTGAGACAGGAGTTCTTCAGAGGGGTTAAACTGCAGGCATGAAGCATGGGAGATGGTTTGATTGCCCCTTATTTAAAAAAAAAATCGTTTATATGATAGGCACACTTCTACAAAGGCAGAAACTGAGTTGTGTGAGGCAGGAGAAAAGGTGTGTACTCTAAAAGTATTTAGTGGAAGAGGAGATGGTTGACACTTTGTCCCCATTAAGGCAACATATTAAACACTGGGTCAACTCCCTTGGTTTCACAAAATGATCAAGTTATGGGGCATTTTCCAGGGCCAGACAGCCCCATCGCAGATGTTTGTGGGTTTCAAGCTGTGGGGAGAACATTGTCTCCAAAGAATCATCTTAAAAAGATTTTTTATTTTTCTGACAGAGGCTGGCTAATTTAATAGGTATATTTAAGGTGACAAGTGCTCTTTTGGTTCTTTTAGAAGTCTATCACAAAGTTCTTGCAATGGGAATCAAGTAAATAAAACATATATATATATATATGTATATAAATTATATGTAATATATTACATACCCACATATATAATATATATATATATATATATATATATATATTATATATATATAAAGTCACAATTACCTGAGTGACAGGCTGACTTGCAGTGGGGAAACAGAAATCTCATTAGGAGTATTGACAATAATAAATGTTCTTATGTGAAACCTTTTAGTAGTGACATTTTAAGTTGTAAGTTGGAGCTAGACCAAGAGCATCAGACACTTTCATATTCCAATTGCTGGGGATGAAATGATGCCTTAGGCTGCATTCACTAGGAGTAGAATCTGAGACAAGGATTAGACACACATGATTTATTGAGGAAGGTCTCAAGGAGAAAGTGAGTGCAAGAAGTAACTGTCTTTTCATGGCTGCCAGGAGCAGAAAATATAACCTTTTAGACAAGACCCCTATATTTGGCTGAGGACAATTTTATATATAATAGGTTGATTACAAGATGCCTATAATACCTGAGTGATGGGTAAAACAGCCTACTAAAGAGAAGTGGAGTGGGGGACTAAGAATACCCACAGTAAGCATTGTGCTTCAAAATAAATAAATAAATTACCATTGTGATAAGTGAGTCTGGTATCTGCATTTATATGTGAAGCCTATATTTAGCTCAGAAACTTGGGACTATGTTGATATAAGCGTGTTTCTGGGTATCAGATGCTGCAAACATGATTACATCTGTTTACATATGAACATATTTAGTCTAATGGTTAGTACTGGAAAGATTCCTGGCAGAGCAGGGGCCTTTCAAGATTGTCTAATGTCTACGTTGTTAGGAACTATGCACTCTGGAATGTCATTTGGCTAACTATGTAGACTTTAGTACTACCACAGTTTGTTTCACCTCCAAGATGTGGAATGCATCGACTGCTGTGCTGTCTTTGCAGTGGAAAGGTGGGTGATGATTTGCATTGAGCCTCTAGGGACAGAGTGTTGAAGAGAAGCCTCCATTACCTTTGTTAGATTTCAATGGAAGGAGAGGAAATCCTTTGTATGGGGTACTGATGATACCAGCAGCTCAGATCTTCTCTTAGCTGTCTCTCCCTTGATATGAGATTGAGGGGTTCATTTACTTTCAAGAAACAGAGGAGCCTACCTGTGTTATATGTGGGTAGAACAGAATCAACATGAACAGAATCCCACATTTATAAGTTGACAAGATTTCCAACTCAGGCTAGGCATGGTGGAGCATGTCTTTAATCTCAGCACTTGGGAGGCAGAGCAGGTGGATCTCTGAGTTCGAGGCCAGCCTGGTCTACATAGTGAGTCCCAGGACAGTCAGAGCTACACAGAGAAGCCCTGTTTTGAATAAGCAAAATAAGTAATTAAGTAGATAGATAGATAGATAGATAGATAGATAGATAGATAGATAGATAGATTTCAAACTCTACTGCTTAAACAGGAACAGTCCCTGCTTTTGATGACAGTTCTAGATGTCAGAAGCTTTTTAATTTGATAGCCAGTAGTGCCTTTGTATGCTAGAGTCAAGTGAATTAGCTATGGCATTTCCAGTCAAAATGACAAGCTTTATGCCACAGATAAACAAAACTGGTACAGAATCTACCTTGCATTGCATATGTCCATCTCTTGCAATGAGACTGAAGTTGTAAAGTCTTTGAAGGGAAATACCAAATCTATTTTTATTTCACTTTGGACATATAACTAAATTCAGGAAAAGAAATGAGATGTCAGTTTTCTATTCTTTAAAATATCTTATATGTGTGTATGGGGGTGATGCTCGGGATCACACTGAGGCCTTTACATATGTTAAGTTAGTACTTAACATTGATAACATTGAACTGCATTCCAAGACAGAATCATATGTTTTAAATGGCCATCTGAGGCAAAAGTAAAAGCATTATCTGTGTAATATTATTGAAAGTATCAACGACTCTTTATGTTGAAATATTGTGTCCTAAGCATGTCTGACAAGCAGGAGACAGAAGCCATGGAACTGTATAGAGCAACACATCTTTGAAAATGTAGTAATGATTCCTCCATTTTCTTGTGGTTTAAGCTTTTCTAGAACTTCAAAAAATTAGCTTAAGCCTTTGATTTTGGTTTATATTCTGTTGTTAGTTCTATTAAGGTCCACAGCATGGGCTTGTGAGCTGCTCATGACAGTTGTTTATGTCCTAAAAATCAAAGTCATGTATAAGGCATGATTGTCTACCGCTGCTTCCATCCCAGAATACTCTGACCATGATTCTACACAATTTTAACTACTTTGCTGACAATACTGGTCAGTCTAGGCCATTCAGTTATCCCATAGTAATGAAGTAGGAAGACCTTTGGGTAGTATTCATAGCCTACAACATTTTCTCAAACTCAAATAAATTGAGTGAGTTCTCTTGTTGAGACACACTAGCAAGTCTGGTGCAAGCAGAAGCATGAATGTCTATTCTGGCTCTTGCTGCTCTCTGGGCCATATCAGTGCCAAGGGAAGAATTGGGCTTGTCTGCTGGACAGTCAGGTACTGGTCAGATCACCCACTATGTGAGGAGGGCCTTCTATGTTCAACCATCTTCCAATACTTGAGGGCACAGCAATGTTACCCAAGCTGGCCCTAGCCAGAACTGCCCAGGTGATAAATGGTTGTTATTTTACATGCAGTAAATTGAGTTGGTGTAAGAAAAATTGTTATAGCCTTGAAAATTCTCTGGTACACATTTCTGAAGTAATTTTTTTAACTGATTACTTAAAGGATAAACACAATTTTATTTCCTGCTTCAGTATTTGAGTGGTGCAACATTTTTTTCAGGTAGGTTATTTCTTAGTGTTTAGCAAGACTGGTATCTGACTAGGAATGTAAGCTCCCATGAAGTTGGCAACTTTCTATGCACTACTTTCCTGAATCTCCATTCCCTGCACGCCAAAGGAACCTCAGCCTCCCTGGCCAGCACTGTCTATATATACTCCACCCCTGAGTAAAGGTTTCCTAGGGGATCATGATCATAACCATTATCACTCTGCTTATCAGGACTTGTTATAGCACTCACAGTGGGGGTGGGGGTGGCTAGTAATGTGGCCTCATGAACAGCACCGGTCACTACAAAGCAAGCACATGACTGGTAGAATCCAGGGCTCCAGTGTGAGATTTAGGTCTAGTACAAAGGAAACAAATTAGCTAAGGAATGATTGCGTGTCCTTGATCCATCGGAGGTGGGCCCTTACCTCCCTGACACTAGTGTTGACTTGTTAAAGGGCACATTCCACCTGCAAGAGTCATCTGGGAAAGTCCGACCCTGGCCTGGCTCTGCCCTGACACACATCAACTGCTGAACAGTGGAAAGTTTGCAGGCACAGGGGATGTTCTGACTTTTAAGCCACTGCTTCCAGACATCTACTTCTAAGATTTTTTTTTTTTTTGGATGAAAATGAGCCTCAGGGTATGAAAAACATGAAGAAGAGATTAGGAATCTGAACTTCCCTCTTGGGTTCTGCTAGCTCTAGATATATGTATATGACCAAGGCACTGTGTTATGGAGGCTCTCCATTTTATCATTGGTAAAAATGAGATGAGCCATGGCTTTCCTCAGGGAGTTTAAAATATATGAATCTTATTCAAAGGCCTAAATGAAAGATTCTTCCACAGAGCAGCACTCTAGCTTACTGAAGTCACCAGAGAATATTGTTAAAGTGAACATTCTCTTAGGAGCATTGGGGCAGGGCCTGAAAACAGCATTTCTATTGAGTTCCCTGATAATGCTGATGCTGCGAGTCCACAGGTCACACTTGGAATAGCAAGACCCTGCAGGGTGTGTCTTGTATGGTAATTTATACTAATTTCATATAGAAAATAGAAGTGTTTATTGATAAACTAACTTGAGCAGAAGCTTGGAAAGCTCAAAGCACTTCAGTTTGTTGCTTTTGAGAGCTTAGAGTCTAACGACCCACAAGATGCCATTTCTCATAGTTTAATAGGAGTCTATCGCAAAGCAAATGCATCTCAGCAGTTCCCTCCGGTTTTGTGGAGTGATTCCTAGGGAGAATCTTCTGCCATGCTGCAGTCATCTGAATGTACTTCTTGATATGATGTCCTTAAACATCCTTTAATGTCTCTTGCATATAAAACTCCCTGTGTAGTAGGTGAAAGATTCAAGATTCCCCAAACAATGTTCAAATGAAAGAAAACAGCTAGAGGGTCAAGGAGCTGTGGCTAAAGATCCAGGACCCAAGGATCCAGGATAATCAATTATCTGGTAAAATTCAACAATGATTGGTAAAATAAAGACAAGAACCAAACCAAACCAAACCAAACCGAAAAACAAAACAAAACACGCATGTGAGCATGCTTTGAATTTTAATTGAAAAGTATGGCCTGTACTAGGAGTTTAGATAGCATGCTAGCCTGATATGTTTTCTGCCTTTAAGTGATTGTGGTGCCAGTGGTAAGAAACTCCAGCAAGTTCCCAAACACAACTCATGCCAGTTTTTGTTGCTCTGGTGAAATTCACTTAACAGTGGGAGTTACAGACGTGAAAGAGAGTGCTTTCCCATCTTTCCTGAAGAAAAAGGGAAACATGGGAAGATAGACTATTGCTTTTTTTTTCCAAGGGAAATTCCCCCAAGTCATTTGGTTTCCAAAACACCTAGCAGTGGTAATTTTTACCCACCCTCCTTAGCAAGATCTAGACAGGGGCTCTAGATTGAAGTGTTGGAAGGGTTCAGCAGTTACATAGTTGAGTGCCAAGCCTGGTGTAAGTCAGTAAGGATTGGTGGGGCAGTGACACAATGGAAAACTTGGATCCTTTCTATAGAGAGTAGGATTTATGAATTGCCCCTCCCTCCACTCTTCTCTAAAGATGTGTGAAATTTCTTAAATGCTGAAACTGATTTTTGTGGTTTGAATACAAATATTGTCCATGGGTCAGGTTTGAACACTTGGTCCTTAGCTGGTGGCACTAGTTTGGGGGACCCTGAAGCGGTGGAGCCTTGCTGGAGGAAGTGCTGCATCACTGGGGACAAACTTGGAATTTCTATAGTCCAATCCCACTTCCTGGCTGCTCTTTGTTTTTCAGATCAAGACACAATGTAAGCTGCTGCCTCTCACCCCTGACATGGTAACTCCCTTGCTATGATGGACTGTAGTGCCTAGAACTATAAGCCAAAATAAACCTTCCCCCACTTTAGCTGCTTCCTGTCAGGTGTTGAGTCACAGAAAAGAGGAAAGTAGCTAATGCACTCAGCTTTTAAAGGAGAACATTTTATAGGCTCAGCAGTCATGTGCGTAGATGATATCTCAGTAAAGGTGACAGAGGTCAGAGGCCTAATTTTAGTGGTAGTTCTAGTCTTTGGTAAGTCATCGTGTACTCTGAGATTCTGTATCTCAATCTACAGTTTAAAAATTTAGGCTTTGTTTATTTAGGTTAACATAAATTACTTTTTAATGTGGAGAAATAAGGTCAGTAAGTTATAGTCATCATATCTCACACTGTTGGATTACTATTAAGGTCAAAACAGTTTTCCTTAAAATATCTTTCTGAAAACTGACAGAGAGAAGGCACTCAGAAATTTTGGGCAATATTATAGATCCTTTGAGAAATTATAATAAATATATTCATGCTTTAGGGTTTTCCCATCAATGCATATTTAAATAGTTTCAAGTGTTCAAAAAATAGGAAACTGAGGGGAAGGTGTGAATAAATTGAGTCTTTGTTCAAAAAATACAAATAAGTGTATTTTTCTCATATTTATTAGTTTTTGAGAATTTTGTACAATGCATTTTAATAATATTTATCCCTGTCCCTCACTCTTCCCCCACCTAGTCCCCTTTCCATACCCACCCAACTTTGTGTCCTCTCTCTAGCTCTCTCTCTTGCATGCAGAATCTTTTTTTAGAACATATTAAGTATAGCTTGTGCTCCTCATGTACCATTGGGTGTGTGGTAGTCACCCAAAGGTAAGGTGATCAACCCACCAGGACCCCTAACCTTAAAGAAAACCAGCTTTTCCTCTCCAAGTAGCTACCGACTGCCAATAGCTCCTTAGCTGTGTCTGACCTGAGCCTGCACAGGTCTTGCACATATTCTCTCGACTGCTGTGGGTTCATGTGTGCACTTGCCCTGACACCAGAACCATGCACTGACAAATGGAATTTTGAGCAACTGTGCACAGGACACTGAAACATATCTCACTGGCTATTTTAGCCTCATTGCCTTCAAGATGGTAGGTACAATTGTCCTGTTTTAAAGGGGAAAAAGTTCAATAGACTTAGCTTTCAAACAACTGACTTCTTCTTGACTTCTATACATATCACTTGTGAAGATTTCCTGTGGCATTTCAGTGTGTTTCCTTCTCCTAAACAGGGAACAACTCAAGGAAAGTTCAAACTGTTTTTCTGTTTCGATTTCATTCTCCACAAAACTTGCTCTGCTGTGGTTTTGACTGGAAGCTTTGTGACAGTAACACTCAGTCTGTGCTTTTTCCTCAATCTTAGATCCATGCCTTTCCCTCATTATCACTGGGACTGATGTGCTTTCCCCAGCTGAGGGTCCATCACCTTGCCCTGAATTGCATTCCACAGAGAGCACAGCTCACCCAAATGCTCTGATTACTGATAGTCCTGGTTACCAATAAGCACCCCTTTTCATTTATCAGCCAATGTCAATTACTGTGGTTTTCTTTTGTTTATTCCTTCTTCTGTTAAGGCCCTTTGTGTCTGTTAAAGTCTTTGATTATTTCTCAAGGGCAAATAGTTGCATTTATTTGAATGGTTAAAACATGTCTGTGTGGTATAGTACAAAGAAGGGAACCCTAGAGGAAGGCATATTTATACTCTAGGACTGTCTTCCCCAGAGTTGGAGGAGAAGCACATATGTAAACTATGAAGACAAAGGTGACCAAATGCTCTGAATTTTGATTGTTGATGACAGAAAGTCAACACCTTTCCTGGCTACACAGTTCTTCGTGGTTTTGGCATCTTTTACATATTAATTCCATGTTCACTCCTCCATCTCCAAGACCCATTGTCCTTCATCATCGCCTCATCATCATGGAAATCCACTGGGGAAATTTTCTACCTTCAGATTCTTTGTTTGTTCTGGTGCAATCTTAGATTTACTAGCTATAGAGTACTTCACACATCATTTTTTTTTTTACCTACTTCAAAAGCTTTTTAATCATCCTCTATTTCTTCTAGATAAAGAAATGTAGAAGCCAAAATTTTTCATAAGATCACCAAAGTGACTTTGACAGCAGTTATCTTCTATGAGAAAATCTCCATGCTGTTTAAAACATCCATATATAAAATGTATCCAGCTTGTCTGGTCCCCTCATCAGATAGCTCACCTGCTGGGTCCCCTTATCAGATAGCTCACCTGCTGGGTCCCCTTATCAGATAGCTCACCTGCTGGGTCCCCTCATCAGATAGCTCACCTGCTGGGTCCCCTCATCAGATAACCCACCTGGGCATTCTCACCATGCTGACCTTGGGTGCTCTCCCTGGGAGATCAGCATCTTCTTTCTTCTCCATGATACATTTTCATTTTCCATTGTTTAAATGGGTTTTCTTCATAATTTTTTTATGGCAACGCCCTCGGTATTTCTCACTATACCCCGAGTAGGCAATAGAGCATCGCTTTTGCCATAGCCAATATGCAACATTTTCAGCCAATTATTTTGCTGCCCAAGGCAAACCTAGGTTCCTGAATAAACCTTGCACCTTGCAAAAAAATTACTTCTTCTTTAGTATGAATTTTATTTTGAAGTAATTTCTGACTCATAAAAAATCTGCAAGAAAAACATGACAAAAGCTATTGTGTCCTTCACCTAGATATGTCATCCTTTTAAAGTACATACACATGTGTGTGGTTGTGTGTAGACATAGATAATTTCTGACTTATTTGCACATAATGCCTCTTTTACTCCTAGTCATTTCTTTTTTTTTTTTTGTTTTTTGTTTTTTGGTTTTTCGAGATAGGGTTTCTCTATGTAGCTTTGGAGCCTGTCCTCGAACTTACTCTGTAGCCCAGGCTGGCCTCGATCTCACAGAGATCTACCTGCCTCTGCCTCCCAAGTGCTGGGATTAAAAGCGTGTGCCACTACCACCTGGCACTCCTAGTCATTTCACAAGGCCAAAGGACTTTATGTTCTATAACTCTAGCAGAACCATTAAAATCAGTGTTCAGAGTAATGATGTTCTGTTATGTAACCTGCAGACTATATTCCAAATTCACCTTACTTATTTTCCTTATAATGAAGAACTTTGGCTCAGATTGTGTCCAGTAAGATTGAATGCATGTACTTGCCATGTTCTGCCTATCTCTTCTAGTCTAGAACTGTCCTTCATCTTCCTTGTCTCCAGAATGCCTTGACATTTTTGGAGAATATAAAAAGTTATGAAGAATGCCATCCAATCTGTGTTTGTCTTGACTTCCTTACCATAGATTGATTTATATTTTCCCTGTCAATGGTGATTGTACTTTTGATCATGATTAAGGTGTTAGTGATCATGATTCTTCACTCTGCAGGTGCTGATTTTCCATTTGTGGATGAGTGACTTGTAGTGAGATACTTGAAACTGTGTGAGTACGATGTCTTTGGCTTTTGTTCTGGTGGTGATTGTTTTAGGGACAGAGTCTCATTACATCCCCAGGCTGGCCTCAAACCAAAAATCCTGCCAAAGCCTTCCAAGCGCTGGGATTACAAGTTTACCTGTTGTTAAAGATTACTGGAAATACCTTTAGACCTTCAGAAAAGTTGCAAAAAATTATACTAACCTCTTGTGTGCCCTCTAACCAGAAACCTTGCAGGACAACAGCTTACAGAAACTGTGAAATTGTCAAAATTAGGAAATTAACATTAGTGAAACTCTTTTAACTGAGTATACTAGAATTTCATTGTTTTCTTTCTAATGATTTTTTTATTTCAATACAAAATCAGTGATCCCACACAGCTTTTATTTGTAGTGAAATCTTAATTTCTTCCAATTTACAGTTATTCTTCTCCTAGTTTTTCCCTGTGCACCATGGCTTAACAGTATTAGTGAGCACTAGCATATAGTTTTGGACTTTCTTTCAATTGAAGGCTATCTGCTCCACTCTCCTGATTAGATTGTGGCTATGCACTTTTGGCATAACCTCACAAAGTCACAGAAGTCACCTTGTGTTTTTTCAGTACGTATTATCATGTTAACCTTGCTCACTTGCTTAAATGTCTACTGGGTTCCTTCTTGGTTAAATTAATACCTTTTCCTTTTTAATTGATTGATATTTTAGGGGAGACACTTTTAGACTATGGAGTTGCATTGGTTTTCTTCAAATGTTCACCATTGATTGTAGAAATTATTAGAATTTTATCTGCAGATTATTGCCATACTTTGCTTAATGATGCCTTCTTCTGATAAGATGTATCTCTATAACCTTTTACCACTCATTCCATCATCCATTGATGATTTCTACTGGGATAATTATCACTATGATATGATCTACCATGTCTCCACCCTCATTTTTTAATGATGGCATTGAGTTTTTCAGGCCCATTAATTAGACCTGGTCAGTTCCTATCCTCAGCCATGATCCTGGGAATTCTATTTTATGCAATTCTAATGCAAGATCACTGAAACTGGGCTTGCTGTAGGGGGACCTGCAGTCTTAAAGGAATAATTAAGATAATCCTATGGAAGTATCATATCTTTGTAATTTAAGGGGTAGTTGCATTTGCTTATGGTTTGAGGCATATTGGTAGTATTGAAGGCGGGAGAGATAGCTCAGGGAGTTAAGGTACTTGCCACCAAGCCTAAAGCTCTGAGTTCAGTTCTGTGACCCACATTGTAGAAGGAGATGATGGACTGTTACAGGTTGTCCTCTGACTTCCACATGTGCACTATGGCACACGCACACACACTATACTCTCTTTCTGTCTCTCTCTGTCTCTGTCTCTGTCTCTGTCTCTCTCTCTCTCTCTCTCTCACCCCTCTCTCTTTTTCTTTCTGTCTCTCTGTCTCTGTCTCTCTCTCACACACACAAACAATAAATAAAACAATGTATTAAAAGAATAGCTTTGGCACTTATTTATTACCTTATAATTTTGCCCAGCTGGTCTAAAATGAGATATGTCAGTTGGCTTGTTTTAAAAGACAGGTTAAACTGTGTATGCTGACACTTGAAATATCTTTGTTTAGACCTTTTCTGTTTTTGAACATATTTTTTGTGGGGCTGAGAGAAGGGAGGTGGCAGTGACACCATTCTGCTGTGTCAAGCAGCACTGGTACTCTTAGTCTCTGAAGCTTAACACAGTAGCTCTTTTTTTTTCATAGATACAGGGTACAATGTGTTTGTTCACAACCCAGGGGAGGTCTTCTGGGAACACAGGTGATTTTTTTTCCTTTATAGCCTCTTAATGCTTGGCTGGATTCACATTTAGATATTACCAAAGAAAAAAGAGAATCTGGGCAATTCTTTGGCGGGTTCTTATGTCCATGCCACCATTGGCACATTGTACCTCTGCTTATGCTACATTGACAGACACTTAGGTACATGACTGTTCTTATTGCAGGGGAGCCTGGGAAATGCAGTTTACTTTTAATATAGTGTATACAGGAGGAACTACTGCCGTGAAACAGTGTCTGTCTGTCAGCTGTGTTCTTGGAAGTTATAACATGGCATCTCGGAATTAATTAATTTCTATGCTGTGTGACTGCATGATGTGCGAGGGGCATGTGTGGGGGTAAGCCTTGTCTGTAGACATAGGGCTTCCTGACCTTAACTTTGCGTGCTTTATAGCAATTTTTTGCTTCCCTTTATAGCCCTCCGCTATCTATCCTATAGGGGTAAAGTATCATGGCAGTCACAAAGGGATCATGGGGAAAATTGTTACTTTTGTTATAATTTTTCTTTGAGACAGGCTCTTGTGTAGCCCAGGCTAACTTGAAACTTGGGATCTTCCTGCCTCTTGTCTCCCAAGTGCTGGGAGTCCAGATCACCACCTCACTTAGCTTCCTTGTTACTTGTGATACTTTATCCAGAAGAAATATGATCCCCTTTGGAATTATGATTGCACCATGATTGCAGCTTAAGAAATTTATACATTTATTTTAGGAAGAAATACACACACACACACACACACACACACACACACACACACACACACACACACATATATATATATATTCATATGTATTATTACAAAGGAGTCATTTCAAATATGTTGTCATTGATACAACTAACCATCAGTGAGTCAGAAGGCTGCTGAGGTGATGTGCTTGTGACAATACATAATTACTTGTGAATAATGCTGGCTGCAACATTTTCTAACAGTGGAAAGTCATGGCCATGCTGGCACTGCCACCCTCTCTTTGTTGTAGTGCCAACCTCACTCTCTGGACAGGAAGAAAAATAGGGGAAGTGTGCTTTTCTCTTTTGAGACATTACAACATCCTTGTGTTTAAAAGAAGTAGGACCTCCTCCCTTCCAGCTTAGTCTATCTCCAGCACCATAACTGACTTGAGAATAGGGACTTCACAGTTGGGGGTCAACTGCCATATGATCCCCCTGACTTCCACTAAGTCATACCATCAAACTAAGTCCTTTTTTATCGTTAATGTTTATTGCTCCTCCTTGAACTCAGCCAGCAAAAGTGGCTCATAGAATAACTCTGGTGGGGCCAAAACAAATAGGAGATGTAGAGTAGGGGATATAGAGTAAGAGATGTAGAGCAGGGGATGTAGAGTAGGGGACATAGAGCAGGAGATGTAGAGCAGGGGATGTGGAGTGGGGGTGTAAATTAGGGGATGTAGAGTAGAGGTAGAGTAGGGGATATAGAGTAGGAGGTGTAGAGTAGGGGATGCAGAGTAAGAGATGTAGAGCAGGGGATGTATAGTAGGAGGTATAGATTAGGGGATGTAGAATAGGAGATGTAGAGTAAGAGATGTAGATAGAGTAGGGGATGTAGAGCAGGAGATGTAGAGTAGGGGATGTAGAGTAAGAGATGTAGAGTAGGGGATGTAGAGTAGGGGACATAGAGCAGGAGATGTAGAGTAGGGGTGTAGATTAGGGGACGTAGAGTAGGAGATGTAGAGTAGGGGATGTAGAGTAGGAGATGTAGAGTAGGGGATGTACAATAGGGGATGTAGAATAGGAGATATGGTTCTTTCTTTTGCCCCATTTCTTTTTCTTATTTCTTTGACTCAAATGAATAGATCATTCATATGTGCTATGGATGTATCTCCATTTTTAAATAATTATTTGTAGAACATTAAAAATATTTAGTTGTTCCCATAACTTTTGCACAGAAAAAAACTGTTTAGTTCCAGAAATTATTTTTTTTAGTTCTTAGTACAATTCAACTTAATTTGGGGGACAATTCCTTAGAAAAGAGTGTTATTGAATATTATTATTAAATCGACATATAGAAAGGAAATATAGAAGAGATGAACAAAACATTTGAGCAGGACTAAACGGACAATATATCAGAGCATTCCTTTTTAGTTCTTGTTAGTCATAATTTTAACCTGAAATGTTGAATATTTTATGAGACAGGATCTTACACCCTGTAGTCCAGGATGCCTTGGAATCCATTGTACAACCTAGGGTGATCTCAAAGACAACCCTTCTGCCTCAGCTTTCCCAGTCTTGGGAATAGAGGTTTGGGTCACAATGCCCAGTAACATCTTGAGTTTTATTCCATGCTACTCTGAATTTGGAAGAATCTCCTGGGGTTGGTAGAAAAGAGAGAATGTTGATGCATAATGAAAGAATCAAATCTTGCTAGTGGGTCAAATAAATAAATGCCTATCATATTGGTGAATGGAAGGAGAAATAAATGAATCAAGTAAGAGGTTCTGGTTTGGTTTCTCTTTCTACCTTGTTTGAGACAACCCACCAGATCATCTATAGTAACTCCATACTTTAAAAACATTTGACTTTGCCCATTCCTCATCATTTGCTGCTGTGATGTCCAGTATCTTCTCTCTTTTTTGCCAAGAAAATCATTCATATATTTCTTGAAGTCTTTTCTTCTTTCAATGATGATGTGACTCTATGCTTATGTCCCAGGGTACTAGCATAACTGGTCAGATGAGCATGGACCAACATTCATCCATTTACAATAAAACAGTAGTTTTGCTGAAGGACTAGCAAGTCTATGGGGAAGTAAAGAAGGATGTGGGAACTGGAGATCCTGTCTGTCTGCTGGCACTGTTCCAAGGGATGTAAATTAGACTGAAGCTGTGGAAAGCTATTTTGCCATCTTGGGTTATCATGATGGATTTTATTCAAAGGATACACAGATAAAGGCTGTGGGAGACACTCTGGTTTTTAAATGTAATAGTTCTTAAAATCTGTCATCAATTGATAGCATTTTTTATTTCTTTTATGCCAGCTGAGTTGAATTGCTGTCAATTTGACAGGAGGGTTTGTACAAATGTATCTCTCTCTGACACACACCTACCATCCTTAAGATCAGGACTTGACCCAGGCTATTAGCTGGCTTTGGGAACCTGTTCTCCATGCTGGATCACCTCATCCAGCCTTTAGCAGGGGGAAGAGCTTGGTCCTACCTCAAGGTCCTACCTCATGATGTGCCATGCTTTGTTCAAGCCCATAGGAGGCTCGCCCCTTTCTGAATGGAGATGGAAGAATGGAGGAGTGGATGGAGAGGAGGTAGATGTGAGTCTGGGGGAGGGGACAGGAGTAGAGGAGGGAGAGGAAACTGTGATCAGTATGTAAAATAAATGAAAAAAAATTAATAAAATAAAAAAAACTGAAAATAAAATGACTACCAAGAAAGGGAAGAAAAAGAAACAAAGAAAGAAAGAAAAATAGAAAAAATGAAAGAAACGACTGATGACCTGAGTTCAATCCCTGGGACCAATGTAAAGGTGGAAGGAGAGAACCTACTCCACAAAGTTGTTCTCTAACGTGTGTATCCCCTCAAACACAACAATATATAAGTGAGTTTTTAAGGAGAAGAAAATAAGCTAGAAGCAGAATGATATTTTCTAGTATAATTTTCTTTGTTTCCATCATGGCTACCAATTTTCCTGTTATCATCTTTATTTTCATATCATTTAAATGTCCATTCATTTTTTTCATTGCTGGCCTCATTATGAGTCCAGACAAATGTGGAAAGCATTCTTTAGGCTAATAGAGTGCAGTTGCTAGAGCTCCAGGCTGGCTTGTGCCTGGGTGAAGTCCCTCCTCTATGACCAGGGTCTGGCTGAATCCTGTCTCCAGAGAGGAAATGTTTCTGTCACTCTCCCTCTTCCTGAGGAAGCAAGTCTCCAGCCTTGCAAAGTCATCAAGCCTGAAAAATCACCCCAGACTCTGATAACAGAACAGATCCCCGCTGCTGCTAATTGTCCTGTCTCCCCATTAAAGCCACTCACTCCTGCATGGTCCCCATTACAGAGTGACTGGTTTTTCCTGGGACTAACACACAGGACATGCTATAAATGTAACCAGGAAATGCTGGATAAAGAGAAAAAGAAAGAGAAGTGCTATTTTATGCTCCATTATTAATAGCAATATTACCTCTTACTTTATGTCTCTTTGGTTTGACTCATTTCCGGGCAGTGATTTAGCTTGAGGACCCTGTGATCTTATCCTGAATTTTCACCCCTTAGCTCACCAACTACGCACTTCTAGACAAGGCAGTTAAACTTCCTGTGCTACATCCTCCTATTTGTTAAAAATTCAATTGAAATTTTCAAATATTTGTGAAGTATATCTCATGGTGGTGTGCTTAGAATTAAATCACAAGATGGTATCGAGGACACTACCTTGTATGCAGTGTGTCTTCTATTAGGGCCAGCTGATGTCTAGTGCTTGGATAGTTTCTCTCTTTCCTACTCTGCTCAGTGTCTATTCCCTCCTGTGAAATCTGGGCCAGCTGGCAATCAGTGACTTCTGGAATAGGCAAGTTCTCCTATAACGCTAACTGGGATACCTCAATGAAGCATTCATTGCGCTGATCATTTATTCATTTGCCTCTGCTGGCATTTACTTCATTCTCTTTTTGCTGCTGAGACCTTTGTTTAGATGGAAGAGCTCCAGGATCTGTACATTTTCAATTATTTACGTATTCGTGAATATCAGATTCTGGGGAAGTGAGGAACAAAATGAGTAACAGCAAAATTGGCCAAAGCTCAGTGTTTTGCTTAGCCTATACTTTGAGGACCTCACCTGACCACCAGACTCAGTGAGCCTGATACACAACCTAGATGACAAAAGCTTTGCTAGGCATCAGTTAAAGGTCATTCCAGGGAACAAGATGACTTAATTTGAAACCAGAAGAAATTCAAATAGGAAAATGGGTACACAGCCCATGGAAGATCATGGCTGATGAAACAATGTGGAGAATAACAGAAAAAAGACTCAGTTGTTACCACCAGGGCCAGATACCTACCCAGAGACAAGGAATGTCCCCAACGCTGGGATTGGAGGCCACCAAACCAAAGTAGAACCATTAACAGCCTTTCTGATGGGCACCAGGACTGTGGAGAAGTCCTTTTGCTCCTTGCACCACCAGTTAGAGAAAGGGGAGAGGAGAACCCCGGCCTTTTTCTTATTTCTGTCCTCTCTTTCCTAGCCAGATACTATTGACAAGCCTCCTGGTGTTCAGTCTAAAGGATAGGTGCAGGACCCATGTCAACAATATGTAGCTGATTCTCAGAATCTACGAGAACTGGGTCAGGATGCCTCATGGATACCAAAATATGCAAATGATCAATTCATTTACATATACTCTACTAGTCCTCCTGTATACTTTAACTCATCTTGATTCATTATAATACTTAAGATGATGTAAATGATTACTATGCTGTTGTGTTTAGGGAATAATGGCAAAGCAAATGAACTTATTTAATACAAATGCACTTAAAATATTTTCTGCCTGGTGGTGGTGGCATGTGCCTTTAATCCCAGCGCTCGGGAGGCAGAGCCAGGTGTATTTCTGAGTTTGAGGCCAGCCTGGTTTAGAGAGTGAGATCCAGTACAGGCACCAAAACAACACAGAGAAACCCTGTCTTGAAAAACCAAATGTGTGTGTGTGTGTGTGTGTGTGCGTGTGTGTGTGTGTGTGTGTGTGTGTGTGTGTGTGTGTGTGTGTGTATTTTCTAAATTTCTAGGTTAACAGATCAAGAAATAGGGATAAGAATAATATGAAGGTTTGGAGAGGTGACTAAGTCAATAAGAGTTAACTTTCTGTACAAATATGAGGAAAGACCTGGCTTTGAATTCCCACTATTGACACAAAACTTGGACATGTTTGTGACCTCAATGTTGGGGTGAGAGACAGGCAGATTCTAGAAGTTCGCTGGCCAGCCTATCTATACCAAATGTTGAACTTCAAGGTTAATGACAGATCCTGTCTCAATGGAATAAAGCAGAGAGCAATAAAGGCGGAGCCCCCATATGCTTGAACAAGGATGCATGCACTTACACACACACACACACACACACACACACACACACACACACACACACACACCATAAAAGGAAAAGAGGAGAAGGATTTGAGAACAGTGGAAAATGGGCACAGTCCTGAGCAGGAGAAGGAAACCATTATGATGAATAATCAAATTGAGTTGCTGAACGGTCTTTACATTTGCTAAATTTCCTATGAGTTTGGGCTTAGATTTCACACTGTGCCTAGATGTAGAGTATTATGCAGCCCAGTCCATCAGTCTTTTGCTTGGACAATGGGTGATATCGCTATGGAGTTCTAATTTACTGGTCTGTTCAACATCGGTCCAAAGGTTCTAGCTACGACTTAGACCTCTGGTGAGAAATCTCTCTCGCTCAAAGATTAATGGTTTAACTTCAGAGAGGGCAACAGATTCTCAAGCATTTTAAGTAATCTTGCATCCCAGGAACAGGGTTTCACAATTGAAAATGTTGGAAATAGAAACCAGAGGAATTCCTTGGTGCAAGAGGTCAGTGAGATAGTCTCCCCAGCTGGATGACAGATCATGTATCTCAGTGGCCTCAGGAAAGTCAAGACAGGCACTTGAAGCCAATTTATTTGTCTTTATTCCAGGCCTGCTACAAATGGTTTATTCCTCATAGCTGTAACTGGTGGTGTCATGAGACTAGGCTTGAGATGAAGATCCTTTGGCTAAATGTCCTTTGGTGGGTGATTTGAGATTTGTATTCTCTCTGAGCAACTTGTATAATGATGCTCCTATGTTCCCCCTATAAAGCAGTTGGAAAGGGTTACCTGTATTAAAAGAATGAGAACGTACTGAGTGCCTGGGTCCTTTGTTAGAAATGATAATGTGGCATTCCTGTTCTTAAGTGGATTCTAGTTTTCAGAAGGAGAAATCTAGTATGAAAGCCATGTCCACTTGACATGCTCTGTTAGGTGGAAAGCTGCCATGTACAATGCTGTGGTAAAATCTCACTTCCCTCACAGCCACACTTTCAGTTGCAGCATCCCCTGGCTTTCATGGGAGCTAAATAATACACCTCAAATCTCAATCTTAACTGAGGACTCTCAGAATGTAGTAGAGTCAACTATCATAGTTATAGTACTGACAAGCGTCACTTCCCACTAAGAAGAGGAAAGCCAAAGAACAAGGATGAGGAGCAAAGGAGGGAAGAAAATTTTAAACGGATTGGAAGGAAAGCTAACCAAGGTACTTAGTGATTAATGTCCACTGCTGTTATATTTTCAAGCACTCCTTGTGTCCCTGTGACATACTCTGTGAAATATGTATAAATAAGAATGATGTGGATATGATCAAATTCTATTTTCAAGGGAAAATAAAAACTTGCTTTCCATATTTTAGGATTCACTTCTTTATAGCTACTGACAATTTAGCTCTTTGATTGTTCTGCATTTCTTTTGAGGACAGTGGTCATGACTTGGTATGTTAAATTCTCTGATGGCAGACTATAACCTGTAAACCATGTAAGTTATATGCCCCCACAGGATTCTTTCAGTTGTGACATTTATCACCACAACAGAATAGTAACTTATAAAGAAATTGGTACCAGGCACATGGGATGTTGCCTTAATGGACCTGACCATGTTGCTTTAAGGGAGGATTGTGGAGGACTTTTAGGTTGTTAGGCTGGAAAAACCATTGAGTTCTCAGAGCTTAAGGAGCTGTTGTAAGAACTTGGAAGACAGTGATGAGAGAATTGTAGACAATGGAGGCCTGGATTGAGAAGTTCCAGAGTGAAACAAAGACAATTTATGGGATAGTCAGTTTGGATTAAGAATCTTTGAAAGTGATATCTTTGCTTTACTGGGACAATCAATGTTTGATTAGCTGAAGCTAAAGAATCAGGTGCAATTAAGAAGAGACCGATAACACTGAGGTGAAATTTTTGGGGAAATAACTGAGGTAAATTTTTTTTGGAAAATATTTCCTTAGAGTTAACACACCGAAACTGTGATCCAGTGGAGACAACATTGCATCTCATGTTGTCAGAAGAACATGGCAATGTTTAAGAGTAGCCATGTGGTTTTGGTTTTGACAGCATATAAGTTACAGGATTGAAAGGGTCATGGAGAGCAACTGAAGTCTGTCACTGTGAGAGAGGCCAGGAGAAGCCATGGTGAAGGTTCAGCCTCAGTTTTAATGGAGACCCCCTGGGTTGAAGAATTCATAGAAAGAAACTTGGGCTTGGCAGGGTTGGAGTCCCTGAAGAGGCTATTAGTGATGGTGCAGCTATTGTTAAGACTCTAGGATATTGGCAAAGCAAGGGCAGTGCCAAGTGTAGAGTGAACCAGTCTTGACCCCACCAGAAAGAATGTGTGTGCTATAGAGAGTCTCAAGAAATGGAACTGCCCAAGCATTTTGGAGCCCTAAAGATCATGACTGAGTTCCAGCTGCTAGACATTGAACTACAGGATTTGGTTTGCACAATAAATGTGCTGGGGGTTGGTTTTGTTGTGCCCTGGTTCTTCCCTCTTGGAATAAGAAAATATATAACTTTTAAACTTACTTTACAGGAACCCACAGTTAAATAATTTGCATTTTTTTGTTTTTTGTTTTCAAGATAGAGTTTCTCTGTGTAATTTTGGAATCTGTCCTGGAACTCACTCTGTAGACCACGGCTGGCCTCGAACTCACAGAGATCTGCCCGAATCTGCCTCCTGAGTGCTGGGGAATTGGTATATTTAAGGAGATAAACTTTTAAAGTGTTTGATTAAAAATGTTTTTGAGTTTCCATTACTCTAGGTTTCTAGCTCATCCCAGAGATGCCCCCTGATTCCAGTTGTCTCTTCCAGTACTCTCTCCCTTCATCCTCCCCGAACCTGATCCCTCCTATTCTCATTCCCCACCATCCATTGAGACCTCTCCCCCACCATCCACTGGAGATAGCTATTCTGTTTCCCCTTCACAGTGAGATTCATGCATCACCCTCATTTAGCCCTCCTTGTTACTTAGCCTCTCTGTGTCTGTGGATTGTATCATGGTTATCCTTTACAGCTAATATTCACTTGTGAATGAGTACATACCATGTTTATCTTTCTGGGTTTGGGTTACCTCACTCTGATCTTTTCTAGTTCCATCCATTTGCCAGCAAATTTCCTGATGCCATTGTTTTTAACAACTGAGTAATACTCTATTATGTAAATGTCCCACCTTTTCTTTATCCATTCTTTGGTTGATGGACATATAGTTTGTTTCCAGTTTCTGGCTATTATGAATAAAGCTGTTATGAACATAGTTGAACAAGTGTCCTTGTGGTATGATGGAGCATCATTTGGGTGTATGCCCAGGAGTGGTATATCTAGGTCTTGAGGAAGATCAACTCCCATTTTTCTGAGAAACCACCATATTGATTTCCAAGGTGGCTGTACAAGTTTGCATTCTCACCAACAATGGACGAGTGTTCCCCTTGTTCCAGCATGAGCTGTCACTTGTGTTTTTTGATCTTAGCCATTCTGACAGGTGCACCTACATCTTTCCCATCCTTACTTCCCCCTCCAACTTCTCCCATGTCCTTCCTTCTTCTTCTCAAATTCATGATTTCTTCTTTAATTGTCATTGTTTTATACACACACACACACACACACACACACACACACACACACACACAAAACACAAACTGAGTCCAGCTATCATCGCCCCTATGTACAAGTGTTCAAGACTAACACTTGGGCTTGAACAACCTATGTAGGAGCTTGTCACTAGATGAAATTACTTCTACCTCACTCAGCATTCATCAACCACCTGTAGCTCTTCACCTAGGGGTAAAACCATATGAAATTTCCCCTGTCCATGTTGGCATGTCAACTGCTGTCATTATGCAGGTTTTGTTTATGCAACCATATGGTTGGAATTTCATGGGTACATTTTCCCTATTAGGTCTATGAGACATTATCTCACAGCAAGAATCCTGGACCTCTGGCTCTTACAATGTTTTGCATTCTCTTCTGTGATTTTTTACTGCCTGAGTCTTGGGTAAGGGAGTTGTACTGCTGATATATCAGTTGGGGTTGGGAACCCCATAGTCTTAACTTTTAAAATATTTAAAAGATTGTGGAAGTTTCAAAAGTTGCATTGTGTTTTATATTGACATATTAATTTGAGATCTTGGGGATAAGGAACAAAGGAAAAGTGAAAGTGATGTGTTTGGATGGCAAAGTTGACAAGAGATGGAATGTTGTAGTTGCAATGTTCATTGAATCTAGACTCCAGTGAACTACTGATTTCCTCCCAAATCAGTATCTATACCAAAACCAAGAGAATCCTACCCTCAATGTGCATCTGTGATAGAAGGAAACAAAATATACATAAAAATTTTATTAAAAGTCTGAAACACATATAAACATGAGTGTAGAGCTTGCTGAATTTTCTAATTGGAACATATTTATGCAACCAGCACTTAGATCCGGAAACCCCATCCCTCTTTACAGTCCCTCCAGTCATTACTGCTTGTCTTGTCTTCCAGAATCATAAACAAATTTGCCTGTGATTTTCATTTGCTGTAAATGGAATCACAGGTGTCTGGATTCTTTTACTTAAAATGTATGTGTATTTCATGTTATTGAGCATGGTTTGTAAGTAATTCATTCTCACAGCACTATGGTATTGCCTTATGTGAGTAAATCATAGGTTATCCATCCATTTTAGTGTTAAAGGCATTTAGTTATTCTTAGTTTTATTTATCATGAATAGTGATGCTATGAACATTTCTGTTCAAGTCTATGGTGAATGTGGGTATGAAGTCCACTGGAATGTGCCTACCAGGTGAATGTGGGTGTGAAGTCCACTGGAATGTGCCTGCCAGGTTTTAATATACATATATATATATATACACATATATATAATCTAAAGATTATATATATATATATATATATATCTTTAGAGAAACTGCCAAACAACCTTCCAAAGTGAGGTACTAATTACATGCCAGTCAGAAGTGAATGAAACTTCTTTTGTCCTTTATATTCTCATTGAACTTTAATAGTTATTGTGCTTTTATTTTACTCTTTTCAATGGGTATAAATGTAAATCAAAATAACAGCAACAAAAGACAACAAAGAGCTGAGCATCAGCATCAGCAAAACCTCCTCACTTCCCAGTCCTAGCATTTCATTATGCTGCTACACCAAAGAAACTGTTCTAAGGGACTAATCTCAATATGATGGCTAGATTAATCTGTATACACAGTGAAGACAGAACATTTCAGTGCAGGAAGTCTTCTAGGGTTGCCATCACTACATGCCATAAAATTCTTTTTCAGGGAAGATTCATGGAAATTCTTCTACACCCTGTGTCAGAGGGGATACATATCTCTAATTGCCACAATGGAAAATGAGTACATTTGAGAGAGAAAAAGAAGCTGAAATGTGCAGAGGTCACCTTGTTAGGTCTCCAACACTGTAATCACTGTAGGACTCCATGCTTCTTACTGCTAGTGGCCAGGAATTTGCAGTTACCAATGAAGATTTTTAAAACCTGAAACTACAGTATTTCCCCAAGGGTTCTGCTCATAGCATGTGTGTAAATAAAGCATACACATTGAGAATGGCAGATAGTTATTTCTTGGTATTTAGTATTTAAAACTGATCACTTTAGTAAAATAAGGATGACATATTTTTAGCAATGCATCACTGAGATATTGGGTAGTAATATTAAGGTCAAATGTAATGCTATTTTGGTCAGATGATATGGGTTATAATTGATGTAATTTTCTGAACTCCTACTTGTCTGGGAAAACTGAAAGAACAGTAACTAACTTGTGTCATTATATATCAGCTATGTATTGCCAGAACAATATTGAGTTACAATCATAAAACCCTCATCATAGATAGCCACAAATATCCACTTGCTTTATGAGTTTGGTGGTTCAGCAGATCTGTGCTAGACTTGGCTGATTCTGGCAGGGCTTGTTTGTGGTCCTATTTGGCATAGTAGACTGGTTACTTCGGTGACCTTGGTTAAGCTTGCTTAAAGTTTACAGGTTGGCTCATTTAGAATGGGCAGAGCTGAGATAACGGGAAGCTACTTGGCTCTTGTTGCAAACCCAGTGGCATCCAACTTTATTCTCAAAGCTAACGAATTGGTGGTGGCTCTGGTGTCAGCTGGTGTGTTGGTTATCCATTGCAACATAGGATGTTGTACAAAGAGAAGATTTAAATTATACACATCTTAGGCCAGGTGTGGTCCTGCATACCTTTCATCCTAGCACTCAAGAAGAAGGAGCAAGCAGATCTCTGTTAGTTCTAGGCCCCCCACCCCCTGGTCTATATAGTGAATGCTAAGCTAACCAAGGCCACTTAGTGATATTTCATTAATTTTTTGAATGATCTTCCTCTTCCCCTTCTCTTTCTTCATTTTAGCTGGGCTCTGCTTCTGGGTGTCACCAGGTAACAACTACTGCTATGTTCGTTTGGAGGTTCGATAGAAGAGGAACCTACTTCCAATTAATTCAGGTTATTGGTAGAAATCAGTTCTTGGCAGCTGTAGGATTGAGGTGTTCTGTTCCTAGTTTTATCTGTCTTCCTGGTATGAGAACCTCTTCCATTATTCAAATGTAGCTATTTCCTTCTTCAAGACTGGCCTAAGGGCAAGAATAACTCCAATAAGATGATCTTGTATATGCACTAATGCATCCATAGGAGTAACATTTTATATTTAAATTAGGTCACAGGTCACACTCATACCCAATGGAAGGGATTGCACAGATGTATGAATATCAGCAGCTGGGAGTCACTTTCGGGACTATTTGCTTCAGCTAGGATTACTTACATGTCTAGAATAGATGTACTGTCAATGGATGTAAAGGGCAATGCTCACATGGCCAAAACCAAGGCAAGGGAGGGAATGAAAATGCAGAAGTGACTTTTGTTTCATCTCCTGTCACTCATTTGCCAAACTATGTTATACGTTCAGAGATAAGAGTGAGGATAGTGAAAGGTTACATGGTAAACAGCCTAGATGCAGAAAAAGTGGCCAACTGGGGTGAAGAACAACATACTTTTCTTCAGGTGTGTGGTGCAAGTCTATTGCTCTATGTAAATTTCAGATCCTTCTACTCTAACCAATACTTCTAAAAGAGCCGAAGACCCTCTGTATAGTCAGACAAGTACTCCACATCCTAATTGCTTCTCTGTTCTTACTTTGGCACCTCTTGTAGGCTATCTCCTTCTGCCTGGATGGGAACTATGTGCCCTCTCTACCATATCCTTTCTCTGAGAGTGCCTAAGCAGACCTGCTATTTCCAGGACTCCCAAAGCCAAGCAGATGTCTGCTTCTTAGCAGAAGAAGAGATAATACTGCTTTACTTATGTTTGTCTTCTTCCTTCTGTCAGGCAATTGTTCATGAAAACAGTTTCTACTCATCACTCTTCTCTTGTTGAGGGTGAAGCTAATTCATGGTGTCCTATCCACCCACCAGTGTACATCAGGGTATCTGTAAGTATCAAGGTGCTTTCTTCTGATTTAACACATGCTCTAGAATTTTTTGTGGTCGAGTGCATCTCAGAACTTATGCAGAAAGTCACCTGGGACCTTTAGAAATTCCAATGTCCAGGGCTGGGAATATAGCTCAGAGTGATAGCATTTAATGAGCATGCATAAGCTCTAGGTTCTGTCTCTAAAAGAAATAATTGCCCATGATGCACCCAGAACAATCTCTAGAAGCCCAGGTACTTACAGACTCCCTCAGATGTTTCTCTGATGTCAGAAGCTCTCCTGATAATAGATTTAGAAACCAGTGTCCCAATGCATCAATTACATGTAAGTGTGTGGGCTCAAGATGGGTATAGACATTTGCTTAGTCTTGATTGTGATGAGAAGCTTTGCTTGTTGTGAAAGTTTTAGTGAAAGAGTTTTCAGGTTTATGTGTAGATAAAACTAAATTTACTGTGAAGCATCTTCTTATAAACCACTTGGAGCCCCAGTTGAGAAAAACAAAATTCTGCTAGGATTAATTCACCCACTCAAGGTCATACAAATTTGACTGGCCATATCCCTGGATTATTTGTGTGTGTAAGTGTGTGTGTATACACAAATATATATGTGTATATATATACATATATAAAAAATATATATACAAATAATACACACACACACACACACACACACACACACACACACACACACACACACATATCTTAACTACGCACTGCTTCAGCAGAGAGAAACCAGTTGCATGAGGGAATAAAATGGCGAGAAGACAAAGAGATCCCACTGGGCACAGATAACTATGCTCACATACCCAGCCAGATTCAATTGTCTCCTTAGATTAGGCAGCATTGCCTAGCCAGGTCATTATGGAAAAATATTTAGACTTTTGTGTGTAGGGAACCGGAGAAAACCATGTATGTTCCAAGGCCTGAAGCACACCTGTCCTTGCCCTCCTTTCCCGAATGGAAGATCCATCTTGGGAATTAGGAGGTGAATTATGAATTTCAGCAGGACACCAGCATTTAATCCATTGCACTATCTCATAGAGTTTCTATAAGGATTAAATGAACTCAATACTAAAAATGTATGAGTATATCCTATGGCCCATAGCTAGATTTCGAAATGCAAGCTACTATTATTGAAGTTATTTTGGGGGACAAAACATAAATCACAGTAAGTTTTTTTTTTTTTTTTCCGAGACAGGGTTTCTCTGTGTAGCTTTGCGCCTTTCCTGGAACTCACTTGGTAGCCCAGGCTGGCCTCGAACTCACAGAGATCCGCCTGGCTCTGCCTCCCGAGTGCTGGGATTAGAGGCGTGCGCCACCACCGCCCGGCCACAGTAAGTTTTTTTGTCTTCCATTTATATAATATAATTTTGTGACTAGAGTTTTGAATTAAGAACAATGGTTATATGATTAAGAGAATCTAAAAATAAAATTCTACTATATAAGGCAAAGCCCAGAATACCCAGAAGAAACCCCCTGAGATGTACTCTAAGTAATAAAATTACAGTCGAATAGATCTTACCCCAGAATTTCAGGGAGAAAAAAGTCCCTGCTTTCCAGGTTGCTTTAGTTTCCATTATCCTGTCAGCAAAGCCAATAGTGCAGTGTTGTAACCCCTGCTATGGCTACATGGCCAGAGTTGCAGCTGTGCAAAACCAGTGCCTCCTGGCCTCACAGGGACTATACAATGTGCCTTGAACTAAGGACCTGCCCCTCATAGGCAAGCTTTACCAGGAAGCATTCTGAGTGCCTCATAGGAATCTGGATAATCACTAGTCTTCCTTCTGTCCTTCCCTCCCTCCCTCCCTCCCTCCTTCTCTCTCTCTCTCTCTCTTTCTTTCTTCTTTCCTTCCTTCCTTCATTACTTTCTTTCTAATTTTTTGTCTATTATTGTCTTGTGAGAACCAAATTGGTAGAAAAACATTTAAATTTCCAGATAGTTGGTTGTATAAGGATTGCACTTCATTCTTATGCCTTTATGGAACATTTTCCAGGATAAAATACAATCCATGTAACTTTTCTTTTTGAGTTAAAAGAATAGACAATTAGACTAAGGCAAAAGAATATATTTTAGTGAGGAAGAAAAGCTGGAGAAAAGTCATTTAGGTGAGACTGTGGATTCCCATCAGCCAGTGAGGGGGAAGAACAAGTGTTGACGGAATGATGGTGTGGTGGTGGAAATAGCTAAATGGAATGTGGCTAGGTAAAGGGTGTAACCCATTTGCCCCAAGTATAGGAGGTGATTTTTAAACTGAGACCAATAATATAACTAGCAGTTAAAAATTAAATATGATATAGCTAAAAATTTCTGAAGGCATTGTATTCTTTAAGTTTGTGTATATGTGTATGTGTGTGTTTATGAAGTTTGTAGAATATGACTCATTGCCAGTGGATTTTGACTAAAATATTTGAGAAATACTACCTTGGCTATTTCCTGAAGTGATTTATTTAGGATAATGACCTAGGCCAGAGCTGAATAACTTTGAATTAAGAACAATTTTGTGCAATCAAAAGAATTTAAAAATAAGATTATAATATTTGTTGTTTCACAAACCAGAATTCCCAGAAGAAATACCCTGAGATTGTTGTCTACGTGATTAAAGTACAGCTGATGTGATCTTATCCAGGGATTTCATGTCAAGAGAACTGGCTTCTGTCCCAGTCCTTTGGCACTCCTGTCCTACCCTTCTTACTTCTTTAGGTCAGATCAGCTGCCTCTGCTTGCTTCTGACTCGTACCTGCTTCCTTTCTAGTCTTGGGGGTCCCCTTTGTAGAAGAGAAGCAGGACTCAGGCCTGGGGTCTGAGGCAGGAAGGCTTGCAGCTTATGTCAAGTTCTGCTGATTTTCTGTTCTACTCCGTTGTAGTTTCCCACATCCTTGGATTCCATGGCTCTGCTTCCGGTTGGCCCCACAAGGATTTCATTGTTTCCTTATTTGGTGATTTTCCTGAAGCATAAAATTGATGTAAAGAAAATATTAAATAGTACAGCTATAGCAAACAATGCTGAAAGTTGTATGGGACTGGCTGGGGATTTTGAAGACAGTGCATTTGGGTGTCGTTGACTGCATTCTCCTCTCTAGAATTCTGGGTGGTCTTGTGAATTTCCTCTGGCTAGCATGCTGGGAGTCCTTTTCATCGAGCAGACCAGACAAATTGTTACATATACTCCCAGAACTCTCAGGTACTACAAATGACAGCTTCATTTCCTCCATAAAAATGAAGACATCCCAGTGAGACATGTTCTAGGAAGTCTTCTCTACTGGTGTCATACTGGTATCTGTTAATGCATTGCCATTTTAACTCAGGATATCTTGGGTATTGGAACTATTATTTTTCTTTGACTGGGCCATATCCCTGGATTATTTGTGTGTGTATGTGTGTGTGTATACACAAATATATATGTGTATATATACATATATTAAAAATATATATACAAATAACACACACACACACACACACACACACACACACACACACACACACACACACATCTTAACTACGCACTGCTTCAGCAGAGAGAAACCAGTTGCATGAGGGAATAGAAAGGCGAGAAGACAAAGAGATCCCACTAGGCACAGATAACTATGCTCACATACCCAGCCAGATTCAGTTGTCTCCTTAGATTAGGCAACATTGCCTAGCCAGGTCATTATGGAAAAATATTTAGACTTTTATGTGTAGGGAACCAGAGAAAACCATGTGTGGTCCAAGGCCTGAAGCACACCTGTCCTTGCCCTCCTTTCCCGAATGGAAGATCCTAAAAATAAAACACAGGCAGCAAGTGTTAATACAGCTCTCAGTTCTTCCTGCTGTAGACAAGCACCCTTTCAGTGCAAGAGCAGGCAGACCAGCAGGCACAAGAGAGAGGCGCCTTTGTCCCGGCTGAGACTTTTCTTCGGTTTCAACACCAGGGCTGATTTTCCCTTTCTTTCAATCAGTCCTCATTGCCATCCACCACCCGCTGCCTCCCACCAGTGTGAGACCAGGAGAGCTGCCAAAACATTCATCTGGGCACTTGCTGAACTGACCACTTCCCTCTGCCCCTTCCTCATGAACAACAGGTTGTTTCCTTTACTAGCATAGGAACCTTGATGGTCCCTGTGTTTTAAGACTCAAAATGTTTTGCTTTGTTTTGTTTTTTTTCTGTTTTTTTTTTCCTGTTACTGAATGTTTCCCTCTCTGATCTATATAATTTGGGAAGTGATGCTTTGATCCTGATAGAGGACAATTTTGTTGAAAGGAGGTGGCAGATTTTGAAGGAAAGCCCAAATTGCCTTCTGTATGGCTTCGGCTGCACTTGTTTGACAATTTGCTTCGCGGGGAGAGTGCAGACAGAATGAATTGCCTGGGCAATTTGTGCCATTGGCAAGTGGTTCAGGATTGAAGAGAAGAAGAGAGGCCCCAACGGTTCCAGTTACAAGTTAAAAATAGCCATCCTTGGGCTCCTCCTCTTCCTGCTCTTGTCTCCTCTTCCAACAGGGAGAGCTTTTGAAAGAGAGTGTTCTCCCCTTGCCCTTCCCCCATCCCTTTCTCTACCCCATCACTGACGCCAGTACATTTGAATGGAAAGATTTTTCTGAGCTGGGATAAGTGAGATACAGGAAATCACTATTGAAAGACGCCTTTATGCTTGGTGTTATCATTACCTTAGCATGAGGGGAACTCAGAGGGTCAGTGACGAAAGCCATTTTCTGAGTTGCAAGGGTGTCCAAGAGCTCAGAGCAATGGGGATGCAACCATCATTCATCCACATAGCCCAGAGGCAAAAGCAAGGTGAAAACCTGACTTCCTAGGATCACATCAATGAAGTCATACTTGACACTTCAACAGTTTGTTTTTTTTTGCTTTCTTTCTTTTTATTTTATTTGTGTGTGTGTGTGCGTGTGTGTGTGTGTGTGTGTGTGTGTGTGTGTGTGTGTGTGCACGCTCACGTTTGGTGCGTGTATATGCATATGCATGTGCAGAGGCCAGAAGCTGACATTGTCATTTTCCTCACTCTCTCTCCAGGTAAGTTAGTAGACAGGGTCTCTTACTGAACCTGGAATTTGTTATTTTGCTAGGCTGTCTAGCCAGCCCTGAGATCTGCCCATCTTGTCTCCACATTCCCTCACCTCCCACAGTGCTGAGGTTACAGACATTTGGCAAAGCCCAACTTTTTTAGAGGGGTAATGGAATCCAAAATCAGGAACTTATGCCTTCACAGCAAGCATTTTAGCTTCTGATCCATCTCACCAGCCCCTCAGTAGGTTTTAGATGATGCTTTGCTGTATTGCTAATGATGGTCATGAGCTGGGCTTGGGAGTGTTCTAAAAAACCCTCTTCCCCATCCCTGAAAGTGCTTAATGCTTTGTATATGCTCTATAATGTCTACCTTAATATTTAAAAAAACTTTAAGAAGAAGTAATCATTTTTACCATAATCCAGATGGAGGTATCATCATTTTGAGTTTATACTCTTGGCAATAAATGATTGTTAAGCTATTTGCAGATTGGAATGAGTAAGATTCTGTCTTTACTTTTCAGGTTTCTTAGAGAAATAACATGCTTTCTTCCCCTCTGGGAGAAAACCCATCCTCCAGAATTTTATAAGTGTCATTAGGAAAGAGTAAGATGATTCCACTGAGAGAAGAAAATGTTCTATGAGCAGAGGGACATCTGAGTGACACACAGTTGTGAGAAATGAGACCTGGGACATCTCGGTATGCAACATCACTAACTAATTTTTTTTATACTTTGTCTAATGAGATATATAGTAAGCAACCACAACGCTCTGCATGCCCCAGTATATGTGGAACATCAGCTTCACACGTCTAATACAGCAGCCACAATTAGAATAAATATGGAAAATACTATGTGGCAAAAAGCATGACTTCAGAATCAAGTGAGATAGAATGAAATGGGCTATAGTTTTGCACAGTCTCTGCAGTTGCCATGGGTTTCTAAAGTCAGTGCTGCCCTTTGCTGAGAACATTAGCAAATGATTGATTTGGGTGGTCTTGTAAACTTCAACTCAGCTTTCCCAATCCTTCTACTTCAAACAGTTTAATTTTGCTAAAAGTACATGTCTTTGACATTTTTCAATCACTCTGAAGGAAATAAAACTTATGTTTGAACTTTCTGGATGCATGAACAAGTCATTTATGATCTCAGTATTAGGAAAACAAATGCACAAACTATTTGAGTTGACGATTCTTTTTTAATTAAATTATGCTGTGGCTGAGTTCTCTTCAGGAACCTACTTGTTTTCTATGTTGCCTCATTTGCCAATTAGTCTTTCTTAAGAACAAAGCTTCCTACACTTGGGTTTCCTGTGTGAGAATAAAATGAAGGCTTAATAAATTCACTGTCTCCTGATCTGCCAATTCATGTCTAGAATTAATTCTGCTTTTAATTTTCCATGTAACTAAAGTAGATTTGCCAATGTCATCTGGAACTTGTCCTTTCAGAACCGAAGGGAACCTTTGCTCTAACATTGTCCAGGCTTGTGATTTTGGAGTAAGCAAACTACAGTGTAGAAATGTTAACTGAACATCACATAGGTGCTTCTGGGGGGAAAAAGTTCCCAAGTAGACTCTAAGGATGCTTAAATCTCTCGTGTATCCCCTCTGTGTTCACCTCTCTGATCAATAATTAACAGTTGAGCACCAAATGAAGCAGTGTGCTGTTCCCTGTATCTGGTCCATTACTCAGCTCCTTTGCCTGTTTCAATTAGTGCATTAATTGCAGCAGGATGTTGTTAAGAATTAAGAACCAGAGAACACAGGTTTCTCATCTGTTCAAAGTGCAGATTATTTATTTTGCCATGGTCATTCCTGGAAAAAGATCCTTAGCTGAAAAGGCATTTTTGCGTTACTTAAGATACAGTTTCTTTGGTCTAGTGTTATTTGTTTTTTTCTTTTTTAATAATAAAATTTCATCATGTTTATTTTCAAATGGACTTTTATAAGGAGAGAGAGAATTTAATTAATTCCTCATAATCTACTCCAGATTTAACAATTTCTGAGGACTTGTGATCCTGTTTATTTCTTTCTCTATTTTTTCTTAATAATTTTAGGCACATACCAGATATCATTTCTTTCTACCCTTACATTCTTTAATACACATCTCTAATATATATGCCTAATGCTATTATTGCATCTAAAATTATAATTACAAGGTCATTAATATTCAGTTAGCATTGAAATGTCCCTGATTATGTCAATGAATTTTGTTAAATTTGTCTTTTCTTCATTGTTAATATGTATGGCTATAAGTTCAGGGTTCTGTCACACATTGCAAACTTTAAAAAGAAAAATGATGAAGTAGTCAACTTAGCAAGAAGGATTTTCCAAAATTCTCACAGCTGTAATCTGGACACCGTTCAGTGTGACAAGCTTTGCACTAGGTTCCCACAGCTGGTTAGTGTTTTGAATTCCAGCCCCATGAACTCATCCCAGGCCACAAGGGCTAATGCTTAGCGCCCAACCTAGAGCTGATTATTTCTGATGACAGAGTAATGGAGAAAACTCAAGCATTGTCCACCCTTTCGAAATGCACTGTCATCTGCCTTATTCTTCACTTCTGCTGCTGGGAGAAAGTGGTTCTAATGATTCTTGAATTAATCTAACCCACAATAGAGACATGCATTATATCTTCCAAGACTATTTCGTTGAAAGGCCAACAAAATAACCTATAATAATAAACCATAACCCTGTGTCTTAGATACTATTCTATTGCTATAAAGAGGTGCTTGACCAAGGAAACTCTAATAATAAGTACTTTATTGGGGGCTTGCATATAGTTTTCAAGTGTTAGCCAGTTATCATCATGGGAGAAAGCAAACAGGCATGGCTCTGCAGCACTAGCTCAGAGCTTTACTTCCTGATGCACAGGCAATAGGCAGAGAGAGACTGCACCTGGTGTGGGCTTTTGAAACCTCAAGGCCTACTACTACCCCAGTGACATAGCTCCTTCAAGAAGACCATAACACCTAATCTTTTCCAAACCATTTCCCAGTTGAGTCCCACACATTTAAATATATGAACCTATGGAGGCCATTCTCATTCAAACCACTACACCCAGTAATCCAGGAAAACTTTCGTATCTTATAAACTCCTCTCCTTTTCCCTCCTCTCCTCCTCAGGATTGAACCCGGGTCCTCTGGAAGAACAGTCAGTGCTCTTAACCGCTGAGCTATTTCTCAGACTGAAGAGATGGTTCACCTGGTAAGGGTGCTCACTGCCATGCCTCAGGACCTGGGATTGATCTCCCGGATCCATATGGTGGAAAGAGAAAGCTGATTGCTGCAAGCTGTCCTCTGACCTCCGCATGAGTGCTGCAGTACCCCACCCCTCCAGATGAAAGTAATTTACAAAAATTAAAGTGTTTCTCTTCCTACATTCTGGCTCCACAGCCTGGAGTTGTGCTCAGGGAGTCCATATCTTCAGCTAGCTGTCCATGCCTAAGGCTGGGGTTGTCTAAATCATACTTTGAGAAATCCTGAACTAAAGAAATGACTCATGAAGTGATTTTATTTTATTTTTTAATTTGGAGACCTTGAACTAGCTAGACAGCTGAGAATGACCTTGAACTTCCAATCCTCTTGACTCTTGTGAATGCTAGGATTATAAGCATTTGCCACCATGCCTAGAAAATGCAGTGCTGGGGGTAGAACCCAGGGCCTCATTCATGTTAGAACCTAGTGTTCAAGCCCCTGGAATCTCATACCTGTACCTCTTCAAATTCAAATGTCTGTCTTTAAGTTGGACTTTAAGAAACATATGAAGATAAGGTAGAAATAGAAAACATATACCTACCACAGTCAGATTTGATTATAGCTTTTATGCTTACCTATCTGGCTTGTAACTGACTAAATGTTTTAAAGACAGCTTGTTCTTTCATCAAAGCCAAAACTACTTCCATAAGAATGTACGTTCAAATAAGAACAACTGTATATGGGAATGTTATGGGCTCTTTCAGACTTGGTATTAAGGGACCCCACCCATTCAGCATCCAACAAATCAAAACAAAACAAAACAACAACAACAAAGAGTGTTTATTATATGAGTTTACATTTTTAATGTAAATGCTTTGTCTTCTTTTAGTTTGTATTGATTGATAACTTAGTAAGAATAAAAGCTGGGCAGTGGCAGCACACTCATTTAATCGGCAGGTAGAGGCAGATGAATCGCTGAGTCCGAGGCCAGCCTGGTCTACAGAGTGAATTCTAGGACAACCAGGGCTGTTACAGAGCCTGAGACAGAGAAACCCTGTCTCAAAAAGAAGAAAAGCAAAAAACAAAACAAAACAAAAATGAAGAACAGTAGCAACCATCACCACACCAAAAAAAAAAAAAAAAAAAAGAGTAGTAATAGGTTCTGAGAAGGGGTGAAAGAAAAGAACATGAAGGCTTAAAAAATGGGACAAATCCACATTAAAAGAGAGCACATGAAATATCTGGTGCTGGTACTCATGGAACTTTATATTCTAGTTAGACACTATGACCCTGAACTCACCCTCAACTCATGGAAAATGTTTTCTTCGGTCTTGGAAAGTTGCTACATGGATAATACTAGGCAGCGTTTCCTGGCAGGTACTCAGAATCTGTGGTGGAGAAATGCTTTACATAAGACACCTGAATTTGAATGAGTGGAGGGGCTAGGCATGAGCACGTTCCAGCAGAAGTCATCAAGGAGAGCATGAACCTGGCTTCATAAAGGGTGGTAAAGGTAATATTTGTGATAGAAACCTGTAGGTGAGAGCCAGGTCTTGGGGCCTTTGTCCATGGATGAGAGCTTCCTATCTCAGGATCTTGGGAATTGATAGCCTATATTCAGCAGGCACACACTCTTCTCAGTGTGGCAGAAATTCTCTGATTCCCTAGGTATCAAGATCCCTGGGAGAATTTATAGCAACCCATGCTGCTGTCCCCATTGAGGGTTTCTGATTGAGCAGGTCTCGAGTGGGGTCTGCAATTCTACAGTTCTAACATGTTCCTGGAAGGTGCTCAAAGGGCTGGGCCAGGGAATCACACGTTGAAAGCACTGCTTAAACAGCAGCTCAGAAGAGCATGGTGTTTGGGTATTTGTCCATCCTTGGCAGTTACCTCAGAAAAGAAATTTCTAAGTGGAATAGTTTGTGTGGCAGGTGCTTTGCTACAATTGTCCTGTATCTCTTTCTCCTAAGATGCCTGCTTTTCCTCTTTTTGCAAATGAATCTGATCCTCTATATTGATCCTCAGAGTGGAAGGAGAGTATCTCAAGGTAATCAAATCTTATTAAGTAGCTCCCTGTGGGTCTCCAGATGTTGTTCTTATAGGAACCAGAGGCTGTTACATCAGTTGCTGGGGGCTGCAAAACAGGAGTTCTCATCTTAAGGTGATGGAGAACTGCACCCTCATCTTTTCAACCAGGGACTCTTTGAAAAGGCACTTAATCTTCGAAGACATTTACACAAGAGTAAAGCAAGTTAGCAGAGGCCAGCAGCATCACTGATCTTCAACCAGGAGACACTGAGACCGTTAGGAAACACGGGTGAGCAGATGTCTACGGAGCGTGTAATTGATATGATGCTTTGCCCTGTCTCTCAGCCCTTAGTACCATACTTCCTGTTCAAGGCAGTGAAAGTGAAAATATTAGTTGCTGTTTGACCAAAGGAACAAGTGTCTTCCAAATGAACACATGATCTATTAGCAGTCCTGCCAAGCCTTCCCATGGGAACAGGCATTTTACTTTGTTTTACAGCTAATTTCGTTCTTACAGCAGGTTCCCAGACACATCAAATGCCTTACATTGGAGGCTGAAGTCAAGATTTATAGTCCAAGTTCATGTAATTTAATGTCAAACAACTTTGATAACATAAAGGCTGAAAGTCAACTGTTTTCTCATGGGTTCTCATAAAAAAGTCATTTTAGCCAAATTGAGTTTGAAAAGCGGGTGTGTCCTTCTGATCTGATGGATGCTCCCTACCCATGTGCCCCTGGGAAGAAGCTGGTCACTCTCTTTTGCTACTGTAACAACAGAATATGAAAAGGGACTAAGTGATTCTTAGTTGGTATTATTGTTGGATAACCTAGAGTGGATTTTGTTGGCTTTTTCTCTCTGGACTTTAAAGGGGGGAAGAAAGCCAAGCATTTCCACCTCTGATAGTGCATTGCTTTTACCCACCCTACTCTTGATTCCTTTGTTTGTCCCCTTACTGTCCAATATCTCTCTGCCACCTACATGTCACATGTCATGATGATCTAGTTCACTAGATTGAAACCTTCACTTGTGCAGGGAATTCACTGGAAAGGAGATGTTTTCTTTGGTTCTTATCTGTGGATTCATAGGTTTGTGGACTCTTGGAGAAGAAAGGATGTTGGAGATCATTAAAACATGCTCCTATTTTACAACCAAAGTGGGAATGAAATAAGTATCTTTGAGTGACATACCCAGGGAGGAATAAGAAGGAAGTCCTGGAGGTTTCTTTGACTTTTGCCTTGGAATTTTAACCAACTGTGGGGTAAGGAGAGAGTGATGTGGCCTTGTTTCCTGTAACCTGATGCTTTCTAGATTATGATATACTAGGCCACTTCTTAACATAAAGAAGATGAATATTCATACCCATCAATGGATCTGAAATAGAAGAACAACACTTCAAAGTTCTTGGAAAGAGACCTGTACCGAGTTGAAGTTGGTCATTTGTGGAGATAAACTGCCATGGGCTATTGAAAAAAAATAAATTGAGAATTGCTTTAGGGTATACAGGACACCAAAACTAGGGGCCTTCTTTTTGGGAGATTTATTCTTCACCTGGAATATAGCACAGTGCAATTTTTCTAGGCTAAAAATACTCAGAAGTAGAGGAGAGAATCAATCCAAAGTTAACAAATCACAATTAATCATTCTAGACCTGTTTTTCTTTGTCTACTTTGTGTGTGTGTGTGTGTGTGTGTGTGTGTGTGTGTGTGTGTATGTGTGTATGTGTGTGTGTGTGTGTGTGTGTGTGTGTGTGTGTGTGTGTGTGTGTGTTTATACCTTGGGCCCAAAGCAAAGCAAACCAAATACAAATACAACAAACTGACACTTTCTAGGAAGAAATTTATATCCTGGGCCTTGCAGCTAAGAACTAAACAAAGGGAAGCCACAACTCAGCCTGGGGCTTTGTGGCCAATAATCTCATTGTGATAGAAAAGGTGACAGTGGTACTAATGATGATGAAGAAATGGGGCGGGGGGGAGAGGGGCACAGTGCAACTCAGACTGTCCTGTGGGTCTCCCCTGAGGCGGCAGCTCAACAACACTGCTGCTGCTATCCTGCCCATGCTGTTTACTCCGGCATAAAGCAATACTAGTACATCAGTGCAGTGGGAATGACAGGGTCAATCCGGGGCTTGTTAGAGATGCTGTCTCAGGGCTCACCTCCTAGAACAGTGGTTCCTCAGCCTGTGGGTGGCGATCCCCCTGCCTTGGGGTTTGAACAATCCTTTCACAGTGGTGGCCCCAGACCACTGGAAAACAGATATTCACCATTCATAGCAGCAGCAAATCACAGTAATGAAACTGCAACAAAAACAAGTTTATGAATGGGGTCACCACAACTTGAGGAACTGTATTACAGGGTCCTAGCATCAGGAGGATTGAGGACCATTGATTTAGAAAGTCAGAGTCTCTTGGGAGTGGGGTCTAGAACTCCAATTTGCTGTACTTTCTAGTTTGGTCCTTACTTTCTTGAAATCTGAGGAGTATTAGCAAGGGCATCTGTCAGAGAGCCAAGTATCGTTGCTTGTCTATGATCCTAGAAATCAGGAGACTGAGGTAGGAGTATTAACACAAGCCCAAGGCCAGCCTGGGCTACATAGTGAGTTGGAAGCCAATCTGCACTATATATATATAGTGAAATTGTATCTCAAACAAAACAAACAAGCAAACAAATCTACCTCAGCTTGTGTTATTGATGCCTAAATATAATCTTGTGAAGTAGATGTTTATTTTGGGGGGCATGAGAGCTATGTAGTTATACTTGTTTGAATGTTCAAATAATTCACTTCAACTCCTCTAGATACTTGGTAATGGTGATAGTTGGAAACAACAGGAAGTATTTGACGTTCTTTTCTCTGCTTAACTGCAAACTGGCTGTAGCAATTACCAGATAACTCTAGGTAAGTGAATTCTATCATGAATTTATGTTTATTTCTCAATAAACAATAAAGGGATTAAGATTGAGGCTTTATAGCATTCCACAGCTCAGAAGCCAGTGGCAGAAGAGAAAATGTGAACACTTTTTGAGATCTAGTCTCTGCCTGTAGATTCACTCTGGCCTCCTATGGAGAAAAGGGCACCTGCTTGTTTAGCACCCAATTAGCTCCTTGTTTCAAAATTTGGTCCTAGCACCCAAATACTGTGTTTCTCTAGACAAGCCTCAGTATTCTCTTTCAGATTCCGTATTCTCGTCTATAAAACTGAAAGAATAATAGCTACCTCACGGAAATCCTGAGCAATGGAATAGTACAGTCAAGTGAGGAGGCAGAAACAAATAGCCAGTATCAAGCAAGCTTAATCCATGAGGATTTTACTTATTAAGGCATCATGATTTGTGAGGATGCTTATTGTGATGACTATGACAGTGATTTTGTTAAAAAAAAAACAAAAAACAAAAACAAACAAACAAAAAAACAAAAACAAAACTTGGTCTAGGCCAGAAGGTATCCACTTTGGTAACTTTTTAAAAAATTTGATACAAATCTTATTGTAGTATACCGTAGACTCAGGAGAAGACCGAGAGCATAAAGCTTGCTGTGTCATGAATTGCACAGAGTGAAAGGAAGCCAACACCTAAATCTAAATCTGCCAGAGACAGACAGGGCTTAATACTTCCCTGCCCAGATACAGACACTGTATCCCCAGTCAGAGCTCCCATTCTGGCTTTTAGCACCTAATTCTGGTTTTACTTGCTTCAAAATGTTTAAATTATAGTGTTTACACTTTTTTTCCCACTGGCCTCTGTTGCTCCCTATGGGTGCACCATGGATGTATGTGTGTTGTATGTACATATATGTGTGTATATGAGTACTGGGTGTTTAGTACATTTGTGTTTCCATGAATATGTGTGTGTTGTGTGCACTTGTGCATTAATGTATGTGTGTACATGTTGTATGTATGCCTGTGTATTATGTGTCTATGTGTGTGCTGTGCACTGGTGTATTCATGTATTCATTTATGTGTATATGCATGTGTGTGAGAGACAGATTCATGTATTTTAACATTTTAGTGTAAGTTGTTAGTCTCATTATTGGGTAGCATTTCACTATAGAAATATACCTAAATTTCTTGATTTTATTCTTGCAAATATTTGGGCTATTTCCAGTTTGTGCTGTTATGATTGTGATTAGTGGTCCATGAACTTATGTATTTATTTCTTTTAAAGAGAGTGTTTCCCTCTTCAGCTCAGGCTAGCCTCTATCTAGTGATCTTCTTAACTTTGTCTCGGAGTTTGGGAATTAATGGAAAGGAATGTACCAGAGACGAAGGTCTGGTCTTGACACATCTGTACAACTGTGTAGATTAGCATCCCTGCATACTCACTTATCACTGAGATGGAGGCATTGGCTCCCAAATATACAATTTGTGATGCCTATGTCCATGGCATCTGCAGTGTCTGGGAGCTCCTTAGGGATTTAAGGTATGTCTCTGATTCTGCCCCTCCTTTTGGTCAATAGTTATTTTTTATTTACTGAGGGACTGAGCTCCCTGGAAGTCAAGCACAGGGAAGGCAGCTGCTGTTGTAACTGATACGAAATGAGAAATACACCAGAAGCAAGATACAGGAAAAATGGATGCTGGGAAAAGACAGTAGAGACAATGCTGGGCAAGATGGCAGCTTCCTGGGAATTAGGAGGGGATGTGTGGAAAAGAAAGGGGTTCTGTCTAGTAAATACTATTTTATTAACTTGTCTTAGCTTTCTGCATATGCTCCAAATATCACAGGCAGAAATAAAACTTAGGTTCCAAGTAGATTAAATAAATGGAATTGTCAGAAACTGCCAAGAATTCTATAAGGTCATATGGCAAAGAAGAAAATATGGAAGCTATGAAACAAGAGAAAAAAAAAGGATGGGAATGCAGTTGAAAGTACTGTCACACACCAGTGAGTCTCCTGGAGAGGAAGTACAGAGATGAAGGTCTGGTCTTGACACATCTGTACAACTGTGTAGACGACCTGATTTAGTTAGCATCCCTGCAGACTCACTTGTTACTGAGATGGAGGCACTGACTCCCATATATACAATTTGTGGCTCCTATGTCCACAGCATCTGCAGTGTCTGGGAGCTTCTTAGGGATTTAGGGTATGTCTCTGATTCTGTGTCATCAGACTCTAGGGACAAGGACCAGATACCAATGCTTTAAGAAACCTTACATGTGAATGTGTGTCCTTCTGATGTGGGAGAAATACTAGTGTGTCGCAGTGTTTTTCAACCTTTAATGCACACCTGAATCAGAGAGTTTATTAGACTCAGAACCCGGAAGCTGGCATTTCCAGTTCCCAGATCACATTTTGAGAAGAAAAATGCTGAATGATCTTTAAGGACTTTTTCTGAATTAGAAAAGCAACAAAGGAACAATTGTAAAGGGAAAAAGAAGAGAAGGCTAAAAAGCAAATCTCACAATGCAATCACATTCATGTGGACACTTAGGATCGATCATAAGGCATTGCTCAGTAGCAATTACTGTAATGTTCTGAAGAGAAACAAGATTTGCCATGTTTAGGATTTCAAAAGAAAAGCTGTTCTGGAAAGAGGTACACATGAACTGCTTTCCTGAATCAGACTTTGCACAACAGAATACTAGAATATTCTTTCCTGAAATACTAGATGTTTGTGCTTATATATGTGTAAGACCTATTAGTTTTTAAGAATTCGTTTGCAGACACATTAGCCAGACACAGCCAGACACAGTCAGACACACACACACACACACACACACACACACACACACACACACACACACACACAAGGTTTCTCAGTGTCTCCAAAGCAGGTCAGATTCCTGAGCCAGTGGAGGTCACACATGTCTTGGCTCCAGCCTAGCTTGAAGCCCTGAGGAATCCCAGCCCACACCACATTTAAATAAGGCAAACCCCAGGCTCTTAGAGTTCAAGCTATGGGAAGTGGCAGGAAGCTCCTGGCAGACAGATTCCAGGCCTGAAGTTTGACTTTGGAATCTAAGTGTGACACAGACTGTCCAGAAAATTGTCATGGTAGGAGAAGTCTTGTCTGCTCTCTCTGTCTGTCTCTGTCTCTCTCTCTCTCTGTCTGTCTCTTTCTGTGTATGTGTGTGTGTGTATGTATGTGTGTGTGTGTGTGTGTGTGTGTGTGTGTGTGTGTGTGTGTGTGTGTGTGTGTGTATGTTAATAAAAAAGTGCCAACTGAAGGATCATGAGCTCATTTTTTTCTTTGATAATGATGATGACAATATATACTAATATTTTACTCAAAATATTTTCAAAAACTCTCTTTTTAAAGCTTTATATATTTATTTCTTTTTACAGTCTTGAGAGCGGTGCTTGATGGCTAACTTTGTTTCATAGATGAGGAAACAGAGGCCATAGGGTGCTTAAGTAATTTGCACAGTCACATCGCAATGTGAAAAGTTTGTAGCACACCAGAGGCACAGCTCTAAAGCTAGGATGCTCTGTAGATTTTTAGGCCTACTGACTACATGGATTTTGTAGTTTAATTATAAATCTGGCACCAATCCTTTCTTTTTAAAACCCATCCCTTACAATAGGCATTCTTAGCAACAATAAGCAAGAGGTGATGTCTGTCTCATTGCCCCTGGAACCAGGTTTGGCCTCGCTACTTCTTTTCACCCACAAAAAGTAAAGGCTGGCTTTCAAGATACTCCTATGTGTCTGCTAGCTCTAGGACCACTAGCCAAACCATGAGATTAATTTCTGGATGATAAGAAATGTTTGAACAGCCACTTCTATTGCTCCAATGTACAATTGTCCAACTATCCCACATAGAGTGCGAGCATTCCAGCTTTTAGCAGCCTTGTTAAGTGTGAGCATACCAAGGTCAGTTGATCTTGGCCCAGATCAACTGGACTGTCCAGATAATATCTCATAGCCTTGAGGCTTTAACACAGGAAGCTTGGGGTGGTTTCTTCCTTTTTTGTTTTTAAGTTAACATTTTTATTATATTTTTTTTTTTTAAATGAAGGTCTCTTACTGGTCCTGCTTCCACAAGTGACCAAGATCAAGGGAAAAGGGAAAGAGCCACCTGGTGCAGAGGAGGTTATTTCTACAACATTCGATTTATACACAGCATGAAACAGATAGACAGACAAGGAAAGAGTCACAATTGTGACTGGGAGCCGGCAGCAGGAATGGAGACAGAAAGGGAATGGGGTTGGCATTAAAAAAATACAGGGTCACCTAAAACTGAGTGCCGAGAGAAAAATACAGGTCCCCTCCAAACTGGGCACCTTGGGGGAACCTGTTCTATGTCTACCCAAGAGGAATAAAAAGATCCAAAATGGTTTGGGAAAGTCAACATCATCAAGGATAGAGGGAAGAAGGCCATCCAGGAGGGTGGGATGAGAGTTTGGCAGCTGAGTGAAGGGATTGCTCTCTCCTTGTTGGAATCCCCCCGGCCCATGTGGTCTGGAGGAAGTTGGCAGCCTGTAACACTGAAGAGCAGGTCCAAATGCTCCAGGCAGGGCCTGGAGGCTGCTCACTAAGGCTTACTCTCCAGGGAGATGACAGTGTGGCCATTTTGTTTTCTGTCAGGATGCAGCAGCTCTTGATCTCCTCATAGCAGTTTCTTATAATTCATGTTTGATGTCTGTTGGCTTCTTCTTGATGGCACCCTTGGTGCTGGCACAGATCATTTCATTCTTAAGGGGTGCATTCTTCAGGTACCAAGATGATGAGCATCAGCTCTTCGTACTTGCTGTCTTGCATCATAGAGAGCATAGCAACAGTCCTGGTACACAGCATCTTTTTTTTTTTCTAATTAAAATGATTTCATTGAATGTGTGTGGGCATTTTGCTTGCATTAATATCTATATACTGCTTGCATGCCTGGTGTCTGAAGAGGCCAGAAGAGGATGCTAAATATCCTGCAACTAGTACAAATGGTTTTTGGCCACTTTGTGGGTGCTAAGAACATAGCGCAAGTCCTTTGAAAGAACAACCAGTGCTGTTAACTGCTGAGCCATCTCTCCAGCCCTATCTGGCAGCATCTTGATAAAAGTAGTATAGGCGTCATCTACAGTTTGCCCTATGTCATCTCTTAGGATCTCAACGGCCCCCTCTTCTGTGGTATTCTTCCTCTCATGCAGGCAGACGAACACTGCCTTCTTGCATACCTTCACTTCCTTTACTGTTGATGACTTTTGAACCTTCATGTCATTGAACACCTTGATGACACCATCAGAGGAAGGCATATCAGAGGCCAGGTTTGTGGAAGTGAAAGGGAGACAAGGAAAGTCCAGATGAATTGAGCTGCCATAGTTGCTAGGACCTGCCTGAACCAGGCAGTTTCGTAAGTAGCAATAAGTAACTGATACATTAAATGATTCCGGGAAAGCTAGTTAAACTTTTCAGCATTCTGACAGAACAGCTCAGGTGAAACTACCCTACAAACATTTCACAAGTCCACTATCATCACCCTGGTGTCCTGCTCAGCTTTGTCAAGAATGTGGGGCGCGCTTTCTTTCCTATTATAGAGGTTTTGTAAATACCTGCTTACCCTGTGAACCACTATGTGAACATATGAGCAGCCTGTGGTTATGGATCTTGTCTCTACTTCTCCTGGCTTTCCATTCACACTGGAGCTTTCTCCCTCTCTGTCTGTCTACTCAAGGATATTTGGTAATCACCAATGTCTACTTGTGGTTTGCCTCTTTGAAGCCTTAATTAGTAGCGTCTTGAATCTTGAGTACTTCAGGAGTAGCCAATGAGTTTGACTTTCCAAAAAATATACCCAGTGGGTGTGAAAAATGCTCACTCATTAAATTTAAGGAACTCAAAGAGGCCTTTATATAAACATCCAAGAAGATAGCACATCTTTTTGAAGCTCATTCTCACTTTAGTAAGCAGATAAATGATTGGGGGATGACAGATAGGTTGCTTACTACTGATGATGAACTTTCTTCAGCCATTAATAACACTAACTTAAATTCTGGCAGAAGGCAAGCTAATCTGATAACTATGGTGTGGATTCCTTTAACTGCAGCATGAAGGGATAAAGTCAGTTCTGCCTCCTAGAAAGGGGAGAAAACAGATCTGAGTTGTGTTGATAACTGCTTCACTGAAGCTCTCTGAGTATGCCACATGTGTGTGGTTTAGCTGGCGACCGTGGTGTCTGTATGTATGTGGTCATAGATTTGTTAAAACCTCTTGTCTGCCAGGGCAAGACCACTAGTCCCATTTTAATTCTAAGTTAACCTCAGGCTGGAGCCGATCCATGCTGCTCAAACATAAATGCTGACACTTGAGCCAACCATCATTTTTGGCCTTACAATTTGTTGTTTTTCTTTTTCTTTCTTTTTTTTCTGAGGGAGTTTCAACATTTGTTAACAGTCCCAAACCAGCACTTACACAGGACACAATGATTACATAATCTTCCATAGATCCTGATACTTTCACTGTATTGCAAACTGCCATGGTGTTGTAAAAAGCCTCAAATTAGAGAACAATTACTAAATGCATAGTTGTAGATAGAGCGTCAAATTTTACTGTCATGATCATTTTGATTCTTTTGAGAAATGTACAATCAACATCTCAAGTGAATTTTTCTTTCTAAAGTATAGATTTAGACAGACACTTATTTGTTGTCTATTGAGTGCATTTCTTCTGTATTTTCTCAGGCTGACAATGCAAATGTCAGGTGCCATTATGTAAGAGAAATTGAACTATTTTTCCCTCTTAAGTTTTTTTTTTCTTAAAGGAAAACAAGAAGTGAATCTGCTATGCTTTTCAAACCTGTTGGTGTCATGCCTTTAGCAATGACAGGATTTTCATTCTTAACTTCTAAATTTGCATTTGTCTCCTAATTCTTGAACAATCCAAGCAATTGTGAGCTTGATGAAGAGTTGGAAAAATTTGTCCTAATAATACTTTGTGGCAGATTTCATGGTGGTCTCTACCCATTGGTTCAGTTCTAAAGTGATTTGACCTATATTTAGGTTAAATACTATATGTCTACAGTTGGAATTATGGCTGTTTTCTAAGATAACTTGTTCTTCAGAAATCTTGCTTGGTGACTTATTGGAGTTACAGTTGGTGACATTACCAGTGTTTTTTTTTCTCTGTTACTAACTAAGTCTCATACCACCATAGTATCCTAAAATATTCTCCTGGTGATTGGGAAAAAAATGACAGTTAACTGCTCAACACATTGGGAACATTATGAGTGATCATGGAAGAGAGCTGAGGTTGCCAGTCACCACACAATTTCCTAGTTGTTGAGAACTAAATTTAGTGCCTACAAGATTCCTCTGAGGTGAAAGATCCATGAGGTGAGAAGTCAATGGCACAGCAGAAGAAGTACAGGGTAGAACTTATCAGATCATTGGGAGCTCCAAGGTCATCTATACTTTTCCAGTGTGCTGGGGGCTGGGCATGTCATTCAGCTGTGACATGACTTCTGTTTGTCATCTGTAAGATGAGAGAATGAGTGCTTATTTTATTCATGGATTGCTCTAAGGACTAGTTTGGACAAATAATTCCTAGTGCTTTGACATGACCTGTTTGCTTTCCTCCCTCATCCTGACTCTTACCATCTACTATAGAATACAGCACAAAAACTCTTGAACACAGACAGCATGCTAGTGCCGTGCTTTTTCCATTCTGTTCTAGTTCAGATTTTCAGCGGAGTCTCTCTGCAGCCTCTCCACCCACACAGAAACCCAATGCTTAGTTTCTAGCCATGCTACTCATTGGCATGCTTCAGGGTGCTCACTGGCAGGCTTTATGGCACCTACTGTTCCCTTCACCAGAAGTGACCCTCTGTCTCCAGTCACCTGACAATCTCCCACTATGGCGTTAAGGCACAACCAAATGATCACTTTCCTTTAACTTTTGACTCAGTGTATGCATCTCTTCCCCCAGACTCCAGCAGCCTTCATTTACCCTGCTAGCTGGACATCTTGACTTTTCCCCTAGCATCTACCACTGTCATAACTGCCATTATTCTGATTCACCTCAACTTCTTTCTAGTTTACTAAGTGTGTGATTCCTGGAATCATTATAGGCTCTTTCCCTTTGCCCCAAACAAAATTATTTTGTTTTTAAAAGCATCATATTTGGGTAGTCATATTCAGATTGGGTTGACGAGGCATGTACACATAGAGATTGCTGAACTTTGCTGATAAGACAAAGCCTAGAATCTCCAGCCAACTTCTTCACTTAATAGATGAAGGAAATAAAGCCAAGAGAAAATGATAGGCTTGACAAAGTCAACATAACTTGGCAATACAGAGGAAAATAGACCCAGATTGTCTGGTTTCCAGTTCTGTGGCCTTCCAAGATCACAGTAGACTTGGTAAGGAATAATTGACTCAGAAAACGGCATCTAGTTCCCTTCTGCTGACAGTTCTTGGTGTTCCTTCAGGGTGTCACACTTGTTCAACTGTCAGTCCTTCTGGTCCAGCAGGGAAGGGATAATTTACCACCCTTAAGGGTGGGCATGTGCTACTGGAGAGATGAATCAGAATATTTAACCTGTCTATACTGTTTGGTGGGTGACAGAGGTGAACGTCAGTTTGTTTCAGTGAAATGCAATTCTAGAAATATAACTGGAATTCTGAAGAAGTTTCTGTGGAACTGTTCATCATAATGAGGGTATTAGCTTTGATCCTCTGGGAGTCCTCAGGCAGAGGATAGGCTTAATTGAAAGGGAGTCTAGTATAAGGAGAGAGAAAAGAATGAGAAAGAAAGGATAAGAGAGAGATGGTATGAGAGAATGAGGGCAGAGAATGTGCATTTGAGCTCCTGGATCCAGCTGTGTTTGAAACAGAATACCCTGGAACTTTTAGATACATGGGCTAATAATTCTCTCTTAAACCAATTTGAGATTACTATCACTTGTAACTAACTAAAGGAGCCCTAAATTATTCAGAATCTAGCTCTCTTGTTTATTTCTTATATCTAGAAAGCTTCTCCCTTTTAAGAAAATATTTGTTTCCATATGAAGTTTTAGATTATGTTTTCAATTTCTGTGAATAATTGTACGGGAAATTTTGGGGGATTGCCATGAAATGATTAATCCTATCAATCCATGTATATGGGACACATTTCCATTTTCTTGAATTTAGTTCAGTTTCTTTCTTCAATGCCTTAGATTTTTTGCTATATAAGTTGTTCAAATCCTTAGCTAGATTTATTTCTAGATATTTTTGAAGGTATGGCATTGTTTCCCTGATTTCCTTCTGTGTGTTTGTTATTTGTATATTAGAAAGCTAATGACTTTTATGTATTAATTTGCAGAATGTGTTTATTAGCTGTGGGGTTTTCTGGTGGTGTCTTATTTTATGTATAGAATCATATCTTCTGCAAATAAATACACTTTCTGTTCTTCCTTTCCCAGTTGTGTCCACTTTATCTCCTTCACTTGTCTTGTTGCTCTAGTCAAGCCTTCAAGTACTACATTGAACAGCAGCAAGGATAGTGGACATTCTTGTCTTGTTCCTGATTTTAGTGGAACTGTTTTGAGTTTTTTCTCCATTTTGTATGATACTGCTTCTGGGCTTGCCTTTATTATGTTGACATACGTTCCCTGAATCTCTAGATTCTCTAGTACTGTTACCATGAAGGGAAGTTGGGTTTTGTCAAAAGCTTTTCTGCATCTGGGGAGATGATCATGTGACTTCTGTTCTTGAGTCTGTGTGATTGATTACACTTATTGACTTATGTATATTGAACCATCTCTGCACCTCTGGGATGAAGGCAACTTGATTTCAGTTGGACAATCTTGGATTCAGTCTATAAGTACTTGCTTCAGAATTTTTGCATATGTTCCTTAGATTGGTTTATAATTCTCTTATTTCTTGCATCTTTGTCTATTATACTAATATTGGTATCAGGATAATATTGACTAAATAGAAAGAATTGAAATGAAGTATTAGTGTTAATTTTTTCAAAGTTCTGATAGAATTCTCTGCTGTATCCAAATGTTCTTTGGCTTTATTTTAGTTGGGAGATTTTTAATTATTGCTTCTATTTATTGGTTACTATGAGTCTATTTAAATTATTTACTTCACCTTTTTTCTTTTTTTTTTTTTTTTTGGTTTTTCGAGACAGGGTTTCTCTGTGTAGCTTTGCGCCTGTCCTGGAACTCACTTGGTAGCCCAGTACTTCACCTTTTTTAATCTTAATATCTCATATGTATCTAGAGTTTTTATATGTCATGTATATCAATTTTGTTTGAATTTCTAGTTTATTAGAATGTATATTTTTAAGGTATTGCTTCGTGGTTCTCTGAATTTCCTCAGTATTTGTTGTAATCTTACTCTTTTTTTTTTTTTTTTTTTTTTTTTGGTTTTTCGAGACAGGGTTTCTCTGTGTAGCTTTGCGCCTTTCCTGGAACTCACTTGGTAGTCCAGGCTGGCCTCGAACTCACAGAGATCCGCCTGTCTCTGCCTCCCGAGTGCTGGGATTAAAGGCGTGCGCCACCACCGCCCGGCTGTAATCTTACTCTTTTAACGCTGAATTTAATAACATCAGTTATTTCTCTCTTTCTGTTGGTGAATTTGTTGGTTTGTCAAACTTTTCAAAGAATCAGCTCTTCATTTCTTTGATTCTTTGTGTTATTTTCTCATTAATTTCAGCCCTGGCTTTGAGTCTCTTTACTCATTTACTATTTTTGGATCCCCCCCTCAAAAGTTTTCAGGTGCATTGTTAAGTTATTAATGTGAGATCTCCACAGGTTTTTGAAGTAGATACTTAGTGCTATTTGCCTCACAGATTTTGATATGTTAGGTTTTCATTTTCATTCAATTTTAATTTTAAAATTTCCTTCTCGACTTCCCTCATGATACAATTTTCATTCAGCAGTGTTTTGTTTAACTTCTGTGAGCTTAATGTACTTTTTGCCATTTCTGTTTTTAATACCCAGCTTTATGCATTTGTGGCCAGAAAAAACAAAGGATCATTACTTCAGTCTTCCTATTGTTTGTTGAGATTTTCTTTATGTGCCAATATTTGCTCCATTTTAGAGAAAGTTTCATAGGCTGCTGAGAAGGAAGTACCACAGCATTAATTCATATTTTTACACTTTTGAATTCATTGATTATATTTATAGTTAATTGTTATTTTGAAATAATTACCTTGTGTGCGAGCTAGGTTGCTTTTCTCAGGGTACATTACAATGGAATATTAATTTCTAGAGGAGGCATATTGTCTTGGTTATTCATGTTGTTTGTGTTTTTGTGATGGAATGCAGATAGATAAAGTCAGGTTGGTATTTCTTGATGTGGATATCTGCTCTCACCATTGTTTGAGTGGGTGTTTTGATGTTTGCTTGATGTTACTTCAATTTATCAGGTTGTGGCCCAGCTGAATGCTGCTTAAGGTTCAGTCCTAGGAAAATCCTGTGTTGCTGTACCAATAGGATGTCAGAAATGGTTCCAGCTAAGCTATGGATAAGTGCAATTTCTGAGCCCAGGAGAGCAAACTTCTGTAGGGTTAGAAGTCTGTGGAGGATGAGTGGTCTTCTGGTAGCAGGGACTGGGGTCACAGTGGGAATAAGCAGTGTTTTGTGGGGACTGAGTGCAGGATGCTACATAGTCCTCAGGGAGGAGGTTGGTTGGATGAAGGCCAGGCTAGGGGCCCTTATCTGGGGTGAAGGGTGTAGCTCATTGCATGATCCCCTGGTGTCCTGGTGGGTGGGGTAGCAGAGTGGCTTGGGGTCCCTACTGTTATTCAGAGTCCTAGGATATCATACAGTTCTTGGACAGGCTGGTAGATAAAATGACTGATAAATGCACAGGCTGACTGTCTCCATGGTCATCTGGTGTGGTGGTGGTCACAGGACACCATACTGTCCCTGGGCAGTATGTTTGGGTGGCTGATTGGCAGGCAGGTGGGTAGACAGAGTGGCTCTGCAGTTCTGGGTCACAGGGATACAAAGTGATTTTTGAATATATACCATGTGCTAAGTTTGTGCAAGTGTTGCTATAAAGAGAAAAAAATGGCAACATTTTCTGGGAAACTATTAAATAAGACACAAATACATGCAAGAGTCTATCTGTAAGCTCTGGTTATTTACAGCAAGGAGAGAAGTTTGATAGAGAATACAAGAAGGAGTAAGTGTGAGAGGAGGAGCTTTGGTGAGGATTAAGCAATGGGCAAAGCTAATGGCTCTCAACTTTGCACACTGTACTTCAGAGGCCTCAAAAATGCTCAACTTTATGCCATATCTGAGACAAATGACATCAAAGAGTCAAAAGTGGATCTTAGCCATCAGCGTCTCTCCCTCATCCCCCTCCCCCACTTTCTCTCTATGCTCTCAAGTCATTCCCTAGCCTGAAAGTTATAGAGTTGAAGGCTGAATAGGAACTACTTAGACAAGATGGAAGGATGGGGAGCATTGTTGCAGAATATTTGTTTAACTCTGTAAAGATTTGTTGCATTTGTTTAATTATGTAAAGATGTATTGCTGTTTTACCTTGCCTGCCTAAGGCACCTGATTGGTCTAATAAAAACCTGAACAGTCAATAGCAAGGGAGGAGGTATAAGCAGAACTTCCAGGCAAGGAGAGTAAGTAGGAGGAGAAATTTAAGCTCAGAAAGAAGAAAGAAAAGGAGACAACAGGGAGATGCCAGGGGCCAGTCAGCCAGACACGAGGAAGCAGGAAAGTAGGACATACAGAATGAAAGGTTAAAAGCTGTAATGCAAAACATAGATTAATAGAAAAAAAAGGTAAATTAAGTTAAAAGAACTAGTGGGACAAGCCTAAGCTAAGATCCAACATTCATAATTAATAATAAGTCTCCTCCATGTCTTTATTTGGAAGTTGGTTGATGGCCCAAAGAAAATGTCAACTACAGAGCACAGAGTTAGTGTCAGAACAGAAAGGCTTTAGAACAGGATAAGAGCATGAAAGTATATTTTTCCATGCACTGTGCACCCACTTAATACAGTGGATCAGCTATGTTCATAGATCGGACAGGCTAGTTTCTTGCTGTTTTCTTCTTCCATTTCTTGGAACTGAACCTAAGTCTACACCTATGCAAATCAAGCATGTTACTACTACTACACTCCAACCCCGGTAGACTAGCTTCTCATATGTGCTCAGAATACAGACTGTAAGGAGTCCGGCATCTCACACAAAAATACCAACATACATTTATAGACTGACTACAAAGTGCTCTTTATCCAGTGCTCTCAGGATCAGGCTGAATTTCATGGTGTTTCCTCTCCCTCGCAGTAGTCTTAGAGTTTGCAGAAATAATGCTTTTAGAAAAATAGTTTTGATTTTAGTATGAGTTGTAATGTAGTTATGGTCATGTAGTAACCTAAGTGGAAAGCCAAAAATAGCTGTGAAATATACTGAAAACTGAACTGATTCTACTTGATGTCTTATTTCCAAAGCAATTGAAGTAACTGGACATAATTACTTGAAGAAAGAATATAGTCAGACTAAAAAGGTAAAAGATGGCCGGGTGGTGGTGGCACACGCCTTTAATCCCAGCACTCGGGAGGCAGAGACAGGCGGATCTCTGTGAGTTCGAGGCCAGCCTGGGCTACCAAGTGAGTTCCAGGAAAGGCGCAAAGCTACACAGAGAAACCCTGTCTCGAAAAACCAAAAAAAAAAAAAAAAAAAGGTAAAAGATGGATTGCATTTGGGTTCTTATTTGCAGTCTTCCTTGTGTCTACATTCTCCATAATAAGAATCTCAGTTGCAAGCAGGAAAGGGAATAATCTAATTTTCTTAACTTTGACCTGGCTTTGGGATTGTCTCTTAACATAGAATGCTGAGACCTCTATGGGAGGCTGGTACTATCTAGATTCCACAAATCCTTGTATGACTCATGTGCCTTCTTGCTTAGCTAGCCCAATAGAAGATGAGAGGCATCTAGAGCCCAATTTCTCCTATTGCTTCAGCCCTCTGCTAGCCAAGGTCTAGCCTCAGTTACCCAGATGACAGGAGGTACTGTAGACATGTGATGGAGCTCAGGCCATGTCAGAAGAAACACTGCTCAAATTGCTCACCTGTAACAGCCCAAGCTAAATGAACAATCATTAAATCACTAGGCTTTGGGGTGCTTTGTTAGCTGGCGATAGCTAACTGGTATAATGAGATTTAGGAAACTTTGAAATTATTTCACATACTACATTTTGTGAGTCATGAGACTCCTGAATAACAAGCCTGTGAGAATAATGTTCACTAAAAATTAACTTATACTTTTTCTGTTGTAGATGTTAGCCCCTTTCCTTTTCCTGTATTATAATTATAATTACTAAATTTCCTTAGTTCAAACCCAAGACAGAGAGGCTTCCTGGTATTGAAAGCTGTCTACATTGTAGAGATGAGAATATTCAAAAAGAAGGCTTTCTTTTTTTTTTAATTAGAAGAAGTATTATTTTCAGTAAAAGGCTCCAATATATGTTTTGTTCTTTTAAAACATACTCATAGAATCATGCTTTCCTAATCCAAGGCCATGGGTAACTTAATTAAGGTGTATTAGACAGGGCAGGTGAACAAATTCTTACCCCTTTCCTTCATCTCACCTGTTTATGTGTGCATACATGCCTGTACATGTGCGTTTGTGTATATACATGTGTCATATAATGCATTTTATTTACTAAGGTTTTATTTATTTACTTAGGTTTTCTAAGCTCTAGGGAAGAGAGGCATGGGTGAACCACTTGACCTTTTCATAAATTGTCTCTAACACATCTTCTAGTGTGTGGTTTTCTCCCAGAGGCCCAAGCTGCAGTATTTCTTGCTCATGAGCCTTTCCCTCTGAGTAAGGAAGCTGAGAAACCTGTTGTGCATGTGCCAGGAGTAAATGAGAAGCATGGTGCATATTCTCACAGCTGCAGTCAGCTGATGGGGACAGAGGTGAGTTGTATAGTAACTAAATTGGAATACACAGCCCTCTTCAAAGATGTTTGCACTCATACCAGAAGCTGCAGTGGCATCCTTGGGTTAGCATGTGGTACTTACACAGCACCAAAATCTCAAGTTTGTGAAATTTTAGAAAACAAATCAAAACTTAACAATTCTTTGATTTTTTTTAAAAAACCAGTCATTTGATAAGTTCCTGAAACATGCAGTTTCCGTAAATAAAGAGGTCTTTGCTGAGAATTACATTGTTTTGCTGACTGGATTGTATATGGTTATCTCTCTGTCTACTCTGCCAGCTTTATTCTTTTTTCTCCCTGTAGAAGATCCTGTGGAGGCCACTGAATGTGGACCATAAACTAGTCCGTGGGAATAGTTCCCAAGATAATGAAAGAGCTAATGATCTACGGTAGAATTGAGGCTCAATCACTGTTGGGAGAACTGACTTGCATTGTCTTTTTACTCTTCACTGAGTGATCTTAAGTAACTCAGTTAAAACCTGTTTTGTGTGGAGGACAAGAAATTTTGAGGTGACAGTCTTTAATGCTCCATACTACTCTATAGCTATTTTTTCAGAGCAGTAACTAGGCAATGATGGGAGACATTCCCACTTGGTTTATTATTTTCATTTCCAAAGCTAAAATATCAGAAAAAAGTAACATTGGTGTTGTCTCTTCTCCCCTTCTATGTCTCTGCCCTTGGCTTTGACAGTGATCATTACACTTTGAGCTCAAAAAGTCTTTAATGTCATAGATTACAATGAGATAGTATTTCAATTTTATGTCAGTTGTGAAATAATTTAGAAGTACTTCCATTTCGCATGTCTACAATGAAAAAAATCTTTAGGCTTTGATTTGGGGAAGGGAATTACTCATATGGACTTAACATTTTATCAACACCATGAAACTATTCCTACAGATTCAATGAAAGAATTAATTGATTATCCAGAGCACAAGGTCCTTTTAGGAAAAGAATGCTTTCCTGCTTGGGAAAAATTTCTGATCAATTTTGGAAAAGCTTCAGCAATGATTTATGGGTTTCTATTGGGCCATTGGTTATTTGTTTAGACAGAATGAGTTTTCTATTGATTGAATGTTTCCCCTGATTGAATTAATCTTTGGAGTGGAATGTAAGGATGAGAAAAGAGAAGTGATGAGAAATGTATCTATTCTTTTCCCCTGGGAAGGCTTGAGAATGGGACTTTTTGTGCCACATGGTGCTTCTGTCCTTCTATTTCACACAGGGTGAATGACCTCCTGAAGTGAACATGATCAGAGATACATTTTCTGGTCTGAGATACTTACAATGACAGTAACTACCAGTTACATGCAGGAAACTAACTCGTGCTATGTGGTGTTTACCTCTGTTATGCTGATATAATGTTTATATGCTAATAATATATGCATTAATTTGCATGGCTTATGGCATTCATATTCTAAAGTTCACAAGTCTTGACAAAGACAACCTAAATGGCATTCTCTACTTGTTCTGACCTTATATTTGACCTATGATATACATGTAGAAAAGTGAACAGCTGAATAGTGTCATGACCAGCACCTAGATCATAGGGCCCCTCTTTCTCAGCCCTTGAAACTTCCCTGTACCCTTTCTAAGATAAATTAACCTGTCTCTAGACTTCTGACATCATGCCTCAGTTTTATTTTTTGGTCCCATAGTATCGTTCTATGTGTCTGTCTTCCTTTGCTCATGTTGTGGAGTTCATCAGTATCATCAGAATTCATGGCTTATCCTCTTCATTGCTGTGGAGCAGTCTGTATTATACGTTTGCATTAATTTGTCCATTCCCCTCTTGAAATGTACTTGGGAAACTTCTGCTTTGGACTATCATGAATAATACTACTGGGAACATTCTAACATATGCATATGAGTGAACATAGGTGTACCATATACTTCCCTTGGGGATATGCCTATGTGTGGAATTGCCAAGTCATGGGTATCCGTTTTTTAAATGGATAGTATTAGAGTCAAAGGACAGGATGGACTGAGCTATAAAATCAGATTACTTTTGGACACCTGAATGATATTGGGGGAAAGTGAATATTGTCATGGGAATACATCCTAGGTCCTGAGAGCTCACATTGCTAGCTCCTGTGTCTGAATGACAGGATGTTGAAAGTGTGCTGATTGGGTCATGTTCTACCAAGCTGCTCTCAGTCCAGAGTTCTTGCCACATGAACTTTTCTAGTCTAAGCCTTGAGAGTGTTACGGGAAGTGGCCTCAGCTCCTTTTGTGTTCTTTTCCAGCCCAGGTTGCTCATCTGTCCCTGTGCCCATTTGAGGTAATAACCTGACAGTTGTCAAGATGAATCATGACTCTTTTTCAGACACACAGGAAGACCAAGTTTGTGACTAATCGACAAATCCTTTGGACACATGATGAGGCACCAAGAGCCATCTCATCTAGGCAAGTTTAGGCCTGAGCTGCACCTCTGAGCTGGAAGTGAAAGCAAGCATTGGCAGAACAGTTGTGTTTTTGATTTGCTGATTTGGGAGACATGCTGTATTTTTTTTTCTCTCTCTACATTTCTATTTCCTCTACAAAAGCTTATCAGTTTATTTGTGGTCTTCAGTGTTTGTCTGCCTGTTTTGGAGTGTGCTCAGAATCCAGGTACTGTGAGAATAAACTAAACCTCAAGAAAATGGTGAACCCCAAGCTAATCCCAGCAGTCTTACAGCATGACTTTCTTCCCATCTTTCACTATCGCCTGACTCCTCCCACTTCTCTACAGATGTTAGTGGATTGAAATAACAGAGAACTTTGTAGTGTTCAAGAGAACTGAGATATAAGGAGGGACAATATGAGTCTTCAGGTGGTAGATGCTGATACCTGAATAAGTGCTTCTTTTTGCCTTAGCCTTCTCTGGAAATGACTCTCCAGGAACCCCAAGCCACCCTTTGAGGCAGTTCTTGAGAATCACGAACATGTATGTACGTAGCCCATTGTCAACACCACGTATTTGCCTGCTGTTGGTTTCATTGCATTGCTGTGGAAATAGACCCTTCACGCTGCAAAGACTGTGTCTGATAATTTCAGCTGTAAGTAGGTATTTCCTCCATGTTCACTGCATGACATTTTAAGTTCCCAGAATTTGCTTTTCCCTTTGAAACATCCTTCAGATTGCATGATATGCTCACAGGAAAGAGAAGACGGGGGCATAAACCAGTTCCAAGGGTCTGGACCATTTCATTCTCACCTACTGAAAGCACCATATTTGTTGTAGAGAAACTTTCAAAATGGACTCAATTAAGCCCAGATAGTTTGATTTAACTTGTTTTTAATTGTAACTGGTTATTTTTCCTGGCATAAAGCCATCTAGAATTACATCTGTGTATGTTTTCCAGATAATCTCCAACCACATTAACAGTTTTTTAAGTGGTATTCAGAATATTAAAGTGGGACATTTCTTTCCTCTTTCTTGATATCATTTAGTATAGAGATTGGTATATTGGATGTGTGTGTGTGTGTGTGTGTGTGTGTGTGTGTGTGTGTGTGTGTGTGTGTATGTGTATAGTTCTTCATACAGAGCTGTCTCCAGAGGCCACAGTTGCTTCCGATAGAACTAGAGGCTCCAGTGGTATAATACCCCATCCTTATATTGAGAATAGATCTTCCGAATATATGATGAGGTTATAGTTAAGAGATAAGCCAATCATAAACTTCAAATATTATGTCATAAGTGTGTATAATAACCTAACACCCCCAAACAGCTAGCTAACTTGAAGATACTACAACTGTTACATTAGCCTATAACTGTATAATATCTAATAAAAGTGTATTATATGATATAGTGCTGAATATCTCATGCAATTTGGTGAATACTGAGCTGAGAGTACAAATACAGATAAGTCATGCTTTCCTATTATCATGCAAGTTGAATACACCATGGTGTATTGGAGATTGCAATTCATTCTCTGCCTCAAACTTTAGGATCTTCTAGCCTGATCATTATTGCAAAGAAGGGCTTCTCATCATCTCTGATAAAGGATGAAAGAATTAGTGTTAAGGAAACACACATAATTTACCTATTTTGCAGTGGTTTGCAAAGTGTAGTCCAAGAGAAGTATCATCAGCATGGTTAAGACCTTCTCTCAGGGGATGGACAGATGGTTAAGTGGGTAAGGGCATTTACATTGCAAACATTAGGGCTTTAGTTTGAATCTCCAGTAACCACATACAAAGCAGGAAATGGTTGCATGTGCCTGTAACCCCAGCAACTGGGGAAAGAGGAAAGCAGATCCCAAGAGTATGCTGGTCAGCCAGCCAAGCTGAAACAGTGAGCTTCTGTCTTAATGAGATTGTTCTCAATAAGGCTAAAAGCTAGAGAGGACACCAGCAACCTGTTCTGGCCTCTTTGTAGCCTCATATGGTGCACGCATCTGTATACTTCACAAACATAGAACACACACACATGTACACCCACCCATGCTCACATGAATGTATATACACACACAGAGTTATTTAAAAAAAAACTTCTTTCAGACTTAAATTTCTTATGGGAATGGTCCCAGCAATTTATGTTTTAATAAGGCTTACAGGTAAGGATGAAAAGGGCTATAGAACAGGCTCCAGTTTATATCACTTTTTACCAGCCTTAAATACTAAAACCATTAACTATGTAGCTATTTTTTTCTTTACCATTTGCTTTCAGGTTTTCCTGTGGTGGAAATTTGTACTGCAAGTAAGATGACAGGCATAAAATGAACACAAACTATCAGTTGGAACTTCCTCAAGCCTGCCCCTTTTCTCCAGGCAGGCAGGAAGAAGAGCTGCTGTGTGAAGTATATTGAGTATCTCTCCCTTCACCATATATATATATGATTAAGTCTGTAATCATAGGCTTGTGGCTTGAAGGCCTTCTCCACTGGCTTTTGCTGTTGGTTATCTAAATAAAGCTCTTATCCTTTTTTTTCTCCGTGCATTTTTTCTGTTTGTTTGTTTCTTTTGCCCCCACATGTTTTGGGGCACAGTTACTTCACAACAGTATTTGCCTCTCTCCCTTCTGTTTCTTTCTGGAGATTTCTCTCAGGGCATCCTTAACTACTTTAATTATTGGCCTCTCATTTATGACAACACAAAGTTCTGGGTTACCACTGAAGAGACTAGAATTCACAGGAAACTGTTGCCCTGTTGCTATGTCAACCGTGGTAGCTTTTCGGCAGCTCCTCTACTGCAGGACAGGTGCAGCAAGGAAGGTTTTACTTCCTGATAGGCCTAATGATGTGTGAGTTTGAGGGTGTCAGGAATTTCATTCTCTTCTGCTGTCTTCTGAGACACAGGGAGCAGTGCTGGCTGAAGCTGTCTGGTGTCCAGGGCTGGAGTATCAAAGCTCTCTGCCCTTAGTCACTACTCATCTTCCACATCCTTAGCTAGGCAAAGTTAATGCATGGTGTTAGAAATCTTAGTTACCCAGGGGAAGAGTCTCCACCATTGTATTTAATTGTTCCTTCCCTTCCTGCCAGGCAGATTGAGCCTTTTATTAGAATGAAGGACAAGATCTTGTGTCAGATCCAACTGAAAGACTCTGAACTCCGCTTGCAAATTCACTGGACTATTATTGATCTAGTTTTTTATCTTTTACTGAATCCTCTTTATTTTGAAAATCCCCTTATTAAAATGTCATGCACACAATATCAGACACTGGGTGAAGAATTTGATGAGTTAGGTGATGTGTATTACTTCTCACCAATTCAGATTTTTATCAGTCTAGAAAGTTTCCTGCCTTTCTCTTTCACTCCCCCACATCTCTGTCCTAGGAAACCACAGATCTGATCTCCATCACTATAGGTTAACTTCATCTGTCTTAAACATTCACACAAATGCAATTATACGGCACATGCTTTCATGTCTGGCTTCTCTCACTCAACATAATATAAACATCCAAACGTATGCCCTGAGCTAACATTTTCTTTGAAAGCAGAAACCATGGGAGAATTTGAAGCCCCTTTGGGAAAGAAAGCAAGAGCCAGGCTTTGTGGCTTCTACAAGGGCCTTTCTCTTTTGTATCACTGTGTAGTATTCTACTGTATTAGTGTTCCTAATACACTGTTGATGAATATTTGGGTTATTTATAGTTTACAGGTATTATAAATGAAGGTTCCATGAACATTTGTGTATGTTTTATGTGTTTACATGAATGTATGGTTTGATTTCTTTTGAGTAAATGAATACCTAAGGATAGAATTACTTGGTCACATTTGACTGTGAAACCAAGGGTTAATTGTTTCTAAGGGTGGTGTTCACAAAACTGTGTGAAGGTTCTAGATGCACCCCATTGTTATAAAAAATAGATCTCACAAAGAAATATAATGTAATATTTTACTAAAAAAATTTATGTCTGAGGATTTTGTCTGTGTGTAGATCTGTGCACCATGTGTGTGCCTGGTGCCCAGTGAAGCCAGAAGAGAGTATCCAATCCACTGGAACTGGAGTTACAAATGGTTGTGAGCTACCACATGGGTGCTTAGAATCAAAGCCAATGTCCTCTTGAAGAGCAGCTGTGTTCTTTTTTTTTTCTTGAAAATATATCCTGATTATGGTTTCACCTCCCTCTGCTCCTCCCAGTTCTTCCCCATTTCCCCTCCCATTTGGATCCACACCCTTTCTGTCTTTCATTAGAAAACAAAAAGGCTTCTAAGGGATAATATAATATGAAAGATAAAACAAAAACCATCATATTGGAATTGGAAACAACAAACAGTAGAAAAGAGGCCCAAAAGAAGGCAGAAGAAATGGAGATTCATTTATTTGCACACTCAGGAATCCCATAAAAACCAGAAGCCATAATATATATGCAGAAGACCTGATGCAGACTCGTGCAGACACTGTGTATGTCACCTGAGTCTCTGTGAGTTCATATGTGTGTTGATCTTGTTGATTTACAAGACTGTTTTCTTGGTGTATTCCATCTCTTCTGGCTGTTATGATCTTTCTACCTCCTCTTCTGTGGGGTTCCTTGAACCCTGAAGGGAGGGATTTGATGGAGACATCCCATTTAGGACTGAGTATTCCATGGTCTCTCACTTGTGTGTTTTCTGTATTTGTTCCTATCTCCTGAAGAAAGAAGCTTCTCTAATGATGACTGAGCAAGGCATTGATCTATGAGTACAACAGAATATCATCAGGAGTTATTTTATTGCTATGGCTTCCTCCACCCTTTTCAGAGGAGTAGTATTTGGTTTTACATCGACTGTCTGGGCTGTCTAGTCTCAGGTTCTTGGTCACCCAAGCAGTGTCAGGTATGGGTTCCATCTTATGGAGTGGGCCTTAAGTCAAATCAGATATTGGTTGGTTGCTCTCCCAAGCTTTGTGCCACCATTGAACTAGCATATCTTGCAGGTAGGACACCAATGTAGAACAAAAGGTTTGTACCTGGGTTGGTGTTTACATTTCTTGGTTGGTGGCATACAAAGTACCATTCTATGCCAAAGAAACAAGCATATAAGGATGAAGGCTCCATGCAGGCACCAGCTCTCTTCATGTTCCATGAGTTGTGTGGGTGTTGTCTTCAGTAATGGGGCCTTGCCATTATTTTGTGAAGAGCAACCTACAGTCTTGGCAACAGCCTGGTTTATTTGGGAGTTCTCATGGGACCCCTTTGGCCAACAACTCAATTAGATGTAACCTATTCCTAGTATAGGAAACTTCATTTGGTGACAAGAGATGGTCATTTGGGGCTCTGTTTCTCTCATTATTTGGTGATTTCAGTTAGATTGTCTTGATATATGTATATATTTTAGGAAAGCTTATACTTTAGTAGCTTTCCATGTTACCCCTTGAGTGATCCTCAATTTTAGCTATATTCCCTCTCATCCAGCTCTTCCTTCCTCCTCCTCACTTGATCCTCCCATTCCATCTACCCCCACCTATGGATATCTATGTGTTATATTTCCCCTTTCTAATGAGATTTATCTGTCCCCCAAGGTTCCTTATTTTATACCTAACCTCTGTGATTCTATAGATTATAGCTTGGTTATCATTGGCTTAATAGTTAATATCTACAGATAAGTGAATAAGTACAATGTATCTCTTTTTGGTTCTGGGATACCTCATTCAGGATGATTTTTTTCTAGTTCCATGCATTTGCCTACAAATTTCATTATTTCATTTTTCAGTTTATTTTTAACAGTAGCCAGTGTTCTTAACTGCTGAGCCTTCTCTCCAGCCCCTGTAAGTCTATTGTTTGTCTGTTCTAGTATGTTTCCATGGTAACTCATCATTTCCTCCGATGTCCATGGGGTTGGTTTGCCAGTAATTCTAACTTGGATTGATCAGTGTAGCATGTAAAGTTGAGTTTATAGAAATATATCCAGTATGATATGTACTAAGTGATAATCTGCAGAGGTCTATTATTAATTTATTAAAGTGGTGCAATGGGGATACAGACTCACGGATACAGGATAAGGTAGATGCCACTGCCGCTGCCGCTGCCGCTGCACCTGCTGATCCAGTTGCCGAGATCTGCCATTCTGCCCAGGGGAGATGGCGACCAACCGCAAACTGCTCCATGCTACCTGACTGGGTCCTCACCACCCAGGAGAGTAAACACGTGCCCCCTCCACAGTTTTAAATGGGTCATGTACCCAGAGAAAACCTTGCCCATCCAGCTAACCACCCCCAATATCATGGGCTGAACAGATTGAACTCCCACAACCACGTACAGCAATCACAAGTTCATTACCAAGGCCCATCCATTACCAGCCTGTGATCAAGTTGTGAAATTCAGGGGCGACTCTGTTTCCTTCTGACTTCTACTTTTCATCTCCTTCAACATTTAAATGTCTTTTAAAAGGCACAGACTGATGGAAGAAGTAGACGCTTCTTATGGTGGTTGCATAACAGATTACCACACTAACTTGGTAGCTTTATATTCTGTCTCTGTTCTGGAGGCCAAAAGTCCAAAATCAGCTGCCTGGACCAAGATCAAGGTGTCTTATGGTCATGCTGCCCCAGGAGGCACCACTGGAAAAGCTATTACTTTTCTCCTTCAACCCCATGCTGATTATGTAAATGAAAATACATTTTCCTCCAACTTTTAGGTAAATATCTAGCCACGAGTTGTCCTCTTATCGTTTGTTAATAATGCTCCTTTGAGCATGCTCAATCGTAGTGTGGATGGTATTTCCTGGCTTATGGCCATATCTCTCCTATTTCTACATGTCCAATCTTCACCTTGCTACCTCATTCATCTTTGCCTCTCTCATATAAGCACTCCTATTCTTGTATTTATGTCTGTTGTTATAATTTTTGCCCAGAAAGAGACATAAAAAACATCTACTTATGGTGATATTTTATTTGTACTGAAATGTGATTTTATTTGTATGTTAATAAGTAAAGTTGCCTGGGGGTCAGAGCTAATAGCAAGCCATAGCAGAGCTGGGCGCTCATGGCACATGCCTTTAATCCCAGCACTTGGTAGGCAGAGCTAGGTAGATCTCTGTGTGTTCAAAGATACAGCCAGCATTGGAGACACACGCTCCAATGTGTGTCTGGAGGTCTGTACAGACAGGCAGTGATGAGGCAGTCACGTGGTTGGGTTTACAACCAATGAGAATGCAGAACAGAAAGTCTATATAAAGACAAACAGACAGAAAGTAGGTCTCTTTCAGAGAGGTCTCTTGGCTGAAGAGGATAGCTGCAGCAGGCGAGTAAGGCTCTTAGCTCTGATCTCTTGGCTTTCTTCTTTGCATTGGTTCTGTTTCTTATTTAATAAGATGGTCGGTTACATCTACATCTACTCTCCCACCTTAGCTCCCCGCAACACACTGAGATAAGATTGCATAAAAAGAGGAAACAAGGAGTTTATTTACAGAGCATGAGCGAGGAGTTACAGGCAGGAGCATAGGTGACTTTAAAGTTGCCACATGGTGAGGGCTGCTCTCAGTTTAGGGATGATGACTTCTCAACAGTTTCACAGACAATCTCTTCTTCATCCTTCCCCACACAGATCCTCTAGCCCCTACCCCCAAGACCACAGACAGTTAGGGGGAAGGACCTATGTCTAGTTGGAAGGATTAGCTGAATACTCAGGTGAGGGTCCCATGATCCTCCCTGCCCTCTCCTTCTAAGGGAAAATAGTCAAGAGACTCAGTTATGACAACCTTTTGAGAGCAAGCCCAGCAGAATACCTGAAGATGGTGGCAGTTTGGCTCAGAGGATACTCCTGTAAAACAAGGTTTTACCTGTGTAATCTGGGATCATCTTCTTATCTCAAAAACAATTATATTACATCAAAAAGATTTTTATTTCAAATAAGGTAACATTTCAGGTTCCAAGGATTAAGCCCTGATATCTTGGTGGTGGATCAGGGTGGGGATTTTTCAGCCTACCTCAGGAATTTAGCTTAAAGCTGTTTGTTACTAAATCAAGGTTCTTGACCTCTTCTGAGAAAGTGGGTGGAGGATACTGAGACTAAAAGGAAAAAAAGAAGTCAATGCTCAGATTTCATCAGCAGTTTCTGCAGGTTCCTATTATCCTCTGCAATCGATCTGTAAATATGATGGATCAAACACCCCAATATAGGAAATAAAGCCCCAATCTGGGAATGCTTCCTCCTTTCCTCTCCCCTTCTCATAGTTTTCTGACAACATATTTCCTTTCTACTCAGCTTGGTCGACCATATGACTTGCATTGGCCAATAGACAGAAGGCAGAAGTGACGTCACTTCAATTTGATGTTGAGACTTTTATAGTCTGACATGTTTGTCCTGGTTCTCTTGGAGCTCTGGTCTCTATCATGGAAAGATTTATTTCAGCTACTTATCAACTCCCTTTATCTTTAGTCTGGAGGGAAGTCTGTGGAACAAACCAGAGCTTCTCCCAAAGCTAGGGGTCCACACAGTCTAGACAACTCCTACTGAAGCAAATGTACCTGAAGGTTTAAGGGCATGAAATAAATGCTGATGGTTCTGATTCAGTGAGATTTGGGGGATGTTTGTCAGGGAGCAGTGACACAAGAACTGACAAATGCATTGTGTTTGCATCTCGACCTTTTCTGCAACTCTGGGGAGTTGTATTGGACAATATACAGGAAAACCCAAGTGTTCATTGTTTTCTTCTACCTGAAATCCTAGACAACAGTGGAATATACCAGCTCCCTCCTCTCTCTCTCTCTCTCTCTCTCTCTCTCTCTCTCTCTCTCTCTCTCTCTTTCTCTCTCTCTCCTCTTCTCGTCTCCTCTCCTTTCCTCTTCTTTCTTTCTTTCTTCCTCTCCTACTTCCTCCTCCTTCTACTTTTTGATGCTCTTAAAATATGATTCTGGAGGGATCTATAAACCAGAGTTTCATTAGTCCCTGAGGGGGGTAAAAAGCAGCTAGATACCTCTCAACATCAAACTGCTCATAAATTCAAAAAAGAAAATAGGTTAAATAAAACAGTTTCTTTTCACATGTAAAAGGGAACCCCAGCTTCATGACAGCCAGGGATAGAGGAAGTAAGAGATGCCTGGTAACTCTTTCCAGGAATCTGGAGAAGCCATCTCTTCTAATATTCTGGCTGCTGCTGATTTCAGGAACTTACCAAATGCTGTAGAGTAAAGGACACAGGAAGCTCCTGGTTCAAATCCCAGGTTAAACAGTTGTAAAACATGCAACAATCATGCTGCTCTCTGGAACTGGACACTATTGACAGGGCTTAGTTTCCATTCAATGTAAGGATTTGTGGAAATCTGTGTTAGACAGAAGTCAATCATTGTAAAATCAGAGAGCAAATATCAAACAAAAACTCAGTATGCCTCTTCACAATCTCCAGCTAATTGTCCTTGTTTAATTAACAACCTCCTTATCAGAATCAGTGGTAGCAAGTTATAGCCAAGGTCTATATCTACTGAAATGTGTATTATTTTTAAATTACCTCTTGATGTGAATTTTTCCTTAAATGAGATTATTTTGATTCAATATTGCAGTTTGTGAATTGTCTTAAATAAATACCTTTTCTGGATCCTGTATTAGAGTTCTTTCCTAATATAAAAATTAAAGTGTGGGGGGGGGGATACAAAAAAACTAATATAAAGACAACTCTAACATTGAGATGGCATTGATAGCCTTATCGACAGAAAAATCACTGAATTGGGAGGCTGGCTGCCTTAGAGAGGACTGTATCTCTATTTTATGAGGTGGTTGGCAGAACAGGGTGACTATGTTGAGTCACCCTTACCTATAGTAGTGAAGGTCTGAACTCTGTTCATCTGGATATGTTTAAGGTCGTTAAAGTTTAACAGATACAAAAGTGGTTCTGTCCCATCCATTTAAGATTTCCAACATGAATTATTACTTTCTATGGAAAACTTCAAGCCAGGCCTGTTTTGTGTTAATGCTGAATGAAAGTGGGAAAATACAGCCAGGAGAGATGCTGAGGTTCACTGATACAGTAAAAGTGAAAAGGAAAGCAGGATGACATTCCTCTTTCCAAAGGCTACCAGCTCTGCCTTTGATGTTGAGATTGTTCAATTACCACGGACTGTGAAAGATACTCCCAATCGCTAAATTGTCATTTCCTTCTGTCCTGAATACTGTAGTGCACTTCCTGCCTTACTGAAGCAAGATAAATTAGGTTCAGAGTCTCCATGGGAAGGGCGCTTTTCATTCCATGCAATTTTGACCTTGTTTTCCTCCATAGCAAACAGAATCTGAAAGTCATTTTACTTACTCACAGGTTCTTGTCTCACAGGAGGGCTCAAATTCTTAGGCTTTTATTACTTTTATTCTCTTAAAAATACTCTCTCTCCCAGCACTCGGGAGGCAGAGCCAGGCGGATCTCTGTGAGTTCGAGGCCAGCCTGGGCTACCAAGTGAGTTCCAGGAAAAGGCGCAAAGCTACACAGGGAAACCCTGTCTCGAAAAACTAAAAAAAAAAAAAAAAAAAAAAAAAAAAAAAAACACAAAATACTCTCTCTCTCTCTCTCTCTCTCAAGATGCTAGATGTTTGCTGCATTTAAGGTGATAGTGACTCATCAGCATTATTGTTTATTCAAGATGCTAGGAAATAACAGCTATATATAAAGCATGCACACTGCTAGACTGTATATTATCTAGTCAACAGGAAAAAAATGCTTGGTAAAGGTTGTCTGTGGGGGTCACAGATCTCACTTCTTTTCTGTTGAACACACATGCCAAGAACAGGCCCAAGATATGGGCTTTCCACAGAACATTCATCTGTGTTCATGTCTAACAGGGACAGTTGAAGATCTTTGACGCTGCCCAATCTGGACAACTCAGCTCTGGTGAGGGAGACCCACATCCTAATCAGATTTTTATCAAGTTTTGTCTGTCTCTCACAGTCTACATTACAAAACAGTCAGCATCATATCTATTCACAGTTATTTTCTCCTAACGTGAACATTTGCCTCTGCTTCATTCTCAGGCTGCATTTCTTTGTCCTTGTTGCATAGTCTTCTGCATCCCACCTACTCTACAGCCAGAAATAGTCCTGTTCTTAGGGACTCAGTATCATGGAAAAAACACTGAGCATTCATGACCTCTATTTCCCCTTCCTAGAAAGTCAGTTTCTCAGTTGCTTTTGAGAGTTAGCCCAAATCTTTGTCTTATTTTCCATTTTGGGTTTCTCTCTCACACCACCTTATGCGTAAATCACTGTCTCAAATGCCTAATATCAGTGTTTGAAATGCTTAGACTCTACTCCTTACTTATAGTAGAACCAGATTCCCCACTTTCACAGGCTTCACATTGTCATTGATCATAAAGAAAAAGACAGACTGACAAACAAATAAAGGCAGTTACTTATTAGTGAATGCATGCTTACAATAAAGATCAAATGATACTCAAATGACCCCATTCTTTCCCAAATTAGGACAAATATTTTATATTATCATTTATATAGTTGATAGGCATTAAAATATTACTTATGAAGATATGGAATCTTTTAATTGAATTAATTAATTGATACATTGATTAATAAATTGGTCAAAATTAAGATGTGAAAGGTGATGTTTCAAACATGCAGGCTCATGGATACAGTCTGGGATGTTGCTAAGGAAGAGAGAAACTTAAAGTTGATAAGTAGCTGTTTCTGAAGCTCACAGGTTTCTAGCTTTCTCAGGGGCAATTTTCCCTCTGGCTTCATGTGTAGACCTGATGTCTAATAATTGCTAATCTTTGAATTTATCCTTAGCATTTTGAGTTGATTCTCAGCTTCTCTAGACCAGAGCTTTGTATAAAGTCCAGCTTCTCTCGACCAGAGTTCTGTATAAAACCATCCATTGTACATTTAAAAACTGGTTCTTATTGCCCAGGTTGAGCTTTTCCTGACACAGCCATTGTCATGATCCCATCTTTATTTAAGAATTGTGGAAGCCGAGCTTTGATAAGCTTAGCATCTTGCCCAGGATCTTTAAACAAATGAATGACAGAGCTAGAATTAAAATCTATGTCTACAGGCCTTAAGATCTCCTTTCTTGACCCTTGTTCTTCTGAGCACCTTAGTTGATTTCACAGGATCCTCTGAACTGGAGCCAAGTACCTGGATGGCTAATATCCCTCAAAGCCATCCTTATTTAACAAGTTGTTTTTTGTTTTGTTTTTTTTCTTTTCTATTTTTACCAGCAAGTTGGAATACTATCTAGAAATCAGTTATGTCCACAGAGTTCCTTTCTGTCTCCTGGTATTACTCAGTATGCCCCAATCTGTACCAACTCATCATTGTGTTCTGCTGGTTAGCCCATTGTTTAATATTTCTGCAGACTAGTTCAGTCCTAATGTGGAGAGACCTTAGAGCATTGGCTCTCAACCTTCCTAATGCTGTGACCCTTTAATACAGTTCCTCATGTTGTGGTGACCACTGACCATAAAATTATTTTATTGCTATTCCATGACTGCAATTTGGCTACTGTTTTGAATTGTAATGTAAATACTTTGGGGAGATAGAGGTTTGCCAAAGGGATGGAGACCCACCGGTTGAGAAATGCTGTCTTAGACACTTTTTGACTCTACCACCAGAATCCCAGAGGGATAGAGATGCTGCACTCACATTGAGATGATTCACTGAACAGAGGATTCTAAGTACTGTGCAGAGCTGGTCAGAATTTTGACCTCATAATATTACTGTTTACTTTTAAATGAAAGCCATATTCTTTACTACTTACTTAATGTCCCCAAGAAAGTACAAAGTTTAATTAATGATCAAAATTTTCCTTTACTGTTTAATTTCTTCGAATAAATTTTATTTTACAAAATGAGATCTCATTAATAATGTTGCCCAATGAAAATCTATTTATTTTTTGTAGTAGATGTCACATATGTTAGCAGACACTTGAATTTGTGATGCAACAGAGAAGCTGTGTGCTAAAAGTATAGAGCCACAGAGGCTTAACTCAAGGGGTTCAGCTAATAGGTGACTGAGATGAACTGAGCTTCCTGTTTCACCAGGATTTCTAGTTCAATACTATTTCACAGAAGATTGGGATTTTTTTTTTAATTCTAAATGTTTATGTGGTTTTCTGTGTCCTTAAACTAAACAACTATTTTGATAAACTGAATATGCTCATTTTCCTAAGGAGCATATAGTGTTTACAACATAGTAGATACTCAGTAATTCTGTGCTGAATGAATGCATTGAAGACAGAAACCTCCCAGATAAACCCAATCAGATCCTACTTCCCTTTGCCTTGAGTCTGCATTGTGCAATGTTATCCTCAATTCAACCCTAAATCTATTTTCCCAGAAGCAGTGAGTGGTTTTCTACAAGCATGCTATTTCTGGGATCTTGTTTGGCTCCAGCATTCTTTTTAAGAGCCTCGACTTTCCAGATTTGAGTAGCAGCTGCTTTTTTGAATGATATACAGGACTATGCATGCTTTTTCGGCCTGTTTCTTTTTTCCCAACCCCAGAGGGATTGACATCAAGGACTGTGATTAATGGCAGTTGAGTATTTCCCTTGCCCTCCTCCACACTTTTGTTTTGTGAGCATCTTTCTTTAGAAGCATCCATCTCTATCTATGTCTTGTTTTCTCATTTTTTTCTCCTGTGACAGGAATCTACTTAGCAAGTCCCCTTCCCATGACTTTGCCTTCCTACTAATTTATCATCTAATATTAGTCTCTTTTTTTCCATACATGTTGACACATTGATCACTATTTTTGCTTCTTTATAGAATTTAATTCATTGATAGTCTTCTATAAGCCAAGTGGTGCTTTGAGGCTTTCTATATCTTAGTTCACATAGGTATTCTTAGGATAAGCAGTATTTGTCTCCTGAAGGCAAAGCCAAGGTGCTCTGAAGTAGTTTGTATAGATTCATCACTGCATTTGGATCGTCAAAAACTAATACCACACATTTGTATCTGGTGGTATTGTAGATGTATAATGTCTTGTTTGTCATTTTGTTAATGACAGTAGAATCACCATTTTTGCACATGTATTTGAGCAGCAGCTAAGTGGGAAGGCAGAATTGGAGCAGCTGAAGTGAACCAGAGAAGTTGAAAAGAGAAGGGTCAAATTTCTAATTTCCTACCAACTTCTACAAAGCCAAAAAGACCACTCAAAACAGTGAGATTCTTTCCTAACTTTTCATTAGAAAATTCTAATACTTTAATACTCCTCCAACCCTCTCTCCAGCCCACTCGTTCCACTCCCAACAGGTGACTCATGAAATACTCCGTTGTCTGAATAGATGCTATGCATCTTTCTGATTCTCAGCAAAAGACAATCCACGTGCTTTCCCTTGGACAAATAAATCTGTATTCATCCGGCCACACATATCACTGTTCTCTTTCTTTTCCCATCAAACATCCTGCCAGAGAGACTCACTTACTCTGCATCACCTTACAGACAATCCTTGTCACCTTCTATCCAGGGCGTGACCTGGCCCTGTCTCTCTGATGCTATCAAATCTGCCATGATAAAGATTACTCCCAGCCTCTATAGGGCTCCCTTTATCAATCCATCTGTATCACTTGATGATACTGATATCATTATGACTTTTCTAATTTCTAGGACTCTATGGCATTTGCGCCACTTGTTTCTTCCCACAGACATTTAACTTAGCTGCCCAAACCTTAACACTTCGTGCTCTTCGGGTGACTCTCCATCCATGTTAAAACTCATTCTCCTTGTTTGACTGCTACCGCAATATTCTGTCTCCTCTTCTGAGTTTTAGCATTCTGTGTGCTATTGTTTGCTTGGGTGTTCCTTTAATCTCTCTATCTTTTCCAACTTCTAGACCTTCTTTTCCTTCTGTCATCCCTCTTTCAGCAAAGAGTCTCACTGTTTGTCTGGCTATGGGAACCAAACTCCAGTGAAATTCTCACAGATCTTTTCCCTCCTAATCAAGTCAATCCTGTCTCATCATGTCAACTCAGTCGCCTAGTTCTCACCAGTTCGTCTTCAAATACTACTTGACCCTCTTGCTTCTGTGCTATTTCTTGTATTGTTTCTACACATGTTCTTAGCAGTAACCTAAAAATGTGTTTTGAAGATATCCCTGCCTTCATTTTCCCATTCAGTAACTTATATCTGTACTGGATGTAAGATTTATTCAAAAGATAAAATGTGAGAACATCTCTTACCCGCTTTTTATTATTTGGTGGTTTCCTTTTAATAGGCCCTTTATGTACTATAGCACACTCTAAGAGGTATTTCCTGGTCCAGTCCAGATCACCTTTCTAGCAGCATGAAACATCTTCCGTTGGCAGCCTCTTTGATGTGGCCTTTCTATGCTGTAAATGCCTGTTCAGTTTTTTCCTTGCTGGGGAAGTCCTTCTTCCTTCCTCCTAAGTCACTCCTATGTTTCAAGAGTCTATTCATGAAGTTGTGTAGGTAGGGAGGTGAGGGGGATCTGAGTTGGGGGAAGGGAAACATGATTAAAATACACTGTATGAAAAATTAAATAAAAAGTATATTTATACAATAACCCATTCATGTGTTATCTATTGCATGAAGCCTTCTAAATCCCCAGTTAAGGCTAGGAGACTCTATCACAATGTTAGGCCCCAAGGAGGAGCTCAATATATGCTTTGTGAACTCTTCTTAAACACTCTACAATGCCCTCATCATCCTCTTCTCAATTAAAGCTCCTAATTTAAGAAGACAGGGTCTTTAAAAACAGTTCCATCATTTTCCTGACAGGAATCAATGCTTTGTTCATCTTATACCATATCCTTCTTCTTTCCTGTGACCCTTGAGTCTTCTTCCAAAAAGAACCAACACTAGCAACAATAATAGTAGCAATGACAATCTCAGAAACATAAATCATTTAGAGGAGAGAGGGAGGTAGGTGCCACTGTAAATGGTCCAAGTTCTCATTATTTAATCAGGGAGTTAATTGATGTCACAAAGAAATAGTGGAATGAGCTGATTTTTTAAACAGTTATGCCGGGAACCTTTGAAAGGATCTGAACGGGAAATGATGGGTGCCTTATATTTGGGAAGGGGTAGATAGGGGAGGAAAGAGATTGAGTGATCTGTATAATGCTGTGTTTATCTCCATTATAAATATGATTTCATTGTCAGAGCTTGTAACCTGATAGCCAAAAGGAAAACAGGTATTAATATTCATCTCTCCAGAATTTTTCAGTCAATGAGTTGATAAACACCCAGATGCTTTGTAATTTCCAGTTTGTTTTGAGTACCTTATTTCATTAGAGAAGAACTTGGATTGCTCATGTACAGATTAATGATATGAGTTGTTTCCTTAGCCACAACCTATTTTGGGATCAATTTCTCTTTATAATGCTTGTCAGTATCAGCATTGTGAGGACAAATTGGTTTAGTTTAATCCATGTAATGTGGCATTAACAAAGTACAATGTAATAAAATCAACATGACTGATTACATTCACCATTGGTGTAGAAAAGAGAATTCATGCAGAAGTGACTTGTTAGGCTTTTACAGCATTTCTTACTGTTTTAGTTAGTTTGGTTTTATTATTGTTGTTTCGTTTGAGACAGTGTTTTACTACATAGCCAGGCTGGCTGTGAATTCACAATTGTACTGAATCTGCCACCAGAGTGCTAGAATTACAAGTGTGTTCCTAGTCTACAGTTCTGCTCTTTATGAGGGATGAAGAAAGGCCAAAACAAAGAGAAAACTTTCACTCCCAAAGGAATCAGAATTCATCAACAATTGATTATATTTGTGAGAAGTTTTTGAAATGAATTCAGATACATAATTACTAAATCTCAATGCCCAAACATTTCCTTATCAGATATTGTCTTCACGTTGAGGATGTATGGATATAAAGAGTATCAAGTGCTATGAGGCTTTTTAAATTTCTTTTTAACTGATGTCTAAAAATCATAGCTTGGTATTTTCAGGAAAAGAAAATGGTTTCAGTCCCTAACATTTAAGGTCATATTGTTGAAAAAGACTTTCTTTTTCTCAAATACAATTAATGTTGATAAATTTCTCTCAAAAAAACATTAGGTAAAATGTTGTTTATTCTAAATTGCATTCATTTCTCATTCTTTTTCTATTTCTCTCAATCTCTGAGGAATAATTTATGATAATTTCATGAGCTAATTCCTTATTTGGCAATAGTTTCATTTTCATCATAAAAACAAGATTACATTGTCCCTTAGATTTTTTTCTCTTGCTTGTTTGATGGGTGCCCAGTCTTGTTTTTTAGGGTGCTAAGTTTCATATCACTTACACATTAATAATGTCTTCTCTTTCTGTTTCTGGAAAGACAGCACATCCTGCACCAATAATTCTGCTTAATCATTTATTAAATAAAGAGGTTGAGAAGAGTACTCATGTTTTTTGCGTCTTAATTACTCAAAGTTGGGCCCCAGCTGGGGCCCATCTCAGACAATTTTCCCTCCATCAGATAAAGAACTGTTTAAAACCATTCTATATTTGTTATAAGCAGTAGACAGACTTCTAAAAGGTTTGTCTCCACATTGAGATCTGATAAAAGCAAAACATTAAAGCTGAAACAAAACCAAAAGAGTTTTGAGACTTCTCCCTGCTCAATAATCTCAATTCACTGTCACAGTGAACTTGAAGACATTCTTAATACTTTTATTCAGTTGTCATAAAATTTAAAAAAGGGCATCTTTTGTATTGAAAATCTACTGGGTACTTAAAAGCAGGAATTTTTAAAACAGTACAGGCTATTGAATTATAAACTTCATGTAAATGAAGAGGTGAATGGAGGTGAAGCTATTGATAAAGAAGAATAAATAATGATTTAGAGAATAAGATAGCCTGTGGGGCATGAGTAGATGTATACATGTGGATTGTGTACCCAGGATCCTTCTTATCTCTCTTCCTTTGCTGTTACACCTAAGACTTCTGTCGAATAGTACAGAGGAGGTGGAGGTTTAAGACTCATGAGAAGACATTGATGTGTCCATTTGCGTAAACACTCACAAAAAGTAGTGTCTGCCCCTGCTAGACAATTTAAAAAACCCAGAAAGGCCGTAGACGTAAACTAACCACAGCGAGACGTAACACCTCTTTTCCCATCAGAGATTCTGTTTCTGTCTTTTGTCTGTAGGTGAGTTAATTTTGTCGTTTACTTTTCTAAGCTTTTACCTATATTTTACTATTTTTAAACTTTAAAAGTGATCACTTTAAAATCATTTAAGAAAATACATGCATATATATGTGAAAAACATAAATAGTGCTGGGAAGGTTTTCATAAATTGATATTCAATTATTATCTATGCTAATTGCAGCCTTTTACTGTTTTACTGTGTCCTCTGCTCTAGGAGCCTCATCCTAGTTATGCAGTATGGGCAATTTATTCCTCTAGCACGACAAAAGCAGTCATGCTCAATGATAGGTCTCCATGGAAGAATTAGCATGTAACCCCTCTGCAGCCAACCTGGCAAAACAATACAGCCTTCAAGGAGAGTGGCAAGGAAACTAAGTATGAATATTTGAGGAACAGCAATGGTTGCTCACAAAGGCAACAGTGATGAAAGCCTCTGGACAGTAAACCAGGGAAGGCTTTGAGAATAGCTGTGAGTGGAAGGAGCCTTCAGACTTCCAGTGTGAGATACTTATTGAGGTCTTGCTATGGCACATCCAAAACCAAGGTGAGATGGGTGATATTAGTGGATTAAATTGACCAGCCATAGCTAGGTAGGTGGAAATGTGATTTTCTTGAGAATGGACTGAGATTCTAGAGATAGGTAAGAACTCTGGAAGGATAGGGATAGGGGAATTTAGGGACACTGAATGAGAAATTCAACAGAAGCACCACTGCTATCAGACACCAGGAGGGAAATTATAAAGGGCAATGAGATATTGTATCTAAATCAAGTTTTCATATATATCTAGTCATTAGCATAAGGCATATGAATCTAATGCAGAGAGAAACAGAAATGATTTAAAATATAGGTAGAAATGCAGAATAAAACGCAATAGTTAGGATTCATAGATATTTTGGCCACTGAACACAGTAAATATTTGTTGTTAATTGTCTTCAAAACAACAAAAAGAAAATCTAATAGTTGTATTCCTGAATGTATCTGAATAAAAAATGAAGGGCCAGGGAGAGACTGAGCCTGAAACCTGATGACCTGAGTTCAATATCTGAATCCAGGTACTGGAAGCAGAGTACTTCCTCCCACAAGTCACTCTCAGATCTCTGTGTGTTCTTGATAAACACCTCCCCCAGGAAAATGTAATTTAAAAGCTTATGTATTTTTAATTAAAAAATACAGACTAGAAATAATGTGTAAAGCCACATTGATAATAGGTTTGAGACAAGAATATAAAATTAGAAGTTGGTAGATTAAGAAATGAAAAGAAAGCAGAATGAAGTATAAAATAAAATAAAAGCAATGCAGAAATAAAATAAAAATAAAGGTATGTATTATCTTGACTCATGATATTTAGAAGAAGTAGAGTACCAAGTACTTAAAGGTTATGGTTACTACTCAACATTCATCATAGAACGTGTAAATTCAGTTCTGAGTTCCCCTTTAATTAAAATGCTTACACAAAGTCAGTTTTTAAGCCATTTTCTTGAAAAAGTTGTGTTTATTATAAATCTAATTTATCACAATGTGGTCTAGTTATATGTCTCCTTTACATTTTTTTTTAATTTAATATATGTGCACCATATTTACATCATTTCACCTATGTCTTTACAGCTTCTAATTCTTTTCCCCCCTACTTTCTCTCAAATTATGGCTTCTTTTCTTTTGTTATTCTCTCTCTCTTCTTTCTCCCTTCTTCCAACCCCCCTCTTCCCCCCCCTCTCTCTCTTTCACACACACACACACACACACAAACACACACACACTGACCAACACACACATACATATATGTAAGCAGATATTTACATATAAATATTGTATTTGTATATTAGTTTAAATGTAGATACAACCTGCTTTATTCATTTAGTGTTGCTTGTATGTATATACTTTTAGGACTACTTGCTCGGAATTGGATAACCAATTATACTTCTCATCTCTGGGGAAGACTGATAATCCCTCTTTCAGTAGTCATTAGTTGCCTGTAACTCTTCATCTCAGAGTGGGGCATTATGAGATCTTCCCCATCCACAGAGGTATGCCAATTGGTGTTATTGTTCAGGTCTTGTTCGGCCAACCATATTGTTAATATTTCATGGGTGAAGCTTCCCTGACACAGTATCACAGCAGATATCCTGGTACCCCGAACAGCTTTGTTGACAAATCTCATTTATATTTTAACTTTGAGGCTTCTATTAATTGTTTGTAAAATATTCAGACACTCTTTTGAAAACTTCATTCTTTTATGTTTTAGAAGATTCAAAACTTGTCTAAATTTTTAAATTTAAATTTATACTGGCAATATTTATTGCACATCATGATGGGTTTTATGAAGATGTTTTTCTTAAAAGTATAACACATACTTTGACCATATTCACCTCCAGAGCCTCCTCTACTGTTTCCCCATAGTATGCCTATCTTGATTCTGTTTTCATGTCATATTTGTGTCTATGATTATGTGTGTCTCTGTAAGCATCCACAAATGAAAGAATGGGTGACATTTGTGTTTATGTGTCTGTTTTATATCATTTGATATGATGGTCTTCAGGTACATCCATGGTCCAGCAAATGATATCATTTCATTCAAGTGATATATATATATATATATATATATATATATACCACATTTCCCTATTTATTCACATGTTGACATATATAAGGTGATATCCCACCAAAGTCTATTTTTAATTTATTAATGGGTGCAATAAGGATACAGACTCACGGGTACAGGAAAAGGTAGATGCCGCTGCTGACCCAGCTGCCCAGACCTGCTGTTCTGCCTGGGAGATATAAGGCCCAACAGCAAGCCACTCTTCCCTGCATGCTTCGACTCCAACTACCCAAGAGAGTGAGCAGGACCCCTCTTCCTCTGCTCTTCAGCAGGCAAGACCATGCCCTAGGGCTTTCTGTGCCAAAACTATTGGCTGAACGAATGAATTCCCACAACACAGGTACCTAGGATGATTCTATATTTGGTAATTATGAATGTTTCCACAATAAATGTGAATGTGCCAATATGTGGTATGTTGATGCATGGTCTCTTGATGTAGATTCATAAGGAGTATAGGTAGATAATATGTTCTATTTTTAATATTTGAAGAACCTGCATATTGATTTCCACAGTGATTGAACTAATTTGCATTCTTACCATCAGCATGTAAGGGTTTCTTTTTCTCATAGACCCTCACCCAGCATTTGCTGTTATTTGCTTTCTTAATGGTAGCCATTCTGACTGGGGTCACATGGAATCACAGTGTAGTTTTAAGTTTTATTTCCCTGATGGCCAAGGATGCTGAACATTTTGTTCATGTCTTTACTAACTACTTTTATTTCTTCCTTTGAAAACTGTCTGTTCATTTCATTAGTCTGTTTACTGATTGGCTTGTATGACTTAGTTTTCAATCTTGTGTGTTCATTATGTAGTCTAGATATTATTTCTCTATTTTATTTATGGCTAGCAAATATTTTCTTTTCTTCTCTTCTCTAGGCTGTCCTTGGCTTGATTATTTCCCTTTCTGTGTAGACGAATCTGGATTTTATGTAATGCCATTGGTCATATCTTTGTTCTCTTTCACAAGTTACTGAGGACCTTTGCAGAAAGCCCTTGCCTAGGCACATGTATTGAAATGTTTTCCTCTAAGACTCATAGAGGTTTCAATCATATTAAGAACTTTAAATCATTTTGAATTGATTCTTGTCCAGAACACAGGGAAGGGACCAAGTTCTATTAGTCTGTGTATAGATATCAATTTTGGTATTGGTATACACACACACACACACACACACACACACACATACACACACACACACATACACACACACACCCCCAATGGATTAGAATAGTGGAACCAGAAATAAACCAATGTTGCTGCAGCTACCTTATTTTAACAGAAATACCCAATACACACTAATTTTTGAATCATGGCTTAGCTAGATATGCAATTCTAGTTGAAAGTATTTTTTCCTAAACAATTTAGTAATAATTCTTTGTTGTTTTCTGGTCAGCTCTTGGAACTGTTTAAAAGTCACTTCTATTTTTAACCTCTTTTATTGTTTTAAACTAATTTTTATACTTTTCCTATAATTTTAGTTCCTCTTGCAGCCATGATTATTATATTGATTTAAAATTTCATCAGATATGTGCATAGGTGGGGTCTATCTCATTAATCCTATTCCACAGCTAGTGTGCTCTCTCTGTGAGTTCTCACAGAACTCCAAGAATAAGCATGCTTACTAACAACCTGTTGGAAGATTGATGGTTTTTTCCTACACTGTCCTGAAGCTCTTGTAAGATATTGTGAAGCTTCCCAGTCTATTTCCCAAAAATTGTTAATATTGTTGTTGCTACTATTGAAATATAATTCACCATCATAAAAACTGTTTTTGAACAGTGGTTTAAATAGAGTGATTTTTATTATATTCTAAAGGCTTTGCAACAGTAACTATTATCTAATTCAAGAACATTTACATTACCAGAAAAGAAAATTATGTATCATTAGCTGTCTGTATCCATTCCTCATTGCCCCAAGCCCTGGCAACCAATCAATTACTTTCTGTTTATGTAGAATTGCCCAATGCCCATCCATGTTGTAATATAAGCCAGTACTTCATTACTTTTTATCTGTGAGTAGTATTCTGTTGATCTGATAGACCTCATTTTATTTGTGCATTCATTGGTTGGTGGGAATTTGAGTTGTTTGTATTTTGGGGCTATGATGAATGATGCTGGTGCCTTAATCATTTATGTCAAAGGTTTTGTGTTGAGCATATGTTTTCAATTCTCTAACTAGAAATTCTCTTCTAGAAATAGAATTTTTGGGTCTTATGGTAAATCAATGTTTTAAATTTTTGATAAATTGACATTTTTCCAAAGTAGGAGCACCATTGTACATTCTCTACAGTGATGGATAAAGATTCCAATTTTCCTGCATCGTAGATGATGCTTTTCATACTCTGTCTCTCTTTTTTTTTTTTTACTATGGTTGTCTCACTAAGTGTAAAGTGACTTCACTTTGTGGGTTTGATTTGCATTTCCCTTTGGCTAATAATACTGAGCTTCTTTTCGTATACTTACAGCACTTATATATCTTCTGTGGACAGATGGCCATCTAAGATTATTGCCTTTCTTTCAAATGGGGTTGGCTTACTGCTGCATTATAAGAATTTGCAGCTCCTTACTCTGGATGCTTGAGTCTTTTTGTTGTTCTAGAATAATATATTTCATAATTACTGAATAGTATCAAAATCTCTAAGTTTCTTATGATATAGATACTAGACTCTTGCTAAATATCTGATTAAAAACATTTACTCCATCTACTAAAGCTTTTGTTTCATTTTGTTTTACTCACTCAAATATTCTCAGTTATATTTTTCTGCTTGTTCAGTCATTATTTTCATGGTTATGCTAACATCCTTCATTATACTGTCACTTTATCACTGGCTGACTTCTCCAGGAAGATATTTATAGAGTATCTTAGTTAGCTTGAGGGTAAATTAAGGTATCTGCGCCACAACCTACTCAGATAAGGTTATATGTTGAATTAAGTCTGCTCTGAAATGTGTTTCTGGAAATTAGATATAAAAAATTAGTCTTTCTTTTTGTATGGAGATTTCTAGGAACAGAAGCTTGCTTATGCATTATAAGCTAGCTGGGCATTGAGTGTCACAGCAAGAGTAGGAATGACTTTCAGCTTATGAAAGAGGCTCCTTTAAGTCCTGGTAACCTCTAATATGTTGCTACTGGGGTTAGCTTGGGGCGGAATTGGTGGTAACCTGGCAAAATGCTTAGCTCTATCTGTAGAATTGATTGTTTAGTGCATGCCTCATGTGGACTCTAACTTTTGCCAAGGAACAGAAAATGATTAACTCAGGTATCTGGTACATGCTTTTGTCTTTCCCCCCATCTATTCCTTATGTTTTTGAATTTTAAAATATTTACACACTTAAAAACACATATGTAACATATGTGTGCAAATACATATGATGTCACACTACATGGGTTGATTGTGCTCCTCCCAATAGCCATGTAATATCTAACACAATCCCAGTGCTAGGCATGGGAAACCTCTCTCCCCTTGAGCTCTTGATTGGGAGAGTACAAGAGATGCTCAAGATAATATGAGCTGCTGCTATTGTCCTTGATTGCTTTCCAGAACTTGAAGGTAAGACCCCAGGACTGAAGACACCATACATGGTGGACACAAAACTTGGAGGAATCTAGCTAAAATTTATCTGGAATCTTTTCCTTTGAGGACTGGCTCTCATAGTATTGGAAAGTGCTATGCAAAGTGCCAATGGAGAGGGGCAATCAGTAGTAGTCTTACCCAGCTATAAAGCCTACAGACCACAGTAGGGACTAGAATAGCAAGATATACCTAGTGACTCAATAGTGGCATTTTTATCTTGGAGTTATTAACAGTTCTGTAATTTGACTCAAGACCCACTTACTGGGAAGGAATTCATGCTTGGTACTGTAAACCTAATCAGTTACTGATAGCTAGAGCCATTACTAAGCCTAGAAGAGAACTTATCATTTGAAGTTTCCTACTAATGTTATTTCTAATTGTGTTTTAAACATTTCTCCTTAGAACCACAGATAAGGGCAATCTCATTATTTATCAAGGAAGCTTCTTTTTTGCAACACATGGAACTGTTACAGAAATCTACTATTGCTTAAAATGCAGAGCATCAGTGCCTGTGGGATGTTCAACACCGATTAATATATCTGTTAAGCAGCCCCTACAACTAAGGCTCAGAGAAAATTCCAGGAGGACTAGAAAAGTTGTTAGAGTCAGAGGACCAGGAAGCCTGCCGCTAGGCAATATCCACTAAAAATGGTAGGGAAAGCTGCACCCATGCAGTCTCGAACAAGAGCTATATACTGACACCCATTGACATGAATAGGAGAAATTCCACAAGATGTCACCCCTAGAAGAAGAGCTACAGGTGGTCAATGGCTGCTGAGAGAGGGAGAATCAGTTTTCTTCTGGGAAGACCTCACACATAAGTTATCTAATCACAAGTGGCCAGCCCTGGACACGTGTACTAACAAGCAGTGTGCAGTGGACAAAGTAGGTTGTATAAACATGTATGAACACACACACGTGTATATACACCAATATGACATATTGTTATATAACATGCATATGTACCAATAATAAAGACAAGATCATGAGTTTGAGAGGGAGTAAGAGGGCCCAGGAGGAGATGGGCAAAGGGAGCAGTGGAATTATATAGGTGCAGCGCTTGTATATGGAGATCTCAAGAAAAGACTATGAGGGTTGTTGAAAAACATATTTACATACACAGGAGATTTTGTAATATTTTTCTCTTGGCAAGGTTCCCATGCAATAACATAAGGAAGTAGAATATTTTTAAAGCACCGGCTTCAGTACCAATATTGATGAATTAGAAGTATTAATATAGTAGAGTGATGTAGACACCAGCTGTTACTGCGCCCTGGGACTGTTCATCCTTTTTATTTCGGCCACCTTTGGATACACCACTGAGTAGGTTGACCTCTGGGTGCTAAAAAGCTCTTTGTTTTTCCTCCTGATATGTTGGAATGTGGAAGAACAGTGGGCCTTTGCTCTGCTACATTCCACTGGGACCCTTCCAACTCCAGCTCATTAGAAACACCCCCGAGTCTGAGGACTATGATGTCATATGTCAAAGCAATGAAGTAATTGTGGTAGACCAAGGCAAAGAACAATTTAAAAATTTTCAGCCTTGAGAATTTTTCTCATATTGTTTCAAACGGAACTCCTCCTCTTAAGTAAGAATTACTATGTGTGCATTCACAGGGTCAGAAGTGGAGTCTGGTGGATGGAGTCAGCCCGGAAGGAACTCAGGGGACATTTATATGGATGACCACCCTCTTTCTTTATTTCCAATCCAGGTATGTGGTATATTAGTCACATTCTGGAAGAGTGAATGAGAAGGCTACAAAGAGCGCTTCAGGACAATCTCTTTACATTGTAATAGTCCAAGAAAAAAATAACTGTATTTATTACTAAAACTGGTCCTTCATGTACATAGTTTTGGAGAGAAAATGACTAATCTGGAGTTGACATTTCTATAGTTCTTGTCAGACAATTTTTTCTGTTAAATAACATTTTCTTGTGTTTAGATTTCAAGGAAAACAATATTGGCAACAATTAACTCTTAAGTTTCTTTTATACTGATATACTTTTCAGAAATACATTAAAATGAATACATGAAATCTTGTACAGACTCCTAATTTTAGATACAAAGTTCTATATGTCTTGAATCATACTCTAAGCAATGAGCTTGACTAGTGAACATGTTTTCACAGACCTGTTCAGAGCAGAGACTATCGCTCCTGCCATCATTATCTAAGTGCTACGGACAGAGGAAGTAGAGAACAGCAAAGCTCTTATGTCTATAAGGGGGGATTTTAACAAAAAACCCTTCCTAATTTCTCCCTTTCATTTTTTCTCAGATCTGATTTTGTAATGATAATTTATGAAATGTTTAGCTTTGAAATAAACAGAGCAATTTGTGGTTCTCATTATATTCTCAGCATGGTATATGACACACAAAATGTTCAGAACCCTCCCAAATCTGTACTATTATTTACTAACATTAAGGAACAAAATTTAAAAATTATATATAAAGAGTCAAGGAAGCATAAGGATGTCAGTGGCTGGGTAAGCCATGGATCTGTATCATGTAAGTGGTGCTCCTTTCCTGGTCACTTAGTGTCTAACTTTCAGAATAAACTGACTTTTTTTTTTTAACTTGTGGAGTTAAATAACTGTTACCACCTTCATGGCAATAATGTATTAGTCAGATTGTGCTGTAATGTCATGTAACACACAACCCAGATTCTCAATGGCTTATAATTATAAGCACAACTAAATACATAATTGTTTGCCCATTCATTTGGAAAAAAACAAAAATGAGCTGCCAAACAAAACTGATTCAAGTGTTGATATTGCTGAAGAAGAAATGCCGAACCACACTCAAGAAAACAAAATCAGCTCAGATTCCTTTACTATGCTGACTGACCTGCTGTTTCTCCCCTCCCCCACTCCTCCTTTTTCTCCTCTTCTGCTTTAAGATAGCATCACTCAGGCTGGCTTGAAACCCCCTGTGTAGTCAAGGCTAGCCACAAACTTGTGGTAATCTTTGACTTCAGACTTCTGAGATGTGAGCCACCATGCTGACCCATTTCTCTCTTCCTCTCTGTATTTTTCATTTGAGTGGGTCTCACTATTAGCCCACACTAATATTAAACTTGTGATTCCCCTTGGCTCGGGCTTCCAGAATGCTGGGAGTATAGGCATGCACCACCCCACCAGCTTGTATTTATTTCTTTGGAGCTGCCTAGCCAATACTTTCAATTGCTTACCTCATTAGCCTCTCAATATCTACAAAAATAGCTTGTTACTTTTCACTTTAGTAACTTTTCACTTTAGTAATTTATGTCACAACGCAAATCAATCCAATGATGCTGGAATCATTCATGTTTACTTATGTCTTGAATTACCTACACAACTTTTCACACTTGGGCCCTCCCCTGCTTGTTTCAAACTGATCACAGCTCGGTTGTTCTTACCTTCCATCTCATGGGCTCCCCACTTCAGTGTGTTTCGTGGACTGGATTCTATTTTCTCATTCCTCTGTTTTGTTTCCAGTCTTTCCTGATGTTTACTTGCTACATTCATGATGCAAAGGTCCCCCATAGAAATCACGCTTCTATGTTTTCATTTCAAGACTCTGAAAACTTTGACTCCCTTTGAAGTTCAGAGCCATTTAATAACTTGTTGGGCACCAAATCTAAACAGGGAGCCCGACAAAATAACAACTAAAAATAAGTCTGAAATGTAGTGTTCCTTAGGTTTTGTGATATATTTGATAAGATGTAGATGTACATCTTTCTAGTGTTCATTTTAATGGTTTTGAAATCTTTTTTAAATTTTTGTTTTAAATAAATGTTTGTACTGTTGCTGTACCAGAGGGAAGGGTTTATTGTGGTTTACACGTACAGGCCATAATTCATCACAGAGGAAAACAAGGCAAGAACTCAAGATAGGAATCTGAAGCAGAACAATGGTAATATGCTGCTTATTGGCTAGCTCTCTGGCTTGCTCAGCTAACTTTCTTATGCATCCAAACTCACCTACCTATGGATAGTGCCTCCCACAGTGGGCTGGCCCCTTACACATTAATCATCCATCAATATATGCTTTTATATATATGCTTTTATAGCCCAATCTGATCAAGTCAATTCTTTAGCTGAATTTCCTCTTCCCAGGAGACACTAGGATATGTCAATTTGACAATAAAAACCAAACAGGACAATGTTCAAAATAGTACTAGGCTGCCAAAGTTATGGTTCCTGAGTTAGCATAGTACAGAAGGTTTAAGAAATCAGATTAAATATAAACCAATCTAAATATAAATAGTAAATTAATAATAAAATACAAAAGAAATACACAAAAATGGGGCAGTTGATGAAACAAAATGATTGAGGGTTGGCATTTGTTCTAACAGTGATAATGTGTATGAAGGATGACCAAAATAAAAATGAGAAATCAGTCTTCAAAGAATATTTGTGGGGTGATCCTTGTAATATTAAACTGATTTCATCTGTTTCCTCCTTAATGGAGGACAATCAACCTTATAGCTAAAGGTGATAGATATATTAGCTGCGTTTTTACAGATTAACAAAGAGTCCCAAATAAATCAGTAGCTCATAACAACTAATTCTTTGTTCCATAATTCTAAGGGCCAGTGATTTGGGCTGGGCTTGACTGGATCGTTTTCTGCTCTACTTATCAACTGTGATCAGTCGCTAGCTTGCCTGGGGAAGTGCATCATCCAGGACAGCAATGATTCAAGAGTCTCATCTATTTTCTCTACTCCATATGGTCATAGTCTCTCATTTAGTAGGGCAGTGAGGTTATTCATTTATCGACTGGACCAGTATAAGCAGGCAAGTCCCTTTGATGCTTAGATCTAGACCTTTCACAATAGTCTTCTGCTACTTTTTCTCTTTAGCCAGTCAAGAGTCAAATATTCAAATATAGCAAATGAACTTTATTAGATGGAGAAGTTGCAAAGTCACTTTTTAAAAGGTGTGGATATAATGAAGGATGAATGATTGTTTTCAAACATAAAACATAATTAGTTGGAGGGTTTAGAGTGATTCATTCATTACAAATTAAGAAATAATAAAAAGACTACGAACTTAATTGAAGTCAATTGAAATTTGAGACTATAGAAGTAATTGGGAACAAGTGATAGTTGAAGCATGTTGACCATCAAGAAAACTAATATAACAGGCCAGAGGATATAATGTGGGATTCAATTAGTGTGTGCTGAGTAAAAATGATACTTGAAGTGTTGTGAAAGAAGAACTTCAGGACACAACAATGGTGACCTTGTAAAAGGATAAGTAACCCAGTGAAGAGTGAGGATTGTGCTTCTGACCAACCAGTGAGATGATGATGCAATTAGTTAGGATGAAGGAATGAAGATTTGGTTGAAATCAGCTATGGGTAGAAGAGTTGACATGCTAGTGGTCTCTTACTTATCTGTATCTAGGAAGAAATTTGAAATTTGTATCTGGAACTCAGTAATGAAATCAAGGTAAATTTGTGTCATTCATACACTGATAAAAAGCTGTAAGCATGGAAAACCATGTGGTACAGGCAGAGCATGTTCCTTAGACCCCCATCAAGCCAAGCTTTTTACATGGTGAGCACTAAACCCATAATTGTCTACACAATAGGCAAACAATGTGTAGTCTACTTTCTAAACTCAGGATCAGCATATTTCATTTCTTTGTAAGCTCAGTGTCATACAAGAAATTTTAATGGAAGTCACAAGGAGTAGAGGTTAGCAATGAAAAATGATTTTCTTTGCAAAACACCTTTGTGACAGCTTCTGATCAAGGCAATTTTCTTGTGTTAACTCATTAATTACAACAGTCATCTTCTGAGCTAAGTACTCTTTCTTCTCCAAGTAACAGATGAACACTCTGAGGTTTGGAGATTTTCTTTCCTCTGAGGATTTTCAAGGTCACAGAATATGATACTGTCTTTGAGGGTACTGTCTAAAAGCCATGGATCCCAAGATCTAGTAATCTCTCTTTATAGCCACGACTACCAGTGTCCTAGAAAAACCATGTCTGGTGTGTGTCATATTGAGCTTCAACCTGTAAGTTTGGAAAGTGTGTGCTAAATAAAGTTCCCAGAAGATGAGATAATAGATAATCAAGCTGTGTTAAGAATCCAATTCTTGATTCATATTCTCTCTACTGTTTCAAATGGTGGTTCTACCTAGTTTTATAGTGTGGAGATGATTTATCATTTGAATCATACTGATTAATGATACCTTTTGCTTTTGCAGTTACAAAGCTGATCCATTATTTTAAGACAAGTACTGATGGAACTTTCCTTTCCTTTCCCTTTTTTTTAACATATAGTTTTCAGATATTACAAGGTATTAGACCACAAAATATAGAGTAAATAAACTATTGATTTTTATTCTTTATTGTAGAGAGTCACAGATATATTTAAATAACATAGCTATTTAATGTCTTTTACAACTATGAAATATACTTTCCACTAAAAAATGGTCTATAGATTAATTTTGGTTTTTGAGACAGGGTTTCTCTATGTAGCCCTAATAGCCCTGGCTGTACTGGGACTTGCTTCATAGACCAGGCTGGCCTTAACCTCAGAAATTCACCTGCCTTTCCCTCCAGAGGGCTGGGATTATATTTGTCACCATGCCAGGCTTTTCTAGATTAATTGTAATGAACACATTTTGGTTCAAAATAATGAGACTTACTTTACTACCAATCCAGAAATTTTGACAACTCCAAATCGATATGTAATCATTTTGTCTTATCTTTAGAGCCAACTCATATTAATCCACATCAGATGCCTTAGTCTCTTCTAGAGGGACAGCCATGCTTATTCTATTGTGCTATTACAAATACATAGAGAAGTTGTACCAGGCTTGTAGATACATTAATGTAGTAAACATGGTAATATTGTCATAGAGATGTTGACGGTAAAGGTGATAAGAAGGTGTGGTGGAAGTCATGAGGGAATTGAAGGTGGTTCTGATAATGATGGGTGGCTGAATTAGTAGTGGTAATGATGATGGAGTAGATGGTTTAATAATGGAGATGATGGTAGAATGTAGCTAGAGTTTTCCTGCCTGGCCCACAGTCAGGACAAATCTCTGTCACCCGCCAGTCCCACAGCCACTCAGACCCAACCAAGTAAACACAGACTTATATTGCTTACAAACTGTATGGCCATGGCAGGCTTCTTGCTAACTGTTGTTATAGCTTAAATTAATCCATTTCCATAAATCTATACCTTGCCACATGGCTCGTGGCTTACCGGCATCTTCACATGCTGTTTGTCTTCTTGGCGGCTGGCAGTGTCTCTCTGACTCAGCCTTCCACTTCCCAGCTTTATTCTCCTCCTTGTCCCGCCTATACTTCTTGCCTAGCCAATGGCCAATCAGTGTTTTATTTATTGACCAATCAGCAACACATTTGCCATACAGAACATCCCACAGCAGTAGAAGGCAAAGTGGAGTGAGCGATGGAGGAGCTGACAGAGCATTTATTTGTATATTAGTAGAATTGGAATATTGCTGAAGTTGGTTGAGTCTGTGATGCAGGTAATGGGGGTGGTGGTAGTAGAGAGGAAGACAGATATGATGGTGTTGGAGACAGTGAAGTTGGTTTGGGAAAATGGCAGAGATTCCAACAGTAGAGTTTAAAGAATTAGACGTGATTGTTCTGAGTGGTGCTGATGAAGGTGGAGAGAACCTGGTGACCGTTGTGGTGGTGACAGTGATAGAGTGAAAATGGTGACGACAGCAACAGCTATGATAGAAATGGGGACTGAGGTGTTAGCGCTTGTGCTGGTGTTAGTAAAGGTAGAATGAAGGCAGTGGAATAAACATGGAAGTATTTTGGTGGTAGAGCAGAGGTGGAGAGACCATTGAAAAGCTAATTACATGAAGCTGTGATGCTATGATGATGGGTGGCGGTGGTGGAGGACATGTTGGAAGGAGTTGATAGAGACGTCAAAGCAGTTTGACAAAGTCTATAGGGAACAGACCTGGAACACATGGTAAATCTTTTATATTAAGAAACTATGAAAATGGGGTAAGCCAGTCCCAAAATTGTGAGCATGTGAGAGCTGTGCCCATTACCCATCTGTCTGTTGGTGACATGGTGTGGGAGAGCTGCCCTTCTCCCCCATCAATGCTTGAAGCAGGCGAAAGAGCTGACCCTGTGGTCATAAGAGTGGGAGAGCTGGCCCTGACCCCCACCAGCTGCAACACTTGGAAGAGTAGGCCCTGCATCTCACCAGGACAGCACAATAGAGCCAACCCTGTTAGCACAGGTGTGGGTGTGCCAGAACCCAAAGTTGTGAGCATGGGAGAGCTATCCCCACTTCTCATCTGTATTGTGGTAGTGTGGGCAGGGGAATGATGCCCTCCTACCTAGCCATCAATGTAGCTGGGAGTTTCTTCAGTCCCATACAGCTCTATGGTCCCATAGCCGCTTATAAAATTACCACTCAGAGGCTTATATTAATTACAAACTATATGGCCAATGGTAAATTTTTTGCTAGCTAGCTCTATTATCTTAAATTAACCCATTTCTATTAATCTATGTTTTGCCACATGGCTGTGGTGTTCTGGTCTGCTGACATCTTGCTTCTCCTTTGGCAGTCACTGGCATCTCTTCAGACTCTGCTTTTCTCTTTCCTGTCTCTCTCCTTGGATTTCCTGCCTGCCTCTCAGCTGCCTTGCCATAGGCCAAAGCATCTTATTTATTAACCAATAGGAACAACATATATTCATAGCATACAGAAAGACATCCCACACCACATGATTGCCTGAGCCAGATGGGAGAGGTGGCCCCATGGTCCTAAGAGTGGGAGAGTGATCCCTGACCCCTACCAGCAGCAACATTTGGGAGAGTAGGCCCTGTACCTTTCCAGGACAGCACAACAGAATCAACCCTGTTAGTACAGGTGTAGATGAACCAGCCCCAAAGTTGTAAGCACGGGAGAGTTGTACCCATTTCATATCTGGTGGACCAACCCTACAGCTGCCCGGGCCCAGACTCAAGGATATGACTTGGCCTGCCCCATCATCCGCCCCATCTATGATCTGCTGGAACACATGAAGGGACCTGACCTGTAGACCCAAAGCTACAGGATTTCCACAACACAAGGCAAAAACAGACTAACCAGGAGGAGCCTAATGAGGGCTCATCATCAGTAGTGTAGTAGAAGCCAGAGGCCTCAAACCAGACCGATGACTCTTTGCCATGAACACTTGCAAGTAAAGATAAATGGACAAAGGGGTTCATGGCATGACTCACTGTGCCACACTGCAGTTTCCATGATGAGATTTTTAAGTTTTTCCCTTTGTAAATTTTATTTTACCTTTTTAAAATTTTTTTTCCTTTTTTCTCTTAAATTTTGTTTTATTTGGGGGTGTGTGCAGGAGCAGAGAGTGGATTCTAAAGGACTGGGAAATGAATGGGATCAAGATAAGACACACAGAATAAATACATGTTAAAAAAAAAAAGAAACTGTGAAAAATGAAGACCAGAAGTCTAGCACAGTGATGCATGCATGCAATCCTGGAATCTTTAAAGATGGTGAATCTGAGGCTAGCCTGAGCTGCATAGTACAGTGCTATTAAGAAAAAAATAGAAGGAAGGAAGAAGAGAAGGAGAGAGGGAGAAAGATGGAAGATATCCATTATGAAGATCGTTTTAATGTAGTCAAGAGGGATTCAAATGTGAGTAAGTGATAAAATGGTATTCGTTCCCTTTCAACTGTAAATACTGATATTATCTCAGTCAAGCCTAAATTTCTACATTCCTTTAACTTCTTGGTCTATTACTATACTCTCTGTTTAACTTTACTTTCTTCAAATATACCGTTGATTGGATAATTTGTGTGTGTGTGTGTGTGTGTGTGTGTGTGTGTGTGTGTGTGTGTGTACTCTTGCATGGAAGTCATGATAGAATCAAATCTCACTTGTGGTCACTTGTCTCCTTATATGGATCCTGGATCCATGATTCTTGTGATAAGATGATTGACTAATTGTGTAAACATGGTCCTTCTCTAGACCTTCCATCCATTATTATTCTGATGTGTCAGCTTCATGCTGTGAAGATACGGACTGTCTGGTTGCATCTGACATGATTCTTCCTGGGTATAAGCCCTTGAGAAAGCCAGCCTCTGGGTCTGAGCTCTGGCCTTTGCCCTTTGTATTCAGTTGCTTTATTATGTTCTTGACAGTCTTGCTTCCTTGACTGCCTAAGGCTCTGATTTGTTGGGCAGTGACAAATTCCACCCAATTAAGCCCCATGTATTATTTCTTCTACTACTTTAAAAAATATCACTTCATGGACTAGGCCATTCTGCCAAGGGCCATGACGCTGGCATGACATGCACCCTCTCTTTGGTGGCAGTTCAGAAGGCCATGGCCCCACAGCCCATAGTGCTAGCTAGCAGCAATCCTAGGGATCTGTCAGGGTACCCAGGATTTCTTATAAGTCTGAAGTCTGTGCTTGCCTTTCACTTTGGCAGATCTGAGAAATTCCACACTTGTTGATCCACCGTCCATAGCCACAAAGCTGACTGAGACCTCTGGGGTCCCTAAAGTGTGTGGGTGACTCTGGAAAACATTTCTGGTACCAAATAGTGGAAAATGTCTCCTGCCAGGATGGGATCTTTTGGGAAGTGCCGACTTTGATCCAATTAGAAGTGTTTTACTGCTCAGGGTCCGCTACTTGCTAAAGCTTTGCTTTCATCAGCTCAGCTCAGTTAAGTGAATGTTTATTGTGCTCACCAATCTTTCACTCTGGCAGTCTCCTGGCCAATGGAATCACGAGTTCAAACGATGGACACAAAATACATCATATTTATTCTACTCTCAAGATGTTTTCAATAAAGCAGACAGCATCTGCTTTGCCAATCGAGTGTGATGACTGTTCCGAGGTTTTTGGCTAGTTAGCAGCCTGCCAAGGCAAACATGCTGTCCTCAAGCCCTCTTGTGGGTGTCCTCTGCCTCAGAGCCTCCTACACAATTATGTTTGGCTTTTAGAGGAGACAGACCAAAGCTCTTTGGACTAAGGAGAGTAGCTCTATACATTCATAGTGCCTAAGATGACTTTTCTTCCATGCTTTGAACATTTCTGTCTTTCCCTTGAGAATAATCACCTCATTTCACAGTCATTAAATAATCACCACATACCAGGGCTGTGCTGAATGATTTGTCCAGATCATTATGTTTTGCATTCAAATCCTGGATGAGGTAGGTGTTGCTCTTCCTCCTGTTTTATAGATGGTGAACTAAGGCACAGGGAAAGTGACAGACTTTCTCAAGATCACACAGCTAATAAATGATGGACTTAGGATATGAGGATACTTGATTATCACACCAGACCTTTCCTGGAGTAATGAAAAAACAGACTGTAGGTGAAGCTTTGATTATGTGAATGGAGAGAGATCATTTGGACTTTTTAGCCAACGAACCTTTTTTTGAGAACTGCCCAAAGAATATTTACATTCTTGAAATGCTTATAAAAAACCTTTCTAGGCAGAGTATATGACACTGTCACAACTCTGGTCCCACAGGCAGTCTGGATGACTTTCTGTTTCCATACTATACCCCTTTGATTACCTGATTCAGCCTGCTTTAAGTACCTATGGTCTGCTTCCATGAAGTACTCTTTCTGGCTCTCCTATATACCTAGTATGGTGTGTCAACTTGGGAGACCATCAGACAAACCAGTTTCTTCAGTCACTTTAAAGATGCCAGTTGGCCATATCCATAGTAAAATCATTTCCCAAATCCTCAGCTTAGGATGCTATAATGAATTGACTTATTTGTCAGGATAAGGGGGTATTTGTACACAAGTAGTCACATGCTGTAACTACTTACAAAGGGAATGGAAGGGAAGGTTGGTGAGGAATACAAGGCATTTCTGTTATCTAGCCTTTGGTTGGATGGATTTGATATAGAAAATTTCCACTACTACCTGAGGAATGTATCTAATATTAATTAACATTTCTGGCACCACCTGTGACAAACTAAGCAACTGTATTGAGACAGAGATCCTTTAGATCTTGCAATAGGATCCCAGGGAAGCATCTCAGAGAACACTGATGTCTTTTAGAGACACCATCAGGCCTCTCTGCAGTGCCCACATCACCTGTGGTATTGATAACACAGAGAGAGCAGCATTGTCTCTGGAATGGATCACCTTACAGAGGAGCATTGCCCTTATCCCATGGGCATACCCAAGACACTCTCAGAAGAACTGTACCATTTGAGCCTCAGAGAAGCACTTTGAAGTCGAGTGACCTCAATAAGATTGTGAGAACAGGAAAAGGTGGAGCTGTTCTTCAGATAAGAGAACATCAAACGTCTGTGAAAATCAAGATAAAGAAGAGCCAACTGAGAACTAGGTCTCATATTCATTGAAAAATAGTGTCTTAGATAGTGGATATAGAGAGGGTACCATTTGAGACAGACATTAGCTATCATGTTTATTGCAAAAGTAGGTTAACAGGAAGGGAAGAAGGATGGAAAGGAAAGGGAAAGAAGGAAGGAAGGAAGGGGAATAGATGCAGGGAATGACAGAAGGGAACTAAGGAACATGGGAATAAAGGGCTGAAGGAAGAGAGGGAGGGAAGAAAAAGGAATGAAAGAGAGGATAGGGGAAGGGAAGAAAGAAGGAGACTGGGATAAAGAAAGAAGCAAAGGAGAAAAGAGAGGACATAGAGGATGACAGAGGGACTAGAGGCCTCACACAAGAGTGGGTTTGAGGCTGCTGAGCCATACACTTGCAGGATGCAGCTGCAATAGAAAAGGGGTAGAGATAATAGTTTGATATAAACACAGTTGGATTCAGATAGCCCAAATTCTCATGTTAGTGGCTGTCTTTCCTTCTCTCCTTGATGGGCATGGAGGCCCCTTGCTGTTTACAAGGTCCTGGGACCTACCTGGTCATCTGTTACCAGGGAAATATATGTTTAGGAATGACAGAGACATTGGGAGCATTCAGTTCCACCTTCAACACGCTGGGATGCTGGAGTTTAGAGGAGGAGGTATAGATTTAAGTTGAAGGCTTAAATAATCTGTTAGCATTTCCTAATCTCTGCCACATAGTTAAGAAAAACAGGTATGAATCCTGTGAGTTTTTCTCCCCTCCTGTTCAAAACACAATTCTGAAGTGACTCCTTTGTTTGTGGCAGTCTGTGGTGAGTGTTGTGAGAGACTATCAGCTTTCTAACTCTTTGAGAGTTCTAACCCCAGGTACTCCCTTTCTGAAGATCTTGTAGATGCTCAGTAATTACTGCTTGGTTGCCACAAATTAAAAATATGATAATTATTCTTCTAGGGTTCTAGACATACTTTGTGATGTTTTATAGTCAATAACTCCAAATATACTTTAAAAATAGCTATTATTTAAGAGAAGAACATAATTCCAGCACTGGAAAAAAGCCTACAAGAAAATTCATTTAAAAAAAAGAAAATTCATTTTAGATTTTAGAGTTGGAAGCAAAGATATGATGAAGGAAAGACTATGAATATGGAGGTGAGACTCAGGTAAAATCTGTCTTTCATGTTTCTGGCTCTGCTACAAGAAATTAAAGTGGGAGACTAGGGTGTCTCCATTTCAAAGAAAAACCAGCAGAGCATGTATATTTCATGTGTGTAAAACCTCATGATTTTATAAAACTTCACCCTTTGCCCAGAGCCTTGCTTCTAAATTTCTGTTTGTTCAAAATCAAACTTATTATCATGGACCGTGTGACAGGCAGTAAGGAAGGGGAGAAGTGATGAGACATGACAATCTAAAGGGAACGGGACCTAATGAAGGTCTTTCAGATTATTGCTTCCTTTCCTCCACAGATTAGTGTCAATGGTACTTGTTCTTTACGCATGGGAGACTGAGCAAATGTGTCTTAGAGAAAGATTGGAGTCACCCCACAGAGGCTCATAGGACCCCCTACTGCAAGGGATGGGCAAAACCAAGTGCTTTATCCCTGTGTATTTGTCCCTAGAAGATTCATTCTCATTGGTGACCCACAGTTACTTATTTCCAGTGGGCTGCAAATAACGTTCTAGTAAGGAGAAAGTCAACTTTCTCAAGAGTTTTGATTAGGTGGGTCAAAATGTTGACAAATAGTCCAATAGGAAAGTGAGCTTAAATAAATAGCACATGTACTGAAACTCTGTCCTTCAGTAAATCATTGTTGGTCAGTCCTACTCAAGTCCACAGTTTCTCAAGTTTACCAGCTGTCTGGAGAGATGTTGCTTAATATTTATTAAATTACTTTAAGTAGACATAAACATTTACTCTTTCGAATTGTGATGATTCCCTGTCTTCCCTTGGCAGTTCCACATTTAACTATTATATTTTGGTTTTCTCACTGACAATAAAATTGTCCTAGATAACCTAATATTTGTTTCATTCATGCTGATTTGCGTCTCACAGCTGGGAGCAGCAGGGGTGTAGATCCTTAGACCACAGGTTTCATTAGGAGGCAAGGGGATTAGAGGTATAGGTGCCATTCTTACACCACGTTGCTGTCAAGTCAGAAAAGAGGTAAAAAAATATAATGGTGGACTAAACTCAAAATCTGTAAGAAAATAAAGAAGTGAAGAGTTGTGGATTGTCATGTGTTCTGTACCATAAAAAGTTGTGTTCACATGGAAGAACTACTCTGACCCAAGACTCATTTTCAGATGTCACAGAGCAGTGGACTACTAGAATAATTTAGCAAATATTTTGTGTTTTATAATTAATTTTTAAAATAATTTTTGTTTAACATTTTTGTGCTTTAAAAATGAAACTACAATTATATCATTTTCTCTACCTTTTTCCCTCTACTCCTCCCATAACTCATTTGCTGCCTCTCAGATTCATGGCTGTCTTTAATTGTGATTGTTATATCTAAACAACATAAATATGTAAATACAACCTGCTTGGTTTATTTAGTTTTACTTGTACGTACACAAGCAATTAGTATCAGATAACCAAATAGTGGTTTTTATAAGTAGTTGTAAACAAAAATAAAATCTGTCACATGCTGACAGGTGTGATGAAAATCTCTAAAGATGAGGGACTGGAGCCAGGGGTAAGAGCTATTTTAAATAATGTGGTTGGGAAAGAGTTTTTCTTTCAGTCCTTTGGGCTGAGACCTGATATAGTGAAAGAGGAAGGCTTGTGAACATGTACAGTAAGAGGGAAGGGGAAGACCCAAAGACCCAAAGTAGCACGGCAGCGAAAGCAGAAATGCTTCATTGAATAGACTGGATAAAGCAAGAAGATGGCAGAGATTAGGGTCTGTGTCCTTCTTATGTAATCTTGTGGAATTGTATGTCAAGTATCCTGGGAACTCACTGGAGTCACTGAGTGACCAGAAATGCCACCATCCAAGCAGTAGGCTAAAGGGGAGACGACTCCCAAGCTCAGAGCTGTACTGGTTAAGCTTCAAGTCCTCATCACATTTCCAATGAGGTTATGGAAGTGCAGTGATTATTATGTAAGTTTGGAATTTAGAAGAACTATGAGCTGGAAATATACATTTGTGAGTCACCACTGTGAAAATATTCACTACAGCCAAGAGATTGGATACAATCAATTAAGCAATCAAGCTATTACATAGAGGAGGTGACAGCCAGTGCTTGGTAAGAGCTGAGTATGGATTGATATAGTTTGATTTCATGGGATAAATATTTTAAGATATCATCAGGGTTGCTGTTATCTTTTAGTGGATAAGACATTGCCCCCTTGTCCCTTATTACTTCTTTGTAAGAGAAGAGGATGGTTATAAAAGTGATTTGTTTTTCATGCCTACAATGTTGATTGAAATTCTTGTTACAGAATATGAGCATCAGTGTCACTGTGGTTTGACAAGCACACATCAATGATTTTAGTGTTTATTTACCAATGCTCTTCTAGATAGCCCAATGAAGATAGCCTTTTTGGACCGATGAACTGTATTTACTTCCTCTATGTTTTTCTTCCCAGGTAGGACCTTGGCCTGAAGACACTGATTCAGCCTTCAGAATGGTGGTCGGGGCTAGCCCAGTGATGTTCATTTTCCTTCATTCAATCCCAGCTAGTAGAGATGGTCAGCCTCTTTCATCCTTCAGCTGGTTGGGTCTTTGTGCTTTCTTTGTAAAAATGATTATTTCTTGTATTTAAGGGAGGAGTTTAGAAACATGTCAGCCAAGAATCCAGGTCTTTCAATTGATTATCCATATGAAATTGTGTTCTGCACAGCACTAATTATATATTTGCCATGCTTCCCCCTATTTTAGCTGCCAATTCACTATGCTGTGTTTCTGAGGAGAGTAGCAGGCAGAGGAGGGATAGGCATAGGTGGAAACAGAATTCTTTATAAAACGGTGTTATGGGCATGGTGGGGTGCTCAGCAGTACAGTGTTCACCTAGCATGCGTAAGGCCTTGGTTTGATCTTCACTTTTGAAAAATAAAAAGGAGAAATAATAAAAGGCGCCCAGCTAACAAATTTGTGGATTCCCAAATATGATGAAACACTTAATGTAATGTGTATTTTGTAAATGCCTTTGACTCTTCCTACCTGACTAGACTAGTTGCCCCAGGGCAGGGATGGTGCTTTGTTCCCAGAGGTATTCCCGGTAACTAACATGACCCCTGGAACATGGGAAACATTCAGCAAGGCTTACTGACCGAGGATCAGAAAGAGTGTTCAGGGCACTATCCATTCGCTTTGGAAGAGGGGATGATACCGTGTTCTCACAATAAGCTGTCATTTCTTTATTTTCATATGCTGTGAGAATTCACCTCTCCTCCAATGAGCCTTTTATTTTTTATCTCTCTTGAGGTGATATCATTGTGGCTTTGGTCTGAATTGGAAAAGTCCCATCAGTGAACCTTCTGTCACTTCTTATGTTTTTTAAATATTCTGTTACAGGCTGTGATCCATTGTGAAATTATGGTCTCCACTTGACTGCATAAACCACAGTAAGCCTGCTGCATTTTCACCCTAGCACTCAGAATTCTCACCCCTATACACACTAGATTGCACACTTCTTTGTGCTAGAAGTAGGTGTCCGTGTTCTTGCTGCTCACTTCGCCTTTCCCCCTTGGAATGGCCTACATTCAGTGAACTAACTGATGACTTTCTCAGCACATCTACCACATTATTACCTACCTATCACCTATTCTGTGCTTGCTATTGTTTGTATGGTTTGAATACATAATTTGGAGGTTTTCAAAGTCTATCCTCTACAAGAGATATCTGGATGGCTTTTTGTAATGGATGGATGCATCCTGCTCCCTGGTATCTGATTCATTGGTAGGGGGCAAAGCCTAAAAGTTTGCAGTTGTGACATGTTCTCAGGTAATGCATGCGATGCTGATCCTGAGGCCATACTTTGAAAAGCACTAGACAAGCAGTGTTCAATCCCGACAGTACATTAGAATAACCTGGAGGGACCTTTAATATAGGTGAGGTTGGTTCTCTTTCAGAATACTTTAATCAGAATCACTGGTTGGAGAGATAAAGTATTGTTAGACAGGAAAAAAGCCACCCTTTTCTTCCCCTGGAATTAGCACAGCCCTATAAAGCAAGCATGCCTTCCTGGCCATGCTGGAGACAACCGAATCCCCAAGACAGCCTATTTTTTATAATGTCCGTGAACTATATAGCCCTATGAGAATGATTCCTAAAATGTGGCCCCAAATTAGTATCTTTGACATCCCCTGGCCCCACATCAGATAGACCCACAGAATTACAGGCATTGGCTTTGTAGTGCAGTCATCTGTATTTCACATGCTCTTCAGGTGATTTTGATGTACACTCAGGTTTCAGAACCACTACTCCATTGGGTGATATTGTGGTCTGGGTCTGAAATGTCCTACTCAGATTCACGTGCTTGAACACTGGGTCCCTAGATGGTAGCTCTGTTTTTTTTTTTTTTTTTTTTTTTTTTTTGATTTTTCAAGACAGGGTTTCTCTGTGTAGCTTTGTGCCTTTCCTGGAACTCACTTGGTAGTCCAGGCTGGCCTTGAACTCACAGAGATCCGCCTGGCTCTGCCTCCCGAGTGCTGGGATTAAAGGCGTGCGCCACCACCGCCCGGCTGGTAGCTCTGTTTTGCAAAGCTGTGAGACCTCTGGGATGTGATGCCTAGCTAGAGCAAGTAGGTCACTAAGCATGGTCTTTGAAGTTTGTATCTCTGCCCTGATTTTGGTTTCATTATCCTCTAAGATGTTAGGAGCCTCCATCAGGTGCTGCCTTGAACTCTAATATGTTTCTACCATGATGAACTGAAGCCAGGATCCAAAATATAACTTTCCTTCCTTAACCTCCTTTGGTCAGTATCTTGTCATGGTGATGGGAAAAGGCAAGTGTGTGGATTGATAATTGCATAAGCCAGTCTCTGAGCTATGAAGCATGTTTACTAGGGAGCTTTTAAATTTATAAAAGCCCACAGCCTCAGATATTTGGATTAAATTGTCCTGGGTGGACACCTGTAGTTTTCAACGCACTGTGGTTGGTTTTATGGCATATCTAATATTGCAAAATGTTGGAGATAAGTGTTTTGGAACCAATTAACCCAACCACTTATAATGGCCTAGGCTCAATTTCCACATGGATGAGCAGACCTTCTGGCTGAGCAGAAATGTTATAAATGGACACATCATTTGCAGTTACCATCACTAAGACATGTAACTTCTCAGAGAGAAGTAATTGAAGTCATGATGCTAAACACTGCAGGTAACTGCAACTACTGGAACATGACAGAGAGTTTGATGAGTTATAGTGTAGAAAAAGACAGCAATCTGATAGATTGACTACAAAAAGGGCCCCCTTTACCCCTCCTTGAATCCATGTTCCTTTGCCATAAAGACACCACCATGTACTTGCTGATCTTTGAGTCTGAGCAGACTGTATACCTTGATTTTATTGAGAGTATTTAGCAGAAGTGACATTGTGCCAGTCCCCAATAAGGCCTCATGAGAATTCTTGTACAATTATGCTCATTTGAAATCCTGTTAGTGTTATGAGAAAAAGCTCCATTCTGAAGAATGAAAGACTACATTAAAGCAGAATATCCCAGATCAGCAGCTCCTTCCCAATCCACAAGCTGAAATATACTTGAAATCAAAAGAAACAACTGGATGGACTTAGCTCATATTTCTGACCAGCAGAACAATGAGCCAAACAGGCAGCAATTGTTTCAAGTCCCTACATTTTAAGTAGTTCATAAGGTAACCAAGCCTAACTGTTACTGATTAATCTAGGTGCCCTTGACCTGCATGGGAGACAGTTAACTTAGTGGTGCCTAACAACTGGGTTCAGGAAGAAGACAGTGTACCTGAAACTAGACACTGTTAGTAATGTTGATGGCTTAAAAGTCAAAACCAAAGGCTTTACAATACATGTTATCCAGTAAGATTTTTTTTTAAATAAAAATTGTTTTTGGCTACAAGGAAAAGGAAGTCTTATGATTCCCAGGAAACAGGAAGGACCTAGGTTTCTTCTAGAAACCTTGTGGAGGTGGTCAGAAACGTTAGTGGACTGTATAGCTTCATGAGAATGGTCCCTGAGATGTGATCCCTGAGCTAGCATCTTCGGCATCCCCCGGCCCCACATCAGGCAGACTCACAGAATCACAGGCATAGTTTAGTGCATATTACAGAGCTAGTTAGCTAGTTAGGAGGAGCTGATTGGAGTCGTGATATTTAATGGAGATGAATATAAAGTGACACAGACTCGCCAGTGTCAATCCTTCCAGCTCCTCTCTACCCGAAGAGCATGCCCTCCCTGTGTGCAATGACAACATTTTCTCATTGACGCCTTTACGGCATATTTACATGTCGTTGTTTTCTGATGGAGAGGATCTAAGGCTCCTTTTTGTTTCTCAAGGGATCATTAAAAGTTCAAACTTGAGAAATACTAAAATATTAGCAGTAAAATTCAAAGTACCTAAGCAGAATGATAAATACGCAAGGTACAAACAAGTGATTAAAGGATTTAGAAATTGACTATTGCCCTTAGGTCACACATAGCAAATGAAATGTCATTTCTCAGCATCATGTGCCACATATTCTTATTTTTAAATGTCATTCTTAAAAGTGGTTTAGAAGGTAGTATCTTTACTTTTCAGGTAAGGATGCTAGGCTGTATATTATGGGCTTAGTGAGTCAGTTTATGTATTTTGATCATCAGCAATTGGATTCCCATTTCCCTACTATCTTAATTAATACAATCTGTTAGTTCATCTGATACAAGCTATTCACATACATAATTGAAAAGAGATGATATCTGGCTTGATCAGAACTTGTGTTCACTTTTCCTGAGACTCTTTAAGTCCAGCTTTTCTTCCTGTTTTGGCTCTGCATTTCAGTAGCTTGTCCTTTGGTACCTAAAACAGGCTCAAGCCTCTGCATTACACACATCTTTTAGGAGAAGAAAATAGTGTATGAAGGGCTTGTACTTCATTAAGAATAAACCCAAGTCATTTGTCTGTTTCTGAATCCATCACTGTGGCTGTAAGAAAATTATAAGCTTACAGCTTAGCCCTGAGTCGTGTCACTCCAAAAAGATACAACAGCAATACTTTTGAATTGACTCTTTTAAATCATTAAGAATAATCCCCTGTACAATAGACAGAGCATTCCCACCCAAAGCCGTTAGCACACCCACAGTTACAACAGAGAAAGAACAGTGGCTGGTAGGTGGTACAAACAGCGGTTGAACCATTTTTTTTTTTTTCTTCAACTCCAAACTGCATTCATCCATATCTTCACTGCCTTCATGGAGGAAGTCAGACTTGTGCTGGGCCTTCCAGCGCTGGGCGAAGAGAGGTAATCTTAAAATGCTTTAAGTATTGGGAGCTTTTGAGATCTGCAAATGAAAAGCACAATTGTGTGAACACTGAGAAGTAACTGGAAGGGTTGTCCTTTCTTCAGTTGGTGGAGTTGCTAGAAGACTAGCAGTCATTTTGTGCTGCCATCCTGACAATTCAGGGAATTTTTATAAGTAGTGATCTTTGTAAAGGAGGGGTTAAAATGACTTCTTAGACATGGACAGTCCATCTCTAATAGTGCATGTTTGCAAAAGGAGGACAAAGCTACGATTCAGCTGCTAGGTCTTGGTGATGTCATAGACACTTATGACAGCAGTAAAACTTTAAGATTGAATTACCTTCTTTGTACCCACTGAAGGGGCAAGCCTTGCTGTGTAGAACACATTGTGTAAGCTAAACAGTGTTTGGTGGTTTTCACATGGTGCATGGGAAGAAGGGAACTTGATCTGTGAACCCAGAAGATCATGAATCCGATCCACAGAGAGACAATTTAACCCCGCAAATTGCTTTGGTCTCTGATATGTAATTTTCAAATTAAATAAATTAATATGTGCTGACATTTCCCCAACCTAATCTTAAAGCATCATAGCTCGATTAGACTAATGACAAGTCCCAACTCAAGCACTTCGTTATGCAACCAATAACAGTTCAGTCCGATATCATAAAATCAGTTAATGATTCAAATGCATTGAAATTTGTCAGTGGACTGCTTTTAACAGACAAGGAGAGCCAAACAAAGCCTGCTTATTTTCTCTCACCAATGCAACATTTTATAGGAATGGCACCAATCAAGGAGTCCAGAACTAGAAGGCATAGATAGATTATTCAGATTGAAATTTGTGAGTTAAAAGCATTAGGTTCAAAATCAGGGCACTGTGGACAATAGAAAATGGATAATGTCTTCAAAGCCTCAGAGAAAACAGAGAAAGGAGAAAAAATTATTAAAATGTATTTTGAAAAGAGTTGAAGTTTTAGTTACTTTTTTGGCATTTTATTTTTACTTAGCATGAGACATTTAAGAGCTTTTTCTAATTACATTTTTTTTCCCAAAAATTTCAGGGTGACTAAGAAATAGAAAGCCATGGGCTGTCTTAATTCAGCTGCGGTTACAGAGATATAATGGTCACTACAACAGAACAAAATGTTTGAATTTCAGTTCTCTAAGTTTTATGCTGAAAAAAAACCCTGAGACTTATGAAATCCTTTTGGCCGTCTTTGCTTATTTATTGTAAAGTTGAAGGTAAAATTAAATCCATATTGGTGATGGTCCAAAGACTCATCAAGAGGACAGCTGAATCACTAAAGCCTCTCTGTCGGGTATAGTGAAATGGAAAAATGAACAGTTCATTTACCTTATATAAATTCAATTGAGACTGCTTAGTGATAAACATCTTATCTTGCCGTTTAACTGTTGGAGGTTCCTCAAGGGCTCAATACCAAAGTCACAGTGGCCATTTCTATCAATGCAAACTTAGTTTTTAGTTTTTACCAAGGAGTCTCACTGAGAAAACAAACTACTCTTAAGCGTAGGGCGTATGTCCAGTTGTAGATGACCAACAGAAAATGAACTTACTAGCATCTTTGGAGGTTCCTTGTCTTATAAAGTAGTCTTCGAGCTTTCTCTGTAGCATGAATCTTAAAGGTACTTATTAATAAAACCAAACCTGGGGCCAGTTATTGGGGTGAATGCTGGAAGATCAGAGAAGGAGAACAAGCCACAGCTACCTCACCTTGCCAATTCCTCAGCTGATCCTGTTTGCTCAGACTGGAAGCCTCTGAGTCCTCATCTAGGATGAATCTCAGCTGAACTGCTGTTCAAAGCCTAAAAGCTTAACCAGCCAAAAGCTTCTAGTTTCTGGTCCTCACGCCTTATATATCATTCTGCTTTCTGCCCCACTCCCTGGGATTAAAGGTTCACTTTCTGGGATTAAAGGCGTGAGTCACTGTGCCTGGCTGTTTCCAATGTGGCCTTGAACTCACAGAGATCCAGAGGGATTTCTACCTCTGAAATGGTAGGATTAAAGGTGTGTGTGCCACCGTTTTCTAGCCTTTGTATCTAGTGGCTGTTCTGTCTCTGACCCCAGATAAGTTTATTAGGGTGCACAATATTTTGGGGAACACAATACCACCACATTTCTCTCACTTTTTTACATTTTATCATTTTAAAAATACTTATCTTTCTCTCCTCCCCTCTCCCTTCGTCTCTCTCTCCTCTATGTCCTCTGTGTATATATTATGGCTTCCAGTTTTGGGAGCCATAGGGTACCTGAGTGTGACAATGAGTGAGTCTCTGTGTCTATCCTTGTTTCTTTTGCCTTTTCTTGGACTCTTTCCCTGCTTTTGGTTTTGTCCTGTTCATATGTGTTAGTTTTTGTTTTCTTGTATTTTATTTTATTATTACCCCTTAGAAGGTTGTTTGTTTTTTAATGAGAGACAGAAAGGGGGTAGATCTGAATAGGGGGTAGGGTGGGTGGAGTAGGAGGGGAAACTGTAATCAGGATATATTATGTGAGAAAAAATCTATTTTTTAATTTTTATTTTTATTTTGCAATACAATTCAGTTCTACATATCAGCCACGGATTCCCTTGTTCTCCCCGCTTCGGCCCCCCACCCCCCATTCCCACCTCCTCCATAGGAGGATACTAGATGTGGAACAAGGATGACTGGACTGCTACTCACATCACCAGGGAGGCTACCTGGAAAACAGGACCCCAAGAAAGACACGGGAATCACCCAATGACGGAGAAATGGAAGAGATCTACATGAACAGCCTGGACATGAGTGGGGGTAATGAAGGTCGAGGGTCAAGGGAAAGAGAGCTTGGGGGAGCGGGAGATCCCAGCTGGATCAACAACAGAGAGGGAGAACAAGAAATAGGAGACCATGGTAAATGAAGACCACATGAGAACAGGAAGAAGCAAAGTGCTAGAGAGGCCCACAGAAATCCACAAAGATATCCCCACAACAGACTGCTGGCAATGGTCGAGATACAGCCCGAACTGACCTACTCTGGTGATGGGATGGCCAAACACCCTAATTGTCGTGATAGAAATACCATCCAACTACTGAGGGATCTGGATGCAGAGATCTATGGCTAGGCCCCAGGTGGATCTCTGGGAGTCCAATTAGCGAGAATGAGGAGGGTTTATATGATCAAGAATTGTTGTGACCAAGGTTGGATAAAGCACAGGGACAAATAGCCAAACGAATGGAAACACATGAACTATGAACCAATGGCTGAGGGGCCCCCAACTGGATCAGGGCCTCTGAATGGGTGAGACAGTTGATTGGCTTGATCTGTTTGGGAGGCATCCAGGCAGTAGGACTGGGTCCTGTTCTCATTGCATGAGTTGACTGTTTGAAACCTGGGGCCTATGCAGGATCTCTTGGCTCCACCTGGGAGGAGGGGACTGAACCTACCTGGATTGAGTCTACCAGGTTGATCTCAGTCCGCGGGGGAGGCTTTGCCCTGGAGAAATATCTATTTTTAATAAAAGGAAAACAATTAAAGGTCATCAGGACTTGGCAATTTTGTCTCCCTCATCAATGGATTAGTATATCTATGAGAGGACTAGATTAATTCTCAAAAGAATAAACCTGTTGTAAAGACAAATTCAGTCCTCTCCTGCCTGTGCTGTTGCCTGTCTGTATCCTTTCTCCTTAGGTCTGACACAGCCTCAAGACCCTCCTCTGATGGGGCTCTCATGCTCTTGCACTTCCCAACCTCCAGAGAGACAAGCTGAGTAACTTTCTGTTGCTTATAAATTGCCCAGTCTCAGGTATTTTGCCATGGCAACACAAAATGGATTAAGATAGCACCATTGACTGAGATTTTAGAGATCCAGAATGTGGGGGCATGTGAGGCACAGGCACGTGGGGATATAATTTCCAAAGGAAAACAATCTTCACAAAATTTTAATTACCAAGAGTGAATGTGAGTGCTAGAGGATAAGCAGAAGGGATTTGCAAGATGCTGTGCTTCCACATGGGCAGGGGAAAAGGGGAACGGAGGCATGCCAGGGAAGGAATCTAAATCTCTATATTGGAAAGAACTAGTCTGCTAATGAAACATTAGAGTCTGTGAAGAGATAAACACACCCTATGTGACAGGAAGTAATGTTGAGAATGGACTGGGTTTACAGATGGTTAGAAGGCAGGCTTTAAGGACTGGATGGAGACAAGAAGAGAGAGATCAGACAGGGGAGATGGATAAAAGCTAATTTCCTAGAGCTTTTGTGTCACCTTTTATGCTGATGGGAATAAGAAGGTCCTAAATTCATAAGGGAAGTGACATACAGATTTGCATATTAAAGTTTCAAGTTGTCAGATATAGGTAAATTAACTGGAATCAAGCAAGACTGGAACAGCTATGAGTCTGGGGGATTGGAGTGAGTGATGTAGACCTAAATTGAAAAGCTAATGTAAGAGGAATAGCATTCAGGGGAGACAATAATTTCATGAGGATTTTGTTTTAATTTATATGTTTTATATATATATACATATATATCTAATATATATATATTAGAATTTCATACATGAGTGCCATGCTTCATCATGTCTACCTATCATTCACACACATCTCTCCTCTCCTGCCCTGCCTCATACAGTCTGCTGAGTTCATTTAGTGTTGTTCTTGTGTTCAGGCTGACTACTTGGGATTGGCTGACCTATCAGGGAGCTCATCCCTGGAGAAGACTAATTCTTGAGCTTCTCAATAGTCATTAATTGCATGTGACTCTTCATCTAGGGGAAGAGCCTTGTGAGAGTTCTCCCATCCACACTGGCATATCAGCTGGTGGCATCACTGTACAGAAGTCTTGTTTAGGCAACCATACTTAGGAGAAGAGGAAAGTAGGGCACAGGTGAGGTGAAGGAGGAAGTAGAATAAATGTGGGGGGAGGGGGGAGAGGAGAATACTAAGGGAAAGGGAGGTCAGAGGGGTAAATAAAACTAAGAATGTTCAAAAAGGCAACAGGGAAACATCATTTTATATTTACTTAAAATATATATAGTTTGAAGCTGCAATATTTGGCATAATAATACTTCCTCCAAGGACCATAGTCTATTACACAACAACAGCAAAAACAACAACAAAACAAGTTCAAGGGATTCCCTTGGTCTTGTTAGTCATGGGAATCAAAGAGACTCTTAAAGCCATAGAGTCTATTGCTGTTGCCCTTGGCAACAACCTCCCAAGCATTGGAGGTAAGATCCCACTGCTGAAGACACCACACACTTCAGACATAGGATTTGGAAGAACTGAGCTATAACTAGCCTGAGGACTAGCTTTCATAGTATTTGATGGTGCTATGTAAGCTGCCAAGTGAGAAAATCAATCAATAGTCCTGCCCAGCTATAAAGTCTATGAGCCACAAGAATGGTCAGTACAGCAACATATCCCTAAGGATGCAAGAGTGGCACTTAAATCTTGACTAATTCAACTTAAGTACCACTCAATAGGAGTGAATTCATGCCTGGTATTGTAAATCTAGCGAATTACCATGGCTGGTGATGTCATAGACCCTAGAGGACAGCATACTGTGGTCACTTTCCTAAACCAGTATGATTTCTAACTGTATTCTAAATGCTTATCCTTATACTCACAGGTAACTGTAGCTCTTACCTCCTCATCAAAGAACTTCTTTTTGCTGCAGATAAAGACCACAACTGGTCAAAATACAGAGAACAGCTGACTGTGGGTTGCACAAGGCCAACTGATATTTCCACAAGGCAACCCCTACATCTAAGGATCAGGAAATACCATGATAGAGGGGGCAGGAAGATTAGAAGAGCAAGAGGACGAGGCATCTGCTGTGATAGAGTGCCTTCTATATATAGCAGGGAAGCTGAACCCATGAAATCTCAATTTCAAGAGGTTTTAATCAGTTGGGGATCACTGTTTATCAAATGTCAGATGAGATCGACCGTTCTAGCCTATTTTCATATGATTTAATTGGTAGCTTCAGGGGCCAGTCACTGAATTGGGTAAGAAGCAGGAGGTACAAGTTTGTGGAGGACATGGATGAGTATCAGATGCCTTTTGACATGTAGAGGGAGTTGTCCAGGTTATTAGATATTATGGTCTGGATATAAGATGGGGATTATGGATGGCAATGTGGACTTTAGTTTTCATAACCATGCCTGAATGGCTGCTATCATCGTAGTATAATCCTGAGATATGTAACAAATTTGGCAGTAGCAAGATGCAGGTCCATTGCAAAGTTTCATTTTTAGTTCTCCTTTAACAAAGGTACAAAGCCTTCTGACGTATTTACAAATTTACAAGGTAGTGGAGGGCGACACACCATGTGGAGGGCAAAAGAACACATTGTGTTATCTTGGCAAATCAGACCCGGAATGACATGGAAGTAAAAATATAGAACAGATGAATAAACTAAGTTCAGAAGTTAAAGCTGGGTGTCATGACTCATGTGTGTAATCCCAGCACTCTGGAAGCTGAAGCAGGAAAACTGCTGTGAGTTAGGGGATAGCCTGGGCTATAGTGTGAGACCTTGTTTCAGAAAAACAAAACAAAATAACTCAAAAGTCCTAACTGATAATAGAGAGTATGCACAATTATAAGATGATAGATCATTATTTACTTTTAAATAGTTGAGAAAATATTATTAACTTTTGTGGACCAAATATTGAATATAAATCAGCACAAGGACTCACTCGTTAGAAGACAGAAGGCACATAAACAAACAAACAAACGAATAAATAAATGTAGTTATTAATTAATTTGGAGCATGTGTTAGGGAATATAAGTAGTGGTTGAAAGCCATATCAAGTACTAGGTTAAGTACAGAGAACTTTCTAAAGCATCCAAATGTTAATAAAATGCTTTAGAAATAATGCGCAGGGACTGAGGGGCCCCCAACTGGATCAGACCCTCTGAATAGGTGAGACAGTTGATTGGCTTGATCTGTTTGGGAGGCATCCAGGCAGTGGGACCAGGTCCTGTGCTCAGTGCATGAGTTGGCTGTTTGGAACCTGGGGCTTATGCAGGGACACTTGGCTTAGCCTGGGAGGAGGGGACTGGACCTCTGAGTCTACCAGGTTGATCTCAATCCTTATCCTCGGGGAGGCTTTGCCCTGGAGGAGGTGGGAATGGGGGGGTGGCCTGGGGGAAACGGGAGGGAGGCGGGAGGGGGGAGAACAAGGGAATCCATGGCTGATATGTAGAACTAAATTATATTGTAAAATAAAATAAAATTTAAAAAATACATTAAAATCTTTTTAAAGATTTAAATATATTAAATAAATAAATAATTATAAAATATTTAAAAAAAGAACTAACGCAAGGTGCAATAATACAGGATATGCAATGCTCAAGGATGAGCTTGGGTTGTCCTTTTATGTTATCTAGTTACCTAGTTACCTTGGCTATGAAATAAAATAATCTTAAAGACTTGGCCATTAAGCCAATCAAGTTTGACAGATCAAAGCTGAGTTTTGCACGTATATTCCTATAACGCATTTGAATTCTAAGTACTGCATGTTTATGAACTCTACTTGACTTGCTTTAATCTTGTTATTGTTTGTTAATGAGTAATCAACTGGAATCATAGACTTACATTTATAATCAAGGATATGTTGTAAATAAACCACCTAATATGTATTGTTACTAAGAAAGCCATATGCTTTTGTTTTACAGATATCCTTCATATTAACCCAACAAATCATACAGACTTTAAGGACCATCATAACCCATTGTGTAAAGTGTCTGTTATTTTGGCAAGCCAACACTGATGTTATTAACATGTGATGTTGTAATGGGCATCACAGCTGAATGCCTAAAGTTTGTAGCCATGCCGACTGGAAAACATTCTTTGTCACCACTGCTACAGGATTCCCAGGTGGGGGAAAGGTCAAGGCTTTGATACTAAATAAAAAGTAGGATGAGAAATGACCCAATTCTATCATATGTTCTCACAGGTGATTCTGTGAGTTGGGCTATGAGTGCATAGTAACTTTAAGAACTATTATTAAAAAAGAAAGAAAGAAAAGATTGCTTTCATCCACAAAGTGCTTTCCATAGTTGTTTGATGAGGTGTTAAACTAGTTATTTCAATATGATACAAACATAAGGCCTGAAAAATATGTTGTTTAACAATTCAATGCTCACATGTTCCAAAGAAATCCCCATGTCTTTGCTCAATAGATTTTCTGTTCTGTCTGATCCACTAGGATAAGATTTTGAAATCCATGCAACTTTCCATCACTTGTCCATATTGCACTTATCTTAATGATTATTCATTGAAAATGAATGATAAGCTCATCTTTTCTACCATAATAGAGATAACTGCTGTGGTGATAATGAGTTTAGAGCCAAGAAAGTTAAGCTGTGACAAATTAAAAAAGAAAGAAACAAACAAATAAACAAACAAACAAACAAAGAAACTAACAAACAAAAACCTGCAACCACTGCAATACAGAAGAAAAATGGCATTAAAGTTCATGTAATTTCAGGATACAGTAGAAAATACTGATTTATTTTCCTCTAGGTCTTACCTAAATTCCTGACAGTTTAACTCAGAGACATATTATCTTTAGAGCTTCCATTAGAAAACTTCTCTTCATATGAAGAGTATCCATTATGTCAGCTTTGCTGTTTTTGAAAATACTAACACTGGTGTTGTATGATAGACAGTTAATAACCATGATTGCCTCTGATTACTGAAGATGATTGATATTGATTTATTGCTTTTGTGTATGCTCCCAAATGGACACTTTGTGTTCCTGCTCATGATTTTTGCTGCTGTTACAGACTTCTCCCATTCTGTATCTTTTTTTCTTCCATAAATATCTGTATTCTTCCTCCCTTCCTCCTTCCCTTTCTCTCTCTTTCCCTCCTCCTCCATTGTTCCCTTATCCCCCACTCTGTTTACTATCAACACCTTTTGGGAGTAGATTTATTTATATATGTACTAGAACAACACAGTTACTACATCACTAAAAATGAACAATAAGAAAAGTTTCATGGCTCTGTATAGTCATGTGATGCAGTGTTATCCAGATCACAGCAAAGAGCCAATCATCACTAGCTGAAGAGTGAAGAGATGTGACTTGCATAGACCAGGCTAGGTGCAAGAGCATGCGATCTTGGAGCTTTCTTCAAAGTGAGTGTCTTAGTGGAGAAACCTATTGATATCCAGCTGGGTTCCTACTTGGTGTTCACAAAGGAGATAAAGTGCCACCAGGGTGGCTAACCTCCTAAGCCAAATTTTTTGAAGATTTTTTATTTTATTTTGAGATGATAATATAATTACATCATTTCTCCCTTCCCTTTATTTCCCTCCACCACCTCCCATATAGTCCCTCATTTTCTTTCAAATTCATGGCCTCATTTTTTATTAATTGTTGTTGCATGTATATATGTGTAAATATAATCAATTTGCACAGTCTGTATGATGTTACTTACATGTTGTTTTCAGGATTGACCATTTGGCCTTAGACAATCAATTGGTGTGCTCTTCCCTGGGAAGCCTGCTTCTCCCACTTTCAACATTCCTTAGTTGCATGTAGAGTTGAGGCAAACTTTTGAGGGTAAACAGCAAGTTACATTCCTGGAGCACAGTATTATTTACAAAACAGTTGTGCCTTGTTGATCCCTATCAAGATGATCTTCAAAGATAGGAGTCATCACCTTCTCCATTATACAAATGAGTGAGAATGAGTCCCTGAGAGCAAGCAAGCCACTATTTATACTTTAGCTACTCTCTCTCTCTCTCTCTTGCTCTCTCTCACACACACACACACACACACACACACACACACACACACACACACACACACACACACAATCAATGGGCTTTTAAGGGAATAAAATCTTGCTGTTAGGTGGAACATAGTTTTAGCAGAATTAAGCCAAAGAACAATCAGCAACATGCAATTACAAAACAAAACATAACAAAATAACCCTATTTGTCTGAAGATGTTTGCAATATCTCTTGAAGACTTAGCTAAGAAGAAAGCACCCACACAAGAGGAAGCATCATTACTTTCACTTAGTATTGGGGAGATGCTATTGTGTGCTAGATTTTAGGGTACAGAAGAGAGGAAACAAGGTTTCCAGAGGTGGTTGTTCATTCCACACATGTTCTACTTGTAAAATCCTTTGGGGTATATTAAGTATATGTGCTCATACCCACCAACATATTTTAATGCCTTCAATTCTCTTAAATAATTTTCTTTCTACACATGTTTATACAACATTAAAAATATCCTTTTAGAAATTAAAAAAAAAAAGAAGCCTGACAGTGGAGTAATCTGCATGTGCAGATGTTCACTGTTACAGTGGTGTGCACCTGGCTTGAGCTTGTCTCCCATAGAAGATACTCACGATACCACCTGGGGTCCAAGTTCAAGTGAAAGAGTTAGAAAGTTGATAGTTTTTTAAACATGTCCAATTATTAACTACCATGGTATAAATTAGTACCAAATTTTTCACCAGAATTTTTTCTACTCAGTAAATCAGGTAACTTAAACTTGAACAAAAGTCTTGCCCACATTAGACTGTAGTGATTTTAATTTAAACTGAAAAAAGAATATTTATGATTATTTTTTTATTTGTCCTAAATTAGTCTTTGTTAATAAAACATATCTTGATATTAATAACTTAAATGAGAGATGGAATTTTGTCCGGCAGTTGCATGTCTTGGTAATATCTGCACACAAAACATCATTTTCCTGCTGCATATAGAAATGACAAGTTTATTTTATTTGAAAAATGGGGAAATAAACTTCTGTTTTGACCTTCTTTTTGTTGTTCCAGCTGTGTGTCATTGACGCTGGCATGACTGGCTATGGGAAGGTGTAATGAGGCAAGACCAGGACTGTAGCAATTATTAACCTACAAATATGCTATAGCAACACCAGTGCCACACAGAGTGACACCCTTAAATAGCACAGGAAATAGTACTTGTGTCTGAACCACTCGTCTTCCTACAGAGTTTTGATGAATATAGGAGAAATTAATAGCTTTTCAGTATAAAGTGACCTAATGTCATTAACTGGGTGTTTCTCCCAGACCAACAGTCTGACCCCCACTTTGGTGGTAATTTATTTAGCTGGGAAAGCTTGGGTTCTGAGGAGCATCTGGTTTTCAGTGATATCCTGCTGGTCTTATCCAATTTTCCAGCTGGGAGCATGAGGCACAGGGAGGTCGAATGACTTGCCTAAAGGTCACCTGGTAGCTCAACTGGGATTATAACTCAAAATCTTTCTGATTTTCCCATCCTTTGCTCACTGGACCACAAAACTCCCTTGATCTCATCTTCTCAAGCTTGCCTGAGCAGGAAGCAAATGTAGGCCCAGAAAAAAAAAATCTCAAATGAAATGCTGGCCGCCAGCATCTTAAAAAGAGCTAAGTTCCTTTGTTACAACTGTAAAGAGAGTGTCTTACCATTCTAACACCTGAACATCAGAGGACCACTCTGTGTTCTTAGAAGTGGCCATATAGTATAGCTGTTTCTCATTGCTCAGATTCTGCTTCTGACCAAAATATTTTGGCCTCTGGTGATTTGACGTTTGGGGAGAAAGAATAAAGCTATTTTGGTATATAATGGGTGTTGTTCACTTTGTCCTCAGGTTCATGGTACTTGACCCTACCAAGTGCTGTGGTCACCTGGCTCATCTTCTCTTAGAATGTTTAGGCTTACTCTTTCTTTAGCACAGAAATCTATTCCCTGATGTTTTGTTGCTTTGTATCATTCGTTCTTAATGACAGTGATCTTTCTCAGTTTCCTGATACAGCAGCTTTCTTTATCTGACACTCCCATTTTCCCTTCATTTTATTTAATGATGATATATTTTTTTTTGCTGAGTTTTGTTTCTTTCTAATTCTCTGGTCTCCTCAGCATAGGACTCCAATTTTGTTATTTCTAGCACATTCTAAATGATGTTTGCTATATAGAAGTTCAGTAAACATTTGTTGAGACAGTGAATATCTACTGGTGAAGGGGAAGGCTCTCTCTCCTTTTTTGATTATCATTCAAGGAGTTTCAAAGGGGATGCCCATGGGGTAGCAAGGTCGGATGGAGATGACCTTTACTCAGCCAGCCAGATCAGGTGAATTAACCTCAAGGTCAATGGGATGACGGATGACAGCTGTCCCGTCAGGTCAACCTCCCATCCGAAGCTTCCCCCTTGGAACTGGCCTCAGGCTTTTGTGAACAGTACATGTAAAGCAGCCCTGCTATATTTATAGTCATATGTCATTTTTTATCTAAATTTGCACTGTCCTCTTTCATCACCCACTCTGTACATTTGATATATACTCTCCTATCTTCATTTTCAAAAGCCATGTGGTAAGGCTTATGAGTATGTAGAATATTGAAGAGAGTATCTCACATTGGAAAATAATTGTCAAGCTTTTTTTATTAATGGAAAAAATGTCCTGGAAATCTCCTAGATTAGTGGCTTTAAGTAATTTTTGCTAAAATGTTTAAGATCATTAGCATTTTATAATATTAAGTCTGATTTTTTTTCAAGACTTGCGTGACATATCCTCAATTATGACTTCTGAGAGGGAAGTGAAGCTGTACGCTTCATAAAATCCTTCTGCTGGTAACTTTACACCTAAGATGCTGCATTTATAACCGGAGAGTCTAGTCAGCATCATACACAAGAGGAGACAGGACTACAGTGAGACTTTCTCAAGATCAGCTGCTGAGTTGTTCAGGTGTCCCCATCACCTAATAGACATCCAGTTGATGTCTACCTGCAAAGCCCTATTGCAGAAGGCCTTCTGTACACACTTTTTTGTCTTAGTCATGAAATACCTTTGCAAGCAACATCTATAAAGACTGTGCACTGTGGTAACCACTATGCAAACCTATAGGAAATGAGGTATTCTAATCCATGTGGTGGGACTGAGAGAGTGGCTGAGAGTGAATTTAGAGAGCGAACAGATTCATTTTATTGAACAAAGGGATTTTGAGTACATGTTCAGATTAATGGATGCAAGGGGGCTGCCATAATGACAAAAGGCACCCATGAAGCTATCACTTGGGCTTCTTCTTGCTCTTACAAAATAACTGCTTCATTCTTTTTTTGATTCAAATCAACCTGGCTATCTTGACTAAGATATACCCAGATCTAAGATACAGAAATATCAGAAATTTTTCTATTACACCTGCCTCTACACTCCCGTGACAAACCATAGTTACTTGGTGGAGTGGAATTGAACCCCAAATCCATGTTTAAATAAAACAAAACACCAAAATATTGGAACTGAAATCAACACAGCTATGAGCTTTCTCTTTATCTCCAGAATCCAGGACTGACTCCTTGGAGGCACTTTCCTGATGAATGACTGCACCCCACTTTTGAAAAGTCTGATGAAGGACATTGGGTTCTTGAGTGATCTAGTTATTATCTTGACAGCCAAACTTCACTTTGCTTTTATCATGGAGAAAGAATTAGGTCATGCGCACACTTTTCTGGAAAACCCAGAAAGTCCCATTGATAGGTCTGGTATCAAGAAAACAGGATGTGCTCTGAAGGACTTTCTTTGTCTGAGCTAAGAAAAATGTGATTTGTTGCCTTCTTTTTTCATAAGTGATATGAAAGCAACTCTACCATTCTGTTTCCCAGAGATTTATACCACTTAAGTGATAGGAAGTTTAGTTCCTAATAATAGTTTGAATACAGATGGAGAGGTCAATATTAAAACATAGAGCCCAGACAATATTCAAACAGAATGCACCGGTGAGTGTGTTTTTTTAGAGAGGGAAGGAACTCTGTTTTCTTAAGTCTCAGTTTCCAGTATTATCACTAGGATATTAAAATTAGTAATTTTCTTCTGAGAGATGGGCCTGTGAGATTTTCTAATTGTTTCAAAAAGGTATTTTGGAGAAAGCACTGATAATTTCTCATGTAACTGACAACTATCTTTTCCCTTCCAGTTAGATCAATAAATCTATAGGCCAAGTTCCTCTTCCTGATCGTGTTGATATGAGGCAGAATCTCAGAATGAAGGAAAGGCTTTTGAGAAGAGTTGCTGAGTGACAGCCAATTCATGACATGAAGTGTGTGTAGATACCCAATGGCTCACTGATGATGCTTTGAAACACACTATCAGTACGACAGCATGGGAATTGCTTCTAGAGGTAAACAGTGTGATTCCTTGGGACAACTTTTATGTTATTATTTCCTGTAAAGAAACAAACTTTTAGCTAGGCATGGTGGTGCAAGCTTGTAATACCAGCTCCTTGGGAGACTGAGGCAAGAGAATCACAAGTTCAAGGAGAGCCTAGGCAACTAAATGAAGTCACATATTAAGTAAAAAGAAAGAAAAATGACTGTGGATGTGCTCAGTGGTTAGAGAACTTGCTTAGCACCTGTGGGGCACTGGCAAAAACAAAGAAACAAATGACACAAATAAAATAAAAACAAAGAAAAGACAGGTTTCTTTTCTATCAAGGACTGTTTTAGAGTCACATAAATATTTGAAAATTATTCATGGATATAACTAAAATTAAAAAAATAAATTGAAATTCCTCTTATTTTGACTGTTCTTCATTTATTTATTAATTCCTTTATCAATATTTATTAATTACCTAGTCTGTGTCATTGTGTAATATAGGGTATTTTACTAGATATCAAGAAGTAGGAACAGAAATTATTTGGAGATTCTATTTCTCTCTTTCTTTTCTTTTCTCTTTTCTTTCTCACCTTTCTTCCCTTTCTTCCTTCCTTCCTTCCTTCCTTCCTTCCTTCCTTCCTTCTTTCTTTTTTGCTTGCTTGCTTTCCTTCTTTCTTTCTTTTTTGAAGAACAAGCAACAGTTTTGATATAGGCATTGCTTTAGTATGAATATGTTCCTAAAATTTGTATGGAGGATCTACCCTCATGAATGGGATTAACATCCTCAGAAAATGGGGGAAAATCACCCCTTTGTTCTTCTGCCTACTGTCTTGTGAGGACACCATTTATCCTCTCCATGGGACAATGGAACAAGGAAGCACATTGGAAGAAGCCTCCAGCTTTCATTAGACACCAAACCTACTAGTGTCTAGACCTGGGGCTTCTAAACTGTGAGGAGTTTCTAATTTGTATATTACCCAGTCTCAGGCAATTTGCTGTAGCTAAGTGGATTAAACAATTATAATTAGAATTTTAATTTGTATTGAACTACTTTTCTAGTTCCAAATTTGGAATTTCATTAAATAGAATGGCCCCCAAACAGTAATTGCTTTTTCAAGGGGTTTGAGGGTGAAAACAAATATTTAGTATCAAGATGTATATAGAAACTGATAGTTCTTCTTGCTTTAAATTCTCATGTGAAAAGTATTTGGGGGAAAATGAATCACCCATCTAATTTATCTGTCATTGCAGATGATGTGAATATTAATTATGGATAGTGATCCTTCACTTTCTGGAGAGCTTAAAATGCTAAGGAAGCAAGAGTGAGAGCAAGAGCAAGAAAGAGAGCGGGAGAGTGAGGTGGGGATTCTGAAAGGGGCAGCAAAATGGGTTGGGGCAACTCAAAGTTACTAGGGAATAGAATTTCTCTAGCACTAGTCACAATACACATGTTTGTTAAAAAGCAAGAGGCGGGGAAGACATGCATGCCTGATGTTGAAGAAAAGCCTGTTTGTGTCTCACACACTGGAGAAATTGTTCAAGAACAGTCCATCGATGTGAAAATATGACCCATGTCATTTTGCCAGGGTAGTTAAGACACTGAGAAGCTGAGTAAGGCCTGATTGGATAAATTCACAATCTTGGTAGTGTACATACTTCCTAGTGTCCAGTTTTTCTAAGATACACAAAAAAATGTCAGTGGAAATAAGGTTACAGAGTGCCACATGCGTGGGCGAGACAAGGTCTCCATAGGGTGGGAACCAGGCCGATCCAGACATGGCCCATTCTTTTAGTTTCTTCCCCATTTTCTTAGTGGTCAAAATGAGAAACAAAGGATAAATGTCCAGCATTAGTAGAAAGGAAAGAACTGTGATATTTAGAGATGGGGAGGAGGGAAAGGTTATTGACTGGCCCTGAAATGAGTTTCCCATTCTCTTTTATTATTGTCATATTCATCTTTCACATACTGCCAGTGTGTCTAGAGCTAAAACCACAACATCTGTTGTGGGGAAAAATGGTTTTTTAAGGAGATCAAAGGATGTGAAATCTGCATGTGGAAAGTGACTATTCAAAGGTATGCAAGAAATATTGAATAATAGAAAAGATTCCTTTTCCTTTAGCAGTTTGAGAAAGTTGCATGGAGCTTGAAGACCCTCTACACAAACCTCAAAAGACTAACTGACAAATGAACACAATGACTCATCATTTGACTGCTTTGGTTTAATGAGCTACGATAAGCAATTATAGTTCAATATCAATGTTAACATTCTAAAACTTGTTTTGATGGTTGTGGTTAGGCTGGCTTTTTCCATTGCCCCATGCTCTCTCACCTTCAAGACAGTGATAGGGCAATTGTTTAATTCATTCAAAAAACACTAGCAAAATCTTAATAATTTTTGGACAAGTCTCTTTGAGCCTCCATTTCCTTATCTGAAAACTGACAGCTTGACCTGACAAGCTAACGACTAAATTTGGTTCTTTACATTGTATGGTGTTTCCATCTCTAAAAGCTTGGTAAAAGGTTCTTGTAATTTGGTTGACAGTTTTGAAAATTTTCATCTATAAAAGAAAAAAAAATAGTCTCTTTAGCTAGAGTTTTCCTGCCTGGCCCACAGTCAGGACAAATCTCTATCACCTGCCAGTCCCACAGCCTCTCAGACCCAACCAAGTAAACACAGAGACTTATATTGGTTACAAACTGTATGGCCATGGCAGGCTTCTTGCTAACTGTTCTTATATCTTAAATTAATCCATTTCCATAAATCTATACCTTGCCACATGGCTCGTGGCTTACCGACGTCTTCACATCCTGCTTGTCATGGCGGAGGCTGGCAGTGACTCCCTCTGCCTTCCTGTTTTCTCTGTTCTTCTCTCTGTTAGTCCCGCCTATACTTCCTGCCTGGCCACTGGCCAATCAGTGTTTTATTTATTGACCAATCAGAGCAATTTGACATACAGACCATCCCACAGCAAGTCTCATTATTACTATTCTGTAATGTCATCTGACTATGTAAGGGAGGACATGGGTTTTATCTTAGTAGTTGTGATCTATATTCAGGTCCAAAGTAATAATCTTAATTCATCAAATTCTATCCTTTTTTTTTTTTGGTGTCTTAAATCAGGGAAACAGTTAGTGAAACAGTATGAAGCTTGCATTGAGCCTAAATGGTGATTCAATTTTATGTTATAAAATCTCACATATTGAAGACAGAAGAGTTTTTTGATGGACCCTTTGAAAGATATCCACCGCTGCCTTTCCTGAGGCTCCCTGAGCATGTTTCAAGTTACTTAGGTTAAATAGCTTAGAAACATCTATTAGAAAAGTTATTTCCTCTACAAAAACTAAGATATGGTGCTCAGATCAAACTGGTGGGTACAGAACCAGGAACTCTGAACAAAAGCAGTGGGAACCTGAAATTCTCATCATGGTGGCAGTGCAAAGCAACTCTTGAGATACTGGTATCATCCTACTGGCAAGGTGTTAAAAAACAATCACTATTCTTACCCTTGACAGGATTAGTTCTTGGATCAGTCAGAAATGCTAGGCTGTCATAAGGAAACGTGTGTTTAAAAAATGAATTAAAGGAAAAGTTGACCTCAGGTTACTCAGGTCTGTCAATGAGGTGAGGGGAAGGAAGGTTCAAAACCTAGTAGGACAAAGGTCAGTCTGACAGTGGATGCAAAAGTTCACAAGCCTGCATTATAAATAATATGTGTAGGAAATGAGTGTTTACACCTCTCTAATGTTAGCAAACTGGAAGGATAAGATGTCTTCCTTTTGACGCGAAAAAGATCTAAATGTGAGATGCTATTTTAAACAATGAACAGCTGTTTCATCTTGAACTGAAAAGAACAAAGAAATCACCACAAGGCTACATGGGATACATTGTACTTCCCGGTGTGTGTGTGTGTGTGTGTGTGTGTGTGTGTGTGTGTGTGTGTGTATGTGTGTGTGTGTGTGTGTGTGTGTGTTCCCCTTTTCTCTTTTAACTTAGGGTAATTGAAATGTCATTTTATCTTAGGATGTTTTCTTTTCCAACCAGGAATGTGAAAAGTTAAAATATTGAAGAATTTCCTTTTCATTATTTTGAACAAAAACAACTTTTCACGAGTGTTTTCTTTGTTAATCCAACAGAGATTAATGAGTGGAATGTTCAACTGTGGGCTTTGGGGAAGAATCATGATGATCCATGAGTAATATATTTTAGAGAAGAATGAGGCTAAGAGCTTAGCTTGATCTAGAGGACAGTTGTAAACATATAGGGGGCCTAATCACTAACTGAAGAGGTCAGTTGTATAACTATTGCCTGGAAGTGATAGAATTGCATCAAAAAATTTAGCTACTCAAATTTAGATTTTGAAAAAAATAAAGTTCTTATTTTTAGAGAAAATTATTGGAAATTTAGCTCAAGAGACTTCTATTAATCTATGAAACAATTTGTCTTAGTTTGCATTTTATATTAGAGGTCTAGGACTGTAGCAGGCTGAGATAAAGTAAGTTAGCAAATCAAACAGGAACATTTAAAAGTTTAGCTGTTTACTCAACTGTTTATAAAAGGCTGGCACATAAGCTTGTGACTTTAAAAATATCTTCATTTGTTCTTTGAGAATTTCATACAGAGCTACAATATATTCTAACTTTAACTACTTTGCCTTCTTTATCTAGATATCTTTGGTTATATAATTACAGAAATATATATTATGTGTGAAATTTTATATGGTTCTAGATCTTTCTTTTAACCTGAAACACAATTTTATTGAACTTTTTATGAACATTAATTCCTTTGAATTTTGTTTTGAAATTAAAGGTAAATATCTTTAAATTAAGAAAAGGATATTCTTAACCAGAAAGTATTTCTTTTTCCATGATACAGAGGTCAAGGATAGTAACTTGTTAAAGCTTTGAAGACAAAAATGAAGCAAAAAGAATGTAGAAGATTTTTCATTAAATCCCAATGTAGTTATAGAGCACATTAATAAATTGTCCTGTCAACCTTTAGGACACAGGTTAAACTCCAATTGCTTTAATGGCCACAAATGTTTTCTTAGACGATTCTGGATTTCTGGGTGCAGGAAAGAATGTCAGGGATCCTCAGGGAGGGCTTGGGAGCCCCTCACCCAGAAGGTGGTCTTGGGCCGTAATCACACCCTGTTGATAGGATTTGGCAGTTAAAATAGATGGAGGTCAGCCTGTCATTTTGTCTATTTAAATAAGTCACTTGTGATTAAGGGTGAGTGGCAAGTTTTCTTTCTCTTGTACCTCAGGGTCCTTAGTCACATCTACTAGTCTCTGGTGTTTCTTTTTGGGGGCATTTCTCCTCTCCTTTTCCTTGGCCTTTTATAGAGAAAATATTTGTGTTCCCCTCACCTTTTCCCACTTGGGCACATGGACTAGTAGGCAATTTAGCTCCTTCTCCACTCAAACTAACAAAGATTTATGGAGCAAATATTGCCATCCAGACAGAGGCTTTTTGCTTCACTGGGTACTTTGCAGCATTCAGAAAGTGTAAAGACTCTACCATTTCCTCTTTGCTTAGGGAAGTTACCAGCAGCTGCTCTCTGCAACAAGCTCATAGTAATTTCTGCATTGGCTCAGGTCCTTTGATATGTAGCCTTATTTTTAAGCCTAATTTGTAAATTATTTAGTGAATAATCTTGTGCAAACATGCATAAGGGTTGCTGTTGAGTATATTTTTCATAAAGGTGTGTCAACTATCTCACGGAATGGGATTTGCGATGTAGGATTAGAATTTGCAAGTGTCAACTCCTTTGCTGAAACTATTTGTCAAATATCATTCTAAAATTCTTTCCTGCTGATTGTATTTCAGAGGAAAGTCTTGCCAAGGGGCAACAGCATGTCAGGTGCAAGTGAAAGAGAAGCAAGGAGCCTCATCTTAGGGCCTCTCTCCTGCTGTACTCTGTCTGACCTTGGGATTGGTCATTTCTGAGGGCTCTTACCTTTGTCCAGATTCAGTCCGATGGTGACTATTGCAGGTGCATTCTGAGTTTCTTGCTTTGTGCCTTACAGGAAGAACCTCAGGTTACTCAAACACTATATTTTGTAAGTGTCAAAGGGGTACACTTCATCAACAAGTGACAAGAACTTTGCATCCTCTGAGCAGGCAATGCTAAAGCTCATACAATGCTCTTCAACATTTCTTAATGGGTTTGAACCTGGGCCAGAGTGGTGATTCAAATGTACAGTTTTAGTCTTCTTGGTATGGTTTCCTCAAGTAAATAATTCACATACAGATTCTTGATTTGGGCTGTGCTTTCTGGATTAAACCACAAAGCAAAACTCTAAGAGATCTTTCTTCTAACACAACTTAATGAATACTACCATGGTTGTCTAGGTGTAATCAAATCTCTCTGTCCTACATACTGGGAACAAAATGTTCTCAAATCCAGGGCTGAAGAGATGGCTCAGCAGTTAAGAGCACTGGCTGCTCCTCGAGAGGACCCAGGTTAAACTCCCAGCACTCACAGAGTGGCTAACCACCATCAGTTCAGGAAGTCTGATGCCCTTTTCTGGCTTCCAAAGGCTCCTCCATGTATGTGGGGCAGAGATATGCATGGCGTCCAAACACCCATGCACATAAAAGTAAAATGAAATAAGTCTTAAAAAATGTTTGCCTAGCTTCTGTTTGGTGCTCACCCATTTTCTGGAGCTCAAGGATACATTATTGAATGGGATGCTGCTGTTCTCCTTTAAGTGACTGTAGGCCAATGGGGACATTTCTGTGGAATATTGGAGTGTGGAACTTTACTGCATACCTGTTAAATAACGAATCTATGTGTTAATATTCTTGTAACAGAGGATTTAGACAGTGTGGTGTTAAAAGATAACTCAAGTGACAGTGAGGCTAATGAGTAGAACAAGTTATTTGAAAAGGTGAAAATTGGTGTATTTTAACTTTGTTAAATAAAGAGATGGAAGTACAGAAAAGTTAGTAACCATGTCTTTGTGATTTCTGACAAATTAAATTTAGTCCTAAGTTCATGGCTTGTAATTAATAAACTTTGAATAAATACATAGAATGTGAATCTATGTATTTTTATAAAACAGAAAAAATAATTTCAGAATATTACATAAATATAAAAGACAATATATCATATTTTATTTCTGTAAAGAAATATATCTATATATACATGCAAAATAATAAAAAAATAATAAATAGGTGCAACCTTTTCTTAAGAAACCTTTTAGGATTGAATGAATGAGTTCATGGAGGATTCACAGGCAAGCCTTTTGGAAAGTCTTTATCAGATACCTAATGCTGAGAGCAGCAGAGTTGATGGAGATGGGCTAGTGAGCAGATGGAGGATAAATTGCCTGAGTGCTTGAGTTACCATGGAAACTGAAGTACGTGAGGACACAGCCCATGTTTAAGTCTTTGAGCATACCCCTGATATGCTTGGACCAGTGTGATGTAGGGAAGGCATTCTTTCATCAAAGGCCTTTCTGCTACTGTATTTTATCATCATCATTATTATTGCTATCATTAGACATAGAGACTTGCCATGTAGCTCAAACTGGCCTTTGCATAATCCTTTTGCCTTCAGCTTCAGTAAACTTTCTGTGTGTGTGTGTGTGTGTGTGTGTGTGTGATATGCACATGGGTATATGGGTGTGAATGCAAGTGAATTAATACAGAGACCAAAGCAAAACATTAGATGTCTTTCTCTGATTTCTCTTCCTCATTGCCTTGACATAAGAGCTTTCATTGAGCCTGAAGCTCACCATTTATTTAAGCTGGCTGGTCAATAAGTTCTGGGACTCTGGCTGTTCCTATCCCTCACATATAGCCCTGTTTCTTATTTCACATGAATGCTGAACATTTGAACCCAGGACCTCATAATTGCAGAATAAGCACTCTTACTGAGCTGTCTCACCAGCCCTAAACTTCGCATATATATATGCGAGAGCCTAGAGATTTTATTTAAGTTTTCATTTTATATGCTATATTAAGATATCTTATATGAAAGCAATTTTTCACAGCAAATCTTGAGATTTCAAAATATGGACTGTTTGTTCCTGTCAGTGTCAAACAGCAATGTTAGAATTTCAGTTCTCCATACTTCCCTTTTTATTTTTCATCAATGCCTTATGTGGTTTTAATGCAGATCTGTTCTGAACAACAGAAAAATTGTTTTGCATGATAAAACCGAAGTAAGATCTTATTGATTGTGTTTCATGTTTTTCTTAGGAAGACTTACACAGAGAGGGTTTTCAAATTATAACCCACATAAATCCCAAGTGCGACAAATAAGTTTTTATTATCTAAAACCCATGGCATGGACTGACTCTCTAAAAATGCCATCTGTCCTAGTGGTGAATGTTGTATAAAAGGACACAGAAAGCCAGATGCATTAGTTCATTAGTGCTAGGATTCTAGCACTTAGAATGCGGAGGCCGGAGGATTACCGTGAATTTCAGGCAGCCTGGGCTTCAAAGTGAGAGTTCAAGCCAGTTTCAGCTACAGTGTAAGGCCCTGTTTTGAGAGGGAAGAAGAAGAAAAAAAGACACAGAGGTCCATAATTATTTTGTTTTGTGGACGTACATTCTTTTAAGGTCCCCAGAATTCATTGATCACATACACACGCAGACAGATTTGTACTGAAAATCTGACAGTGAAATGGGCATTCTGGTTCAATGTGCTTTGTCAGCATGTTGTTATTTTATTTATTATGACCTTAAAAGGATAAAACAATTTTTTTACATTTATGAATTGTTTTAAAGTACATAAAACATTTTCATATATTTTATGTAGAATTGTCTTCAAATGTCAGAGGATAAGGCATTTACCTAAAAACATCAACAGCTATAAAGAAAGCATTTAACTCAAGTGTTTTATAAACAAATGATAGTGGTGCCTAGTTCCACCTTTTCACAGTTGTTCCCAAAACATACCAGTCCCCTTTTCTTCTTTCCCTCAAATAGAACAAAGGTTCTCTGGATAAAGAGCTGAGATTGCCTTTGACAAAGGGGATTTAATTTAAACAAAACAAAGTGATTTTGAGGCAGGAACCTTCCCTGAAACTTTCTATTTGAAAAAATAATCTCTCACAAACAACTTAATTATGGTACAGCATAATTCTTAAAACAAAATTTTAGCAGTTTTTAATTTATTATGTGCAAAAAGCACATATTAGAAAAAATTCTTCATTTCAGCTCAAGTTATATGTCTGTACTGTTTCTTACATGCACACACATACACACATACAGAACAGGGAGAGAGAGAGAGGGAGGAAAAAACTTCTTATGATGAAGAACAGATTAGAGCTTGCCGCTTTGGGATGTTATTATACTCAGGGATTTTCAAAAGCAAGAATAAAGTCTCTAAAGACTGTAATTGGAGCATTGCATTGATCTCTTATTGCATATTTGTATTTTAAAATAAGAAAAATCTGTTTAGGCAAGGCATGCGAATCTTAAATAGGCGGTTCGACACGTGCAAAAGTTAATTTTTAACCCAAATTTCTCAAAACATTTTAATGGGCAGATTTACTGTTTTATAGCTAATGATAGCCACATGGTTAAAAACCCCTTTGAAACTGTGTATCTTGATGTAAATTACCTAAAGCATCTTGTACCTCAGAGCTCACTGGAAAATACATTGAGTCTTACTATCACTCTGATGTGTTATGAGAAAAAGAGAGGTCGAAGGGATTGGTACAGAGAAGGAAGGTCTAACACTTGGTGATTGAATGGCTTGCTCATCTGACTGAAAAGCATTAATAAAATCTGAAAAGGTGTATTAGATCTTACCATAATTGGCAATTGAAAGAAAGAAAAGGGCTAAAAATAGGGACAGAGAATTAAACAACATAAAAATAGGTTTGACCAGCCATATGGAAGTCATTACAGTTTAGAGGTTAAAAGAGCCAAGGAGGATAAAAATCAAATCAAATATTATTACATATTAAGTACACTACCTATAAACATAGTTGGTAAATGCTGTGTGGATTTCAGCTCCCATCCAGAACAATTATCCATAAGAAAAAATAAAATGAGTGATCATTTCCCAACCTAGCAAAGAACATTTCCTTGGAAATGTAATTTGGATTCCAATCCAAAGGCTCCTTTGATTTAAGACATATCTATCATGCTATTGACAGGAAGTGTTATTCTGTTAGAAAAATAGTGACCTATAGATCATATTTCTCTTCTACTTAAGAAAATGTTTAAATTGCTCTACAAAGACTATGTAAAGAAGGAGACAACAAACTATATGATTTCCTCAATTTTTATTGTAAGATCAAGAAGTGTTATTGCTAGTACCATCATGGGTGCTTACCATTCTCAGACCTTTTATGGCTTTGTAGTATCTTATACTTCTTGAGGGCCTCACTGCCTACGGGTATCAGAGGAACCTTACTTTCACTCTCTGGTCTTTAATACCTGAGTTTTCAATGTGGGGGTCTGAAGATGTGACCTGTAACAGAACAGTGTTCCTGGGGAAGGAACACAGGTGTTATGGCAGAGATTAAGACCCAGGTTCAGGCTCTGCCATGTGTCAGCTTTATGACCTTGGACAAGGGGTTTATTTATCCTCCAGAGCTCTGTGGGTCTTGTCTGCAAAGTGCAAATAATGGTTTCTTGGCATTTATGTTGGATACTAAAAGAATCTTATGTAGAAACATATACAGAACCTTTAGAAATACAGGGTCTTGGTGTACAGCAATTGCCTAATAGATGAGAGTAATTGCTAATATTGGCATATAAACTTAATCCTGTAAGGGTTTTCAAACTACAGAGTCTTAGGATATTACTAGACAGGTATGCAAAAGCTTTCCTGAAAGCAGGAAATTTCGTGTACAAGAATTTTGTTTTTCTAGTTCGTATCTCCTCCATTCAAATGTCAGCAATGATTCTTGATTTCCTTTTTGATTTTAGGCAGGAATTCTGAAAACAAGTATAAAAGCAAATTCTTTGCAAGGGATTTGTTATAAAACAAATTCCTTGTGAAAGATACTGGCTCATTTCTTTAGAATGTCACCTTGCTGTGTCTATAAAACCTGTGTTATGTCCTAAGTGAGCTGTCTGTGAATGTGGAAGCACTCACTGCCTCTCACATTCGACATTCCTTCACGGAGTGATCTCTTCAGGTGGATCTTCCGGAATCACTTGACACTTGTCATATTATCTAATAGTTTTAACCACCCTTTTAATTTTTCAATTTTGAGTGGTTACTTTTCCTCTTTATATTGGTCTCCCATGTCTAGTAAACAGTAATGATAAAGACAGACACCACTGCCCTTTTCCTGGTGTTTTAGCATATGTCTCTTTTGGTTTTGTGGTAAGTATGATGGTGGCTTCTGGACCAAGAGAATTTACTTTCTCAGGTCAGAAGGACATCCTTCCATTGCTAGGCTGCTGAGCATGTTTATGAGAAGAATGTCTTGATTCTGTCAATGTAAATTATGTTACTTTACTCCTATTTTCTCCCATTGCTCCATTTAATTTCCTTAATTGCATTTTCTGTCATTTTAGAAATAGCAGATTAATATTCGTGTTTTGTTTTGTATCTTTAGCCAATAGTCCTTTGCCTTTCTGGTGAGTTAGAAACCCATTTATACGTGTTTATAATAATACACTTGTGATCATTGTAGACCCAAATAATGGGTTGTGATTACAAGGGTCTTAAATTCATTCAGAATTGTTCTTTGGAGAATATGTTTAATAACAAGAACTAATAGATACCCACTTTTGTGTGAAATTTAGTGTTCAATCTGTGCCACCCTGTGAAAACATTTTGCCTTGCTTTCATATTTACATGAATATTTTTTTCTCCTATAGTTCACCCCCCCCAATAGTTGTTTTGGGCCTTTGACTTTTATCATGAAGAAAATTACATTCTGGGGCTGGAAAGGAAAGATGGTTCAGTGGTTAAGAATACTTGCTGCTACTCTAGAGAACCTGAGTGCAGTTATCAGCATCAACATGGTGTCCCAAAACTATTTGTAACTCTGGCTTTTTCTTCTAACCTCTACGGATACAAGGCACACATAAATATACACACACAAAAAACAAACTCATAAACCAAAACATACTCGTACCCATAAAATCTTTTTAAATTACAAAAGAATATATTTTTATCACTAAAATTAAAACCCATTTTTCTCAATGGAGCATGCCCCTTGTAACACCACTGAATCTTCTTTGAGAAAAGCAGTTTTCTATGCTTGTTGTTTATGTTTCAATGAGACTGCAATTGTGGGAAATACAGAATCATATTTCCTATAAGACTGAATCTGTACAAGGAAGCAAGTATCTCTCACACTTGCTTACTGCACAAGGGCATGGGTCTGCATTATCTAGAAGAAGTATTGCATAGATATATAGAGCCATTCAAATATATGATTTTGTTTTGTTTTTCTATGACCAGATCTGTGAATACACATGCAGTGTTTAGGATACACTAGAGAAGAAAGAGTCGGAGCTACTGCCTTTGTGAAGCTCCCTACATTTTAAAGGGACACGATGTGGGATGTTTCATTTTTTGCCTGAGGAAATGAGGGCAAATGAAAGGGCTGAGTGAAAAAAGTAAAAATATATTTTATAGACATGTATAAATTCAAACATGAAAGCAGTTACTCACTCATATTAAAGGCTGAAAAAGGTCCTCTGGCCTGGCATTAGAAAAAGAAATTGTATGTCTTAATTATCTTGTGGGCCTTATTAAAATGGTAAGCCTGTTCCTCTCTGCTGTGTGTGCTGAGAACCATTTCTCACAGCCCAATAAATAATAATAGCATAATCATCGAGAGATGGGCACTTAGAAGTTTCATGAGAACAGATCCCAGGGGAAGGGCTATCTATACTTGGGAGCAGAGATTAACTCTCCTCGCCTTTCAACAAAAGTGACTGTGTGAACAGACAGTATTTTACATCTTTCAGAGGACTGGAAAGTTCAAACATTTGTGTTGCAGTTACATATGAGTAATGACAAAAATAGCTCAGGAATATCTGCTTCTGTTTAAATATCTGTTTGCTGTTTAAATAAGCAAATTGGTGCCATGTGGACTACAGGGATGGGCAAATGATTTCTTAATAGTCTTCATGCAGATAGAAGGAATCAAGGATTATGAAGCATATTTTCTTATTTTTTAGATATGAAGAGAATGAGAATTATGAAGGAAAAAACATGCTCTGAACTGTTATATTACTCATTGTCCAATAAGTACTTGTTTAACAGAGACTTTATATATCACATATCACCTACACTTCAGCAATGGAAGGATTCTACTGGTGGGTTTTGCAGTAAAATGTTTTATTTTATGTCATATTTTTTATGACAAATAAATGGTTCTTCTATGTTTCTAAATGAGTAGAATAATAAGAGGGGAACAGTATCATGAACAGTCATGCATCTGGTATATTAGAAGCCAACACATAATCAGAATACTTATATTAAATAATTACAGACCACCCACTCTCAAAATATTCCTGGATAGAATTCAGCCAACCTGTGAGTTGAAACAGTAAAAAAATTATATCTTTATTCTCACCTCAAACAGAACATTTATTTCAGTAATTGATGTGGGCATCAAACCACAGAAGACACATATATTTTCATGATGAATGACAGTTATTGCAATATCTTACAATGTTACAGCAGCTGATTTAAATTTAATAAGTGCATAATAATTCATAGATAAAAGTACATTCTATAGTATCATGAATCGGATTTTTAAAATTATATTCATAGAAATCTATTTCTATAGATTCCTAAGCATTTTATCTCAAGCCTTTGATAACATTCTGAGATGTTCCATAAGCTTTAATGGATCACCAGAGGTCTCACAACACAAAAAGATTTGCAAACCCCAGTTAACAATGCCTTTGAAATTTAAGTTTCATTTCTGGTTAATTTTTTATTTATATCCAGCTATGTACCTCAGAAATTAATTAACAATGTTATCTTCTTAATTAAAGTTATGATTCTTACAAACATTGGTGTCTATTGCAGCCTTCATTATAAAGAGATTAAGCTGACATTTCTTGTAGCAAATTTTGTAACTACTATTTCTAATACAAATATAATGTTGGCTTCCCCAGTGAGATGATCATTATTTATAAATAACAAATCATAAAAATAGATTTCCAGGTATGCTTTAAAAGCTATGGAGTTCCTACAGTTAGAATTATTTTCTAACCATCTTGATTATTGATGATGACCTGATGCAGCAAAGACGTTACACAATACTGAGCTTAAATGTGTAAAATTACATGCATTTTACAGTTTGTATTGAAATAGGTTATGAAATTTATGGCTGCTGTTGAATTATGCCTACATCACTCAGAGATGGTAAAGTACCTTAATATAGCATAGTTACAGGCTGTAATTTTGATTCAGAATTTATTTTTTCTTAATTTAAAACATAATAAAGAATGCTAGGGCATTGTTGAGGTGAGCTATGATTTAGTTTTAGCCAATAGTAGGTAGTGTGTTATGAAATTAAAAGTAAAGGCTTAAAAATGAAGAACACATTCTTAATCACCAGATCTGCACTGATTTACAATTTTCTCATCTTGTGTAGGTTTATCTAGACATATGGAAAATAAATGTGGCCTTGGAAATATATCAATCAGATGGTTCAAAACAAAATAAACACCCAAACCAAGCAACATTCACACTCAGAACACTGCTCACTTCTGACTCTTGCTTGTGAGTGGAGATTGGGGACTCACACAAATATCCCTGAGGCCTTCCTCTAATAAGGTAAGGTGTGGTTGCTAGGGCTTCAGCTCTCTAAATTTTGGTTTGCACACACACATACACACATACACACACACACACACACACACACACACACACACACACACACACACACACACACAAACCTCACAAGGGCTTTTGTCTTCTGTGGTTGCTGGTGGTCTTCTAACATGCAGTATCTGTGACACAGTGGTGGCCAAAGAACCACACATGATTACATTGTACACACGTGATTGTTTATGGCTTCTCAATCACAGTGTAAGTTACAAGCAATTATATTTTCTGTCTCCTCAACGTAATTGCACAGTAATCTTTAGGGACGCTTAACCACAGTGATGATCCCACTGCAGATGATTCCATTGAATTATGTAGATTTCAGTGACTGCTGAGAGTTCAGGGACCTTTTAAGACAATATTTTGGTGGTCTTTCTGTAAGCTCCTAGTGTCTGAGTACAAAAGTTTCTAGAGGTAGATTTTCAACCCAAATGAAATGTTAGGCTACCAAGCAAGCTGTCTAATATCCTAATGTCAGTAGTTGGCCCTTCATATCCTACCCTCACATTACGAAATATATGTGAAAGAAAAGGAAGCAAAGATTTTTAAAGATTTGCTTATTTTTTTTTTTAATTTTCTGTGTGAGTGCTTGCCTCCATATGTACATTTATACCATCTGTTTTCCTGGTACCCACGGAAGTCAGCAGTGGCCTTCGGATCCCTTGGAACTAGATATTTAGATGGTTGTGAGCTGCCACACGGATCCTTTGTAAGAGCAGCTGTGCTCTTAAATGTGGGGTATCATTCTAGACCTGAAGCAAAACTGCCAGTGTTAGAAATTTTCTAAAGGAGTCAAGAATCTTCTATTTGCTGCTTTTAGGATCTATACATCTAATAAAAGCCCAAAGTAAAAATTTTATAGCTTTGTATTAATATGTGTACTTAAAGAAAACAATGACTTGGTTTACCATGACTAAATTCAAAATAAACATTACAAGTTTATTTTTAACAAAGCACAATCAAACATGAATATATCATGTTAATGGCATAAGTTGATACAGGGTTTTATTATTAAAATCTAGAAAGGAACAGTTTTTGCTTATCCGCTTATCAGATGCTGTATACGTGACTTTTCTGTTGCTATGATAAAACACTATGGCCAAAGTACCTTGTGAAAGAGTCTGTTTGGGCTTATGGTCCCAAAAGGTTAATGTCTATGGTGGCAGGAGCAGGTAGCAGGCAGCAGGCATGACAGCTAGAACAGCAAATTGAGAGCTCACATCTTGAGTCACTAGCACAAAGCAGAGCACATGAAGTGAAAGTGGTGTGTTTGAAGCCCACAAATCCTGCCTCCAGTGAAATGATGTCTCCAATAAGGCCATCCCTCCTAAACCACCCTAGGCGGTGCCACCAATTGAGAACCAAGTCTTCAAATGCCTGAGACTATGGGAGACATTTCTCATTCAAAGAACCACAGATACTGTCTAAGATAGTCTATGAAGTGTTGGAGAATGTCGAAGTGGGAGACAGAGAAGTTTTGGAAGAACCTGTTTTAATGCTTGAGCAATCCGATGCATCAGGGAGCAAGAATGAAACGGGTGTGGGTCATTTGCCATGCCTCACTGGCCGATGTCCTGACAACAGGGCCGTGGTTTTCACTGTCATTCTCCACTTATGTGGCTCCAGGGGTACTGATGTACAAGGGTGGGTCCTCATCCTTCTTGTGGGATATGTTTTTCATTCTTCTCGTGAAGCCAAATGAATTTGTTGATAATGAGAAAGGCTTCAGACAAGCCTGGGGGCGGTCTGGGGGATGAGAACCAAAGTATGATAGCAGATTGAGCCATGGCAGCAAGAGGTAAAATTCTTCCTTGATTAGCTTTAAATGTGAATGTCAAGTAATTACACAGTTCATTGCAGGCCTTCCATATGAATGTTCATCTTTGGAACTATGGCTATGTGAATAAAATATTTGACAATTTTTGTGGGTTTTTTTGTTTTGTTTTGTTTTTTTAGTTTTTCGAGACAGGGTTTCTCTGTGTAGCTTTGTGCCTTTCCTGGATCTCACTCTGTAGCCCAGGCTGGCCTCAAACTCACAGAGATCCTCCTGGCTCTGCTTCTCGAGTGCTGGGATTAAAGGTGTGTGCCACCACCGCCCGGCATATTTGACAAATTTTAAAACTAGTATTTTTCCCAAAAAAAGGATGCTTTTAAAACTTGTCTCTCATTATTTAGCATGGGGTATTTTTTTCCATTTTACTAATATATATTAATATTTTTTATTTATCAGTGTCTTCCTTTGGAAAATTCCTAATGATTTGTTATTGTGGAGAAAATTATACATAGGTAGGTAGGTAGGAAGGTGAGTAGATAGACAAACATGTAAATACAATTAAAGGCCTTTCTTGAGTTTCATCACAGTGTATTTACAGGGTCATCTCTTCTAAACTATCTACTTTCTTCATACATGATATCAACCATCTACCTGTTGCTAGAGTTTTCCTGCCTGGCCCACAGTCAGGACAAATCTCTCTCACCCGCCAGTCCCACAGCTACTCAGACCCGACCAAGTAAATACAGAGACTTATATTGGTTTCAAACTGTATGGCCGTGGCAGGCTTCTTGCTAACTGTTCTTACAGCTTAAATTAATCCATTTCTATTAATCTATACCTTGCCACGTGGCTTGTGGCTTACCGGTACTTTACATCTTCCTTATCCTGATGGCGGCTGGCAGTGTCTCCCTCACCAGCTTCCTGTTCTCTCAATTTTCCTCTCTGTTAGTCCCGCCTATACTTCCTGCCTGGCCACTGCCAATCAGTGATTTATTCATTGACCAATCAGCAACACATTTGACATACAGACCATCCCACAGCACCTCCCCTTTTCTTTTCTTAAAAAGGAAGGTTTTAACCTTTACACATCTCCAAAGTCAGCTTGGTATATTTGGGAATTTGGTCGTAGCTTCTCTTACTACTTCCTGCTGGAGGGGGGTGCTGTATCTTCTGGGGAAACAAAGAAAATTTTAGGATCATGGAGTAGTCCGTGAGGCTGTATCATCTGAGCCAGTTGTCTTGAAACGGTTCTGGATGTTGGATCATCTGGGCCATGGTGTCATCGGAGACCTTTCAGGGGGTCTTGGCTGGTCAAATCTGATGTATCTTACTCTGGAACAAATCCATAGCCTCTTGCTTTCTGTGGAAACAAAAGAGACTTTTTTCCAAAGCAACATATCCTTACATCCAAATTTTGAAGTCAAAGTATCTTTAAAATATACGTACTGGTTTAACTCAGCTTCCTTTACAATCAAACATCTCTCTGTAGTTAAGAATCCCAAAGACAACACAATCCAGACTCTCTGTGTAATAGTCATCTCTACGTGGCTTATTTTTTGTATTAATTTTACTGTCTCTTTAAAGACTTTATTTTTTAAAACCATGTATTTGTTTCTATACTGTATATATCACCTTTTTTTGTCTCTTTCAAGCCTACGTATATTTTACACACATTTTAAACTATTACATCTGAATCTGTCTTATTGTGAATCTATTGCTTTAAGCTGCAGCAGCTTTGGCTGCTGGCTCCGCCCACCTCAGCTTTCCAACATGGCGTGGTACTTTACCACCAGCTCTGGGAGCTATCGTGGGTCTATGCTTTTATCCAAGCAGCATGTAGCCCAGAAACCTCTTTTTTTGTTTTGTACTATCTAAGGCTAAATCCACAATGTAGCTTAATGTGCCACTTGTAGAGGCCTCATTCCCGCCATACTGCAGGTCTAGCGGCGCACGCTAGGAACCCGCCAGTAGCTCAAACCGGCAGCTGCCACTCAGAGAGAGAGACAATTAGGAAGCTGTTTTTAGCTCCGTTTTAGAATCTTTTTTCTCAGGTTTTAGGTGGAAACTCTTGCCACCACGTTGGACGCCATTTGTTGCTAGAGTTTTCCTGCCTGGCCCACAGTCAGGACAAATCTCTCTCACCTGCCAGTCCCAAGCCGCTCAAACCCGAAAATTATACATAGGTAGGTAGGTAGGAAGGTGAGTAGATAGACAAACATGTAAATACAATTAAAGGCCTTTCTTGAGTTTCATCACAGTGTATTTACAGGGTCATCTCTTCTAAACTATCTACTTTCTTCATACATGATATCAACCATCTACCTGTGGATTACTTCTTTACACTTGGGGATGATTATCAGAGAATTCTCTGAAATAACTGATGACTCCATATGGACATGCTAGTATTTAGCTCCTTTAATTGTTAGCAATTCTCAAAAGTCGCCAGTCAGTGGTTGTCAATCATTTGTCTGTCATTTCTTGATATGTAATGCTTTGACTAACAATAAAGTCATTCACTATAGAGCTTGTGTTGCTGCTGTGTTGCAGCTTTATTTGTCTCATTTGGGGCTCATTCCAGCGACAGACTCAGGTGGAATATAGACTAGAGTCATAGTCTGTGACTGATGCTGGATCGTGTACTTTTGACCTGGATGTTAAGCTTAATTTTTAGGTGGACATGGTTTGGGGGTTTGAGAAATACTTTGAGAATCATATCTCTTCTTTAATGTCAGTACAGCTTCAGGAATCTCCAGTCAAATGAACTAAAACTTCATATGACTCTGCTTTTGTGTTGCATGATAAGGAAAGGTCGATGTGGCCCCTCCCACGAAGGAATTGAAGTGCATTCTAATTAGGTAAAAGACAAAGCTCTGCACTTACATTCATACTACAAAGAACTGAGTTAAATGCAGATATTTTCCCCTTGCAAGTATGTTAGTATCTAGGTTTATTTGTAGAATTTATCAAATTGTCAACAGAAAAAAGATATTTTAAGTATTTGCCTGTTACCAATATTGAAAACCATAGTACTACAGTTCTTCTGCTATATTCAAATGTTTTTCTGCTTATCTACTACACACTCATTCAAAATTTTATCAATCCATTTCAGTTATAGTAACTTTAATTTAATGTACTTTATATTCTTGGCTTAAATGTTCAGGGTATTTGGTTTGCCTTTGTCTTGTACTCATTTGACATTCCAAAGGCCTGAATTCAGGATGTGAATTTCGGTTAGTTTCAGTAACCATGACCAAAGTAATAATAAATCAATTGAAGGTATCTGATACAGACAATAAAAGGCAGGGGCATATCTTACCTCAGATATCTAGTGGGAGAAGTATAGTGTGATGAGAGGGGAAGTCAGGATTTAGAGTTCCAGAATCAAGGGGCCATCTGATCCTACAGCAAGCACCAGCCACACATGGATACACAGTACTTGAAATACAGCCAGTTCAAATTGAAGTGCACTAGCTTTGAAGTATATATTCAGAAAGGTATAAATTCAGAAAGCAAACTAGCTCATAATAACTTTTTTAAAAAAGCATTACTTGTTGGAACAGTGTTTTCTACACATTGACATAAATATAACCTGTTATAAAAAATGTAATCTATCTGCTTGTGATTACTTTCTTTTTAACCCGATGACTGAAAAATCACAGGCCATTCACATCGTACCCTTACTGGACAACACGGGTCTGGGAGTTAAGGGGGTTGGTTTTACTGGAAGTCCTTCATTCTCTTGCCAGCGCTGTTTGGCTCTGGATGAGACATTTGATCATGAAAGTCCTCAGTTTCTTCATCTGTGAAGTGGGGATAATAACACTTCTCACTTGCTGACGTCATAGGGAGTTCCTATAAGAATTAATGACCCAGAGCTCGTAAAATGCCAAGTTCTTTGGATCTTCTATAGTGAAACTAGATTTTTTTCCTTTTAATTTCCCTAGGGACTGGACTATGTGAATAAACACATAGAGGGCATGGGAAAACACCCACACACTCACATACTTTTGCCCAATTTTCCCTTTGGTAAGTTTATAGCAGCTACAAACAACAGAGGGGAAAAGGCATCATGAGCTCAAAAGTGCCCAACACACTGCCATCAGGCTCAGCTAAACTTTACGTGGCTTAATCTAAAACACCAAAAATGTCCACAGTGGGTCGACAATGGACGGCGGCTGTTAAAGGTATCTCGGTTCCTTTAGTCTGTGGGATTTTATTTTAAAGTTGAAATGTTCATTACAAAACGTTTTTTCTATAAATAACTAGTGGTCATTCTAGAGCATCTAATTCTGCTTTTATTTTATTTATTTCATGTGTACTTTATAATTACATATAGATAGCCTGTGTTACAATACCTTGTGTAAACTATATACCTAAAGACATCCTGAAAAAGTTTTGCTTTAAACTCCAGGGGAGTATAAACTTCACTTCAAAAACAAACATATAAACAAGTCAAAAAACTATTTGGTTACTAGAAAAGGACCCAAGATGAATCTATGAACGAAGCTGAGTAGAGAAACCAGGATGGGCTAATTAGAGCCATCCTAACTCCCTGCTCCTTCACCTTGGTGCATTTATTTCCTTTGCGTTTTCTTTTCTTTCTCTACACCCCCCGCCCCCGCCTTTTCTTCAACCTGGAGCATTATGTTGCCAAGTGGACCCAGGTTCTTCCTGTAACACAGGAAGCACAGGGTTTTTCCATCATCTGAAGCGGCAGCCTCCTGACCCACTGGAGCCAGCGCACTCACGCTGAGTGCTCTAGGTTTTCCTGTTCTGTTGGAAGTCTTGTTTGATGTCTAAATATGAGGTTACTGTAACCCCTGCAAGCCAAAGCCTGAATCTATATCCGTGATTGTCATATCCTTTATTAGCGGGCACACACTTGCAACATTGTGATATGCTTTTTGGGGGAACAAATCGATGTCAGCAATTATATTTGTGCATTTATCACAGGCATGTGGCTGGAATTTCTTTCAGAGGATGACAACATGGGACAGTAGAGGACATTGTATGTGTATGTGTATGTGTGTGTCAGTGGGGAGGTATTTTTAATATAAAACTAGAATAATAACTTGAAGTCATACAGCTAGGCTGTAATGTTTTTATGTCCGAGCCAAACTGCTAAGAAGAGGTATTTTGTGTCTACTGTTTTCTAGCAGGGCGGTAAGTCCCCTTTTACAAATAAAACCCCCCAAAGCCTGGAAAAGCTAAGGGACTTGTTTGAGCTATATAGGTTCCTGAGAACACAGATTGGTGGCACAATGCTGAATTTACATTGGGAAGAAAGTATTAGTCATCTAAGGACATTAGGAGAGCAGTGAGTTTACACAGGGAAGGGTAGCTATTGGCTGAATCCATCCTTTATCTAAACCTTGGTCTGAAAAATACCTTAGGGCAACTAAAATGGAGCCAGTGTCTTACTGAATGGGGAAGCTATGGAGTTTAAGCAGTGCCCATGGGCACCTTGGTACTGGAGCAGGCTAGAGGCTCAGGGCTTGATCAGCAAGCTTCTAGAATCATAAACTGCTCTGCCTAGCAAGCTGAGCTTGGGGATAGCCAAGCCTTGAAGGGGAGGCTTAGGTCACTGCTGTTGCCAGAGATACTTTGCTCATGAAACAGCACAGTGACATCAAAGATTCCAGAATGCCACATCAAATGAGCCACAAAGGTGTCAAAGATAGAAACATATTTGAGTTCCATGGCATTCCAATTTGGGAGTTTTTGCAGACAGCTGGGGAGAGGACAGAGAATCTATGGGTCAGCAACTACTACATCAGCTTATGTGAGTGAGAGAGACAAGGTGTATACGAATTTGACTAGTAAAAATATAAAGAAGAACAGGTATACTCCAGTTTCTATGAGTTTGAGGGTAGTCGAGGACAACACTAATCTATGTGTATAAATGCAAACATTAAAAAGGTGTTTTGACAATGTGTTCATTAGAAAGTCAAACAGTAGTAGTTTCTCTATGCATTTTAAATAAACACTTGGAATAAGTATTGGTTTGGAATATAGTTTAAGAAGTACTCCTCAAGGATCAGTCACTACAGATGTTTCTGGAATATACATAGGGTAATGTGTGTGCAGCTAAGTGTAGATGCAGGCTAGTGATGGAGATAATTCTTGATCACTGAACAGATTTTTTTTAAAGATTTATTTTATGTGTATGATGCTCTATCTGCATGTACACCTATATGCCAGAAAAGGGCATCAGATCCCATAATAGATGGTTGTGAGCCACCATGTGGTTGCTGGAAATTGAACTCAGGACCTCTGGAGGAGCTGCCAATGCTCTTGACCACTGAGCCACCTCTCCAGCCCGATAACTGAACAGATTTTTTTAAAAAGATACTACATAGAGTACAGCCTTTCAGTCTTCTCCTGTTTCTGCTTTAGCTGTCTCAGTAAAATCTGACCATGATGGGAAAGGGACAATCATACATGTCTGGTCTTCTTTCTGATATTGAAAAGATCCAGTGGATCTACAGCATCAGAAGTGAGCTAGCAGGGAGTAGGAAACTAATAAAATTCTCACTCTTTTGTTCCCCCCATGGGAAAGGGAGAAACTTGTTTAAAGAACTGGTTCTCAATGAAGAATATTCTAAAAGGCATTTATTCAAACTAGTGAATTCAAGAGAATTCAGTTTTCATTCTTGATTACTTACTTTTTGTGATGTTAATCAAATAAATACTCAAAAGATGAGTAAATGAAATGATGAATAGGAAGTGTTAGAAAAAAACAAGGCCATTAAGAACACACCCTCAATCCGAAGATGGCTTGGCAGTTAAGAGTTCTTCTGGAGAACCCAAGTTTGGTTCTCAGAACCTGTACTCAAAAGCAAATTTAAGAATAGCAAAACTGAAAAATAATAAAAATAAACCTTAAAAACTACTTAAAATTAACCACTTAAACAGCTATAACCATTTAGTAGAAACTTGCACTGCAATCTGTTGGTTTCTTTCAAATCTTTATTTTTGTATGAAGGAATATGCTTTTCTGAATATATAAATAGTTACGGTTCCCCAATTGAATAATCTCCTCCAAACATTGTAAGAGAACAGTGTTTTCTCACTTTATAGATTAAAGTCTTGCAAATTTTGTAAACTCCTTTTCTCTACACTTTAAATGACATTCATTATTTAAATGCTATCATTATAAACATAAAATAATTCTTTATTATTTTTGAGGGGCACAAATTTATTTTCAGTATTATTGTTTTCATAAATGTCTCTTATTAAATAGACATTTATATGAAATTTAATTTTTAATATACAGAGAGCAATGATGAATAAATTTTAGAAAATTTTTATTGTATTCACTTCTATAGACCTATGAAGTATTTCTAACTTTCTTTTAAAGTTGAGACTCTTTGAGCCTTTCAAAATTAATGTAAAGGGCTAGAGAGATGGCTCAGTGGTTAAGAGCACTGACTTCTCTCCTGAAGGATCTTGATTTAATTCCTTCTATCTTCGTGGAAGCTCACAACTGTCTGTAATTCCAGTTCTCAGGGGATTTGAGGTTCTCTTCTGACCACCATGAGCTCCAGGCATTCATGTATACTCAACCAAAAAATCCGTACAGATAAAAACAAATAAATAAAAGTTACAGAATAATATATAAAACACTTAAATTGAATTGTTTTTTTCAAAAATTCCATTAAAATAATGTACTTTTTCAAAGTGTATATAATATCTCAACTTTAAATATCTCTTAATTTACTCTTCTAATTTCTTGTTTTGGCCTGCTAAATACTAATATTGATCAAAACAAACATAAACAATAGTTTATATTAATGTGAAAATATGTGACATATTATCATCTAACATGATATTGGGCATTTCTGTGTCAAGTCACTGAAAGATGATTTAATCATTCCTGGCCTAATCAGAGCCTGTAATCAACTTACAGAAATGGATTCTGTAACACAGAGAGAAGATAGGTCTGAAAAGAGGTCTGCCCCAATCCTTGCATATAAGCCATGGAGTCTCACTAGTCCTGCTTTGTATTTTTGACCCATTGATTCCTTCATTAAACATTGACAAGACTGTTCGTGGACCTTGCATGTGAAATGGTCCTGTGCTGAATTAATCTTTTAATGGGATTGATATGTAAACAAATAATTAGGCTTAAATATCTCAGGTACTATAATATGTCATCTAAAAAATTCTGGGAAGGTCAGAGAGCCCTAACGCCATCAGCAGGATTTTTCTTAATAAAGACCAGTATTTGAGCTGTGTTTTGAAGGATAAACAGCAAGTGCATCAAGCAGAGAAGAGAGAGATAACCTGTGCAAAAGAACAGAAGTTAAGTGAGCTGTCAGTTGTCAGGATGTGGAGGCAAGCCAGTGTGGATGTAGTGTAAAACCGAGGAGGGAAAGTGATAAAAGCTGAGTTCTACAGTAAGTATGGCTAGGCTCCAAAAGGAGCATATTCCAAGCATTTAAGAGAAAGTACTTAGCTGCAAGCCTGAGACCTGGAATCCCAGGGGGGAACTTCAAACAGGAGCAGTAGAGATACTTGAAAAATGATGCCGATGGAGTGAATGAGTGGAATAAGACCACTGGGATTGGGAAACCGACTTGCCAGTTTCTAAAGCTTTGCTGTCACAGTGACTGAAGATGCTCTAGAACTGTACTCTTCTAAAGGTGGTCCACATCAGTACCATCCAGGAGCTTGTCAGAAGCATGGGACTCCTAGGCCCCTGCAGTTTTATCAAGTTGGACACTCAGGGACAGGACACCACAGTGCACATTTTTTTTGTTGTTTTGTTTTGTTTTTTGAGACAGTTTCCCTGTGTAGTTTTGGTGCCTGTCCTGGATCTCGCCCTGTAGACCAGGCTGGCCTTGAACTCACAAAGATCTGCCTGACACTACCTCCTGAGTGCTGGGATTAAACCACCGGTCGGCACCAGTACACATTTTTGACATCCTCTATGAGATTCTGCTCTAAACGAAAGTTTGAGAAGCCTGAAACTAGAACTTATGTAGGGTTTTTGTTTGTTTGTTTTTATTTTGTTCTGGTATTTTCCTTATCTAGCAGGTAGCATGTCCCAGAACTCCTCCTGTCTCTGTCCTCCAGAACGCTGGGATGTAGGCACTTTTTTTTTTTTTTTTCCAATTTCTTGTGTGGGTTTTGGGAATTCAACTTCAGATTCTCCTAGCCTTTCAGCAAAAAGTCTAGCAACCGAGGCATTTCTCCTCCCCATGATAATTTTTTGTAGCAAACTTATTTACTTATGTCTCTATATTTTCTGTTATTTTGAATTATTTTTTAACTTATTTAAATTTTTAAAATATGTCTGCAATTTATTTTAGAGATAAGGGACTAACTCTGCCTCTAAGTTGATATATTCTCTACCCATGCCGATTCCCTCAGCTTGTTTATCTACAACTCATAATTTCTCTATGCTGCTGCCTCGACCATATATTAAATTCTTATAAACATTGCCTGCCCTTTATTCTGGCAGATAGCCAACTGATATTTTTTCTATCCATTTTCATGTGTATGTATATGGTGTGCATATTTTGTACATGTGTGAGGTCATGCCTATGTGTGTAAGTGTGTGTGTATGTACATGCGTACATGTATGCACATGAATGTCTGAAGTCGATGTAGGGAATCATCTTTTATCACTCTTCCACCTCATTCATTTAAGCAGGGTCTCTCAATCAAACATAGGGAAGATCATCAGTGTGACTCATTTTGTTAGCCCACTTGCTCTGGAGGGCTTTGTCTTCATCTTTCTAGGCTTGAATGGTGCAGGCCATTGCACCAACCAGACATTTCCCTGGGCTATAGGAATCAGTACTCAGAGTTTCTCAGCAGCATTTTAACCACTTAAACATTTTTCCATTCTGTATTTTTTAAATGATGGTTTTATTTATTCTTTAAAATTGCTATACACGTGTATATTTTGATCATATTCTTTCCAACTCCCTGAAACAGTCTCTATTCCCCTCCCTCATAACTTTATATGTTCTTTTTTTTTTTTGTTGTTGTTAGTAATATCTGAGTCCATACATGCATTCATACGTGGTCCATCAACCATGGCACCAGCAACCTACCAGTGACCATGGTCCCAAAAGAGTGTGATTCTCCCTTCTCATCAGCTATCAATTACCAGTATCTCTACCTCTAAAGATGAGGCTTCAGGGGCATCTCACCCACCCAGGCTGAAATTTTGACTGGCTTGATATTTGAGTTAATGTTTTCAACAGATATGTCATGTTCTGAAGTCAATGTTTCATGGCCTTTGTCCTCATCTGTCAGATCTTGTATTCTTTCCACCTCTCTCTCATGATATTTTTTGAGGTTTGGATGATGGGAAGTTACTAAGATTGATTCAATCACCACAGAGCATTCACAATTTTTTATTCTTGGAATTTTGACCAGTTATGAGCCTCTGCATTAACCACTGTAAAATAAATTTTCTCTAGCCAAAATAGACAGCAATAAAATCTATGGGCACAAACACAGATATTTAAAGGAAGCTTGAAGCATGAACATTTAGCAAAACAACAACAGTAGGTTCTCTCATAGGGCCTATGATGTCCCCAGTCATGAACTTTCAGTGAGGTTTATAGTAACACAGGCCAATTAACTTCAGGTTTAGAAAAAAAAAAATATGAAAGAAAGGGCCAACAAGAGCCGGGCGGTGGTAACGCACACCTTTAATCCCAGCACTCGGGAGGCAGAGGCAGGCGGATCTCGGTGAGTTCGAGGCCAGCCTGGTCTCCATAGCGAGTTCTAGGAAAGGCGCAAAGCTACATAGAGAAACCCTGTCTTGAAAAACAAACAAAAAAAAAAAAAAAAGAAAAGAAATGGCCAACAATATGTATGCTGATTCTTCAACAGTGACTGTAAGTGTAGAGAGTAGTGAACTCCTAAAAGAAGATTAAGGATAAAACCTATAGTTCTCAATACCAGTCACACAGAGGAAAATATCATTTCAAAACTCTTACAACTTAGTTCTCTCCTGAACATTGAACACACCTTCACTGAAAGAAGAAAGGTGATTTAAACAAAAAGAAAGAAGCAAAGATTCAACCAATGAAACTTTTCAAATGTACAAGTCATGGCATAGAAAAAAAGTAACAAAAAAATCCATGACAACATGCCCCCTCCCTGGCAAATGACTAATCCTATAGCAATGACTCATGGTGAATGAGAATAGCCTGCAAGAACTTCCAGATAAAGAATCCAAAAGAATGATTATAACTATGTTCAAGTAACTCTAAGTAGATATGAATATCTTTCAAGAGAACAAAAATAAAGAGTTGACTGAAGAGGAAAGTTAACCTAAGATGTAGAAATAGAATTCAATAAAGAAAGAAAATAGTTGAAGAAAACTCAAACTGAAATTATGCTAGAAATCAAAACAACTCAATAAGCCAAATTTGAAATACAGCACAGTTTTGACAGATAATGGTGATAAATGCATATAATGCCCCAACTTGGGAAGCAGAGGCAGGATGATCTCTGATTTTGAGATCAGCCTGGTCTACAGAATGAGTTCTAGGAAAGCCAGGGCTACACAGAGAAACCCTGTCTCTAAAAACTCTAAACAAACAAATAAATAATACTAACTCATCAATAGAATGGATTAGGTAGAAAATAATGTGTCAGGCCTAGAAGACAAAGTAGGGGAACTGAATCCCTTAAAAAATGGTCAACATTAAATTAAAAAAAAATGGAACATGAGAGAACTGTGGGACATCATTAAAAAACAATCTTTAAATTTTAGGTATAGTAAAAGGAAAACTCTATTCTAAAAGCAAAGAAACTAGTTTCCTTACGCTCATATAAGAAAATACTCTAAAATGAGAAGGATGCCCATCCAGGCACAAGAGGCCTACGAAAGACCAAATAGAAAAGACCAGAATAGAAACTACCCAAACATATTGCAGTTAAAGCACTAAAAACACAAAGGAACGGTATTGAAAGCTACAAGAGAAAAAGTTCAGTTCACTTACAAAGTCACGTCTGTCAAAATAACTTCTGATTATCTGATAGAAATTTTAAATACAGAAAGGACTGGAAAAATGTATTTCTGAAAATGCAGACTACTATACCCAGCAAAATCCTCCATTAAAATTGAAGAAGAAATAAAATTTTCTACAACAAAAAGATTGAAAGAATTCATGAACACTAATCTGGCTCTACAGAGGATGCTGGAAGGTGTACTTCAGACTGAAGTGAAGGATAAACATCTCCATTTCCCATCTGGCAGACCAAGCCTATAATTGCCCAGGCCCAGACTCAGGTTTATGACTTGACTACTTGGCCGGCCCCAACATCTACACTGTCTATGATCTGCTGGAGCATGTGAAGGGAAATGACCCACAGACCCAGAGCTTCAGGATCTCCATAACACAGGGCAGCAGTGGAATATCCAGAAAGAGTCCTAGTGGGGACCCAGCATCATACATGTAGTGGACATCAAGGACTTCAAACCAGACCAATGACTCTGTAATGAACACTTGCAAGTAGAGATGTATGGACCAAGGGGTATATGGCATGACTTGGGTCGCACTGCAACTTCCATGATGAGATTATTAATTCCTTTCCTTTTTGATTTTTCTCATTTTGTTTTCTTCCCTTTTTTTTCCTCTTGAATTTTGTTTTATTTGGCAGGGGGAGTGCAGGGGCAGAGGGTGTATGCTAAGGGATAGGTTATGAATGGGATCAAGATACATGATGTGAAAAACACACAGATTAATTTTTTTAAAATTAAAAAAATTTTCAAACACAAAAAATACATGTTATTTTCAGCAGTCCATGGAATTTTCTCCAAAATAGACCACGTATTAGAACAAAAAGCAAGTCTCCCAAAATACAGAAAAGTTCAAATAATACCCTACATTCTATTCTATCTGACCACAGTAGAGTAGAACAGTAAAAATCACAGAAAATATACAAAGTCCTAGTGACTAAACAACATACTATTGAAAGACGAATGGGTCACTAAAGAAGTAAAAACAGTATTTTTAAAAATATCTTAGAATTAAACAAAAATGAAACACAGCACACCAGAATCTTAGGAACCTAACGAAGGCAGTCCTAAAAGGAATGTTGATGACACTGTGTCACTATATCAAAAAATCTGAGAAATCTCACATTAAGAACTTCATGATACACCTCAAGGCCTTGGCAAAATAAGAACAAACTGAAACCCAAAGCAGTAGATAGGAAAAAATAACCAAAATCAGGGCAGAAATGAATGAAATATAAACAAACAATGAATAAACCAAAGAATTGGCGAAACAAAAAGTTGGTTGTTTATTTCTCTGAAAAGGTAAAGAAGACTGACAAACCCTTAGCTAATTAAACAAAGGGAAACAATCCAAATCAATACAATTAGAAATGAAAACGGACATATTACAACAGATGCCAAAGAAATCCAGAAAACTCAGAAGAATATATTTCAAAATGTTTCCATATCACTAAAATGGAAAAATTTAAAGAGATAGATAAATTTCTAGTTACAGCATAAAGTAGATAAAATAGTGAAACTTAATTTCAGGGGAGGATTCAATATGCACTTGAAGTCAGTGATTCTGAGACCATGACCTCAAACCTCATCCTACTGTGAGGAGTCTGAATGATAGATCTTTAGGTAATTTTATTACTCATCAAAGTTTGGGACTACTGCTTGAAATGCTGTGAGATTTAGTTAATTTTGTCTAACTTTATCTTGTAATTGGGTAATAAACTTTGGCCCCAAGTGACCTTCATGTATACTGTATTGTATCTTAACAGGATGTATAAACAAATTGTAAACTAGCTAAGAGAATATACCCTTGTACTCAAGCAACTGAAACCCAGCTAGTTATAGCTGCAAACCCCCCAGCTAATACTGGGCTGATGCTTGCCAAACTAGATTCACATAACCCAAACACGAAACTGTATCAACAGCTAATCCTGGCACATCATTTCCTGTTTTTCTGGTTATAAATACAGATTACCATGTTGGAGGCAGGTATTGTAAGGCATATATGTTTTGAAATGCTGTACCATTTGAGAACTGTTCTTGCTCAAATAAACTGTGTTAAATTTAACTGGCCTCAGGTTTATTTACTTTTCCCAATAGTGCTTTCAGATTTCAATTTATTTTAGGTCCTATGAACTCCTCGATGTAGTTGGATTGGTGAGAATAGCATTCAGATGATTTAGGACCTAGACACACACAGAAACACCCTGTTTACCTTATTTGTTGGGGGAATAATAATAGACATTATGATTCTTGCATGATGATTCTACTGTGTACATCAGTTTTTGTCTCTTCATATTAGTAACTTCACTGAATTATGCTAATGGTTTTTTTACTTTGATATAACAAACAAACACGTACCAAAGAGTAGATTTCATTTGCTTCTGATATTTATGTGTTAGAAGATGGATACAGTTTGAACATGAGTCTATATCTTAAAAATCTGTAAAATTAAAACTGTCTTAAAGGCAAGGTTGTCTACATTGATCCTAAAGCTCAGCAGGGTTCTATCAAATCTATATTTATTTCCAATTTTTTATTTAAATTCATATTTATTTGCTAATAACTAGCATTTTCTTTGCTTCTTTCAAAAACTATCCTATGGGAGAAAAATTAACTGTTATAAGTAGGCAATGATTTTGGTTTTTTTTTTTGTGTGTGTATGTGTTTGTATGTGAATATGTGTGTATGCGTTTGTGCATATATGTATACACCTGTATGTATGTGCATGTATGTATGTTTGTGTGTATGTTGCATGTATGTAAATTGGTGTATATGTTTTTTTGTGTGAATATATGTCTGTGGATTTGTGTATCTCTTTGTGTATATGTGTGTGTGCATATGCATTTGTGTGTGAGATCAAACCCAAACTCTTACACATACTACATAGCTGCTCTTCATAGCTAGTCCTACAGAGTACTTTTAAACCATATATATTTGAAAGAAAAAATTAACCCATCTGTTTCTGATTTCTTTCCATGAACCTAATAAAAGTGCCATTTTAAAGGGCCATTTAATAACCTCTGAAATCCTTTGAGAATTTTTAAATGAGAAAGTTAAAAAGACCTTTGAACCAAATATTGATAGTAAATAAAACCTAAATATTAGGTTCTGTACTTTGGATCTTAGATACCAGGGTATAACTAACATCTAAACACAAGGCAGGGACTTTGGTGGGGCTGGAATTAGGAAACCCCTTTATCCAGCTTCCGGAGGGTGCCTACGCACTGTTTCATCATTGTGTATGATATCCACAGTAGTTATTTTCAAACAGAATTCCTCATCATCACACCATTAAGTTTATCTTCGTTTTTTTATGGTATCATTGTTTCTTCTTCTTTATCTTTTCTGGATGAAATTCACAGTGAAATCTTCTGCAGGGTCACCCAAACACACACACACACACACACACACACACACACACACACACACACACACACACACACGCTCACCTACCTTCTTTTTTTTTTTTTTTTTTTTTTTTTTTTTTTGGTTTTTTGAGACAGGGTTTCTCTGTGTAGCTTTGCGCCTTTTCCTGGAACTCACTTGGTAGCCCAGGCTGGCCTCGAACTCACAGAGATCCACCTGGCTCTGCCTCCCGAGTGCTGGGATTAAAGGCGTGCGCCACCACCGCCCGGCTTTCACCTACCTTCTGTGTTCATATTTTGAAACCTTACTGTAAAAAGAGGAACATAAAGGGGTTGGGTTACCAGTATATGAAAAGGCAAATCTAAAATTCATAAGTTTACAATCTTATTGAGAATGTGGATAAAAAGGCAAATTATTACCTTATATTTCTGAATTGTTGCAGATGAATTTTGTTATTAGAATGACTGTGATAATAACTAGTGATGTGATTTAAGGGGGAGAGCGCTAAACTGATCATTGAAGAATATTCTGTTCCTCAGCCAGTCATCACAGTATTACATGCTCAAGCTGCATAAGTAGCTCTGAAGCCTATCATTGCTGCTACAGCAAAGTGAACATCCAGGGTGCCTTCAACAGCACAACGCTGCCAGATGTGGATGTCCTTCACGGAAGCATCTTAGAAATCTGTGTAGTTTCATGGTGATGTTGGGCTGAAAGCATTGAATTCATGGGTTCTGGACTTACGAAAACCATTCTACACAAAGTCATCATTTTTGAATCATAAAATCATATTTTATTCAACTGAAAGAACATTTCATAGGTGATGGGGACAATTTAAATTTATTTCTATTATTTATGTATTTATTTTGTTTTTTCTAGAAATGTTTTCTCTGTTTAACAGTCCTGGAATTTTCTTTGTAGATCAAGCTGGTCTGGAACTCACAGAGATCTGCCTGCCTCTGCCTCTGCCTCTCAAGTGCTGCAATTAAAGGCATGTGCCACCACCACCACCACCATCTGGTTTTATTTTTTTATTTTTAATTTTTATTGAAAATAGATTCTTTTCTCTTACAATACTTCCTGACCCCTGCTCACATCCTCTCTCCCCAAGATCCACTCCCCATATGTTTCCACTTCAGAAAAGAGCAACAAACAACGAACAGGATGAAACAAGGTACAATAGACATGCAAAAAGCCCTCCTATCAAGGCTGGACAAGGTGACTCCATAGAAGGAAGAGAGCTTCAAAAGTAGATAGAAGAGAGAAATACCTGCTCCCACTGTTAAGAATCCCACATAAACACCAAGCTAATAGCTGTAACATACATGCAGAGCAACTGGTGCAAATCCATGCTGGCCCTGTGTCTGCTGCTTCAGTCTTTGTAAGCCAATGTGAGCCTTGCTTAGTTGATTTGCTGAGCCAATTTCTCCTGGTATCCTTCATCCCCTCTGAGTCCTACAATCTTTCCTCCCCCAATTCTGCAGGATTCCCTGAGCTCCAAAAGGAGGGACCCTATAGAGTCCTCCAATTTAGACTCTCTTTCTGCACAGTATCTGGTTGTGGGTCTCTGTACACACTCCAATCTGCTGCCAGAGGAAGCCTCTCTGATAATGACCAGACAATGTACCAATCTATGAGTATAGCAGAATCTCATTAGGAATCATTTCATTGATTTTTTTTTTTGCCAATAGTGTTTGGTTCTGATGGGTACAGTTTTAAACTGGATATTTGCTATTATTTATACTAAATTATACAGTATCTCTATTGTAATGACAAAATTCCTGATTTGTGCTGTGATGTGCTTCTGGTAAATAAGACTATATTTTTACTTTCTAGACTGAAATTCTTTCTTAGAGTCCTAATAATGGTCAACTCTCCCAAGCTCAGTGTGACAAGTGAATAGTTCAGTCTGCACTGTAATCATTTTCTTATTCTAAATGTTGCTTTCTGAATAAAATAACTTAGTTGAAAAAGGCCAATGAGAACATGCATAACTCTCTTGTCATTATTCATTATATCCCATTACTAGAAAGACAGTAAACAACAAAATGATATACACAGACAATAGAGTCAATGCTGAGTCCAAGGTGTAAATCAGCCACCATTGCCGATGTATTACAATTCCAGGAAGTGTTTGATGGACTGACACATTTACTTCATGGTTTTCCTCTGAGAATAAAGACAACTAATTCTTCTTTAGTTAAAAAGGTTCCAGAAGCTTCTATTAGCAGTAGATAGTGATTAACAAAGACAGATAATTAGTAAAAGAATGGAGAATGCTCAGCCCTAAATGGGACATCTATTTCATATGTGCTCTTTTCAAGGCTCAGAGATTATTGTAGAAAGGGGGGCACAAAGAGTGTAAGGGCCAGAGGACGGAAATGACTACAAAGAAACAGTGTTTTCTGTACATAGAAGATAGCATACCTGTGAACTCACAGTGTGCTCAAGACCTGTGCAATTCAAGCCAGACAAAATCCCTGCATGCAGAAAGACGGTGGGTAGGGATTGTACCCCAAGCTAGGTTCCCACTCTAGCTTGGGGAACGTGGACAATTGAAAGCTGCTAGGGGGATATAGGGTCAGTTTTCTCTAAGAATGTAGCCCTTGGTAAGTTGACAAAACTCCAGGAGAAGGTGACATATCAAAGAAGGTATGGGCAGCACAAATTGGACATGGTCAAAAGAAAAGAGGCCACATATTTGGTTGGTTAGAGAAAGAGAAGGGGATATAATCAAAACACATATGGAATTCTCAAAGGACTAATAAAAATTTACAGAACCCCACTGATATGACAAGAGTCAAAGTGAAACAAAGTGTGGGGCAAATCTCCATCTTGGGATTTGACGTTTGCTACAAAGTCATGGTGGACTACCTAGCTTTCCAGTTTTCACAACAGAACATGAACACAGTTAGATCCACACTTGAAATGATAAATAAGCCTGATGTCACAACTCCTCAAAACCAGTAGCGATCTCTGGTTCAAAGTTCTTTCTTTGTGCAATAGGCCTGTGGGTACTGGGGGTATAAAACATACTCCAAGATGGTTTGAAGGTGTTTAGGAAATATATACATCCATGGCTACAAATATAATTGTTTGAGTTTCTCTTATAGGACAAAGGAAGAATTCACAACACTAGAAGATTTTTTTTCTTCCTTTAAAGACTTCAAAACTACTTCAAAAATAAAGTAAGAATATACACTTTGAAATACGTTAAAAAAATTGGACATTGATACCATTATGATAGTAAAAAGAGTGAGACTTTTTCTGATTTACTTCTGTACTTGTGCTTCCCATACAAGTTGCCAGTTACATGAATTTGAAGCATTCTGGGACTGTCTAAAAAAAATCCTGACTTCTTTTAAAAAAATATATTTTACTTAAGTTTTTATCACCTTATCATTAATAAATTGAGGTGAAGATTATATTCTGAAAGGAAAGTGTGATCTTTTAAAAACAAGTGACATAATGAAAAGTCTGGTCCTTAGTAAATGAGATCAAATGAGATAATTGATTTTATAATTTAATATTTTTTTTTTTTGTGTGTGTGTGTGTGTGTGTTTTCCTAGCTGAAAAGTGAGATGCTTGATAATTTGATTGACTGATCAGGTGTTCAACCAGTATTTGACACCCCCAAAAGCATTAACATTTACTGTAAATGAAAAATGAATTCAGTTAGTATTGGTTGGATACCAAAAATGTGAGAAGCTCTGTTCTGATTGTTAGGCTACCTCTGATTGTTAGGCTACCCTTGTAAGCAGAGATCTTTGAACTTCAGTATTTTTAGTCTAAAAGGAAACAAGACAAATAGGATAAATACAGAAGATAAAGCTTAGATGAAAAAAATTTAGCAGAGAGGGAAAATAGGTTCTGTGGGAGAAGGATTACAATTTCAGATACCATGGTGAAGGGAACACTCAGAGAAGACGTTTGAGTGAGGGTTCGAAGAAGGTAAGGAGGAAATCATTCACAAAGAAGCAACTGGCACAATGCAGAACTATTGGCAAAGCAGAGTGAAAAAACGCAGCAAGAGCAGGTAGTGGTGGGGAAGCAGGTCATGTGCAGCCTTGAGAGGACTTCGACTTTTACTCTGAAATGAAGAAGCAGCTTTTGGAAGTATTTTGATAGGAAACTGCTGTTATTGTTGATGGTTTAAAGCAATTACTACAATTGCAGTGTTGATATTGGACTGCAGGTAGATGGGGACAATAGAAACGAAAACAGTTATGAAGCAATTGCAATAATTCTGATAGGAAGGATAGTGGATTGGACTAATAAGAAGTGCTGGTCAAGGTCCCAATAACAAGCATGGGGCACATTAAAATTTCTGAGAACTGAAGGTTTTTTTTTTTTTTTTTTTTTTTTTTTTTTTTTATACAAAGTTAATTATGAAGTGTGGGTGGAATGGAGAGGAACCACAAGGGATATTGTAGTAATCCAGGGTGAGTCACTCTTACTCTCCTTAGATTCAAAGGGTTAGAGAAGACTGTAGTTCCAGAACTTGACAGAAGGACAAAGCTATGTAGAGAAGTTCCCTAGAGAGGAGCACGGGACACAGCCATCTCAGATGAACTCACAGAGTGCGTGCAAACACTTGACTTGGTGACATCAACAATTTCCTCCTTCCATCCTAACTCCTAACATAGTCATACCCCCTTGGTCAAACCCAAGCAGGGGCCATGCGCAAGAGAATCATGATGTTTTCTCAAGGTGAGCTTTCTCTTTCCTCCTCTTTCCCCTTTTCTTTCATTTGGGTGAAAAGCATGTGCCTTCCACACAAGAATATCAACAACACTTCAGGGCAGGCTCCATACTCAAACAAACTCGAGGATTTTTGCTCTTTTTGTTAGTGGGCTTTTATTTAATTTTGTTTTTTGGCATTTTTTGACTTATTGGTTCTATGTTTTAATTTCTTTTTGTTTTTTTTCTTGGTGGAATTTTTTTTAAGAGACCAGGTTTCTCTGTGTAGCCCTGGCTGTCCTAAACTCTCTCTGAAGACCAGGCTGGCCACGAACTTACAGAGATCCACTTGCCGCTGCCTATACTGCCTGGTAGGAAATTTTTAGAGAGAGAGAGAGAACATAAAGTTGGGTGAGTAGGGTGATAGGGAGGATCTGTTAGTAGTTAGAGGAAGGGAAACCATGGTCAAAATATACTGTATGAAAAAAACAAATCAAGCAGAAAGTATGGATAGAAATAGACCTATGTCATATAGCGCAGAAGCGACAATCTTTGCTTCTGTTTTCAGTCATATACTGAAATTTGTAATCATAATTGTCTTGTGCAGGTCTCTGCTTATTTCCCTTACACTTGGCTAACACCATACGTTAATATTCTTTGGGATCACACACAGGATGATCCCAAACTTTACTTGTGGATTTTGGACCTGCAGTGGTTTTATCTTCTGAAAGTTGCCACAGTTTTCCACTAGTTAATGATGTTAGGTCAGAAAGATATGAACATGTACTCCAGTAGATACGTATGTTCTTAAAGCAATCTTATTGCACCCATAGTTAGTAACATCTCCATGTGATCAGGTACAGTCAATCACCCTCGATACTCTAGGGGCTCCATTCTCTCTTGTTGGCTCACTGATGCAAAGAATGAATGGACCAGGGTGGATTTCAGTTTATATCATTGCATCCTTGATCCTGTTTCGTGGATGCATTCTCCAAACAGCGAGACTTTTAAGGATACTGAGCTTTAGGTTGTGGGAATGAGGAGAAAACTTTTTCAACTGAGCTATTGGATATTAGAACTGTTTAAATAAAATGCAAAATGTGTTGGCCAGATGCTAAAGACATACTTCGTCTATGGTATAGCATTAAATATTCAAGGTATTGATTTCAACTGTTGTTTCAAAAATTATTATTCTTTCAACTGGCCAGCTCTTGCTTTCATAAAGCCAACTACTTCTGTATGACAGGCCATATGGTGATTCCATGGGAGTGAATACATTGCCCTATGATCTTTGTTGCAAGATGAATGTCCTTGTTGAAGACAGTGTTTTTCACAATGTCATGGCAACAGATACGTCACATAGTAATTCCACAAATGCTGGTGTGTGAAGTTCTGGAAGACAGTCAAAGCAAGTCAGCATCCTAAATATATACCTATTCCTTTCAGGTTGTATTTTTGCATAAGGTGCCAATAGGCTACACGCTGGGTTCTCATGGGAAATAATGGGCTGTTAGATTATTCTCATCTGTTTTAAATGTTGACCATGCCTAGCATGGCAGTATACAGGTATGCTTTGGTGAGAAAAAAATCATAGCCTTTGTGGTGGTTTTCCATTTGTACCTACCTATGATCTAACAATAGCATTTGAGTAGAATCTGGTTATCAGAAAAAGAAAGCATATCCTCACTCCAGTGCCCATAGCCTCAGGAACTCTTCTACGGATTAATCAACTATCTTCTGGGGAATAGGTGCAAGTAGGAAGGAAGCTTCTCCAAAGCCTTAATTACTTGCATGCTTTTTTCCCCGGTAGTTTGAGTCCATTCAGAATGGGCTATATGAGTAAATGGTTCAATATAGCACATTTAAATGTTCTATATTTTGCCTTCTAAAGATAAAGAAATTTCCCAAATATTGTTTGTCTCAGTGAGATGAGTAGCTATCAGTTGAAAAATTTTGACCCTCATTTTAAAGCATGTGAGGGTATTCTCAGTCTTGAGACAGGAGATTCCTATCTTGGTAAGAAAGGGAAGAAGACATTTACTGGGTCAAAACTACATACCAAACACTAGATTTCATGCCATATTACTACAATGGATATTCACTGTTTGACAATTTATGGTCTGTTCTTTTGGCTATTTAATGGTCTGTTATGTTGATTAACATCCATTTGTTGCTGTTATGATAAGCCAGATATAAATTATTTGTATTTGAAGGTATTATCTCAGCATTTCAGATGATTTTGTACTCAAATACCTCTGTGATATTTTCTGGAATATGGTAGATATTTTGGTTTACTCATTTTGTTTTTTGTTTTTGTTTTTGTTTTGGGTATGGAAATTCAATGGGATTGGGAATTTCAAGAGTTGTAGCTTTATGAATATCTAATGAAATTTTGTCACTCAGGATTCTAATAAAATATTGGCCACATCTTAGCATGAATGACTTTGTTGGGTTAAAAATTTAAAAGGTAAGGGAGCACTTCAGTTTTTATAACCCTCACAGCTATATATGCTTTGTGATCAAGAAAAATAAAGAACCCCTTCATATCTACAGTAAGAATTTTTGGGTTCCTTGCGTGTCCTTAATTTTTGTACATAATTTTAAATTTCGTTTTCCATGTGTTTATTCTGTAGGAGCATAAAAAGAGAAGAGACTCTACAATTGTCATACTCACTAACGTTAGCACAGTGGTAAACAATGCAAGTCTTCTTTCTTAATGCTTTGCCTTATACATGCTCTGCAGTTTATTTGAAAGGGAGTAATTGGGACCCTCTGATGTCCTTTGTCCCATTTCCTCACTTCATATGTGTATAACCCAGTATTAAATCTTTACAGGTTTTAGTGGTAATTACTGTCACTCAGGTTATCAATCAGCAAACAGGTGACATATTCAGAGCAGGGCAATTAAAGAAAGGGCCATTCCCAAAGCAACTATTTATGAAAGCATAGTGGGGCACAAGAAAACTCTAAATGGCAGTTTTCATAACTTATTGTAAAAAATCAGCAAACTCATTCAGAAGAACAGAGAGTGAGGTTTTCTATGACCCAGAAAGAGAAATTTTTATCAAGGTAGCTGAACTGAGAAAAACATGCTACTTTAGTTTAAGAGGAGTGCAGGATGGGAGAACATATAACCCCAAGACTATGTCCATGCCTATTATGTTATATACTGGTAGAATGGAAAAGGCAAATGATTTTTTTTTGCTTTAATTCTGTAAAAATTGTAGGACAATTTTAAACTATCATTCTTCACCAAGTTGCAAGGGGATTATATTTAATAAAAGTGAGACAATTCTGTCTCTTCTGTTCTAGGCCATCATGTTTGCATGATTGCTTCTATTCTTCTAAATGGAAGGTTTCAGTGCAGCAAAACACAAATGGAATCAACGAAAGGATTTCGATTTCCCATAGTTTACTCTTAGGAGTACAACATTCAGCTATCATTCTAAGAGATCATCCAAGTACCCAAGTTTTTAGTCATTCTTCAGTATGTAGAATTGAGGCAGAACCTCCTAGAAGGAGATGCAGCATATTGGCTTTATAATATGTGTAAGAGCTATTGTATCTTTAGTATCTGGTCTAACATAGCTTTCCAAAAGATAATTTTATCTTCCATATCAAAATAGCTAATGAGATAAAGTTTATTTTTTATTTCTGTTGGGGGCAATGTAGTGGGGCTTTTGTACATACACTTTTTTTTTTTTTTTTTTTTTTTTTTTGGTTTTTTCAAGACAGGGTTTCTCTGTGTAGCTTTGTGCCTTTCCTGGAACTCACTTTGGAGACCAGGCTGGCCTCGAACTCACAGAGATCCACCTGCCTCTGCCTCCCGAGTGCTGGGATTAAAGGCGTGCGCCACCACCGCCCGGCTGTACATACACTTTTTTATGTCTAACAATATCATTTGAATTAAATGTTTTCTAGATGAGCAAACTGAGTTGTAGAAAGTATAAATAACTTAATAAAAGCCATATAATCTAGATGTAAATTCAGAAAATCATCCCCCATCACAAAAAAAGCCATGAGAGTAGTCATTTTCCTTATAGCTTTGTGTTCTTTCAAGTATCTTGTACACTTTACTCCAGAAATGCATTTATTGCCATCAGTTAGAGGACATCCCCTGTTGGGCATGTGTGATTTGTCTGATGATTGCAAATGGAAGTAGACAATTAAGATGCTTCACACAGTGAAGAAGCACTAGTGTTAATAAGAACAAACCAAAACTTCGTCATGTTTCATTCAGTTAGTCTAATGTTTGAGGCTAAAATGCCATCTGCCATGAAGTAACACAGACTCATTTCCTATCTCCCACAATGCACATTTTTTCAGGTGTATGGTTCTAAAGAAGCATGCAGGTATGTTTTTGTTGGAGACATCTTTTGAGAAAATTCCCTTGGTAAATCCCCTAATCTTTATATTCTTCAAGGCAGCCATCTTAAGCATGTGAAAACTAGGGCCATCTTAAGCAACATGAGGCATCTGGCTGCATTCTGATAAATGTTTCTACTGTGAGAAATTCCATTGGATGTGCCAACAACTGGAAACATCAGCTCAAGGGGTAAAAGACTTACTGGGTGCAAATATCTTTTTAAGAATGTAAAAAAAAGATGTGTTTTGTAGTTGAGAATCAGGAGCATTGATCTGAAAATTTGCCTGTGTTATAGAAGAACTGACTGAGGACACTTGATAAATGACTCTCTCTTTAATTTCTACTCAATTCAAAGGGTTCTGGGTAAAATCTATGGAAGGAAATTCATGCAGGAAAGAGGGTGGGGATGGAAAATAAAAGTTCAGCTTAACTCCCAGTCTATGGATAAGAAGGAATTTGAATATTAATGTGCAACCTTGAGAATGAAATGCTCTGACCAGCAACCTTAAGAGTTGGCAGCTGGCTAGGGACTGATAAGGAATGCTGGGTGGGGGAGGGTGCAGATCCCAGGAGTGACTTGTTCCCAGGCAGGCCTCTCATCTCTGGCTGGCATTAGAAAGAATTACAAAGCATGATTCAGAATCTAATTTTGTCAGCTGGCGATTGGCTCCCACGAGGCTCTGGCCTCACAATGTTCTATTAAGTAATGGGAATTGGGTTGTGCTCTTTTTCTCTGCTTCTTGCCTACCCCCCCCCCCCCCATTCTCCTCCAGAGCTCAGCCCCTGTCACCAGTATGTGCAGAGGTGGAGAGCTGCTTACATTCACATTCCCAAAGGCATTTGTAAATATCTTACAGTGTCTGGATGCGAAGCACCTGGGGCACCAGCATCACAATGGCTTTAAATTTTTTTTTTTTTTTGTTGGTTGGTATTGAGCGTATCACCTTGTCAGGATGGGAAAACGCCAGATGGGAATAGGAACATTTAAATTAAACCCATCCGCTTACCTAACACTATCTGATGGGCTTTTACATACAGGCTTTTATTATAGGCAAAGGGTAAACTTCCATGCAGAGAGGCCAAGTAAACACAAAGCATGAGAAATCATTTGGTGTATGTTTAACTTCACAGAAACAGGACTGAACAAAAATTGACTCTGTAACACACTTTTTTCTTATGTGTTTGAATGTGTGCCTGATATTCGTCAAAACATCTGTTTGTCCTATATAAAATGATGGATATCATCAGTGATGAAATTCATTTTTTAAAGGTAGTAATTCGCACATCTACAAAAGGTGGCATTATGTGTTCAGAGGGCCTACAATATGGGTTTCATTATCCTCTTACATAACTCAACAGGAGTTAGTTTCTCAAAGAGTTATGAAACATAACCATTTCCCCTCTGTTTTAAGACTTTGGGAATTTTCTTATTCTCTCTGGGTTCCAGAATGTACAGAAAATATAATTAATGAGCATGGATAATGTGTTTACTGGACAAAATCTGAAGCTGAAAAGAAAACATTTCAAAGGATATTTTTTTTGTCAAAATTAAATCACAAGATCCATTCTTGTCCACTGGAGCAATTTCCCTAAAGAGAATTTTTGAGGACTCCCCAATAAAAACATTTACAATCTTATCTGTTATCTTTTCCTGATCTCCAGGCTCTGCCCATGTCAGGTAGAAAGTGCCAATCCCTTCTTGAAGACAAAATCTCATATAGGCCATCAGAAGACCTGACTCTATTTTTGTTCTGGCATGGACTAACCATAACAAAGTGAGTGAGCAACTACCTTCTGGACCAATCTTCTCACTGTAGGCATAAGAGGATTGGGTATTTCAGAAGGCTAACACTCACCAGGCAGGCAATGTCCAATGATATTTCAGGTGGCAGGAGGAGTTTCTTAAAACTTTTATTTGACTTACACAAGCTTTCTCAGTTTTCTACAGGCCTTGGCACTCCAATTCTCTCTCTCTCTCTCTCTCTCTCTCTCTCTCTCTCTCTCTCTCTCTCTCTCTCTCTCTCTCTGTGTGTGTGTGTGTGTGTGTGTGTGTGTGTGTGTGTGTGTGTGTACACTTGTATATCAGTCAGTTCTTGCCACATGAGAAACAACTCTAAAATTTATGCTTAATTGACTTAAATATAGGCTTAATGACTATTAGCTTAGTTCAACATTGTAGGGTTAGTAATTTGACGAACACAGTTGGACAAACCTGTTGATGTTTCCTGGGCTCACTTATTTGTGGTCAACTGTCATTTAGTAAGGTAGCTGTGTTTCTAGGCCTGGGCATCTGTCACCTAGGGCAATAAACATTTCTGAGAAAATTCATCCTTCAGCAATTTAGCTTGATCATCCTATGACAGCCCCTGGGTCTCTGCTAGTGATGGGACAATTGAGTAGTACTACTTCTGTTATATTCTGTCACCCAAGGCAAGTGACAAAGATGAATGGAGAATAAGGTGTGGAAACAGACTCCAGCTCTGGAAGGGACAATTAAATAGTATATTTTTTCAATCTACTATATTACGCCTGTAAGCACTTATTCTTGAAGTCTTGTCCTATGTGATCTTAAATTCATTCCCAGATTTTTGAAAGGGAAGACAAGCCTATGCAGAATGAACAAATGGACACTTCTATACCAGAGGCATGACTATGGTGCTCAACAATTTGTCTCAAAATATAATCATTTTAAAGAACTACTGTCAAGTGAATATCACACTGGCCACAATTCCTCAGATGTTTGGACACTTCTGCTTGGAGTGACTAGATGGTTGTGGAATAAATTGCTGGCAGCTTCTGAACTTGAGTGATGTTCTTATTAGGTAATAACCCTTCTATGCAGTAGTGGTCAGCATGAGGACAGGGGGATGTTGACCCAGACAATGTAAGCCTGCAACTCTGTGCCTGTATATCCCTGAAGACAAAACAAAACCTGAACCATTTTCAAGGTCTGAAACTCATTTCTAGACTTTTCGTTTGGATTTTCTCTGACTACTCATAGTCTGAAGTGATGATTTTGGGGGAAATTCCCTCTAGGTAGGAAAGTTGACTAACCATCTCCTGTTTGCACATATGAGTCGTCCAAAGAAGCCATTGATGTTCTGTGGGAAATAAGTTCAGAGGAAAGTAAGAACTTTGTAGTAAAATCAAGTAGAAAAAGAATGTGTGAAACAACATGAAGAATCCCACAAATGCTGTAAATGCCACAGTTACTAGTAGTCAACAGCATTCAAATGAAAGCAACAAGATGGTATTTACCTCCTCCATTTCCTATATTGAAAACTGCACTATCCCCGAGTGGAGGTGAGTACATTAGAGCTCTCTAGAGATGAGATTTAGAAAAGTGTGTTTTAACAACATCTCCAGGTGGTTATGACATCTTCAAGATGAGGATGTCTGCTCTTACAGAGGCCTGGGAGTTATTTCAGGGTTTTGGGAAAGTGAGCTGACAAACCAAATAAAAAGAGCAATTTTATTTAAAATACCACCAGAACAGCTAAGATTTCTGTCTCTATGAAACTCATACATAGGAAGGAAAATTACAAAATAAAGGCAAGTGTACAAGGGTCTTTATCGCAACCTTGATTAAATACAAAGATCCCAAACAAATAGAAGTGTAACAAAATCGTTGAAAGAATTTATTTAGTATTAGGGAAGAAGATTTAAAATGTCAGTTGATTTTATCATGAAGGGAAGTTCAATAATTATGTTCTCTGGAAAAAGAAAAACAACCAAGGTACATAGAAATCTGTCAATACGATCCATTTAACAAGAGTTGTGGCTTTGTAAACTTGAGGAGGAAGAGGGAACATACAATACGAAAGGAAGACAAAGTACCCACTTTACAAGAGTGGCTAACATAGGAAACAAAAGTAAAATAAAGTAATAAAATAACAAGATAAACATTTGGGATTGAAGGATGAATGGTCAAAGCTGTTGCTATAAAATGACAGGGTTGGAGTGCAAAGACAATTTCTTTCATCCCTAAACCATCTGTATCTCCCTGATGTTACATGATTTCTTAATCCCATGCCACGTCTTGAATGAGTATGTTGAATTTTTATCATATTTTGGATTTGTATCTGTCATCTTATATTCCATAGCTGCCCATGAAACACATTTGTTTAGAGAACAGAGAGGCAGAATGGATGCAAACATATTACAGCGGGCTGAGCTCACTCCTTTACTTATTGTTAGGAAATCTTCAAAGGCTCCTTTCGGCTGCTTCACTCAAATTCAAACAACTTTTTTCAACACAGTTGAATCTCAGATATTACCTCAGTAGTCCTTGTGGATCCCCTCTGAGTTTTAGGGTTTCAGTCAGTCCAGCCAGTCCTTGTCTCATGAAGCATGTTTTTCAATGACTCCGTCATGTCTTTCATGAGAAGCCCTTCTCTGGTCTCTTCCTTGGTCCTGCTTATCTTTCAACCCTTAGTTTCATTATTTTCCTTCCACAACACTAAACAACTGTAGTTATATCACCATGTTTTCTTGTTGCAATTTTATCTAGACTATCAAATGCTATGTCAGGAGACTCTAACCTCCCTTGTTCACCCCACAAAACCTCTTCTAATACTTCACACATAACAGGAGTTTTTAAGATGTTTGCCTGTGATTCAAGTTTTTGTTCTGTGTAAATAGGAATATTTACTACATGTCAGTGTCAGCCTTCACGTTGCTTGTTTTGATAGCATCTGAAGACCAGATGTTCTGAATGGAATTAATTATATTCTCTCCATGATCCCATTTCTCTTGCTATATTTTCTGTCCTAGTTACTGACAATAATATTAATTCATGTCTAAATCAAAAACCTCCTGATTTTGATTTGTTATTATTTTTACCTCCCACATTTAATTGGCTACTTGAAGTTTAATTGATGTTTCCATGGCCACACACTGACAATTTCTGCATCTTTTCCACCCTTTCCAACTGCCAAGGTCTTGGTTCTTAGCCTCATGCTCTGTGCTTTCCTACTGGTACCTTTTGATTCTCACTCATGAAACTTTCTGTCCTCCAAACAGTCTCCAGAGTTGCCCTTAGTAAGTGTCATTTCTTTCTGTTCTTTTTAAAAAGCTGTTGATAATGAGAATGCCATTTGATGACTATCAACTCCCTTTGGTTTTCCTCTATCTGCCTCACATTTGTTCCCTCCCCCCGGACTCCCAAACACACAATTATGAACTTGTAAGTATTCTCCTGCCATTTCATGCTTTGGCCCAGTTTAAAATTCTTTCTCTATATCACTCTGCTAATCCAAACTTTATGTCTCAGGTAAGATACATGACAACATACCCCCTATTGTCATTGTTATTGCTGTTAAAGGCTAAGATCAAATACTCAGTTTCTCTGCAACTTTGCCTTAATCTCACAAAGGATTTTAATAAGTAATTTCTCATATTTAATTTTGCTAACAAATCACCATTAAAAACTTAATGTTTTATATTACAGTTAGCTGTTTACTTATCTGCTTTTCAACTCATCTGCATATCTTATATGAAGCCCATACTTGTTCACATGTCACTCATTCCCACATGGTAATGGCTTCTTCCAAGTATCAGAAAATGAAAATTTTCTCTTACATAATTGTTCTAAGCACTTAATATAATAAAAAATTTATTCTATTTTCTTACTTCAGCCCACAATAGCAAATATATAGTTTTAATGTGTGGTTTATTGTATTGGATATGTTTATTAGAGTGATATGTATAGAGGTGAACACATTTTTTAAAAGATCAATAGAGATCAATGTTTATTTTTATGCCCCTTACTGAAATTGTCATTTTCAAGTCTTTAAACTAATTATACTTTTCAAGTCCTACATTTCTAAATTACACAAAAATATAGTAATTATTGTATATGTGAAAATGCATTACTTTATCCACTTTATACATTAATGTTGAATTGCAATTATTTGCATTACAGTAGTGTTTAGTTCTTTTGAATAGTGAGGACTGTGAACTGAGGTCAAGCCACAGCTCTGTCTGTTGACATCAGCTGACTCTCAAGGCTTGCTGGTAACTTGTTTTATCCACTAACTTGATCCCTCTAAGATACCTGACGTTTTAGCAGGCACAAACATGGGACTGAATCTTGCAGTTGATAGAATATACTTGAATGCTCTACTTTTCTACAAAGCTTTCAGTTAGTGCCTCTTTTAAACAATGACCTAAGCTTAATTTCTTGTTCTTGCATTTACTTAGTGCAATAAAGTTTCATTAGAGCTTTGGCAAATACCACATATAATCCTATACTTGTATTCATTCAGCAGCAGAGTTTTAGAAAATATCAGTGTCATCTCCTATCTGGAGATAAATGGACATACAAATCAAATCAAATACTCAGTTTCTCTGCAACTTTGCCTTAATCTCACAATGAACATTTTTTGAAGTTTCTCAGCAAAACCTTGTAGCATTATAATTATCAGGAAAAGTTAAACATGAATTTAGGACCTCTTTAACAGAAGGCTTGTTCAAGATAGGGTTTATTTATCTCTTGCCATCCTGGCTACCCAGAGGGGAAGCAGTGTGAAGCAAACAGATGCTATATTTTCCCTAGACTTGTTCATTTTGTCAAAAGGAGGCAGTCAAAGATTTTAAGATGCTCACGGGGCTTCTCATCCTACACTGGAAACTAATGTACAAAAAGAGATAGAACAAAGGAAGCGAAAGTCCCTGGGATTTAGTTCAAGATGGTTCATTCCAAGAGAGAACCAAGTACCTTTTATGATTAAAGTGCAGAAGCAGGTAATGCTTCCTATTATTAACAAGTTGCTGTCATCAGCAGCATCATTATTATGTCTGAGCCATGTAGGTACAGCCTAGGCATGATTCACAGTGAGATCATCAGTGTGGGCCAGGGGGTACTGGCAAAGACAAAGACTGAGGCCAGTCAGGGAAGTGCCAAGGAAAGTTGGCTCTTGAGTCTGCTCTAATCTCTACAGGATCTAAGTGGGGGAAAAGCCCAGAATGTCTCTCTGGCCAATGCTAAACAAGCCAAACATTGATTAGCTTAAAATATTTACTAAATAAAGGGATTTTCATACAAATTTTAAATAGAGAAGAAAAACAAATAAAATAATTTCCTAGCTCCCCAAATTTTGGCTGAAACTTTTTCTGGATCTTCATCAGGTATAGTTTCAGCATGTGATGTTTTTTTTATCTGGTGCGCCTTTGTCTACTACTCTGTGGGCTGTTGAGCTACAGAGAGACAGGCATTACTCAGAATGAAGCAGAAGACTGTCCTTTAGCAACAAAGCTTTATTTCAAATGTTCTCTTTGCTCCTAATTTTTAAATAATGTTATAAAAAAAATCTTCGGATATCTATAGGCATGCTACAAATGTTTTACAGATTGAGAGAGAGAGATTTGGGGCTCTCCTATTCCTATAAGAAGGACATGGGCTAGAGGGAGTCTCACAGAAGCAAAGGTAGCAAACAGTTGCCTAACTTTCTGAAGCCTAGATTTGAATCTTCCTTTCAGAATTAAAGCATTTAAACTCCTTCAAATTATTGTTTGTTATTCAAAAACCACATCTCATAAACAAAGCACAGTCATTTCTGTGTAGCACGCACAGCTCTCTCTCTCTCTCTCTCGCTCGCTCTCTCTCTCTCTCTCTCCCTCTCCCCTCTCCCTCTCCCTCTCTCTCTCTGTGTTTGCAGTACATGCTTACATAAGATGATAGTTCCACAGTTAGCTAAAACAAAACAATTCAGTTAATTTTAAATTACTTCCCACATGTTTACATGGAGAAAAATAAAAGTACTCTAATGGGATACAAGAGGCAAGATGTTACTTGCACCTGGAGTCTTATGTGAATCATAGAAAAAATATTAATTTGACTCATTTATAAGGATTTCCTCTGTATTGAGTGGAAAATTACTTCTCTATATACTGTCTCAGTCTTGTTACCCTTGAGTCTGATAGTTTATTTTTCCTTCTTGTCTTCTCCAAATGAAGTTTTAAAATGTATTCTGATGTCCGGTATGAGGTAATATGGAGGGCTGAGGCATAAATCAAGAGGCCAGCATTCGTGCTTTAGTTTGGCCACGAATTTGCTATGAGGTTTTTATTCTAATCACATAATCTTCATGAAGGCGTCAGGATCAGCACCTAAAGGAATCTACAGGGGATTGAATGCAGTGATGTCTAAGGCTCTCCTTGGCACGAATATCAGGTAAAAGCATTTAGTCCCTGTTGGCATGCATTTTAAGTTGGCCATCAGAAGTTTCGATGGGATCCACTTCAAAACAGTCATATGTAAGAGAAGACTGCATACTGCTCTTTCTTCCCCAAAGTCAAGCTGTTTTCAGATTCACTTGCTGTTGTAAATGAAGGGCTTACAATCCAGGGGCAGATGTTTTCTATCTGAAAAACAGATCTATAAGGTCACTATTTGAATCAGGCTGGTTCACCTTGCTTTGAACTTGACCGCCCTGTAAACAAAACAATGCCTCCATACTATTCCAAATGACAGAATGTGCTGCCTTCGGTGATAGGCTAGTGTGTGAATCTCTATTTCTCTTTTTCTTTTATTGGAAGTGACATGTAGTATTTCTGCATTAAATTAAATCTGGCCCACATGGAGCTCTTTTGCACAGAAAATGCGAGAACATGGGTAGCTGGCAAATGTAAGGTAAATATAGAACCTCTGATGGTGCTTGGGTGCTATGAAGCTTATTCAAAGCCACAGACCAGCACTGACTACATCATTCACAAGTGGCGAGGCTATGATAGAGTAGTGCAAGCCATCCAAAAGACATGGTACTGAAATTTATGCTAATCCTTCTATTGCCAATTTTATTCGTGTCCATGGATCTAATTGTGTTAACTTTTATGGACTATTTCACATCTTTCCATTTCTTTTTGGTTACTATGGAAAGAGTTGGCTCATGAGTCTGGGTGGAGAAAGAAATGATGGCAGTCTATCTTGAGCTTAAAATGCCTGCTGGCTCTGAAAAAAATGGGGGTTTGAAAGAATTCTCAGCTCATTGGAGTATATTCAACAGTTTAAGCAGAACTATAGTAACCCATCTCATAAATTGGCAGACCATGAACTTCAAGACAAGTTAGCTCTTTGAGGGACAATGTACTTATTACTCCTGGCAGTGAAAATGTGATTAGTTTTATTTTGTGCAAGATTTAGTAAACTCTGTAATGACATTACATATTGAAACATAATTTGATTTTAGATTTATTGTTCTGAGTTCATATTGGCTGTCTTTAAGGCTCCTCAACTTACACTTTCTGCTCACTAATATGTGAGGTTTACCCAGCAAGAAATCAAGACTTACGGTGTTAGGCACTTTACCAGGTCATGGTAGTATAAATTTAGCATAAAGTTCACTGAACTTCTAAGAGATGTGGTGATGTGACGTTATTTGTCATCTACGAGTTTCCAGGAAATAATTGTACTTTGCATTCACAATGACATGTACTCCTTATCCTCCCTGGATCTGGGCTCTCCCTGTTGTTCAACCTTATCTCACACCCAGATCATTTGTTTCTTTTTAAGCTTTCTTCTTTTTGCTTGTTTGTTCTGTTTTATTTCATTTCTTTCGGTGCTAGAGATTAGGCCTTGTGCCAAGCAAGAACCCTGCCACTTGGCGAAACCCTAGCCTTATACTTGTATTTGGGGGTAGGATCTTCCTAACTGCCCAAGTAGGTCTCACACTTGTTATCCTACTCCCTTAACCTCTAGAGTAGATGAGAGTCTAGGCTGGTGCCACCATGCCTTACCTTTTGCTGTTGTTTCTTTCTTTGCTTGTTTGTTTGTTTTTGAGACAAGATCTCGCTCTCTAGCTAAGCCTGGGTTTAAACTTTCCATGCTCTTGAGGTAGCTTCTCTGGCACTGGGATTATACTGGCCTCGCTTGTTTGCTCCAGTGTCATTTATATGGAGCTGCCATGGTCATTTACATTTCCTTCCTTCCTTTCTTTCTTCATTTTTATTGATTCTTTGTGGATTTCATATCATGTATTCCGATCCCACTTATCTCCCCATCTCCTCTCACCTGCCTCTGCCCTTAGAATTTCCAGCCCAAATCAAAACCAAATTTAAAAGAAAAACCCAAAACCGAACAGAACAAAGAAAGAAAGAAAGAAAAAAAAGAATCTTGTCGTGGAAGCTGTAGTGTGGCCCGTTGAGACACACAGTTTACCCTTTAGACCATTCATCTTTACTTGCAAGTGTTCACTGTCTCTAGTCATTGGTCTGGCTCCAGGCTTCTGGTTTCTGCTGCACCACCGATAATGGGCTCTCACTGGGGGCTTCTCTTGGATATCCTGTTGTCCTGTGTCATGGAGATCCTGTTATTTTGGCTCTGTAGGTTCATCCCCTTCACGTGCTTCAGTAGTTTATAGATGAGGTGGATGTTGGGTTGGGCCAGCTCATAGCCCTGGCCTGGGCGATAGCTGGGTTGGTTGACTTGCTAGTTTCCACCTCATCCTCACTACAAGCGCTCCAGAACTGATTCATCTAGCTCACCCAATGCAGCCAGTTGTTCCGGTTGTGCTCTGGAACCCTCAGATCCAGGTCCCCCTCACTCGTATGGCCAGGGCCAGCTCTATTGTTTTGCCTAGGCAAGGTGCAGGGCCCTCTCTCATGATTACTGTAAGAGACATACAGGGAAGGGAGGGTCAGCTCTCCTGCTCTCACATCCTCAGGCTGGCTCACCTGTGCCCCTGACTACAGGGTCAATCTAGTATGCTGCTCAGGCAGGGTGCAATGCCTGCTCTCCTTTGACCCATGTTTGTAGCTAGAGTTTTCCTGCCTGGCCCACAGTCAGGACAAATCTCTATCACCTGCCAGTCCCACAGCCACTCAGACCCAACCAAGTAAACACAGAGACTTATATTGGTTACAAACTGTATGGCCATGGCAGGCTTCTTGCTAAATGTTCTTACAGCTTAAATTAATCCATTTCTATAAATCTATACCTTGCACGTGGCTTACCGGCATCTTCACACGCTGTTTGTCATCATGTCGGCTGGCAGTGTCTCCTGACTCAGCCTTCCACTTTCCAGCTTTATTCTCCTCCTTGTCCCGCCTATACTTCCTGCCTAGCCAATGGCCAATCAGTGTTTTATTTATTGACCAATCAGCAACATATTTGCCATACAGAACATCCCACAGCACATGTTAGCACTGTGGTCATTGGAATCATGCAGTATTGAGCCAGCCCTACCCTTCACTAGCCCTGGAATGGATGGCTCTGCTCCTCTCTGGATACTGCAACAGGCAAACTGGCCCTACCCCCAGGGGAGAACTTGCTCCCATTTCCCCCACACTTGGGAAAGATGTTCCCACACCTCACCATAGACAAGCACCTCACCTGGGAAGCACACTAGAGCTGGCCCTGGGGTCACAAGAGTGAGAGAGCTATCCCTGACCATCACTGGCTGCAGTGCATGAGAAAGCAGTCTCTGCTTCCCATCTGGGCAGCACACTTTAGCTGACCTGGTCGGTTGTCAGGAACACAGGTGAGCGGGCCTTGAGGGCCAGAGAGCAACAGAGCTGACCTTGTCCCACCCCACCCCCCTTCATCTGCCATGCAGTGGCACAGGTGAGGGAAAGATGCTCCCCTCCCCACACCTCGCTACCTGTTGCAGGAGAGAGAGCTGCTCAGGGTCATGAGAGTGAGAGAACTACCCTTGCCCCACATCATTTACATTTTCATAGACATGAGTTATTTCTTTACAGTACTTCTTTTAAGTGGATCCTTCTCCTATATCATGCATCAGAGTGTTTCTCTAGAAGCCATTCTTTTTTTCTGTTCTTTTTTTTTTTCCTGAGCTGAGTCATTTTCATCCTTCAGGTAGTCACCTAAATAAGACATTATGTGAGTTTCCCACGTTGTGTTCTATAAATATCATGAAATAATAACACAAAAGAAAATTGAGGAAGTCAGTAGTCAGGTAATGCTTTGGGAGGGTATGAACTGGAATAAGAGCAACCCTAGAGTACAGTGCTAATTCGCTAGATGTGGGAAATGCCAAGATCCAACAGCAAGGCAAATCATCTGGAGAGAGGGATGGGAGAGTTAAGTTGTTAAGAAACCGGATAGGAGGCAAGTGTTTGAATTTGACCTGTAGATGGGGGAGGAAGAGCAGTGTGATGAAAGCACAGGTTAAGGGAGAGAAGGATGATAGGACTGGGGTTGGCCTCAAGGCTAGGATGAATGCTTGGCTTAGTGAAGTCATCGTGGAGCCTGCTCTGTGATCCACGTATGAGGTGACCTGGGTGAGGTGAGGCTGATGACAGCTAGGAGAGCGGAGGTATGGATTTCAAAGGCAGCTTGTCAAGAATTGGTGACTGACAGGATAGGAAGGATTAAGATGACAAATGAGTCAAAGATGTCCCCCAAAGTTGTGTGCCCAGAAGGCTGATAGGTGGGGAAGGAAGAGAGGCCATGCATTGGCCACACTTACCACACAAAAAAAAAAAAAACCCTGTTGATTTTTGAGGTGAGGCGACATGCCGCAGAATAGAAAGACACTGGAAGGAGTGGAAAATGGGGGAGTTTTGTCTTGAGAGAAGATGAGGCTGGAAATACCGTGATTGGCACCACTATCCCAGAAGCTGAGAGATGTCTTTGGAGAGCCCCAAACCCTCCCAAGTCAGCATGGAGACAGACTGAAACCACAACGTCTGGCCTTAGACTGTGCACCACGAAGGCCAGCAGGCTCATTGTGTCTGTTTCTTGACTTCCTTTTTCTGTGAGAAGATAGCACAAGTTTTGCTGACCAGGAGAGAGATAAAGAGAGGTCACATTTTAGAATTCGCCTGCTACAGATTTCTTTCCCCGCCCCCTTAAGCATATTGGGCTTATAAAACCCTAAGTGTGTTTTTCCCCAAGTACTTTTCTTGTTTTTTAAACCCATATGTATTTTGAAGTCAATTTAACCCATATGTTTCTGATTAATTTATGCTTAGCTCATCAAAATGTTGTTTTAAGAAGAAAAGCTTATAATAAAAACAGAGTCATGCTTCAGCAGCCACTGATGAAATCAACTCCAGAAGACTGTAGCTTAGTCAGAAACTCAGACGGACTAAGGGCACCAAGGGTTCCAAAGTCAGGACTGTTACTGTTGTAGCTCTTTTAAAACTAAATGTGCTCAGTTCCATGAGAGAAAACCATTTATTTCAGTTTTCGGATGTGTGTTATTTGTTTTCAGGATGCATTGGTCGTTTCAATTAACTCTCCTTCCTTTACTTAGCCATTTAGTTGTTCAACTTGCTTCTAGGTTTCTCATAGAACTAAGTGGTGAGGAGCCTAGGCTATGGCAGAGCAGGATGAGTGTCCATGAACAAGAGGTATGTGTAGTTATGACTCTGCAGAATGGGCTATAGGAGTTTGCAATTATTTACCTAATTGGTCCATAAAGATGTAAATAAAATATGTATACCTATCATAAATATAAAAGTGTGGTGTCCATGTCAGCCATTGCAATCAAGAATTATAAACGAAATAATCCTTTAAAAAGGCATTGTTGGAGGGAGGTAATATAACAGTAAGGATGCTGAAAGTCACACAGAATCATATTATTAAATATTAATCTAAAAATCTATAAAAAACATAATTCTATATAGATACACATAATTCTGTGTCTAAATGTACAAATATAGTTTAAAGAAAATCTCATCTGAGATGGCAACACTTTCTCCATTTTCCATAAACCACCTAATAAAAACCCCAATGTAAGACTTGGAAAACTCTTTTTCCCCCCATTTTATTTATTTATTTATTTTTCTGTTATCAGCTTGATACAGTATAAATTCTTATCCTAAGAGTGAAATGTTTCATTGAAGCTTGTCCAGTAATTGAGCAAAACCAAAACTTATTATAAGCCACAGTCATCCTAGGGCCCCCCCTGCTATATAGCCTCCCTGGTTCTGTGGGTTGCAGTCTGATTATTCTTTGCATTATATCTAGAATCCACTTTTGAGTGAGTACATACCATGTTTGTCCTTCTGGCTTTGGGTTGCCTCACTCAGGATGGTATTTTCTAGTTCCATCCATTTGCCTGCAAATTTCATGCTGTCATTATTTTTCTCTGCTGAGTAGTACTCCATTGTGTATAAGTACCACATTTTCTTAATCCATTCTTCAGTTGACAGGCATCTAGGTTGTTTCCAGGTTCTGGCTATTACAAATAGTGATGCTATGAACATAGTTGAGCATGTATCTTTGTGGTATGATTGAGTATTCCTTGAGTACATGCCCAAAAGTGATATGGCTGGGCCTTGAGGTAGATCGATTCCCAATTTTCTGAGAAACCGCCATACTGGGAAGCTCTTTAGAGTTGTTGATCATGGTTACCCAAGAGACTCCTCAAATCTATAGGCCATTGCTATTGCCTTTGCTTTCCTCTGAGATGTAGAAAGTAAGTCCTTATTGCTCAACACTCCCTGTACTTCACAGTGCCCAGAGCCCCCAGAAGGCCCCATGCAAGTTTCCAAAGGAGGTAGACAACCAAGTGTCCTATTCAACTATAAAACCCATGAACGGTAACGGTAACCAGAACAGCACAATAACACTAAAGGTACAGTAGTGGTACACATACCTTGGCAATAACCCACAGCTCTCTAATTGGACATAAAACCAGCTCATAGAGCAAAGCCATTCCTAATATCCCCAAACCATGCCTACTGCTCAGAACTAGTAAAGTCATGGATCTTGGAGGAGAACCTACAACCACCACTTTACTGAAACAACATAATCCTTAACAACAATCTGTTTGTCCTTATGCCCACAGATAAGTATAGTCTTTACTCCTTATCAAGGAAACTTCTCTTTGCAACAGATAAAGACATACAGAAAACTACAACCAAAAAAATTGCCAAGTTGTAAAGCTCAGTCCCAATAGATACGTCTTAAAATACTCCCACATTTAAGACTTAGGGAACCCGGGGGATCAGGGAGCTTGCTGTGAGACTGTTGTCTCCAGTAATGACAGAAGCTACACACACACACACATACACACACACACACAGCATTTCCCCAATATGGCTGCCTAAGCATGAGCTAAACAAGTACAGCATCAATAGATATACCAATGTGGACAGGGGAAAGCCCCATAGGTCACTACCCTACACAAAGAACTATCATTAAGTAGGGTGTGGTGATATTTTATTTGTGCTTTGATAAATAAAGCTTGCCTGGAGGTCAGGGGGAAAAGGCCAGCCATTTTAAGTAAACAAAGAAGTCAGGCAGCACTTTAATCCCTTAGCAGGCAGGATCTCTGTGTGTTCAAGGCCACACTAGGGAACAGAGCCAAGCGTGGTGACACACCCCTTTAATCTCAGTACCAACCATAGAGGCCTGGAGGTCTGTACAGACAGACAGAAAGTGACAGAGCTGTGTAGGAAGAGGAAGTGAGGTAGCTGGGCTAAGATAACCAATGAGAGGGCAGAACAGCAAGGCAATAAAAGCCTGGGTAGACAGGAGTAATAAACATTTGGAAGCTGTAGAGTTGATGAGGTAAGGTTGGCTGGTGGCTTTCCCCTTTTCCCTGATCTAAGGCTTTTATCCCTGTATTTGGCTCTGTGGTTTTTTTTTTTTTTAATAATACCATTTTAGAAATTCGTCTACAGTAGGGAATTCTGAGAGTGGGAGAAATAGTCTTTTCTAGGGAAAGCACACCAATTGGTTATCCAATACCAAATGATCAGTCTTGAAAACATGCATACAAGTAGCAATATATATATATATATATATATATATATATATATATATATATATATATATATATATATTACACACAAGTGAGTGTGTGTGTGTGTGTGTGTGTGTGTGTGTGAATTTGAATAAGAGTAAGGTGGGTATAAGGGAAGAAAGAAATGATGTAATTGTATTATAATCATACATCAAAAACTGAAAAAAATTTAAAAAGATGTGTACCATAATATCCAGCATATAGTTCTACTTTTAAGGTTAATTTTATAGAGCCAACACTTTAAAATGTTAATGTCTTTTTTCTTTCAAAAAGGCACTATGATTATTTTAAACAAACATTTCAGGAAAATCCTAAGAGACAGGAAATATTGTCTGTCTCCCAGAGGCAAAATTTAGATAACAGTTTCTTTCCAGGGCCAAAACAATGTGTAGAAATTGTAAATCACTTTCATTAACATGAAGTTTTGTCTATTTCATTTGAGAAGCTCTATAATATCACCAACAAATTAAAATCATTAATAATACCTCGAAGGGCATTCCTTCTTTCTAGTCTTTACAATTTCTTCTATCTGCTCCTTCAGTGTTGGTTTTGGCTTCATATTTATATTTTATTCCCACAAGCTTGGATACTGTCCTGTCCATATTTTAAACCAGGTGTATAAACTCTTTAATTTAAATGGTCAATGTAATTAAAGGTAATTATACCTCTTCATTTCTCAGTTTCTCCTATCTCCTACTTCTCTGTGTCCCTTAGTCATTTTGTGAGAAATGGTACAATCACCCACCTGATGACCCAAGCTTGTGTACATGCTGTCAGCCACGACTCTTCTTCTGTTCATAGCCCACGTCTAATAGGCCATAAACCTGTCAACTCTGCCTCATATAATTTCACATTCTGCCTATTTTCTTTACTTCAGGAAGACAAGCATTCCCCAATTACTGTGATCTCCTCTAATTTTAATCCTATCTAATAAAATATTATTCTGCCACTGCCACCCTGAAAAGCTACAAAGATGTTCCTTTTGTTCAGCTGCTGAAAACTGTGAATATGCTCTTCTGCTGCTTCTCGGAGGAAGCTGAATGATCATACAATGCTCAGCGTCACTGATCATTACGGTACTTCATGGACATTAGCTCCCTGAAGTCCGTGTTCATCCTTTCACTTTTTGCCTCTGCACCCAGTTATACTAGATTTCAAGGTGAATGTCTTCAAACTTTTTACCGCCTTCATACTTTTATGCATAATTAATTTTTTTTCTGGATTCTTTCATTCTTTATTGCTTGCTTGGGTCAAATCTATTTAGCTCCAAGCCTTCATTTAGATATAATTTCTTTCCCCAGAAATGTACTTGACTCTTATCCTCATACAGGGAGGAAACTAGTATTTTTCATAATCCTCAGAATACATTATTTTATTTTTTCATTTTAATTTCTTATTTAATCATAGGCCTACCATGCTAGGAGACAAGATTTTTGAAGGAATGTTTATTGTCTCTTGTAGCTAGAGTTTTCCTGCCTGGCCCACAGTCAGGATAAATCTCTGCCACCCGCCAGTCCCACAACCGCTCAGACCCGACCAAGTAAACACAGAGACTTATATTGGTTTCAAACTGTATGGCCGTGGCAGGCTACTTGCTAACTGTTCTTACAGCTTAAATTAATCCATTTCTATTAATCTATACCTTGCCACGTGGCTTGTGGCTTACCGGTACTTTACATCTTCCTTGTCCTGATGGCGGCTGGCAGTGTCTCTCTCACCCAGCTTCCTGTTCTCTCAATTCTCCTCTCTCTTAGTCCCGCCTATACTTCCTGCCTGGCCACTGACCAATCAGTGATTTATTCATTGACCAATCAGCAACACATTTGACATACAGACCATCCCACAGCAGTCTCTCCTACTTACTTTTGAATCCTCAACTCAGAGCAACTACTACTTGTGCATAGAGAAAGTAGGCAAGAAATATTTGTTCAACTAAACAGTTAAAAAGGTTTTAGTATCTCTATTTTCACACCCATTATTTCTTCTAAATCTTAAAATGCCCTTAATTTTCTTGTTTTAAAATTTTATTCAATTTATGTTTATTTCTGTTTAAATTTTTTATTGAAAATAGATTCTTCTCTCATACAATACATCCCAACCACATTTTCCCCTCCTTCTACTCTTCCTAAACATCCCCACACCTACCTCCTCTCTTCCCCAGATTAATTCCTATCTTCAGAAAAGAACACATCTCCAAGAAACGGCAGCCAAACAGACAAAACAAGATACAATAAGACAAGGAAAAGCCCTCACATTGAGGCTGAACAAGGCAACCCAATGGGAGGGAAAGGGTCCCAAGAGCAGGCAAAAGAGTCAGAGATATACCTGCTCCCACTGCTAAGAGTCCCACAAAAACACCAAGTTAACAGCCATAACATATATGCAGAGGATCTGGTGCAGACCCATGCAGGCCCCTTGCTTGATGCTTCAGGCTCTATGAGTCCCTGTGAGCCCTGCATAGTTGATTCAGTGAGCCATGTGCTCCTGATATCCTCCATCCTCCATGACTCTGCTCCATCCTACCACATGGACACTTGCTCAACTATATTCATTGTGGCTTTAATCATAATAGTCAGAAACTGAAAACAGCCTAGATGTCCCTCAACTGAAGAATGGTTAAAGAAAACGTGCTACATTTACACGATGGAGTACTACTCAACAGTTAAAAAAAAAAAGACATCATGAAATTTTCAGGGAAATGGATACAACTAGAAAAAAAATCATCCTGAGTAAGGCCTTCAGTTTTCTTGATAGCCCCGTGAATTCCCATCTTTATTTTGATAATTCCCTAACATTTAACAAAGCTGGTATCTGTAGTGAACATCTAGAAATGCTGTTCCAGTTTAGTTCTGTTTTTCACAATTAAATGGTGACCAGAAAAACAGTTACTGAGGGTCAGCCAGCTGGCTATCATGGAGAAGCAGAGAGAAGTAGGTTGCTGTATGTTCTAGCTAGTTTTAATAAACACAATATAATCAATTTGCACTTGATTTCATTTGTAAAATAAAAGGCTTCTCAATTTTTGTGTGACTTAAAGTCATTTTTTCTGTCTTCTACAGCTAACAAAGGCACATCCTGTTAGTCTCCTTTTGGCTCATCAGAAGAAGAGTGAAATAGTGAAGGGGGAGAGCTTATATGCCATTTAAACGGGAGAATGAGAACATTAACAAAAGGATGACGTGGGCTGTGCTTTCTGAGTACATTTTTCCACAGTAATAAAATGATCAGGGCTGCACATCATCAGAGTTCGGTCTTTCTTTGGGAATTCTGTGTTTATTTTAACCAACACTTTTCAAAAAATATGTGGGTCCTCCCTGAAGATGTAAAAATCTCCCCATTTATTAAATCTTCTTGGCTGTGTTGAGTACTGTAGCATCCACATTCTCACATGTAAAATATTTCCTAATCATAGTAAACGTTTCACATCTGCTCTGAATAAATGGCTCAAATCCAAGAAATTGAAGCATTCTTAGAGGATCATTGTTGGTCCTCAGCCAGCCTTGACACTGGAGAGGACTACAGTGAAAGACCTTCTTTTCCATCCTCCTTTCTTTTCCCAAGTTTGTTTTATTTATTTATTATTATATTTTTTTTGTTACTTGATGACACCCCTCTATTCTGCATTCACAACCCTCTCTCTGCTAATATTTAGGAACTGGGCCAGAGTTGCTATTGTGTTTTTAGTTCTGTCTATTCTTTCCACACCCATTGGAAAGCCAAGAACAGCTCTGTGTGACTTCCAATTGCTCCTTGGCTACCCAAGACTCACTTTTACCACATGGAAATTCTTTGCACATTATAATCAAACTTAACTCCAACACTTAATAAACACTCAAGGAATGATTTACAAAGATCCAGAAAATATTAATTTATTGTTCTACTCATTGATTGGAATTATTTTCTGTAGCAGTTTCAACCACACCGTCTTTTTCTGTTATGTTTTGGCTAACCTATCAGAGCAAATGAGAAGAGACTCTCATCTGTCTCCAGAGTGAAGAGGAATGGAGTCGTCCCAGAGATTATTATTCACATTGGAAATGATTTTCATTGTTCTTTGATTGTGAGCCAACTCTCTGTACTTGATGGAAGCTAAAGTTCAAATAGCAATGGATCCCTTAGGGTGGAAGCCATTCTCTTTACTGTCACCTGGTTTCTAGGCAAACTTTTAAGTGACAAAGTGAGAACATTACTGATAAAGACTGGATGGAGTTATGTCTTGGCATGGAATGGAAGATTTTAAAATGGAATGAAATTGGTGGCAAATGACAGAGTATTTTGGGTGGCTGAAGTTATATAATTCAAAACATCAAGTCAAGGAAGAGGATGTACCAGCTTAGGACTTAAGAGATCTAAGGAAGTTTGGCTCTAGGCATGGCTGGAGCTGAAGATGAAACAAAGTCAGCAAGTCCCCCACTGTCACCTCTGTTTACTTCTCTGTTGGGTCCATTCTCTCAGAGCCTGTTCTTCTATAGTGGTAGACGGATTCTAGCACCTCTGTGTGTACTATCTCATGCTTTAATCAATTTCAGTAGAGTGTTTACTTCAGTAGAGTGTTTACTTCAGGAATTACCAAGAAAACTAATAAGACTCACTTTAGTGGGACTGACTTCAGTCACCTTTTCTTGAACTAGTAAACATGGTTTATGTGAAGATACTAATTGGCCAGACATAAGACAGACTGGTTCTCCAAGCTTCATGGTAAGATGATGATTGAGATTATTTTACACAATAATCTCAAAATTCTATTACCTTAAAAACACAGGGAAGCTGGTCCTGGTAATACAAGCCTATGATTATCAGGTACTTATAGGACTGAGGCAGAAAAAACACAAGTTCAAGGCAGCCTGGGAAGCTTGATGATACCTTGTCTCAAAATTAATAAAGCAAAGCAAACCAAACCCAGGTATATCTCAGTGGTAGAGAGCTTGTCTAGTGTACACCAAGTTCTAGCTTCAATCTCCAGTACTATAAAATGAGGGGGCTATATATTTTGCAGAGAAAAGACAATTAATACCCACTGAAGTCTCATCACTCTATTGATGTGTATTAAAAATTAAAAAAATCCTACAAGCCGTATAGGAAAAGAACATGGATAAGGGGATCCTGGGGAAAAGACTATAGTTGGTTTACATGACTGTTGTTACTGGGTAAAAACCCGATGCCTGCATAGTAAGACCATGGAATGTTAGAGACACTTGGTAGGAGGTGTTGGCAAGAAAGTAGAAATGATTAACTCTTCTCATAGGTGGTGTAAGTGGGGAGTTTAGCCATATGTGCAGTCAGAGGTAGAGTTTGCCATCACCTGTGACTACAAAGCAAAATAATGATGCTGTGGGATGGTCTGTATGGCAAATGTGTTGCTCTGATTGGTCAATAAATAAAACACTGATTGGCCAGTAGTCAGACAGGAGGAAGTATAGGCGGGACAAGGAGGAGAATAAAGCTGGGAAGTGGAAGGCTGAGTCAGAGAGACACTGCCAGCTGCCACGATGACAAACAGCATGTAAAGATGCCAGTAAGCCACGAGCCACGTGGCAAGGTATAGATTTATAGAAATGGATTAATTTAAGCTGTAAGAACAGTTAGCAAGAAGCCTGCCATGGCCATACAGTTTGTAAGTAATATAAGTCTCTGTGTTTACTTGGTCGGGTCTGAGCGGCTGTGGGACAGGCAGGTGAGAGAGATTTGTCCTGACTGTGGGCCAGGCAGGAAAACTCTAGCTACATAATGACTTGTTATTTATCATGAAATAAAAGCATCTTGATTTCCTCTTTATATTTTTAGTTTTGCAAAAGGCATACCTGGGGATTTCCAGCGGGATTCGGGGTGAGTCAAGTGACTGTTAATGTGTTTCCTGAGACTAGGTGGAAATAAGACACATGGCCTGCTTCTACTTAGGGCATCAGGAAATCGCATGTTGATAATGGGAGGCTATAGTAGAGAGGTCCCTTGGGAGAAAAGGAGGTTAGTCAGAGTGTATTTCACTTCCTTTTAATCCTCAAGATTTTGTATAAATGAATGATATGAATAAAATAGATTAGCAATTGCACAGCAATATGATCCAGAAGGGGCATATCCTACTTGAGTGAAAACATGTTTAGATTGGGTTTCAAGTTATATTGGTTGAGTTTACATTGGTGTCCCAGATCTTCAAACAGATGATGAACTTAGTGTGTCTATGAACCCAGGGACTTTTAGCTACAACCAGAAAGACAGCCTTTTCTTTACTTCCTTGTTCACTTCCCGACATCCAGTTCCTAGAGCTTTGGAAAATTTTCCATTTCTGTTCCCGAGTGCAAATTAATTCACTACTAGGCCACTGGGAGTTACTTCTTTCCTTGAAAAACTAATGGAATGGGACAGCAGTAAATTGAGTTTTCAACAAGATGACCTACCCTAAATGGTCTAAAAGAAGCATGATATGAATGGGCAGAAATGGAACCTTCAATCATTGTTGCAAGTGCTCATTGCTAGTAGGAGCCCTGTCTACAGACACAACTTTCCCACCAGAGACTTTTTGAAAAAATGAAGGTGCTCCTTCATACATCATGTCTTTGGATGGGGTGAGGAACTGATGAGTTTCACCAATATATTTTTTCTCTCCTTCAATTTCTTTTTTAGTTGGGTCCAGGTTCGTTCCCAACTTTTCCCCTTATTACTTTTTGCTTTTATTGTTTTGTTTTTGCCTCGGTTCTCTGAGTCAAGGACATGCTGCTTTTTTGCTGCCAAGGTGCAAACTCCCTTGCTGGACTGTTGTAGGCAGTTTATCTTTGATGACATTCAGCTTCATTTTGTATTATGTATGAGCATGTTGGTTAGTGGCTTCTATATATGTTTATGTCTGTGAGAACTTGAGAGAACAACTTCCAATGTTGTTCCTTATGGTGCCTTGTAGCTTGGCTTTTGAAACAATTTCTCACTAGCCTGGGATGGACCAATTGGGAGAGAACAACTGCCAAGGAACAAACCCCCAGAATCTGCTTGTCTTCTTTTCCCCAGTACTGGGTAGCAAGCCACTAATCAATCTTTCTCTCTGTCTCTATCTCTCTCTTTCTGTCTTTCTTTTTGACAAGCTTTTGAGAATTTTTTTACTATGTGATTTGATCATTACCCTCTCTCTCCCATCTCCTTTCAGATCTACCCCTCCTTCCCTAGTTACCCACCTTCGTATCATCTTTTTTTTAAAAAAATCTAATCAAGTATAATTTGTGCTGCCCATACATCATGGATGGGTCGCTTTAACAATTATGAATATAGTTGACTTACCAAGGGCTACACACTTAAAGGTTCTTTTACCAAACAGCTATCAATTGCTAAAAGCTCCTCAAGTAGGAGTGATAATTTATGCCTATATCCCCCTCCATGATGATTTTGTCTAACTTGATTTTGAACAGGTCTTGTGCATGCTGCTACAATCATTATGAGTTCATATGTGGAACTTCCCTGCTTTGCACAGAAAACACTTTCTTTACAGTCATCCACCACTCTAAGCTCTCACAGTCATTCAACCTCCTCTCTAGCCATGACACCTGAATTTTGGGAGGAGGGGATATGATAGAGAGATCCCATTTAGGACTGAGAATTCTTCAATCCCTCATCTCTCACTTTGACCAATACTGGGTCTCCATGTTAATTAATACACACTGGAGACATAAACTTCAGATTGGGGTTGAGAAATACATTGCTTTATTGAGTTTAAAAACAGTTTATTTGGAATCCATTTGATACTATGCCCATTTATCAGAATAATAGTAGATTCTTTGCTAGGATCTATGACATATATAGCCATATGTTCTTGGTTCAATAATAGTGCCCGGTTTGAGTTTCATCTTGTGGAGTGGGCCTTAAATCTAATAAAAAAGTTTGTTAATCCCATGATATTTTACCACTACTGCACCAGTGGGCATGTCTTGTTAGGCTAGTCCTTACTGTGTAGCTCATAGGGCTTACAGCTGGGTAAGATGGACAATTACTTTTCTTCACACTGTATAAAGCATGTTATAGCACTATGAAAGCTAGCCAGTAAGGATAAAGCTTCCAGATAAGCACTATCTTGATGTATCTCTGTCCTATGCATCCAATATGTGTGTCTTCAGCAATAGTATCTTACTGTCAGGTCTGTGGAGGCAACCAATATCGTTAGCAATATAGCCTGTAATGTTTGTGTGTCTATTAGACCTCCATGGCTGACAAAGTGAGACAACCCATTCCTAGCACTGTCATGTGTAGTAGCAGCATATATATGGATATATATGGATGTAGATATTGATAATTCTATAGTTGTAGATTTCCATATGACTTTTTCAAAGAAGCTTGAGTTCTATTTTTCCCTCCTCATACTCCCTTCTTTGCCCTGCCTTCCCTCTCAAATTAATCCTTCCTGTTCCACTATTCCCATTTAACCCTTTGTACCACCATGTTCTATCTCCCCTCCCTTGAAAGCTCCTTTTACCACTGCCATGCATTGCTGTGGATATCATTCTGTATAAGTAAAACACTGATTGGCCAGTGGCCAGGCAGGAAGTACAGGTGGGACAAGGAGAGAGGAGAATTCTGGGAAGTGAAAGGCTGAGTCAAGGAGACACTGCCAGCCACCACCATGACAAGCAGCATGTGAAGATGCTGGTAAGCCATTAGCCATGTGGCAAGGTATAGATTTATAGAAATGGGTTAATTTAAGATATAAGAACAGTTAGCAAGAAATCTGCCACGGCCATACAGTTTGTAAATAATATAAGCGTCTGTGTGTTTATTTAATAAGTGGGCTGTCCAACTGCCGGGGCCTGGTGGGACCTGGAGAGAAAACTCCAGCTACAAATGGCACCCAATATGTTGGCAAGAGTTTCCATCTAAAACCAGAGAAAAAAGATTCTAAAACGGAGCTAAAAACAGTTCCTAGTTGTCTCTTTCAAGTTAGCAGCAGCCTGTGTGTTTGACCTACTATCTACTATGGTAGGTTCCTGGCGTGCATGCTCGACCTGCAGTATGGCAGGAATGAGGCCTCTGCAAGTGACACATTAAGCTGTGTGGTGGATTTAGCCTTTGCTAGTACAAAACAAAAAGAGGTTTCTGGGCTACACGCTGCTTTGATAGAAGCATAGACCCACTATTTCTGAGAGTTGATGGCTCCCAGAGCTGGCAGAAAATGTACCACTGCCATATTGGGAAGCTGAAGTGGGTGGATCCAGCAGCCACAGCACCCTTTCAGTCTTAGAATGCAATAGGTTCACAATAAGACTGATTCAGATGAAATAGTTTACAATGTGTGTAAAAATGTATGTATGCTTGAAAGAGAGAGAAATAGGAATATATACAGTTATATAAACAAATAGTTTTTAAAAATAAAGTCTTTAAAGAAACAATAAAGGTAATAAGCCACATAAAGATGGCTATCATACAGAGAATCTGTATTATGTTGTCTTTGATATTCGTAATAAAAGAAAAACATTTGATTGTAAAAGCTGTTGAGTTATGCCAAAATGTATACTTTAAAGGTACCTTGACTTCAAAATTTGGATGTAAGGATATGTTGCTTTGGAAAGGAGGCTCTGCTTTTGTTTCCACAGAAAGCCGGAGGCTATGGATTTGTTCCCGATTAAGATACATCAGGTTTGACCATGTCTCCGACGACACCATGGCCCAGATGATCCAACATCCAGAACTGTTTGAAAGCAACTGGCTCAAACGATACACCCTCATGGACTACACCACAATCCTAAAATTTTCTTTGTGTCCCATAAGATACAGGGCCCCCTTCCAGCGGGAAGTAGTAAGAAAAGCTACACCCAAATTCCCAAATATACCAAGCTGGTTTTGGAGATGGAATTGGCTCATTCCCTCTCTAAACCCAGGCATATTGCTAAAAAAAAAAAAAAAAAAAAAAAAAAAAAAAAAAAAAAAAAAGGTTAAGAGATTCTTATGTCCCAAATCAGAAGAGTCCTCTGGTGTGGGACAGAGAAAAACCAATATTTTTATTTAAAACAGGTTGATTATAATATAATCTCTAAAGAAGAAAAGGGAATATGATATAGATATTATAGGATAAAAGAGTAAATTGCTAAACCTATTTTTAAAGAGCAACAACTTGTTTAAAATGTTTTACATTGGTATAGATTTTAGTTTATTGATACAAGTTTAAACTTAATTTTGTTATACTGTATATATATTTCTATTCTTGTTTGAGGTATTATGTTTATGTAACTCATTTAGATAAGAATGGATAATTAAATAGATTAATAATTAGTCATCTATGATAATCATACTTATGGCCATGTTAGTTAAGTCTTCTAGATATACATAGATATATTTCAGATAAGTAATCTTCAAATACTTGAAAGACCTACAGAATATGGCATTTAAAATATTTTTAAAAATTTAGACTTTCTGGACAGTGAGACATGTCTACTCCTGGCAGTACCGGATTTACTTTGGAGAGGAGGATGGGCATCAAAGACACCCCATATGGAGTTTATCTTCACCTTGGCAAAGATAGCCATTTGGGCAAGAAACTGTTCTTTCCTGGACTGCTTGATCGACTGGACATGCAAGACCCATGGAAGGATGACCACTGAACTTTGCTTGACAAGATGGTCCTTCAGGTTCCTGCTTCGCAGAGGAGACTGCCAGACATTCTATAGGACACTGAAAGGAATGACCAAGAGACTCTAGCCCTGTGGGCTGAAGACGGATGCCCCAACTTTACAAAGGAACATGAGGTGACTGTCCAGGCTGTCAGCTGTCTCTGTCTACCCTGCAAGACTCCTGAAAGTTGCTTGTATCCTTCTCCCGTTTCTCAGGTAATATTATATCCTTCTGAGGTCTTTGATGTAGTTGAAGCTAGATAGTTACAATTTTCCTTAGTTACGAAAAAAGATAAGTTAGATATAAAACCTTAAACTCACAAATATAAGATAGATAAGATATCTTCTTTAATATTGTAACTGTAATTCTTGCTCGATAATTGTTTTGTTATATGTAATTTTACTATGTTAAAGTTAAAACCTTTTTTGAAAAAAGAAGAAAAGGGGAAGTTCTGTGGATATCGTTCTGTATAAATAAAACACTGATTGGCCAGTGGCCAGGCAGGAAGTAGAGGCAGGACAAGGAGAGAGGAGAATTCTGGGAAGTGGAAGGCTGAGTCAAGGAGACACTGCCAGCCACCACCATGACAAGCAGCATGTGAAGATGCTGGTAAGCCATGAGCCACGTGACAAGGTATAGATTTATAGAAATGGGTTAATTTAAGATATAGGAATAGTTAGCAAGAAGTCTGCCACGGCCATACAGTTTGTAAATAATATAAGCGTCTGTGTGTTTATTTTATAAGTAGGCTGTTGGATTGCCGGGGCTTGGCGGGAGCTGGAGAAAAATTCTCCAGCTACAATGCATGATCTCTTACTAATTTTGTGATCTCTATGGATAATCCAAACAAAATACATATCTGAAGATTTGAACCTAACATCCACAAATGATAGAAAACACATGGCATTTGTCTTTCTGAATCTGGGTTACTTCACTTGGAATGATTTCTTTTTCTAGCTCTATTGATTCACTTGCAAATTTTAAAATATTGTTTTTTTATAGTTTAATATTCAGTTGTGTAAATATATTACATTTTCATTATCCATGTATCATTTGATGGACATCTAGGCAGTTCCTCTTTCCTGAATATTATGAATATAACAGCAAGAAGATGAACATGAGTAAGCAGGTATCTCTATCACAGGTTATAGAATCCTTTGGGTATATGTCTAACAGTGGTATAGCTGGATCATATGGAAGCTCTCTATCTAGATTTTTGAGAAACCTCCATACTGATTCCCATAGTGGTTATGCTCCTAATAATGAATAATTATTCCCCTTTCCCCTTATCCATTTCAGCAATATATGTTATCATTTAAAAAAACTTTAGCCATTCTGAAAGATGTAAGATGAATTCTCAGAGGAATATTAATTTTCATTTCCTCAATGGCTAAAGATGTTTAATATTTTTCAAGCATTTCTCATCCATTTGTATTTCATTTTTTGAGAAATCTCTATTTAATTCCATGCTCCATTTCTAATGGGGTTGTTTTCTTGATGATTTTTAAAAAAATTGTTAAGTAATGAGTATATTCTAGATACTGATCTTATGTCAAATGTATAGCTAGTCAATCTTTATCATGTTATTTGGGATGTCTCTTTATGTGAATTGTGCTGTCCTATGCTGTACAGAAGCATTTTGTTTCATTTGTCTATTGTTGGCCTTAATGCCTGTGATATCAGAGCACTATTCAGAAAGCTATTTCCTATGCCAAAGAGTTTAAATGTATTCTCTAATTTTTTATTTATCACATGGAACCACCAGGTCTTATGTTGAAGTGGGTAATCCATTTGGAGTTGAGCTTTGTTCAGAATGAGAGATTCAGATCCATTTTTATTCTTTTTCACATGCTTATCCAGTTTGACTGACATCTTTTATTGAAGATGCTGTCCTTTATCCAATGTGTTTTTGGCCTCCTTGTTAAAAATCAGGTAGTTGTAGGAGCTTATATGTGCGTCTTCCATTCTACTCCATTGGGCATGATGCTGACTTTTATGCTATTATGTTATTTTATTACTATAGCTCTACAATATAACTCAATTCTGAAATGGTAATACATCCAGCAGGGTTTTTTTGTTTTTGTTTTTTGTTTTTTCGAGATAGGGTTTCTCTGTGTAGCTTTGCACCTTTCCTGGAACTCGCTTTGTAGACCAGTGTTGTTTTGGCTATTCTAAATTTTTTGTATTTCCATTTAAAATTTAAGATTATTGTTTCAATTTTTGTGAAGAATTGAGTTGGAGTTTTGATGTGGATTGCACTAAATCTGTAGGCTCAGGCTCCAAACACACTGGAATTAGCTGCTTTTTCACATTCCCCTGTGCAGACTGCAGGCTTTTGGGCTTCTTCCCTCTCCCTGTGAGTTTTGGCTTTCTGTGGGCCCCCACCTAGGGCTGCTACCACACCATCATCGGAATTGTCATTGTCAGCAGATTTGGTGGGTCAATTGGGATTTCTTAAAAGGAGGAATTAGTTAAAAGAAAGTTTTTTCCCACATTAAAAAACAGGAAACATTTTTACAATGGAGAGAATTTGGTCTCTGTATTACAATACAATTTATGTTCTGAAAATGGAACAATTAAATGAGAGGATAATTAATATTGATGGGATAGATGTAATATCAATCATAAATATTATTTGATCATTTTTTTTTTATCATTAAAAAGTTGGTTAATATGAGTGTCAAGAAAAAAGTTTTAGAAAAACTTATTAAAACAGATCATAGAGATATTCAGACCCAGACAGAAGAAATTAAAGGAGAACCAGTCTCAACATTGCATTATAAGATTACAGAGAAACAGCCTAAGGCTTTCAAACAGCCAACCTTACTCTATCCAGTAACCTTACAGGAATTATCCAGTGATAGATAGCCTCAAGGCTGTATAAGAAATGACTGGACTCCTGTGCAAATGTTAGATCTGAGGAGATTCAAAAAAGTAATAATCACATATGGCATCCACTCATCTTTCATGAAGCAGATGTTAAACTTGTGGTCAACCTATAACAGAATTATTCCTCAAGACTGGAGAGATTTGGTTAGAGCAGCCGTAGAGGCTGGTCTCCAACTACAATGGAGGATGTATTAGAAAGATGAGACTAAGACCATTGAACAACAGAGTAGGGCTAGAGGTACTAAAATTTGCCAAGATCAACTTCTTGGAGAAGATGGTTATGCTGATATACAAAGACAATCTTTGTATGATGAGCACACCTTGGCTTTATGCAGAATGCTAGCCTTGAATGCTTGGGACATAATTGAAGAAGTAGGAAAGAAAATTGAGTCATTTACTAAAGTTATACAGGTCCCAAAAGAAACCTTCACTGACTTCTTTACAAAGAGTGAATTCATTAGTAAATAGAATTCAGAAGCTAGACAGATAATAATTGAATCTCTGGCTTTTGAAAATGCTAATGCACAATGCAAAAGGGTAAGTAGGCTGTTAAAGGCAAGATTAGCACCTTTGGAGAAATGGATCAGAGATACAATTAATATTGAAACTCATGACCATGGTGATGCTTGACTAGGAGAGGTGGTTTCCAGAGTTTTGAAGAAAAATAGTAATGTCAGATGTTTTGATTGTGGTAAACAAGGTCACCAAAAAAGGGACTGTAAACAGGGTGTTCCTGGAAATAATGTTTTCTCAAGGAATAATTCCAACAGAATGCTCCTCTCTTCTGGATTATGCAGAAGGTGTGGCAAAGGCAGACATTGGATTAAGGAATGTAGATGAACAAGGGACAGGCAAGGTAATCTCTTGCCTTTGCTGTCCAGAAATGCCCATGTCAAATTCTGTTCAGTCCTTTCCTGAAGGACTTTCTTGGAAGAAAGTTCAGTCCTTTCTTGGAAGAAACTCCTTTTCAGAGTAATTAAAGAACCTAATGCCTATTGTAAGAAACCATACTGCTCTGGAAGATAGAACAGCTTTAGAAAATAAAACACAAATTTAAGGAGAAATTATAAATCAAAATTGATAAGAGATTAGATTGGGAACCTCCCCAAAGTTAGAGTTGGGGAAGAATTTTGTTATTTTTTTCAGAAGAATAAAGGCTAAGTAATCCAAAGAACAGTGGACAAATGAAACATTTAAAGAAAAAGGATAAATCATCCAGAAAAAAATGTTCCATGGAAAAGATTTTCTGCAGTGAACCATGACCATACCTAATATCGACCTTTATAGTTTTTGAAAAAAATGATATGACCCCACAATGATGATTTCATGAGGACAATGATAATGCCAGTAATCTGTCAAACACCGCCCAAAGATCGGCTTTGGACTACAAACTGCTCAGGACAATATTGAGATGGCTAGCTGAGATGATACAGCCTCACAGACTACTCAATCAGGACTTGACTGTAATACTGAATTTTCTTTGTGTCCCCGTAAGACTACCAGTGCCCCTGATCAGCAGGAAGTAGCCTAGACAACTATGCCCACATTCCCAAAATATTGTTTATGGATGTTTGTCTTTGTTTAGGGGTTGGTTAAAAATTGTTAATGGTCATAGTCAATCTCTTTCTAAAAGAAGAAAGGGGGATAAGATATAGAAATATATTATGTAGAAATGATAGGATAAAAGGGTAGGTTAATGAATCTACTCTGAAAAGAAAAAAGGGAGAATATGGATATGATAAGATAAAAAGGTCGATTATTGAATCTACTTTTAAAAAGCTACTACTAGTTTTAAATATATTACATTGGATTGGATTTTTGTATATTGCATACAAATTTTATATATACGAATTTGAGATTATTTTGTTAGAGCATACTGTACATTTGTTTCTAATCCTATTCAAGGTATTGTACCTATACTGTTCATTTATCAATGTAATGCAAATGTCTAGTCCTTGAAAGTTGTTATTACCAACTAATTATGATATAAATAAATGCAGGTTAGTAGTTAGTCACCAATTACAATCAAATTTGTAGTCATATTGGGTATGTTTTCATGGCCAAACGGATATTTTAGATAGACAGGTCATCATCAAACACTTCAGAGATCTACAGAATATGGCATTTAAGATGTCTTAATAACATAGATTCTTTTTTTATGACTATGAGACATGTTTACTCCTGGCAACACAAGATGATGGGCATCAAAGAAACTCCATATGGAATTTACTTTCTTTGTGGCAAAAGTTAGCCATTGGGCAAGAAAGTGCCCTTGCCTTGACTGCTGACAGTAAGCTGTCCAAATGGACAAGCAGGACACAATGAAGGGACTGCCAAACTTTGCCAAAACAAGGGAGGAAGGCCCTTTAGAAAATCCTGTTTGACAGATGAGTCTGTCGGATATGTTAGGCCTGTAGTCCGAAGATGGATGCACCAACATTGCAGAGGAAACAGGTGACTGTCCAGGTAACCAACTGTTTCTGTCATTTCTCACATTTTTTGGAAGTTACTTATTTGCACTTCCTGCTTACTCAGTAAATATTATTTCCTTCTCTGGTCTCTGAGGGAGTTGAAGACTAGGTAGTTATAGCTACAGTTTTTCTTGTTAACAAATTCAGAAAAGAAACTCACTAAAGAGGTGTAAAGTGTGTAAGTTTGAAAAAAATCAAGAGTTTTTGGTTGGTAATACAAGTTAGGTTAGAAAGTGAATTAGGGCCGGGCGGTGTTGGCGCACGCCTTTAATCCCAGCACTCGGGAGGCAGAGGCAGGCGGATCTTTGTGAGTTCGAGGCCAGCCTGGTCTCCAAAGCGAGTTCCAGGAAAGGCGCAAAGCTACATAGAGAAACCCTGTCTCGAAAAAACCAAAAAAAAAAAAAAAAAGAAAGTGAATTAGGTATAACACTTTGAACTCACCAATAGGATGAATAATGGAGTATTTTCTCTAAATTTGTCAAATGTTTATGGACTTGGAATTGTTAATATACTTCTTGACTGCATATATTGTATATCATTATTGTACTTATTGTATATAGTTTTTCTTATATTAGTTATAGCCTTCTTTTATTGTTTTAAACAGAAAATGGGAAATGTGGTGATATATTGTGTACCCTAATAAAATTTGCCTGAAGAGCAGAGAACAGAACAAGTTACTAGATTAAACATAGAGGCCAGATAGTGGTGGCACACACCTTTAATCCTGGCACTTGGGAGGCAGAGATCTGTTTGGATCTCTGTGAGTTCAAAGCCATCCTGGACTACATGAGATTGACCAGTCCAGGAGAGAAACAGAGCAAGGTAGTGGTGGCACACACCTTTAATCCCAGTACTTGAGCTATCATGCCTTTGCTTGAGAAGCACACATGCCTTTAATCCCAGGAAGTGGTGACTGGGCAGAGAAAAGTATATGAGGTGTGAGAAGACAGGAACTAGAGGCTCTTTCAGACTGAGGAGTTGGTAAGTTAGTGGTGGTTGTGGCTTGCTCTGCTTCTCTGATCTTTCTGCTTTCACCCCAATATCTGGTACTGAGGATTTTTGTTTTGTTTTGTTTTTTTAAGATCTATTAGAAGTTGTGTTACAGCTTCCAGTACTATGAAAACTAGCAGACAAGGAGGAGGCTTCCAGTTCAGTTCCAGATTTATTTCTCTATATCATGCAATGACATGTAATGACAGTTTGTGGTATCTTCAGTGACAAGGTCCTATCATTTAGTTCTGGTACCAAGAAGAATGCCAAGAGTCTTCATTATTTAGGGACGCTTTAGAGGCCTCCTGACCAACAACTCATTGGGGGTATCCCACAGTGGACACTGGAATTTTAGTTTAATAATTCATGGTTCCAAGCAGGAACTTTTCTAGCCATATAGAGCAACTCCTTCCAAACTTAAACTTGTCACATGATTGGTGGTTTCCATATGGCTTCTTCATGCTCTCTTCATTTTGTTAACCTTCCCTGGCCCTTTCCTCTCTTTTCCTTCTATTCAACCCCACTTAAACTTCCTTCTCCAGTATTTCTCATTTCTCTTTTCATATTATCTAAGAACTCTTCACCCTCCCAATGGCAGGTTTCTAGATTTCTGAACTCCATGAAAACTCTAAGTTGAACACATATTATGAAAATACATATGTGAAGTAGAACATTTGGTACTAGTTTTTTTCTGTGTCTGGGTTATCTCAGTCAATATAATGTTTTCCAGTTCCTTTTATTTATTTACAAATTTTATTTTTCTTTAGAGCCAAATAAAATTCATTGTTGATGAACATTTATGCTGACAGTATTCCCTAGCTATTGTGAATATTGCAGAAATGAACATGGATAGGCAAATAACTCTGTAGTAACACAGAATGTTTTGAGTAATTCCTGGAGAGTAGGATATCTTGAACATACAGTACTTCTAGTTCTAGTGTTTTGTGGAAACTTCACACTGATTTCCATAGTAACCATGCTGTTTTCCCTTTTTATCAGCAGTGAATAAAGGTTCCATTTCCCCCATATCCATGATCACATTGATTGTCATTTGATTTCTTGATGATAGCCATTCAGATTGGGGGAGATGTAATGTAAAAGCAGTTTTAACTTTTATTTCCCTGATGGCTATTGGTGTTGCCTACTTTAAAAATAATGTTTATATTTCTTATTTTAGAGTTATCTGTTCATATGTGTAGCCCATGTTTTGCATTAAGTTGTTTGCTTTCCTGATGTTTGAGGATTTTTTCCTTGTGTATTCCAGATATTAATCTTCTGTGGGATGTATATCTGGAAAATATTTTTTCTATTATTTAACTGCCTCTTTACACATTGGATATTTGTTTGCTGGACAGAAACTTCTTAGTTTCATGAGAACACATTTGTCAATTATCTCTTTTAATTCCTGAGCTACCAGAATCCAATTAATAAAGTACTTACCTGTGCTTATATATTGCAGCATAGTTGCTACCTTCTCTTATAGCAGTTTCAGAATTTCATGTTTTATGTTGAGGTCTGATTTCTTCCTTAATATTCAGGGGTAAAAGGTATGAGTAAATGAAGTGAGAGTACTAGAAAATATCCCTATATGTTTCCCTAAAGATTGTTTTACTAGGGTTATATAAATGAATGTGTAAATTAATTGATAAGGAAAGGAACACTGGACCTATTACAATATTCTATACCTCTGGCTTAATTTTCATAGAGAAGATGAGAAACTTTCATTATAGAAACACTACACCTATGTCCCAGTTATCAGCAGTAAAGTTGCTCCTTCAGTGCCTCAGGATTGACAGCTGACATCCTTATATTTGTCCTCCTGGTGCTCTAAAGACTGTGCCATGGTGATGTTAGACATGGCCCAGTTAGAAGCAGTGAAAGAAAAAAAGCTTCAAATCCTCCTTTGAATATTCATTTCTTTGCTTCAGGTTGACCTGGCTGGAATTCTGACGTGCTCTTTTACAGGGGATACCGCAACTCTTCTTTCTAGTGAGCAAATGCTGTCATTCAATGAGAAGATACTTTACTCCCTGACATTCCACATGAATTGTATGAAATATCTGGGAAATGTTCAAGTCCATGAATTTTAAGCTATGAAGTTATACAAGCTGGGTCAAATCATAGTTATGTCATCATACTACCTTGTCACCAAGGGTAAACCCATTAGCACTTTTGTGTCTTAATTCCCTCTTAGCCAAACAGAGAAACTACTAGTGTTTTCTGGCAACGTGGTTAAAGGTGCTGCCCTACTATGTCCTTGGAAGCCCAGTGGTGTATTTGTATTGGCAGTGTTTAGAATGGTCTCAGGAAGAAGCCAAGGACAATTTTCTTAGACATTTCTCTTGAAGATGCCTTTTATTGTCCCCAAATTTCTTACATATGGTTTCTTAGTAGTCTCCTAGAGCCAAGTGAGATTGGTGAATGTCCATGGATATTAGTCATCAGTTCAAACTAGAGCTCACAAGTAGCTGATAAAGTTTTTTCTGTTAACATGTCTGTCACTCTGATGAAGGGGAGAAGTTCCAGCCAAATAACAAGTATGAGTCCTTCTCTACTACTTAAAATTAGATCCAGAACCATGAGATGTTGTTGCAATTGTCAATTTTTTTTTTATAACAGGCATGATATATTGGCATTCTAGTAGCAGATATATCATCTGCCACTAGAATACAGCAGGGGACACATGTTCCATGCATGTCCAGCCTATAGGCATTAGTAATTGCCAAAAGTAGAAGCTTTTAAGCCAGCAACACCAAAATGACCATCTCTCATTTTTACAAGAATCATAGCACTAATTTTAAATCTTTAAGTGTCCTTGCTTACTATTTTTTTTCCCATTAACGTATTTTCTAGGGTACTTTGACCCATGAATCATGCATCTCCTTTTGTCCTGGAAGGTGAGAAGAAGATGAGAATTTGTTTTAGTTAAAAGAAAATTTTTTATCAGGTACTAAAAATACTTTCTGTACAAAAAGTAGTATAAAGCACTGGCCAATACTCCAGATTTAGAAGGTCATCGAGTTTCTTTGCCCATGTTTGCAGCCTGATATAACCAATTGCCATCTATTTGATGTATTTATTAGTCTACATGGACTAAAGTTCTGCTGGTTAATCCTAGTATTAGCTGATAAAATTAAAAAATAGATGGATATTTAATCACCTGATTGATGTGCTTTCTACTCTTTTTTTAAGGGATTTTTTTTTTAAATTCTTTTAAGTCATCTTCCCATATTTACTGAAAAAATGGTAAAGCCAAAGGTCAGTCCAGATAGACAACAGTTGTAGATATTAGATGACTAACAAGACCAAGTCACAGCTTTGGGGCCCAAATTCCTTGGGAGGGATCACATTCATTTCCAATTTCTTTGCTTCATGAACAAGCAAATCTCTTATATATAGTTATCATTTGAAACTTTTATAGCAGGTCAGTTTTCATGCTTTGGTTTTACTTTTTTTTTCAATACTTTTATTTGATATAAAAATCTGCTCCCCAGCCTCATTGTTTGGATTATTTTCAAAGAACCACTGACCACTCCATATTTTCAGGCTTGGGTAAGAGGGGCAGAGGGTCTACTGTGTGAATATCATTTCTTTGAGGAGAGTGTTTTATTACTCAGATAGGGTTAAAAATTTGAGAAGCTGTGTATCTCTATACTATAGCAGACCTGGACTTGGAAGTACTTTAGACATAACTTTGAACCTGAGTCTCTGATTTTGGAAAATTATTTTACCCTATTAATTTAATTTCCCATCTGTGAAATGGGCATCAGGAGGCCTAGTCCAGTGTTTCCTAAAGGAATCCATTGGAATGATATAAACATTCAGTCAGGGCTGGCACACAATAGATGAGCTGCATCTCTTCAGGGAGGGCTCCTTTTAGAAATCTTAAATAAATTCTGTAATGTTTGCCTTGTGTGAACACAAAATGAAAACCAGAAAAGATTCCTTCTCACCCTGTGGGTGGAGTGTTGCTCCTCTATATTCTAATGCTTTTTCATAAGAGAAGGGCGTCTTGAATGTGGTGGGAAAGGCCAGCCCACATGGCTGAAAGTCATGGAACACAAGATACGCTTTATTACATGGCTTGTTGCTGTACCACAGATGTGCACACAGATGTGGTCATCACCAGAGATAACTAGTTTACAAGCCCTCCCTGGAAACTGCTCAGGGTTCTTAGTAGAAAAATGATTTTTCAGCCAACTCCTGCACTGAAGTTCAGCTCATGATTAAAACATTTCTAAGTGTTTCACACTGAAAAGAATTAGAAAGGAAAAATGACCAGCCAGGGTGCATGACTAGAGGTCACCTAGAAGGCTAAATTCTAGTAAAACAAAAATCTGTCAGGACCTTTTTTTTTCTGACTTTCCTTTCTTCCCTCCATTACTACTCTTTCTTACTCCATCCTATTTCTTTTATTTGTCTCTTTTCTCTTATTTCCCCCTCTTTCTTTATTCCCAATGGAAAACCAACACTTTATGTTAAGAACATACTGTAGAACATTCTATTTGTAACTAACTTATTATCATGACCAGTGACATGTGTTGGAGGTATTATGCAAATGCCTATTTTTTTCTCCAGAGAACTTCTGCTGTCCCAGTGAGGGATATTTGTCCCATAGGTCATATTTCACTCCGCTCCAGGGCAGATTACTGCCAAGGACTGTCTGATAGGAAAAATACAAAAGGTGAATCAATCATCTCATGGTAAGGAAATAGTTCAGGAGAGTAGACTACAGGTAAAAGTAATGAAAAACCTAGATTCAATCTCACTCTCTGCTATTTGTAATTTTATGGCTTTCCCAAATGGAGTAGTCCTCATTATTAAAGATATATACCCAACATATACATGTGCCTATGTATATGTGTCTGTATATAGCACTTGGCTCTAGGAGTGGGGCCTGAGGAAGGGATTCAGGTGAATGTGATTTTTTGTGATAGCGATCTCAGGAGAAATAGGAGTGAATGAAACATAGAGTAGGGGAAAGATTGAGGCTCAGATGCTGCATTTCTGGTGATGGAATTTTGCATAATCCCATGAAGGGATCTAGAGTGTGAGTTACCTTGAGATGGTTGCTTCTTTATATTCTTCATATCAGTCAGTTCTTGGCAGTAACTGGCCCTGGAGTAGAGTGAGACTATGACCTACTAAACAAATATCCCTCAATGGGCCAAAACATGTTCTCTGAAGAAGGAAGTAGTGTGAATTATTCTCTTCTGTTCCTTCAAATGGCAGAAGAATCTTCCCCTACTCTGATGGAATAGCAAGATTATACTTATTTTCCATAGCATACCAATGATATTGCTATTCCATCTTCATGCTTCCATTCAAATCAGATTAAATAAAATGCAAAATAACTCTCATAAAAATACCTCACAGAATCCCTCTCCCTGAGGACTAGCTTTCATGGTACGGGAAGCTATTATCCAACTTTCCAAAGGAGAGAGGAAACAGTCCTACCTAGTTGTGACACCTATGAATCACATCAACTACCAACATGGCACAATAATTGTAAGGGTACAGTAGCAGGATGCATACCTTGGTGTTAACCAACAGCTCAATAATTAGATTTAAGACCCACTCAACAAAAGGTAGACCATTTCTGGGACTGAAAACCTAGGTAACTCTTTAATGCTAGTGAAATAATAGTTATTGGAGGAGAATCTACAACCACTAATTTACTAAACAAGCATAATTCCTAATAACAATCTGTGAACACTTAAACACTTATCCTTATATCCACACATAAGTGTAGTCTTCACCTCTCATCAAGGAAACTTTCCTTTGAAACAGTTGGAGACCATTACAGAAATCCACAACTGATCAAAATGCTGAGTTGAGGAGCCCAGTCCCAGTGGATAATCTACAAAACAGCTCCACCTCTAAGGCTCAGAAAACATTGTAGGAGAAGGGGTAGAAAGATTTTATGAGCCAGGGGGTCAAGGAGTTTGCTCTGGGACTGTGTGTCCTAGTAATTTAAAGAGCTACACCCATAAAATCTTATCAACATGATTGCCCAAATGTAGTTGAAAAAGAAGGACACCAATGAACATGAAAAAGTGAATGGGGAAAAACCCACAAGGCCTCAACCCTACACAAACAGCTATAGGCAACCGAAGAAAGTGGAGAACAGAAAAGGAGGCCTTCCATAGGGAAGAACACACCAATTAGTTGTTTGGGTGCCAAATGGTCAGTCATAGCATGTATGGACTGAACAGATTATATTTGAGAATATATGTGTATATACATATTTATATACATATATGAATGCATTGATAATTAGTTTTTTAAATACCATGAATTTGAAGTAGAGTAGGGAGGGGTAAGTGGGAGGGCTTGGAAGATGGAAAAGAAAGAGAGAACTGTCACAATAAATTATAACCTCAAAAATAAATGAGTAAAAAAATTTTAAAAAATGCATCACATATACCTCATTAATTTTTTATCTGTTCAAGTCTAGAGAGACAGTATTTTTACCAGACTTACAGAAAATGAAAGTGATTGTGTGGGTGGCTAGCACTTAATATTGATAATGTGCTTCATTCTAGTTATTTCAGATATGCCTTTTGGTTTTGTAAATAGTCTATCTTTTTTTTTTCTGGGTGATAGATGATAGTTGACCCTTACAATTATTATTGAAATGTTAGGTTAAAAAATGGTCTGATTTGGCTTAATACATACACTTACTCACAGAGAAAAATATTTTTAATAACTAATCAAATATTCCTTTGATTCATAATTACTTTGTTATAATGACTATTGTCTTCTGGACGTTGGACACTTGCAATGTTAGCTTTTACATTGTTGTTATTCTTAAACAAGAAGCGCTCTTAACTATCTCTGCCTTGTTCTTACATAAGTGCAATGAGTTAACACTAAATGAATGTTCAAGAAATCAAAATGATGACAAAGCCAAGAGCACCAAATGACTAAGGCTTTGTTGCTTGTGGCTTGAGGGGGTGGGAGGTGCCGCCCTCTGAGGTGTCTGAGTGGGTCACCCAACATACTTGCCAAGGGCTGGGAGGGAGTGAAAAATAAGTTGGACTGCTTTCCTCTTGGGATAAAGCCCAGAGTTACGTGGTCTGTAGTGATGAGAACTGGGTGGGCATACAATTAAAAAGAAAAAAGATGAACTGAAGTAGAACAGACACAGAGATGATAATAAGCTAAATGTGATGACTCTGGTGGTCCCTGCAATATACATGCCTCACCTTTATATACATGTAGCATCTCCTTAACTAACTGACTTTCCTATGAGATGCATAAGATAGCCATACCACAGCAAGAAGTAAATTTTGAATAATACCTATGTTAATTTTGATGCAAAATATATCAATAGAAACAAAATTTTATTGAAATCTGTTTTGTAGATGAATTACTCTCAACACTTGATTATTTTTTTTTTTTTTTTGCTCCTTGTTCTCTAATCCGAATATTATGATAAGGTACTGGAGATGGGGAAGATACAAGTTTGTAAGTTAAACCATAGCTAATCCTTATTTTGGTACTTTCCTTCAACATTATATATTATTTGATTCTAAAAAACCACCATCATACCAATAAGAAAACTGACTCTTATGGATTGACGTTCATTCTACTGGCATTCAGCAGAACAGGGCTTGAATTCTTGACAATGCTTATGAGATACTGCATGCATAGGTATTCCCCTGGTCATTAGAAGAGCCAATAGCTTTCTAGACTTTCACTCTTTATTCCTCCAGTATTTTCTCCACCCTTCAGCCAACACACTCTATCTGTAGTCAAAGGCTAATCCTTGTCTTTCACCTGCTTAAAACCACTGGCCACTTTTATGACTGAACTGTGTTCCCCAAATTCCTATGTCAAAAGATCTTATGCTCAGTAACTTACTTTGCAATTAGGTCATTGCAGATATGTTTAATGAGAGGAGCTCATTAATACAGGCCCTAATCTAATATGACTGATCTTCTTATAAAAAGAAATACAGTGACACATTTAAGGAGAATGCCATGTGAATGTAAAGACGACACGCCTGGGAGAAAGGAATATATCTTTCTCCCCTACCTCCTAGAAGGAGTGATCTTTACCAACAATCTTGATTTCACACTTCTACCTCTAGAATTAGAAAACAATTTCTGTTGCTCACGCTACTCAGATCTGTGGGCTTTTACTACAACAAACTAACTAAGTAATATAGATTCTTTCCCATTATTATTAGATGCCCAACATCCTATATTCTGGAAAAGGAGTAGAATATAAAACAAGGAACAAATATAACCTAATCTAAAAACAATGAGATTTTTGGAATTGTGAATGAGCTTAGAAAAAAAAAAATCCATTGAGTAACTATTGTAATCTTGCATGTCGGGAATTGTTGCATTTGCACAATACAGGAAGGAATTTTACCAGGTGCCAGGAATTGCTGAGTATTTAGACTGGAATTAAATTGACATAGTACCTGTTCTCAGGGAGCTTACACTGAAGCAGGCAACTAATTACCCAAGCAGTTAATTATAGTAAGGGCTAAGAGTATGAGTTGATGTCTTAAAAAAAGGTAGAAAGGAGGGAGAACTGATCCTTTAGTTCAAGGAATCAAAAAACAGGGAGGTTCCCTTAAGGAAATCATATTAGGATTCCTTCTAAAGGATAAATAGAAGTTAGTAAAGGGGAGCAAGTGTTGAAAAGTGGCTTCAATATAAAATGTATAGAAGATATTTAGATCCTAAGGCCAGAAGGATTATGACACTTTGCAGAACCAGGAAGAGGGAAGTGCAGACAGGGCAGGAAACGGGAGGTAGAAAGTAGTGTTAATGGGGCAGAAGCCAAGAAGAGTCAAATGTTGCAGGCAATGATGTCATCAGAGTTACAAATTCATTCTGAATAATAGTGAAAAACTCATATGAGGAGATCACTTGGTAAAATATAGATGATGGACTTGAAACAACAGACTTAATAAAAATCTGCTGATGGGACACAACTGGTAAAGTCCAGTAAGATATGTAGTATGGAGGCAGGATATAGAGATATTATGTCAATGTTGGCTATAGCTTTCAAGTCAGACTAACTGGATGGAATGTGGTATTATTCATAGATATAGGAAGTGTTCAGCCATTATTTAATTCTATGAGAAGAAACTGGTATTTAGTTCTGCTTGTTGAAATGGAAGCAATTGTGAGACAACTGCTAACACATGAGCCATCAACCTCACTTGTCAAGAGTTCTGGACTATTGGAGATACAAGTTTGTACATGGTTTGATATGGTTAGAAAGTAACTTGAGCTGTGACAACAGATGAGCTCATCTAGCAAGGCCTCTGTACAATTGAGGATTCTAACATTCCAAGTTTGGCTGCAGGAAGATGAACCAGCACAATGATAAGGAGGGGCACCAGAAAAAAAGAGTAGGCCCAGAGGATGTGTTGTCATGAACGCCTGAGACAGAAGAGTTCAGGAAGGAGGCAAGTCATGGCTAATGGCCTTTAAACAACTAAAGAGGGGGAGGGTAATTTCTGGAGAAGACTCTGTGTGTTGGCTGTATTAGTGCTCAGTAGGAACTCCTTTGGGGGCCAGAATGAAAAATTGAAAATGAGATGGATAAGATACTGTGGACATCTTGCCCTATCCCTTTATGTCCATATACCAGAGGAGGCTTATTATGAACAACTATACCTAAAAGGGGTTTTATTGTTTTGTTTTTCTAATGTTTTTACTACCCTTAGTCTAAGTACAAGTCAAGTGATAGTAAAAGGAAGTATACCCAGAACTAGCTCCCAAACAATGACTGTCAGAGATTTTATAACTAAATACCCCAAACTCTTGACTCTCAGCTGACATTACAGAAAATAAGATATCACATCATCTCTTAGAGTGACTGACTGGCTTGGTAATAGAATTTTCATGAACTTTCTGCTCTTCCCTAGTATAAGTCCACTACTTCCTCATCATTTTGCAGAATAATCCAAGATACAATTACTCACCTTTGTGTCCTTTCCTCAGAGTCTGCTTCTGGAGAACAAGAAATGTATAAAAGATTAGGCAAGATGAGGTAATAGTTGCATATTTAAAGAGGATAGCTGAACAGGTGTATTAAGAAGAGAACAACATTTTAAGATTATGAAATATACTGGGCCTGTGTGAATGCTGATGAGGGGAATAGGGGAATAAAAAGAAAAGGTTTTTATAGGAATCTTTGTGCACAAATACATGCATTTTCCCCTAATACTGTTGGTTAAAAGGAGAGAAAGATAAACAATAAAAATGAAGTAAATATAGTAGAGTTTACATTAGAAAACTCAGAAAGCCACTTACTGGATGTAACAGAAATAACAAAAGTTTTGTCTCAAAAAGAATGAAGCAGACTCCATAGTTCTTGGACCTTAGCACGCATAGGAATTCCCAACATCTCTAGAATTCACTTAGTCACTGCATGACATATTTTCCCTCCAGATGTACAGGCTGAAGAGTCAGTTGTCAGTTTAATACACTTGTACTCTTTTCTCAGCAATTATTTTAAGGAATGCATTTGAATAAAATGCACTTTTGGCATCATTTTTCAGAACGGGTGATGATTTATGGTTTTCTTGCAGGGACAAGATGGCTCTGGGCATGAGTCATGGCTGTATGCTGGGAAGGTTCCGATGGGAACCTTCTTCTTGCAGGCTGATCCCTACCTTACATGGACTTGAGGCCGTGCATGGCTTTTATTAACATGAGGACTTTGCTTGTTATGGTTTGGGATTCATCTTTTCCTTCACAACACAAGCCCTGCTCATGGTTCACACGCACCTGATTCAGAATCTGTGCTTGGGACTCTGAGTGGTTTGGGAATAGCAATTTGGAAAGTCTCTGATTAGTTTTCAGTTATGATGTGATGATGCATTTCCTGGGAACTGGGCTAGTCCTCTGCAGTGGAGTAGATTAAAATGGCAGACAAAATTCTGATTCTGTGGGACATGTTTAGTGCAAATAAAATTTGTCCCAAGGCCAAGAAAGCTACAGACTGTAGCACTGATCTATGCTTCTCTTGGTTGCAAAATAAGTAGATAAATAAGATAAAAATAAAAATAAATGCTGTTTTATACACTGTCTTCAGATGTAAATTTTCCTTGAGAAAAATCTCTGGTCCAGAGCAGATGATTTTGGAGAAAAAACAAAGAACACTGAAGTCTTTCATGGGCCAAGGTGATTGAACTATTAGACTGATATGTGAAATTTTCCAGGTTAAAAATATTGCTGTCACTATTCTTGGCTCTGGTTTTCAAAATGTATTCTACAGCATTGCTTGTAAGATGTTAATGTGCATACAAATCACCTGGGGGGCTTTGTTAAACTGCAGATTCAGCTTTTGTAATTTGAATTTTTTTTCTTATTGTTGTGCTCCCAGGAGGTTGAAGATTCTGATCAGTCTTGATCACAGAATACTTTAGATCAGGGGATACAGAGGCAACTCTTGGAAGTTGCTACCTACAACAGTGATTCTCTGGTCCTTTAAGTTTGAGGAAAATATAAATGAAAACATCTGCATCTTACCTTCCCATTCAAAATTCTACTTGGGAATAATTTGTCAATCCTGGGAGGATCTGTAGTGATAAAGACTGGTTGCAAATTAGTTGGTTATACAATATCCCATCTCTTAACAGCCTGGGAAGCTTGATTTTTGTGAAAGAACAGGACAATGTGGGGTGTCTACTCAAACAGCAATACATATATTTAAGCAGATACAAGAGGGATCTTAGAAAATGTTTAACCCTCTTTATAGTAATTTTTAAAGCCCATCTCTGGTGGATGTCATACTTTTTCCAAATGAGCTAGGTTCTAATTGGAATGATCAACAGTCCTCTTAGAACAATAACTGGAGCTTTTGTATTCCAAACATATGATGAACATCAGTTGGCTCCAAAATTTGCTAGTAGTTTAGCTACCACTAGGCTTTTGTTAAAGTCAGTTAGTGAAAGGACTCTGTATGGAAGGAGTGCAAGGGAATATGATCCAAACACATTATGTGGAATTCTCCAAGAAGTAACAAAATTGCTTTGTATAAAGATGCTGTGTAGGAATTTTGGGGAGTCTGCACTCCCCAAACATCCTAAATTATTTGCCACATTTACTATGTTAATGTGTTGATATAACAATTCTTTCTCTTTCTTTCTTTCTTTCTTTCTTTCTTTCTTTCTTTCTTTCTTTCTTTCTTTCTTTCTTTCTTTATTTATTTATTTATTTATTTATTTTTTGGTTTTTCGAGACAGGGTTTCTCTGTGTAGCTTTGCGCCTTTCCTGGGACTCACTTGGTAGCCCAGGCTGGCCTCAAACTCAGAGATCCGCCTGGCTCTGCCTCCCGAGTGCTAGGATTAAAGGCGCGCGCCACCACCGCCCGGATATAACAATTCTTTAATGAGTTCTCATGAAGGTTCCATTTCAGAAGTGATCATTCCTTGAGTTGTAGGCAAGCATCTTTATTTTAATAAGCATTCTCAGGGCTTACCAAGGCAAGTGTTCTGTGTTCCGTATTTGAGACTGAATTTTGTTTTAGCGTAATGGAACAATTAACAACTTGGCTTTCTAAATGTGTGTCTCCTGAGTCCTATTTTAGTATTCCATTCTGGTCTTGAATGAAGGATATATATGGTTTCATGAGAAAGTCAGCATTTTCCCTTCCACTGTTATTGAAAATATTGTCATTAGTAAAAAAAAAAAAAAAAAAAAAAAAAAAAAGCACTCTACAGGGGCTTATTGGCAGAGTTCAACCTTGCTCCTATAATTGAAGGAAAAGGCTTATCAGAATAGAACATTTCTTAACATGTTTTACTATAAGGGTAAATACACATTTGATATTTAATAAGATATGCATTGCCATTACTATAAACATGTAAACTTATGTAAAAAATTTCCAGAAATTGTTAACTTGATCTTCTAAAGCATTTGTGGCTTACGTACATGTTGGCTTATTACCATTCTCCTGGGGGTGTTTATACTATGGTTTAAGAAACATAACATTATATCTTGATTAAGATCTTTCAAAAAAAGAAATGAACTCCCTTTATGCCTTTTTCTAAGAAACAAAAAATATTTCTTACAGACATTTTTATATTGATATATCTTATAATGAACATTATGCTATTTTTATTATTAAAATTTTAACATGATTATTAAGATTAGAGCAAAATTAAACACTGAAATGTAGTTATTTCTGTTAGTCTGGTTGTTTAGTACACATGCTAAAATTTCCACATTTACATATACATATATAATTTTTGTTTTTAAGTTAATCTCATTATGAATGTAATTTAAAACAAAGAAACTTATATTATTAAAATTAATAGAGTAAAAATTACTGTTTCATCATTGATCTAAATTCTTTTGAATATTGATACCCTTTTAGAATTTTTTTTTGAATAAGAAATACTCTTCAACGTTGTTATGTTATAGTTTATTAACTCTCTTTGACAGTTACCTTCTCAAGACTGGCACAATTCTACCCACTTAGTGGAATCTGAGAAGTCTTATAGAAGTATTCTGGTATTTATACATAGTGGTTGGTTGTCTTTCCACACATCCTCTGTGGCTCTGTGACTCCCCAGGATACTGTAAGACCGAAACCACTGTTACCTTAAAGATTGAAAACTGAGGCTTAAGACAGCTAATAATTTGTCCAGTTTCAATCATGGAGGAAGCAAAACTGGCTTTGAATTTGGTCTTCAGATGATCAATTCCACAATGGCTTCTCTTGGAATCTGGCCCTCATCTTTTGATCACTGGAAACCTCTCATAAGAGAGGTATGAATAGCCTTATTTGTCACAGATTTGGCTCTGACATCTGTTCAAAGGGAAAAGTACTTGTTCAAATAATGTTAAATAAAAGGTGGGCATAAGAGAGCAAAGGAAGACATGTTTGTTTTAAGAAAACAACATGTCAGAGTTTGTCAAAGTGTTGATTGAATGCTTCTCTTTTATTCTAAGATATTTGGGTAGATCTCAAAATGAGATATAGGGATGACTTTAGTGCAAAGGAATCTTTTTTAAAATTCCAACTTGTTGGATAAATACAGAATCTTATTTTAATAGGAATGAAGTCCACATGAGTACTGCATACAGATAAGTTTCTCATCAACAAAACACATTTTCCCCATGCCTAAGTCATCACGTAGGCATGTCCTCAACTGAAAACTAAGTGACATTCACAGAATATTATGGCAACCCAGTTAACAATGGAAAACAAAACGGTGGAACCACCACCAACAGCAAACAGTCCATTAACCTGCTTGTTGTATCACAATATATAAGATATCTACTTTGATTTTTAATCTCTTAATTGTCCCCTTCCTTTATATAATAAACGCCAAGTTGTGGGCCATTTAGAATGACATTCCAGCGGGAGCTATTAAAGTTAAACTGATGATATAATCTACAGTCTATCTGCCTCTGTCTTTCTCTGTGTCTCTCTGCCTCTGCCCGTCTGTCTGTCTGTTTGCCTGTCTGTCTCTTTTTTTCTGTCTGTCTGTCTGTCTGTCTGTCTGTCTGTCTGTCTCTCTCTCTCTCTCTCTCTCTCTCTCTCTCTCTCTCTCTCACACACACACACACACACACACACACACACACACACAGAGATACACAAACATACTCAGAATCAAGAACAAAAATTGCTATAAGCATGGCCATAGAGTAGGTACTTGTTAAATAATTCTTGAAGAAAAAGAAGAGTGGCCCTTCATTTAGATCACCTTCCCTGTAGTCACTAGTGACATACACTGACTACTGACTGACCATTGTAAAGTAGAAGGCCCCTCTTCTTCTTTCAAATGGTAAAATCATGGAAAAGCCACTGTGTGTCCATAAGACATGGACTGTTATCTGCTGAAGACTTTGCAAATATTCTTTGTTGTACAGTTTATGTATCATAGTGGAGGATATCAGGAAGATACACATAAAGACTCTCTGGAATGAATGTTCGAGAAAGAGCTAACATCCACATCTCTTATTTTCCTAAAGACTTGTATGCAGGGAAAGGTAACAAAATTGCGTGGTAGAAATTCAAGAGTAAACAGAGATCATGAGAACAAAATGAAGATTCTCTTTCTTTCTCTTCCCTTCAATGACTTTCCTTATAGTATATATTAATATGTATGATAAGTGATTTTTTTTCTTGGGAAATAATTGACCTTGAATACTTTAACGTTATTTTGATTTATTACTATTTTCCATAAAGTTATATTATGAAAGATAAGTAATTCCTAAAATATTCATGAAACACTTATTTGTTCCAGTTATATGTATTTATTATCTAATTAGAAATAAACATCTAAATGAGAAACTGTATGAAATGCAACATCCAAGTCATTTAGAAAAAAGATTATAACATGGAGCTTATTTTCCTTCACAGGCAATTTCTCTGTTCCTAGAAAAACTGAAAACTTTGACCTAAATAAAATGTTAAAAACAAACCCTGCTCATATCCATCTGGTTGCCAATAAGAGGGCTCACAGCCTGAACACAGGAACTGAACACAGGAAATTCAATATTTGTTTTGCATTGTAAGGATATTAGAGCCATAAAGAGCTTTAAAATTTTTGATTATTAGAGATTCAAACAATGTTTATATACAAGATACCAGTGCATATAACACTGCAAACTGGCCCACTGCCCACCTGTATACATACAGCCCTCATTGTGTGCAGCAGACAGTGGTCATTGGGCTTTGACTTTTATAAATTGAATTAACAAACATTTAATATGAACCAGCTTTAACAAATAGCTTGGCCAGATTTAAGAGGAAGCTTTTATTGTTGGTAGTGCTTTGCTTTTTTTTAATTCATTCTTGCTGATAGCTGTTGACAGAACCAGAAAAACATTAACTCTTCATCTTGTCTACAATTCAACCTACAAAAATGTTTATATATACTTTGTTTATTAGTTGATTTTTTACATAACTTTGGATTATCCTCACCCATCATTCATTTATTCATTCATTTTGCCTTCAATCACTGGGCTCAGATACAGGAGTCCTCAGCTTCGCAGATGGAGGTCCTAAAGAGGGCATAAAACTGAATCCACTCAATATCATCTCCTTGCCAGTAGAACATTCTGAAAGACTTGAGAAGCAATGGCTGGGACCATAAGTCTGTGTGTGTCCTTCACATACCTGATGTAAGGCAGCCCTTCCCAGAGAGCTGTGAGAAACAGTTCTTGCCCCTTATTCACTTTCCAGTTGTACAGATGCCTACAATAGTTCCAGAATTTGAGTGACCCCACTGACATTTACAAACTCAAGTCCTAATCTCTGAGGCCCTAGAAGGTAAGTACTTGCCTTACATGCACTCCAAGGAATTCTGTGAGAAAGTTGCATTTGAAGATGTTGATATATTTACTATCAAATTCTTCATCACAAAATTAATAACCTCGTTTTTAATACAGCAGTTCTCTGGAAAACACCATTGATGATGGGTTCTTTTCATTATTATTTTTATATTTATTTACAGGTCACTCTTGTTAGTAATGGTTTGTGTGCGTCTTAATCTCCTAGCAGATTAGGGTTGCCAGATAAAATAGAGGATACATTTGTATTTTGGTACGTTATAACTTTTTGTATAAATGAATTCCCCCACAGGCACATGACATACTTGTGTTGAAACTTTACTCTTTGATTTTAAAATTCAGATTTATTTGGGTGTCTTGTGTTTTTATTTGCTAAATCTGGCAACTTTAAGGGCCTAGATATCACAATTTATGCTGTTCTCCTTCCAGCTGTAGCCTGGCCTGCATTAGGCTCTTGAATACCATAAAATCTTAACTCCTAAAACATCAGAAGAGAATAAAGTTTTTCACGTCAGGCTCAAAGCTGTTCAAATATATTTTATATAGTATTCTGGGACCCTATTTTATAGAGTACAGGTTATGCTTTGTAATACTGATGTTGGCCATTGACTACCTTATCAGTCATTTCATTGATCTTGAGTCACATAAATGCCATGGTTATTGTACATAAGGACCAAGCTGTATGTCTGGAGACCTGTGATGTAGTTTTTGCCTCTAATTCTATCTCTGATTCTCAGCGTTATCATCTGTGACTAGGAGTCCTTCTGTGACCGGCATTCACGGCATTCAAGGCAGATCATAGGAACTCCCCTGGTACTGGCCATGTGTGCAGTAGTGCTATAGCACTGTTAATGTCAGTATTTGTGTTTAGGATGTGTCCAGTAAGTTTATAATATAACAATTATTTTTTCTATAAATAAGTGAAAATACTGGGATAGAGTAATTTGACTCCTTACTTAATAGCTATTGGATTATCTCCTACTACCTGATCTTCATTGAGCCAAAATTCTATCAGTCTAACAGTCAGCTGGACTACCCCTATGCCAGTAGAAGTCATCTTGAATACTCTAAGGACTTCTTGAGACACTACATAAAAATTCCAGATGATTGCCTTGGATCCAGGAGGCACAACCCCAGCCTGGGATGTTTGAAGCGATTTATACCTGATTTTTTTTTTTTTTTTTTTTTTTTTTTTTTTTTTGCCATCACAAGCCTAGATGCCCCATGTCTACCTTTGCTGGAGAGGAGATATTTTTCTTCATGGTTAAGGAACTACTCTGTCTAGCGCTAAGGGCCAGGGATGTGATTGATCCAAAACACATTTAATGACTGTGATTGGTGCTAAGAGAAAAGGATGTGAGTGATTATCCTAACCAAGTGGTTGTGATTAGACAAACCTAATGACTGATTGGTTCAGATCAATGGCAGAGTATTTCAAAGCCTCCTACTCCTATACACACAGGCTTATATTTACTGAAGGAGTCAGGTAGGAAATTCTCTCCTGCCTTACCTATACTAGTGCACTACTTGGTTGAAGGAAAACTTCTCTCAAGGGTGACCATCAAGTGCTTACTTTCAGCACTTGGGACTTAGCAGGCAAAAGAAAGATCACAAGGACAAAGAAATTGAAAATTAAATAAGCGAAAGCTTTGTGCTGACATAATGAAGATGCTGAAGACATTACATGGGTCAAATATTGCCCAGTACTGTCTAGGTCCAATGCTACTTGGCTTCTGATCCTGAATTCCCAATCAATCACTCATTAACAGTTGGCAAGTTGTGAGTTGCCCAGCTTCTAGAAATCCTATCTGCCTGGCATGCCACCTGTATCCAACACCTGTGACTGAATGATCCTGATATATCACTGGCCAGTTTGTGAAGCAGCAGTACATCTCTGGACAGGAAAAAGAGAAATAAAGACAATTAGAAAGCAGAGGGGTTATTAAAAGTATAAGAAGCCAAAGAAGAGATGCCAACGGCCAAAGGCCTCATTACATAAGACCTACACGAAGAAAGCAACTCTAGTAGAGCCAAAGATCCTCATACCCTAGGCCTACACGAAGACTAACACTTGGAGGCTGTTTCTTGCTGCTGTCTCCACATGCCTGCTGCTGCTGCTAGCAGCTGCCAAAACTGAAGAAACAAGAACTACCAGAGTTTACCATTTGATGGATTTCTTGCCTACTTACGATTTCTCTCTAGATAGAGCAAAAAAGCCTTCAGCAAACTGGTTGATAGCACATTAGTGGCCCCAAATCTTTCCCTTCCCTACATCTATACCCTTTGACATATAAGGCGATGGAGCTGAATGCTTCCTCCTTGATTCGGACTATAGTCATTTGGACTAGTATTAGCCAATAAGATGTTGAAAATCAACTCTGCTTGTGTATTTCCATTTCTAATGACACAACTCTGCCTCTGCTATGAGAGCATGCCCTGGCTAGCATGGAATGGAAGAATGAGGTGGAGAAGAACAGTCAACCTCTGTGCATTCCTGTCTCTCACGTAGGAGAAGGAATAATCAGATTGACAGGTTTTTATTTCCCCCAAGAATCCTTACTCGTTATTTATGTATAGATATTGGCAAGAGTTCAAGAAAACATATTTATGCACGTATGTGTCAGTCTTAACAAAAATCTGATCTGGCTCTATAATTCTAAGCATACCAAAGACCTATAGGTAAATTTTATTTTTATGTTGCCTTGTCTCTTTAAAGTTCAAAGAAACTAAAGAGAAGCACTGATACAAAAAGCAGAAAAAAATGAAGGGTATGTACTAAAGTGTACTTGGTCCATATGGCAAGAGTTTTGTGTCAACTGATCTTGAGTATTGTGAGAGTGTTGGTGTTTTTTGCCATGTGGGCATGGTCTTGACTGAGGCTGGACATGAGTACTACACTCCTAAACTCCCTCACTGTGATTTGCTCTATGTGGGCATCAATGAACAGAACAAGTGTGTCTCGGTGCCATGCTTGACAGAGTTCAGAATCATCATTTCAGGTCCCATGCTACCAACTGAACTTCAATAGACAGTGATTTAGAATTAAATTATCTGATTTTTTAAATTCTAGATTAACTAAAAAAATAGAGTCTTCCAGATCACATGTAGCTGGTGTCTAAGGGCTCCTTTTTTTCTGAATAGTTAAGTACTATGAGAAAGAGGAGGAAAGGGAGGGTTATAGGTGTTTTATGCCAGGCCTAAAGATTTCCTGTTTCTTCATATATTTCTAAACAAGCAAACACACTCAACTGTTATTGAAGACTGTAACTGTCCTCAAATATAACCTGCAAAGTATGTCAGGTCAGAATTTTTTCCAACGTTTATGAAAGTTCAGAAACTTGTACCAATAAAAGGAATATAATAATTTCACACTACTAAGCATTCCTAGTCTCAATGTCACCAGAACTCTGTAAGGAAAGCAGATAAAAACTGATGTGAATTTTCTTTAGGTTTTAACTTTGGAAGGAATTCCTAGATATAATAGGTATGTGGGAAAAAAACTATGTTGACAGTACAACAATCCATGAACTTCCTAACATGACCAGTCATGTACTGTACTTTGGTGCAAACAATGAAGTTATTGTTCACATGGGAAAACAAGTCACTTGTTGAAGGCAAAAAGGTGAAAATGTTCTGTAACTTGATTTTATTTTGGTAGGATGAATGCTATTTTCTCATCATCTTAAAAGGTGTACTTAATAGATACATGTCTAAAGAGTTGGGTACTTTCAAAAGTGAGGATTCCTTTAAATTTTCTCACATTTTTTTAAAACTTACTTATTTAAATTTTATAGTTCTACTTTCTCATTAAGTGAGGGAGGAAGGATGGCCAATTTCACCACTGGATTTTTCTAAGTTGCAAGAATTGGAGGGCTCTGGCTGGACATCCTTCCAAGATGACAAACCAGTGTTGGAATGAATGAAGCCAGTGGGAAATTCACTTTATGGTTCAAAGACAGAGCTTTAACAGCCTGGTTCTTTGAATTTCCTCCTTTATTACCATTTGTTTTTATCAGCTCTTGCCCAGTGAGCTGCAGAGTGGGGATGAAAGAAGAGAGAGATCAGTACTGTGGGAGAGAAGAGACAGTTAGGTGGCTCTGTGCCATGCCATTTCCCATGTTTCTGAAATCCACACATTTATTTAATTCTATAATTAGTGTTTAGATATTTGTAAACTGGAGTTTAGGGTATTCTTTGATCTTCCAATAGATATTAGTAATGTAATGTTTAGAATTCTAGTTTTATTTATTTTATATACTGTCATACTATACTACCCAGGTTGGTATTGATATGTTCCCCTGCCTCAGTCTCCCCAGTGGTAGAGTTACAGGCCTGTACCACCATATGGAGTTTAGAGATTTCTTAAAACCATGTCTTGGCCTGAGGAGACACTTCAATTCATAAAGTATCTTCATCACAAACTTGAGGACTTAGTTTTGATCCCCAGTGTGCACATAAAAAGTGGGTGTGGTGGAGAGCAGCTTTAATCCTAGCACTGTGGAGAGTCCTTGGGGCTGTCCGGCCAGCTAGTCTAGATGAACACACACACACACACACACACACACACACACACACACACACACACACACACTTTCTTTCTTGATTAAAATACACTGTAAGTTAGGTTGATAGTTTTCTGAAGTTTCTAAACTAAAGGCCTATTTTTTTTCTTTTTGCAAGACCTTTAAAGTAGAAAATAAATTAATGATAATTTGTCATTTCTCTAAGAATAATGGGAAGTAATGACTTGCATAGACTCCAGAAACGAAACTCTTTGGACCTGCACATATTTATGCAAACACTATAAAGAAGCTTGTCTCGAACCTCCTATTCTTGGTGTCCATCCTTCAATCACAGCACGATATAGTAAAACAGTTAAAATGAAAGATTTAGGAAAGTTCTCAACTAGTAGGGATCAAATTCCCAGCCCCTTCTATTCTGTCTCAGAAGCTTTTGTGGGCGCCATGGTCAGACTGGATACTTCTTCCTACATTTGTTTATGGGCTCCTCCCAAGTATTTGGATCTCTCTGGTTTCCACTGAATGTCTGCGGCTGAGAACAACCATGTGAGCAAAAATAGTCCTGGGGCAAAACAAACTCAGACAGGCTGTAGTGAGCAGGGAGCTGCAGCCTGGAATATCTGCATCGTCATCAGTCAGTGTTAAAAGGAGGTCAGGGGATGTTTCTGGATTTGAGGCATAAGCAGGATATGGAATTTTGGAAGGCTTCTTTCTATTGATATCCATGTGATTTGGAGGTTTTTGCTCATAGCTCTTACTGCTAACTCTTGAGTGCCAGAGTAAATAATCATGGTCAGGGAAAAAAAGCCCTCTGGAGCTCATTTAAAGAAAACTGAAAGGAGAGATTTTTCCTGCCAAACTGGGCTTCGTCTTTGAACCCACAATTGAGAGAGATGGAGACAGAGTCAGATGTGCTGCAGTCTGGTCGACGATTTACAAAGGAGGAGTTGCCATTTTGAATTTCACTTTTGGGTCTCAATTACTTATCCAATTATTGCCATATCATTTGGTGTTTGCTATGTGTTCTTCATGGAATGATATTACTTCATTTCCCCCATGTAAGATATAGGTACTGATATTCCTGACATTGTTTATAGATGGAAAAACTGACACATAGTAGGGATGGTAGTTAATTATCTTGACTGCATTTGGAATCACACAAAGAACACGTGTTTGGTTGTTTCTGTGAGAATGTTACCAGACAGGTTGCTTGAGGAGGAAGATTTATCCTGAATGTAGGGTGTACATTCCACAGACTGAGGTCTCAGGCTAAATAAAAAGGACAAAGTGAACTGAGCATTAGCATTTGCCTCTCTTGAGTGTGGACTGACTAGATGTGACTAGTTGCTTCATACTCTTGCTGCCATGCTTTCTCTGTTAAGATAGATTTTGTCTTTGTGTTGGCTAGTTTTGTCAATGACACAAGTCAGAATCATTTGGGATGAGAGAACCTCAGTTGAGAAAATATTTCCACCAGACTGGCCTTTGGGCTAACCTGTGGTGCATTTTCTTGAGCAATGTTTGATGTGGAAAGACCCAGCTCACTGCGAGGGGGTGCCATCCCTGGACTAGTATCCTGGGTTCTATAAGAAAGCAGATTGAACAAGTGATGAGGGACATGCCAGTAAGTGACATTCCTCCATGGTATCTACATCAGCTCTGCCTCCAGGTTGCTGCCCTGTTTGAGTTCCTACCCTGACTTCTCTTGTCAATGGAGCTGCAAGTTGTGAGTTGAAATAAACCATGTATCCATCCCCAAGTTGTTTACTTTTATCATAGCCAAAGGCACCCTTCAAAAAAATGTCACAAAACAAATCCTTCTTTACTTAAGTTGCTTTTGTCAGATTTGCATACAACAATGAGAAAAGGGAAAATGTGAAGGGTAAGAAGAAATAAAGAGACAATAATTATGATGTTGGCTATAGTACACATGATACTTGGATACGTCTTTCCTTGTTCAGATTTGTCTTTGTCTTCACTAGCTAGCTGTTTGTATAAGGCAAGTTACTCACCCACTGTTATAGTTACTTTCATAGAGACAATTTTTGAAAATCTTTGAACCTATATTAGAAAATCCGTCAATGGAATGGTTCATCAGAGTAAAGTTTGTGGGCTATTATAGACTGTCAATCTGTTAAATACTATTACATATTAGGACAGAAGACCAAGACCCAGTTTTACCATAATATATAATACCCTGTTGCTATTTCCAAGTAAAATTTTCTTTTAATAATTTTTTACTCATAAAAATGATTTCTGGGACTCAGGATGTCTCAGTGGTTTACAAAGGTAACTTGTCCCTAAGCCTCCTGAGAAGAATTCTATGCCTGAGACCCACAGGGTGAAAGGATATCATTGATTGCTATAAGTTGCCTTATGACATCCACAGAAACACCTTGGTACATGAACCCTGTGTGCCCATAAGCAAATTAAATCAAATTTGATATTTTAAAAATTATATTTTATTTAATAATGATAATAATTTCTGAATTAGAGACAGGGCCAGAAGGAACAGAATAATACTGTAAGTCACATTTTGTATATGTAAAAATTTGATGTATTTGAACTTAGTGATATCTTGTAGTTAGACAATGGAATGGAGATGTGAGTAAAGAGAGAAGATGCGGCCCAGTGTAGTAGCTATGTTTATTGACTCTGCTATCATCAAACAGAACCACTTTTGGTTTTGACACTGCCGTTTGCCTGGTGGAGTTAAATTGCCTATAAATAACCCAGTCTCTTCACTGTTAAGAGGGAATAGTAGAAGTCTGTCCCATCCAGTTATGAGGTTCATAATAGGCATTTTAGGAATGTTAAATTATTTTTACTTTAGAAGATGTTTCATAAACACCTTTTACTCATTCTTAAATGCCTGACACTTGAGAGATACTAGCATCACCAGTTTTAGCTGGGCACATTTGCTGAATTAAGTATCCTTTTGTTTGATTCATCATCAATATAAGGTTTTCTAAGGTTTATGGATGTAAAATATTTACACAGTTGGAACCATCTTATGGCTGTTTGTGATTTAGAAATGAAAATACAGTTTTTAGCATCTTCCTTCTTTTTCACCACACAAAACTTATCAGCCAAACTTCTACATCCTCCTTCCAGCATGGAACATAAATTGCCTTCTTTTTATACCACAAGTTGGAACTACTAGGCACCCAGCACAAGCACTTCCCCCCAAGTCTGTATCTTCTGTTCCTGTGTAGATACACTTGTTTTTTACAGCCTCACTACAGCTATGCTGTAGCTTTTTTTTCTCTCCAAGTCTTTGAGAGAGCCCAGATGCTCTAACTCAGCTACAATCCAGATGTGCTTGCGTAGTACTGAGAAGTTCTTGTTTTCCAGTTGTATAAGCATCTAAGTATTTGAATAGTTCCTGTTATCAGAGTTTCTCTCTATCTCTCATGCTAATTTTATGTTTCCTTTGCTTTTCAACCAAAGCACTGGGCCAGTCTAAGCTCTTTGCGATCTAGCCTCCTTTAGATCCATGGTCTCCACCTTGCTAAGAGGTAGACATGCAACATTTTCAATCTGAGGCTTGTGCTTTAATCTGCTGGGAATCTCAATAAACAAGACATTCTAAGTTAGTGGGTCTGGAAGCGTCCTGGAATTCTGTAGTTTCAACAAACTGACATTGCTGGTGCTGCTTTGAATAAAAAGCCTGCAGATGTGTGCAAGAATTTCTCGGCTCTTCTTTCTGCCTTTTATCTTCATTTTTCCAGCCATCCCTACTACTAGAGCTGTTCCTAGAAACAACCCTGGTTGTTTACCATTAATGGCTCCTCATAGCTTTTAGAAAGACCCCAAACATGTGTACCTAGTATTTAAGGCACCTTATTTAAAATCCTACCAGGTATTTTCCCCCAACTCTCTTGACCTTCTTGTCAGCATTAACTACGCCTCTTTGTGAAGAGTACCAGATTGTGCCTCTGGCCAGCCTTTCATTCTTTTGCTTCCACGAATGATTGGTATTTGAGTAGCCCTTGCACTAAAGAATACAACCCCATAGTCCAGCCTGAGTGGGGAACCCAGGGTGTTTATTGTCAACTTGCACTAATGCCAGAACATGTGACATGTTTGGGATATTGCTTTGGTGTCTAATCCAGTGGTGTGTAGACACAAGAATATAATGTGCAGCTCATTTGAGGGTGGGGTAAGGGAGGTGGATATAAATTATTGAGCTACCCCTTCAGATTCAAAATTGAGAGAAAACAGGATTGAGCTTCAGTATTAACCTTTAAGAAGTGAGCAACAACTTATGGGCTATTGTCAGTCTTCCTTATTTGAAGGTAATATCAAACTGTTTCTGTGAAGTCCTTATGTGCTCTGTGCTCATAGCATGAGTCTAAGAGAAATAAACTATAGTGTCTAAGTGTTGGTGCTTGAAGGCTGATGGGACACTGGTGATGATACCTTTGTGGCTCCATGATGCTGTTTACATAGGAGTTTTAAATTCCTTCTCTTTAATCTTTGATGAGTCCTTAGCACCAATATGTCCACTACAATCACAGTAAATTATTGACTTAATTGTGTTTATAAAAATTGAAACACATAATTGTATTAAAGCATTAGTTATTTGCATTGGGCTAGTTACTTTATTAGTAATTCTGAATCATTGAGTCACTGGTTCATAATCATTCCTTCTGGTGAATTTATAATGACAGGAGCTATTATCTAGATTAGGAAATCAAGAATTAAATAAACTTTTCCTTACCAATACACTTAGGATACATTCAGGGGAGGCTAGAGTCTTATAATTCAGCATTTGGTATATGGAGTTTTATGACAAAGTAGGTAGTGGTTCCCAAAATCTTGTTTCAATATCTGGTTCCATAAATAGTGGTGATCTGGATTGCTCACTTTATCTTTCTGGATGTCAGTTTCCTCAGTCATGATATGATAGAACTAGAAGAAATGTGTTCAACCAGAAACATGTATGAGAACCTATTTTGCAGTAGGAAATGGGATAGATACACAGATACTCCCTGACTTATGATGTAGTTATGACATGATAAACCCATCTTAAATTGAAAATATGACAAGTTGAAAATGTATTGAATACACCAAACAATCTACAACATTGTGCACTATGGAGTGATGATAGTCTACTCGTGTGATTGTGTGATTGTGGGACGTGTGGCTTTATGTCTGGTCCCAGTATCATGTGAATATTGGACTGCATAATACTAGCCCATGAAAAATGAAAAATCAAATTTAAAATATGCTTTCTGCAAAATACATGTAGATTTTGTACCATAGCAAGGCTAAAAATATCATATATTAAATAATCCTTAAAAGAGATCATTTTATGTTTGTATGTGTCTATAAAGATACAGGCACTCATGATTTATGTGTGTCCATGAGATAGCATGGAATAGTAACTTATGAGATTCATGTATTCCTTGTTCATAACATGTCAAACTTGGGAAGTTCTGTCAACTCAGAAGCATCTTTCCCATCATATACCTAATGAACCCTGCCACTCTGTCTCTTGCTTGATCTCATTTTTGCTTACTTTCTCCCCCTTGTCTTTATTTTTCCTACACATCTAGTTTTCCTGTTTATACTGTAAGACTTAACCTCAGGAGTTGCTTTACATGATTAATCTTGACTTGGCAGAGTATACATAAACCATACCCTTGAATTTTATCTTAGTATCCTATATGATGTCTATTTGTCTATACATAAATTCACTAGGTAAACTGCTTGAGGCAAGATTGTATGTGTGTGTGTGTTCTTTGTTGATGGCAAAGCTGTATGTTTATTGGGTACAAAAGGGGATATAACAATAAAATTATCTCTCCACTGTACCATGACTCAAGTAATAAGAGATTTGACTCAATAATCTATTCTTGAATCATAAATGTAACTTTCCCTGTCTCTTACTGCATCCTCTAAGTTTTATCTAGAGCATTGACTAAATATGGTTAACTCTTATGTGATTCTTTTCACAGACTGTTTTGATTTTCTTTCCTTTTACTGTGCTTAAGGATATTTACTAAATGCTTTGTTGTATCTTAAAAGTATATAGTTGAATGGCATTATTAGAAATACTAAACACCCACAAATATGAAAATGTTTACTGGCTGGTTGTAGCCATTCAAATGAGGAGGGTACCAATATGTGATAGAGAGCAATAATGATATTTTGGGTAAAACTGGACAGTCAATTTTGGTGCATACAATTATTTGCCACTAATTTTTATTTGTTAAATATTTGTGTGATGATGATCATGGAGAGAAAGAATGGAGAAAGCCTCCCATAGAAGTACAATGAATCATCTGTAAACCTTAAAAAATACCTAGATATCAAGACATTATGGCCAGTTTTTCTGATTTGAGAAGGTGTGGGGTCGAGCCACAATAGTGTAGCACTTAAAAATCTTCCACAGAATGAATTGAAAAGAAGCCAGGCTTGGGAATATCTGTAGCAGGCATAAGACAGGAAATATTTATCCCGAAGACTTTGTGATTCTCTTAAGGGGTTGTTGCTTTTGAATATTTACCCTCAAGCCTCAATTGTCTTAGTTCTTGAGAATATTTCTTGATTTTAGGCCTGTTTGTGTAAGCTAATAGATTTTAGTGAACACAGAAACAATGTGTTAATTAAAATCAACCATTAAATTGAAGCAGAAATGGTAACAATCTATTTGTTGATTGTTGACAGATTGGAGAAAGGGATCTGAGCCAGTTCATAGACTATATGTTGTACCAACAGGGAGTAAAATGAGTTGATCTTTAAAAATTCTGTAAGAGGCAGATGTATTCATGGAGTCTCTCAAAAGGTCTGGAAAACAAGGAGACTGTGTGGTCTAGAAAAGGAGGGATCAGGACCTTGGATCTCCTCCCAGAACTTCTACTAACCACATGTGTGACCTTGGGTCAATCATTTAACCTTCTGAGGTTAGTTTTCTTATCTGTAAATGCATGGCTATATTAATTATTCTCAGAGTCCACTCTTAACTTAAAACTTTATACTTTGATATGCCATATGAAATTTCTTTATAATTCTAAAATATCTAAGGAGGCAATGTTTCCCCAGAAGCTGAGCTGAGCCAGAACAAAAACTCTGCTGTTGGATTTCCTACTGAATCTCATGGATCAAGGTCTGTACAGGTTCACAGTGCTTCCCATTGTCATCTCCATGAAGCTTCCCACTAACACCAAGTACTTAACTTAAATACTTAGTACTTGATTATCAGCATTCAGATAAGAATGGTACTTTCAAATTACCCGAAATAATGCATTGTCCAATTCAATTGCATAAGCTATTATTTTCATTACTATTTAAAGAATAATACATGGAGGGGCACAGAAATTTTGCATGCATTTTAATGATTTTTTTTCAAAGGGAACGCACCCATGGAACTAGGGTCCAAATCAATAACCAGAATACTATGAGTTTGAGATCTACCTCAGCACATTTACTTCAGTTCTGTCTTCCACTCCCTCAGTGATAAATGAGACTATCTACACTAGTAATGCTACAGACCATTTTTTGCTTTCTGTTTCTCTTCATTTAGCCAGCATTGTGTTTGACATCTATTCATATGGTAATATTAGTAGAAATTGTTCAATCTTAGCTCTGTACAATAATCCACTGTACGTGTATAAAATAATTTGATGCTGATTACCATGTGGATAGCTTCCAGTTTGGGGCTCTTACAAGTAACACTTGTATGAACACATTGATCCATGCCTTTTGCCAACTTGTATTTTGGGTATGTACTTTTAAGAGAGGAATTGTAGGGTCATGAGGTACAGCACACCATTCTTCATACTTCAAAATCTGACCTCTTGTTTAGGGTTGGGCTCCTCAAAGGGACACAGCACTGTTTCTTGGATTAGTATGCCTAAACTATAGATGCATTTTTTTGCTCATATCATCTTCAGCTGGTGTTGAAGCATGTTTTGTTCACTGAACACTAATATTTTAGACACACACACATACACACACACACACAGAGAGAGAGAGAGAGAGAGAGAGAGAGAGAGAGAGAGAGAGAGAGAGAGAGAGAGAAAATCCTCATTATCCTAAGTAGGAGTAGGAGCAACAGGATCTCAAATGTCACTGGGAGTTTGAAATGGAATGCTTGATAGAAAATAAAAAGGAAAATAAAAGAACACCATGTTCTATTAATGGTCCTATGTGACCTTACTTGGTATTTGGTATGGTGAGACTGTGCTGGTGAGACTGTGCTTTGTTTTGAGTTTAAGAGAGGATGCAGATGAGTAGTCAGAACCTAGAGCAAGAGCCTCTCAGATGTTAATCGCTGCCATTAATCCTGAGATTCAGTCTATAAACAGCTCTATGGTTCTGGTCTTCCCATGCCTTCCTGAGGATCCATATTTTGGTCTCTCTGAAAGTCACCTGCTCATTATTTCCAGCACATTTGGGTGGGGAAGTTTGGCCCAAAGAACAGTTCCAATGCCTTTGTGCTACTATTATTGGAGGTTTGTTTCTGCCAGAGGTCACATTCACTGTATTTGCCAGTGGCTTGCCAACACTGAAGTGGATAGAACCAGTTTATTGGGCTTAGATTAATATAAGAGCCTGACAATGCCTGGTGGGGAGTGAGTGGGCATCTTGAAAAAAGTGAAAAATCCTTCCTTGATATCCACAGAGTTAATTATGGTCTGAGTAGGACTACGGGCATCATCAGTCTTTTCCTGGGGACTTAAGAAAATATTCCACTCCCATTAAACATACAGGGTCTCCAGTATCTTCTCTGATCCAAGGTTTGAGGGTATGTGTCTTATTGAGGCTATATTTTCATGAGAAAGTATAGGGAAGCAAGGCAAGCTGGTAGAAGACACCAAACATTATATTGTTTTGCTTGACCCCATGGAAGTTCTGGAATAGAAGTTGTGCTATTCTGGGGAAACCCTGCATTTTGTACTCACTCATTGTTCATGTCATTTAGTCACTAGTTGTTGACTGTCTGTGAACAATCTCCAAGGGAAAAAGCTGCCATTCAGATAAGTGTACTTATTCAGAAAAATGGGACCTGAGAGCCAATGGTTGCAGGTAGGAGGTAGGGGAGGCAGTGGATGCTCTGGCCAGTAAAAGAAACAATGGCATTGGTTATTTCCTTTTAGCTACTCTGGCCAGGTGGGAATAACAGTGCTGGTTACATACAAACTGAGATTAATTGATTTGTTGCAGGGGATTGTGGTAGAAGGATCATTTATCAACCAATCAGAAAATAGCAGAAGATAATGTATAGTGGACCCTTCTGCTTGCCAGTAGGTATATGGACAATACTCCCCGGACTGGTGCACACGATCTGCTCCAACTCCTAGTCCAGAAATGCTCTGTGTTCTTTGCTGACACCTAACATTTCTCCCCTCCCATGTCCAGCTGGAAATCTGCTATGTCACATGAGATCTAGGAAAACTCCTCCTTCCTTTTTAAAATACAGAATATATCTTTCTCAGTCAGCCCAGTTTACCCTGTTTGTTATTTAGTGCCTGTCTTCTCTGTCTAGTGTTAAGTTCAGGGCAGATTGTATACATGTGTGTAGATATAATTCTAAACGGTCTTATTAAATAAGAAACAAAAGCCAAATGCAGAGTTAAATTCCCAAGAGGTCAGAGCACTAGCGAATATCCTTTAGCTTTCCAGTCGCTGCCGTCCTTCCCCTGAGAGAGAGAGACCTTCTCCTGTGTGACCTGTCTCTTTTTTTTAAATTTTTATTTTTATTTTGCAATACAATTCAGTTCTACATATCAGCCACGGATTCCCTTGTTCTCCCACCTCCGGCCCCCCTCACCTTCCCCCCAGCCCACCCCTCATTCCCACCTCCTCCAGGGCAAAGCCTCCCCTGAGGACTGAGATCAACCTGGCAGACTGTTTTTTTATTGCCTTTCTGTTCTACCCTTTCATTGGCTTTAAACCCAACCACATGATTTCCTTGTCACTGCCTGTCTATACAGACCTCCAGGTCTCTATGGTTCATACTGAGTTTAAAGGTTCAGCTCACTGCTTGACTGTGTCCTTGACTATGCAGAGACTCTGCCTGCCATGTGATCAGATTAAGGGTGTATTCCACCACCGCCGGACTTCTGTTAAATGGTGTGTTTTAGCTCTAACCCCCAGGCAACTTTATTTATTAACATACAAATAAAATCACATTTCAGCACAAGTAAAATATCACCATATTTCCTCTTTTTGTTCTAATAAAAAGAAAAAAGGAAAAAAGTTATAACTAATGTCATTCAAATTTATACACTTACATCTCTTTAGTGAGTTTCTTTTCTGAAATTCTTAACAAGGAAAACTATAACTATAACTATCTAATCTTTAACTCCTCTGAGACACAAGAAGGAAATAATATTACAAAAAAAAAAAAAACAAAACCAGGAAGTGCAGGCAAGCGGCTTCCAAAAAAGTTGTGAGTTGACAGAAACAGCCAGCTACCTGGACAGTCACTCAAGGTTTCTCTGCAGCATTGGGACATCATCTTCAACCTATAGGCTTAGTGTATCTTGACAGACTCATTTGTGAAGTAGAATGTACACAAGGCCTACAGTTAGACCTCACATTTGGTGAGAGTAGTCCATGTACCAGAAATACCTGAATTCCACCAGTGTCCTGTGTAGCATGAATCTTAAAAGTTCTTATTAATAAAAACAAACCCAGAGCCAGGTATTGGGGTGAATGCTGAAAGATCAGAGAAGCAGAACAAGCCACAGCTACCTCGCCTTGCCAATTCCTCAGCTGATCCTGTTTCCTCAGATTGGAAGCTTCTGAGTCCTCATCCAAATGGATCTCAGCTGAACTGCTTCTCAAAAGCCTGAAGCTTAACCAGGCTAGTTCCTGGTCCTCACACCTTATATACCTTTCTGCTTTCTGCCATCACTTCCTGGGATTAAAGGCTCACTTCCTGGGATTAAAGGCATGAGTCACCATGCCTGACTATTTCCCATGTGGCTTTAAACTCACAGAGATCCCGGATGGATCTCTGCCTCCCAAGTGATAGGATTAAAGGCGTGTGTGCCACCATTTTCTGGCCTCTATATCTAGTGGCTGTTCTGTTCTCTGACCTGAGATAAGTTTATTAGGTTGCACAATATTTTGGGGAACACAATATCACCACAGTCCTGTCATGATTCAGGGTTTTAAATTCTGGAAATTGTTGATGTTTTTTAAATTCAGCTGTCCATTTTTCTTGGCTTGTGTGTGGCTTTATTTCGGCATCCTGTTCTCTGCATCCCATTCTTCCTGGCTTGTGAGTGGCTTCATCTCTTTTACTAAATGCCAGTCCACCATTGAGAGATTAGACTCCATCAGCTTAGTTACTCTTTCAAGAATAACTGTTTCAGCTGCTATTCCACTGCACATCAGAAGCCATCGGTCCACTGCCAGTTCAGCTGCCTTCGAAGAAAGGGGCTCTGTACCTTTTCCGGATTGCAAAAGCCTCTTCAGGAATGGTGCCATATTGTCCTGTCCTCAGAAGATGCCTGTTGCTAAAGCCACAACCACACTTGTCTTGGCAAGAATCAGTAATCCTTTGTTTTGTGTCCTATCTGTCCATTTTGTCCTGTTTGTCAGCAGTCAAGTCAAGGACACTTTGTTGTCCAGTGGCTAACTTTTGCCCCAATGAAAGTTAACTCCATGTGCAGTTTCTTCAATGCCCATATCTTCTCTGAAGTAGATTGGTGCTGCAAGGAGCCGACATGTCTCATAGTCATAAAAAAAGAACATTTTCAAAGTTACTAAAACATTTTAAATGCCATGTTGTATAGATCTCTGAAAGGTTTGAAGAAGACCTGTCTATCTAAAATATATCTGCTTGATCTTGAAAACATGCCTAATATGACTACCAGTTCAAGTGTGATGTCTAACTACTAACTTTCATTTCTTTATATCCTAATAGTTGGTAATAATAACATTCAAGGATTAGCAAATTGCATTACATTGTTAAATGAACTGTATAAGTACAGTATCTTGAACAAGATTAGAAATATACATATAGCATTTTCTACAATATCAATCTCAATATATATAATTTGTATACAATATATAAAAATCCAATCCAATGTCAAGTATTTAAAACTAGTAATTGTCTTTTAAAAGTAGATTCAATAATCAATCTTTTTGTCTATATCATCTCTCTCTCTCTCTCTCTCTCTCTCTCTCTCTCTCTCTCTCTCTCCATCTATCTATCTACACCATACATGTGTGCCTGTGTGTATGTATTGGTGTACATCTGTGTAGTATAGATGCACATGATTATGTGTGTATATGCATACATGGGCAAGTGTTTTATCAATCTCTGCTTTATTCCTTTAAGACAACATCTCTCACTGAAACTGACACTATGCTGAAGGTGAGAAAGCCTCTATAATACTTCCCGTCTCTATTCCTGGGGTTACAGGTGGGAATCTGGCTACACCCTGCTTCTTACATTGGTTCTGGGATCCAAACTCAGGCCCTGATGCTTACACAATAAGCACTCTAACCCAGTGAGCTATCTCTCCAGCCCCTTAGATGGATTCTGTTATCCTTGTAAACAGAGCACATTTATGTTAAGTTGGGATTATCTACCCCCTGAGTTGGCGTGTGATTCCAAGACTATGAACAATGTGGAATGAGACAGGGAAAGGGGGAGGTAACTCAAAGATGTATTATTGGGGGAGGTCATCACTATTGATAATAGAGCATCATTCTGCTTAGAGAAACCGAGATAATCTGTAACTCGTATCTTGGAATTGTGCACCAAAGAGAAAGAAAATGGGACATTTTCCTATAGCTCTTGTCTATCATTAATGAGGAGGTCATGTGGGGATCGTGCTCTACTCTATGATAGGTGGAGACTGGGTGTATTCTCCTTGCCAGAGAATGTGTGCAATCAGAGATACATGAGAACTCTTGTGATGTAGGAACCTTGTTGAGAAGGTGTAGATGAGACACTGACCTCACTGTAGATGAGGCACTGTAGATTTTTGCTCTGAGCTTCAGGAAATCCAAGTTCACAAAAGCATAGGTTTTTGATTACAGATCACAGTGAGTAGGCCTAACATCTATACATGTTTCAATGATCTATTGGTTGCTGTTGACTGAGAAGTGTTATAAATGAGAATGTGCACCAACTGACAATAATTGCTGTGTATAATAGATGTTTCCTAGAAGTTTCATAAGCCTATGCTATTCGTTAAATGCTCAAACATACTATATTTGGGAGATGTGAGAATTCTGCATAGTGTAGAACATGTACCACAAAGATTAATTCTACATTCATCTTCTACTTGTCGTAGAGATTCATAATTCTCAGACACTTCTTTTGAGCTAATGGATTTTCCAGTTCTTTGTCTGTTAAACAATTTCCTATAAAATATGTTGATGTCCAAAAGAGGAGAGGTTTTGGGCTCCTTTCCTAAGTACAGCAATGTCAAATGTGCTTGTTTTACAATGGGTAGATACCACAATTTAAGTTCAACATGTGAACTCCACTCTTTGAATGATATCTTCTATTCTTTCCTGCATTTAATAAATGTGTTTGAGTGTCTGTGTTTCAGGCACAGGTCTAGTTGTTCATAATAAATCTTTGAACAAACATATATCACCCCTTATTTGTTTATAGTTCAGCTACGGGAATAATTCTACTCAATAAAAGAAACAAACAAGAAATCAATGCCATAAATTAGGGGGGCACTTACTTTGTGTTTCTTATTACTTATTGACTATTTCCACGTGATGTGGTGCTTTGGATGTTGGTCTGGGTTTGCACTGCCTCCTGTTGGGAGCAGATTTTCTTTTCTTCTTATTGTCTATTCTCTTCTGTTAACTCCCAACAGAAAAAGACAAACCTAATGTTGGGGAGAATAGTCATCACATTTCATATGCTTTATTTATCTGAATTTAAATGCTTCAATGCATATATGAACAACTAACCAAAGGCCACTTACAACTTCTTTACAGTGTCTTCAAAGAAACATTTCTGAAATACAGTCACAGTTTTTTTTCATTCTTATTGGGGAGGGCAGACTTTAATGAGTCCATGCAAAGCAAAGGTTAAGATTACCTTTCTCGAGCCGGGCAGTGGTGGCGCACGCCTTTAATCCCAGCACTCGGGAGGCAGAGCCAGGCGGATCTCTGTGAGTTCGAGGCCAGCCTGGGCTACCAAGTGAGTTCCAGGAAAGGCGCAAAGCTACACAGAGAAACCCTGTCTCGAAAAACCAAAAAAAAAAAAAAAAAAAAAAAAAAAAAAAAAAAAAAAAAGATTACCTTTCTCTAGAATTCAGAGCATGGAATGTCTTCTCCTGCCTAATCATGTTCTCTCACTCTGATGAGATACTGAAGATCTCAGTCTTTTCTTATGCAATCTCTACCCAGACTATTGATTTATTCATTCTTATATTTAGTTGACCTTGTCTTCAACAGATAGACCATACTTTGATAAACCATAAGAAATTTATTATTCAAGAAAGAAACAAACAAAAACAGGGGAATATTCTCTCAATGGGTAGCAAGAGTTATTTTGTATATAAGGACTTTTGTTTCCAAGTTTTCAGACATATTTGGAACTAGGAACAAGCTTTATTGCACTTGCAATTCCTTAGAGTGTACTCTCCTGTCTTAAATTAAATGTTAAGTTACTTCTACTTGGATTATAAAGAAATTTGTTAGAGATAGATTTTTTGTTGTTGAAAAATGCGTGTAAATCAGAATTGTATGAGTCAAATCCTATATGCATTGTACAAAAATGGTTCACTTCACAGGAAATTTAACTTCTCTAGAAATAATTAAAAAAATAATGTTCAGCTGCTGTAATGTCAAGTTTTAAAATTGGACATCTTTTAGTTTGAAACCAAACCAGATAACCCAATAAGGAGATAAGATTACCAATAACATTTAGAAATTTTTGGCATATTTTAAAGTGTTATACTTAATTTATGCAATCAATTGATCAAAATGTGTAATTCTCAAAAAGATCTTGTGTCTGTCATCTTCTAATTTGCCTGTGAATATTGAGATCTGACTTGATGGGTTTTAGGATTTTGCCAGTACAAAGTGAAGGAGTTTGGCCCCCAAGGAGGCTCAAGCCACATGGACAATGGACAATCAGGAAAACAACATTATACATTCATTTCTGTTGACAGAATGATGGGTCCAGATTGGGGAATGGTGATGTGTTAGATATGCCATATTGTTCCAGTTGACTTTGTCTGGGGATGTCCACAGCAGTTGGAAGGATTAACAAGAGAAACACTAAAGCTTTTTAGTTTGTGTTTGGCTTTAGAATCAGAAAGCACTGGGAGATTTTCTCCCTTCCTTTTCCTTTTCATAGGAAGACCCAGTGAATACATTTAGCAAACTCTTTTCCTGTCACTCTCCCTTCCATCAAACAACAAAAACCGGAAGAAGCTACAAAAGGCCTGCACACCAATTGAAACTCCCCGAAGTTGATATTTTATTGTTACATTAAAATTGGTGATCTGTATTTTTTGCCCCTATGTTCTGGAAGTCTGGACTTGTCACATGGCCATTAATAAATATACAGTTATATTTTGTTTACTAAGTTATATAGGCTAGAGAAAGAACTATAATAATGACTAAACTTTATTTGCTCAATTTTAAAAATCAGAAAGCTTTCTAAAATTGTCATCTGTGTGTAAGTCCTCAACAAACATTTATGCAGCTTCTTCTTGGCCTACACTGAAGAAATTAAATACCAAGAAATATGAAATTTTAAGATTATAGCAAGTATAGTGGCAATCATTACTCCAGGAAAAGTGTCACACGTTTTGTGGCTGTGTCTGTCCCTTTCTTCCTAGACATGACTATTTTAGTAGACATAAATTTAGAACATTAAGTAATTTAGGGTGGTAAAGTTTCTCTATGTGTTTCTTCTACTGGTTAACTGATAACTGTAAAAAATAGGAAATTTTAATTTCTCCTATAGCTTGTCCTTCTTTAGCTGTAAAATGAGAGAAAAACCATCTTGATCTTATTTCTAACACAATAATTAAACAAAATGAAAATCAATAGGTTATTGCACAAAAGGATCTGTAACAGCACAATGTGCCCTCACTAGAAGAGCTATGTAGAGGGTAAAGACAGGCTTGATGATGGAGTAGCCAAATGCTTGGTTCAGATGCCAGATCCCTTGAATTGTTCACAGTTAGTGAATCACCTGGCCACATTGTTTCTCATCTCTAACAAATGTCTTCTTCACTGGGTACCAATGAGAATAAAACCTACTTTTATTCCACAAGTGTCAGAATCAGAGGAAAGAAATGAATGAAATCATGTTGTGTAATTCAATTACTTAATTATTCAGATTGTTTTTATTGGTTGTTACTATTGCTATTGTCATTTTTGAGAAGCAAAGTAGTTAAATCACTTTGAATCTGGGCATTTGGAAAACATGCGGCATTCACTAGAGGAAGATAGAGAAACAAGGTAATTCTGGTAAACATAAGACTGTGGAGGGCTTCTCTCTAAATTTTCCTGAGGAACTTCTACTTCTTAGTTGTTCTTTTAAAAATATTTCTTGATTTTTTTTTAATTTCACTGATGTAGTGATGGAATGATCAAGTGAATGATTTCCACACACTGATTAAAAATGCTATTTCTTTTATTTAGGTTAATGGTTTTATATGTATTTATTCACTCTGTCTATCAAATAGGTAATTTGATGACATAAAAAGCATGACTAAAGGAAAAAGACAAACAACATCAACTCTTGTTGAGAACATCGAGCCACACATATTTTTGCATGTTGATAGTTGAATATAAATTAATGCAAATACTCTGGAAACGGGAAATGACTAGTACAGATAAAATATAACAATTCTTTAGCAAATAGGTATTCTATTGAGATTAAATATGTTCTCAGAAACAGATACATACATACATTATGCAAGAGTGTATCTTTATTCACAATGATAAAAGTTGAGACTGTGCTGTAGCTTTTAATAATTTTGCGGGGTGGGAAAAGAACTTTGACACAGTCATGTAACAAAAAGCTATGCAGGGATGATGCTACCAAAGAGTTGGCTAGGTCCTTCTGCTCTATCAGAGAGGATGCTTTCTAAGCTCTGACCTTGGACAGGTTTAGCATGCCTTTGTGTTTGACAGCACTGAGTATTGGCAGATGACATTTCTACAAGTGTCACCTCTCATGCCAGCCCAAGAAGTCAAGATTCTTTGCCTGTGCTAGAAGTTGCTACTGCTGCTTCTAGTCAGACCTTGGTATTGAGATGTCTTAGCCTTTGACAGCATCCAGTGTTACAGCTCATAAGCCTTGGTGTGTGAGACCTTTGACTCTGTAGACCTGGAAGCTCTCTGGAGCTCTTCCAGTGGTCAGGACACGTAGTTTCATTTCTCTGGCTCTTTCCATCTTCTGTTTTTCAACCTCTGGGCTTCTTCTACAGCTGTAGCCCCCTTGTTCCTTCCCTGATGATTCTCCTGAACTGCTCAGCTGTCTTTTCTTCATTCACTAAGAAGATGGCCGCCTTGCTGCTTCAGCATCTCAGACTGCTAGGCACTCAGCTGTGCCTTTCCTTCATCTGTCTCCTAGCTGGCTGCCTTGTTGCTTTTGTAGTTTAGCTTGTCAACGGCTTGGCTGTCACTACCACTCTCATTCTCTTGCCTCTTCCATTGCTGTTTCTTCTGTTGCTTTTTTCTGCATGTTACCTTCAGTACCTATGGTACTAAAGGTGGACAAGAAAAGCCTCTTGTGCTTACTATTGTAATACCGGGGACGCAGTATGGGAGGTTGTCCCTAAATGAGCCTGAACAGTCCACTTGTATATCAAGAGAAGGGATTCTTGCACCAACAGTAGAACACCTGGTAGGCTAACAAAGGTTTGTCTCATACCACTCTTAGCACTGTCTTTCCATTCTGCTAGAAGCTAGAGAATGTGTTCTCCTCTGGCCTGGGTGGAAATGATCAGTGTGATTATTGTTAACCATGACTTGTGACAACAAAATGTCTGGTAGAAACTGTTCCAAATAGCACTGCCTGTGGCTGAACATTTCAGGAGGTGCTGGCCTAAGGGTTATCCAGCTGGCTGCTTATGGCATCCACACCAGAAAAGGACTGTACAACAACAGTCAATGAGGGTGTCAAATTACCCCATCCCTCAACATCTTTGCTTTTTACAAGAAAATGAAAAGCAGATGAGGCGTGTCAATAAGAACTCAAAGAACTTAACAGCCACACTTAGTAATTTTAAGCAAATTTTAAATAAAATTTAACTCCTACCTGGTACCCCAGGGGACATGGCTCTACTTTACCTGTCTCAATAAGACAGAAGTAACTGCAGCTGTGCCGAGCAGCATTGGTGAATTACATGGATGTATTGAGCAGAAGTAGCTAAGTACTACTCTATAGTCTTAGTTTATTAATCTTTAGTATCAACAAGAGTTATAAGTTCCATAGAAATGGTGATTACTATATCCATACTTCAGAGCGGAGCACATACAACTTTTTTCAGACCAAGAATCTTGCATAATTTGATGGGCTAATGCAAGAGCAACTGTTCAGCCAGGGCTGGTGGTATAGGCTTATAATCCTACCTGCTCAAGAAGCTGAAACAGGAGAATTGGAAGTCCTGCTCAAACATCTTGGCCTGACTCAGTCTCAAAATAAACAAAAGAGAAAAACGAGCAATGAATATATCTTAGTGGTAGAGTGCTTGTCCAGCATGCTAAGGGTCCTATGTTCAAGTTCTAGTATACCTGCACACCCCTTTAAAAAGAGAGACAGTTTATGTCCTATCATGTTCTCTATGATAAGCAAATGTTCTATGTGAAGATGCCAAAGTAGATATAATTTCTCTGCTACTTAAGTGGAACAAATGAACGAGTTGACTCCAGCCTCAGGGCCGTGTTTTACAGAAGGAAATAATTTTGGACAAAATGATTTCTGCTACCTCTAAATAAAAATGGATAAGGCATCATGCTGCCTCATAGCCCTAGCACTGCATTTCAGCCCAACTCAGAGGTGGAAGCAGAAGACAGATGCCTCTGAATCTGTACTGGCATTAGTGGTAGGGCTAAATACACTTCTCTGTTGTCCCTTAGTGCTATATAAGTTAAGCAATGCACCATGAGACCATGAGACAGGATTATCCTTTAAGCTCCCAGGAAGTTCCATGGCAAATTCCACCTAAAGCTTGACAATATCACTAATTCTGAGCTGGGTGAAGGGTCCACTGAAGTTGTGGTCCATGAAGCTTCTAGAACAAATAACTCTTAGGTAACCTGGACACCTAGAACCTATTTCACTTCGGATTGTCCATAAAATATTGGTGGTCTGATAAGTTGATCTGTGTGCCAGAAAAAAAAAAGAGAAACAAGCTATTTTACAATGAGATCTTTTAGTCCAAAGATATTAGACGTTCTTCAATGAATAGTAAGTAGCTAAGCCAAATTCTCCTTTAAAAAGCAAAAACTAACACTTTAGGATTATATGAGTCCTTAGAGATCATTTCCCCAATATCATCATTTTATAGGTAATAAAATTAAGACCAAGAATTATCCTCCCTCCCTCCTTTCCTCCCTCACTCCTTCCCTCCTTTCCTTTCCCCCTCATTCTCTTCCATTCCTCCCTTTCCTTTACTTTCTTCCATTCTTTTTCATCTATATTTTATTCTTTGCATTTTTTATTGTTCCTTAAGATTTATGTGGTACAGTACTGACAATTTGATGCATGTGTGCAATGTGTTATTATCAAATTGGTATAATTATCATCTCCATCTCCCTAAATATTTATCTTCTGGTTTATTTTGTTTTCAATATTTTCTGTCTTGCACTTTGTATATCTTTTGTTGCTCTTAATCTGTGTAGTCAAAAGGATGGAGAAAATGTAGAGATTGAGTATGGAGGCAAGACACAAATGTTTCTTCTATCATATTTTTAACCAGTATCTTTTTTAATTCATTCTGTCCCCATTTTGTTTATCATCTCATATTTTTAACTTGGACACTTTTAACAGAGTTTTATCTTTAAGAGACATAAATGTCTCTGTAGTTAGTGTTTTTGGCTTTTCAGTCTTTAAAAGAAACAATCCAGAAAGTTCCCAAATAAGCTGAAAAGTCTGAGTTGTAAAATTATTCTCATTTTCAAACAACAGTATTGCAATCAAACTACTTTTATTTTATAAAATATGTTTTAACAATAGATTTTAATGACAGTGTGACATCTGGTATAACAGAGACTACAGCATTGATAAACTTTATGAAATTGACACTCAATTTAGAATATGTTAATATTATCTCATTGCTAAACTGGTAGCATTTTAAGTAACTTTTAAAAATGTTCCCAGGCAAGACTGTAGACACGACTTCCTTCTGCAATTTATAAATATTGCTGGATGGCAAAGAGAAAAATGGAAATAAAAATAAATTTAATTTAAAGGTACAATTAAAACATGGTATGGTATTGCCTTGAATGTGTGTCTGTGTGTGTCAAGTGTCAAAGTAGCTTGCTCTGGTCCACAAAGCACACGAGAGGAAGTCTTCTGCAGTTTTATTTAACTGATTTGAGGTAAAATGAAATCTGAATCTGGCTATCTACTTTTTTTTATGCTGTCTCCATCTGATGAGTTTGCAAATATTCTGTAAAAAGATCAGCGTGTGAGTCTGTTCCTATAGCTTTAGGCCATCAAATCCACAAGCGCCATAATGACTTGACCTACATGAATGAAGCTGTAGTTTGTGCAGCTGTGGGCACTCCTTCAAGATTTTAAGAAAAGGAACCAAGCATATTAAAAATAACATCAAATTCCTTTTCTCTTTGTCAAACAAATGTGACTGCTTCCCCAAGTGCTCTATGAAGCTACATGAAATGCCTCTTGCTGTGCTAAAATGATTGGCATGTGTGTGACGCTTCTTAGATATTTATCATTTCTTATTTTATGAAGGAGAGAGAAACGTTTCAATGAACTTTTAAAAGTTTTAAGAATGAGGAGGCTGGAGTGATGCTTCAGCCATTAAGAACTCTTAACCTTCTTGTAGCGGACCTCGGTTTGATTAGCAACACCCACATTAGGCAGCTCACAAGTGCCTGTAACTCCAGTTCAGGAAGATCCAGCACCCTCTTCTGACCTCCTCAGGAACTTTCACATGTGTAGTGCTACATACATACTCATTGCACACACATACATGTGAAATAATCTTTTTTAGATGTTTATAATGAAAAATTAACAATTTCTTACTAATGTTTTTCAGATGTGAACAAACTAACAGGAGGTAATATGAAGCCATTTATAAGTACAAAATAAATGTCTAGTGCCAGATGAAAAGAGTACTGCTCTGAGCCATTCAGCTTTGGAATTTCCACTCTGACCTGTCTCTGGTGGCACTCAGCTACTTGAGGATTCGACCATGAAATCTACACTTGGAAAAGAGTCCTTCCTTGTTTTAACTTCAGCACAGTGGCTGCTCCTTAATTTACTGCTATCTCAGCCTGCAATTGCAACTCTGAGGTTAGGGGCCTACTTCTCCAGCAGTGGCCGGGCTGCTCAGGCCACAACATGGCTGAAATTCTGCTCCCTCAGGCACTGGTGCTCTCCCTTCTGCTAAAGGTAGCTTTAGCTAGTTCTCTATTGTTCTGCTTATGAATAAGCCTCGAGATTCAAAGGCTGGGGTGAAAGACTGTGAGCTCAGAACCCTCTCTCCTTGCTGGCATCCGGGGAAGCCCCCTACTTCAACTTTGCCAAACCAAAAAAAAACCAAAAAAACAAAAAAACCTGAGCTACTTCTTTTGCTGTCTGTCTGTCCTAGACGCCCTCTGATGGTTTCTGATTATTTCTGTCTACTAGTTGATAATGCAGCCTCCTGACCCAAGGTTAATTTTATTTAATTAACATAAATCAGGGTTTCACAGTGTGAGGGAAAACCCCCCAACAGCCCTTCAATACAGCTCAGGCATGTGAGCAAGAAGTGCCAATAACATTTCCACAGAGAATGTTCTCAACTTTGGGAACTAAGAAAAGTTGCATTTTATAGTTATAGAAAGATTTTCAAATAAATATCCAAGTAATCTAGCACCAAATGAAACTGATTACTGGGATAAGCCAAGTTTATCTTATGGGTTATTATTTAGGAAATCCAGATAGTTCTATACCTTTCTACCCAGCTTGGTTTTTCTCCCAGAAGAGTCATTTTGATATAATAAGACATGGTTATTGCCTAGCAGGACTGCACGTGGTCTTCTATACCATACGGAGTGGCTGACTTCAAGATGATTTCTCAAATCCCATTAGCTGGTACTTTCTGTGCTTGCTCTCCCTTGCATGTACCATTATCTGAGGCGTCACTGTGACCACAGAAACCTGGTTGGATGGAATACTCAGGAGATTCATTTCCATTGGAACAGTTGTCAACAAATGACCAAGACAGAAAGTGTGCAAACATCCCAGCTCAGCTCACGCCCCACCTTTGCACAACTCCTTCTCAGGACTGAGCCTCAATTGTCCAAAGTACTTTATTTGACTAAAAACAGCCATACTGTTTTGGCTTTTTTTTTCCTTCCAGTCATTCGGTTCTCTGTTGCTCTAGCTGTTTTCTAATCCCCTCTAAGAACATTTATTTACTCTTGAATCTTTATTTCAGGCTCTACTTCCAACTTTGTATCGGGGGAAATTCTGAAGAATTTCGGATAGAAACACTTGGGAAATTGATTGCTATCCCTAAGAAGAGCTAATAAAGTCCCTCCCCTTCCCGAGTGGCAAGCCATCACTTTGGGATATATTTCTAGGACTTATGTATATTTGTTTTTGGAGTATCATTGCCATGGAAAATCTCCCAGAGTGAATAGAATTATATGCATCCCCCCTCCTGTCATAATGAATACTTGCTTAGGTCCCAAGGTAGCTATGCTCAGCAGCCCGCCAAAATCTGGGATCACACAGCAACTTGGATAAATGCAGTTCAATTTTGAAATGTTACAAGGACAACTTCTGAAATTCAGTATTTTGGGCTAATTTGCTTTAATCAGAACATTCATTTGTCTTTTATCTTTTTCCTTTCTCTCTAAACAATTTAAGGACATTTTTAATGTACTTTACCAAGAATTATAACGGTGTTTTCCTCTATGAAAAGGAAAAAAAGGTTAGTGCTTTCTTAAAATACAGTTTTCTGAACTCCATTTTGAGACTGATGAATCAGAATCTCTAGAATAGAAACATTCTCATTCTCAGTTCCTCTAATGAGTTTTTTTTTATACCCTCTCATGTTACTTTTACTTAGTTCTTCATGGGTTTTTTTTTCACTTTTCCTTTCTTCTAATCTCAGAGTTAAGTCAAATCAGATTGTCCCATTCTTTTGACAATCTAAAGGAAACATATTTGCATGTACACCCTTTAGAACTCTATTTACTTAAGCCCACACTTAGCAGAAAATAATAAGCTTAATAAGATGCCTGAATTCCTATAATAAAAATGAAACAATAAAAGAATAGAAATATGAGGAAGAAATTACACCCATTAACTGCATCGAGCCATCAGGTCTGATGAGTGATAGGATGACTGCCTATTCAAGTTGGAAATTTTACACATGATCGAAGCTTTATTTAGTCCAATGGAATGTGCTTCCTGAATTTGGCTTCTAACTAAACCCGAGTACAATAGCAAGTATTATGTGATTGGACTGACCTCTTCCCATCTCTAAGTCATTGTGATTCTGGCTTACACTGCCTCTTTTTCCCAGGTAACCGTCAGGGCACTTTTTCTCTCTGGTTTATGTATTGATTCAGGCTGCTACAAGAGCCCTTTGGCTGTAAATAACACAGGTTCCTCTCCAGCTTCTTTCAAACCTTGTAAAGTTATTGGTTAGATTCAGATTTATCTTGTGTTTGGGAGACACAAGCTCAGTGATTTGGGGAGATAAAAGTCACAGAAAATGTCACTAGTAGCAAAGACTAATGAACAATCTCACTGCTAAACAGTCACATAGATAGACCAAGGCCACAAATAGTGCAGTAGCAAAGTAAACATAATCCTCAAATGGTTTTGTAAGAAGAATCTAATACTTGGAATTTCCCAGGAAAAAAAAAAAAACATGACATTTGTGGAAACTCAGAATGTCATGTATGTCATTGCATTTATTCATCTTTATTTAGACATACAAAAACAGAGCTATTGATGGGAAGAAGATTAATTATAATTCATGGCTTCCAAACATTCTTGATTTAATTCTGCCCTGTGTTCTTGCATTGCTTAGCCACTGAGTATAAACGGTTAAGTGACATAAACAGAAAATCAATGATAAAATGCCCAGATATCCTAAGCATAATTTCACTATTCTCATCTGGATTGTCTCACTCTGGATTGTCCTTGTAATCATCAGGTTGATATCCAAATATCAAAATGTTCAAAGTATTTGAATTCAGCAAAGGGATGTTGCTATTGGGAGATGTACACTCTGTTCACAGACAGGTTCTGAAGTTGGTGAAATTTCTAATATAGATGTAACAGCCCATTAAATATGGAGCGGCCAGAGAGGTGTTATGAAGTAGTCCATCTGTCATAGCCCTTCAGAATTTTCCCTAAGCCCCACTTTTTATAAAACTTTCAAATATTTCTTACTTTTCTAAGACTTTTCCTTAGGCGTTATGTCCCTGGGTCTGTCCCTACATAATAGGGAGAGTCTAGGGCCTTACCATCAATGGAAGAAAACCTTATGTTTCATTTAAGTCATCTCTCTCTGAGCTTTTAATATGGGCTTATTCTGGGTCACTGGCCTGATTCTGAATTCTAGGAAGTGTGCTCTTATCAGATAATAATCTAGAATTCATACCAATCTACAAAAGACATTGTTTGTAATAACATACACCACCTCTCAAGTTTCTCCTGCCCTGGAACCAAGAGTCGAGGCAGACATCATCAGACAGTTCCCAAGAGGAATGTGAGATGCTGTCTTAGAACTCAGCAAGAAAACACCAAGGACATCAGCCTTGCTTGTGGTGTTCCTCACACTGTTTGACATTGTGGAGCTAACAAAGATGCTCTGAGCTGCCTTCCATCCATTTCCCAACTGTGGCCCCTGACCTGTTTACACTATTCCACAAACCCCCAGATTTCTTTACCCTCGAGAATGGGAGTATAATCTTATTTATCAAGTCCATGACACAAAGTATTATGACTTAGTTTAGTGTAATTCTTCTTAGTGTGACCACTGAGGGGAAACTAAAGTTTCTTCAATACCCTTTAGTGATGTAGGTTAGTTGTTCTTCAAGGTCTAAAGATAAGTCCACATACCTGGCCACATTAGAGAGTTTCTTATTTCATGAAAATTCCTGAACTAAGCTCTATCTCTCCTGAACCTACATCTTTTCTGTCTATAACAAGGAAAACTGGGCAGGATATCTATTCTCAGAAATTTATGTCACTAGACAAAACAACTCACCAAGCAATCAATTTTCTGAAAGCCAATTTGGTTGCCATTTGCGTTGTGAGCATTGATCAGCCAGAAAGTATCTAGGGATCTTAAAATGAGCCATTCATGGGTATCCACCAAATAAAAGCAATTTAATTATTTTTTCTTTACAGTAGTGTAGAATATTAAGTCCAAAGACTTTTACATGCTAGGCAAGTGCTCTGCCACTGAACTATGTACTCAACATAGAACCTCATTATTTTTACTATGTAGCAACTCCCCGGTAGTTACTATTCTCATCAGTTGAACCGAACACTTGACACAAGGCAACCTGAGAAAGAAGACTCACTTTAACTCACACTGTATGGGGTGGCAGGCTGTCCACTTGAGGCTGTGAGCTCAGTCACTTGCATTTTAGACAAAGAAGAAAGGGTTAACACTTGTTTTAACATTTGCTTAGGTTGTCTATTTACACTCCACCTGTTTGTCTCTCCCCTCACTCACACCCTTGGCGGTCACTGATCTTTCTCCTGAATCTATTATTTTGTCATCTCCACATTATCATATGAATGGACTCCTAAACTGTATCCTATCTAAACCGGCCTTTTAAAAAAGTTTGTTTATTTATTTATTTTCATTTGGTGTGCATGCATGTTTTGTCTGCATCTATGTCTGCAAGTACCTGCAAGTTTGCGTAGTGACTGTGGATGTCAGAAGAAGACTAGAACCCCCGGGAGTGGAGAGTACAGGCAATAGTTGTGAGCTGTCATGTGAATGCTGGGAATCAAATCTGGGTCTTTTGAAAGAACAACCAACCCCCTTAACTACTGCACTATCTCAATTTCCCTAGATGGGCTTCTTCCACTTAACAATGTGCTTTCAATCTATCTCTTCATCCCTTTATATCACCTAGGGTGTATAACAGTTAGGCATCCACTTGCTTACTGAAGGGCATGTTAGCTGACTTCCTTGTTGGATAATTAAGAAAAAGCTTCTATAAACACTTATATGCAGGTTTCATATGGATACGTTTTTGATATAATTAAATAAATATCCATAAGAAAAAGTACTGGAACGAAACTGTCCAACTCTCTCTTCCAAAACTAGTCACGATAGTTTTCATTAATACTACCAGTGAACCAAAGATTCTATTGCTCCACAGAAATCAACATCATCAATTTTTAAAACTATCTATCAATTAATTAAGTTGGGTACATGCATGCCATGATGTATATATGGAGGTTCGAGAACAACTTGAGGAAATTGGTTCTTTACTTCCATCACATGGGTTCCAGGAATCAAACTCAGGCCATAGGGCTTGGAAGCAAATGTCTTCCAGTTTGGCCCATTGTCAAATTTAAAAAGAAATGATTTCTAGCCATTCAACTAAACATATAATATATCTCATCATTTACACTTTTGTTTCCCCAGTGGTCATTTTATAATCAGTCTACTGCATTTCACACTTGTGAAAAGGATTTTTGAAGAATTTTGAATGAATGGCTTTTCCACAGGTAATTTTTCAATATTGTTTTCAGAAGATGGATTATTTACCATGTGTTAGGGATCATATTTATGACATTACTTTCACATCTTCTATATCAGATACATACTAGGTACCCAATAAGTTTCCTTACTTGAGTGAATAGACAAGCTTAAATTCATTGTTAGCCACCTCAGAGATAAGCCCTTTGAATCTGAAACCTTTTCTTGTTTTAACTTCTACTGAATTTTCAACTGAAAAGTGATCTTTATCCATGGCACCAACATGTTACCCTATCTGAAGCTTTGGAAGAATATTTGAAAACAAACTATTATTATTCATAAATTCTGTAAAAGCACCCAGATGACGTTAAAATCTTGGTGACACTTCTGTTTCTAAAGGTTCCCCATTCTCATTTCTGCCCCTCTTTCGCAGTCTTTTATAATAACCCTTGCAGTTGTATATATTGCCTACCCCATTTCAGGATCATTTGTCGCTATAACAGCAATAGCTTCCTGGACCTCTCCATGAGATATGGGCAACTCCAGGAAGAAAACAGAGTGAACAGGAGAGAGAAATCTTTGGTTTTCATGTATATTATTTGTTACCATCTTTATTCTTTCTTTGAATACAGTTTATACATTGAATGTGAGGTAAATTTATTCAGAGACAAATACATATTCTTATGTGTTTTTATATTTTCAAGTTGTTCAGACTAGAAGGTGTACGTTTCCATGTGGAATTTATCTTACCACCTTTTCAGCATGCTTTTCATCAAATAGGCATAACTGTTTTGAACATTTTCATGGAAATGAGTCATTAATTTTCCCAGTGAACTATTAAATTTTATTAAGCAACCAGTCACGTCTCAGTCATCTACTTTAATAGTTGCTTACTTCATGTAGAGGTTTGAACTAGTTTGTCCTCACTCAGTTGCATTGTTCATACCAATAGAAGTACTTTGAAATGAAAACAAAACAAACTTCAGTAACAATAGGACAATAGTGTTCAGATTACTGGGGGAAAATACTTTGATTAATACTTCTATGTGTGAAAATATGTTACTTTGCAATAAAAAAAATGTTCAGGTTTCTATCACCATGGAATGCCACAGACACCAAGACTCCAGCTAACACACCAATGGTCTTTTTTCACAAAGAGTCTTGATCACCATGCCTATCCACCACTTACCAGTTCAGCTACACAAGACAAAACCTCACTCACTCAGTTTCAATTTATTTAAAAAATGAAAACGAGAATACACGTTTCATTTCTCCTCAGCCTCAGCTTTAGAAAAGTAAAATCAAATAGAAACTGTATATATTTGTGTCATACAATATTATAGTTGATTATGTACTATTGTAAATCAATTCAGTCAGCCTAATTAGCATGTTTGATGTTGATGTCTCATATATTGATTAGTGTTTGGTGGTGCTAGTGTATAAGGCCTCTCAACATTTTCAATTGTAAAATATGTTATTATCTACCCTAGTAACCATGCTGAGACCATATTTCCAGAGCTTTCCTAAATCAAATTTTCTGTGTCCTTTGGTGAGTTCCATGGCTTTCTTAGTGGAATGCTGTTAGACTCTACTATTGATCAATGAAACAGGAGACATTTCTAGACACTTAGTAAAGTATTCAAATTTCATGGTGATAAAATAAGTAATGTGTGGAATATGGGGATTCTGTATGGTTCTGATGACTATGTGCATTCAAAGATACATTCAGTTTCACAGTAATTAAGGAAGAGAGCTATGGATAGCCAAATCTCATATATTATAGGCAAATACCTAATCACTATATTGTGGTCTCATTAAAGGAGACTGAGAATCTCTTAGCCTGGGGCTCAGTGTAATCATGTTGATCACAGAGTGGGAGCTGGCTTGTTGTTTAAGGAGAATGATGGTGGTTGTTTCCCAAACCCATCAGTCTAACACTAACTAACTCCACCTTTGTGACCAGTCCTATTAAAGCCATATCAGTCATTGAAACTCTATCCCCAAACCACACTTTTAATTTGCTACTTTAAAAAAATCAGCATTTTTCCATTAAGTATCTGAAGCCATTAGTTCTGCAAAGCAATGCTTTATTGTTAAATATTGGTTATTTTATAGCAAGTATTTAGGTCCTGTATCTTTGAAGAGCATTTTCTTGCTCCAGAGCCTATTCTAGTAAGTGCCCCTGACCTCCACATCCATAACTTCTTCCTAACCCACCAGATCTAGCCCAGGTTCCACATCCAATGCCCAGTCTGGTGGGGCCACTCCCACCTGTACCACAACCAATTTCTAGGTTTCCACCTTACCTGCCACAACTCACAGGTCCCTTCTGAACCACATCCAATCTTTCCATCTATCTAGACAACCCACTTTCTTCTCCAAGATCTAGCAAATTTAGTCTCCCTGACCTCCCCATCCATGCCATTTCCCCAACCAGCCTGATCTAGCTCAGATCCTACATGGAGTATCCCACCCTACTCTGGCCTCCCCTGCATGTGCCACTAGTGATCTCCAGTCTTGTGAATAACCCTCCCTACCTATTCTCAAACCCACAGATATCCCATATGCCACATACAACCTTTCCAACCAGCCAAATCTACCCCGTGTTCCTTGCTTGGACCAGGAAAAATCCTGCACACCAGCTCAGTCCTCTCTGACCACTTGAATTTACTCCACCCAAGCCCTTTCCAAACTATAGGTCCAATATGCCCATACAGCCTCTCTTTACCCCAATCTGCTATGTCCATATAAGATTAAGAATTAAGAAAAGAAATCCACATGCCCAGATTTCATCCTCCAAATACCAGCTATATGAAAGATTAAACCAATATCTTCTCTTCAAAAACCACAAGTTCTGTAGAAATGTTTTCTATGAAATTTCTAACAAGAACTCCAAGACACGGAATTTTATAAACAATCATAAACTACATTACAGAATTCAAGGAGTTTAAAGAAGACACACACACACATACACACACACACACACAGATCAATGAAATTAGCAAGAGAGAACTTGAGAATAAATAGCTGAGTGATGCTCAAGAAAACACAAATACAAGACTGATGGAAATGATGAAGACAATGAAGCACTTCAGAATAGAATTTGTAAGGAGATAGAAACATTGAAGAAGTCTCAAACTGAAATGAATATGGAACTGAAAAATCTAATAAGTCAACTAGAAACCTCAAAGAAAGCCTTACAAGTAGGATGAATCCAGCAGAAGACAGACTACCAGGACTCAAAGACAAAGTAGAGGATGTAGAAGCACAGGATATGAAAAAAGCCAAAATAAAACAAACCAAAAAGAAGAAGCATGAAACATCTTGGGAAATAAACAAACCTTCAAGTTATAGGTATAGACAAGGGAGAAGAATCCCAAGTCAATAGCATAGACCAGATCTTCAACAAGATCATAGAAGAAAATTTCCCTCAAATAAGAAAAGACACACATGTACATATAAAAAAAATGACACAGAGCATCAGATAAGACCAGAAAAGAAGGGCCGGGCGGTGGTGGCGCACGCCTTTAATCCCAGCACTTGGGAGGCAGAGCCAGGCGGATCTCTGTGAGTTCGAGGCCAGCCTGGGCTACCAAGTGAGTCCCAGGAAAGGCGCAAAGCTACACAGAGAAACCCTGTCTCGAAAAAAAAAAAAAAAAAAAAAAAAAAAAAAAAAAAAAAAAAAAAAAAAAAAAAGACCAGAAAAGAAAATCCCCACAACATGTTACCCTTAAAACACTATAACTAAACCAAGAAAATATGCTGAAAACTGCAGGAGAAAACAACAACACTTCTTCGTCATATATAAAGGAAAAGCAATCAGGATAAAGTCTGATTTCCCTGTGGAAGCTTAAATGCCAGAAGAACTTTGAACAAAGCATTCCAAGTCCTAAAAGACTCTGCTAGTCAGCCTGATAGGCACCTCCTTAGAGTAAAAGGATGAACAAAAAGTTCTCCAGTCAAATGGGACCAGGAAGTAAGCAGCATTGCTATCCTAATATGTGACAAAACAGATGTCAAGCTAAAACTAATCAAGGGACAAAAAGAAGGGCACTTCATTCAAAACTAGGACATTGACTAAGAAGACATAAGTATTCCTAAACATATATGCACCAAGTGCTGGGACACCAATTTCGTTGAAATAAGTGTACTACTGGATTTAAAGACATAGATTAACATCAATCCAGTAGAAGATTTCAATATCCCATTTTCTCCAATAGACAGGACATCTACACATGTGCACACACACACACACACACACACACACACACACACACACACACACAAATGAACAGAGATACGTCAAAATTAATTGACACCGTACATCAAATCAAGTTAGCAGTCATCTACAGAATATTCCACACAAATGCCAAAGAATACACATTCTACTCAGTAGCACACAGAAGCTGTTCTGAAATAGACCACATCCTGGGACACAAAACAAATCTTTACAAATTCAAAAATGTTGAAATAACACCTTGTATCCTACCTGACCACAATGAAACAAAACTTGATAGTAAGTACAGAAACTCAGAGAATAAACAATTCATTATTGAATGATAAATGGCTCAAAGAAAAAAGTCAAGAAAGAAATAAACAATATCCTGGGACTAAACAAAAACACAAGACAGCAAAATCTCCAGGACACAATTGAAAGCAGTCCTGCAAGGGGAATTATAGCTCGAAGTGCCTACATCAGAAAGTGCACAAATAAATAACTTAATAATGTAGCTCAAAAATTAGTAAAAACAAGAACCAACTGAACCCAAATCCAATCAATGGCAAGAAACAATAAAAGTCAGAGCAGAAATCAATGATATAGAAACAAGAAACCAATACAACAAAGAATCAAAAAAATCTAAAGGCTATTTCTTTAGCAAGATAAATAGACTATTCGCCCAACTAACCAAAAGAGAGGACCCAAATTTCTTGTTCTTAACAGAATAAGAAATGAATAAGAAAACATTGCAACACTGAAGAAATCCTGACTATTATAAAGGGATATTTAAGAAACCTGCATGCTATTAAGGTGTAGCACCTTAAAAAATAGGATAAATTTCTAGATTTAGTTAAACCACCAAAATTAAACAAAGAAGAAGTCAACAACCAAATCAGACCCATAACAAATGAGGAGACTGAAAAAGTAAAAAAAAAAAAAAAAAAAAAAAAAAAGTCCAGGACCAGATGGATTCGAAACAGAATTCTACCAGAATTTCAATCCATCTTAAACTATTCAAAAAAACTATAATATACAATATGCATGTAACAGCAATTAATTTTAAAAAGAGGCCACAAATTTGAAAGAGAGCAAAGAGGGGTATATGGGAGGGTTTGGAGGGTGGAAAGAGAGAAATAATATAATTACATTATCATCTCAAAAATGAAAGAAAAATAGCATTTTTCATATTAATCTTTCTTTTAATTTTGGTTAAAAAATAAAATTTGTTGTAGTATTTTTTTATGTTCAGTCCTTTGACTCTTCTTTCCTCATCCTCCTCCTTCTCTTCTCCTTCCTCCTCCTCATCTTTCATACAGACAAAGTTTTGGTTCTTAATCCATGCTGGTCTCAAATTCAAGATCTTTCTGCCTCAGCCTCCCAAATGCTAGAGTTGCAGGTATGTGCTATCAGGTCCAACTTAAGCTCTTGACTGTAAAAAAGTTCTAACTCTGCAGGTTTCCTTGAGGGTTGCTGTGCCTCTCTCTTTTCTTTGGAGGAGACACTGTGCTCAGACTCACTATTCTAACCATATGAGTTGAATTACTCATTAAAGTGGACTAAGAAACTCACACCATGTTGAAGTTTTGAATCACAAACAAGCCTATCATTGCCATTTTTCTTCTTTCTAGGAAGAGATAAATCTCAAAGAAACACTGCTTCATCTTCTTGGATTCTCTGTTGAATAACACATGCTGAGCAGTCCAGTGCAGGGGTCACAGCCACATGCAAGACAAAGGAGAAATAAATTTTCATAAGTCTTTATAGCTATTAAGTCTCTTGGTTACAGAATATGTTGGCCGTTGCAGTACAATCTGGTAAATATTGACTAGCATGTTTAGAAGGCATCTGAACATAATGAGAAAAAAAATATCAGAATATCAGAAGAGTTCATAGTCAAGAATTGCTCAAATTACATTTCATTTCTCTTTTCTCCTTTTTTTCCTCATTCAAGCAACCAAATCCTGCCAAACACTGAAACTTATTACATTAAAAGTAATAAGAATTTTATGGCATATGAATTATAATGCATTTTCTTATATTCCATGTAAATTTGCATGTGTATATATGTGTTCATTTATATGTGTGTAGCAACACATGTGCAATGGTGAACACCTGGAGTTCAGAGGATAACTTATAGGAGCTGGTTCTCTCCACTATGTGGGTTCTGAAGTTTAAATTCAGGTTGTTGGGCTTGGCAGTAGTCACCTTTACCTGCAGAGCTATATTTCTGGCCCCTAATATTTTATTTTTATATATGTTGTTTGGTTATATACTATTGCATATCCTTGTTAGTGTCCTCACAGTTGTTTGTTTCTAATAACCTAAAGAGAAATTGTTTGAGGGGATCTATTTCAAATAGATGTAAATTGGCACTCTAAAGTGACTGTTATACTGGCTAACCTTCTAAGACTTCAGACCATGCCAAAGCCCCTCTCCACATATGGAAAGAATGTTAGCTCTGATGCTTAATTATCCTTCAAATTAGTTTTTTTGTTTTAGAAATGCAAAAAGAATAGGGTTGGAAGATAATGTGACTCAACAGAGAAGATACACTTCCTCAGCCAAAGCCCCAGGCCTTCCCCAGAGCTCCATTTGAGGGATAAATGAGTCTATGACAGCTTTTCTTGGTGCCAGCAGCCTGGTGGTATATTACCCTGTCTTTGTTTACCTTAGATGTTGAAGAATTTCCACATTCCAGTGTAATCATGCAGAATTCAAGGACACAGTTTAGAAAACTATAGAAAAACTTTAGCAGGATAGAATTTGTTTTTATTAATATTTTACTTTCTGTTGTTTTTCTAGTAAGGAAAGTAGTTGTGGGTTCTTTCACTTGCTGGAAAGTTGAGAAAAACAATAATGTTTTAGAAATAAAATAGATACTATGCTGTGACTTGTGTGTTCCTCTGGCTGTCATTTGAATTTCACAGGATTGGTTCCAAATTTTTATTGGTGAGTTTACATATTAGTTCATTTATTTTACACACCAATTCTGAGCTAGACTTACTTATGAATAGAATGAATCTAAATGACAATTTTCTATCCTCAACTTCTCTTATGCTCCCTGTGGAAAAGAGATAAAGCAGCAGCTTTTGGAAATGACAACCATAACTACTAGATGCTGGGATAAAGTCTACAAACAAGATCATCAAGGTGAAAAGAGTGCATGAGAGTGATCAGTCAGAGAGATAACAACAGAGTTGCAACTTAACAGATGAGTATAAGTCAGCCATGCAAGGAACTGGAGAAAGATCACACCCAGAGAGAACAGGCAAAGTATTATTCCAGGAAATGTTGATCATGCTAGAGCAGAAAACAAGACGGTTGTCTACTGAATAACAAGACTGAGAATGTCTGAGGTGATAAGGGTATGGCCATAAGAATGGTAGTGACTTTGTTTCATGTTGCTATAAATAGAATCTCATACAGGAGTGATTTATAATCATTTAGTGTTTCTAAGTTATGTTCAGTTAGTTTTTCTGGGGACCAAGATACCCAACATCAAGGTGCTGAGGCCTGGTGAAGGTTTGAGTGTCACCAGGCCTGAGCCTGGTGTGAGTTTCTTTGTCCACTTTAATGAGTAAATGAACTCATATGGTTAAAATAGTGAGTCTGAGCACAGTGTCTCCTCAAAAAAAAAAAAAATGAGGCACAGCAAACCCCAAGGAAACCTGTAGAGTTAGAACTTTCTCACAGTCAAGAGCTAATAACACATACCTGCAATGGTAGCATTTGGGAGGCTGAGGCAGAATATCACAGCATGTGAGTATTATATATCAGTGCCATGAAAGCACAAAAGCATGGAAAGCATGTCCCTTTTTCCATTCTCATAAAGTCACTAATCCAATCGTGGAACCCCTCCATCATAACTTATCTAGCCTAGTTACCTGTCGTTAGTTTCTACCTCTTCATATTTCAACAGTGGGAATCAAGTCACCAAAGGGATCCAAACCACAACAGGAAGAGAGTGAAATATATTGAGACGTGATCTGAAAACTCTGTTCTTAGAATTTGGTGGTGGGCTATATTAGAGAGCATAATAAAAAGAACACTCAAGAATGGTTAGCTGTTTTCTAACTATAGTCTCTAGGGTTGCTATAGAAAGTTATGATGTTAGTTTCTCTGATAGGAGGCTCCAGGAGAAGTATAACTTCCACATCATATTTGAAGGCTTTATGAGATAAATTTGTAGAAAAACCAACAACCAATTACGAGTTTCAAAACTTAAGTATTGGCTGGAGACATAAATTTGAAGAAGTAAACAATGAGACTCAGAGTTAGCAAACTCTGCCATGCAGACCAAATGTAGTCACTGTCTGCTTTTTATGTGTCTAAAAGCTAGGAATGCTTTTTCATGTTTAAATGGTTGAGAAAAATCAAAACAAAGGGAATATTTCACGACACATGAAAATTATATGAAACTCGAGTTTTAGTGTCCATAAATAAAGCTTTATTGGAACCTAGCCACAGTCACTCATTTATGTGCTATGTATGGCTACTCTCTTGAAGCATAGGCAAAGCTGAATAACTGTGATAGAGACCATATGGCCTGCAAAGTCAAAACTATTTACTACATGACTATTTATAGAAAATGTTTGCCTACCACTAATTTAGATGATATTGAACCTATGGGACTAGATGGTAGATCTTTGCCTGCATCCAGCTGCCCAGATGTCCTGGAAGAATGTGGGAACCTGGAAAGAGGGCTATCCATTCACTTGCCTGCTGTGAGCCCCACTTGTGGACTCTCCAAGGAAGGAACAACATCAGAAGAGAATGATGGATTAGTGAATCCACACGGGGCTTCTGCATTGCAAGCTCCAAATTAACTGTACAGTGAACAGACTTGCAAACTTAAAAAAAAAAGCACATGGGAAAAGACCTTCTGTTTATTTTTCCCCTTATTAATTTACCACAGCCACCACCGAGCATCCCATTTTCTGTCTGGGAAGAGTGGCTGGCAGGGCCAGCCATCAAAAAGCGGCTGGAAAACCCCAAGAAATTATGGAACCCTCATAAAACAATGAAAGGACAATGTTTTTCAAACCACTTGAAAAACCGAAGAGTCCATTCTGGTCATGTTATTGTGTTTTTCGTGATGTGTTAACAACTGTAATGAAGGACATGGATAGTGTGGACTCTGGAGGGATGTTTCTAATGAATTTCATGCTCCTAAAAGACAGATTCACAGAATCTATTAGTGAATGAGGTCTGTGCTTTAGAATGAAGACAGTGCCCAGGAGCTATCTAGACTAAGGACCCAGAAAGCTAATTTCTTAGCAGAACTTCAAACGGGTGAATGTTTTTAATAGAGCACCAAATGCTGCATATTAATTTTATTTGCACATCCACTCCATCTATACAAATTCTCAGTGCTGAAGAAGCCATGGAGATAGTTCCTTCTCCAATGGTTTAGCTAACAGAGGAAAAGAAATGCAGAGCCTTTATTTACATGCTTCAGGGTGGTAAGACAACCACTCGATTTTTTAAGTGTATTTTTAATATTTATTTCAAGTTTCCCACGAGGCATTTGAGCACATAGATGGCATTTATTTGGTGTTTTGAAATATTGGCCATGACGCAAAGAAGGCCAGAAGATGCCACATCCATTCATCTTTTTTTTTTTTCTAGGGCTATTAAGGGTTCTAATTGTGGCGAGCAGAGCTGTTCTGCTTGTCATGTACACTTATGCTGACTGGTCACCTTTTCTATTTCCTGGTCACTTTGGTAACTATTTACTTCTCTCCAATGCTGCCAAAAACTACAGAGGGGGAAAAGACTTTCCGAGACATTCTATGTTGAACTATTATTACAAAAAGCTGTTGGCATTCGGAGATAAATAGTTTCAGGTGTAAAACTAGTGCATACATTAAAGTTTCTGGAATTTCCCCTCCACAAAATTTCATCATTTGTTAAACAAGCTCATAAAATGATTTTGTCAAAATGTATCACAGTGTAGTATATTTTTACCTAACTGTATTTGGATATATACACATACACACACACACACACACACACACACACACACACACACACACACACACACACATACATATATTATACCACATGCATATATTGGTCATTACTTTGCATAATTCACATGTATATTTACAAATATAGTATATTTTGAGATTTCATAAACAAATACTGTTTACATCATTTCCTTTCCTTGCTTTCTCCCCTCTGACTCCTCTCATATACCCTCTTACTCTCTCTCAAATTCATGAGTTTTTAGTTATTATTGTTACATATATATATACATATATATTTATATTTATATAAATAATTCCTGCTGAGTCCATTTAGTGTTCTCATATATGTGTTTAGGCTGACTTTTTGTGATTGGATAGCATTTCAGGGGGCTTGTCCCTGGAGAAGAAAGTTTTTCTCTCTCTCAGCATCTGTTAATTGCCTGTATCTCTTCATAGAGGGTTGAGGGCTGTTGAAATTTTGCCATCTACAGTGGCACATCCACTTGTGCTGTCATTGTGCAAGTCTTTTGGCGACTGTGCTGTTGCAATTTAGTGGGTGCAGCTTCTTTTTCATAAATAGAAGATATTATCTCAGAGAAAATGTCCTGAACCTCTGGCTCTTATTATCTCTCTGCCTTTCCTTCCATAATGAGCCTTTGGTGTAAGTGCTGTGTTGTAAATGTGTCAGTGGGTTTGAGGACCCCATAGTCAATTGTTCTCTGCATTTTGACAACTTGTGGATTTCCGTAATGATCTCCATCTACTGGAAATACAAAGTTCTCTGGTGAAGGGTGTAGCCACTTACATGTGGTCATAGGATAAGTATTTAGAGTGCAGTTAGAAATACTACAGGTTTAGGAAAGTGGCACTAGAAGGTTCTTTTTAGGGTCTGTGACCTCACCGTTCATAGGTAATCAGCTGAGTTGACAGTCTTATGCCGCAGTTGTGATCTCATGATGTAAGTGCCACCATTTCACCCTTGGGATATCTTACCACCCTGGTTATTGTTATGATTCATAAGCATCGAAACTGGATAGGACTATTGGTTGTTTTCCTCCCTTGGCAGCTTGCATAGGACCTTCAGTTATTATGAAAAAGAGATCTGGTCTTCAGTGAGGAAGCTTCCAGGTAAATTTCAGCTCAACTCCTCCAAGACATGTGTCAGAAGTATGTGGAGTCTTCAGCAATGGGGTCTTATCTTCAAGTTCTAGAAGGCAAAAGGGGACAATGGAAATACTTTTATTGTTTTGCTAGTCTTTTGGACTCCCCAGGTACCAGGGTTTTGTTAGATAATCTATGGTTGTTGGAAGGAGTATTTCCACTTCCAGTGGCATAGCATAATTTAACACACACACACACACACACACACACACACACACACACACACACTACTTGGTACTTGGTACCTAATCTCCTGTTCCTGTTCCTCTTTAAACTTTTAGACATTAGATTTCTCTCCTAGTCTTTATGAACTCTACTCTGAGATTCTACTTAGGAACAGAGCATGCACTAATTGTCATCATGTGCCTGCCTTATTTCGCTGACTATGTTCCAGTTTCATTTACGTTTCTTTGTGTGGCTGGATTTCATTCCTTTTATGAGATAATAATGCTTCATTGTATATCTGCACCACATTGTTTTTACTCAGTCTTTCATCAATTAAATCAATACTAGTATTTTCTTTTTAATCCTTAATTGCATGATATGATTTCAGTAAACAATAGGTTATTATAGTGGGAAATAATATTATTTTATTGTTCAAAACACACATTAATACCCAGGTTATCCTTTTCATTTATTCTCTACTGTATTCCCACAAACTGGTTTTATCTACATGCTTAGAGGGTGTGATGGGGAGACAAAATACAAAAACAAAAACTTGAGAGAAATTCAGAACCTCCTTCAACATTATCAATAAACCAGTTCCAAGATGGGAATAACCCCAAATCTTGTTCCTTTTGTTCTATCCACTTTATGTGGAAGACTGATAATACCAATGTTCATCTCTGGTACAATGTGCTGGTACAATGAATATATAGATATGAGTATCAAACATAAGGCTCTCAGTAGGCAGTGTGTTTTGTTTCCAAATACAACCATAGTATCATGCTATTCCTATGAAGTTGCCTCTGTATTTTCCTCATTTAACAAAAGTTTATTCATTTTTATTTTATGCACATGAGTGTTTTGCCAAGGTGTATGTATGTGCACCACACGCATGCAGTGCTTGAGGACCACAGAAGAGGAATCCTAGAAGTGTCAGTACAGACAGTGATGAACTGCTATGTGAACGTTTGGAACCCAGACAGAGGCCTCTCCAAGAGCAGCACGTGCTCTTAACTGCTGAGCTGTATCACCAACCCCGTCTCGGCTTTGTTGCTGTGGTTTTACGTGTAGACCACATCCCGTGGGAAAATTCACTGAAAATATATCTTGTCACTCACTAGCTTTCTTCATGTGTGTTGGATTTCTTTGTTGTTGCATATTTGCTTTTGATGTTACGTTTTAATGTAAGTTCTGTAAAGGCAAGCTAAAAGCCATGATTTTCAAAAACATAACTCATGCTTCCTAAGTTACAATGAACAAAAACAGTTCTGGAGGGGAAGAAGATAAAGACTTTGGTAAAGTGAAGACTGGCTGGTTGGAGGCTTTGGAAGTGAACTATAGCATTTCATTTCGCTTCCCTTTGGCCAAAGTCAAGGCATCACTTAGACTGGTTTAATATCAGTTTCTTTATCCTAGACAGAAAGCAGGATACTGGCTGCTCTCTTAATAGCTCTGAAAGACTGGATAAGCAGAATCTAAAATCTGGAATACTTTCCAACTGCCAGGCGACATTATTCACTCCAACATAAAAATAGATCATTAAACGTCATCAAAGAGTAAAGTACATGATCAGGGATCATCTTCCTCTGCTGTTGCTGAGGACAGAGGCTCTTTGTCCCTTTAAGAGTTTTCAGTCACATCTCCAGTCACATCCTAAAAGCCTTCCTCATGTGTAGGGTAGGTGCATCCGGTCACACAGCCCTGTTCAGAACTTCCTGGCAGATGTCATAATTTACTGTCACCCTCTTGCAGGAATGCAGAACAAGGGGCCCCCATGCCAGCTCTGTGATCCATTGCCTGACAAGTCCTGGGTGTCAACCTTCAGCAGGCCCAGCGGAGGTGGAACACCATTTACCTGATAGTGCCTGTGATAAAGTGGGCAATTAGATGCACTTGGGAAATCCTGGCTGGAAAATAGTTTAGGAAACATTACAACCACATCAGGTTTCTTAAAAGTTAATAGAAAAGATGGAGCACTCCAGTATTTGCTTTGCTCTCCGCAGATGGCAGGAATAAAAGGGTATATATGTAGTTTTATCTCTTTGGGTGTCTTTCCTGCCTTCTCACTCTGATTTCCTCCAGACAGGGTAATAAATCCCCACTAGAGATGGGAGTGAAAGGAAAGGGATCAAGAGACACGGTTTACAGTTTGGGATCACAGAACCAGCTATTTTTTTTAGGCCTTAAGCTTGTCCACTCTGCTTTTTGTTTGTCTGTTGTTGTTTTTGAGATAGGGCCTCACACTATTGCCCAGGCTTCCTTGGAACTCATAAAAATGCCCCTGCCTCACTCTCTCAAGTGCTGAGTGCTAGGATTACAAGCCTGCATCCTTAGCTTTCTTCCTGTCTTTTTTTTTAATTTTCCCTGCCTTTTCTCTATGTTTCTGCTTGTCTCTGTCTCCTGTACCACACACACACACACACACACACACACACACACACACACACACACACACACACACAGAACAAGAAGGATGCAACAGTTTGCCTCTCACTGGAGTTTTCTGTGTTTGGTGCTAGCACAACATCATGATTTGTTTGACATGTATCCCATAACCCCCTCTTTGCTTCCTCCTTACTGGATGGATTCAGCTTTCCAGTGATTAATGGGTCTGGAAAGTGAGCGACAGTTATCTTAAGGGCTCTCAAACATTTGTTTCCAGAGCCTAGCCAAGCTGTCCTGCTGCATTAGCTGTAGTTAGATTTCCTGTTGATAAGAACCTGTGGAAAAAAACTCCTACCCCCTACCCCAAAGTTACCATCAGCATGGAACCCTGTTTGTCTGCCAACAGTGCAGAAGTTCTCTCTGTCACCCATGCATTTTCTATTTCTCTTCAGGCAGATAAGCATTTTACCTTTGAGGAGTACGTCTGTTGTGAGCTTAGACCAATCCTAGCCCTGCTTGGGATGCGGAAGCCTTATGAAATTGAAAAGTCAGGACTGATCTGGAAAATGTGCTTACAAATAGTGGAACAGGAAAATGAGTCCTTCCCCCAGGCTTGTTCGTCCTGTGTGGGGTGGAAATGGTGGGAGGGAGGGACAGGGTGTTCTCTGTGTGATTGGAATTCCCCTGTAGAGTCACAGGAGATGAGCAAGCCTTTGGTTTTCCTTTATTATGTTTTATTTTGCACCTAGACCAATAGGCATGAAGAAAGCAGACAGAGGTGCCCACATGAGGTTTTGTCCTTTCTGAGTGACAATCAGCTCTGCACAGGGTTACCAAGGCATGCTGGCCACTGAAAGATGGGACCAATTAGTTTTGGGCTTGGTTTAAAGGTGGCCAGAGAGACATTTGGAACCACAGTCTGTGTCATGATGCCGGTCACTGTGGGGAAGTGAGTGACTGCGTTTCCCTTGCCAGGTTTGCCTCTGGACCCACGGAGTCACAGTCTCCTTAAGGAACAGAGACTTCTTTGGCACTGGCAAAGGTCTGAGTGGGATAAACTGAAGCAGAAAATCAGTGCTCTAATCCCACAGAGAAAGTCTAGGAATTGAGATAAGGAGGTGAGAAGTTCCTTTTTCCTATGCACAACAGCTCCATCATGTTTTCCTGGTGATGATTCTGAGTGAACTCAAGATACATTTTCCTTGTGATCTCATTTTACTGGGCTTGAAGCCCACCTCAATCATCATCTTTGGAGTCTAATGAAATGTTTTCAGGACAGTGTTGAAAGGCATATACGACAAAAAAAGAGAGTTAAATGTGTACTTATGGATGCATAATTTCAAAACCTAGGCCCCTCAATGGAATATTTCATTCCTTCTAGAACACTGGAAAACTTTCCAATGATTCTTCTGCTATTTTCTCACAACATCTCTGGGATTGAAGTCCCCCTACCAAGATGTAGGGCCCTTGATGCTTGGCTGTTCTAGGAATGACATGCACAATCATTGGAAGGATAGTAGACCATTCTGCTCAAAACATGCAGTGCGTTCATGCTCCTACTTGCCCACACTGTGCTTGCTTTTCACAACCATGACAACATACCCTGAAGAACATTCTAGATAATAAAACAGGGGAAATAGTGTCATGTCTCTCCAGCTGTCTTAGAAGAGGCCATCCTGCGTCAGCCAGTGGCTTACTGTCCCTTGAGAACATGAACATGCCCAAGTCGGCATAACCTAAGTTTCTAACCCAAAGACATAGGAGCACAATAAATCATACAGTTCTGAGCCAGAGTCTGGTGACATTTGTTATGTGGTATTACTGAAAAAAATAAAACTGATACCTTTGCCTAAAGTTCTGTTTCCAGGTCTCTGTTCTTTGGTATCATATCGCATTTTTGATTGTAGGCCAGACTAATGTCTTTCATATGAATTTTTAGGCCCCCCTATTGCTTTGCCTTCATTTTATCTCAATTTTCACACTAATCCTTTCTCTTCAGAGCTTGTTTAATTGAAATGCAGTACTCTCAAGTCAACGCAGGACAAACTTAGCATTAGTCAGATCTCCAGAATGATTGCCACTTTGGGTGATTTCCAACAGTTGCAGAAAAAGAAAATAAATAAAAATATACCGATATGCAGTCCAGCATGGAATGCTTGCTGATTGGAGAAAAAATAGTGAGCAAATCTTGAAATTATGTTAAGAAATGAATAGAGGGAGACTTTCAAACACATTGTAAGGCTATTACTATTTTTTTGAACAATACTGAAATGGGGGAGAGACACTGTGGTGATATATTTTGTCCCCCAATGTATTGTATACCCTAATAAAACTTATCTGTGGTCAGAGAACAGAACAGCCACTAGATTAGATATAGAGGCCAGACAGTGGTGGTACACACCCTTAATCCTAGCATTCCTTCTGAATCTCTGTGAGTTCAAGGCTATACTGGAAACAGAGCCAGGCTTGGTAGCACACACCTTTAATTCCAGTACTTGAGATCTTATGTCTTGCTTGGGAAAGATACATGCCTTTAATCCCAGGAAATGATGGCAGGAAGCAGAAAAGTATATAAGGCATGAGGACCAAGGCTTTTAAGCTTTTAGGCTTTTAGCAGCAGTTCAGCTGAGATCCATTTGCGTGAGGACTCAGAAGCTTTCAGTCTGAGGATTCATGGAAACAGGATCAGATGAAGAGTTGTTGAGGTGAGGTTCACTGTGGCTTGTTCTGCTTCTCTGATCTTTCAAAATTCACCCCAAAATCTGGCTCTGTTTTTTTTTTTTTTATTAATAAGACCGTTTAGTAATTCATCTTACAGGACACCTAACCATGAATCCTAGATCATACACCTATCCCACTGAAAAACCACTAGGAAGATTTACGAAGAATCAACAGGGTTTACCCAATGAAGTACATTTCCTCACTGTCACTCTGGAAAGGCATTTCAGGACCTGTAACTTTTTGAATGCTTAATCCTCCTATTATCAGACTTCTCACAAATATCTGTTTGGCCTGGAGTCTAGGGAGCTAGATTCTTATGTCTCTACTGTCATAAAGAAGACATGACCTTGACAAAATCATTTATTTATTATGTTGAATTTTACTGTCATGCAAAGGCTTAGTTGGAATCACTCTAAAAAAACCACCAGGTATGGGTTTCATTTGTTTTTGTGAGATTGTAGAGCTGGACCTGTTCTGGGCCTCATGGGAAAAAGAAAGGAAGAAGTAATGACAATATTATGTTTACTATGGATTCTTAGTAGCTTCTTAATAAAGATAAGAGAGAAATCAAGCATCTTACAGACTATTAGAAGGCAATGATCCTTTTGTCTCCTTAAGAAGACTTCCTGCCTTCCACTTAGAAACTAGAAAGGGCATTCTGCATTTGTAAAGGCTATCTTGAATAAAGAGGGTATTAGTCTTCTATGCATCTTCCATGCCCCAATATGTAAGGATGGCATAGGAATTGGACACTGCTCTACTTCAAGGCTCTGAAATGCCCCCTGCAACAACTAGATGAAATAAGACCACCATGAACTTCCATTTATTCTCTACTCAACCATGGCCTCAGAAAAACTCACTGTAAACCTTGGAACCTGCAGCAGGATGATGAGCTGAAGTTAGTGGAAAATAGCAAGAGTCCAATCTTACAGTCTTCCTAGCCGTTCAGACTCCACATAGATGATGAACATGCATCTAACAAGAACCATCATAAGTTTAATGATGCAGTCAAATGGCACATGTAGAAAGGGAAGGCTGCTTGACAAGGTGATTTGAGACCAGGATTGGGAAAGAATGCCTAAATAGTAAATGACATGCACACTGTGGCAAGCACAGACCTTCATACACACACACACACACACACACACACACACACACACACACACACACACACACGCACACACGCACACACGCGTGTGCAGTTGTTCTGCTCTTTTGTTATAGCATGCAGAACTTATTTGATTTACCTGTTGATTACTTATCAATTCTTTGCCATTCCCTTTTTGCTATCCTGAAGATATTTTTAAAGTCTCTCTTAACACTTTTGACATGTTTGTATAGTACTCTGCTTCAGAAGGGGGCTCAGGAGCTGGATATGTTCTTTACTAATTTTTTAATCTATTGATTTTTATTTTATGCATATGGGTGTTTTGCTTGAGTGTATATCTGCATAATCCATGCATGCAGTGTTCATGGAGGACTGAAGAGGACATTGGATTCTCTGGAACTGGAGTTACAGATGATTGTGAGTGACCTTGTAGGTGCTGGAAATCAAACCTGGGTCATCTGGAAGAGCCCAGTACTCTTAACTTTGGAGTCATCTCTTCAACCTCCAGAAATAGCCATTTTAATTCCAAGCTCTACCAGTTCCTAATTTTTATATGGATGTTTTATCTACAATATCCAGTTTTATTATATAAAAAGATAAAAATAACAGTGTAGAGTTCATATGGTATTACAAGGACTATATAGTATGATAGTCAAAATTGAATCAATGTCTTCATTTCTTCTTATGAATGCTTTAAACTCATCAAATGTATCAGATCCTTGAACTTACATGAAGAACAAATAAAGAGGATGGAGTTATTGAGTTGTTAAAAAAGTTAGGCACAGTGGTCATTCCTTATATGGAAGATAGTTGAAGAGAAAGTTTGCAAGCCATGAGCTATGTAGGAAACAAAGCTTGGCTCTATCCTGAGAGCCATTGCCCAATGGACAAATGCAGATTTCTGCTGTGAAGTAGAGTAATTTTCAGAAGACCAGAAGCAGTAGGAAGAGAGGGCAAGTGGAGGTACGAGAGACAGGAAGAAGCAGAAAGGATGGTTTGAGGAGACCTTTAATTGATTCTTTAAAAATGAATAAAAGTATAATAGAAAGATAGTATCTGAATAGGCCATAACTGGAAGTTTTCTTAGAACTTGTAAAAGAGAAACAATCCAGGATTGTGGAAGCTAATAGAACTATACATCAATAAATAAAGTTACATGTATTAAAGATACAGTGAGATTGAAGAAGTAAAGAGAAAATAAAAGACATGAAAACAGGCAAAAAGGCAAGAGAAATTATCTTTAGAAGTCTGACAAATGGCTTCATGGTGCCAATGAAAGCTTATAGCAGAGGGATGACCCATCCTCGGTATACTAAGACAAATAACTCTCATCATCAGACAATGTGAGGAAGAAATTAAATATATTTTCTAGCAAAAACTAAACGTATTTGTCACCAGTGAATCCACACTAAAGAAAGGAGCCAGTTCAACCCAGATAAAAGATAAAAAAAATTGCCCAAGAGAATAGACAAATAACTGAAAATCTAGATCATTATTTATGAGGGAAATTCAAACAAAACATACCAAATAGCTGTGATTAAGTATACTAAAAGGTGATAAGTACTATTCAATTATCAAACTTTAATAGATCTAATTGGAATATGAACAAGGGAAAGAAAACGTTTTAATGACTTTGTACTTTCTAAAAGGCTATTGAGTTGTTGACCTAATTTATACTTTAATAAGGATATTAAATATAATATCCTTATTATAACAATAAGGATATACCGTGGTATATTTCCACGATACTATAAGGGGACTTCAAATAAATGCTAATAAAATTGAAAGTGTGCAAGAAGAACCCAAGAAAGTAGGAGGAAAGAAAACATTTTGAAACATATTTTAAATGTACATATTTTGTCTAAATGTAAGTAGAATGAGCCATTAAAATTTAGGAATATCAGCTTGGAATAAAAGAAAATTCTAATGAGATCTGATATAGAATTCCTGGAGGAGAAGTATCTGAAGTACTTGTCTTATTCTTCCAACAAAATACCTGACAACAACCACTTAAGAAAGGAAGGAAGGGTTTACTTTGGATTACAATCCAAGGGTTCTCCATGGTGGTAAACTCATGGTGACACGAACCTGAAGCAACTGGCTTTGTTGTGTTCAAGACATAGAGGAAGATGCTCAATTTGCTTTCTCCTTTTTATTCAGAATAGTACCCAGACCAATGGAATGGTACCACCCACAGTGGCAGATCTTTCTATCTCAGTTAACCTAATTTTGATCATCCCTCACAGTAATGCCCGGAGAATTTGTTCCCTAGGTGATTGTAGAGATGAGAATATTAACCATCACAGGGCTTATTGATGTTGCTTTGTATAAGAACGGCATCTTCTTATGTTGTGTATCTGATATGATCCAATTATTGAAACTATCAGAATATATCTATATGTTTGCACATGTACAATATGAAAGAAAAGAAAGTTGAGTGTTATAGTTTGAAATGTCCCCATAAGTTATGTGTTGGAACAGTTGGTCCCAAATTGGTGGCAGAGATTTCAGAAACTTCAGAGGTGAAGCAGATAGACAAAAATGAGTCCCTAGGAACAGGCACTGATAGTCATCATCTCAGTTTTGCTTGTTCTTGCACAGAGGTTTCAGAAGATCCACTGCAGCTTGAGGCATCATGGGCAGAGCCCTAGCTACCATGCCTTCTCCGTAATAATGGACTGTCTCCCCTTAACCATCAGCCAAATAAATCCTCCATCCTATAAGTTGCTCCTATCAGGAATTTGGTAACAAGGACAAGAGGAACCAATGTCCTGAGTAAGGGATATTATAAGTATATTAAAAGCAATAGATATAATGAAGAGGACATGATGGAGTCAGTATATAATAATAATAACTTCAACTCAGAAGATGTGATTAAAAATAGCTGTGCATCTAATGGTACATGTTTAAACCATTTAAGCCAGAAATTAATAGAAGCATAGGGAGATATAAGTAATAAGAGAAGAATAAAGAATAGACAGAAGACACAGGCAAAGCTACACTAGTGCAGGAGAGTTACCTCAGAACACTAGTGCAGGAAAGTTACACTAGTTCAAGAGAGTTTACACAAAACACTAGTGCAGGAACCTGAGCACAGAATACTAGTGCAGGAAAGTTATCAGCCTTCTCTCCAAACCTTTAAAATATGCAACCCAAAATAATTTGGAATTTTAGCTTATGTCTTTGACAGTTGGTGGAATTTCAGGAAAAATATAGTAAAGAATAGTATCCATTACAATGGTTTAATAATATTCCACGAGGTATAAAATAACCAAAAAAGACAAGGAGATACAGGATATCAAGGTTGACAAAATTTGATTCCTTGAATAGATAGATAAGATTGATAAAAATCTGGCTAACTAATAAAAAAAGTACAGGGACAAAAAGGAAGCATAAATAACACTAGGACAGAAAGACCACCATATACTAGTAGACATTGTTTAACATTTAGTAAATAAAATCAAGGTTTTAGTTCTAATTTTAAAATGCCTAAGAGACAAGTATAGTAACACATCCTTGTAACTCCAGTACGCATGAAACTTGTGAAGTTGAGACAGAAGGACCCTGAGAGTTCAGGATTAGCTTGGACCAAAAAGTGAGGTTGAGGGAGACCTTAGAAATTTATCAAGATTCCACTTCAAAATAAAGAAGAATTAAAACAGGACTAGAGAAATGGTCCAACAATCAAGGTGTGTACTGCTTTGGCACAGGACCCATGTTCAGGTCCCAGCACCTACATCAGGTGGCTCAAAAGTGCCTGTAACTGCAGCTGCAGCTCACCTACACTGCTGTACACACACACACACACACACACACACACACACACACACACACACACACACACACACACACACACACGAGGCAAACACTCAAGTACATAAAATAAAAATAAATAAGTCTTGAGAAAAACATAAGTAAGTGAACAAGCCCAGAACACCACCACAAGAAGGAAAAGGTTCTTAAATAATACAGATTACTTTAAGAGTAAAAAGAAAACATCTTATACTATTCATGTACTCTTAATAGGAACTAGTGTTAACTCATGAGCACTCACACATACGTGTGTGTGTGTGTGTGGGTGGGTGCACATGTGCATGCACAGAGGTGACCTTTCACTTGACTGATTTTAGAGTCATCTAGAAGATGCATCTCCAGCCCTATGGGTTGTGCCATCTCATGGGGTAAGATCTGAAACTGGATAAAGAGTAAAAGAAGAGAAAGTGAGCTGAACCCCGGCGCTCATCTCTCTCTGTCTCCTGGCTATGGATGCAGTACGACTAGCTGCTTCACACTTCTGTTGCCATACCCACTCTGCCCTTGACTGTGCACTCAACTCATGAGCTCAGATGAACTCTTGCTCCCTTAAGCTGCTTCTCATCTGGCGCAGCAATGAGGAAGGTAACTGATCCAATACTATATTCACATATCTATATTATGTATAGACATGTATGCAAGTGCACAGAGAGAGGGGAATGGGAAAGTGTGCTCCATATCTCAATGGGCAGAATTACTGTTGCCCGGGGACCCTGGGACCCTAGGACTATGTGCACAGTCCACATAGGTTCAATAGGATTTGTGGGCAAAGTCTGTGTGACATCAGAGAGCCCTGCACACAAACTCAGTTCTAAGCTCCTTTGGTTTTTGGGCTGGTGCTGTGGATGTGATTTCGCCATCCGTCTACACTGACCATTTTCAAACCTTAATGTTTTTGAAATTATAGGGAATTTTTTAAGCAGTAGATAGATGTGATGTAGTCCACTTTTCTCAAATTTGTGATGTCTTAGGTTCGTGGAACCCACATGAGGGTGAAGGCATTTAAGATGAGTTGGAAGGACTTCAGGCCACCGGAAGGAAAAGGAAATCAGGATGTAAATTATAGCACATGATACAATCAAACTACTGAAGAACAATGCATCTAGACCTCAGAAGCCATGCTCTGCTGTGAGAGGCAGGCTAATAGTGACACACCCTGAGAACAGGCCAGGAAATGTGTAGGTCATGGGACCACATTTCCAAATGCTTAGGCCCTCTTTTGATGGTAGGGCACACAGTCAATAGTTTAACTCCCCACAGTTTTATGTATGTCTTTCAAAGTCTGCACACTGGAAAACTAGGAATTGCAGAGTTTCACTATCAAATTCTGTGGCCCAGATACTATGTTCTATGAAGTTACCAACTGAAAAGGACTAGGGAGGAATTACACGATGAGTACTTGTGTTTAAAGTATTTTAATAAAGGAAAAGGAAGGCTTTTCAGGAGATAGGGTACATTCCTTAGAGAAGAAAGGACTTGAAGCCTCCTCTGGAATGCTGGCAGACTCAGCTCAGGAGCCCCCTCTCCCTCTTTTTTTATTGGTTAAATTACAGTTGATTTGCATTGAGGAGAATCTACTTGCATATATGGTTGGTTGTAATGGGTTCTCTCTCCCCCGCAGAATCGGTATGGAATTCACTCAGACTTTTCCAATCAAAGCTGCAGCTTCATGCCAACATATCTTAAACATAGGGGGCCAGTACTCATCTTGCCAACTTCATGCCAGAAAAGAACTCCCACTGGCAACACAGAGCTGTTCTGGCACAAATAGATCTCTGCATGTACACAACAGGATGAGTACAAGGAGACAAACACATCTCCCTCCAGATCCTCACCCACATGGGGAGGAGACTCTGGCCATTCCCCTCAGGGAAGAATCCCACACACCAAGTATAATTTCCAGGCATGTTGAGTAATGGGGCAAAATTAAGTTGGACTCTCCTATCTTAAATCTAATTAATCTTCTTCTATCGTGTGTTCATTCTACTGAAATATGGTAATAAAAATTGCACACTGCCGGGCGGTGGTGGCACACGCCTTTAATCCCAGCACTCGGGAGGCAGAGCCAGGCGGATCTCTGTGAGTTCGAGGCCAGCCTGGGCTACCAAGTGAGTTCCAGGAAAGGCGCAAAGCTACACAGAGAAACCCTGTCTCGAAAAACCAAAAAAAAAAAAAAAAAAAAAAAATTGCACACTGAGGTTTGCATTTTCCAGCCACTTTTTATAAGCAATGGTATTTGATCTGCTGCTAGTGTGTAAAATCCTAATATAAAATAATTTACAAAAGCGACAGAATCGGTTCTCAGCAGATGAGCAAAAAATACAGTCTTAAATTTATTTACACCCAAACAGTAGAGAAACAGTTCCCCAGAGATATAATTATTAGTACTTGCTAATAATAATTATTATGGTGTTTTGCACTGAGCTTAATCATCCATTGTGTTAGCTGTTAGGGTGAATAACAAACATGTTCCATGACTGCATTCCTTGGGAATGAATTGTGGAAAAAGTACTGTTTAAGGTGGTCTATAACTATTAGTAATACATAGTTAAATCTGATTTCTGCTTCTCAAACTTGTAGGTTTCAGATTTGTTACTATGTGGGGGAAAATGTTTACTGGACATGAAAATTAGTCACATTCCAATTCCTGGGAATATCACAGCTTTAAGAAGTGCACCTGGGATTAAATTCATTGAATAAAATTATATTTGAAAACTTAAGGAAGTAAATTGATATGAGAATTTTCTCCTCTTACTTACATGAAGAAATCTCAGGCAAAATCTTAATTGTAATTTATTTATTTTGTCACTACCAAGAATATGAACATTGATAACATTTTCAGTTAATAGTTGCTTTAAAGGAAAAAAATTGCAAACATAACTTAGAAATCCATCAGAAGTATTTATGCATTAGGTTATTTAAATGTATATATTTGATACATATATATGCATAATAAAGGTAGCTCATTTTATATTTAATTATATATATAGCTACACATATATAATAATATATATATAATATATCCCATAAAGATAGCTCAAGAGGCATACTATGGAATTTGGTTAATCAGAAACTATAGTTTTTCAGTATTCACTAGAGAGTATAGACTAGAAATAATAGTCCCTGTTGGTTTGAAGTTGAATAGATTTATATAATTTATGTGTATCTGAGTGGCTCGCTAAGATGAAGTCGATGAGAAGGTCCTTAACACATTTCTCTTTCCTTCCTTAAGGCCATGTGCAAAGAATGTGTAGGAGGGAAGCTTCTAAATGGTTCTGAAGATAAACAATTGCAACAAGATGATTGCTGATGCTTGGAAATGTTTTGAAAGGGGATTGATTTTTTTTTGTTTCATTGCATTTCTCACAGTATTCATTTCATTGCTTTGATAATTGAATATGTATGAACTGATTAAGGACAAGATGAGGAGTAAGGAAGAAGAGAAGGAAAGATAGGAGGAAAGAGGGCAGAGAAAAAGAAACCAATTTTTTGAAAGGTGCTTATGTCAACGTGTTTGATTGTAAATATATTAGGCTCCTCATTTCAAACACTCTGTTATGTCTCATCAGCACTACCATTTTACTAAGAAAACTTTTGTAGATAAGTGATGTAGCTCTAGCTAATAAAACTTTATGAACAAAAAATAGTCTTCAGGATAAAATTATCTTGTGACCTATCGGTAAACGATCTGAAACATCTGAAGTAATTTTTCCTTCTCTGAAAAAAACATTTAATACACAGGTATTTTAGAGATTTGCAAGACTACATTAACACATTGGTTTCAATGAAGCACAATTCTCTAAATCACTCCATTCAGCAGCCATGACTCCATGGACAGTGCTCAGGAACCTCAGCACATTCACACTTCTCCTTGAGAGTGAATTCTTTCTGGTCATGCTGCATTTGATGTGCTGTCATTACGTCCAAGCTAACATGAAAAAAATTGGATAGATGGCATGAGAGGACATTGACTGCAGGCTGCCCAAATACTCTCTGGGTTAGTCATTCTGGTATCCAGCGAAGTGAATGCAGCATTCATTAATGCTCAGAGACTGTCCGGGCAAGGTCCAGACAGTCTGCTGGCAGAAAGAAAGCTGAAGGCAAGGAAGGCCTGTGTTGATTGTCGTCTGTAGTTATGAGCCTGAGAAACAGTAGCTATGAATCAGTCTGTCTGAGGCTCTGCTGTCTATATTCACAACAGTAAGGAAGATAATATTTTACAAAGCTTTTAGGAGTAAAATGAGTCTTAACCACTAGAGAGAAGAATCACAGTCTACAGCTACAATGCCTAGAGGCTTAATGATGATTCATTGTAAAATTAGACCAATTAAGCATCCCCCCTATAGTGCAGTCTTGAGTGAGCGAGATAAGATCATCTGTTCCCTTTGACTCATGGAATCCTAAAATTAGATGGGATCTCAGAGATTTTTCTGGCCATGGGGTCCTTGAATTTAATCATATAAGGCATCTCACTGGAGATCTGGTCAACCAGTTTTCACAGAGGGGGAAACCGAGCCCTGGTGAGGTAAGTGATGAGCACTGATTCATAATTAGTGGGTGGTGGAGGTGGATCTCAACCAGCACTCTTGAATCTGGGTTGATAGATTGATAGATTCATTCATTAAGACCAACCAACGTGGTTTACATGTTTATTCCCAAAGTAATGTTATCAGAGATCCCCATCTGATGCTTCCTAAGGGGCACAGAAAGCCAGAGTTCTCCAGAACCTGTTGCAGAATGCTGGTCCCTTATCTCACACCTTCAAGGGCTTTCAGCCCCAGCTACATGTACAGGTAAACAATATGAGATCCAAAGAGTCTAGGTGGATTGCTCCAAGCCTTTGTATATACTGGATTACCATGGTCTCTTTTAAAAGTCCAAAGACCAGGCTACATTTAGGCCAACAAATCAAAATCTTTGGGCATGGGGCATAAATGTTAAATGCGCTGAAATGTCTCAGATGATTTTGATATGTAGCCAAGTTTTAGGGACCACTAGGTCAGGTGATCTCTTTTTACATCATACAACATACAGAAATATCTTGCCCATCATGGGGGAAATAATTTGGATATATCAGAAAAAAATTAAATGATATTTCTAGAGGGAAGTCTTGCTACACACACACACACACACACACACACACACACACACACACACACACACACATACATACACACACAGAGGCATGCACAAGCTTTCGTGCACTCACATGTACACAAACATGCACACACACACACACACACACATCTCTAAACAGTTATCAAGAACATACATATTAATATAAGGGTAGCATATTCTAGAAAGCAAAGAATCTACATGTTGCTGTTTTATTTTTAAAGCTCCAAGTCCAGTTTATGCTGCTTTTGTTGTTGTTTATTTCTGCTTTATTCAGAAATTAGAAATAAATAATGCCAAATATTTACATTTTGAAAGTTGGCTTAAAATTAATGGTGATTTCTCCTTCCTAATACTACCAATATTGCAAGATTTATAATAAGAATCTATCTCTGGTGAAACTCTAATGCAGCTGTCTTGCTGGTTTTTCTCAGAAAACATTAGCGTAAATGTTTTAAAATGGCAGCAGGAATTTGGGTTAAATTATCCATTGTATAACTCTACTTCCTGTACTGAGGACTGAATACTCAGCCATGTGTGTGCTAGACATGTGCTCTACCACTGAAATAAACTCGAAGCTCAAAGCAGTTTACTTGAGAAAGCTTGAAAACTAAGTATCTATACCTATATCTGTGTTTTTGATATATACAGAGATAATTTTTAATCATATATTTAAAATTCAAAATTATACCTCAGTTCTATACACCCAAAACAGTACAGATGATACTATATTTGAGCAATCTGCTTTCCTGAATGCCTTCATATAAAAACTTTATCATCATATTCCACTTGTCCACAATATTTCAATTTTTTTTTTTTTTTTTTTTTGCTATTTTTTGTCAGCTCTTCCTCTACCCATAGTTGGGCAGCAGTTGACTCTGAACTAAGGTGAAAGACTATCCTTCCCCTTTAAGTACATCTATTAGAACGAAAGTCTAGATGTGTTACTGACTGGGGTTTACAGAATGCAGTTCCTCTGCCTTGAGGATGGTTACTTGTTTGTGCATGACCAGGATGGGCACTCCCGTCTTTGCATATCTGGGCCAGTTTAGCTTCCATCATTTGCTTCCCCACATTCAGCTATGACTCATGCACTGAAGCTGAGTCTTTCATCTCCCCTTAAGAGGTAAGGCAGAAGCAGGAACCCATCACTACCACTTAAAAGTAGTATACCTAAAATCCATTGCAAGTGATTTTTCTCAAATTGGTTAAACACATTCTTGTTCCCAGGGATTTGAAGCTGCAATTACATTCTGAACAACATCTAACCTAGGCTGTATTTAGTCACCATGGCTATAAGAGATTAGGAGAGATTGTGGGAAGAACTTAGAATAGTCTTTCCTATATAAGTCTGACTTTCAGACTAAAATAAAATCATCCTTCTATCCTCATTCTTATACTCATCTTTAAAATTCTTTATTTCCATGGGAAATTGTTCTGTGAGATTTTTTTTAAAAAGCCAGGAAAAGCTTGTTCTGAAAACCAAAGAACTGGAATCTATAATAAAGAGCAGGGTCTTTACTGAGAAGAAAGTTTCCAGCACTGACAATCTCTTTTATTGCCCTACTGACAGATTTATCAAAATAAATAGACCACCATGTTCTTTTGAGCTCCTGGGAAAGTGACCATGGCAGGAAACTTTTAGAAGAGTCCCTCAAATCAGGAGTAGATAGGAGAGAAGGGGAGATGACCTGTCCATCAAGGGTAGGAAAAGGAAGAATGTCATCTCTACCCCTGTTCAGAAAGTTCTAGTCTTTGCCTTTCTAAGATGGTACTAAACTGTACAGTCATTAGATCTCCACAGTAACCAATAGACAGGTCATGTTGGTCTTGAGTTCTTCCCTGTAGGCAATCTACTATCCAGGATGTCCACTAGGCATATAGTCCACTAGATGTTGATCTTTGAAGCAGTCCTTCACAGCTACTTATTTGTCTTCCGTTCCTAGCCCCAAGCTAATAAAAAGAAAACCACTATAATCTGTTCTCTTAAGGAAAAATAGAAAGTACAGGAAGATGGACAAAAAAAACATTGAAATGTCCCACCCTGAGAATTTCTAAAAGATATTTGTGCTGTATCAATGGGGCACTCAGCCTGTTTATTTATATTGGTTATTGCTTGGACCATAGTAGCCATCTTTAATGCTTTAGGGCTTTCTTGTTTTGAGGTACTATCTTTTTCCTTTTTCTTTCAGGTCTCTTGATTTCTAAAGAAAGCACTTTTGAGCCTTTTCGGTTTTTGGCTTGTTGTTCTGTTTTTGTCACAAGTATAGAAACAAAAGGCATTTTAAGTCCCAGACTGCACAGCAGAAGACAAATTCAGGATTTTTGAATTTTTATTCTGCAAATGAAGATCATTTTTCCTTTTTTTTTTTTTAAGTTTTTATTTTATGAGCATTGGTGTTTTGCCTGTATGTATGTCCGTGTAAGGGTTTCAGGCCCCCTGAAACCGAGGTTACAGACAACTATTAGCTGCTTTATGGGTGCTGAGAATTGAACCCAGGTCTTCTAGAAAAGCAGTCAGTGCTCTTAACTGCTGAGCCATCTCTCCAGCCCCAAAGATAAATTTTCATTCCACAAATTTCAGATACCTAGGCCTTTTGTTCTAAATTATTCACACTACTTATTAATAAAATAATTTCAAGAGTTTTTAAGACAGTTTTTCCACATAAATATTTTGAGCGTTTTTTTAATAAGTAGGAAAAATGTAACCAAGTGGATGAGAATATGGAAGTTCTGTGACATTCTAAGTAAAATGCTATCTGAAAATCCTGACTCACTACTCTCTGCATGTTTTCTGTTGCTTCCATGTGCTTGTTTTTATATGGTTACAGACAGACGTGTATATTCATGGATGTGTATTTTTCTTGCTTATTTGCTCATCAGTTTTGTCTCCATTCATCACCTAGGGCAAGTATATCAACTGTTAGTAGAGAGTCTGAGGGGAAAAACTATACCAGAGTCAACAAAGGGTGGTGCCTTCATGTATTGCAGGACACATTCCATACCATATTTTCTGACACTTCTGAGCCATAGAATCACTGTGCATGTGGGTGTGCATGTGCACACTTGAGTGCATTCAAGTGTGTGTGTGTGTGTGTGTGTGTGTGTTGTGTATTGAAGCACCTAACATGGCCTTGACTCACATTTAGGTTTTCTTCCTAGAGAAACTACCTTTCACTCAGTCTCCTTTCTCTGCTTTGTTGTGAGGAGATGTACTTAAAACTCATAAAACGTCACAACACCAGAGAACTGGCATCATTGGAAGTTCCTTTTTGCTGTTTTGATTGTGTTGGAAGAAACTGAAAGATATACATGACCAAGAACGTTCTCAAAGAAGATGAGAAACTCTAAGGCATGTATCTTGATCAGAGCTTTCCATGACACCAAATTTGCAGTATGTGTTTCTCTGAAGCACAGCACACAATTGTTAAAAGCATTTTTGGATTTCTGCTGAAGCCTATAGATTTCAGTGGTATGAATATGTTCTTTCATTTATGAATAATTCGTGACTAAGGTTTCCTCATTTATGTGACAACTTATGTCAAGCACAATTTCAAAGAACTGATTTGCCTGCATATGAGCATAGAGCCTTTAGCCTGGGAAATAGTTTTATTGTTTAAAGAATCAGAGAGAGCTGAGTTCACATTCCCAAGCTCCACTGTTTAGTTAAGACAGAAGCATGCAGAGTGGTTCTAACTTCTCTAGATCTTGATTTTTCTTATTGAGAATGTCAGAAAGTTCTGGGACAAGCTAAGGACTCTGCAGAATGTAATTCCTTTTCTTTTAATGTGGTTAATATTTTTTGTCCCCTAATTTGTAGGAGTCTGTCCCATATGCTTTGGCCCAACCTTATTTTACCCAGTGACAGCTACAAGGAGAAACTGAATCTCAGGGTAATAAGTTCCCCCTGGGCTTCACCTCTCCACAAATGTTTCATTGTCTTAAGAGTTCTTCACCTTATGAAAAGGAGAAAGGGACGCCACTTCAACCTGGTCCGACTTTACTACTGTCTCCTCCCTGTAATTTAAAGGGTTAATTTGCTTTCATGTTGCTCCCACTGAGATCCACTGTTATTATGGGATGCAGGTTCTCACAAAAATAAAGAGAGGTGATTTTCTCAAAGCACAGACTGGCAAGACCACAGTTAATTTCCATGAGACTCAAGAGAGGAAAAGCACAGGCCAGTCTTTGAAATCCACTTGGGACACGTTATGTCAGAGAGACCGGGGCTTAAAAGACAGGAATCCCATACCTTGAATTCACTTTCCCATGAAAGGCTACAGGAAACAAAGAGCAATTTACCTTCGCTCCTTCCCCATCCTCTCCAGTCCACTTTTTTCCTACTTCAGACAGCAACTTAAAAACTTCTAACTTGGGAACCACACCACCTTACAGAATCAATGTGCATCATCATAAGATCACCCAGGATTCACATGAACCCTGGAAGAAAACATCTCTTTACTTGGCTAGCTCTATTTACTATGTCTCTTTTACTTTCTTTCCCCATTTTAAAAAAGGACACATTATAAAGAAGTACCCTGATACTGAATGCTCTCACATGAAAAATGTCATGCCAGTGTTTTGAAAGTATGCTATATCACAGGTTTTGCATCCTATTTAGACCACCAAGAACCTGCATGTATATGTGGTGGCATTTGCAGCTTTCTACCATCATTATCTAATAAGGATTATATCACACTTACTGTCATACAAACCAAGTCTGCAAATTGTGTGTGACTTTGTTTTCCTGTAACTGCCATGGTCTACAGACCCTCAGCATCTGATCTCAAACACAGCAAGAAAATTCAAGGGCAAGCCCAAAGGATCCACATAAAATATAAGCACAGACCTTAGGAATACCTTAAAAAATGCCCCACGTTGTTTTGTTTGGTAGGTCATTTGATGTTTTGTTGTTGAAGGCAAAGGTGTAGATTAATAATATACTGATGGGTATTCAAAGAATGCAGTTAATGTCTAAGTATAATTATAACATGAAGTTTAATTATACCATGTCATGAATTTCTGACTCACCTGTAAACATCTTTATTAGCAAATGAGTATTGAACATTAGCATATATAAATTTAGTTAGAATGTCTGAAAAAAATAGGAAATAGAGACATTTGTGCCTTGATTAGCTTCTTGTGACTAGAAGGGACAATTGTGTTTATACCTCACTATTATCTATCACCTAGCAGAGAAAGCCATAGAGTGATCCAGATTAATTGATTACTTTAATCAGTTAATTGGTTAACTATTTGAAAAGAAGGATTTAGGAGAGCTAAAATCTGCTTCAAGTCACCTACTGCATCAACAAGTGGGGTCATTAACCAGAGATGTGGCCCGTTAGCCTGCTGCCCATACTTCTAAATCCACATCTTATAAAGTTTCCATGTTCCCAGTCACTCGGGAGGGAGGAAACCAGCCTTCAGTAAGATTGGAGGCAAACCTCTTCTATTCATGGAAAACAGAAGGGGGTTGGTAGCATGAGCTGTGCCTCTCTGACAGGCAGTCTCTTTATCCTGCCGGGTAATGTGGCCTGGTATGCTTTGAAGGCTTACCATGGTGGTGATCTCGACAAGTCTTTCGCTGGACACTGATTCTTATCACCAATCTGTAAGTCTACTTCATCCACAGGAGGAAAAGGAGGGGCGGGGGTAGTGAAAAGAAGTGGGAAGCTGGTAACAGTCTTCATTTAGGAAGAGTTTAGACAAAGGCTTCAGGGACCTCACTGGATTGCTCGCTGCATGCTTCTGGATTGTGCCTGGTTCCAATAGGAGTACTGGAGCCATGCGTTCTGCTTCTGAGCTACAAGTTTCTCTAGAAAGCTTGCACAGAGACTGAACACACCCAGTGTTTCTATCAATAACTGCACATGCAGTGTGAATAGTTATGAACTCTGTTCCAGACACAAGCGCTTCACTGCATATGGAGTATGCCTCAAGAAGAATGAATACATCACTTAAATAACTTGGTCGGGCAAGGTTTATGAGGGGAGAAAGAGGGCTATGTGGGACATGGGTTGTCTTACTATTGGCAGCTGGTATGGATATGGAGGCCCATTTATCACCTTTTGGTGACACAAAAGGGCAAGGAAACGCTGTTTGCTTACTTGTCTGCTTCTTTGTTTCTGACAGTCTCACTCTACCCAGGCTGGGCTGGACAGTAGTCCCCTTGCCTTGGACTTTCCAGAGCAAGGATAACAAGTGAGAACCACCATCCTTGACTGGGGCTGCCACTTAAACTCAGAAAAGTGCTTCTCCTTACCAGAGAAGGTGGCAGCCTTGTCCAGAGGTTCTACTAGAAGAGCTAGCAGGCTTCTACTTTTGATCAAGGGTGGTTCCATAGTTGCTTACTTTGTGACAAACCACTGGGCTATATATCCTGTTCTCTGTACATAGACTCCATTGCACAATAAAAGGTTTTCAGAGTTCTGTACCACAATACACACCATAAAATATACATATAAAAACACATGCTTACATATTAACTAAGAGATTATGCATTACAAACATTCCTAGATCCTGGTTTGTGCATAAATTAAAGCATACCAGAAATAGATGAACAAACATCACTTACCCCGTATTCTGCACTGCTGGTTGTCTCTAGGAGAAGTGCAGAAGTTGAGCAGTCACTCAGGGAGTGAGGAGAACTTCATTAAAAGATGTTGCATCTTGGCGTATGTTTGAGTCTGTTCCCTGTTTGTTATGCAGGAGACAACAAGTCATTTCTCATTTGATTTGAAGTAAGCTTGGCATGGCTCAGGGCATTAGCACTAGCTGTGCTCTCTGCTTGGGATGTGGCTCCTACACACACCTGGACAGCCAGCTTCATCCCCTGCCTCAACTCCTGACTGCCACACTTTCTCAGAGCTAAAATCAACAACGGCTACCATACCTTCGTTGGCATTTCCTAATCACTTTCTTGACTTTAAATTTTCTCCTTAGGAGTTTTAAGTTGTACTTTGTTTTCTCTTTCTCCTTTTTTCTTTCTGTTTATCTGTTTTTTTTTCCCTTGTGGTATGTCATTTTAGGTCATTTTTGGTTACAGCACCCATAGGCACAGAGTGGTGTCTGGCAGATAGTATGTGCTTACCAACACCAGGTACAATCGTTGAATAACTGGAGAAGGAAGTAGGAACCAATACAGCCAGTTATGAAGACTCAGCCTTTTGTGTAATAAGCTTACTGTTTATAAAAGGCTTTATGACTAAAGAATGTAGTTTTTCTTACCCTGTCATACGTTCAGTGTTTGTTATGTAACTGCTGCAGGTAAAAGACATTACATATTAGGGGTTGTGAGGCTTAACCTAGCATCTTTGTTTATCCCAAGCATTTAATCAGAAATTAGGCTCTGAATTCAAAACACCATGTGAACGAGCCCTTGAAATATGACCTCTTTGTGAGAGAGAACAGCATCTCTAGGTCAAATGGAGTATCCCACGAGCACTCTCCAGATTTTATTGCCAACAATTATTACACCAGTTGAAGAACATATTTTCTCACTGATATCCTGCTGCTGTTGTGAGGGGAATTGATTCTAATTGCCAGTTTCCTGCATTTTCTTCAACATTTAGATTTTGCAAGGGAGAAAAAATTCGCAGTGATGAAAATTCCACACGTTACTAGGATTACTTCACAAACAGAACATTCTTGGCTTTGGAATTCCCCTCAGACTCCAAATGGAGCTTACCCATACAGAAAGCTTGAATCCATTCTGAAATGGAAGAAAGACAGGGCAAAATGTTATCTTTGAACTATGACACTTGGCTTCCAGTGGACACACAGAGAGGACACACATCCAATGCCAAACAGGATGATAATGAACAGGAAGCACCATTGTAGTCAGAGTAGGTCTTCTTTGTAGGTATAACTCTGTATGCAGCACTATTGCCCTAAGCCCAGATCACCCTAGCATGAGCAACGCTAGGCTTCAGAGGGTGTTAGGATCCAGAGCTTGAACAGAGGAGGTCAGCTCACAGATCATCAGACTGAAGTCTAGCCAACAGGGGCAGTGGTGGGGGCGGTGTTGAAGATATCTATCCACTGTCAGGAGATGAGCGAGGTGGAAAATGAGCCCCACTTCCAAGTCTCCCCTGGCTCTCCTCACAGGAAAACAGGACAATATAATACAGAAATAAAATACAGAAACTTCCTCTTTACCAGCATTTTCAAACTGTCCTGGCACCAATTTGTACTGACATCAGCTCACAGTAGGTCCAAGATGAAAATTTATCTTCATGGAAATATGACCCTTGACTGTGAGTAATCTAAAAAAAAAAATGATAGCCAAATAGAGATAAAGAAGTTAGTGCAGGACAAATATTTCATTTCCTACACACAACTTTGTAATTCTTCTGTCTCAGGGATGAATAGAAAACAAATGGATGCTCTCAGCCATGGGGAACTCTGATGTTATGTGCACATCGCTTATGGTGATAACACTGAGAGTCAAGTAGTGTAGAGTGTTCAAGACAATGAATTTGGATGGTTATGAATCAATGACATATGATATAGATGAGCTAACAGGAAGGCCTCTCAGAAAAATGTTCTATTGAGCTTACTAGCTTTGTGTACTAAAGATGTGTTTCTGTTTTCACATGCAGGCATCTTTAACTTACAGGTACAGGTGTGTTTAGGTGCATGCACATGTGTGTTATGCCTATGTGTAAGAAGTTTGTGATTTTTTTTAAGTGCTAGACTTTTCAGTCAGTGAGATTCCTAGTTAATCACATGTGTTTTGAACTCTGTATGTGTGTGTCTTTTGCCTTTATCTCTACAGGTTTGGGTTTCAAAAGTTTGGTCTTCCTTTGTCCCACTACATGTTCTGGCTTTTCCTATTAAATGTCTTGAATTTACACAGCTGTTTTTCAATGCAGCTATGAAATATTTTTTAAAAGGTCTTCCAAAAGGATAGAAATTTTGTATAAGCAAGAAGGAAAAATAAATAAACATTCTTCTATGGAGTTCTTCTGTCAGTATATTGAAGATATACCAGGAAATCAGCTAAGCTAAGCAAACACAGACATTTTATACGCAAAAACAGTGCAGTCGCCTTTTTGACATCAATAAATCACTGTCATAAGTGTCCCAAAGCAATGTGGTTTGAGAAACAGCCTTCGAGGGAAGTCCTTCCTCCCAAAATACCCACCTTATCTGGGTTTTCCTGATAGCTGAAATTCCACTGTTTGAGAGGGCTGCTGTAGAGCTAAGGGGGACAAATATCTCTGCAAAAGGAGGAGCCATGAGCTATTTACACTTCAGGGTGAGGTGTTTAATCAAATGTGATAACTAACTGAGATGTGTTTTTCTTGTGAAGCCACTGATTCCTAAGAAGGAAGGGTGTCAAGATAGCAGGGGGAAGCCCTGACAGCTAAGGTAGGAAGGTGTTGAAGACAAAACTCAACATCAATTTATGCTCATTGGTGTTTTTCATTCCCTGGAAGTTCTTGCCTGAGATAGTACAATTACCTTAGCTTTCTCTTCACTTCAGAATTTTAAAATGGACCTCTATTAATAAGACTATGATCCTGATGGAGGTTTTTGTTGTTGTTTGTTTGTCTGTTTGTTTTTGTCTATGGGAACAAGTAAGCTGATTTCTTTGTCCATCATTAAGGTAGTTTGAGCCCCAGTGGCTGCTTTTGAAGACTGGGCAAAGTATGTCCTAGAACTGCTCCTTGTCTTTAAGAAGAAACAAAGGGACATTGTAGTAGCCATTACTAAGAGTGGTGTATGAGTGCTTGTAACCTTGAGGCCAACATCAAGCATTGTTCTTTAGGAACCATGCACATTGCTTTAAGATGGGGTTTCTCATTGAGACCTGTGTCACCACAATTGGTCTAGACTGGCTGGCCACTGAGCTTCAGGGATCTATCTTTGCCTCCTTGGCCCTGAAAGTCACAAGAAAACCATACTTGGTTTTCTCATGGGTACTCAGGTCTTAATGCTTATGTAACAAGTACTTATTGACTGAGCAATCTTCCCAGTCCTTCAGTCTTATTTTATTTTTTTTTTCAAGTAGATTTACTTTGGTAAATCTTAGTTTGGGGTCTGTCAGAGTCTTTTCTATTATAATGAATATGACTGCCAAAGGTTCTCAGTATAAAGTCTGTTCTCTTGTTCAAAAAGACAGATTAGCAAGTGATAGAGAATTGTTGAACATATTCTAACACCATTGTGAGACTTTCTTTGTGGTAGTGCCAGGGTGGTTGGTTGGTCAAGAACAAACAGTGAGGCAAATTCTCACTATGTCTTCAGTAGTCTCTTTGACCTATTATAAAATATAGAGTTAGAGATGGTGGCTAGCATCCTTTTAGATATTAGGATTCTTGCTCTTGTTTTAGTAAGGAGTATCATTTCAGAGATGAGAGACTCTAATTGAAGACTGGATGGAAGACTCAAGTGGATGACATAGGACAAGAATTGAAACTCTGGACTGTTAAACACTGCTGAGTCAGTATCACTATGGCTTTCCCTTAGAAGTCCTAGAAAGGGCTTTGCTTCCTCCTATTGAGGTTTCCTTCTAGGGTTAGTGAATGAGATTACATTTAGCAATAAGACAAGATAGTTTCTAAGAATGCTGGGAGGGAGTCTAGCAGGTGGCATCCATATAACCTTATTAAGAAGCACAGCTGGGGCTGCTGGCACATTCTTGGAATACAGAGGCAGGACAAGCTCCAGTCAAATTTTAGCTGTGTAATAACTCCAACAGTAGCTTGGGCTACAGAGCAAATTCTAGGTCAGTCTGTTCTACAAAGAGGTATTCTATCTATATCTGCATATTAACATTTTATATATATATATATATGTGTGTGTGTGTGTGTGTGTGTGTGTGTGTGTGTGTGTGTGTTTCTATTTTTTAAAAAAGGAAGGAAACACAGCTTCTGCCATTGGAGTCACTAAGAAACTGTTTCCCACCCTGACCTGCTGCTATTTGTACACCTAGACTGAGTTAATGGATTCATTTTAAGTTGTTTTCACACCTGTAAAATGATAGTACTATTCAGGTTTTTCTCATGGATTATGAAGATGAGTGGGTAAAGGCAAAGCATATAGAGCTACACCATTGACATACCCCCCTGAGCATGAGTACAAGCTACTTTCCTCTTAGACAAACCCATACCATATAGTTACTTCTCGCTATATTTCTGTTGGGTTTAGATATACATGACACACAAAATAATGTTCTTCCCCACAAGTTTCCTGAGGAAGATCTCTAGCTTGATCACACAGTAAAGCCCACATGGACTGTGGTTTTTTGAAGAAGCAAAATGAAAATGTAAATAAGCAGCCAGTTAGCACTTGTTTCTGGAGGATTAAGTGTTATGAACAAGCAAAACCTTGGGTTTTGTTTTTGTTTGTTTTGTTTTGTTTTCACAGTAACATAGAGAAATTGGCCAGAGGGCAAAGGAAAGAAGTATGTTGAAGGAAATGAGATTTTAATTTAATACAAATATTAGGGAATTTAAATTTTATACTTGACTAAATATTGTTTAGAGATTATTACTGTGTCACTATCAGGAAAAAACAAACAAACAAAATACTCTTGAGTCCCCCACCAGCTGGATGCTCTCAATGGTCCTGATGTGACTGCATATTCAGGATGAATTTTATCTGCTGATTTGTAGGAGTAGATTCAGACAAACCTGTGATGTAAATAGAGAGGCTTTCTCTAGTTCAAAAATGTCCTATGAATAAAGATTTTACAATATAGCTGCTATGTGCCAAGCTCTGTGTCAGGACCATCCTTCAAGCTTATAGTCAAATGAATAAAATGCACAGTATACACATGAGCAACGAGACTGTCAAACACGTTTTCTTTAGATAGAGTCTCACTCTTAGATTAAGATGGCTTCCATGTCATGGACTTTCTGCCTCCATTTCATGGTTCTGGGATTGCAGGTGCATTGCAGTTGCAGATTGAATCATGCTTGGTAAGAATTTCAGACACTTTGAAAGAGAGGAACATAGGGTGTTGTGGCTCTGGGGATAAGAGAAGTGGTCAGATCACAGGAAGAAAAGCTCTACTAGGTCTTTGTGATGGTTCTGAGATTTCTGTTTAGAGGATTGGCTGAGGAGGATAAGATGGGTAGGTGCACTGAAGGGAAGAGATGCTGTTGATTCTGAGCCAGGCAAAACAAAGGGGGACTGAGATGGTACCATGAGGGAGGAATATCACTAGAGGAGATGATTCCTTATCTGTTGTTCTTCCAGAATGACTGGAGTGGAGTAATGAGAAAACAGTTTGGAGGATAATACTCTAGTATAATAAATTACATATATTACAAGAATGAAATATGGTACATTTGGGGGGCAATGGCTCTTGAACAACTAAGGTGTTCAACTAATTTCTTTAAAACTAAGATAATAGGCTTGTAAACCAAGTGCCCCCTACATAGAGAATGCATGACAGTTGGTTATAATACTAATGTGAATGGTAGAAAAATGAATTGATAATACATTGTGATTAGAAAATTTCAAAGGAGAGATTTTTTTCTAAAACAAAGTTTTGTTTTGTTTGTTTTTCAACTACCATCTGCTTGACAGATTCTCATGCTAGTTCTCTACTAGGCAGGTATGAGATGGAACAGAAATATGTTCTCAACTATTTTACATTTGAACTATACTGTTGATTTCATTCTCCTTAAATTCATTCCCCTCCACTTACAGAAGAGTAAAAATTTGAAATCTTATCATTTACACATACTGAAAGCTTATAAATGGCATGCAAAGCTTTGATTTGTTCACTATTATATATTACCCAGAACCAGGAGCAATTAAGTAACATGAGAAAGTATTAAAGGAATTCACACAGTCATTAAGATAAATTAAAACATGAACATGGGCTATGTACAAGCTGGAGACAAAACGGTTTTTTTTTTCCAGAGGTTTATTTTTTTAGGAAAAATGTTTGTGTATGTGTGTGTCAAATGCTACAAACGTGTGATACCATACATATGCATATGTGTGTTATATATGCATGTATGCATGCATACCATATATATGCATGATATCTGTAAGTCAGTTCTGTGTGTGTGATGCATAGGAAGTATTCCACAATTTGAAATTTATCACTGGCTTATTATCACAGCTCTCCCACTAGCCACAAACATCAATATTGAAGATCCAGCATGTTGTAGGAAGTAGAACTGGAAATGCGTGGTCCACCTCTAACATTGAAGGTTTTGCAAGTCCACTCGACAACCCAAAATATACAGAAAAGTGAAAGTCCAGATGCTGAGACGAATTTATTCCCCCCAGTGTGGTGAGCAGAGAGGATATTGGGATGAATTCTCCTTGGAATCTGTCTTTATGTAGCAGAGTCTAGTATAATAGATAGGCAAGAGTAAGTGTAGATGTAACCAACGGTCTTATTAAATAAGAAACACAGAGCCGATTCGAGAAGAAAGCCAAGAGGTCAGAGCTAAGAGCCTCACCCTTCCTGATTCAGGGATCCTCTTCAGCCAAGAGACTTCTCCGAATAAAAGGGGACCTACTTCCTGTGTGTGTCTTTATATAGTCTAGCTGTTCTGCCTTCTCATTGGTTGTAAACCCAAACATGTGACTGCCTCATCACTGCCTGAATGTACCGCCCTCCAGGTCCTTAAAGGCGTGCACCACCACCGCCATGCACTTGCTATGGCTCTAATAGCTCTGACCCCCAGACAACTTTATTTATTAACATACAATTAAAATCAATGGCGCCCAACGTGGGGCAAGAGTTTCCACCTAAAAACTGAGAAAAAAAGATTCTAAAACGGAGTTAAAAACAGCTTTCTAATTGTCTCTCTCAAATGAGCGGCAGTTGCCTGTTTGAGCTACTGGTGGGTTCCTAGAGTGCGTGCTCGACCTGCAGTATGGCGGGAATGAGGCCTCTGCAAGTGGCACATTAAGCTGCATGGTGGATTTAGCCTTTGCTGGTACAAAGCAAAAAAAGAGATTTCTGGACTACAGGCTGCTTGGATAAAAGCATAGACCCACGATAGCTCCCAGAGCTCGTGGTAAACCACCGCCATGCTGGGAAGCTGAAGTGGGTGGAGCCAGCAGCCACAGCTGCTGCAGTTTAAAGCAATAGATTCACAATAAGACAGATTCAGATGTAATAGTTAACAATGTGTGTAAAATATACGTAGGCTTGAAAGAGACAAAAAAGGTGATATATAAAGTTATATAAACAAATACATAGTTTTAAAAAATAAAGTCTTTAAAGAGACAGTAAAATTAATATAAAAAATAAGCCACGTGAAGATGAATATTACACAGAGAATCTGGATTGTGTTGTCTTTGGGATTTTTAACTGCAGAAAAATATTTGATTGTAAAGGAAGCTGAGTTAAACCAATATGTATACTTTAAAGATACCTTGACTTCAAAATTTGGATATAAGGATATGTTGCTTTGGAAAAGAGTCTCTTTTGTTTCCACAGAAAGCCAGAGGCTATGGATTTGTTCAAGATTAAGATACATCAGGTTTGACCAGCCAAGACCCCCTGAAAGGTCTCTGATGACACCATGGCCCAGATGATCCAACATCCAGAACGGTTTGAAGGCATCTGGCTCAGACGATACAGCCTCATGGACTATTCCATAATCCTAAAATTTTCTTTGTGTCCCCATAAGATACAGCGCCCCCCCTCCAGCAGGAAGTAGTAAGAGAAGCTACACCCAAATTCCCAAAATATATGTAATTTTACTTTGTTAAGGTTAAAACCTTCCTTTTTGAAAAAAAAAAGGGGGGGAGGAAGTGCTGTGGGATGTTCTGTATGGCAAATGTGTTGCTAATTAGTCAATAAATAAAACACTGATTGGCCATTGGCTAGGCAGGAAGTATAGGCGGGACAAGGAGGAGAATAAAGCTGGGAAGTGGAAGGCTGAGTCAGAGAGACACTGCCAGCCACCACGATGAGAAACAGCATGTGAAGATGCTGGTAAGCCACGAGCCATGTGGCAAGGTATAGATTAATGGAAATGGATTAATTTAAGCTGTAAGAACAGTTAGCAAGAAGCCTGCCACGGCCATACAGTTTGTAACCAGTATAAGTCTCTGTGTTTACTTGGTCGGGTCTGAGCGGCTGTGGGACTGGCAGGTGAGAGAGATTTATCCTGACTGTGGGCCAGGCAGGAAAACTCCAGCTACAAGTAAGTACTTCGAATTAATCCAGGTAAATCCAGGGAAATTTTGACATTAAATAGAAATGTATAGATCAGAGACTTAAGCATGAGACAGGGCCACATTCAAAATGTCTATACCCATTTCTGTAGTTACATACATCCATTGCATTTGGTCACAATTACTGTTAATGGTTTTTCCTAATATTCAACCTCCCTGCCCATACCAGTCTCTCCAATCATTGCTATTGCTGAAAGAAGGTGATTGTTGAGAACAGTAGCCTAGAATGACTTCCTAGAGAAACAGAAGGGAAGTTTGGGGGAAGATACGTCTTCTATCTGTTGTCTGTTCTTAACTTTATTTCCACAACTAGCTGCATCACATGATGGCTTCTTACATGAGATAGCATGAATCTTAGATGTGAAGGCAGCTCTTCCTTAAAACCCAGTGACTAATAATTAAGTGTCCTAGATCCCATCTGTTTGAGTTAGTTAGACTGAATATTAATGGAGACTTTGACTTCCACTAACATCTATATGACAGAGTTCCCACACAATGGTGGTAACATCTATAGAGAAGGCATCTCCTAACTGCACCTGCATTGGAGATAGCTGGATTTGAGGCTTCTGTCTTCATTGGGATCAAGTTAATCTAAAGTATGTTCAAATCTCAGTGTGCAGTAATTTCTTTGTCCTAGGAGACAAATTTCATTTAACTTCTAAGGATACTCACCTTGACTTTCTTCTCTGTTTACTTAAATAGTTTCTATTCTATTCTATATTATTAGCTAGAATAAAGGGCTATCTTTTTTTTAAATGGAATGATGAAAGGGCCTCTGCACTGTACACACAGTTAGTGATAGAAATAAGTACCAGTGAGACAACCACAGACTTTGAAATCCATAAGAATTGATACTCTTAAGTATGTGACATTTAGAACATATGAGGTGCTAATGTGTAAAGGATTTTGTATGTGGAAAGAACTAAGTATTAAGTATTGATAACAAAATAAATTTAGAGTTGGCATCTATTATGTTACATCAAAGGAAAGGTATCACATTTACTTAGTAGGGTTGAAAAGCGTTTTTTAACCAGGAGAAACCGTCAGAGTTTGAGGAAAGAGGACATACCTACAATAATAATGGAGAGAGTAAAATATTTGTTCAGCCACAATTGTAAAGGCAGCCAAGAATACTGCACGAACCTGAGCAAACAGAATGAAGGGCCTACCTATATGCTCTTTCCCCTGTGATATGGTCTGAGAATGAGAAAAGCATACAGAAGGCAAGAAGCAGCAATCTGAGACGTAGGCACCCTCCCAGGCACAAGCAATGGCTCCCCATCAAAAAGTTCCAACAAACAATTCTCTTCAGAAGTCATTGTTTTCTAATCTCTGGTGAATCTTTGTACATCTTCTAAATGAGTGGTCCCTGATGTGGTAAAGCTCTCAGGCATTTCCTTCAGAACTCTTAACCTTCCAAGGTAACTTCTAACTAAGCAGCATAGGAGCACCTTTGTGGTTTTCCCACAAAGCTACTATGTGGCTTCCATGGAAATTTAATTTGGGCCTCAGCTCATTTACAAATGAGCATAAACTAATATTTGAAGGAAACTTAAGCATATTTCAGTGTAGAATATATATTGTTTTTGATATACAACTATTTGAAAACAGAAATCTGGAGCAGCCTTGGTGTGTTCTTAAGTGTTCCAAATACTTTCTTGTTTTGCCTGGGACTCTATTCTTGCAAATTTTGGTTTTTTTTGGGGGGGGTTGGAGATCTCAATCTATATGAATCACAGGCCTCAACACCTTATACATGGTACTTGATAACATCAACATAAGTGAGCATAGGGATGGTGGTACCATCCAGGGAAAGAAGAATTGAAGGTTTGTAGGGGAAACAAGAGGTTATCGTTGACATAGCGACAATTATAGCTACTTGACTTTTATATGCAATAGTTCTTTGGTTCTGAGCATTATTTTAAGCACCAGACATATAAGAATTAATTTCAATCCTATAGCAATGTCATAAAAAAGATACAGTTACCATAGAAAGACAGCAAAGCTGAACCAGCTAAGGGGGTTGACCAACATTATGTAATTAGTAATAAATGGGCCTGGGTTCTGAAATAAGGAATTTATGGCTCAGTTTAATAGTTTTAAGACCACATTGAGAATGACTACTTTTAACTATCTTGGTACAAAAATATATGTACCAAGAAAAATTTATTTTTTGATATCAGTTTTCTTATGGTAGGGCTATTGAATCACCATGTTAGATTCCCAAAAGACACTAGAGAAAACCCAATTTCTAATTAATCTCAGAGTTGCCACTGTGTGGGAAATTAATGAAAAGAATTCTGGTAAATCCCATTTCATATTTTCCAATCTTGGAAGTAAATTGGCAAGGAAAGTACTCACAGTCAAAGCTGTTTTTAGAAATCAATACCCTACATTTGGTCCTGCTTTTAACCTTAACAAGCACTGTCCTTCAAAGATTTCCCTTTGGGAAGAGACAGAAACTGAGGGCAGGAGTTTTATGGTAGAGTGACTCACTAAACTCCAAAGTAAAAGAGTAAATCTCATATTTTTTCTGAATTCCAGACCAAGGGTTTCTCATGACATTGCTTGCTTTTATATTTTCATCTTTCTTTGCTTTGCTGTTGTTGCTGGTAATGTCTCCAACTCTTTTTTTCTCCCCACTTTCAGGTCAATGTCTGAGCATCTGTGTAATTCAGGGTCACCATGAAGTTGTAATGCATATCTGATGACACTACCCGGGACTGAAAAAATATATCCCATAGATTCTTTTCCTAATTACTCACACATGACTCCTTGTGTTGTTGGTTGTTTTTAGTCTTTAGCTCTTTGCTCTACTGGGGGCCTGCCACCCAGCTCCCAAATAAATCACACAGAAGAGTCTTATTACTTAAAAATGTCTGGTCTTTGCTTGACTTGTTTCTAGCCAGCTTTTCTTAACTTAAAATATCCCATCCACCTTTTGCTTCTGGGCTTTTACCTTTCTCTATTTCTGTATGTCTTTTCTTTCCTGCTTATTCTGTGTCTGGCTGTGTGGCTGGGTGGCTGGGCTCTTCTTTTCTTGATCCTTCCTCTCCTGTTCCCCAATCTCTCCTCTTGTTTTATTCTCTCTGTCTGCCAGCCCTTTCTATCCTTTCTCCTGCCTACCTATTGGCCATTCAGCTCTTTATTAGACCAATCAGGTGTTTTAGACAGGCAAAATATCACAGCTTCACAGAGTTAAACAAATGCAACATAAAAGAATGCAACACATCTTTGCATCATTAAAACAAATATTCCAAAGCATGAACAAATGTAACACATCTTAAAATAATGATCCACAACATCTTTGCAGTACCTCAATGTCACAGTCACATCTTGACTTAAGATTTTCATGAATTTGTCCCTAGACTGCTATCTCAAGTTTTATCTATATCTATTCTTTTGTTTGCTGAATTTATATACTATTGCTTAAAGTTTTATCTTAGCAAGGCTATCAAGCAATTTTTGTTCAAAATCTTCATGGGTTTCTGTTACTACAAAGGTCTTTGAGTGTAGAGGCATTTTGTAGAGGCATAGTCATGGCAAATTTCAACCTTCATTTCCGTGTGTGCCAGACTTTAACAGTTATTAGTTAAATCAATATTCTGAGTGATGGTACATGATTTAAAGAAATCAGTATGATGTCATTTTTGCAGATACAAGTTTTAGAATGTAATAAGGTTTGACACCTCGCTGGACTGGAAAATCTAAAGGATAGATTAGAGACATCATGGTCTGGGGTAGTGGTTCTCAACCTGTGTGTCTCGACACCTTTGGGTATTGCATATCAGATATCCTGCATATCAGATATTTATATTACAATTCATAACAGTAGCAAAATTACAGTTATGAAGTAGCAGCAAAAATAATTTTATGGTTGGGCGTTGCCACAACATGAGGAACTGTATTAACCATTGTTCTAGGGTGACTACTAGTTGATAAATGACTATCCAAAGGCTGGATGACTCTTAGCTGGTCTACCTTGGGTCTCTTCCATGTGGCTTCCCAGTTTTTCAAAATATAACTTTGCCCTCTACATGGTAGTTGTAGGGTCTGAAGAATACAATAGAGCAAGCCCTTCTGCACAGACCTTGTGAGTTGTTTTATCTAGTGAAATATAATAGATGCAATGCTTTATAAGTTCTAAGCCTAGCAATGCTGTGGGATGGTCTGTATGTCAAATGTGTTGCTGATTGGTCAATGAATAAATCACTGATTGGTCAGTGGCCAGGCAGGAAGTATAGGCGGGACTAACAGAGAGGAGAATTGAGAGAACAGGAAGCTGGGTGAAAGAGACACTGCCAGCCGCCATCAGGACAAGGAAGATGTAAAGTACCGGTAAGCCACAAGCCACATGGCAAGGTATAGATTAATAGAAATGGATTAATTTAAGCTGTAAGAACAGTTAGCAAGTAGCCTGCCACGGCCATACAGTTTGAAACCAATTTAAGTCTCTGTGTTTACTTGGTGGGGTCTGAGCGGTTGTGGGACTGGCAGGTGGCAGAGATTTGTCCTGACTGTGGGCCAGGCAGGAAAACTTAGCTACATAGCGACCTAGAATTCTTACACACTGTTGTTCTTGGGGTGATGTAACAAACAAATCTAGTTTCATTTGTAGAAGATAAGAAATCAAATGGAGAAGAAATATAACTTACCACTTAAGTATCAGCTGGCTGCTGGTGAGCAGCCATTTTTAGACCACCATTGTCTAGCTAACCTGGAAGCCTAAACAGACACAAGAATGACCACCACCACAATCAGCCAAGCCTGCTGTGGCTGCAAGAACTGCTCAACCACAAGTCACTTGACACCTCATAAGATCCAAATGACCTTCTACCTCTATATCTATATTGCTGTGTTTGGGCAGATGAGTAAATAAAACCTTTACCAGGAAATTCTGCCACATATTTTTTTGTCATAGCATAGGTGAGTCTTGACTCATTGCTCTCTTTGCCTAAGCATACTACATCCATGCCTTCAATACACAGCTGCTTTCCAGTGCATATATATGTGCCATGATATGTGTCTCTATAGTCAATGTGGCATGAGCAAAGCAGCATAATTTCAAGTCACAACAAGCTGGTGTTTAGTTACATAATTAGTTGTGAGATCTTAATGAAAATAATTTAAACTCTCATTGGAGCCTTGTTTTGACCATCAGAAAAGTGTGAAAAATAATAACCACTTGGGCCAATTAACCTGCAGTTGAGATTACTATATCAAAGTAGAGTATGTATGTGGCAATTTAAACTTGGTCTCAAAATTTTGACCCTTCGTTCTCTGAGAAATGTAGACTGTGTGTCTCTGTCCCCTTGTATCTGGACAGACTCTGGCTGATTTCACCAACAAAATGTGGTGAACATGACAGTGTGCCAGCCCCAAATCTCAGAAAACTGGCAGCTTCGGTGCTGTGTGCAGGCTCCCATTGCTGGTTTATTGGGGCTCTCAATTTCAGTGCCTTCACCTAGCATGTGGAGACTCCAATGGCCCTACTAATGCAAGACTTAGAGAGACCCAAAGACTGTGAGGATCCAAGCTAAACTCAGCCTTCAGACTTCTCCTCTGATGTCTCAAGCATGGACCTTCCTAGCCAGTTTAACTGCCTACTAATATATGAGCAATGTCAGGCCGTGCCACATGGAGCAAGCAAATTCTGACTTCTTGATTTCCTGAATACCGTCACTAGATATTGTAAAATGTCTATTGTTCAGAGTCATTCTGTTTTCAGGTAAGTTGTCATGTAGCCATAGATAAGGAGAATAATTTAGCATAAAACAGGCCCTAGGGACACAAGTGACTCCAGACTGTGCAGATTCCCTGGGTGTAGGAATTTCAGTGCTCAAACCTGGAAAGTCGTAGGTAAAGGTGGAGGAGCTGATGTTGTTTGATGCATGCCAGAGATTATCTTCGTTGTTTTGTACTCAAGTAAAATTCAACAACTTTCTTTGTGATCATTTCTAATGAAACTTAAGGCCAGTGGACTCATACTGATGCATGAGGCGAGAACATTTGCAGGCGGAAGGAAAGCCTACAGGATGACAATGTTGTCTTTTGTAGAGAATGTGGTATTGAAAACAGTTCCAGTTGATTTTCCTTATCTAGACAACAACTAGTTTGACAGATAGACTTTTCTTTGAATTCTTACACATGTAATTGTGTTGTGGGGGAGGAGTGTGAGCCCCAATAGCATTTCAAACATGCTTCAACAAAGCATTTCTACTAAACATTGAAATATTTTTATTACCGTGGATTAATAAATATTGCCCTTGTCTTGCCTGAATTGGTATCTGATCATATGTTATTTGGGAGAGAGTTTTAAAGTATATACAACAGCTCCTTCAATTATTTTCTAAACACAAATTATAGAGCTAATCAGCCTGTAAACTAATTTGGACTTTGGTTTTCATGATTGCAAAAATGATAATTCGTGAAGACTTTTGAAAACTCCAAACAGAAACACAACATGAAATGCGTTTTAATAGAATTGGGACATTTTACATGCAAATGTTGTGTAAGTCTTATGTGCACACAAACCAGTATAAAAGGAATCTGGAATTTGATTTATCAAGATCAGGAGATATTAGACTCTGAAATGACAATACATAAACTTACATTAAGCAAATCTAAGGAGGATAAAGAACACCAACAGGTGTCCCTCCTTGCAGTTTGGATTTCTCCAGAGGCAAGGGAGGGGCTCCTGAGTTACCAGTGTCCTGGGAAGGAAAGATGATAGCCCAAGGTTATGAATGGTCCATGGGTGAAGCAGCGCCTCCCTATAGAGACTGTCACACTGTGCAATGCCAGGGCCAGAGAGTTCAGGGGAAACCCATTTTCATAGATTTGTGTGCCCAAGACACCCAAATGCTTTTAACACTTTTAACTAGCACTGTCAAATTGATTTGCACATATATGCACTGTCTGTATTTTATAAATTGTTTATAATGTTACCTTTAAAAAAATTTGCCAGGGCACAAATCATGGCATTCAATGCTCTAAAATATTTTTTTTAAATTAGGAATGGATTTAGTTAATGTTAAATATTAATTTCAGACTTATGTATTTGTTTATTGTAGAGCTTCACTTTTGTTTTACTCTATGTGCATATATGTGTGTGTATGCCATGTATGTGCAGGTGAGTGCAGAAATCAGAAGACTTCAGAGCCCCTGGAGCAGGATTGGCAGGAAGTTGTGAGCTGACTGACATGGGTGATCTATCAAAACCAAACCCAGGTCTCCTGGAAGAGCTGCTAGCACTCTCAACTGCCGGGCCAACTCCCCAACATGCCCAACCCCTCCCCCATATACACTTGAGTTTTACATCGTTTTTCATTTGCCTTTTTATGTCCTATGCTTGTGTTTTGAAAGACTTCCCTGAATTCATGTTCATGTTCTAAATTACTCCCAGTTGCCTCCTCAAGTATATTCACTTATGCTATCAACACTTTTGTTCCTTCTTCTGGATGATGGGAGAATTTAGTTCAGCAGTGAACTGGTGGGACTTTCTGAGTATGGAGTGGTCCTGCAGTCTAGTCCTCAGTTCACATACTATGTGTGCTTTTCTTTCTTTCTTTTTTTTTAAGTAAGTGAAAACACTTGTCTCAGAGGTTTTTGAGTTTTTTCATGTTCGATTCTGTCACTTCAGAACGCCTGCTTCTGACCTGTGTAGTTATAATGACGACTTATTGAGACACGGTTCACACCTGCCCTCAGCCATTACCCGTGTGCTAGCCTGGACCCTATCTCCTCTCTTCTGCACTGGGTCCTGGGCTGGACCACAGTCTCCCTCCTTTTAGGCCTTGTCTGTTCTGCACAGGACCTGGGTGTGGGCCTTTGAAGGAGAGTAGTCCCTGCTCCAGATGGATCCAGCAGAAGGAGCTTGCGAGCCTCGAACCCTGTCTGGGTCACGGCTGCATAGCAACACCTCCCTGTGTTCCCTAGAAACGTCAGGGTCTGCTCGACCCCAGGACCTTGGAAACTGAGCCTGTGAGGGCTTGCCAGAGACAGCAGCCTTTCCCACCTGGACTCCCCACCCTGGGCTGGCGGGGCCTTAGGGTGCGTGTACATTTCAGACACCGAAAAGAGATCAGTTCCTGTGCTGAAAGGCAAGCCTGGGGCAGTGTTTGACAGAGCTTGGGACACCAGGAGGGACAATGACCACGTAAGTGGTTCTCACGCTGGACCTGGCACTGGGTGCCAGCTCGCACATTAACTCCTTTGAGGGTGCTTTCGTCAGTTCACTCAACATTCTCAAGGGATGGCTTTGTCAATTGTTCGGCTGGCTGCTATGTTGACAGTCGATAGCCCCTGGATACCAGCTTAGCATGTCTAATAAGATAGAGGCCAATGCGAAATTCTAGACCCAACCGCGGGTGCTGTATAGAGTGGCCCCGGCTCTTTTCTCTCTCCTTTTCCTCTCTTCTGAATGCCAGTGACTCTTATCAGTTCACCTCTTTCCTCCACACAGGCTTTGGAGAGGGGGTGCTGCTTGAGTTATAGTTGGGTAGGGCAGTGCAGCCATGGAACCAGGTTCAGGTATGTTAAGCCTGAATGTAAGCACATCCACTTTAGGGTATTAAGAAGATTGCAGGCAAATGCCTGTGTTTAGGAGATTCTCTATTTCAATCCTAGTGAGCAGAAATGATGGAGTGGAATGCAGTGGGGCTCAGACTTCCCCAGCATATAGCCCCAACCAAAAGCACATATCCCAGCTCCATGCTGTTGGTCAACAGTGGCAAATTAAAGGAGTGGAAACTGGAATCGAATCCTCCAGATCCCTTGGCGGGCTCTTAGCATCCAGGAAAACACATTCTCAGGATTGCTGTAATGCCAGGTGTAAATTCGTCTCTCTCTGATCCCGATGCCACTGTGATCTTTCTGGGTTGCTCATATTGCAAATTCTCAGAACAAATTAAAGTTTAACTTACTGACTCAATTTACATTTTAGTTGCCACACCAAGCACCTTTCTACAGCTTATCAAATGAAACTGTTGGGAAGAAATTTTTCTTAAGTCATTGACATGTTTACCTGAATTGAAGTACTAACCTTTGAATTAGTTTTATCTTATACATTTACAAAAGGTTTTCTAATTTCAAAATCAACTATAGTGATTCCCCATGCTTCTGTTAAATAACATAATTTTATTTCTTGTTCCATTCTTTTCTTTTTCTTTTTGGCTTATGTGTTGTTGTTGATGCCTGATCTTGATTTGAGGCAGTACCTGGCTATGTAGCCCTGTTGATCTGGAACTTACTATATACACTGACTGGTCTTGCTACAGTCCTTCTGACTTTGTTTCCTAAGGACTGGAAATATAAGAGTATGCCACCATGCCCAGCCTGAGATAATTTAAGTTCTATCAAATCATTTCTTTTGAAAGGTAGGGGAAATCAATGGGTGTGCTTACATATATCGTTATTAATACTTCAGGGTTTATCAATCTTCTATTCCTACTAATATGTCCTGACTTATGCATAATTTTTAGTATCTCAAAGAATTCAAGGTGTTAATATATGCAGCTGATAAACACAGAAACAACAGAAAATTGGAGGTCTGTGAGTAATCCATTCCAGAATTTAAATGACTCTCTTAATTGTTTTTTTTTTTAAATAATTGACTCTTTTTTTTTTTTTCCCAGTGCTGGGCTACCCACACTAACATTCAGTCACATGGTCCGTTTTCTTTAACTGGTCTCTTTACTTCCCGAAACCATGCTTTTCGTGCTTTCTTTTTTTTTTTTTTTTTATCACGAGTAAAGTCCACAAGCTGGAGATGCAGTTATAGTCATCTGATATTAAGGGGAAGAGCATTTTAAAATGCATTTGCTGATCATGGCCACTTGCTTTGCAGAACCTAATGCACCCCTCTCTGATAACATCAAGGGGAATTAAGGCTCTCTTTTTATAGCAAATGCTTTTCACAGTTCAATAACCATTCCCATTGCTCCTATAATATTCCACTCCAATTTCCCCATGCTCAGGGTAGGCTGTAGAACTAGAGATGATTAATTTCTAATAAAAACACCTTTATCTTTTCTTATTACATTTTATCACTTCTTTCTAAATGTTTGCAAGCCATAATCATTATATGAATGTCTCAGTGGGAAAAGGCTCTCTGCTTTGGAGTTGAGTTTCTGAGATCTGAAGTACACACTGGCCTGCCCTGGAGTTTTCACCCACTTTCCTCTCTGTGTGAATCAAGAGGCAGCCAGTGGCTTGACATATGAACCAGAAACAAACAGCAAAAGACAGGAATCAGGGGCTTTAATGTGACTGCAATGGAAACCATTGTTTAAGGCACTTCCTGGGAATTATTTAAGGATTATGGTGTCAAAATTGCTTAATCTGTAGGAAATAGCTCAGGCCTTCAACTCACATCAGCAAATACATATTAAGTGCTTACTCTGTGCCCAGGACTGAGTCAAGCACTCTGTGGGAACGGCAACGAATTGTAAATGAATTACCTTATAAGCAAAAGTTTCAGAGGGTTCTACTGAAAGTGATGAAGAGTGGGTGGCATGCATCTGTGTGTGTTCTTTTCTTTTCACCTTGTTCTATTAAAGAGTCTTTTCATCCTTAAAGAAAACTGACTCTCTTCTCCCAGCAGATATCAACTGCCAGTAATAGCTCCTTAGCTGGTAATAGAACTTTCTGCCCACCTCCCCTTTCCATGCTGGGATTTTGCTTGGCTTGAGCCTGAATATAGGTCATCTGCATGTTGTCACAATTGTTGTGAACTTCATGTTGGTTGCACATATGATGTGACCCATGATAGAAGTCATCCATACTTTGGTGGAAGGTTACACTCTGTTACTGAAGATACCAAATACTTGAATCATGGAACATGAGAAATCAAGCTCGTATGCAGTGTATATGGAGAACACAAATTGTACTCTGTATATTTTAAAGAGAGGACACAATTTGAGTGGGTAGAAAAGAGGAGTTGATTGGAGAGGAGTATGGGAGTGGGTAAATAGGATCAAGATAAATGAAATGTCCAAAGAACTAATAATTATGAGGAAAATATTTTATATCATCCATAAAAATGCATTAAGTTACTTTTGTGGAGAAAATAAATATAAGTAGTAATTTTCACCTCTTTGAAGAAAATAATTCTTATTTGCATTGGTGACAGCTATTATTTTCTTTTTTGAATCAATAATACAATAAAATGACTATATATCACAAAAAAGAGTCCTTTCAGTCTCTCTTTAGCTCCTTCTTAAACAAATCAAAACTTTCACTTGTTCTAATTATTTTAGTTTTAAGAACAAGATATTTTGATGGTTTTGAAACCTAAGGAAGAATCCTGAAAAATCAATATCTGTCAGAGGCAGAAGAGGTGGTAAAGGGAGGAAAAGGAGGAGGAGGAAAAGGAAAAGAAGAAGAAAGAAAAGGGTAGAAAGAAAGATAAAAAGAAAGAGGAGGAACAGGATTGTGAGGCTCTCGGATCTTCTAAAGCACTGTTAGGAAGACATGGGAGGCACGGGTGGGAACGTGAAGGACATGGCTGCATTCTGAAGCATTTATTACACCAGAATACAAAACTAGATTAAAATCTGAGGGAGACTTTTGAGTCTCCAATATTTAGGAATGATTTACTCATGTTTGGTTTTACTTTTCTTATTTTACAAAAAATCAAAAGTCCCTTAAGTTTTTCATTAAATTACCTAGATAGCTCTCAGGTTTCTAGACCCACTCCCACAGCCCTTTTAAGACAAATTCAACTAAGCTTGTTGTTTTAAAAGGTTTCTAATCACAGGAGACCCACATATTTAACTTTGCTCATTTCCTGTGCCAATTAACAGACAAGGGTGGTTGTCTCCCTACTGTTAGCACAAGGAATTCCAGGGACTGACCCTTTCAAACTTGACTCCCCAGTCCCTGGGAAAGTGGCATTGGCTTTGGAAGAGAGACAGGAAGTTGGGAATCCTGAGGCCCTGTGTCCAGGAGCCTGAGAACCAGAAAATGAAGGGCATTTGCAGGCAGAGGATAGAAGCTGAAGAATGAAGATGTTTCCATTTCACTCCTGAGTTTCATTCTGTAATAAAACAGTGTTGGAACTAACATGACATCAAAATTACCTTATTTTATTGGGAATCAACAATATCGTCAAGCCTAGTAAGCACTGTGTTGACAAAAAGGATCCAAGAATCTGCATCCCCAGAGTTCAAATGAAGGAAATACAAGCTTTCAAGATTTCCTTGGCAGACCTGGAGTAGAGAAAAGTGATAAAGTAAGGGGCCTGGGATTCTCCCAGAGGCCGGGGCCACAGACTTACAGCTGTTCTCACTTCCTCCAATATACAATGGGAGCTTGAACAAAATGAGAAAAAGGACTCTTAAAAAAATGAGGGAGACAGTTAAGGCAGTCAAGGTGAGATGGTAAACTGGATTGGCTGAATCCAAAGCAAATTTTAAAAGAAAAGAACAAACACCAAAACCTCTTTCAAATCTTCCTTGGAATGATTAGTAGAGTTCTCCTTCTTAACTAAATCTCTGAAACTTCCCATTCTACATAGTTATCTCTGTAGTATACTAATTAAGTATGTCTGTTATCTATTGGTAGAGTAGGTCTGCCTAACCCACTGACTGTTTTATTACAAATCATGGTGGTTTAAAAGAAATACCATTTTTGATTTCTGCCAAGTCTGTGGGTGGCATGGGGAGTTCTGCTGATTTGGGCCATGCATTTGGGTTTGAGATGAGAGGGAGGTCAGCAGGTAGGGGTGGTATGCCCTTGGTCCTGGGTGGTGTTTTAGAGAGAGTCTAATTCTACTTCACACTCTACTTCTCTAGGACACTATCCAGGGCTTGTTTCCATGGTGGTCTAGAGGTCCAAGTGCCAATGTTTGTATCACACGTTCCAAAGAAGCACACTATTATTTTCTGTTACAGCTCGTAGAGGCTAATGAGGTTCAGCAAGCATTGGCTATGAGCCTATCTCTTGATAGGAGCAGTGACAAAGTCACATTGCAACATTGAGAGTCCACAAAGATTGCAAATTGAGCCACTTTTACAATCAATCTATTACATTCACCCTTCGTGGATTTGTTGACATATGAAATCCCCCTTCAGACTGCCCTTGCTCTGAACTTTGCTGGAGACTGTGAATGAGGGAACCAGGTCTTCAAGGAATCAGTTATGCCATAAGTATAGAAACTTAATAGGGTTTAACAACATACGAGTTGTATTCTTGAAAATATCTTTTGTTTGAGCACAGATAGAAAAATACCCACAAACCTTGGATGTTTTGTTTACAGAAATACTTTACATAGTGCTTATCAACATTTAATTTCAACTTAAAACCTGTTTTAGGTCTCAAGTCCCATGTTCCTATCCTGCTGAACTATTGAAATTCATCAACATCTGTTACTGGGATTTGGCATTCTTCTGCAAGAATTTAGCTATCTACAAAGAGTACAGAAAAGGTTCTTGGGGTGTGTTTTATCACAATTCAGGTCCATGTAATATTTTCAAGTTGACTAGAGCTCAATTTCATAGTTAAATAAGGAAAGTGGATTCCTTCCAAGGGTACCAGTAGCTCTGCCTCTCTAAAGTATCACCCCTTATGGGGCATTGCCTTGAAGCACAGGGCAAATGTTTCTATTTCTGGCAGTCCAGCCTGTAGATATCTAACCATTTGTGATAGCTGGGATCCTTACTGTCTTTCAAAGGGTCACCAGTTAAGGTTTTGTTACTGAGTTTGGTATTTCCGGGGCATGGTAGAAGTTTAAGAGGGTCTAGATAGTAGGTCAAAGTTAAGTCACTGGGAATGTGCCCCTGATGGGGATATTGAGCGCTCTCTCTCTCTCTCTCTCTCTCTCTCTCTCTCTCTCTCTCTCTCTCTCTTTCTCTCTCTCTCTCTCTCTCTCGTCTCTCTTCTCTCTTCTCTCTCTCTCTCTCTCTCTCTCTCTCTCTCTCTCTCTCTCTCTCTCTCTCTCCTTCTTTCTCAGATGCCATGCTGTAAGCAGGTCTCCCCTGTCACCTATTCCTGTTTCATGACATATTGTGTCATTCACACTTTTGCTCCATGTAACAGCCACAGACTCAAAACAACAGAACCAAGTCACCATGGACTGAAAACATCTGAAATCATGAGGTAGAATAAATGTGTGAGGTTGTAGAAACTTTAGGAGGTAGAGACTAACCAAAAGAAATGACTCACAGGAACATAAGCCCTGCAGTTTAGAGCTCTACCTTATCTGTGGTCCTCTCTCTCCTTCCTAGTGTTCAGATGTGAACAAGCTCCTGTCATCATGCTTTCTCCAACATGGAAGACTATATTTCCTCAAACACTGATCCAAAATAAATAAATAAGGAAATCCTCTGCTTCCCTTACTCCTTTTAGATAATTTACCTTAGTAATTAGAAAAAATGTCAAATACAAATATTACATCCTCTTGGGGATATTTCTTATTTCAATTTCTCCCTTGTCTACTAAGGCCCAATCTCCTATCCTAACTCACACAAGAATACCAAACTCAAATGAGCAAAGAACCATGACCTTCCTACAGATTCTGCTCATAGCCTGCCCCAAATAATGGGAAGGAGAAAGTATAGAAAGAAAGGAAAATGTCAAAAGTTCTATCCCAAATTCTCTTCCATGGCTTACGTTTTCAGTGTGTACAAGGTCTAAATCTTGATCACATGTCACTGACTTTCTCCTGCCAAATTAGTGCTCCAAATGGAATAGAGTGATCTGATTCAACATGGAGAGCTATCAAAGAGAAGGTCACAGGTGGTAATAATATAGGGAGGCTCATAACAAGATTTTTGAAATATACCCCAGAGCTGTTAGATGAAGTAGTAGATACAAAATGAAATGTCTGCCTCAACCCAGTTCTTTGTCTGGCTTTAAGTATGAGCCAGCTGTTCATCAGCCTCAGGAAACAAGCTGAAGAATAACTAATTAGATGAAGATGTTTCAAGGCTGAACAAGAGGAGGATGGTATTTTGATGCAGAGAGTTGGCTGCCTGTATCATAAAATCTTTCTTCCTCTCTGTGCACCACAACCATTTTCAGCAACTTCAATGGAAGAAGAATTTCTGTAGCCACTCAAGAAGCTGTAATATGTGGTTCTGACTCAGTTGTCTGGAAATCTGTGAGACAGACCTGGCTAGAAACATATGCTGGGAGAAGAGATCATGAGTGGTGAGACTATAACTCTCAAGCTTCTAGAAACCTGTCTTCTCAGAGTGTCCCATGTGTCAGGGACTTACCACTAGGTAAACACTTGTGAAAAAAGCCATCTGGCTGTTGCCCTCAAGCACTTACAGTCTAGGGAGAGACCAAGACAGATGGTTGAACACTTGGCCTGTAACTTTCTTTGCTAAAATGCTTGAAAGCTCATTACCATAGGATAGACATGAATCCAAGGCTCTCAAATGTTGAGCAACTCATCTGGAATACAGTTTCTCTCCCTCTTCAAGGCTCACATAACTCTACTTTTAAGTCTAGCATTGTTCTCTTGCATTTACATGATATTATGGCAAAGGAACTTTTCACATAAAGTATTATAGTGCTCATCATATGATGAATCTAGCAAAATTATGTCAATCTCAGTATCATTTTTAGCACTTGGGATAAAAGAGCTGGGTGACAAGAGTGTGATTGTGTATTAAAGGAAGAGGCATAGCAGCTAACATTTACAGAGAGAAATACAGGATTGAAACTCAATGAAGAGATGAAATAGAATGTGCAATAGGCACAAAGGTGAGGTGGAGGATGTGTCCTGCATATAAGGAAATCAACTGTTATATCCTAGTCAATTGTTACCAAAGGGATAATAGCCATATTGATGCAAAAATATTCTCTTTTTTTCTTGAGTATGCAATAATCCATATTTGATGTGAACATCCTCAATTTTTCAAACTTGAGAAGTTATTGTTTTTGTTGAGGGAGCACTTTAAACCACATAAAACATTTCATTGGCTTGGATATGGCTTTGGGCAGCCAATAGGCCTCTAGAACAAGGACCATGGTGTTGCACTAAGGGAATGCATCCAGATATTTGTTAATAATGAGAATGTAGACCAGTTGAGTAAAATGTGAAACTGAAGATCCCTCTCTAAAACTAAAAACCTAGAGAAAGCTTTTGGGAGATTATATACAGACCTTGCTCTGTCTGAATGAATTAGCTTTTTATCTTGGATTGAGCCATGCCAATGTGCCACTGGAAATGGTAGGTCCCTAAGCCAGACTCACCAGAGGTGAGCTGAAGTGTTGGTTATGGGGAGGAGCCGAATTTTAAGCTGGTTTCCAACTTGGTTTCCCAAAGCAATCTTTTCAGTGAGGCCTTTCTGTTTCAGTTTAATGAAACCACAGAAAATTTGCAAACTAAACTCACTAAGATGAGATGCTAATAGATAGCATATTTTTCTTCTTTGAACGCCAGAGCTGAGAAAAATATCTTCAGAGTCCCAGTCTCTGTGTCCTCAATGTTTTAGGAACAAGGTCGCTGGCAAGACTTTGCTTTGCCAAGCACATACTGTATGTGCTCTAGAGCTCATCTACTCGTATTTTCCACAACAAATTGTGCCTTAAAATGTTCATTTCTTCCATAATTGTCTAGATATACTCCTTTGAGTTTTTCAGATTCCTTTACAACCAACTCCTAGGGAGCTCCCATTACCAACTCATCTGCAGTGGTCCCACTCTTACAATTATTTTCTCCACTGGATGAAGTTTTCATCATCATAGAACCATGCATGCTCACTGACTTCTGTTGAAGTTAGACATTTCTTTGTGTATTGTCTTCTCAGAGAATGTACACTTGAGAACAGAGATAAACTTACCACTTTTGTCCATTGAGTGAATCATTTATTGACTTATGAGTCATAAGCTAAGGTGAAATATACACATAGGTAAACAGATCCTGGCTAGGTCTCCTCAAGCATCTGTTTCTAGGTATCATGTTAGATGTTAAGTATGAACATGTGTACTGTCCCAAATCTGCATTCTTGTGGACACTTCTACATATTTCAAATTTTGCTGTTTGGGTTTGATTTCTTTGGCAAAATGGTATTTATAATATGTAAAAAGAGCTAAAATGTCTTTCTGTAAATTACTCAGAATATATTTGTACCAGGAGAAGGTTTTCATTGAATTAATTTGAGGGTTTAATTTGTATGGATTGAATAACAATTTTCTTTCAAAGACAATTATATCTAAAATTTGAAAAAGATATTTATAGGATTTTGGTCTTTATTTGGTAATTAATCAATTTGAATTTTGAGTCAGCTTTCTATTTGTATGAATGTCCAACTTTTAATACTGACATATGTTTTCATATCATTGTTTCACTCACTCATTAGACTGTCTTCAATATAAACTTGTTATTATATTTCTCTTTGATAGTTGAGATATATTTTATGACATCTTAGTGAATCAAGAAGAAATACTCATTTCTTGCTACTTTTTAAAGCTGAAATTGCAAGTATCAATTATTTTAAGAGGAAAAACACTGTGTAAAAAGAAAAGCAAGTATCAGTCTTTTAGTTCAACTAAAACATAAATGTTTTTGAAAGTCACTATTACATTCTGATCGGTGTAATAGTGTCAGCATAGGGTGCTGACACGAAGAGAGGAAGTGAATGTGAAGTAGAGTTGGGGAAATATTTAAAACCTGTCTTGTGACTATTCTATCAAGTGATTTTGATGATTGGGTCCATGCTCCAATTACTCAAGAACCAACTACTCAGGAACGTTATCTTCAAATAATTTCTTTTTTTTTGGAGATAAGGACTGGAACTATGCAGAGATAATAGCCAATTCATTCCAGTAAGTGCACGGCCCGGTACTCCATTAAAATAGCCTACAATCATGACTAAAGGCCTCACCATTAAATTCGAAGAATATTTACTCATTCCCACCATTCTTTCCAGCCACATTTGTTGTTATTAAATCTTACCTTCTTGGCACACTAGTTCTCTTTAGCTTCTGTATCATTTTTTTCACAGTTGTGAATTTCTTTGTCTGGCCTTAGGATTAGATTTCTCTACCTATTGGCTAGATTTTGGATTTCTTTCCTCTATTCATAATCTCTCTAGAAGATTTTAGCTACATGCTTCTTAATTATTCACCATTATAATTTAGTTTATATCTTTAAGCTTTGGGATATCTATATTATACATGTTAACTTTGATTAAATGTCTTAAAGATCCAATAAATATAACTTTTCCAAAGCTAAGTTACAATCTGGCCTTCATCTGATCTTTATATCCGAAATCATGGCATTTATCTTGTGGAAATCAGCCTTCATTTCTTTTCTCCTTAATCTAACCACAACTTTTTTTTGCTAATAAATCTCAATATTGTATATTTCCAAATTTGTATTCACTGTTTCAACTTAAGCTATAATTTTACTCCATATGGAAAACTTGTACTCTTTCCAAGTAGGTCTAACTATACCTATATTAGCCCTTCTTCAATTATGTCTCTCCAATCTGCTCCCTCAGAATAAGTCAAAATAGGTTCATTCCCCAAAACCTTAAAATGCACATGTGGTCTTCTGTTGTATTCTGAATCAATAGCAAACATATGCCCATCCCAAACTTTATTTACCTGATCTCTACCAACTTCTTAGACATCATAGTAATAATAATAAATCAATATATCACCAATGTTCCCTTACTTTCTATGAATGATATGCATTAGTTCATTTTTCACATTGCTGTAACAGAATTCTTGACAAACAAATTAAGAGAGAAAAGATTGATTCTGGTTCCTGGTTCCCAAGGTTTTATTTAGTCTATCAGTCTATCATTGCTGGTCAGGAAGTTGAGAGAAGGGAAAAGAATGTGTCTCCCACATTCAGAGCAAGTCCCCATTATCAGTTTATACTCTATGGAAAGACCCTCACAGATTCAACAGAGGTGGGCCTCACAAATCTCCTAACTGATCCTGAATCCAGAAGAAGTCATCATATAGTACTTATATATAGTTGCCCAACAGGTTTACCTACAGACCAATACCATGGAAGCATTTTCTTAATTGAGAGTCCCTCTTCCCAAATGACTGTAGTTTATGTCGTTGACATAAGACTAACCAATGCATATGTTTTCCCACCCTCTCAGGGTTTTCTCTCTACCTAATTAATTCTTATTTTTTGGAGCTGCAGAGGAAGCTTGGCAGTTAAGAGTACCGGCTACTCTTTCCAAGGACCAGTTTTAATTCCTAGAACCCACATGTTGGCTCACAACTGTCTGTAACTCTAGGGAATCCAACACCTACGTCTGGCCTCCAAGAGTACCAGACATGCATAAGGAATACAGACATACATTCAGGCAAAACATCCTTACACATAAAAATAAAAGAAAATTTAAATTGAAAATACTTTTCTTATACCCCAGATTCCAGCTCAATGGCTACTTCCCACAGTATTCTGCTCTTTTCTAATTAAGTGAAATCTCTTAGCAGATTTCTTTTTCGTATTTAACTCAAGTCCAATTTTATTTTGATTTGTGACATTATTTATTACTTTTTATATAATTTATGGTTTAATAATGATATACCTGTTTTCCTCTTGGGTTATAAGTTTAATAAGACAGGAATCTTATCTAGCTTTATATCTATACTATAAGTAGACACTTCATTAATACTGCAGAATGAAGGAATAAAAGGAATTGCAGAACAGTATTTATATTTGAACTTCTTGCCAAAGGTTGTATTTGGGATACGTATAGTTTTGAGTCCTTAAAAACACTAAGCCAAACAAATGCACTGTTTGTTGCCTGGAGCTAGTGTTCCTGATCTCCAAACTTGAAGATGCTCTGGAACTTCGTTCAGTAGACTTAATGGGATGAAGGAATGCAGCAAAAAGAGACACAGGAATTCAAAGGGGAGCATTGTCCAGTCTTCTGGATCTCCTCCTCTGTACCTGATAAGCTAAAGCATTTCTATAAAGGCCTCTGTTCCCTTAGTGATTATACATTCAAAGTAGGAAACATGCAGATTGGTGATGGGGTTGGAAATGAGAAAGAACAGAGAAAAGGGAAGGAAAGTGCATTTCATAAAGAATAAAAAAAAGTCAAGATTTCTAAAAGCTGGAAGATAAAAGGTATTCTCAAAGAGATGTGGGAAACAGTTCCTCTAAAATCTTAGTAACTCATGTGTAAACTCTCTGTGAGCACACATGGCCACCATGACCCTGGATGTCAAATGCCTGCCTTTCTTCTAAAACCTCCAAATCCCAAATTATTGGTAGCCAGATGTGTTCTCCCAGACCAGTTTTTGCGTTCAGAAACAATGCAAGCTTCCAACTGTCCATCTACATCAGTTTTGCCTCACAGTGTAAGGTTATAATATATGCACTGTTGTTTGGGGTTTCAGGTAAAAAAAAAAAGAGCCCTTGTATTATTTTAGTAATTCACTCTAAATATTTGTTCTTGTGCCAACAGATAAGTGTAGTCCTCATTCATAGTAAAGGAAACTTCTCTTTGCAACAGACAAAGGCAATTGCAGAAAACCACAGTCAATCAAAATGTAGAGTTGTGGAGTTCTGTCCCAAGGAATATAAAACAATTTTAAGGCTCAGGGATCATTGTGGAAGAGGGGGTAAAAAGATTTTTAAGAGCCAGAGGGTCAGAGAGTTTGCTGTAAGACTGTGTCTCCTAGTAATGCCAGAGACTACACTCACAAAGTCTCACCAACACAGCTGCCTTGGCATGAGCTGAACACGAACAACAGCAAAAGCCATATGGAAATGGACCATGGCAAGTCCACGAGGACTCAAAAAAACTACAGGCAGCTAAGGAATGCTGTGAGCAGGGGGAATCGTCTTTCCAAAGAGAAAACACACCAATTGGCTATCTAGTACCAAATGATCAGCTCTGAAAACATACATGCAACAAACACTATACAGACTGAGCAAACTGTATTTATATTTAGGAATGTATATGTATATGCAATTAACAAAAGAGGCCATGAAATTAAAAGAGAGCAAGGAGAAGTATATGGGATGGTTGAGAGGGAGAAAAAGGAAGGGGAAAATGATATAATTATATCATAATCTCAAAGACTAAAAGAAATATTTTTAAATAAAGAAAGGGCCCTGTGCCTTGCCAGGGGGAAACAGTAGAGCTGGCCCTTGTTGTGTGAGTGCACAGGAGATGGATCCAAGGGTGGGAGAGCAGGGGAACTGGCCCTGCTCCTGCTGCCTGGTGCATTGAGTGAACTAGCAGAGGCAGTGCTGAAGAGCTCACCTGGGTGGTGACGATGAGGGAAAGCTGGCAGGGTGACCAACCCAGCTGCTACTCAGGCCCAGAACCAGTACTATGAGGTATCCCACCTCAACACCCACCTCATCTCTGAACTGCAGGAGCATCTGAAGGGAACGAACCAACAAATGCAAAGACAAAGGGTCTCCATGATATAAGGCAACAATAGGATATCCAGGAGGAATCTCAGTGAGAGTCCAGTATGGAGGGTGTAAAAAAAGCCAGAGGTTTCAAACTGGACCAGTGACTCATTGCAATAAACACTTGCAAGTAAAGAGATATGGACGAAACTCACTGGGCCACAGGACAGCTTCCATCTCAAGATTTTGTTTGTTTCTTTGCTTTGTTTTTTGCTTTTTTGGTTTTACTTTGGGGGCTGGTGTTGCAAGGGCAGAGGGCAGAAGTGAGGGGACAGGGAGATATGTGGGATTGGAATGCATGATATGAAATCCACAAAGAATCAATAAAAAGTTTTTAAAAATGTGTTATTTTTAAGAACAAACAAACAACAAAACAAAACAAAGTAAAAAATTTAAAAAAAAGACATGAAGAAAACTAAACTCCAAACCACCAAATCAGGGATGAGAACTTTGACAGATAATCCTCAATTAACAATGGATCAATTTACTATTTCTTTATTAATTTTTAACAAGTTGCCAAAATGTACTTTTAGTAGAACTTTTGAGTTTTACTTTTTTTCTGGTAACTCCAGTGTTTTTATTAGAAGCAAATAGAACAAAGCTCAATATTTTAAATGAGAGAATATCAGTATACTGAAGACATTTTTTCAAAAGAAAAGTGAAGTCTATATTAGGGCTAAACTCAGGATGCAAAAGTCCTCTACATTAAGCCCACACATTTTCAAAGACTTTTACAGGGTCCTGCAGGACACAGATTCATTCAGGCTCAACATTCACCTCTGTGATTGTCCCTTCATTTAGCTATGTTAGTTTCTTATCTATTTGATCTTGAAATAAGAGGCTTAGGTTGAAATAACTGGGATTGTAACATGTCATCATGAACTCTTGGCTCATAGTCCCAACTTATCCCAAAATCAATTTTAGCTTAACTTTTGCAATATTTCTAAAGTGGTACCAACATTTAAAATTAGGATTTTATGTAATAGTCTAGGTCCTTAGCTTTTTAAAATAATTTTCCTGCTGAGAAGAATTGTCTAGGCTCCTGTCATTTATGTTACCAAATGTTTCCTCAAGATATCCCAGTTTCCACCATTAATTTATTGATATTGCTAAAACTGATTCTATTCTCTCTCTCTATATATATATATAATATATAATATATATATATGCATCAGACAGCGTTCTTCTTCTACCCATCACTGAATTTACAAAACAAGGCAAGGAGACATCTTCAAGACAATAACCCCTTGTTGAAACTTGAAAGGATTGGCTTGGCCAGTGGCATAGAGCATTTGGGAGTTTTGACAATCTCTTGCCTGGATGTACAATGTATGTCCTAGGTACAGTAGCAGGCAGGGTAACATGGATTGCAAGCTACACTTCAACCTCATGAATTTTTTTTTTTTTTTTTTTGGTTTTTCAAGACAGGGTTTCTCTGTGTAGCTTTGCGCCTTTCCTGGAACTCATTTTGGAGACCAGGCTGGCCTCGAACTCACAGAGATCCGCCTGGCTCTGCCTCCCGAGTGCTGGGATTAAAGGCGTGCACCACCACCGCCCGGCTCAACCTCATGAATTTATCTAGCATTAATGAGTAGCACAATATTTAGTTATTCCTTAAGTTTTGTCAGCTCAAACTCTCTTTTCTCATTTTTTTGACAGATTATTCAAATTGATTACCATGCCATATAAAAAGATATTCACAAAATATTTGGAGTCCATTGTGAAAATAAATAAAAGCAGCACTTGATTATGGCAATGTAGTAGCTGGGCCTAGGACATGTAAATTTTTAAAATTGCAGCCAAAATCAGGTTTGGGGATTTCTGATGAGTACTTTTTGTTGCTATTGCTATTCGAGGAAAATGTCTGTTTTTGCTGCAATGTTAGCCAACCAGACATTATCACCACTTGATTATTCATTTTGCTAGTATAGCTGGTTTCATTTATTACAGGAAATTCAAGGTTGAAATTGGATCTCAGCAATGCATGTCTGTGGCTTTATGTGTTTGTGCATAATAAATAGCCTTTGGTGTTTACTGTCTACTTTCTAGGTTATAATTTGGCATTATTTAGATTTACCTTTGCATGGCCCAATAGTATTATGGTGCCTGTGGCTTTAAATGGGAAATCACTCCGGAGGATGAGAGGGCCAAAGTTCCCTTTTGGAAGCTGTTGAGAGTGGGTAGGAAGGGGAAGCCTTTGTTCAGCTATGGAAAATGGACGTGTGTCTCATGGTGTCCACAGTTTAAATAAACATAAACTCTGAACCAGAGATCATACCCATCATTTCCTCACTGCTAGCAGTACTAAACCAAAATATAATTTTATTTGGCTAACCCCAAAGTAGGATGTGGGTGCCAGCCTTGAAAGCCACACGATAAGGTTTCCAGCAGACACCACCAGGGCTGGCTTTGTCTTGAATGGGGAAGTCATAGAGGCATCACTGCAGACATCCCATCACTGTGTTTAGCAAACAGAGGCAACCATAACAACAGTGTGGAGAGGGTAAAGGGTCTTTGGCTGGCTGAGCATGGAGTCTGAAATTGCTGCATATAACCCTGCTGAGAGGAAGGACATCTTTAAATAGGTGGAAGAGAGATCAGACCCAGGGCAGAATCGTGGTTGGAAGATATCCCTTCATCCTTCTATGAGTTGTGGAATCTACTAATCTGAAATCTGTTTAGAAGAACTGCTTGGTCTTCCCTAGTATATCTTTATCATTTTTTTCCCCAAAATAAACAAGGCAGTCACATTGTTTTTGCCATATCACTAGTGTCTCTTCCTTTGATAAGGAGGATTTCGAGGTGGCGGGGGTGGGGGTGGGGGTGAGGGGGTTGGGGGGTATGGGGGTAGGGGGTTGGGGAAAACTTAAGTTCCTTCCAGTCACCTCCAATTCTGTAAGCCCCAAGTCTGGATTTGCTGCTTCACAGGCTTCCACGCTGGGAAGTTCTATTTATTTATTTACTGTGGGGTTGTTATTTTTCCTCTGGTCTCTGGAGCCGGGGAGGGATGAGTAGATGATAGAGTTGGGTGCTCTGAGTTAATGACTAGCTCTATATTCACAAGCTCGTCTGCTTTTGTCCTCACCTGACGCCTCAGTGCAGGGAACGAGTGGGAATTCATTTTATCGAGGAGGACCCCTTGGTTCCTTAAAAGAAAAAAACAACCTGCTTTCTTGGCTGGGAATGCTTTGACAGCAGGCAGCACAGCAGCCGGCCACATTCAAACACTGTGTCCTCTGGATTTGAGGGTTGAGAGGGAGTGGCAGATCCAGGCAGAAGGAGTGTAGCCAGAGTGGTAGCACAGTCTATCACCAGCTCTCCTGCTCAAGGCACACCCTTTTCTGCCACTCCCCACTGAATCTGTGCATGACCCCCCAGCATCCTTCCCAACAATGGACTCCCCATAAGAAGGTAATCATCTTATGGTGAATTGGAGAAGAAGAAAAGTCAGTCTAGGAAAATGTTAGGATAATAGAAAACTCTTCAGTGCTGTAACCATCTGGTGTGTTGTGCTAACAAAGGGGGTGATAATTGAGTGCCCAGTAACTTCTTTTGGTTCTAAATAATGGTCACTCACCCTGATTTGTGTTCTTCACAAGAGTAATTCGCCATCATTTCACACCACATCTGCACCACATTTCCTCCCTCAATGCCGCCTTACATATAAGTTACCACACTTAATTAAGTCCACATCATTCTCTTCTAAAGAACAGAAAAGTTTGTGTGGAGGTCTGTGTGGCAAAGAATCACAAATGAGACTTTAGTGATTCTTGCTTTGTGGAAGAAATGGAGATTGATGGGAGATCATGCCACCAGGGGTTGGCTCCTGGTTGGGGCAGGGTGGGGATGTGCCCGACAGCTTTAGGTTGGGCAACAGCTGTGGATAAGCTTAGGCAGGCAGCCTTGCGGCCAGACTTGCTCTGCGAGGGGATGGGGACCCCATTGTCCCGTAATCTTGCTTTTGAAATTGTGTTACAATTGATTCGATCTGATTTCTAAGGTGCTGTCACCAGAGCATCATTAAAAGTCTTTTAAGAAACCGGAGAATAGACTAGATCACCAAAGGCGGCTTTGTCGGCCTCTTCCCAGCCTTTAGCATGTTTTCCCATCCCCCTCAGACAGAAGGAATGAAGCCTGCAAGTGCAGAACAATTAACGTAGATAATTTTATTTTTTCCTTTTATCAACACCCCAAAGTTATTTCAGGAATGAAACAATATTTCAAAGGTGGGAGTTTTCTAATTTTGTTTCTTCATGGCCTGAGAATAATGATTTCACATTCTTATGGGTAGACATAAAGCTCACACCTTACTAAAATGTTCACTAACTGCTGCAATTGTTGCTGCTGCTGCCTGTGTGCGCGTGCACGCACACGTGTGTTTGTGCATGCTTTCTCCTATGAATGGTATACAGAGGTTTCAAAGGTGTCTCCTCTAGAGGCTGTGTGAGCAGCAGACAGCTAGAAAGCCTGAGCCTAATGAGGACATTAATCAACAGAATAAGCACCAACGGATGAAAGCAGAGATTCTTCTAGTCTCCCAGTTATCTTAGTTATAAGTAAATTAGCAACTCTTTATCCTCTCTTTAAATGATAAGGAGGGAGCCACTTTGGGGACATTTAAGATATTTCTCACAATAAGTGTCAAAATACCCTGAAAGCTCCCGGGGGTCCACCTCCCACACACAGTATGTCCTTCATTTGTTTATCTAAATGCTGACAAATTGCAGTATTTTAACAGCCTATCTGTAGGCTTGGCTTCATTTGCATGGTGTGCCCGCTATCTTTGAGTGGATAATGAGGCTCAACATAAAGCCCCCATTGAACACTCTACAGAGCCCGACAGTGATGAATACTGAGCAGGAGAATTAGGTGCTGTGGAGAAGAATATGCTATTGTGTGGAACCCCTATCCTTTCATCTTCCCTGCTGCTCACTTTCAGGTCTTTCAAGGAAACTGCCTCCATCCCCTTTCCCGCTAGTGTCTTTTACTTCCCTTTCACTCTGAATGGGCACCATCTTCCAAATCGTCAGCTCAGCCCTGTGCTATTTTAGTCACTCTAATTATGATCCCTTCTTATCCTATGAAATGCTAGAGGTTTCTTTTCACTGTGTGAGCCACTGAGAAAAGCCATAAGCCATTGTCCCAGGAGCATTTGGCCATCCACCCACTGGATTCTCAGATACTCTCTTTTGCATTGCAGAATCCAGCCACCTTCTGTCTACAACAGCCAGCTGCTGTCACCAACAGAGCCTTCACAGAGTACACTCTCAGGGCAGGGATGGTGTTTAGGAAAGTTGAAGAATCGGGCAATTTGAATTTCCTTAGAAATCTAGCATTGTGAAAGTACATGCTTGGCCCTCTGTAGGTTTAGCTGATAGTGCTTGTATTTTTTTCAACCAAACTGAGAGAATATTTAGCATAGTTGCAATGCTACACAGAGAGTTTCTCTGGGGAAGAATGAATATTTTCCCATCCTAGAAGGAATTCCATAATGTGATAAGTGGACGAATCAGTTTTTGTGATAAAATGGAGGGCTTGTGGTATATGTTGAGTAAGATCCTGGAGATGCACAGAGATGGCAGACTGATTTTTCTTCAAGATTAATGAAGAGGCCTGAAAAGCAAGGAAATTTGTCCCAAGTTTCAAGGGAGTCTATAAAGGAAACTTGTCTGAAGCTGAAGGCTTGGAAAAAGCAGGAGTTAGTTTTTTCTTTTCTTTCTTTCTTTTCCGCCCCCCCCCCCCCCAGTAAAACATTTAGACGGGTTCATCATACTTATTTCCAGGATCCTCAATCAGTTACCTCTTAAAAATAAACATCATTTACAATGATCAGTGTTAATTCCCAGACCTCTGCTTCTTCCCACTCAAGTTGTTGGTTCTACATATACAGTCCCACAATTTTCTAATTCCAACTGGTAATTCTTTTTTTTTTTTTTTTTTTTTTTTTTGGTTTTTCGAGACAGGGTTTCTCTGTGTAGCTTTGCGCCTTTCCTGGAACTCACTTGGTAGCCCAGGCTGGCCTCGAACTCACAGAGATCCGCCTGGCTCTGCCTCCCGAGTGCTGGGAATAAAGGCGTGCGCCACCACCGCCCGGCGTCCAACTGATAATTCTTATGTCATCGGCTTTTGGTAGATTTTCATGTTAGGTAACTATGTAAGTGTAGCCTACAATTCTAGTTCTACTACCCTCCATCCAGTGAGGCAGAGAAGATCCTGGTCCTTCTAGACCTGAATGAGATGGTAAGAAAAACTACTGACCTGATGGGAAAAGACCAACTGGATTACAGCTGAGACTCCATTCAACCTTCTGATTTTGACCCTATGAAACCATGTATACTCTTCTGAGCTTGTTTTTTTGTTGTTGTTGTTGTTGTTGTTGTTTGTTTTTGTTTTTGTTTTTGTTTTTTTTGTGTTTTTGTTTTTTGAGACAGGATTTCTTTGTGTAGCCTTGGCTGTCCTGGAACTTGCTCTGTAGTCCTAGCAGACCTTGAACTCACAGAGATCTACCTGTCTCTGCCTCCAAAGTGCTAGGATTAAAGGCGTGTGCCACTACCACCCAGCTTCTTCTGAGTAATACTTCAGTACCTCTAGTTATTTTATGTATGAATCTTCATTGTTAATGTGATATTTTTTCAATTATTACTGTAGTACATAACCGTCATAGAAAACATGGAAGTTAAGAAAAAGTATTTTATTCCTAATCATTTCCAGCTTGCCTCTGGTTTTCCTTAATGCATTATTTATTTTGTGGATCCCATCAGCTTTCCAGATACATCAATGATAATTTTCAGGGCTGTGTATTTCTTTTTTATTAATACATTAAGTTTTTGTTTTAGAAACAATTGTTTTATAGTCTATATAATGGGTCTAAGTAGTACTGTTTACATAGCTGATAATTCATGCCCATCAAGTTCTTGAAAGAAGATGAATAATAATTACTGGCAGGTTTGTATGTTCTTTTCTGTATTCTGTGTATAAAATTTCATTAAAAATGTGGAAAGTAGTCACAAATAGAATAAAAAATATATGCTTTCTGGTTCCAGTTCTATCTGGGTGAATGTAGCAAAGTTGCTTGTCCTGCCTGAGTCATCATTTTTTTCAGCTTCAAAAGATGAATAATAATGTCTGTCCTCTAAAATTCTTACAATGATTTATGGTTACATGTTTAGATATTATTCACAGTGCATGGTAAACATGGAAAAGTTTGTATAAGAGCAAAAGTTTAAGAAAGAGACTTGTAAAATCTTCTGGGCTTCTTCTCTGTGATTGGTTCTCTTACCCATACAAGAGTGTTGGGAGAGTCTAAGTTTTTCTCATGACTTGGGAAGAAACTGGATGATCTTTTCCATTATGAAGATATATTTGCCACTCTTGTGTTCAAAGTCTGAGGATCTGCTCCAGCCCAGCTTCAAGGGCCATTGAGAAATAGTTGGAAAACCATCGGTACTACTGGGATGTACATGCTCTTGAAGTCAATGACTTGCATCTGCCTGTGTCAGGATGCATTGCCCCTATAGCACTGAGTTGACATATGTAGTGGCATTTCTGGGCTAATTTTTGCTTTAGAAAGAAAGGGAGATTTGCATTGAAAACATGATTTGAAAACCACAGGGTGGGGATGTAACACATGAAAAATAAATAGCAATCCGTATATTTTAGTATAATAGTAGTCTCACTGTGGAGCTCAAAAGAATGCATAGATTTATTGGTTCCAAAAAAAATCTGAATCATTAGAGAGTATGTCACTGTAGGATGCATTGTCATGGCTTAAGAACAGGGTGTTAGGCTGAACTAGGCTTAGTTTCTTCTGCGACAAATGTGTGTGATCATGGGCTAATCATTGGTCTACTTTGAAAATTGAATTTTAGTTTTCTACTAAAATAGCATTTTTTAAAAAATTATCTTTCCACAAAGTGAAGTGCAGACTATTACAATGCTTATAATAATGTGAATGGGGAGTTAACAGTAAGAAAAGCTGGGACACAGCTTCTTTTGTGCTTTGATCACTAGTCTGAGACACAGCAGTGACAGCAAGCCTTGAGCGAATACAGATGATTTTCATGCTAATTCAAAATGTTATTAATTTTTAAGCTGTCTATTTTACCTAATTACTCAGAAACAAAATCTTTAATTCATCCAGCTGAGAAACTTCTAAGATAAATGTGATGTTTTCTAGTCTTTCTTATTCTTAATGAACATTTGATGAACGCCTGTCTAGCAGATGTAATTAGATGAAGTGTGATCCCATTTCTAGAAGTATCCTTTGTCTTCTTGAATGTGAGTTGGAATGAGACAGGATTAGTAAAAGTTCCCATAGTCCCCTTAGCTATCCTCAATTGAGTTATGTTTTAAATGTCATCTGCATGTAACAAAACAGAGAAAACTTGGGTCCTGACATCAGATAGCAACATACTAGGGTTCTCAGACTTACTTATACCCATAGCTTTCAACTAACAAAGGAAAATAGATATTTGTAATTTTAAAGCCACTGTTCCTAAAGCTATTTACTTCTTATACAATTCATCTAAGGTTACATTATATATCTATACTCAAAATTCCTTTTTGAAATTTAAGTTATTAGGTTTCTGGGAATCTTCCTGCAGTAAACTAAACATTAAAGTTGTATAGTAGAGTGGTATATATGCTTCTGCTCCATGTTAGGCTTGCAGACACATCCTCAATATGACTCTGGAGGTGTGCAGATATGTGACCCAACACAAGAATTTCTAATAGATCACAGATACATCAGCAGTCTTCCATAGAAAAGAGATGGTTGTGGGATATAGAGCCTATGTACAGCAAATGGTTACAAAGTAATGTAAAGCTAATGGAAGTTCTTTGTTTCTTAAACAGGCTTGCATGTAGAGGGCTGTGTAAGTGATTAGATAATCAAAAATCACCTTGGGAAAGTACCTTACTGTCATTGAGTTTTCTCATCTGAAAAAAATTCCTCACCTGAAAGTAATAATAGAGTTCTCTTCAAGACTGAATGAGTCAATGTGTGAAAAACAATTACAGCAGTGTCTAATACACAGTACACATTCAGCAAGCCCAGGCTATCATTTTTGTTATTTTTTTGTCTAGAGTACCTCAGAATCTAGTGGGAGTGAAATCATGCAAAGATGTGAGCAATAGCTCAGCATAACAATTTATATCATACCACTGTGGATAAGACGCTGGACGGCATAGGAAGGAATCTAAGACTGGACAAGGCATTAGGGAATTTCTCCCCAATGAACCTAGACTTACTCATAACTTAGACTCAGAGAGGGCTCTCTATACTTGCAGAACAACATTCCAGACTGGGGCAACTTGTGCAAAGACAAAGAAAGCAAGCTAGTATTTGGTATGTGAATGGAAGCAATGAATATCACTTCTAGTCATATGGGAAGAGATTATGTGAAGTGTGAGGATTCCATGCCCTCTCTTCACTGTGGTATGGCATTATAAGTTACCATGTTAAGACACACATTTGTTGACTATGTAGCATGAGTAATGGATGGAACTTTGTAGTATTAAGTGTGTGTACAGAGTTAATTTGTAGTCATAACAGAACAGTTACTACAAGTGGGTAATAGCAACATACCATGGTTCTGTGACTCACTTAAATCTCTACCTTTCAAATAAAAAAGGAAAAGAGTCATTTGTAGTTTTTAAGCAACTGTTATTAGAGCTATCTGCTTCTGTTGCAATGAGCCTAATCCTACATTGTTTAGCTATTCTCAATATTCTTTTTTGAAATTAAAATGATTATCAAGTTTCTGGCAATTTTCCTACAGTATACCAAATTTAGTTATAGTAGAGGAGTGTATATACTTCCCCTCTTTGTTAGTCTTGAAGACAGCATCAATATGACTTTGAAGGAGATGGAGATGTGTGGCCCCTCAGAAACCAAAAATCTGTAGCTCTGGCTTAGTTGACTTGCAGTAGGCATTGACCAAATTTACTTCCAAGGCTAAGAACATGGTAAGTTGTTTTTTCTGTTGTTGTTTATCTTTGTTTTGTTTTTCTGTAAGAAAATATTTGAGAGATTGTTGTATAAGGAAGTTTACTCTGGACCAGATAACATAGTTTCTAAGTTAGTATGTCTCAGAGAAAAAAATGGAAAAGTGAATCTTAGCTTTGCTATTGCTTTGCTTTCAGCTCATCTTGAAAAAGGATCAAAGTTTTGAAACTGATGATTTCATAGAGAATGACACATACATAGAAGATCTGAAAAAGAACAGGAATATGAATCCTCTACTATAGATACTGGGACTTAAAGCAGGTTTTAATTTAGTGTTATCAGGGAAAATATTTTTGATGTGTCAGTTTTCATTAGATCCAATAACCTTTAATATAAAAACTAGATGACTATGTTGGGAATGTTATAAAATAAGCATTTTGGATTACATATGAAAGAACAATCATTATGATTTTTGACATATGGGACTAACTGGGAGTAAACTCATAGGACAAACCCTCTGTAAGCTTCTATGACTATTGAGGTTTTAAACAACTTTCAACCAGGTATGGTCAGAAAGTAGACTGAGAAAGTTCTGCAGTCTCAAGAACATATTCCCCAGAAGCCATTGGATATGATCAAAGAATGAAATAAACAAAAAAGGAATATGCTAGAAAGAGTTTAAAGAGTACTGTGGAACATTGGATGAAGTGTTTCCTCCTAGAGAACAAGAATCAGAATCATGAAGTATTCTGAGTTTTCAGGTTCTTGTGAGTCTGTGCTGAGAGAAACACATGGTTGCTGTGTGCTACATGCTTCCCATTATTCCTTTAGTCTTCTGACATCGTACAATGGGAAGAAAACAGAACACATGCTAATAGTTAATACACTTGGGTTATAAAAGAAGCTACATTTGGACATGGCAGAAGTATAACCACATGAATATTCTGGATGTTGCGCAGAATACAATGATAGGTCAACATCTTAAGTCATTTCTTACAGGAAGGATCTGAGTATTTTCAATAAACGTGGGAGTCTGTAAGGTAGAGCATCTGTAGGAAATGAGGTGCTCTAAAGTTAACATATATCAAGGAATACTTATAGATAAAGGGACTAGTTACAAACATGCAACAGAGGGAGGGAGGAATAAAAGAAGATGGTTGAAACCTCAGGCCATTGTCAGCCACAAGTCTGAAAGAATGAGGCGAGACTGGTGGCCAGGACCTGGAAGGGAAGCAAGACCAAGTCATTTGGGTCAAGGTAAGAGTCTCAGAGTGCCAAGGTGATCTCACAGGGAAAGAAGCATGGACATAAATACCAAGAGCTCATTCTCCATTCCTCTTATGTCTCCGAGGTCTTTCCCTTGGTAGTCCAGCTGTAAGCTAGTGGGCACCAAATCCTTGTGATGTAGTCCACATATATCAGCATCTATGGGAAGAGAGCCAGGTAAAGAATGGGCACGACAAAGAAAAGATATATGGCATGGGAATAAAGGGAAGAAAGAGCTGTTCGCTAACTGTAGCCATAATTTCACCAATAGCTGACCACAGCAAAGAATTGAGTAATACAATCCTGCTCATACTCCCCTCTATATATTCATAGTTTGGAGTTTCAGGTAGGGAATAAATACATGCTGTAAGCTAAAAAAACCAGTGCTGCTTGCTGTGGATTGGTCAGACATGGAGAGAGCAACAGAGCATTAGTCGCCTGTAGGCCCTATGTCAGATTCCAATTTCCTAGCTCTTTTCTAGGTACCAAACTGTTGACCCAGGGACACCCAGTTAATTGAGGAACAGGCATGTTGAGTGTGGAGCTGACAGTGTACAAGTACCAGAAAGTGATCACACTACGTGTTGCATTAACTTTTCTTCTTACCTCTTGATTAATCCATTGTGTTGGTGCTACCAATTCTTTACCCTTCACTGTGTCTGTACCTTTCTCAATGACTTTGCAGTCCCTTTCATTAAAGAGTTAGAGTTTGCACCTCTGTTCTTAACAATTGATTTGGCCATCTAGTAGGAGGTACATGGGATAGTGTGTCAGTTCTATGCAGAGGGAATGTCGGGAAAAAAGCTTAGCATGCAGGAAGATGTGATGTGCCTAGAGCAGAGCCCAGTCACTCTCATCTCTTCTACCAGCCAGCAGAGGTTTAGCTAGCTGAACCCTAGGTACAGGATGATCCCAGGCCAGAATGTGTGTATCTAACCTTCCTGCATTGCTTCAAGTGTGAAAGTGTTCTTAGATGCTGTCATGTCCCACTGAAGAGCTCATGGCTTTTGTTACATATCAAAACTACAACAGTGGATCACTAATCCATTCTCTCACATTCCTTAACCCATTAAATTGCATTTTCATAAGGCTACTCTCTTTTAATGACAGTGTTGGCTAGAGAATGACTTCAGGGTCTGCTCTCTTGAGTAGCAACTTTCACGGTATCTTTTTCTTTATTCCTTGTTAGAGATGTTAGAGTCTTTTTCATACTCAGATTCCTTAATCACTCTCTAATTTCACTTAAATCAAGCCTTTACAGTCAATCAACCCTGAGTTTAGATCGTTCACAGCTATTACCTTGGACAGAATAATTAAACAAACTAAGCCTCAAACTTCTCTGCAAGAAAATGGGAACAGGCTGCACTGAAATTAGATGTGTAAGAAGCCTTCAGGCATGTAACATATAGGCTTCCACAGACAGATCAATCATAAGAGATGAGCTTGGATGGCCTGCTTGTTACTGTCCTTGGGGCTAAGGCATGATGTATAAATCACCAACCTGAACAGAAGGCACAAGGTGGGTGGGGCTCAGAAGCATAATTTGGTCTTCTGGTTATTGCTCCTCACATCGTTTTCAGGGAAGAGTAGTTTTAATGGGGACCAGTAATGTTAGGAATCAAAACAAAGAGGCCAAAGGTCCTGAGTGTATTTGTGGTTACTGTTTATATATCCCCATGAGAGCAGCATCACGGTCCACTTAATTAAGTCAGCCAGCTTTAGGACAGGTGATTGTACCTGGAGGAATGCAAAAGGCACCTGTAGCTGCTTGTGAGAGCCAACTGTTACATTTTTAAGTTTTCTTTCTGAAGGCCATTTTATATGTAGCTGTTATTAAATTCAAACTTATAAATTTATAGTGAGAAAAATTACATAAAATGATGGAAAGTATTCAGGAGTTCTTACTTCCTAATTATTAAATGACATGTTACTGTGACCCACACTCTTAAAATTATTTTTTTTGTTTTTTAATGATTTATTAATTTATTATGTATACAGTGTTCTGCCTGCATGACAGAAGAGGGCATCAGATCCCATTATAGATGGTTGTAAGCTACCATGTGGTTACTGGGGATTGAACTCAGAACCTTTGGAAGAACAGCCAGTGCACTTAACGTCTGAGCTATCTCTCCAACTCCCTCTTAAAATTATTTATGTTGATCATACCATAGTTTCCCAAGTCAGTGGTCACTGATAACACATTCCAATACTGGACATAGCCATGGAAGAAGCAGAGGCATCACAAAAATCAGCAAATTTTACAATCCTGGGGTTTTTATTTGAAAGCCAATTGATCAATGTGCATAACCACACCTTTGGTGACTGCATAACTAAGAACCACCGTTGTTGATCCTTCCACGACTGCTTTGTGATATTAGGATGCTGCCTGTCACCATGCACACCCCTGCATGGAAAGCTTTTCTTCTCCAATGTTATACTAATGACTCAAGCAAACCTAAGAAGAAAATCATCAGATTTAACTACAGAATGTGGTCATTGTAGTTCTTAGCTACCTCATGATCTGGCAAGAGGTAGGGTGAGAACACTATAGCAAGGATGAGGCAACCTTGGAAACCTGGTGCAAATATTTTCTGAGGAGCCTTTGACCTGACGTCTTGGCTGACTATAGTGTGAGGAAGGGAATATTGACTTGGGAGAGCAGATTTCCAAGTGAAGCTCAGTTGCCTGTTTATTACCTCTGTGACCTGGTTCACGTCACTTTCATTCACTTTGGAAAATGAGACGATCATTTGAACCACATGTATGATTTTATTCAGCTTATAAATACCATGACATTTAGTTCACAGAGGAAATAAAAGGAAGAGAAAAAAAAATCTGTGAAAGTTACCCATGTCTGCTCCCTCATTATCACTGGTGAAGAAGACGATTTCAATGGGAATGAGACCTGAATGATGACCCACTACTTATTTATTTTGAGGCAAGGCTCCTCTAGCCCAGGCTGGCCTTGAACTCAAGGTGTAGCCAAGGATAACCTTAAACTCCTGATATCCTACCTCTACCTCCCCAGTGCCGGGATTGCAGGTGTGAGATTCTGCTTTAATAGGAAAAAATACAATGGGGTGCGAATGCTTGTCCATAGGGAGACCCACACCTTTGTCTCTTTGGCGGTTGCTATAGGTCAGGCTGAAGAGATAAGACTGGAACTTAAAGTGTCCATGCAATGTGAAAACCGCCGAAGCTATGCTTCTTCTGGTGGCCTGTGTGAAGCTTCTTTGTGTATTCTCACAGACTGTGTGTCTGTAGAAATCCATCCCAGCAGGGGGTATGAGCGGCTAGCGATGAGAGTAATGGACCTCAGGTTTTGTTGGGTAAACAGATCCTCTGGGACTAGTCAGCACTAGCTGTCTCAAGCAGGTCACAGGCCTCCCCCAGGGCCCCTCCTCCCTGTTCTGAGACCAACAACTACCCTCTCTCTCAGCTTCCACTTGGCTGAGCAGGGACTGCCTCTGAGCAGCGCAGGGCCACTCCTCAGCCTGAGTCAGACCCAAGTGGATGGTATGAGAGCTTCCCAACCACAGAGCTCTCACTGAATGCATACTAGAGTTGACTCAAGCCCACAAAACAGGACAGTCAGACTTCTGTGGCCAATGTCTCCTCACCTCCTCAGTTCCCAACACTCTGGGTCAATCCACCCTCTCTGTGAACACTCTGTTTTGTGAGAAATCCCAGGTCCTAGGAGGACCTAAAGAGAGAGAAAGAGAGGAAAAAATAAGTTAGTTTTGTGGTAGAAAGAGTTGTATGTTTAGGAAGGAGTTGCGCATGTGCCTTCACAGGAAAACATTGAGAACAAAGTCTACAGTCCTTGGCTTTCAGCTTTTTAAATTTTGTGTCTCTGCTTCATTGTAAGTCCCTAAAGCCTAGTTGCCCCCACATTTCTTCTCACAGTAGCAGTCACTAAAGGGATTCATTAGGATCTATGACTTGATACATACTTGCCCACTGGGGCCTTGCTGTTTCAAAAGGTAACCTTAGCCTGTCTATCCATGTGGCTGTGGCAGCATTAGTTAGTGTTGCTGTTTGGACCCACAATGGAAATGAAGCCTGATCCTTTGTAAAGTCACTTGACAAAACAACATGCTTCAGTGGTCAAGATAACTGTGTGTCTCCATTCTCATTTCCTTTATTTGCTTAAGTTTCATAGTGGAATACACACACACACACACACACACACACACACACACACACACCCACACACACACTCACCACTTCTGTATCCTTAAAATATGACTTTTTTCAGCATTATTGCAGTTTTGCACAAAATTTTTCTAGTCTCCAAAGCATAATTGTCTAATTAATTAGCGTTGGTATACAGCTTCCTAAGTAATTCTTACATTTGGTTTCATAGTTCTTATTAATTCACCAAATCAGAGTGGAGAGTTAATATTTAGCATTTAATCTCAGGAAAATTAGTGGTATCTTATAATTTAAGAGTTAATATAGTCTACTTCTAGATATATATTCAATAAAATACAAACATAAGTAAACAGAAAAACTTGCGCATAAATGTACACAGCAATATTTTTCATGTTAGGTAAAATGTCTACCAACTGATGACTGAATAACTAAATTGTAATACACACATGAATGAAATACTCTTTAGCTATAGAAAATAATGCAGAAGTAATTCTAGTAAATGAAATGGAAAAAGTACAGCATGGATCAATCTTGAAAACATGTGACAAAGCCAGTGTCCATAGTTAGGACTTGAGGGGTGGTTCAGTGGTTAAGAGCACATATTGTTCTTCCAGAGGACAAGAGCTTGTTTCCAAGAATCCACATGAGAGCTCACAACTTTCTCTAACTCCAGTCACAAGGGGTCAAATGCCCTCTTCTGACCCTCTCAGATACCAGGTACACTGAGGTGCACATACATGCATGCAAGCAAAGCACTCATACACATAAAATAAAATACACATAAAATAAAATAAATAAATAAATCTAAGGAAAAAACTTCTACATCACCATAGTCCAGAACAATCAAATCCACAGAGACAAATGCAGAGTAATCTGCTATATGACTTTGTACTCACTAATTCAGCACTGTTCAGAAATTAACTTTAGTGAAGCTTCTCCTGAATTCTCTAGTGTATCCAGAAAACATATTGAATGATATACTTAATTATTATACTTACATTTCATTGTCTGTGTGCAGTAACAAAATGTAAGCCCTATGAGATCATGAATATTTTCCTGTGGCATGGACTATAATGCCTGTCACTCAGTAGGTGCTCAACTATAGGAATTCCAGTAGTTACAGGAATGAATGGATATTGATAGATGTTCATAGTCCACTTTGAGTCACACATTCTGTTATTTGTTAGTTAATTTATCAATCATTCTACCTCATATTTTAGACATTCTGAGGTTGGATAAACAAAAAAGGAAAAACAATTAGGAAGATTATCTATGGGGAGTGAAGAGTCAGTTCTTTAAAAAATAAATCAGCCTCTAAGAAGAAATAGACTATGCTTTTAATCTGGACTATGTCTAAATGACTATTTTGGAATATTTTATTGAATTTTCCTTACACTTTATGGATATTATTGATATCTATCTATATATTAGCTAGTCAAATGAACATTAAATTATCACTTTTTTGTATTGCATGCTGGGCACCTGATGCTAATGATGGAACATTAGTGCTTACATTGTCATAGACAACCCAAGAGCAGGTAAATAATAGCACAGGAGCCACAGATGCTGACAGGTATAAAGAGAAACTGCCACAGAAAAGGGCAAAGAATTAAAGGGTTGCATGGGTAGACAGAAAATGTCTGAGTTAGTGACTTCTTCCCAGGGTTAGGAGATAGGTAAGAAACTGTACTCACCCACAGGAACAGGGAATAGTTAGAGGGAAGGGCAATTCTGTTCATCACCAAGCCTGAAGGAAATCAAGGAATGAAGAAGAAAGTGAGAGGAAGCAAGGTTGAGTGGCATCCAGGAGCCAAGTCATGTTGGCTGCACTGAAAGGTGCATTTTGAATGGATTCATGTAGAACATGATCAGAAGTCAGAGCTTCACTCTTAGGCTAAGGGAAGCCAAGATGACAGCAACATGGCCATCTCTAAATATGATAAGTGACATGATCTGATCTTCAGAGAACTTTCTTAATGTCAGGGCTAAGAAATACTGAAAGCAACAGGATAAATGAACTGTGGAATCCAGAAGACAGCATCAGACTTTGTTTAATCTGGCAGCTATGTGCCCCAAAGTGAAAGGGCCAAGTTGTTGTTACTCCTTTACTTTGGAAAGATCAGACCACAAATGCTATAAAATGACATCTATCCTGGGATGTTCTTAGTATGAGAAACACATATATGGGATAGGCAAAGTATAAAAACACTTTTAGGGTGTCATTTGGGGGGCAGGTATCAAAGCAACTACTGTAGAAACAACTGTGCTAAACTTCCTAGGGGTTGCTGTTGGAAAATGGCCCAGGCTTACCACAGCATGAAGAATAAGAGGACCTGGGTATGGTCACAACAGCACCTAAAGATCATGTGCCTGGGGCTGTTTCCTGGTATATTTATTTCCAGTCACTTCTGGTTTTGATGCCTGTCAGTCAAAGAGGAAGTTGTATGGCTATGTTCCAAAGGAGGGAGGCCCAGGGTTACTTGAGGAAGGACCTGCTTTAAACATCACTCACTTAAACTACCACACAAGTGCTACCTCATGGCATGCCTCTTCCCTGTCTGCCAAACCCCATTTCTGAGACATAGGCAATGCAGGAAGAATCCCAATACTCTGCAATATAAGCCTTGCTTTCATAGTCTCTACAGAACAGACAAGGGAAGAGTAGCCAGAACTCAGGGTGAGATCATCACAAGTCAGGAACAGTATCCTGACAAGTTCTTTGAGGGAACTGAAGCATGGGAAAGCAAAAGATTGTTACTTAAAATCAGGTTATATCATGTTCATAACTCTCCTAAGTAGAGAATCAGAAGAGGCTAGAGACATCCTCCTTGGATAATAACAAGAAATCTTTCCCTTGTTTATCTGTCTCCATTAAATAATGTACCAGGAGACATGCATCAAAAAAGATTTGACCAAAAAAGTTCTCTCTTCTTCACCATCCAGATGTGAAATGATTGACTTGAGGTATTTTTTTTTTCAGCTAAAAGTTTGATTTGTCGCCAGCATTCATCTAAGAGAAAATTATGTATGTATGAGTCTTAATTCAACTACTAAATGAAGTGTGTGTGTGTGTGTGTGTGTGTGTGTGTGTGTGTGTGTGTGTATGCACACACACTTGCATGGAAATGGTGACCTGGTTTTAACTCTAGTGTACAAGCAGGGCTGTTGTAAGGCAGAAATGACTTCATCAGGAAATCAGGAAATCCTCAGTCAAACTTCCAAATATACAAATAGACGCCTTTTATTCTGCTATGAATCAAAATGATGCCATGTCCTGTAATTAAGGATGTCAGTGGCCAGGTTGAGTGAGAGCCAACCATGTTTTGCCTTTGTTTCTAAGACAGCCATTTTCTAGTTCAACATCTTCAGGCCGATAGGCACCTTATTTGGCAACGATTCAGTTCTGTTTCCTAAATTATTTTATGGTAATAAAATTTTCACTCATTCTTTTCCTCATTTGGAGATGTACTGATCATTTGAGGATTATGCATAAATATTTATGTATTTTGGGCAATTTACTATTCAGTCAAAGATACAAGAATGCCCAAAAAAGTAAACAGCAGAAAAACACTTTAGCAGTGATTTGAACTGTTACTGAGCAAGGGAATTTAAAAAAACCAAACCAAACAAACAAACAAAATAACACAAAAACCCTGCTGTTAAATGCAAATATATGTGAGGGTGGGTCAATAGATAACATTGGCTTATTTCTTTCTTACAGGAAATCATATGGAGCCATTAGGCTTTCTAAGTATTAACTTTTCAAACTGACTGGGTAATTGGCTCCTGGGGTGCTGCACAATGGCAGGGTGATATGGTCTGTTAGCTGACCCAGGGATGATGGGAGGGGAGTTGAAGCACATTTCAAGCAGGGCTACAAACACCTCTGAAATCAACCACTCCTCCTTTGGAGTGTCCTAAGCTCTCAGCCCAATGCCTGCCTGAGTGGCATCTCTTCCTGTGGGTGTCAGAAGGAAGTTCTCTGCCCATCTCCTCCAGCTGCAAGAGAGAAGAAATCACCCCAATGCTGAGATAATGCCTGAACTTGCTGAGAATTTGATCCTACCTCCTGGTCCACCCCCATAAAATTCTATCTTTGTTTTAGGCCCTGACTCATGCCCCACCCCCACCTCTCAGTCAGCTGTGACTCACAGCAGAGGCCAGCTAAACCCAATGCTGAACCACAGGGGCAGGACAGTGATGGTGCCTTTCTTTCTTTTCTTTCTCTTTCTTCCTTCCTTCCTTCCTTCCTTCCTTCCTTCCTTTCTTTCTTTTTTTTCTTTCTTTCTTTCTTTCCCTCCCTTCCTCCCCCTCTCCCTCTTTTCCTTCAACTTGTTGGAAAAGTTAGGTCAAATAGCCATTCTTGAGCATCTTCTTCAACAGCCTCTCTCTGTAGATGAATTTCTAAACAGTCTTATTAAATATGAAACACAGAGCCAAATACAGGGATGCAAGCCGTAGAGATCAGAGCAATAGCCACCAACTACCCTTAGCTCACCTCGTCCCAAGAGAGCCCCTTCTGTCTAACCTGTGCCTTTATTGCTGTTCATCCTTCTCATTGGCTCTAAGCCCAGCCACATCACTTCCTCGTCACTGCCTGTCTATACAGACCTCCAGGTCTCTATGATTGGTACTGGGATTAAAGGCTCATGTCACCATGCTTGACTGTGTCCTTGAACACACAGAGACTCTGCCTGCCATGTGATCAGATTAAGGGCATGTGCTACCACTGCCTGACTTCTTTTTATGGCTGACTATGATCTCTGATCTCCAGGCAAACTTTATTTATTAACATAAAGATAAAATATCACCATATCTCTCCCCTTTGTGTCTTTAATTTGGGACAGTTTTTATTCTGAATGGGGCATTCAGGTGGGTGTTTCTTTAATGGCACTGTGGTTCAAATTTCTACTTTGCAGAAGGAATCAATCTATCTTTACTTGATTGCACATGAGATCCCCAATGATAATTTATTTATTTAGTCACTATTCCCTGTGTCCTGAACCTTTGCAATGTGACTTTACAACTGCCCCAGTTAAGCTGTCGATTCTCTCCACTTCTGAAGTCTGGATTTGCCTTCCTTTGGCTCACATGTGTTTCAGGAAAGATTGTGTGTGTGTTAGAGCAGAGCCAAATCCAAGGCCGGCCTAGCCCAGCCAGACTGCCGCTGACTTACCCTTAAACTACAGAGAAATGAGTCAGCAGAACAAGCTAAACTTTATCCAAAACAAGAGAACTAATCTCTCGATCTCTTCCTTCACAAGGAAAACAAACAAACAAAAACAGGATGTGGTTTATTGGTTAAGATTTCTGGTAACTTGTCATTGTGGCAGTAGATAGCAGACATATCTGCCTGGCCCTTTAACTCATATGGGTAGACTGACAAGATAGATCCAGAGGGTCTTCCTCTAGTGTTTCAAGAGATCTTATTTCCTAGTAGTATCATGTTGTATTTGTTTTCACAATAGTATATCCTAAAGACTCCAAAATGGGAAATGTTTGTGATTTTAATACGTGTTACACAAATTCATTAATAGAAAATTTATTATGTTGCACACGGAATCAAACCTAGAGGAAAGTCCAGATCCAGTGTGAAAATTGGCTAAGGCTTCTTTGAAAGTGCTACAGACACCATGGCTTAGATCAGAGAAACACCTGTTCTCATGATTCTGGGAACAGGTTTTCTCTGTGGAACAGCTCCGGCTATCCTAGAACTCACTCTGTAGACCAGGCTGGCCTTGAACTCACAGAGATCTGCCTGCCTCTGCCTCTGGAGTGCTGAGATTAAAGATATATACCACCACCACCTGGCCTTTACAAATCTTATAACCTTTCCAATTTAGTACACCACACAAAGTGAATCCCTTTTAATCATTTTGACATCACACTGTACCCATCTACTGCATTTTTATCACCTGTCATGTCCCTGTGAGCTGGAGTTAGCATAATTATTTCTGTATTTCCTCTAGTTGCTACTACAGTGGCATCTGTCAGTGGTGGTGATCAACATGATCACTTTTTCCTTCTTCTATCATACCCTTACTGGATGCACAGCCTCCCTTGATGATAAGGCAGGGTATGGGACTGAATTTTGGCTGGTAGAATTTGGGCAAATTAGTATTGTATTAGTATTGTCAATCTCCTATCTGTGATTATAGTAGTCAGCTCCTATTCACGTCGAGAGGCATCTATTACCCTTTTTCTATTCTGTTATACACTGTATATACACTGTATGATTCACTTTCCTTCTAGACTCTGAATAGGTTCAGACAATGACAGAAATAGCTGAAATTGGCAGATGAGAAGGAACAGGAAGTTAGGATATTTCTTTATCGCTATCAGTATTTCCTTACAGCATCTTGTAAGTAGCAACACCTCTATGACTCCAGGTCCATTCTTCAAGAGTCTACTATGAGTCATCTTTCTGCAGTTGGATATTCCCGGAGTTAAGATGCTGATAAAACCAAACAAAAACTGTCCGCACTCTCTCACTAGCCCAGAGTGATAGCTCCTTAGTTGAGGTAAACTGTGTGGCCCATTTGACACCTGTGAAACAGGACTCAAAGCTGCTGCCTCACAGACCTGTTCTGAAAGCAAATGAGCTCAAGTATTAAGAATTAATAGGTGATGACCTAGCATAGGATGCAAAGCAAGCTGTTTCTCTCCAGAAATGCACAGAGACATATTCCTTCTTCAGGTTTTGAGTCTCAGGGTTGTCAGTATTTTCTTTGACCCTCTGTAGGTTCGTAGTTCGCTCTCCTATCTTTTGCTCATGTCAGTCCTTACTCTGTAGAAACCTCATGCAATTTACTTTACTGTGTTTCCTTTTAGCTTCTTTATGGGAAATACTTCCTGGCTTCAATAAAAAAAGTTTTACAAATATGATGCTCTTGTGTGGGGAGCCTTTGTCTTCTCATCCCATTCCCTCAGTTAACTCCCAGGCTCAACTTGCTGGCTTCCTGGAGCTATGCATGGAAAAGCTGTCAGTGGGCAAAATCTCACCCCTGGTGCATTTGACATCTGGCTTCTCAGGTCCCAAAGGGCTCCTGTAAGAGAAAGCTAGTTAAAACAAGTAAGTAGATAATGAGCTCTCATTATCAATCTATGCTCTTTGGGCCTTATTGACAATTTAAAAAGGAAATGTGCATGTGCAAAGCACACATATCCACTTCTTTACCTAAATATGCTTTATTAAAATGGAAGATTAAAAGTTCTTCGTTGGAAGTTCAGGTTCCTAGAAATTCACTTAGCATGTGAACATTCTAGGGGCTTCTAGCAGATTATCATGATGGGAAGATTCCTGATGTGGCAGGCTTGAAGATCAGAAATATTTAGTGCTCAAAGGCAGGAAGACCCCTTCCTTTCTAGTGGGAGGGAAGGATGACATGAAGGATTGGTTGTGGAATTGGTCTTAGCTCATGAATGCTTCCTTTTACCAATATTCTTTGTAGCATAGGCCTGTTTTAAAACATGTCTTCCTATGAAATTCACTCTGGTAAATGGAACATTATACTGATATATTAAAATATTAATATATAGCATAAGTACAACATGATATAAAATATTATGCATATCATATAAACTATAATATGTGTCTGTGTGTTTACATAAGCATATATGTACACATGTACCCATAAAATTCAGGGGCTGGGAGTATAGTTTATGGTACGGCATTGTCTTGGGTGTGAAAGATCCAGGTTCAGTATCTGGTACCACCAAAGAAAATGTTTTAGACAATGAAACTGTCTAAAGAAAAAAAGACTGGAAGAACATTAGTGATTTTTAAATTTTATATGTAATTTTTATTTTAGAATTTCATAAATAAGTACTGTATTTATAACATTCCCCTCTTCCTCTATGTCCTCCAATTTTTCAGAACCTCACCACTACCTTTCAAATTCATTGTCTCTTATTCTTTATTATGTTCCATACACACACACACACACACACACACACACACACACACACACACACACTTATAAATACCACCTGCTGAGTCCCTTTAGCATTGCTTATATGTATATGTGTTTAGTTCTGATCAACTGAGATTGGATTATCTCTTATGAGCCTGTTGCTGGAGAAGACTGATTTTTTTAATCTCTTAAGAATTTTAGTATTAGCCAGGTGGTGGTGGTGCATGCCTTTAATCCCAGCACTTGGGAGGCAGAGGCAGGTGGATCTCTGTGAGTTCGAGGCCAGCCTGGTCTACAGAGTGAGTTCCAGGAAAGGCACAAAGCTACACAGAGAAACCCTGTCTCGAAAAACCAAAAAAAAAAAAAAAAAAAAAAAAAAAAGAACTGTTCTGTGCTATTAGGTCAACCTGTCTATTCAATATTCAACCAATAAGCCACCTACTTATCCATTCTTAACTAATTACTGAGTCTGGCTTCATGACAGTCTATGAAACAGGCCCTTGCAGTTGTGTTGTTCTAGTAAGTGATTTGGTTGAAGCCTTTCTCACCCATGGGGTGTTAAATATGCAGAGGTCTTACAAAAAGATGTGGATTCTTAGGGGTAGGATTTGATGCCTTCACACTTCAACTTAATGGACACTGGATAGGCTTCTGTTTCTTATGACCCCTTGTCCTCTATCTGGACTTCCTGTCCTCTATCAATTTCTAACCAGTGGTACTAAATCTATTTATGTGTATTCCAGTTTTTTTTGTTGTTGTTTTTTTGTTGTTGTTTTTTTGTTTTTCGAGACAGGGTTTCTCTGTGTAGCTTTGCGCCTTTCCTGGAACTCACTTGGTAGTCCAGGCTGGCCTCCAACTCACAGAGATCCGCCTGGCTCTGCCTCCCGAGTGCTGGGATTAAAGGCGTGCGCCACCACCGCCCGGCGTGTATTCCAGTTTTAAGGCTTTGTTTTCCTGCCATCAATACTTCACATTTTTCCAAGTACCTACTACTTCCCACTTTCATCTATCTCTCATGTCATCTACAATGGGATCTTGTCCCTTACACACACACACACACACACACACACACACACACACACACACACACACACCTGAGCTATAATACAACAGACATCAATAAGCAAGTTAAATTCAGTCATCTCTTGGTATCTAGGGCTCTCATGGACAGCAACATCTGAGGCTACTCCAGTCCCTTATAAATATGCATACTTTTATATGTGTCTTGAACATATTTTCCTGGGTGTCTTAATTATCTCCATATTTCTAGTAAAATGTACATGGTTTGTAAATAGTCATTGTGACATGTTATTTAGAGAGTAATGACAAGAAAATCAAATCTGCATGGTTAGTTATAGAAGAAAATTTTGCTATAGTTTTCATGTGAGTTTGGCTAAATCTATGGGCATGTTACCCACAGATACATAAGGCAAAATATACAGGGAGAAAGCCTCAGAAAAAGAGCATGACTGGGGTGCATTATGGAAGTGAAGCAGAGTGAGGAGACAGTTGTACAGTGTTTGCTTCCAAGCTGACAGAGCTACATAGCATGTTCTGAGGCTAGCCAGGCATGGTATTGAGTGCTTATCATAGGAGTGTGTGTGTGCAGGGGGGTGGGTGGGTGGGATTTCTCTCACATCTCTCTCTGCTTCTTCTCATGTTGTATGCCCTGGAAAGCCCACAGGACTACATCATTAGGTACTGCCTTCATTTAGGATCCCCGGAGATGATCTTACATAAGGAATATAGTGGTAATTGTAAATTTGGTAGAAGGAACCAACAGAAGAGCAGGGAGGAGAGACAGAAAAAGTACAAGCCAGTGATGGATGTGTTATTATGCTGGCTTTCATTGGACCCTCTGCTGCTAGATCATTCAGGAATTCTGGGAGGTGGTAGGAGTCGGGGGGTATGTGCAGTGCATTTATTTACTAATTCTCATTAGTTATGGTTTAAGCTACTGTGGAATAACAACATCAGCTATGCAGCACTTTTGCCTGGATTTTTAATCATAGTTCCCTGATTAAAAAAAAAAGTTGGCCAAAATGTATCAAGAGTAAAAAGCCTTCCCTGGGACCTAGCATGCTGAGGGAAAAAGGCAGGGCTGCTGCAAGGTGCCAATGGGAGCCACACATTGCTGTGCCCCTCCAATGATATCCACACTTTGAACCAGGATGTCTTTCTTCCTTTATTCTATCTCTCTGGTTCCCAGAAAATGTTGCCTGACTGCCCTTTCAGTCATGTATGGTGACAATTCTGGGATGCCATCGTCCCTCCCTGCTTGTGCCCATACACACATTCCCTTCTGTAAAAAGCCTCTTTACACTTTATTTCCAGTCTATTACAAACCCTACCTTTGTACCTGGGTAGTCCTGTAAATACCTCCTATCAAAGCAAACGTGACTCTTTAATATATTCATAATTTATTTTTACAGATGCAAAAGACCCAGAGGCAACTTGTCTAAGGCCACGAGGTGATGCCAGTCGTAAATAGTCATGTTGTAAGGAGGTGAATGAAACCAAGGTTGAAGTCTAACTTCGTTGCTCCTAAGCCTATATTCTAAAATCATGTGGTGCAGATTGTTATATAAAAAGTGTTATTATCGATACCATCTTCCCAGCTCTGTGGCCCTTTGTCTATCACTCTGCCAGGTCCCTGGGGGGCCCTGTAGCTGTTTGATGTAGAGGAATGCTCAGCAGCGAGCAGCGGGTAGCTAGGCAGGCTCAGCCAGCCAGGTGACGCTTAGCCAGATGGTCCCCTCCCACCCACAGAGGCCACCATTGAAAATTTGAAAGAGACAAAATGTCTATGGAATCCCCCAAGAGGGACCAGATGCTACTTAGGGAAAAGCTGTCCCCACGGTGCAGTCTGTGGGCACGTCGGGCCAGAAGAAACCTGACTGCAGAATAAAGCAGAAGCAGGGAAGGGCCCCATCTCATCTCAGGATAAAATAAATGCCCACTTGTTTCCCACTTGTGGTTATTGAAGTGACCTCTCCCCAAGTCAAAATTAAAAACAAATCCAGGAAGAAACTCCTGTACTACTTCACGATCTCAATGGAGAACTGCACAAAAAGTGAAAATATACCTAAGAGTATGAGGAGGACTCTCTGCTTCTGGCTGGGCCTGGGTGTTTTCCACCCCACCCCCACCTTCTTGCTAGTATTTCTTTTGGCAAAAGTGCATCCTATTGGACCATATCCCACAGACCTTAAGTAGGGGGCAGCGGGTCTTGTGGAATGGAGAACTATCAAATGGGGCTCCACTATGGTTTTGTTTGCTGTGACCCCGAAGTGCCCGCTGGGATCTGTGAACAGACAGCCCCCTGCGGGAGTGCCCTCCTCCTCCTTTTGTCCTGCCGGGCTCCAGGCTGCAGCAGCTGATCTAGTTATTATACTCCTGAAAAGAATTTCTAGGTGGCCACAGTGACCATAAGGAAGCGAGAAACCACGAGGGCTGAAAGCCACGAAGAACAACACATGGGCTATTGAGCGCTAATCCTGCCCGTAATTAGAGGATGGCCTCAGCCTTGCAGTGCTCACAGAAATCTAAACTGAGTCGGAGAGGAGTTGGCCTGGGTCTGAAGCCATCATTTACCGAATGTGGCGTCATCAGCACAGTTTTTAAAGAGGCAAAAGGCTGTATAAAGAATAGAATGGGGACAAAACCCGATTCCATTTAAGATTTAATTAAAATTGTCTTAGTTTTGTCAGCTCTTTCCCTCTCTATCCCATTCTTAAAATCATGTGCACTTCAATGGAAATTTAATCCGCATAGATCATTGATTTGCTTACCTTCGCCTCATCAAAGGATGACTCCATACACGCCAACGTTTGCACAATCTTGTTTTGGGCAGTAGTTCTTAGAAATAAAGAAATAAAGCTGATGGGCAGGCCGGCAATGAGCAGATTGGTCTCTTCTGAGACTCTGGCTTGCCAATCCCGCACTCATCCCAAGCATCTCAGTTTCCATGGCAATAAAGAAGCTGTGTGACCATCTAACTTCAGCCTACATGGGTGCCCAGAACATGCCACCACATTCTACCATGGTTCCTTCTATTTTAATTTCTCTCAATGTGTCTGTTGGCTGTGTGGACAATATCTGGTCACAGATCTGCTAATCATGTTTGATTATTGGGTAAAATATTAAACCTAATCCTTAAGAAGTAAATTATAACTTTACAAAGTGTTATGAACTCATCTATGCTTTAATCAATTTAAGTGTATACCTTGCAATAAAATTATTAGAGAAAAGAAGATATGTGATTCTTTCATTCTTTTGCCCACCCCCAGCCCTGCAAATTATTATCTTGATTGATTATTCTAAGACATGGTAGGATAAAAGGGCAGAATTTCTTTTTTCATTTTGTAGATGAAAAAGTCAAGGCCTAGGTTTTCTATAGCAACACAGAAGACTCAGAATCATTGCCTGGGTCTTTAACACCTATGGTGATTAGGTATTCTGGGGGACCATAAGCAGATCTCAATGCAAAGTTAGAGATCCACTCATTCAGGTGCCCATTCACATCTGGCTCTGTGACTGAAATGGAAGGAGGCAGAGCTTTTTAATGTTAATTGCCTAGGGTAAATCTCCCACCCTCAGGAGGAATGGATGAATTAACTTACTGAGGTGACATTTTACCTGAGCCAGTGGAATCTTTCTGAAGACAGGATTTTAACCAATTTAGTGGGGAGATGTGAAGACTATGCACTCGCAGGAATCCCTTAAATGTGTGTTGCAAGCATAACAAACTTTGCTAGGGGGAATCATGGAGGAAGCGCCTCTACTTTAATCAAGTACACCTGTGGTCTCAATAAATGCAAATAGAAGCCTGAAATTTAGGGGAGGACTGCACAGCGTGACTATAAATTTCAATGCAAACTCTCTTAGTTTGGAGCATATGTACACTGAGACTTGCTAGCAAGCATATGTGAAATCAGTTTTCAGTATTGATTTGATGTTTACATTGCTTGAAGACAAGCCGGTGTTTCTATAGGATACAGCCCTGAATTAGAAGGAGATAAATAACCAATTTATATCCTGTCCATAGTTCGAAGTGAAAGAAATGGAGAGTAAGATTAATTTACCACACTTAACTCCTCCCAAAGGTCCTGCTGAATGGTGAAAGGCTTGCACACATTTAAATTGGATCTCACACAATATGGAAAATGACAAAGTATTAGGGGAGATTAGACTAATTAAACTAGATTGTGAGAATGCCTCCAAGAGATCCAAAGTACAGATATCTTCCAAGTAGGGTGACAGTGAAACCTTCCAGAAGCTTGCCTTGTTTCCCCAGCTCTCAGGCGCTGATGGCTTCAGCTATGGTAGCACGCTTGTGTATGCAGTGACATCTAGTGACAAAGGAAAATAAAGCCAGCTCAAAGATTTCAAAAGGTTGTACGGAATTACCCTGCTATCCTTGTTTCCTGGGTCTGTGCATAATGTTTTCTATTGCAGACATATATGCCAGGTTCCACACCAGACATGTTCACACAGGGTAAAGAAGGAACTGTTAGAGTCAACAAACTAGCTTGCATTCAGAATCCAAATAGGAATCAATATGGACTCTCTTCACCTCATTTGTTTACAGAGAAGCAACCAGTGACTTAAAGTTTGCATGGACTATCCTTAAGACTTGTTGGAATCTTCCCAGGAACGACTGCAGGGTGAACAACCAGAATGTCTCCTTATAAAATCCACATTCAAAAGCTTGGGTAAAATATATGTACAAGTTATACAGGCAAGACAAAGCTGTAACTGTCTTATTGACTTTAGTGTGCCTGAAGCCTATTCTTTATACTAACTGGAGCAGGGCATAATGAAGCATTTCCTTTTTATCTGATCTGATTTTAGGACTTTAAGGAAAAATAGTGTGATATATGGAAAAAATTCAAAACTTTCTCTCCATAAGAATTTCATGTTTTGTCTTGATGTAGGCAGAAGAATGTGAAAATCCAGAATTGTCAGTCAGCTTCTTGGTGGCTGGTTAGGGTGGGCTCCACCAGAACCTTCCTTATCCCCACCCTCTATATTGATATAATTCACTTACCTGGGACTTTGCAGATTGCTGGGCTCTGCAGCAGGGCCCCAGAACTTGCACTTTCAACACTCAGGTGAATTTTATACACCTTTCCAGTCTACACTTGCCATGCCTGTCCCTCCCAGAGGAAAATACCACTGACAGTAGAGGAGCCACTCTGTAAAGGTCTCCATAGTCATGTGAATTGTGCAGTAATTCAAGAAATCCACAGAGTCTATTTAATGAGTAAAAGAATTTATTTGGGGGTTAACTCACTACCATGGGAGATTTATTGTAGGGTCTGGGAAAGCTGAGCTATGTCCCATGCTGATTTGCCTAGGCCAAGATCTCAGCATCCAATACTACAAGGAGGTGAAGAAAGCCATGTATGTGCATCAGAGGTCTTAAGGGTCCCGAGTGGCCATGCCCCAGGGGCATATACTTTAAGGTCATAGGCAGGTTTAACAGTTACCTGTTACCTCACTAGGGGTGGTGTTTCAAGGTCATAGCTAGAACAGCTACCCACTATATCACCCCCTTTTGTCTAAATAAGAAAGTTCTAACCTAACACAAAACTATATACAGTAGAAGTGATTAAGTATTGTCCAGGAGAAATAAAGGGTAATGACCTAAACAAAATGGAACTGCAACCAACAAGAACAACATCAAATAAGAGACACATACTAAAATCCAGAATGTCCAGAACATAGGTAAATGGCATGATACAGAGATTATTCCAAAAGCTATCCTATCCTCAAGAATCTGAATCTAGTACTTAATATGTTCTAGCTAAGATAAGAGAAGATTGTAACTTTAACTATTAGTCTTCAACCCCATCAAAGACCTGAGAAGGAATATAATAATACTTGAAAAATGGGAAATGCATGCAAGCAATTTTTGAAAATCTTTCCAGAATAGACAGAGACAGCTGGCAGCCTGGACAGTCACCTATTGTTTCTCAGCACCATTGGGACATCCAATTTGGCTACAGGTCTAGAATATCTGACAGACCATTTTTGGAAACAAGAATTTTGAAAGACCATTTTACCGTGTCTTGGCAGAGTTCAGTAGACACTTTTCCTTGTATCCCGCTTGTCCAGAAAGGACAGTATTTGTACTGTCAGCTGTTGAGGCAAGGACAGTTCTTTGCCCAGCAGGTCATTATGTGCCAAAAAGAAGACAAACTTCCAAATAAAGTATCTAGAAGCCCAACATTCTCTTAGGATCAGATTGGTACTGCCAGGAGCAATTGTGTTTCACGTCAGCAGAATTCTAAGTTATTTAAATGCCATTTTCTATAGGTCTATGAAGTGTATGAAGATTACTTATGCATCTGACCTATGTATCTGTAAATCTGGACAACATAACTAACATAACCATAGTAATGACAGGCATGGGTTACTATAAATCTGTAAGTCTTATCTTACTAAATAACCTAAGGACTAAGGCTTCACAAAAACAAGGTAAACAGTCTGTGAACAAATGTATCCTAAAAGTACAATGACCTCAAATTTGTGACAATACACAAAATGTCTTAAACAGAGTTAGAAATGTATAGTGCAGTATGCAATATGACAACAATGTTAATTATGTATCAATATGCAAAATATCTTAAACAGAGGTAGAATATACATACAGTATGACAAATATAATTTTACATTTCTATCACTATGCAAGGTATTTCAAATAGCAGTAGAAATATATGTACAATACGACAAATATAGTTGTGTATTTGTGTCAATATACAAATTATATTAAATAGGATACAAAAATAGTTTACATTTGTCCAGCCTGCACCACTGGGGCTCCACTCACTGCACACAGTTTTTCCTGCCTCACCTGACTTGATTGAGTCTGGCTCATGCCACTGCATCACTGGATCTTGCCTGAGTCCGGCCCATGTCTGCATCCCCCATCCCATACTCGTGCAGGTGGCACATGCCAGTAGGATTTTCTCAGTAGCTCTTTAAGCCCAATACAGGTCAAGGTCTTTGGAACACACTTCAGGACCTGCTTTAGCTCTGTGCCTGCTGGCCAAACAGTGCTACTACACCAAAAAAACATCACAAGAACTGAGACACCAGCTCTCAAGGACTTTATCTAAGGCATAATTAATTAATAATTTTACAACTTCAAACTAATTAACAAATAAACAAATTAATAATTTTTTTTAGATTTTGAATTTTTCTAAAAGAAGGGCAGAAATATCACTCCTCAGAAATTTAAAAATCTTTTTGCTTGTATTATGAATGAAATTTCACAAGACATATACAACCTTCCTGGGATGTATATCATGCTCACTATCATGGAAATTAGCATAGTCATTCATATCATATCATTAAAAAATGGCTTAATAATAACAGCAAAAATGAAACATTAATGGGACTGACACAGGCTTTAAAACGTAGTAATGAAGACTTAAATAAAAGGATTCTTTCCTTGGAATCGCCTAACTTACCACAAGAACTTCATTCCATTAGTAATAACTGTACAACCAGACTTAATTTCATTGATAATAAATATGAATACTAATCAATAAAACAATAACTCTTCAGACCAATGTTAATGCTATTCACATAATATATAAGGAGGGAAGATCATTACTAATTGGTAAAATAAAGTCTGTGGAATCATATGTTTCAGAAGAAAACAAAAAAAATTACATGATTCCATGAAATCTCTAGAACCCTTTAAAACAGAGGAAGTTGAAACACTGCAACAGGCGGTAGTTAATCGATTTCAAGCTCTGTAAGAGTCTCTCAGTAAAGATAACAAAGAAACTAATAAGCAGTAGGGCAAGACCACATAAGTCAAAACATTGCCAGGTGGCTCCTATACAATGGCTTATCCCGTCACCATCTGTGAGAAGCTAGCAGATGATGAACACCCTGAGCCATATATGGAATATAGCTTGCACATATTCATATGAGAGATTTAAAAAAACATTAAGTAAGCAGTAGTCACCTATGGTATACACTCAACATATGTAAAACAGATGTTAAACACATGGTCCCTTCTTCCTGATGCATTCTCCATTTCTTTCTTTTTTTCTTTCTTTCTTCCTTCCTTCCTTTCTTTCTTTCTTTCTTTCTTTCTTCCTTCCTTCCTTCCTTCCTTCCTTTCTTTCTTTCTTTCTTTCTTTCTTTCTTTCTTTCTTTCTTTCTTTCTTTCTTTCTCTCTTTATTGTCCTGGCATGATCAGATTCCTGATGACCTGGGTATTGAACCTGGGACTCTTAAGCACTGAGCCACCTTTCTCAGTTGGTAGAGCATGAGACACTTAATCTCAGGATCATGGGCTCATGCCCTACATTGGGCACCAGATAATGTGAGAAATCCACAGAGTCTATTTAAACAGCAAAGGAATTTTGGGGGGGTTAACAAACTACCATGGAAGATTTATTATAGGGTCTAGGAAAGCTGAGCTATATCCCATGCTGGTTTGCCTGGTCCAAAATCTTAGCATCCAATACCATGGGAAGGCAAAGAGAGCTGTGTTCATGCATCCCAGGTCTTAAGGATCTCAAGTGGCCATACCCTAGGGGCATGTACTTCAAGGTCATAGGCAGATGTAACACTTACTTGCTACCTCATTAGGGGTCTTGCTTTAAGGTCATAACTAGAACAGCTACCAACTACAGTCCAGTCTTGGTCTATACCCTTATAGGATCCTGAATCCGATCATCTACATGCTGATTGGCTCAAAAGAATCAATCATGTAATTTCTATAACATTCTCAAAGTGAAATGCAATATGGTTGAAATTGTTGTTTTTATTTTGAAGAATTGCTTGCATGGAAAGACAATTCTATAAGAAAACTTAATTCCTTTGAGTAACTTCACTTTAAAGCTACATTTTTAGAAATTCTACCTTCACTGCATGATTAAGACCTAACAAAAGCATTCTGGGGTTTTTGAATTGTTGTTTGGAAATTAACTACTCTTAGACTGATTAATTATTATAATAACAAGGGAGCTGATACTCAAAAGTATAAGCTCTTGCTGTGAACTTTTATAAAAGAACAATCAACATATAATTTATTTTGTATTTTGCAATAGAATTGGATTTTAATATATGAATCTATCTAATCTGTGCATGCATACACTTACATAATTAGATATCTTATAGTGTGGGTTTACTTAAAGAAGACACATCACATGGACATTTAAGATTAATACTTCTGTTACATTTTAATATTCCTTTGAGTTCTGTGTTACGCATTAGATTCCAATGGTATTATTTGGATTTAGTTTTGTTCTCATTTGTATTAGTTTCCAACTATCTTTCATTTGGGGCTTTCAGTGTCCTCTGATTTTGCTAAGTGATTTTACACATATAATTCTACTATCAGAAAGACCTGGGGAAAGCCCTATGAAGCTGAGTTTCTATTGGTTGGTTGTTTGATCAGGAGTCTGCAGTCTGGGGTATTGAAAACATGCTAGGGGGTATAAAGGGTTTTGGGGTGGGATGGGAATAGGCTACAGAGTCCTCTGTAGAAATCCCTAGGAATTTATGAATAATCACAGAATTCTAAAAATAAAAAGACATTTCTTCTACATTAAACAAAAGTTTATTCTGCATCAAACATGTTTGCAAGATGCTAATTTAGAGATTTCCTTGGAAAATATATTTTATTTTCTTCTGTGAATTTTATATAGTGTATTTTGGTCATATAATCATCCCAACTCCTCCCAGGTCTACTCTCTTCACCATCAATATCCCACCCATCAATCACTGAGTTTTCCTCTTTTTCTTCCTTTTATATTTCTTTCTCTATTAAGTCTAGCTTGTGTTGTCTAGCTATTCCTGGATGTGGGGCCTTCTCTGGAGAGGAGTCAACCTACAAAGGGTCATGACATGACATGATGCCATATCATGTCAAAGCTGGATCTCCTTCTCCTATCAAATGTCAATAGTTTTACAGACAGTGGTAGGATTTTGTGCCCACTTCCCTCCTTCCATGCTGAAAATTTGTCTAGCTTCAACTTGTGTAAGTCTTGTGCATGCTTTCACATTCATTTTTAGTTTATATGTGCAATTATCTTGCCATGTAGAGGTAAACACTGTTTGCATGTAGTGATCTTTCTGCTCATAATCTTTCTGCCCTCTCTTCCATAAAGTTCCCTGAGTATTGGAGGGAAAGAGTGCTATGTCCATCCTATTTGTGGCTGAACATTCTATGATGTCTTAGTTTCTACATGTTGGCCAGTAAAGGGTCTCTTTGTTAATTGTCATCTAATGAAGGGAGAAGCTTCTCTGATGAGTGTTGATACTGTTCTATGAGTATAGAAATAAGCCATTAGGAGTCATTTTTGTACTATGTCTATTTAGCAGAATAATAATAATAGGTTTTTCACCTAGGGCTTATTACTTATCTAGGCACATGTTCTTGATCCTTTAACAATGACAGAAACAGATTTCATCTCAGGGAGAGAGACTTAGAGACAATAGTAAAGTGGATGGTTACTCACAAAATATTTGTGCCACTATTACACCAATGACATATCTTTCCAGTCCAGTCTTTCTTGTAGCTTGCAGCCCTTTTTCCTCTGGTAGTGTAGATATATATGATAGCTGGTAGGGATGAAGCTCACAGTTGAGTACTAGCTTGATTTTTCCATACACTGAGAGTGCAATATATGGTGTGTTCAGCAATAGCATATTACCATTGTGTACTAGAGGGTAACCAAGAGCTTTGGCAAATAGCTTGTAACGCTAGGGTGTGGGATCTATGAAATCCCACTGGCCAAAAACTCAAATATTGGTAACCAATTTCTGGTACTTTGGTTTTTATTTGCTAGCATGTGATATCTTCCTGTTGTAGAGAAACTCCATTAGAACTCTTTTGTATATGTACTATTATGAATTTTAGGAAGGTTCAACAGTAGTAGGTTTCCATATGGCTTTTTCAAAAGGCCTTTAGTGTTAGTTGTACATCTCACATTTCCTCCTCTCTTCTGCCACCATTTATTTCCTGTTCCAATATTCCTCTTTAACTTTGTATAATATAATGTTTTGTTTCCTCTCCCTTGAAAGTCACTCCCAACGAGCCTTTAATAATTTGCTGCCCTTTCTGGGTATTCCAAATGCAATTCACTCATCTCAAGATTCAAAGCAAGCATGCTTTCACCAAACAAGTTGACCTAAATTGTGTTCCTGGGATACACACAGTAGAAGTAGAGAATAGATTCTTGTAAATTATCCTCTAACTGTCACACACACACTTCCACCCTCCAAATTAAAAAAAATGGAGAGAGAGAGAGAGAGAGAGAGAGAGAGAGAGAGAGAGAGAGAGAGAGAAAGAGAGAGAGAGTGAAAAGGAGAGAGAGAAAGGAGATACAAAAGGTGGGCAGTATATGAAAATATTCAACATTGCTAATCAACAGAACAATGCAAATGAAAACCATGCTAGCACATTGTTTTTTCATTTTATTGAAATAGTAACTGCTATCCATGATGATGAGCAAAGAACTCTTGTCAATTGTTAGGAGAAGGTAAATAGCATAGCCATCATGACAACTAGGATTGAGATTCCTTAAAACATTATAAAATAATGTTCATATAACACTGACACATAGATATACTATATCCTTAAAGAAAAAAAGACACAGTGTGATGGAGAGATATCTGCAATCTCATGTTCACCATATAATATTTACAGCTGCCAAAATATGAGATCAGCCTAAGTGCCCATCAACAAATAGAAGGTATCATGCAATATGTGAATATTGTTTAGTAACAAAATAGAGTGACATTTTAACAAAGTACAGGTATGGATGACATTATGTTAAATGAAATAAGTCAGACACAGAAAGACAAAAACTGCTTGATTTAATTTATATGAGGACTCCACAGAAGCTGAAAACTAGAATAGTTGTTGCTAGGTCTGAATGGGATCAAATGTTAGTCAAAGGGTATAAAGTTTCTCTTATCTGGAGATAATTTAGAAAGTTTCAAATTACAGTTAATAACAGGGTTTTTAATAACATATCATGGACTTGGAAATTACTGAAAACATGTATCTTAAATGTTCTTTCCATGTATAATTAGCACACACACACACAAAGAAGACCATTGACATGATGGTGATGTTAAATTGTGTGATTACAGAAATCATTCTGCAATGTGCACACTTATAAAAACATCAAATTATGCCAGCCAGTGGTGGTACATGCCTTTAATCCCAGCACTAGGAGGTAGAGACAAACAAATCTCTGTGAGTTCGAGGCCAGCCTTGTGTACATATTTAGCTCTAGGACAGCCAGGGTTATACAGGGAAACCCTGTCTTGAAAAAAATGAATTAAAATGACAAACAAACAAATAAAAAAAAACAACACCAAATTATGAACCATGAATAAAAGTAGAAAAACAAGTACAAAGTAGGAGGCAAAGAAAGACCCTTCACATTTCAGTGTCACTATACATGTTGATGAGTCTTGGTTTTATACAGGGGGAGTCAGAATGGGATCAGTTGGGAAATGTGAGAAAGAAGGAAAAGCAGCACAGAAGTTCTCACTATATACCAATCTACACAATGACTGGTGGGGATATGAAAAATACTACTTGTTTCAAATTCAATTATGTCTATCAGCATTTGAGGTTATTTCTAACACTTTCTTTAAAACAATTTAAAACTCACTTCCTTGAAGATCTTTTCTGTATTAAATTACTTTAAAGACCACTGCATTCTTAATTTCATCTTTAATGTCTAGTGCAGTTATGACTCCAGAGTAATAGGATTAATGACATCAACAGATGTGCCTACATGCAGGCTTTGCTTTTTGTAGTGTGTCTTAAGGAGGCTTTCCCAGTGGTTTTGCAGTCCATTGAAATAGCTATCAATGGTTTTGGAGGATTCTCACCAGTATATTTACTCACAGACTGCTTAGTAGCAGAAACTAACAGAGTTTTGGTATTTCTCTAATAACCAGAATCTATTCAGAAAAACCAACAAATAATTGCAGTGTGTATCTAACTAAACTTATAAATATGGGTAATTTGGTTCTTAAGAAAAATGGAAGCAAGACCTTGGGACGATAATCTCAGGCCCCATTCTAGGTCCAGTCAGCACAGTCTTTGATTTTTTCAATGACTTTTATACCATGTAGAGACTAAAAACTATTTATTTTGAAATATTTTGAATTTTTATAAAATTGGAATAAATAAAATTTTATATGTGCATTACCCATTTAAAAATTATTAGGAATTTATTGTTTTATTTATTTTCAAATATACTTTAATTCCAAGACTGTTGACTCATATTTGTAAGGCCACCACCAGGGAGGTGGATGCTGGAGGGTCATGAGAACTTGTCTCCAAAAATAGTACTTTAAATCAATTTTCAATAATTGGAATAAAAAGTATATTTTTCATACAATATATTCTGGTTATTCTCCTTCTACTCCTCTCAGTTCCTCCCCACCTCCCCTTCCATCTGAATCCACACCCCTTCTGTCTCTCCTTAGAAAGCAAATAGGCATCTGAACAACAATAATAAAATAAGATTAAAAAACAAACAAACAAATGAGAATAGTAAAAACAAACAAACCAACAGAATGGAAAGAGCCAAAGGAAAAAGCATAGGAAACATATATAGAAGTAGTGAACCACCTCCCCACATAGGAATCCCATAAAAACACAAAACCAGAAGCCATAGTACATACTCAAGGGACCTGTAACATTAAAAAAAAAAAAATCCCTCCCAGAACATTTTGAAACAAAGAACCTCCAAATACACCATTGAGCCCATTTTATATTGACCATCTACAGGTGGGCATGGGGCCTGCCCTTCAGAGTGGTTTGTATCTCCAGTAAGACTCCATTGGAGCAAACTAACTTTCCATTTGCAAGTGTTCGTCCGTGGGAGATAGCTTCAGGTTAGGGATTTAGTGTAAGTGCTTACTTCTCTCAGCAATCACAGGGACCCCATCCAGTGCAGACATGTGAAAGGCCTGTGAATGCTGCCATGGTATCTGTGAATTCATGGGTTCATTAGTCATGCTGTCTTTGGAAGGCCTTGCTTCCTTGGTGTACTCCGTCTCCTCTTGCTCTTCAATCTTTCTATCTCCTCTTCTGCAGCATTCTTGAGCCCCAAGGGGAGAGACTTAATCAGAAGCATCGCAGTTAGGATGGAGAATATGAAGGTCTCCCACTCTCTGCATATTTTTTGCCTGTGGGTCTCTATATTTGTCCCCATCTACTGCAGTAGGAAGTTTCCTTGACCATGACAGAGCAAGACACTGATCCATATGTATAACAAAATGTTGTTAGGAGTCATTTTATTGCTATGTTCCTTTAGCAGAGCAGTAGTATTTTGTTTTCTCCTAGGTCCAAGGCCCGTCTAGTCTAAAGTTCTTGGCCACCTAAACAGTGTTATAGATGGGTTTCATCTCATGGAGTGGGCCTTAACTCCAATTAGATATTGGCCGGTGACTCACACAAGCTTTATGCCACTATTGCATTAGCACATCTTTCAAACAGGTCATCACTGTCAAATGAAATGTTTGTAGCTGGGCTGGTATTTATCTTTCTCCTTTGGTAGCATACAGAGGACCTTCTAGTATCATGAAACTAGTCCATAGAAGTGAAAGCTCTAGGAAGGCATCAGCTTGACTTCTCTGTGTTCAATGAGTTATGTAAGTATGATCTTCACCAATGGGGCAGCCAGTTGCCTTGACAACAGCTTGGATTGTTTTGGGGTTCCTATGGGGTCCCTTTGACCAAAAAGGTAATTAGATATAACCCATTAGTTAGACCCTTAGGAATGGCATCAGAGAGGAGGGAATGGCCATATCAGTGGTCCACTACAAATTTGGGGAAAAAAACTGGGAGACTGGAATTGGAGGACAAGAGGGAGACAGAAGAAGATTGTCTAACATTTCCTGGTCTGTGTGGCCAGAGGGTTTACAGGGAGTGCCTGTGCAAGTTGGTGACTGAGTCAAATTGATGGGGTGGGGAAGGAAAGTTGTAGGAGATCTGCCTGCCTTTTAGCTTTTTGAAAATTCTCCACACTGATTTTCAGAGTGGCTGCACCAGTTTGCAATCCCACCCATGGTGAATGAGGCTTCCCTTTCCTCCACATCTTCGCCAGGATTTGTGGTCAATTGTGTTGTTGATTCCACTTTCAGTGGGGTAAGATGAAATCTCAAAGTTGTTTTAATTTGAATCTCCCTAATTGCGAAGGATGATGTTTGATATATTTATTCTTCTGAGAACTCTGTTCAAACCTGTAGTTGATTTTTTAATTTGATCATTTGTTTTCTTGACTTTTTTTTGTGTGTATGTCTTTTATAAATTCTGAATAATAATTCTCAGTCAGATGCACAGCTGCCAAACATTCTTTCCCAGTCTGGGGGCTTCCTCTTCACTTAGCTGATTGCTTTTTTTTTTTTTTTTTTTTTGGTAGTGTAAAAGCTTTTTATCACAAAATTTAGTTGATACATTGTTATCTATAGAAAATCATTGAGAGTGAGTTTTACTGTCATGGTTGAAGAGTAGGAGATGGAACAGATAACACTCTATAATACTCACTAAAAGTAACAGCAACCATTCGCTTTCATGCATCAGTTCTACTCGATGTTGTTGTTGTCATGTGAGATAGCAGCACTTCATTGAATTAAATTTGAATTTGAAAATGTGTTTCTCGATTTCTTCAGGAAAGACAACTATGGAGTTAGGGCTGGGATGGAGCAGACTGAATGAAGACCTATCACTATAGAAATGTTGGAAATAGTGAAAACAATGTGTTTTTGGTTTTGTTTTGTTTGTTTGTTTTAGCAGTAAAAACATTTGTTACAGCTGGAGTTGTGGCACTTTGATAGCTGAGAAGCCAAGTGAGTATGGGAATTATAATGATTGTCAAAATATTTGAACAAGGGTCTTCGAGATGGTTCAGTATATAAAGGCATATTTGCTGCTATGTATGAAAACCTGAGTTCACTTCCTAGAACCAGAACAGTAGAAGAGATCTGTCTCAAATTGTCTTCTGATCTCAAGTCCACAGTACACACACACACACACACACACACACACACACACACACACACACACACGGGGGGGGGGGAGAGAGAGAGAGAGAGAGAGAGAGAGAGAGAGAGAGAGAGAGAGAGAGAGAGAGAGAGAAATCAAATAATACATTTATTTAGGTAAAGACAGAGATTTGAGAAGAAGTCAGTAGTTTCCAATTATGATAGAGAATTTTACAGGGAAGAATCAGAGGTGACAGTCACAGTAGCTGGCATGGAATTAAACTGATAAATGACTTTCTCATCTTCCCGTTGTATTGGTTTATTGCCTGTGTGGCCACTAAAACTTTAGCTGCTTTAACTGCCCACATTGTCTTATAAACGAAGTCGTGGGCATTTCAAACCCTATAGTTCATCTAGAATCTCTGGAGCCTCCTCAGAGTCTGTTCACACAAGCCCTCCAGGTGACTCCAGTCAATGCCAAAGTTTGAGAAGCACAGTTTTGAATAATGCAGAACACAAGGACTGATTGAGGGTGACCTAGCAACACACAGAGGAATTCTCAGTTACCCATCTGCAACTTCGTTGCTAGGTGGATTATACACTGAGTAGTGGATTCCCATGAGAGAATGATCAACTCTTCTGTTCCACCCCATAGTCTGTAAGTTTAGCACCAAAACTCCTACACTGTTGGAAATTGCCAACTCCCAGACAAAATAATTCAACTGTTCATGCTTATCATGTGGCTTGGAAGCCAGCTTATGAATCCATGGGACTCAGACTTAAGTCTCCTGCTGCCTCCTAGATTTTGAAGTATTTACTCTGCAAAGTATTTTGATGGAGCTGGTTTCCCAATGAAAGGAAAATGTTACAACTAGCAATTACGTTAATTTGAAACCAACTTTAAACCCATTTGCGTGACTTTTACATTTTATAACTGTTGAGAGTGGGATTCTAAAGCCAGGATTTAGTGTCAGAATTTTGTTTCTTTCATTTTCTAGCTATGTGGTCATTGACAGATAAATTATCATTGTGGTGTCTTGGTTTCTTCATTTGTGAAACGAACCTACCGAAGTGTCTATTCAAAATGTTATTCCAGTGTTTTTCACCACTTAGAACAGCAAAGGCAGATTTTGTTCATACACTAAGCTGTGATCTTTCTCATCAAAAAGCTGTCACTTTTGTGGGGGGTTGTAAACCCCAGTATTGAATTACTGACTGTAATGATTTTTATTTGCTCGCATTTATATGTGTGAATGTAAGGTTTTTAGTTTAGTTATCAATTTGGTTTGTCTTCTGGATAGTTACAAAGCATGATTGGCTAATTCCTATGTATTAATATATTTCTGCCAGTGTTGCAGATACACCACATTTGATAGTAACCTTAACTAAGGAATATCTTGATGATGTCACTTAATTAGTGGCCAATCAGTCCACAGTGCTTTGAGTGTTCTGAAGCTACATCTGATAAAAGAGTAATTGATTCTTTATTTGATTCATTTCCCAAAGGTGTGCATTTACTTTGACTCTAGAAAGTGGGTGGTAGAGTGAATAATGCATAATTGTGAATGCTGTGGTCAAGTACACAAACAATGTGGAAGTGTTTCCTAGAAGTGAAGACTAGGAAAGTAGCTTTTGCTTTTACTTGATAAAGGTTGTAGAGACATGGACACAGCAGACAGATTCCAAAAATGGATGTTTGAAATGGGCCCACAAAGATTGCCTTTGCATCTATTATACTCATTCATCTAGGAGAACCTGAATCTTAAGTCGATGTGTATTATGACCACAATTGATTTTGTAGTTGCTTAGGATTAAGTCATGCATACAGATAACCATTGTGTTATGAAAAATGTACAGATGCACAACATATATGCATAAACATTTAGAAAATATTGGCGTGTTTTTGATGATTGATATTTTTACTTGTTGGAAGCTGATGGTTTGCATTCAGGGTTTTATCTTTTTATACCTAAGTATTTACATGCATGTAGTAGTGGATAAAATGGATAGGTTTGCTCGGTAGTGGTAGTGTACACCTTTAATCCCAGCACTAGGGAAGTGGAGGCAGGCATATCTCTGTGAGTAAGAGGCCAGCCTGGTAAACAGAGCAAGTTCCAGGACAGCCAGGACTACATGGAGACACTCTGTCTTGAAACACCCCCCCACACACACACACACAAAAAAAAGAATAAGGTTCACATCTTCAAAGATATAAGGCAAAATGTAGAAGTTTGGGGAGTTAGTAAAATGCCATACTGAGAAATGTTTGGTGACAATGAATAAATAAGCACTGTATTAGTAACTTTCTATTATTGTTGCAAAACATCCGTGGAAACAACTTAAAAGGGGAAAGAAGAATTTTCAGAGTTCAGTCCTTGTTCAAGTGGCCTCCCTGCTTTGGGGCTATGTCAGATCTTCAAAGGAGGACACAGGTGAAGAAAGCTGCTTACCTCATGGCAACTAGCAAACAGAGAGAGCAGGAGTGGGGATAGGAGGGGAGAGGGAAGAGGACAGCCACCAGATATACTTTCAAAGGTCTACTTCCTCTAACCAGGCCCTGCTTCTATTTAGTGTGCAGTTATCAGTAGAGTAACCCCTTACATTAGTGCTCTGATGGCCCATTCTCCTCTCACCACCACCACTGTCAAGGGACCAAGCCTTAAGAACATGAGCTTTTAGACGGGGATAACTCACTTTAAAACTGTAACAACTAATATTGGAGACTTTCTGGCTCCTGTGATGCTTCACGGTCTGTGAATAAGAGCACTGCCCACACTGGACTGTCTTTTGAACCATTCCCTTTAAGGTTGTCTATGCAACGACCAGCTTTGCAAGACAGTGTAAGTGTCACCTTTCGAACCAATGTGTGAGATACTCACAGGGTAATATAAGACAACTCCTGTGTGAAATGACAAATGAATCTTTGCTGATCATTAGAGACTCAGGTTCTCCTTTTATAAAGCTCATGAAAACAGTGCAAAGTTACCAACACATGGGTCATTGTTACTGTTGTAACCCTTCACCTGGGACCCAGAAGTCTACAAATTCCTACCAGAGTTTGTGGAACTGCAAACCTGGCTGGAGTGTTTGCTTGCATCTGTGTTGAAATCTGATTTTGACTTTTGTGGACAGTCTCTCAACCACTCTGTCATGCCTCTGTCCCCCTTTCCTCTATTTTGACCCATTTTCTCTCTCCATCTTTCCTCTTTAGTAACCACATTAAATGCAAAACAGCCAAATTATTGTTCAAAAATTACTCATGATATCTTGTGAACTTTAAGCATCTTACTCAGAACATGAAAGTGGTTTTTCTTGCAAGTAATACTGAAAAAAGCTCCTATGTCCCAGTATCCAAAACAGAATACATTAAAAAGATATTCAAGTATACACTGAGACTCAAGGAGATCAGGCCTACAAAGGAGAATTTTACCAAGAGGCTTCGGAAACTCCAGAAGTAACTGGCAAACATTTGGCACTTGTGCTGCGGCTGTGGTCTCTGCTCTTGGTGCTCCTGACTTATGAGGCATGAGGTATTTCACTGCCATGCAGAGCTAGTTAGAGCTAGCACTATGTGACATACATTTTTTTTTTTTTTAGCTTTTTACTGATTCTTTATGGATTTCACATCAGGCACCCTAATTCCATTCATCATCCTGTCCCTTTGTATCTGCCCTCTGCCATTGCAACATCTCCCTTCCCCCACCCCGTTGTTGGTTATTTTTACTCGTACTCTATGGGGGCCTGCCACCCAGCTCCCAAATAATACATGGAGATGTGTATTTACTTTTGAATGCTGGGCCTTAGCTTGGTTTGTTTCTAGCCAGCTTTTCTTAACTTAAATTGTCCCAATCTACCTTTCATCTCTGGGCTTTTATCTTTTTCTATTCTACATACCTTTCTTTCCTTCTTACTCTGTGGCTTGCTGTGTGGCTGGGTGGCTGGGTGGCTGGGTGGCTGGCCCCTGGAGTCTTCCTCTCCTCCTTTTTTCTTGATACTCCCTCTTCTCTCTTTCTCCTCCAATTTATTCTCTCTGCCTGACAGACTGGCCTATGCCTCTCCTGCTTAGCTATTAGCCATTCAGCTCGCTATGAGACCAATCAGGTGTTTTAGGAAGGTAAAGTACCACAGGTTTACAGAGCTAAACAAACGCAACATAAAAGAATGCAACACATCTTTGCATCATTAAACAAATACTCCACAGCATAAATGAATGTGACACATCTTAAACTATATTCTACAGTCCCCCTCCCCAGAAATAAAAAAAACTTAAAAGAAAAAAAAAATCTTGTGGAAGTTGTAGTGTGACACAGTGAGTCACACAGTATACCCCTTAGTCCATGTATCCAGCTTCTGCTAGACTATAGATACTGGGCCTTCACTGGGATTCTTCTTGTCTTTCTTGTAGTTACTTGGTGTTGTAGAGATCCTGCAGCTTTGGGTCTGCAGGACTGGCCCTTTCATGTGCTCCAGCAGATCATAGATGGGGTGAATGTTGGGGTGGGCCAACTCATAGCCCTGGTTCTGGGCCTGGAGGTAGCTGGGTTGGTCAGTCAGCCAACTCTCCCTCATCCTCACCACCAGGGCAAGCGCTCCAGCAGTGCTGCAGATGAGGGGTGAAGCTGCAGATGAGGGGCGAAGCGGGGAAGCATCTTTCTCTGGCCCATGCCACCACCTGGCAGATGGGCGTGGGGTGGGGTCAGCTCTTCCACTCTCAGGGCCTTAGGTGGCTTATCCTCGACCCTGCCAACAGGGTTAGTTCTACTGTGCTGCCCAGGCAAGGTCCAGGGGCCACTCTCCTGTGTGCTGCAGCTGATGAGGGGCAGGACCAGCTCTCCTGCTCTCATGATCTCAGGGCCATCTCTCTCTTGCTGACACACGAAATCAGAAGTGGAGGCGGGGCATCTCTCCCTCCTCACACCACCTTATGACAGATGAGGGGTGGGGCCAGATCCCCCCACCCCACGTTCTCAGGTTGGCTCACCGGTGCCCCCATCAACAGCGTCAGGTATACTGTGTCGCCCAGGCGAGGTGCAGGGTCCACTCTCTCAAGTGCTACAGCTGGTAAGTGGCAGGGTCAGCTCTCTTGCCTGTGGCAGGTGGCATGAGACATATTTTTAATGAAGTTGAAAAAGGGACATTCTGATTCATGGTATGCTGTGTTATTAAAATGAATATTAAAACTTAGTCTACTTTCAGCAGTTCACATAATTATATAAATTATACTGATTTTTCTAATATTAAAACTTCTTTGCATTCCTATCTGCTCATGTGAAATATTATTATATTCTGTTAGACTAAATTTATGTCTTCAGGATTTTGATAATTGTTCCTATATTCACTTGTAGATTTGCATAATAAAAAATGAAAATTTCTGTATTCCTAGTCCTCAGTTCCCTTTATGGTTTTCTTAGCAATTATACAACCATAGAAATTCTATAGGAGAAATAAGTGTAGAAACATGAGTCAGGCTACAAGCAGAGTAACAAAGGTAATCTTGGTTTGTGTCCTACTTAGCATTAACTGTCAATGTGACACAGCCTAGAATATCTGAATAAAGAATCTCAATTGAGAAATGGTCTTCATCAGCTTAGTTTGTGGGAGGAATGTGGAAGACTTTGAAATTCTGGGCTGGAAAAGCTGTCCAGTGTTCAGAGCTTTCTAGGCTACTGTTATTTGGAATTTGACGACAATGCTAAGAGTAATGTGGACAGCAAAAGTCTAGATGATAAGATTTCAGAGGGAAGCAAGGACTCAAGCCAAGAACTGAACTAGAGGCCCTTGGTTCGGGATTTGTGTGTGCTGGGGTTACACTGGGGCTGAGAGGCAGTTAGGATTGTCAGAGGGGTCAACACCAGTGAAACACAACCTCCTGTACTTTTTTGGGGGGGCAGTGGGGTACTGGTCAACCAGGGATGAAGACTCACCTGTGATTAATTAACTGGGGTAAAATCTGTGTCTCATTGGGACAAAGGAAAGTGTTTCCCTCAGAGTCAGTGCACAGAAGCTGTGGTTCAATGGGGCCAAGGCTGAAATCAAACCTTCAGTAAAGTTTCACAGCATGAAAGTCTCCTACAAGCCATTGGTTTTGGAGGCATGAAAGTTGCAGGATTCAAGAGGTCATTGAGAAAAGCTGAAGCTTGGTATGATATGGCAGGTCAGAGTTTCTGAAGAGAGACCAGGAGAGGCCAATGGTGAAGGTTCAGGCTCTAGGGTATTGGAGATGCTATGATTGTGGAATATCTGCGAATTACAGTGTTAGGTGTGAAGTAGAACTGGCCTAAACTTACAAGACCAGCTGTGCTGAAGATGGTAGAGGTGGAGAAATAAGGCAATCAAAGCCCTTTGGAGCCCAGGGAATTACATCACAACTGAGTTCCAGTTGCCACACATCAAACTACCAGATTTGTGTTTTTCACTGCTGGATTTTGAGTTTGCTTTGATATGATTGTTTTTTGTTTTTTGGTTTTTTTTTTTTTTTTTTTTTTTTTGGTTTTTCGAGACAGGGTTTCTCTGTGTAGCTTTGCGCCTTTTCCTGGAACTCACTTGGTAGCCCAGGCTGGCCTCGAACTCACAGAGATCCGCCTGGCTCTGCCTCCCGAGTGCTGGGATTAAAGGCGTGCGCCACCACCGCCCGGCGATATGATTGTTTTTATGTACTAGTTCTTTCCTTTTATATTAAAAAGTGTGCAAATATATATATACATATATATTTACAGGAGGCCACTATTAAGATACTTTGGATTTTTAAAGTGTTAAAAGATTAAAATCAATTGAACTATGTTTTGTATTATAATAGTCACAAGAGATCTTGACAAGATGTAAGATTGTTGCTTAAACTGATGTATCTATGTGTAAAGATGACAAGGGGTGGAGTGTGGTACTTAGGATTAACCATCAACTTGAAATAACATGTTACAATTGAGTACATTTTTATCAGATTGGTTTTGGGCATGTCTGGGAGGAATAACTTTGATTGTTCATTGAAGGAGGAAGTTTGTGGGCAGTACCATTCCTTGGGTAGGTGGCTCTGGGGTGTATAAGGAGGCTCCTTGAACTTGAGCAAAACAGAGAACAAGCAAGCCATCAAGTAGTATTTTTCCATAATTTCTGCCTTCAGGTTCCTACTTTGTGGTCCTGTCTTTACTTTCCTCATTGATGGACTGTGAACAAGAAGTGTAAGCCAAATAAAGCCTTTGCTCCCCAAGTTGCTTTGGGTCAGAATGTTTTTTTATCACAGTAACAGAAAGGAAATTAGAACAATTTATTCACTGAAATTTAGGTAAGTTTTAAGAATAAATCTTTCTTTTGCATTTTACAGTTATTCTGTGAAGATTCTAGATATATTTAGAAGACGTATTTGGTTTATTTTAAAAATTTCAGATTATATTATACATATTCTGCTTTGCTTATGTTTTAAATGTTCTCTTTTGCAATTTCATTTTTATTTTTGTTTTTAAAATAAATTTATTATCTTACATCCTGGCCACAGTTTCCCCTCCCTCCTTTCCTTCCACTCCCCACCCCACCCCTCCTCTGTTTCCACCTCCCCAACTTCCAACTCTTTTATAGGCCTTTGGGACCCACTCCTCATCTGTTGTGGAATATTAGTTCAAGATGTGTTACACTCATTTATGCTGTTAATAAGTTATATTTATTTAATGATATGAAGATGTGTTGTGTTCTTTTACGTTGCATTTGTTTAATTCTGTAAAGCTGTGTTACTTTGTTTGCCTAAAACACCTGATTGGTCTAATAAGAGCTGAATGGCCAATAGCTGAGCAGGAGAGAGAAATAGGTGGGGCTGCCAGGCAGAGAGAATAAATAAGAGGAGAAATCTAGGCTAGAAAGAGGAGGAGAAGTGAGAAAAGGAGGAGAGGAGGAAGCCAGGGGCCAGCCACCCAGTCACTCAACCAGCCATGGAATAAGAAGGGAAAAAAGACATTGAGGATAAAAAAGCTAAAAAGCCCAGAGACACAATGCTGTGGAATAATGCTTCCAAAGTGGCCATACAAGTTTGTACTTCCATCAGCAATGGAGGAGAGGAGTATTTCCCTTTCTACACATCCTCTCTAGCATAAGTTTTCATTTGTGATTTTGATCTTAGCCACTCTGACATGTGTAAGATGGAGTCACAGAGTTGTTTTGATTTGCATTTTGAACAATTCTTTTAAGTGTCTCTCAGCCATTTGAAATTCTTCTGTTGAGAAATCTGTTTAGATCTGTACCCAATTTTTAAATTGTATTGTTTGGTTAATTGATATCTAGTTTCATGAATTCTTTATACATATTGGAAATCAGCCCTCTGTCAGATGTGGGGTTGGTTAAGATCTTTTCCCATTCTCTAGGCTGCCATTTTGTCCTTTTGATAGTGTCCATTGCTTTACAGAATTTTCAATTTCAGGAGGTCCCATTTATTAATTGCTGATCTTAGTGCCTGTGCTATTGGTGTTCTATTTAGGGGGTTGTCTCCTGTGCCAATTTGTTTGAGATTATTTCTTACTTTCTCTTTTATTAGATTCAATGTATCTGGATATATGTTGAGGTCTTTGATTCACTTAGACTTGAGTTTTATGCTCAGTGATAGATATGGATCAATTTGCATTGTTCTACATGCCAACATCCATTTTGACCAACACCATTTATTGATGATGCGTTATTTTTTCTACTGTATAATTTTGGCTTTATTGAAAATCAGGTATCCATAGGTGTATGGATTTATGTCTGGGTCTCTAATTCAATTCTATTGATCCACTTTTCTGTTTTTATGCCAATACTATTCTGTTTTTATTACTATATCTCTATCATAGAGTTTGAAATCAGGGATGCTGATATCATTAAGTTCTTTTATTGTGTAGGATTGTTTTAGCTATCCTGGATTTTTTGTTTTTCCATATGAAGTTGAGTATTGTTCTTTCAAGATCTACAAAGAAGTGTTCTGGGATTTTAATGAGGATTGCATTGAATCTGTAGATTGCTTTTGGTAAGATGGATATTTTTACTATGCTAATCCTACCAATCCATGATCATGAGATCATCTTCTGATATCTTCTTCAATTTCTTTCTTCAAAGACTTGAAGTTCTTGTCATAAAGGTCTTTCACCTGCTTGGTTAGAGTTACACCAAGATATTTTATATTATTTGAGGCTATTGTAAAGAGTGTTGATTTTCTTTTTTTTTCTTCCCAGCCTGTTTATCATTTGTATATAGGAGGAGTACTGATTTTTTTAGTTAATCTTGTATCCATCCACTTGACTAAAGGTGTTTTTTGGCTGTAGGAGTTCACTGGTAGAGTTTTTGGGGTCACTTACCTATACTATCATATCCTCTGTAATAACTATTTTGGCATCTTCCATTTCAAATTTTTTTTGGTGTTTTGAAACAGTGTTTCTCTGTGTAGTTTTGGTGTCTTTCCTAGAAGTCAGTCTGTAGAATAGGCTGGCCTTGAACTCACAGAGATCTGCCTGCCTCTGCCTCCTGAGTGCTGGGATTAAAGGCATGCACCACCACTGCCTGGCCCATTTCAACTTTTATGCCTTTGATTTCCTTTAGTTGTCTTATTGCTCTAGCTAAAACCAAGTATTATATTGAATAGGTATGGAGAAAGTGCATAACTTTGTCTTGCTCCTGATTTTAGTGGAATTGCTTTGAGTTTCTCTCCATTTTATTTGATACTGGAAACTGGCTTACTGTATATTGTTTTTGTTATGTTTGGTTATGTCCCTTGTACCCTTGACCTCTCCAAGACTTTTATCATGAAGGGGTGTTGGATTTTGTCAAAGGTTTTCTTCGGCATCTAATAAGATGATTTTGTGTTTTTTTTTCTTTCAATTTGTTTATATGGTAGATTACATTTGCAGATTTTTGTATGTTGAAGCATTCCTGCATCTCTGGGATGAAGCCTACATGGTCCTGGTGGATGATCTTTTCAATGTGTTCTTGGATTTGATTTGACAGTATTTTATTAAATATTTTTGCATCTATGTTCATGAAAGAATTGGTGTGTAATTTTCTTTGTTGAGTCTTTGTGTGGTTTGGGTATCAGGGTAACTGGTCTTATAGTAAAAATTTGGCAATGTTCCTTCTGCTTCTCTTTTGTGGAATACTTTGAAGAGTATTGGTATTAGCCCCTCTTTGAATATCTGGTAGAATTCTACATTAAAACTATCTGGCCCTGGGGTTTTGTTGGTTGGGAAATTTTAGTGACTGCCTCTATTTCCTTAATGGTTATAGGTCTTTTAAAATTGTTTATCTGATCTTGATTTAACTTAGGTAAATGGTATCTACCAAGAAAGTTGTCCATTTCTTTTAGATTTTTCAATTTTTGGAGTACAGGTTTTTGAAGTACGACCTAATGATTCTCTTCATTTACTCAGTGTCTATTGTTATGTCCTCCCTTTTGTTTCTGATTTTGTTTAATTGGATATTCTCTTTCTGCCTTTTAGTTAATTTGGATAAGGGTTTATATATTTTGTTGATTTTCTCAAAGAACCAACTCTTTGTTTCATTGATTCTTTGTACTGTTCTCTTTGTTTCTATTTTATTGATTTTGGCCTTCAATTTGATTATTTCCTTCTGTCTACTCCTCTTAGGTGCATCTGCTTCTTTTTGTTCTAGAGCTTTCAGATGGGCTGTTAAGTTGCTAGTATGAGATCTCTTCAAATTCTTCTGGAAGGCACTTAATGCTATGAACTTTCCTCTTAGAACTGCTTTCATTATGTTCCATAAGTTTGGGTATGTTGTACATTAATTTTCATCATATTCTAGGAAGCCTTTAATTTCTTTTTTGATTTCTTTCTTGACCCAGAGGTAACTCTGTAGAGTTCATTTTCCATAATTTTTTAGGCTTTCTGTTGTTTCTGCTGCTGTGGAAATTCAGCTTTAATTCCTGATCCTCTGATAAGGTACAAGGGGTTATTTCAATTTTTTTTTTATCTATTGAGACTTGCTTTGTGGCTGGGTATATGTTCAATTTTGGAGAAGGCTTCATGAGGTGCTGAGAAGAAGGTATATTCTTTCATGTTTGGGTGAAATGTTCTGTAGATATCTGTTAGGTCTGTTTGAGTCATAACATCTGTTAGTTTCTTTTTTTTTTTAAGTTTATTTCTAGATGACCTGTCCATTAGTGAGAGTAGGGAGTCAAAAGTTTCCCACTATGATTATATGGGGTTCTATGTGTGATTTAAGCTTTAGTAATTTTTTCTTTTACAAATGTGGATGTCCTGACATTTGGCACATAGATGTTCAGAATTGAGATGTCATCTTGTTGAATTTTTCCTTTGATAAAAAGGGTTGTACACATAAATTTGTATTAAAATTACTTTTCTTCTTCTATGCACACCCACCTGTGCACATGCATGTGTGTGTGTTGTGTGTGTGTGTGACTAGTCTGACCTAGAATGTTCTTTTTTTTTTTTTTTTTGGTTTTTCGAGACAGGGTTTCTCTGTGTAGCTTTGCGCCTCTCCTGGAACTCACTTGGTAGTCCAGGCTGGCCTCGAACTCACAGAGATCCGCCTGGCTCTGCCTCCCGAGTGCGCCACCACCGCCCGGCCAGAATGTTCTTTTTATTGTCATTATCAGAGTTTCTTCTCCACTTTGGCATATAACTGCATTTGTTGGTAGGGGCAGGGAATTTTATATATGATGGGTCCTCATTCTCCCACACCTTATTTGCTACCTCACAGTAATAGACAAGGCTTGGGATGTAGTCAAACTTAGTTGTGCCTTAAGAAGAGGGGTCTTCAGAATGGGTTTTATATTGGTAGATACTATGCTTAGATAATTATTTTATTCAGAGCTTTTTTTTTACTTTTAGCTTTTCCTCCAAATAGTTATTTTTGCTGCATTTTCAACACTTCTTTCTTAGGCTGTGTTTTGAGATTCTGTTGCCCTTCAGTTTCACTGGAGATATAATTTTATAGTTACTGTTATAATTTTCATGTTGGTTTCATAAAAGAGAGGACAGCAGTATCTTCATAAACTTTAACCAAAATTTGGCTTAGTTAAGCTTTTTAGGCTAGTCTAGAAGTCTTTGAACTCAGAACTTGGAATTCAGTTGTAGCATATGATATGCTACATGCAGCAATACTCAGGGTAACTTACAATAACATTATCAAAATGTGGTTCAGTTAGTCCCTACAGTTGTATCTCTTTTCATCTTTCTGTAGTTCTGAAATTTTCTGACTATTTGTACTGATAATTAAACTGGGATATTTAGTTATAATAGACATTATGCTATGAAAATCGCTAAGAGCTAAATTAAACCAAATTTGGTAACTTCTAACCACTTTCATGTAAAAATGACATGCTAGAAATTTCTAGTAATGTTTAGAATTACTATAGTTTACACCTCAATTGTAATGGCAAAGACATCACCTGATATCTAGAACACTGCCTAATACCTATTTTGGATATCTGGGAATTCCCCAATATCAAGATATTTGTTACTTGGAGACAAAATAAAGATTCATTGTGCTAAAATTTAAACACATTATAGCTTACTTTTAAGTAACTGTGAGTTTCTTAAAATTAATCAAGTGTTTAAAAATGGCTATATTGAATTTGTAAACTCACCACCTCCTGTAGTAAATTTCAGAGCCATAAGTTTTATAATTGTAGATATTCATACAGACAATGAAAAGTGGAGCATGAAACTCGGTTTTCAACATGAAACTGAGGCTGTCATTCATCATGGCTCACAGGCACAGGAAAGCTCAATCCAAGCTCCGCCTTGCATTATTCCATCCTTACAATGGAAAAGATACCCCTTTGTTCAGACAAATGGAGTTAAGAGTACAAGGGTAAATTAAGTCAGGGTCATCAAAGAAGCAATGAAAGCACCCATATATTGGAGGCTTTATCATAAACTCCGATTTGGCTCCCACAGAACCAATTTTACTTTTTATTTATTAAATGAAATTCTGAACTAGTGTACTCGAGGATACTTTCCCATATATTTACCTCATAACCCTTATTTGTGCTATGTTGGATTTATGAGTGGGAAGGCCAGGACAAACAGTTTTACTGGGAAAAGTAACCACATGTTAGATCAGACAAGAAGCACGGTCAAACTTTCTAGGATATATACTTCTCATTTTCTCTTGATGAGACATTGGTAAGTTACTTATTGAACTGTGCCTCAGGTAGTTGACATTTCCACATGATCTTTATTCCTCTGGGAGACAATGCTTCTTGAAATTTAATGTGTGCACACTTAATCTTTCTAAGATACTGAGTCTGATATGGTAGGTATGGAGTGGACCTGAGGATCTAAATTCACAAACAAACTTTGAGATGACATTGACTGAGACACTCAAATAAGATTTCAGAGCTTTGAGAACCAATGCAGCCACCACTAAAACTCACATTGCTATCAAGTGTTAGAAATGTGGCTACTGGGAAAGAAATACTTAATGTGTATTTTTAATTTAAAGTAACAAATACTATCTGATGCACATACTGGAAATTCTTTACTTCTTGCTTAAATGCAAAATAATGGGTTCTATTATGACATTTTCATATATATGTATTATTTTATTTGGCTCATATTTGAAACTTTGTTATTCTCCCTTGTCCCAACTTGCCCTCTTCTTCTTATAAGTAGCCCTTGTTTTGTTTTTATGTCATATATGCTAAAAACTTTAAGTTAGCTTCTTGATATGATAAACTAACATGATATTGGTCTTTCATTTCTCCCAATTACTCTCTCTTACCCCTTCTCTTTTTAGAGCCCCTTTCCCTTCACATAGACTAGCCTTTCTACTTTCTTGTACATATACACAAACATAGCTTTAAATTTAGATTCCATGTGTGAGAGAAGATGTGATATTTTTCTTTTCTCATCTAGCTATTTCATTTCATATGATGATCTTCATTTCCACCTGAATCTATCTTTTTAAACACACATTCTAGACAGCCTAAATATAGATCAAGTTTCAATAAAACCTTAGTTCCTGGGTTTTAAGCTGTCTACAGTAGCATTTGACAGTGTTATATGTAGAAAACCTTAAAGACATCATCAAAGCAGTTATAAGTAATAAATAAATTCAGTAAAGTTACAGATATGGATTTAACATTTAAAAATCAGCAGTATTTTAGTGCATTAACAGTGAGCATGGTCAAGAAATAAAAAAAATCCCACTTACCAACTTTATACAAAGACTTAGAAATAAGTTTCAGCAAGGAATGGGAGACATGAACACTGAAAAATGTAAAACAACAATGAAAGACATTGAAGAAGATTCAAATACATGAAAAGCTGCCCTGTGTTCAGGCCTGAAACTAATACAGATAAAAATTTCCACTTAACATTCAGTACAATCCCAATCAAATTAGAGTGGCATATTAAAGTATTTTATTCAATTTATTTACTTACTTTGTATGTGTGTGAGTGAGGGTGTAGGTATAGGTACATGCCCACTTGCACATGCAATAGCATGCTTACACTCTGCATTATGTACTTGGAGGACAGAGGATAATTTGCTAATATCAGTTATTTCCTTGTTCCACATGGGACCTAGGGATTAAAATAAGATTATCAGGTTTGGTGGTAAGTACTTATATCTGCTGAGCCAATTTAGGGGATGGCATTGAATCCAAAAGGAGGAGTAATAAAACAGACAAATTGCATCCTAACAAAATAAAAGGGCTTCTGTTCAGTGAGTAAAGAGACAGCCTATGGAATGAACAAAAATATTTGTAAACCATGCATAAGAATATCACATCTTCTCTTACATGTAGAATCTAAATTTAAAGCTATGTTTGTGTGTATGTCATGTGTGTGTGTGTGTGTGTGTGTGTGTGTGTGTGTGTGTGTGTGTGTGTATGTGTGTGTATGTATCTTCTACAAGAAAGTAGAAAGGGTAGTCTATGTAAAGGGAAAGGGGGCTTCTAAAAGAGAAGGGTAGGAGAGAGTAATTGGGAAAAATGAAAGACTAATATATGTGTATTTTGCCAATGTAGATATTGCCAATATATATGTATATATGTACATATACATAAATATATATATTATCAATAGAAACTACTCCCAAAATATGTGTGGAGCAACCAAACAACCTAACTGATTTTGATCAAAAAGAACAAGATTGGAGATACTGAACTCCCTTACTTCAGAATATATTGCAAAGCCATAATAATCTAAACAGCATGGTATTGTGTTAAAAAAACACAAATTAGCCAATTGAAGGACAGAAAGTCCAGAAATAAGTATACAAACTTACATTCAAAAAGTTTTTGAATAAAGATGCCAAGAACATATGCAGAGCAATGGTCAGCTTGCTTAATAAATGGTTTGGGAACAACATGTATGTACATGCAAAGAATTAGATTAAATGTTTTCCTTACATATAAAAATAAATTTGAGGGGAATAAAAGACTTAAATGATAGACTTAATACTGTAAAAAACTATTGAAAATTTTTTTTTTTTTTTTTTTTGGTTATTCGAGACAGGGTTTCTCTGTGTAGCTTTGCGCCTTTCCTGGAACTCGCTTTGGAGACCAGGCTGGCCTCGAACTCACAGAGATCCGCCTGGCTCTGCCTCCCGAGTGCTGGGATTAAAGGCGTGCGCCACCACCGCCCGGCTTGAAAAATTTTTATGAGGTTGATCTCGGCAATTATTTCCTAGGGGATGGCATTGAACCCAAAAGGAGGAGTAATAAAACCGACAGATTGCTCCTAACAAAGTAAAAGGGCTTCAGCTCAGTGAGTAAAGAGACAGCCTATGGAATGAACAAAAGTATTTGGAAACCATGCATAATCTGATAAGAGCCTAATAATATTCAAAACACATACAGAACCCAAACCATATGAAGAAAACAACAGAGCCGGCATGGAAGCACATGCTTGTAATGGAATAATTTAGGCTGAAATAGGAGGACTTCAAGGCTCCAAGGTCCAGGCTAGTAAGACCTTGTTGTAAAAAGAATTCAAATAGACAAATAAAAAGAACAAAGATAAAAATCATATAACAACAAATTAGATAACAGATGAAACATTTTCTAGAGAGACATACCATACAAAATTTGCTCAATAAGAAATAATTTGTGTTAGTGCACCTTACTTGTGGATATAATAAATAATTCAAAAATGGAACTATAAAAAGAAAACAATCTCATTTAAAATAATATAAAACAATAAGAGGTAAACTTAAAATAAGGTAATATATTTTCATGGACAATTACAAAATATTGATGATTGAAAAAATGTGTTCAAAGATTGAAAAACTAGCTCTTGTTAAGATATCAAGGCTATCCAAATTCATGCACAGACTCAAAGTAAACTCTGTAAAAATCCCAGAAATCAATAGGTTGATCCCAAAATTTACATTAAAATGTAAACTTTTTGGAATAGCAAAAAATGATTTCAAATAAGGGTGAACTGAAAGACTTACACTTATCAATATCATATCTGCCACAGCAAGGAACAAGTTATAGTAGTAGTACAAGGATTTCCATAGATCAGTAGGATAGAACTGAGTCCAAGAACAAACTTTAAAACTTACATGAAGTGATTGCTGAGGAAAATGAAGAAAGGGCAACCTTTCAGTCAAGTGAAGCTAGCACATCACACAGGATAATCAGTATAGACCCCAACTCACACCATATTCAGAAGATAAACTAAAGTTGTCATATAATTCAGCAATGTTAGAACTCTTCAAGGAAAACAGAAGTAAATATTGATCAGATAGTTACATAATTTCTAAATACGACATCAAGAACATACAAGAAAGCGAAATTGAACGTTATCAAAATTTAAAACTTTCATGCTTCAAACCACACTGTGATATAAAGGCAACCACAATCTACAGTCTTGAAGAAAAGACTTGCCAATTATATATTTTACGAGAGGTCTATATACATAATGTATGAATAAATTTTAGAATTTGGTCATGAAAATATAAATTATCCAACGTAAAAGTGGGCAAAGAATTTGAGTAGGCATCTGTTCAAAGCAGATATACAGATGGGCAGCAGTGGATGTAAAGATCTTCAGTGTCATTAGTTGTGAGCAAAATGCAAATAAAATTACATGAGCTGCCAGTGTACAGCAGCTTGATTTAATTCGAAAGATAGGGGTGTGGTGTAGAGAAATTAGAATGCTCATCAAATTCTGATAAGAGTAGAAATGGTGTGAAACAATTATGTAGTCCCTCAAAATACTAATCACAGAGCTACTGTATAACCGCATGCATTAGTTACTTTTCTTTTGCTGTGTTGTAACAGCCTGACATAAACAACATAGGCGAGAAAGGGCTTGCTTTGGCTTACAGTCGATGAGGGGATATGGTCCTTTGTCGTCAAGAATGCAGGACAGTAGGACCTTGAGACAAAATGGGTGGACAGAAGGCATACTGATCACACTTCATTTGCATACAATAAATAGAGTGAGGCAAGAGAGAGGGGGGGCAGGCTATAAAACCCATGGAATGTGTCCTCCAATAAGAGTCTTCCTCTGAAACATCCCATAACCTTCCCAAGTAGCATCACCAACTGGAGACAAAATATTCAAATACATGAGCCTATTGGGGATATTTCTTATTCAAATCACAGCACTAAACAAATATTTTTTTTGTGTGTGTGTATATACATGAATATTGTGTGGGTGTAGAAGTTAGTAGTTGACAATGAAGTGTCTTCCTTTATTGCTCCCTATTATTATTATTTTTTTAGGCAGGCTCTCGCCCTGAACCTGGAAGTGATCCTTGATGTTAGGCTGTCTAGCCAGTGAGCTCTAGGGGATCTAGGGGATTGCCAATCTCCATCCTCTCAGCACTGGGGTTTCATACATGTGCCACCATTCCTGGCATTTATGTGGGTATTCCAGATCTGATCTCAGCTTCTTATGCTTGAATGTAGGCACTTTAATGACTAAGTTACATCTTTAGTACCAATTCTATTCATATAAATGAAATAAAAATGTATTACATACCCATATTTATAAACAAATATAATCAGTAGATTTAATCATAGTTCAAAATAGAAACAACCAAAGTGTTCATTATTTAATGATTGCATAATCAAAATAATTAGCGATATCTATACTATGGGATATTTAGCCCAGAGAATGAAGTAATCAGTGATAGATGCTATGTAAGCCTAAGCAAGTCATTCATGACCACCTATTTTATGACTTTATTTATGTTAAATATCCAAAATACGTTAATCTGTAGAGATAGAAAATGAGTATATCATGCATGGGAAGAAAGATGGGAAATGGCTTGGAATAAATACAGGTTTTCTTTTGTGGTTATGAGAATGTTCTAAATTTAGATGGCTTAATTCTGCAGATAAAAGCACAGAAGTGCGTGTTTTCCTGCGCAAATAAAAAGATGTGTGTACTGTATAGTTTTAAAATGACATTCTACTTTGTGTACTTACTTAATGAATTATACAAATTATTCTGGAAGGTATAGTGCTTCTTAGTACATTTAAAAGTTAGTACATTTGAGAGAAGAAATGGAAGGTGATTGCTTGGGTAAGTAGAGGGTCTGAAAAACATCTCATATCCGCATATGCCAGTCTTCTGAAATGAAATAACTCACCAAGTAAGTGTAACGACTTGCATTCTTGCATTCACATGCCAGATTGTCTATCATCTTCCTTTACGTGAAGTTTCACTTGCGAGTTAATTTTAATGCCCAGATAAAAGAAGATTTCTTCTGGAACCTGGAGGGGATTCTTTTCTTTAAAGGACTTTTGGAGCCTAACCTGGAAGCCTTGCCCCGGGGATTAGGAGCTGGAACAGCACAGAACTGTTCGTCTTGAACTGTGCCCTAACTGTGGTTAGTCCACACCCACATGGCAGACTTAGAACAAGCTCAGATTTCCTCTCCTGGTTTTTCTCTGGCACCAGTTGTGTTAAGAGAGAATCAGACAGGAGTGTCCTACAAAAGCTTTTCTCCTGGCCTCTATGAGGGCTGGAGCCTGTCTGCACAGGTTTCCCTGTGACTGGCCCACCTGTGGGGCTGGCTGGACCCTCAGTGAAGGGGAAAAGAGAGGGGCTGATCCAGTTTCCCAGCTTTGAAGTGAAGAATGAGCCAGAATGAAGAAGCTCCTGATCAAAGGCTGCCCAGCGATAAGGAAGGCGGCACCAACTCTCCAGGGAGAGTCCAGGCATCGGAGGCCAGGTGGAGAGGGCTCCCAGCTCCATGAATGGGCGCTTTTGTTCCGACACCCTTCGACAGCAAGAACTATTGGAAGCAACGGCAACTAGCAATTTCTTACTCGGATTGGTTTATTGTGATGGCTTTCAAACTTTGATAGGCATTAGAATCACCTGGGGAGGGGGGGACTTCTGGAAACAGAGGCTTGGTTCTGCCCCCAAAGATTGTGATTTCTTACTTGTGCATTTCTGTCAGTTTCTCAGAGGTGATTTAAATGCTAAAATTTAAAAGCTCAATGTAAGACTCACCAATAATCTGGAGGGGGAAACTGTATTTCGAAGAACAGATTAGGATTGGGTATGTGGAGTACTTGTTTAGCATGTGCAAGGCTGGGGTTTGGTCCCCAAACTCAAAACACACACACACACACACACACACACACACACTATAAATTTACGTTATTATTATGTAATTTCATATAGTATTCAAACACACTCAAAGAGACTTCAGGTTTAGTCAATGTAGTCTACCACTCCTCTCTGTGCACAAACCCTTTGTTAACATTCCAGACACTGGGCTATGTGCTGTGGGTGGAGATGGATAACACAATTTTGTTTCCAAGAGCTCAGCATCTTGCTGGGGAGACAGACATGTAAACAAAATAAATGAAGTATTAGAAGAAGAATGCAAAAGGCTGTTCCAGCCCAGGAAGAGAATGACTAACTCCGCCTGAAGGGTGGGAGAGGGCAGAGGCTTTCCCAAACACCCAAGTTTGGAGACCAGTCTAATGCTGAGGATCAGCTTGCCTCCTGGCTGAAGAGGTGCAGGTGGCCTGGCACAGGACTGGGGAGATTCCAGTCCTAGGGGAAGGCCTGTGCAGACGCAGGTCTGAGAGGCCTGGGAGATTTGTTATGGCGGGATACACAGGCAGTTGGTGATGGAGTTGCTGAAGATAATGTGGACAAACAGTCTTAATATGAAAGAACCTGTCAGCCCCAGGAAGGCAGCTGGGGACGTTTTCAGGCAGATGAACTTAATGCAAGAGTTCAATGGAACCCTGAGTCTAAAATTGTTGCTCAAATGCAGGAAGCATGAATATAAATATAAGGGATAAATTTGCAGACACTATAAAAAGCTCTGGTATTTATTTCCAATTTGATTTTGCAAGAGTCAATGAATACTAATAGCATCATTACTATTTACAAGGTACTTCATAGTCTAAAAAAGATTCACAACATTGCCATATAATAGCAATATACAGCTCATTGTCATGTGCTTTTTATAGCCCTCAAGGCACCACATCTGTTTTTGACTCAATTTTCTAGAGGACATTGAAAGAGGCTGAAGAACTTCCAGCATCACACAGACTATGAGCAGACATAAGACTTAATCACCCATTTTCTGATGGTGAACTTTTTTTTGCTCTAAGGGTGGTTTTACTGAGCAAGAAAACAACAATAAAGACACATACAAATCAGAATCTACCAAATATTTTACAATGGCATGCTGCAGCCTAGAAAAAAATGCGAAAGAAAGAAAGATGGTTCTGTATTTATCCAAACAGGCATGTGTAGGCTGGGGCTACAATCAGTCAGTGAAAACTGGGACTGTGAAAGAATGAGAGCTGAAGCCCAGGGCTTGGTTCTCCTAAGGCTTGCTTCCTTCTCACTTCACAGTCTGATGCTTTTGGGGCAGCATTCTTGGGTGTCTCTCCTCCCCTTGGTAACTTGAGGCCCAGGTTGTATCATCTTGGGGCCAACCCTTTTTACGGCTGTGAAGTTATTCTGGTATCGGCCATCTAAGACATGCAGTCTTGCATTGTTATCTCACTCTCTCCCCCAGCTCAACCATATGATTGTCTTTGACCAATGAGACGTTAGCAAATGTGATATTAGCTGAGTTTGGAAAAATACTGTACTCTTCTTGTATGTATGCCTTCTGAGAGTCAAGTATTGCCCAATCAAAATTACCTCTTTAACCCATGCCTGCTCTAAACTGTGGGGAGAATAAATGTACACTTCACTGACTGAGTTCAGTTACCTTTATTGAATATTACAATGTGTATGTAAACAAAGTGCTTTGGGATACACACTTTTTAATAGAAATGTAAGTTGCTTTTCAAATTTTAACTAACACCCAAATGATAATCAGGTCTAGGCCATATATCATTGAATCAATATTCAAATACTCAGAAACAGCTGATGCAATCTGGCAAAGACTAATGAAAATTAAACCATGTTTTTAAACTTAACTAACTTAAGTGCATTCTGTGTTAAGTACCTTGGGATGAATGACAGTAGCCACGAAAGAGAGCTTGAGGTAAATGACAGCTTGTTATCCCCACAATTTCATTGGCAGGTGATTATAAAAATCAACTCTGAACCAAACTGTACCTCATCCATGGACATTAGGTTACAAAAACGCTTCATAAATCTAGAATACTGGCAACATTCTAGCTCTGTACTCTTGGGAGTGCTACCAAACTGTGTCACCTGGAAATCCCATGGTGGTCCCTTTCCCTGTCTCTCGGCATTGCTGATGTTTCTGCTAGGAGCTTTTTTTTCAGACCACTGACTACTTTCACCGTGGATTGTTTGATAACATCGCTCAGAAACCTGCCTCTCATGTTTGACATACAGCTTCAGCATTCACATGCTAAAAGCCACTTACTTCATTTTTAAACATAACTTTGTAGACTGTGGTGTAAGGTTAGATTATGATGGTCTGTGAAAAAGGTCTCCTGCAACTGAGGGAATATTAGTTTCGAAGACCTCCAGGACCTAGAAGATGTATTAACTGTAGTGCAGATGCCTCCTCTGGGGAGAAGGAGGGTTTTTTTGTTTGTTTTGTTCTTTTGAGATAGATTGGTTGGATCTCTCTCGTTACCTGCAAGAAAACAGAAAGCTCTGTCTGGATTTTGGTTTTGCTCTCTCCAACACTCAAACTCCTTCCCTGACCCGAGGAGATGTGGTGACTTGCTACAGCTAAAAGAGGATTAGGACTCCCACGCTGACATTAGCAATTGATTGAAATGTGGTTTCAGGTGAGGGCAGGAAGAAATAGCACAGAACAATACAAACAAGCTCATTGTGCTAACTTGAAGGTATAGCTCCCTGAGAACCAGGTGTGAGCTGAATAGAAAGGATATTACTGGCTCAAGGTTCCTCTGGGTGGTGTAGAAAGGTGGGCATGTGTTACACCCATCAACCTCTCTTGACTCATTCAGAACCGACATTTCTCCATTTTTCTTAAACTCTTCTCTCTCTCTCTCTCTCTCTCTCTCTCTCTCTCTCTCTCTCTCTCTCTCTCTCTCTCTCTCCCCTCTCTTTGTCTTTCTTATTCTCTCTGTCTCTTTCTCTCCTGCTTGGTAGGCAGGTACAGGTGTTTGTATTTCAATAAGAAAACCATACTCAAGTTTGGATCACTATAATCCTCATCTCAATCGGTGATAAGGGAAGAATGGACATATACAGCCAAATTTGGAAGAGGAGAACAGGAGGAAGTGAAATAAGTCTGTGGATTTGTTCATGCAATCAAGTTACTTGGTCTGCTAAAACATGTGTCTCACAAAATCTCTGGTTGTTAGGGACCATTATAAAACACCAATGCAAAAATCCAGGAAAACCAAACTATTCACTCATCAGACATAATTCCTCACCATTCTTTATCTTTTTATCATTGGTGTACAGCGTCATCATTGGCTGATATGTGTTATCCATTTGATTATTGTTATTGGGCCAAAGTTAGATACCAATATACTAAGTATTGAGGAGTTACTGATGACTTTTCTACATAGACTTCATTTTCTTTTTTCCCTCCCTTTTGGGAGTTTCTTCCCTAAGCTCTGTATCATCAAGGTTTGAGTGAGTTTAGTTTTGTCTTATGGATTTGGAATCTGTCAGTTACCACAAGCTCCAGTACTGGTTCAGAATTGTGTATGATATACAATCCACATCACTGAGAGTTAGGCTGGGACCTTTCTCTGGTACATTTAGGAAGAAGCATTTTCTATTTAAAGCAAGTTGGCAGAATTTTAAACTGGACTGGTCTAACCATCATTTTGAAATACAAAAAAAATTATGAACAGGAAATTCATGCACTAAACATAACTAAAACATGAAAACAAATGATCTCTCTCTCTCTCTCTCCTTTCTCTTCTAAATTCATTCCATATTTTAGTTGTAAGAGAAAAATGATGACTGGTCATCAAGATTAACCAAGATACAGTAGATTTCAGATCTCATGAAGAGTACAGCCTATTGGGAGATGGGTGACAACCTAAGACTTAAGTGAGTGATATAAAGATTAATATGTGTCCTGCAGAATGAGATATTGTTTACAGAAGTCTGTTGTAAAATTGTACCTGAGAGGGAATCACATAACCCTTTTCTATAAAAATGACCAGACTCTAAAATAAAATATGGTCTGGGTAAGAGGAACAAAAGATGTACGACAGGTAAATTTAATCAAATGAACAAGGTTTAATGTATTTATAGCAGAGAAGAGTGGTATAATAGGGAACCAAATATATGCAAGGGCCAAGCTGTGCATGGTCTTTTGGACTGCGGGAAGAGGCTGGATCTTTATCATGAGAACTAAATAAAGCCATTCCAAGTTTTCAAGCATGCTTGCATGATTGGACTTGATTGAAAACTATACTACAATGATGAGAATAGACTAAAGATAGCTACAGTGCGATACCAGTTAGAATATGATTGCTATAGTCATATCACAAAGGAAGAGATAATAGTATCTTGGATTGGGAAGTTATCAGTAATTATAGAAAGATGTAAGCTGGCTTGTGGCTTGTGGGATATTGTGAAAGAGATTTTGGCAAAGGGGGAAAAAGCAGGGAAGGGAAGCAAAGGATGACTCCCAGACATTTGGCCTATGCAACTTGATGGAAGATGCTCTCCTTTCATACCATGGAAATTAATTTATAAGACACAGCTTATGCCAGGGGACCGAAGAATTAAGCTCAAGCTTAATCTTGTTGTGTTAGAAGAATGTTTTTTTTTTTTTTTTTTTTGGTTTTTCGAGACAGGGTTTCTCTGTGTAGCTTTGCGCCTGTCCTGGAACTCACTTGGTAGCCCAAGCTGGCCTCGAACTCACAGAGATCTGCCTGGCTCTGCCTCCCGAGTGCTGGGATTAAAGGCGTGCGCCACCACCGCCCGGCTAGAAGAATGTTTTTGAGAAGTACAATTACAGTTGTTTAGTATGCAGATGGAATTAAGAAACTACTTGGAGTCAAAGACAATGAAGCTGTAGATAGAGAAAAAATAAAGCCACGAGGCACTGATGTATCTATGAGGCTAAGTGAAGCTGTTGTGCAAGTAAAATGGCTGTGTGAGAAAAGCTTGGTGAGAGCTTTGAGGTGCTCCCACTGGTCTACAGCATTTAATATCTGAAATGAAATGACTTTCAAACAGATATTAAAATAATAATTTTCATAAATAAATAAAATAAACAACATACTAAAGTACTTTATTAGTTTTCATGATAAAACCAAGAGGCTTTCACAGTTTGATTCAATGTCCAAAAAGATCTACAAATGTAATGAATTCAAAAGCCTCAGAGTAGGAAAAAATATCTGGAAAAATAAAATAGGAAGTTGAAGGATACATATTTCCAATTTTAAATTTTACTACAAAGTTGCACTAATTAAGACATTATGATAGACATATGGATTGATGAGCTGGAATTGACAAAACAGAATAAGCTCTGCAATTAGTAATCAACCAATTATCAATGAAGTAAGCAAGTGATGGAAGGAGGAAATTAAAGTCTGTTTTGTTTCGTTTAAGGTGATGGTATAGCTATACAGCTTAAGTACATAGTAAAAAATTTGTATCACTGTTTCACATTATACCTAAAAATAACTTGCAGTGAAGTGTAGGTACAACTGTAAGGGTTAACACTATAAGACCATTAGAACATAGTTGTATGTAAATTTTATCTGCTTTGGTTAGGCAATGAACTTATTTTATGCATAACAACAAAAGTCAGGGATAAAATAAAAAATAATTTAATTAGACTTCATAAAAATCTTGCTCAAAATACACAGCACTCAAGTAAAAAGACAATATTGCCATGGAGTGAGTTTTTAAGATATATACCTGATTAGGAGCTTGTATTTAGTATCTATAAATAATATTAACTAAAAAATAAGCAGTTAAATATCTCAATTAAGGAGTACATAGAGCATTTGACTATACAGCTCTAAGAAGATATACAATAACCACTAAATATGTGGAAGGATTAATAATATTTTAATTTTATTTATGTATTATTATTGCATGTGTGAGTTGAGTGGAGGGTGCACATTGCATTCATATGGAAACAGGGGACATCTTTGAGGTGTCAGTTCTCTCCATCAACCTTTTCATGCATTTCCAGGATGAAGTTCAGGTCTCTGGGCTTGAGCAGAAAGCACTGTTACTCTCTGAGCCAGCTCATTGGCACAATTAATAAGTTTGTCAACAGTGAAATGCAAAACAGATCCATAAAAATTTAGTACTTCCCTACATATTAGATAGCTATAATAGAAAAAAGCAAAAACAGAAACGTCAGACAAAATCCATGGTGGCATGGAGGTAGACTTTGGCCTCTCCACACGTGACATAGCGACTTTGGAAAAGACTTTGGCATAACCTTCAAATGTCAAGGGCAGTGTTATCTGGTGACCTAAAAGTTCTTTAAAGATCAAAGAAAAAACAGAACAATGTCCACCCAAAGCCTTGTGCACACTTGTCCATAGCAGCATTATTCATAAAAACTGAGAAGAAGAACTATCCAGATATCTATTAATTGACAAGAGGCTAAGCAAAATATGCAATTACCTGTTCACATAATTATTATTTGACCATAAAAAGTAAGAGTTATTAATACGTGATACAAGTGAATGAATCTCAAAATTACATTAAATCAAAGCTGGCACTCAGAAAATAATGTAGACTATACAACTCCCTTTATATGAATAGTCTAGAATAGATTACTGTAACTAGTACAGACAGAAATTAGATTAGTGTTTGGTAAATCTCTGGGACAATGGGCAAGAGGGACTATTTGCTAAGTGATAGTTGATGAATAAAGATTAGATTTTAAGTTGATAGAAATGTTCTAAAAGCTAATTTTGTTGATGATTTGGCAATTCATATTGGTACTTAATCATGCACCAGAAAGTGGGAGATGGGTAGGTAGCTCTGTTATCTCAATATAGCTGTAAGACCAGCTATAGTCAGATGTCCTCACTCTATAGATTTAAAAGAGCCCCACAGCTGACTTGTTTCCACACTAAAACTATGAAATGAATTGTGAGAGCCTTAGGAAAGGGTTCTTCATCATATCTAAAAGCTAGTTGTATGACCATAGATGAGAACTTTTTGCACTGGTTATATGCTGCATACAGTTATGTAAACTAGCTCTCTACAGAGTTATAAAATAGCTGACAGCAGCAAAATACCTCAAGTTGCTCAATCAATGCCAATCAGATAACTCAGACAGACCTTTACTTTTAGATGTTCCCTAGTTTTTCATTGATTTGTAAAATACATGGGAGGTACATTTACCATCTAAAGCAGTTTCTAATATTATGTGAAGCATATAAAATCACACACACACACACACACACACACACACACACACACACACACAATTGATCACCTTTGGTATCTAGAAGCCACCTTGCAGAATGGACAGTTGCCTCTAGTTCACAGTAACTCTAGTTATTGTATTCACCAAGTGCTTAGCAGCTGCCACTTTACTCCCTGTATGTATTATTTTGACTCCACTTTGTCTGAATGGAATTAGACAGTGTCTATCTTTTTGCAACAGTCCTACTTCATTTAGCACAATGTCCTCCAAATTCACCCATGCTTAATGTATGTCAGAACTGCCTTCTTACTTTAGCCTGCAAAACATCAATTGTGTGTGCATGTATATTGTGCTTGTCCATCCATTTAAGGATGGACCTTGAAATGCTTTCATTGTATAATGTCTTTCTAAAATATATTATTAGCTAAACAAGTATGGGAATCAGCTTAGATTCAAAGTGGTTGGAAAACAGACTGCTTAATGGGAGAATGCCAAGGTCATCTTCCAAGTTATGTGATTGCAGTGAAGAGAACAAGGATCAGTCTTGACGATTTGCCACAATGAATCTTCATAATTTTTTTCTTTCTCTGTAAGATTTCCAACTGCATGATGATCAATGTGTATATTTATTAACATTTTCTCTTAGTACATGAACTATATATTACGGTCAAGGCTATGCTGGTTTTTAAAGTTTATTCCTAGCATAATTTTTGGCTCATAATAGATTCTAAGTAAATGATTGATTGGTAATCTCCTTGCTAATCCCTGAGGTTGATGCAAGCACCAAATATAAAGTTAACAAAGTGACTCAGGCAGATCTTATAATTGACTACCTGATATCTTCTAAGAAAAGTTATGGGTGGTGACAGCTCACATACACATATACTTTCAATTACTGGAAAGGTCAAGACATCTGAAGATAATTCACAGAGTCAGAAACGTGTCAGGGATATCTGAAAACACTTGGAGAAAAAAGGCTGAGTGTATTGTGTTCCCACCTCTGATGATAATGTCAATCAATAAGAAAGACTGTTAAAAAATATACATTCAGATTAATGTCAGGGTCTTCAATTCAATTCCATTGGTCCACATGTCGGTTTTTATGCCAGTACCAAGCTGTTTTTATTACTGTAGCTCTATAGTAGAGCTTGAAGTCAGGGATCATGATGCCTCCAGAGGTTGTGTTATTGTACAGGATTCTTTTGGCTATCCTGGGTTTTTTTGTTTTTCCATATGAAGTTGAGTATTATTCTTTCCAGGTCTGTGAAGAATTGTGTTGGTATTTTGATGGGGATTGCATTGAATCTGTAGATAGCTTTTGGTAAGATTGCCATTTTTACTATGTTAGTCCTGCCTATCCATGAGCATGGGAGATCTTTCCATTTTCTGACATCTTCTTCAATTTCTTTTTTCAGGAACTTAATGTTCTTGTCATATAGGTCCTTCACTTGCTTGGTTAGCGTTACTCCAAGGTATTTTATGTCATTTGTGGCTATTGGAAAGGGTGATGTATCTCTGATTTTCTTCTCAACTTCTTTGTCTTTTGTATATAGGAGGGCTACTGATTTTTTTGAGTTGATCTTGTATCCTGCTATGTTGCTGAAGGTGTTTATAAGCTGTATCAGTTCCTTGGTGGAATCTTTGGGGTCACTCAAGTATACTATCATGTCATCTGCAAATAGGGAAAGCTTGACTTCTTCCTTTCCAATTTGTATCCCCGTAATCTCCTTATGTTGTCTTATTGCTCTGGCTAGAACTTCAAGTACTATATTGAATAAGTATGGGGAGAGCAGACAGCCTTGCCTCATTCCTGATTTCAGTGGGAATGCATATATATTTTTGACAAAGAAGCCAAAAGTGTACAATGGAAAAAAGAAAGCATCTTCAACAAATGGTACTGGCATAACTGGATATCAACATGTAGAAAGTTGCAAATAGATCCATATCTATCACTGTGCACAAAACTTAAGTCCAAGTGGATCAAGGACCTCAACATAAATCCAGCTACTCTGAACCTGCTAGAAGAGAAAGTAGGAAGTAGTCTTGAACGCATTGGCATAGGAGATCACTTCCTAAATAGAACACCAGTAGCACAGACACTGAGAGAAACAATCAATCAATGGGACCTCTTGAAACTGACAAGCTTTTGTAGAGCAAAGGATACAGTCAACAAGGCAAAACGACAGTCTACAGAATGGGAAAAGGTCTTCACCAACCCCGCATCTGACAGAGGACTGATATCCAGAATATATAAGGAACTCAAGAAATTAGACATCAAAATGCCCAACAGTCCAATTAAGAAATGGGCTATAGAACTAAACAGAGAATTCTCAACAGAGGAAACTCAAATGGCTGAAAGACATTTAAGGAATTGCTCCACATCCCTAATCATCAGGGAAATGCAAATCAAAACAACTCTGAGATACCACCCTATGCCTGTCAGAATGGCTAAGATCAAAAACACTGAAGACACCTTATGCTGGAGATGATGTGGAGCTAGGGGAACTCTCCTCCACTGCTGGTGGGAATGCAAGCTTGTACAAGCACTTTGGAAATCAATATGGTGCTTTCTTAGAAAATTGGGAATCAATCTCCCCCAAGATTCAGCTATAACACTCTTGGGCTTATACCCAAGGAATGCTCAATCATACCACAAGAGCACTTGTTCAGCTATGTTCATATCAGCATTGTTTGTAATAGCCAGAACCTGGAAACAACCTAGATGCCCTTCAACTGAAGAATGGATAAATAAAATGTGGTACATATACACAATGGAATACTACTCAGCAGAGAAAAACAATGACATCATGAGGTTTGCAGGCAAATGGATGGATCTAGAAAAAATCATCCTGAGTGAGGTAACCCAGACTCAGAAAGACAAACGTGGTATGTACTCACTTATAGGAGGATACTAGATGTGGAATAAGGATGACTGGACTGCTACTCACATCACCAGGGAGGCTACCTGGAAAACAGGACCCCAAGAAAGACACAGGGATCGCCCAATGACGGAGAAATGGAAGTGATCTACATGAACAGCCTGGACATGAGTGGGGGTAATGAAGGGCGAGGGTCGAGGGAAAGAGAGCTTGGGGGAGTGGGAGATCCCAGCTGGATCAACAACAGAGAGGGAGAACAAGGAATAGGAGACCATGGTAAATGAAAACCACATGAGAATAGGAAGAAGCAAAGTGCTAGAGAGGCCCACAGAAATCCACAAAGATACCCCCACAACAGAATGCTGGCAATGGTCGAGAGACAGCCTGAACTGACCTACTCTGTTGATGGGATGGCCAAACACCCTAATTGTCGTGCTAGAAACCCTATCCAACGACTGAGGGATCTGGATGCAGAGATCCATGGCTAGGCCCTGGGTAGAGCTCTGGGAGTCCAGTTAGTGAGAAAGAGGAGGGTTTATATGAGCAAGAATTGTTGAGACCAAGGTTGGATAAAGCACAGGGACAAATAGCCAAACGAATGGAAACACATGAACTATGAACCAATGGCTGAGGGGTCCCCAACTGGATCAGACCCTCTGAATGGGTGAGACAGTTGATTGGCTTGATCTGTTTGGGAGGCATCCAGGCAGTGGGACCGGGTCCTGTGCTCATTGCATGAGTTGGCTGTTTGAAACCTGGGGCCTATGCAGGTTCGCTTGGCTCGGCCTGGGAGAACGGGACTGGACCTGCCTGGACTGAGTCTACCAGGTTGATCTCAGTCCTCGGGGGAGGCTTTGCCCTGGAGGAGGAGGGAATAGGGGGTGGGCTGGGGGGAAGGTGAGGGGGGCGGGAGGGGGGGAGAACAAGGGAATCTGTGGCTGATATGTAGAACTGAATTGTATTGCAAAATAATATATATATATATATATATATATATATATATATATATATATATATATATATATATATACATGCAAAGACTATGTATCCAAGGATTTAGAGTCCCCAGGGCTGGAGTGCAGCACTGGCATCCACATTCAAGGCTGTAAGATGGCTTCTGCACCTTTTCTCTTGCAGTTCTGGTAATGGCTTGTTACAGTCCCTAACACTTATCAGAATGGTAATGGTTCTGAATATCTAATCTAAGCATCACTTGTTTGCATTTCTCCAGAGTTTGCATCAGTTATGAATTATGTCCATCTTAAGAGTCTATATTGCAGTTTTTCAGGTCTGTCCTAAGAATTAGGAAATTTCTACGTACAAATAATGTCGATGTTTTCCTTTCTTTTCTCAAGGGGAATAGCTCTCTCTGCTTTAGCGAGATTTGTTATATCAGTATTCTTTCCTCATTTACACTTCCATGTTTACCCAGTTTCCCATGGTAACTTCTTTGTATTCGAACAACTGAGTGGTGTGCTTCTTTGTTGTTGTTTTGGCCAGACTTTTACTAGTGTGCGCATACAGTGATGAATGTTTTCATTATTCTGGTAGCCTCACCTAGAAGTCTCCTTCACATAGCTATTTTGCTGAGGAAAATGCTGTACAAAATGGACTTTTGCCAGAATCATACACTCCCCACTTATTTTCCAGAAAACTCCACCCTAAATGATGTCTCTACACACCCTGGAACCCAGAATATCTCCCACTAACTTGTGGAATATGTTGCACACACATGACAATTCCAACAGCAAGCATCTGTTTTGAGATATTGGAGGCGTGTACAGATAGCCTCACACGCACTGAGAAGAAAACGCAATTTAGTCTTGCTTGTTAGCAGTGATTCTGTGGGTGGATGAAGGAGAATCCTGGACCCACCCTGCTGGGTTCTGGAAAAAAATGTGATTATAAATGACCAAAGCCAGGAAAATCTCACCCTTTAATAGAGCATTTGATTCTCCAGTGATACAGAATTCAGTCCTAAGCATGTCTAATTTTTATATTCTTACAAGATCTTACAGCACTATAATAAGGCAAAAAAACCCAAACAAACAATGTGTGATTGTTCTTTGCACCCAATGATACTTATTATTTCCAATGTTTAGTGGATATGTTAGGTTATTAAAGAGAGGGCATAGTATATGTGTCCAGATACTTCAGTTTATCAAGAAAAAATATTTCTTTCTACAAAAAATATTACTTTATAAAATTTTTTGAAGGCCTAATTGCTGTGGGATGGTCTGTATGTCAAGTGTGTTGCTGATTGGTCAATAAATAAATCACTGATTGGCCAGTGGCCAGGCAGGAAGTATAGGCAGGACAAGGAGGAGAATAAAGCTGGGAAGTAGAAGGCTGAGTCAGAGAGACACTGTGAACTGCCACGATGACAAACAGCATGTGAAGATGCCAGTAAGCCACGAGCCACGTGGCAAGGTATAGATTTATAGAGATAGATTAATTTAAGATATAAGAACAGTTAGATTGGGGATTCCCAATTGCTTGATTTAAAGTTTAGGATAGACTATACGTGTCCCTTACTTGAGACATAAACTTTGGCATCTGTATAGTCAGTGATGTTATCTGAGTGGTAAAACTCAAAGTTTACCATCTCCAAGAAGCCTACCACGGCCATACAGTTTGCAAGCAATGTAAGTCTCTGTATTTAATTGGTTGGGTCTGAGCGGCTATGGGACTGGTAGGTGACAGAGATTTGTCCTGACTATGGGCCAGGCAGGAAAACACTAGCTACACCTAATCCATGTCCAATACAATAAAATTTAATTATTAAAGGAAAGTAAGTCCATAAAGTCTCAGCATGTACCCAGTTTATCAGCTCAGATGCCTCTTAGCCACTGCTAAAAATAATAATGATCTAGTCTTTCTGTTCCCTTAATACTTATTATCTGATTTGTCGACAGGCATAACTTTTTTCTTAATGTGCATTTCATGTTTGAAACTTATATCTTGTTATTGTTAATATGGGAGTTTTCCAAAGGTTCATGTGTTAAAGTACTATTACCACACATGGTCCTTTCAATAATGGGCAACAAGGGATTCTCAGACTGATAGAGTGAAAGGGAAACATGGAGGTCTTGTTTTTGTCCGGTTATGGAATTTGTTCTAAGCAAGTCTTAAGTAGAAACTAAATCTATAAAGATGACAGTATATGCAGAATTCTTGAAGAACAATGGATTGTAGAGTTTTACAGTATTGGGCCTGGAGAGGTGAGGTCCCTACCTTTGTTTTGTCTAAGAACAAATGACTCTTAAAAGAGTGGTCACTAGTAAGTGCCCGAATAATAACTTTTTCTTTGTCTGGAGCTTGTCCACCCTCAACTGAGAAATAATGAAGAACTGAAGGGTTTCCTGCATTCCCAGTTTACTATTGATTTTATGAAAATTTCTAGATTAAAAAGGCCCAAACATTAGAAATTAATGTTTACAACAATTTACAACAATTACTCCTTTGTTTGGATCTTTTGCCCAACCTGATACACTCTTTGCTCTCAGCATTCCATATCTATTTGTCTGTCTGTCTATCTATCTATCTATCTATCTATCTATCTATCTATCTATCTATCTATGTATCTATCTATGTATCTATCTATCTATCTATCTATCATCTATCTATCTACCTCTCTCTCTCTCCATATACCCCCCCCCCCACATATATGCATGTTTTCAGATAACTCCCCAGTGCTGTAATTCTGGTCTCCTTTTACCAGTGATTTAGGAGGAGCAAAACAGAGCATAAGGCTTTGAGTCTGTGACTTTGGACACCCTCCCGTTTTACTTTGCAGAGCATCGATATTAAAGTTATTGCCAGTTTGAAGTATGCACATTTTTGCCGAAACACATAGAGGTCTAGTAAAATTTTTCTACCAAAAAATATCCTAAGCATACTCAATGGAGATGGTAAACTTTGAGTTTTACCACTCAGATAACATCACTGACTACACAGATGCCAAAGTTTATGTCTCAAGTAAGGGACACGTATAGTCTATCCTAAACTTTAAATCAAGCAATTGGGGATCCTGTTTTATATCTCATTCTTCTTCTATTACCTAGAGAAGGGACAGCAATCAGTAAAACAAAAAAGTGATGATGCCTATATACATTGAATGGTAATATTTAAAAATTGTGTTTAAATAATGATTCCCAAATTAATGACACAGGAATTTCCTGGATACTGTAATGATTAGCAGACCTGGGGAAGGTTGGAAGCATGCATTTTCTGCTCATTATCCAGTTGGGAGTCTCTGTGTTAATTCGCATCTACTGAAAATGGCGGTCTCTTCTATAAGGACTGAGTGAGACATCAGTCTATCAGTGTGTTAATAGGAGTCATTTCGTTGTAGTGTGCCTTCTACAGAATAATAACAGGTTTTCTTCAAGGCTCATGACATATCTAGTCTCAGTTCCTTGGCAACCTTAGCAGTGTCATGTAAGGATTGGGGCTGAAATTCAATCAAAAGATAATGAGTTATTCCCATAATATTTGTGCTACCGTTGTACCAGTATATCTTGGAGTCAGGTCACTGTTGTAGGTCACAGATTTTGTAGCTGGTTGATAGTGATGTTCCCCCCCCCCCTTTAGTAACATGCAGAGTTCCTTCTAGCTCCATGAACACTAGACATTAGGGTTGAAGCTTCAGGCAGGGCACCATCTCAACTTCTCTGTCTTCAATGGCACATGTAAGTAGTGGTTCCAGGAATAGGGTCTTAGAATTCAGGTGGTGGACAGGAATAAATACCCTGGCAATAGCCTGTGATGTTTAGGGGATTCTGAGCACTCAGTCATAATTGCGAGGTCTTCCTCAACCCTATCTCCTCAAGTTTCAGAGGTTTATGTGGAAAATGAGATAGAGAGATTGTGAGAGCCAAAGGTAATGAATGATTCCAAGGTAACACTGTTTTTCAGACACAACACGACTGATGTACATATGAACTCATAGACTGTGACAGCCCATGCAAGACCTACTCAGGTTCAAAACAGATAAACTTCCAGTACTGAGAAGGGGAAGTGGACACAAAGTCTCACCCCTAACCAAGAAGTGATATGCAACTGACATCTGCTAGGAAAGGGAAAATCACTTTTCTCCAGTGAAGTGTCACTGGCCCCATGGCCAGGAGTAGTTGGCCAATGACAAGACAAACTCCGTGGTATTTTGTAGGTCTTTTGCTTTGGTATTTTTGTCTTATTTTTTTTTGTTTGCTGCCTTCATTTTTATTTATTTTATTTTATTTTTTTTGGAGAGTACATGAAAATTATATGGGTAGAGAGGTGGCAAGGATTGGGGAGGAGTTGGGAGAAAGAAAACCATAATCAATATATATCATATGAAAATATTTTTAAAATAAACAAGACAGTATGCATTTTATTCAAACACCTAGTGATATTTACCTGTGGACCTCTAGGTCTTACCAGGCAGGTAATATGGGAGACTAAATTATTGTCCAAGTTTGTTACACATCTCTGGGATGGAATATGCTTTCTCTATCCCATGGATACTTAAGATTGGTCACGTATGTTGCTTTGGCTATGAATTGGGCAGTTTTGTGTTCTTTCTTACCAGAGGCTCAGAAGACTAGTGTGGGCCTTCCCATGCTTTGTTTTTCTTTTGTAACACAGCTAGTAGTGATGTGTCTCCATCAAATGTAAGCCTGAGATAAAAAACCCTAAGAAAAAGTCCATAGCTCTCCACCTGGGGGAGGCAAAATGGACTATTAATAGTTAGTAAGCCTACATCATGTAAGCTTCTGAGGTTTGAGGCTATTTGTTTTTGCAGCGTGGCCCATTCTGTTTTGATTTCTACAAGATGAGCAAGATGGTTTGTATGTAGGATACTTATGTCAATTATTTAACTGGGGACTTTTGCCAAGACATTTAACATTTCTTTATCACAGCTATCTCATATCCAAACTGTGAATGAATTCTGATTTCCTGAAGGTACAGATTTCTGGGTTTCTCAAAGTTTATTCCTTTCATAATATTCGAAGCCGAATGTTTTTGATTCAATGTTTTTCCCAAGAAAAGATCAGTTACTCTTCCAAAGATGTCTCGTATCTAATAAGGTCAAGAGCTGAGAAAGTAGCCTAGAGTTGTCTGCATATCAGAGAAGCTTCTGGTGTTTAGTAGCATAGCAAAAGATGAAAGAAAGTCAGAATTCATGAGACATTCTGATCAACAGTCACAGAAACACGAAATTATGTAACAGCTGTGGTAATCCCAGACATTGTTTTCATTTTCTCTAAATTCATTCAATTGGCAGGAAAGCATTCATACCTGATGAAGATTTTTGTGTGTTTACTTTGCTTTTTTTGTTTGTTTGCTTGCTTGCTTTTTCATCTGACTTTTAGTCAGCAATCACAGTTGCCTGGGGAGAGGAGTAGTTGTGCTCATCAGCATATATTCATGTGTGCTTCCAGTTGGCTGATGGCAGACACAGTTTATACGCGGAATGAAGTGAGTGCAGCATTTCTGAGGGAGTTTCACTGAGCATTTCTTGAGAAGTTGGTTTCTCATCCATTCCCTCACAGGTTGCCATACAAGTTAGGTCTGTCCAAATGCCAATTTGAGTATCTGGAAAAACTTCAATGAAAAACACAAAGCTTAATCCTCCTCAAGGTTAAATGATGTGGGAACTGGGTCAAATGGGCCTCACCTCGGATATGTTGTTACAGTGAAGTCTTCTCTTGGAGTCTTGGTGGGATTTGTTTAACACTATATCCTGGCGTAAAATTGAGGTGCTTGTCAATATGATCAAGTTAGAAGTTTTTTGGTTTCAGATCTTATCACCTAAATGATCTTTGTATCCAGGAAGGACCCCACTGCCATGGATAACAAAGGTACTTTCATCAGTTTATGTGTTTGGGTGATTTTACTTGCTACTGAATTGTGATCAATCAGACTTCTAGCTGGAGCTCTGAAACCTGACACTGGGATAAGGATGTTCCCTGCCAGAAAGCCATTGTGATATCTGTGGCAAACTGGAGAGCTCACCGATGTTGCAATGAGTGCCTTGCAGTGCCCTGTCTGAAGGTGAGGCACAGTCAGGAATAGAAACTTCTGAAGCTGGTCTCAGCAGGCCTTTGCTTCCATGATACCTGCTTACGTTCAGTTCTGGGGTTACTGTGTTTTCTGAGAAAACAGAAATCCTTTAAATATATCCGAGTACGTTCCTCATTTGAGTTTAAAAAGTCATTTCCTTTTGTTCAACCACCAATATCTTTGACTAACAAAACAGTTTATTTTTAAAAATGATCAGGTTTAAAATTTGGAATTTTTGTTTATAATTCTCCATAAATTGTTCTTCAGAATTTATTCTTATCTGTTGTTAACATCTATTGATCTCTCTTGAAGCTCTTATTAAGCTCTTCATTTGACACCAACAGCACAGAATCATGCTAAAATTCGGTCATCATGCCCAGCAAAGAAATGTGATATTACAAGTCTGTGAAAGGGAGTCCATGTATACATCTGAAATCACAATTTTCTGTGAAAACGATGCTAGAGCAATGTTCATCTATATGTCAAAACTTAACCAATTAAAATGCATCATCACCTAAATTTAGAGCTTAAAACTACAAAACTTAGAAGATATAAAGAGAACCCTGTGGTCCTAGGCTAGGCATGGATTCCTTTTATGTTACACAATTGCCCAATACAGAAAAGATAAATAATTAATAGATAAATTATTATTTATCATTTAATACAAAGTTGAAACCTTTATTCTTCCAAAGACGCTTTCACCAAAATTAAAAGACAGACTACATAATAGGAGAAAATATTTGCCTAGTGCATATCTAGTAAAATACTTTCATACTGAAAATCAAAATTCAAAAATAAATAAAAATAAATAAAACCATTTAATTTTTTTTACAGAATTTGTTGTTTGACAATAGCACAGGTGTATAAAGCATATTTTGATTACAATAACCTTCATCCTCTCCAATTTTCCTCTCACCCCCATTACTTCTCCCTCCTCCTTCAAGTGCCTTTCCAACATTTGTATCTGTTCATTCTTTTCTTTTTCTTGTTGAGATGAACTGAATTAAGCATTGGCCATCTGTGGGATGGTGGGTTTGGAACTATCCACTGAAGCCTGGTCTAATCCTCATTGGGTATAAAACTGAAGTCTTTAGTGCCCCTCTCCCATCAACCAATAGCTGATTATTCAGGAGACACAGGTAGGACCCCATGATCTCTTCCCAGATCTCTGATTGACTGCTATTAGGCCCTTTTTTTAAAATAAGAACTGACAAATTTTCTGAGCACATGCTTCAACAAAGGAGGTATATGAATGACAAGTAAACTACAAATAACTCCATTTGCCATTAGAGAAATACAAATTAAAACTACAGCCAGATGCCAACTCTTAAACTGTTAACTCCTGTCATTATCATTATCCCATTCTCCCTTCTTATTACAATCATAATTATTATAAAACTGGCAATGCCAAATGATGGAGAGGATGTGGAACCTTTGAATGCACAGGTCTATTTAGTTACTGGGAATGTCAAATAGTATGACTGCAAAGTATTGGCAGCTGCCTACAAAGCTTAGCATCCATTTATCACATCAGCTATCTGCTTTCTGGGTACTTAGCCAAGAGAAATAAAAATTTACTACTTACAATTATCTGTATGTAGATGTTTAATTTCATTCTTTCATAATCACCCAAAAGTGGAAACAACACAAATGTCTTAAAATAGATGAGAAATCATGTTCTGTCCCTATAAGGACACAGTGCTCACCAGCAACATAGAAAATCTCAGATGCAATATCTTCAGTGAACAAGTCAAACTGAAGAGCTATATAGGATATGATTCCCTTTATATGGCATTCTAGAAAAGAGAAAACTATAGGAACAGAATCTGTCAGTGCTTACCTGAAACAGTCTACATATTTTAGATGTTCTGTTTAGTCTCATCTCATACCTTATCATCTGTTTATGATAAGAACACTCAATGGGTAGGGAGATGACTCATCTGATAATGTCCCTGCCACATAAGCTTGAGGACCTGAGGTTAGGTGATCCTTGGAGCTAACTAGGCAACCAGCTGAGTTGGTAAGTTCAGTTTCAGTGAGGTTCTGTCTTAAAACAAATAAACAAAACAAAACCAGGTGGAGGGTGATCAAGGAAGACACCCAAAGTCTGCCTTCCACATGCACTTGCATGTGAGTGTGTGCATGCACATCTACACACACACACACACACACACACACATGCACACCTTACACAAGAACACTCCGAGTCTACCCTCATAGCATTGAACAATGAACTGTAATTAGCTGTTGTACCATGTGGGTGTGGTGTGAGGTATTTGACCACAAAGGACATAAGGGAATATTTGGAAAGGAACAACAGTTCTGTTTCATAATTGTGGTGGTGGTTACATAATCATAAACATCTGTAAAGAATCATAGAACTAGTCTCAACAACAAATAAATTTTCCTTTATATAAATTATACCTCAAAATTTGGCTTAAAAAGAGTTAACAGTAAGTTGTTAGCTCCTTAACAACTTTAAGTGGTAGAGAATGTATTCACTAAAAAAATGAGCTCCTATTATGCGTCAGATCTCATCACAAATTATTTAGAACAGAGAACATAATATACAAGATGCCTTGCCCTCATGAAATGTCTACTCAATCATTAGAAAAAGTTAATATTAAGTGCAGTCCATAAGTTTAAAACAGAAAACAGCCCTTCTACAGATGTTCTCATACATCAGAAACTCTAAGGTATGTTCTCCACCCTGGTGATTCTGATTCATTAGGTCTAGGGTGGAGTCTCAGAATTTGTATTTAAAAGCTCTCAGGTGACAGTGTTGATGCCAGTCACCGGAGTATACATTTGATGGTTGTAGTATGTAATGTAAGTATGTGGAATCGTGAAATAGAGAAAAGCAATGATTAAGGACTTGCAAGGAAGGAGCTCTGAGAAGTGCAGAATGAAACTTTAGTAGGTCTCACTGAACCTACATAGGGACACGAAAGAAGGGAAGGAATTCTCAAACAAACATCTGAACAAAGACATTTCTAGCTGAATGAGCAACCAGTGCCTGTGCCCTATGGCACAGGATATATTGCTTTTTCTAAGAACAGAAAAGTCAATAAGTCAAGGGAAGAGGGAGAAAGGGAGAGTAGTAATGTTTGATCAGTGTCAGTTGTAGAAGAAGAGTGGGCAGGGCAAGTTAAGATGTTTCATAGAAGAGGGTTTTAAACAGTGACACCGTGTAAGAACTGTCTTAAAAGTACCATGCCGACCACTATGCTGAATAGATGTAAATAGAAGTACTCAATCACAGAGAGTTTGTCACAGTTTTATATATGAGAGATGTTTGTGACTTGGACCAGATTGGTAGAAATGACAATAATAAACACTGTTTACATTTGGGTTTAGTTTTAAAGTGTAACCAATATAGGTCCTTGATGCCCAGTGTGAGAAAGAAGTGGTCCAGAATGACTTCAAGTCTCAGATCCAAGCAATGTCCTTTAGTGGAAATGAATATAACCACAGAATAGGTATTTTTCATATTAAACTTTTCCCTTAATGTGAAGAAACATAGTATGGTAACTCTTTTGTTCTTATTCAAGATAAAGCTAGACATGTAAGACTTACTAAAGTAAGGAAAGGACATTATCCAAGAAAGGAAGAAAGAAAATTCTCTTGGTTCACAGAGAAATGGTCTTGATTGTAAAAACTCTAAATATGTCATACAGCATTGTCAAAGTTATAGATGAGGTTACCAAAGCTTCAGAATGGATAATCAACAATCAAAAATCAGTTGTATCTATACACTAATAGCAACCTATTTCAAAAAAAATTAAGTAAGCACTTTCCTTAAATAGGATCAAAATTAAATTGCTTAAGAATATACATATTTAACGAGGCAAAGGAATTGTACATTGAAAACCAATAAGCATTAACTAAGAAAAAACCTTAAAAGACACAAAGAGAAAAATTAATTTCACTGAACATGGTGACACACACCTTTAATTCCAGCACTCAGGAGACAGATATATCTGAGTTCTCGGCCATCCTGGTCTGTAGAGTGAATTCCAGGACACCCAGGGCTACACAGAGAAACTCTGTCTTAAAGACCAAAAAATAAATTATATAATTAAAAAAACTTAATCTCATTAGGACGACTACTCAAAGAGATTTTCAGAGTCACTGACATTGCTATCAAAGTCTGTCCATATCCTTGTGAACACATTTATTTTTTATTTTTTATGTTTTTCAAGGCTGGATTTCTATGTGGATTCTGGCTGTCCTGTAACTAGCTCTGTAAGCCAGGCTAGCCTTGAACTCACAGAGAATCTCCTGCTTCTGCCTCCAGAGTGCTGGGATTAAAGGTGTGAGCCACCACTGCTGGGCTTATTATTATTATTATTTTTTTATCTTGATGATGGCTGCCCTGTCAGGCCTGAGGTGATATATCATTCTGGTTTTTAACTTTTATTTCTCCAATGATAAGGAATGTTGGCCCTCTTTTCATGCACCTATTGGTTAATAAATACCTATTGGTTAATAGGTATATGAAAAGATGATCATTATCCCTTCCCAGTGGGACGCCTTTACCTTGTTGGTAGAAATGTAAATGATGCATCTACTATGGAAAGTAACATGGAGTTTTCTAAAACAATAAAAACTAAAATAAGAATTATCCTATGAGCCCATGGTCCCACTTCTGTATCTTAAAAATTGAAATCAAAATCTCAAATCTGTATTCCTATTTTATTCCTGCATTAATAATCATGTAGAAGGAAATCTATCTGTTTATTGATGAATGAATGAGAGAGAGAAAAAACACGGTGTCTGTATGCACAATAAAATGTTATTCAATTTTATAAAAGAGAAGATTCTAAAAATCTCTACATAGGTAAACCTTAGGTTGTTGTGAACACAAAAGCAAATCCTGTATGCCCACACAAGTGAAATCCAAAATAATAAAAATTAGAAACAGAGCAGAACAGTGGAAATGGAGGCTGGAGTTTGGGGAAAATGGGATGATAGTTAAAGGATACAAATTTTAGCTTCACAGGAAGAACAAAATTAACTTTTTTTCTTATTAGTTGTAGTGTGGGTGTATACAATTATAGTGTAGTTTGGAATTGTTGAGAAACTTTTAATTGTTTTCATCATATAAATGATAAGTTTATGAGATAGTAGATACCTTTGTTTTATTTAATTATCAAATAGAAATAATAGCACCATTTTGTGTCCCATAAGAATATAAATATAATCTTTAGAGTTACATTTCAATTTTGAAAGTTGAAAATGTGGCATACACATACAATGATGGCTAATTCTAAAGAAAATATAAGTATGAGATGACGTGGAAGAGTCTTGACAATATTATGCTAAGTAACAAGGCAATCAAACGACAAACACTACATGATTGTACCTAGAGCTCCAAAATGGTCAAAGCAACAGAGGAATGTGGCATGAGAAGAGCAGAGCAGGGAGAATGGGAAGTTTCTACTTGTATGTAAGGTTTGGGTTTTAAAAGATGGAAAAATTCTAAAGATCTGCAGTACAATACTATCTGATTGCTAGCAATACTGTACTTCACACTTAAAAAACTGCTAAGAAAATAATAGGCTTCATGTGTTTTTTCCACCCAAAGAACTAGAACTTTTGTGTATCGAAGAAGGCAATCAATGAAATAAGAAGAATAATGAAGCAACCCACAGAATGGAAGAAAAATATGCAAAGCTTATTTGATAAGCAGTTAATATCCAGAGTATAAAGAACTACAACCCAAGAAGAAATAATCAAACAACCTTGTTCAAAAATACAAACTATTTACCTTAATGCTAAAAAAAGATGTACATACAGAAAATACGCACTGAAATACTCAGATACATGGATGACTAGGGAATTATAAACCAAAGCTACACACTACTTCACATTTGCATGGAGATGGCTCACTGGGTAAGTAAATGTACAAACATGAGCACCTGAGTTTCAGGTCCCCAGAAATAACATGCAAGCTAGGCTTCATCCTCTGTAAGTCCACTGCTGGTAGGTCAGAGACAGGTGGATCCTAGGAGTTCACTGTACAGTCAATATAGTTAAAATGGCAAGCTCCTAGATCAGTGACACTCTGTCTCAAATAATAATGATAATAATAATAATAATAATGAGGAGGAGAAGGAGAAAGAGGAGGAGGAGAGAAACAATGGGAGGCATCCAAGATGTAACTCTGACTTCCATACACACATTCATGGGTGAACACTTTTGTATACACACATGCCAACATACATACATATAGCATGTATACATACACACCAGAGAAGAAAAAAGAAAAAAGTATCACTGAGAATCATTACTATGGTGAACTGCTGGTGGGAACAAAAGAAGAAGGAACTGATATTGAGAAATACATCACTTCAAATAATAAGAAGTTGTATTATCATACTATCAGAAACTCTGCTTCTGAATATATATCTTATATAATTATAAATTATATTATAAAATCACAAAACATTGTAATAATTATAATCAAGGACTCTAAGAGATATTTGAGTGCTATGTTCATATCAGTATCCCCATAACTAAAAGATGGGAAAATGTAAATTTCCGTTGATGGGTGACATATCAATTAAATGTGGTATATGCTTCTCATAGAATACTATCTCTCTATAAAAATCAAGAAATTCTAATACATGCTACAGCATGAATATGTTTTGAAGACATGATTCTGTGAAATAATACACACAGAAAATAGGGTATCAGTATCTTAAATCTTAGTGGAGAGGAAATAGTAAACTACTATCTAATGGTCTCTGATCCTCAGTTTTATAAAAAGAGTTGTGGCCTTGGATGGTGGAAATTATAATACAGAAATATGAGTGTACTGACACAGTGGGTGCTCAAAAATAACCGAAGTGATTCAAGTAAAAGTAACAGTAGTCAAATAGGAGAGTTTAGGGAAAAGTAAAACACATCCATCATCCTGTGCCACTAGGTAGCCATATTGTTTGCAAGGTAAGCTTATCAGTGGATGTTTGTAATTGCATAATAGATGAAAGGTGAGAAGGAAAGGTTAAAACGTCAGACATCTCTTGTAAGAGGAGTTTCTACAATGGTAAGATTTGCATAGAATCCCCCAGGTGTGCTACTAGTCAACTCTATAAGATACTCTTAACCTCTTGCTTCAGTTTTAACCAGATTAAAATGAAATAAATTTCAAAAATAGACCCAGAAACAATGCTACACAAACAATACTATTACTAATTAAAACCAACTGATACTTACTACACTTTGCTATTAGTATAAACATCCTCCTTTTCATTCTTAAAACAATTTTACCATGTAAGAATATTACCTCCTCTGACAAAAACAAAAATTCATTTGATGAGCTCCCAAATCAGAATGTAAGTTCACAAATGACTAGAAGTCATAGCTCCATAGATTCAGAGTAACTACAGAGAGGTGGTCCTCAGTTATTCTTGATCTATCAGAGGCAGGGACGTAAGGTAATGACTTTTACCTTAGACTCACAGATAATGGGTTTAATAGAAACATATACAAACAAACAAGTAGACACCACTAGGGCAAGAAAAGTATCCGAGAAAGGCTAAAGCAGCTTGAAACAAAAAAAAAAAAAAAGAAAGAAAAAGAAAAAAGATGGATGGGCAAAGACATGGATATCCACCAAATCAGACACAGACACATTCTTTCATTGTTTAAAAAATAATACAGGGAACTATGAGAGTACCAAAGACATGACCCCAAGTCTCCAAGGAGCATAGAAACAGAGCTGTGTAGGTCTCTCCAGTTTCCGTGAGAAAATCCTGGCTGGCTGGACCCCCTGATGAAAGAAAAGTGACTCTGTGTGTGAGATTTAAAGCAGTTCTAATTTGAAAGCAAACCCAATTGCACACACTACACACATACGCCATGTGGAAATAATAAATGTATTTATGGTGGAAATGTTTGCCCCATTTATTATACTAGGAGTTTTTCCAAGAAATGGAAACAATTGTTAGAAGTGACATTAAAAATTTAACTGAATTTCTTTTTCTTTTTCTTAGTATTTTTTATTAACACACATTTTAAAATGTTACTCCCACCCAAAAAGGCACATGCCTGTCAACTCATGGGAGTACTTCATTACTTTAGAAATGAGAAATTATTTTCAAAAATACACTTGCAGTATCAGAATGTGGGACAGGTGGAGGTTGCAACTGTGTTCTTCAAGGTTTGCATTGATGAAATCACTGTAGACTCCTAAACCTTGAGAAAGGATTTTCCACTTTAGAGCTTTGAGCAAGGATTAATGAAATAAGAATAGTGACCTAATTGGGTGGTTATGATGTGATATGGATGATCAGATAGTCTTAAATGGTCAGAAAGAAGTGAGTGAGAGCCCTGGTTGCTGCACACACACACACACACTAGGCTAGAAAGCTTGCAAATTTAAGAAGATTTGCAGAAATGCAACTTTCTATGACTTCCCAATATGTGCTTCCCCAAATTCTATACTATTCCAGTTTCTAATATGAGATTAGCTAAGGATGGAGCCTTCCAAAGGTGATTAGTTTATGTGAATGGAGACTCATAATGAAATTGGTTCAATTATAGGAAAACATAGCTTGTCATCTCTCTCTATGCCATGCATTAAAAGGAACATAAGTCATACATCTGTTAATAAAAGAAAGAAGACCCACATGAAGAACCTGGCTATTCTGTCTTCCAATTCTGGCAATTTCTGTTCTGGTTATTTTAAAAATGAGTATTATTTAGTAAGTCAGTTTATAAAGTTACATTATATATTGAATTACTAACAGAAGTGTCAACCATTTAACTATTTATGAATTCTACCTTTAAATAACCTAAAACTCTACTAGGACATAAATTACATGTGAAAAAGTATTCAAAAATTTTATAGCTATAAACAATAAGCACTGATCATTGCTCATGATTTAGTGTGTTGTCCAACTGGAATTCTGCATTTTCATGTGGTCAGTTGTGGGTTAAGAAGACAATGGTGGTATTGGTTGGATTCCCTTACTGTATGGTGGTGGTCCAGAGCTTCCTGGTCATGGACAGCCTCCATTTATTGTACATGGGCTCACCACTGGCTGGTCATACTTATTCAAGTGGGAGCTAAAAGTTCCAGAACAGTAAATTGCCCATTGGTGTGATGATATTTTATTTGTGCTATAACAAATAAAGCTTACCAGGGGATCAGAGGAAAAATCCAGCCACTATATTAAGCATAGGGGTCAGGGAGTGATAACACACATCTTTAATCCTAGCTTTTGGGAGGCAGAGATTCATCCGGATCTCTGTGAGTTCAAGGCCACACTGGGAACAGAGCCAGGCATGGTGGCACATGCCTTTAATCCCAGCACAAGTTAACAATCGAGGTCTGGAGGTCTATACAGACAGACAGGAAGTGATAGAGCTGGGTGGAAAGAGGAAGTGATGTAGCTGGGCAGAGAGAGGAAGTAAGATGGCAGAGCACAGAAAAATATATAAGGCGTGAGTATACAGGAAGTAGCTCTCTTGGGCTGAGGATTTCCTAGCGGTAAGAACTTGTGACTGAAACTAGTGGAAATACATGAACTGTGGACCAATAGCTGAGGAGCCCCCATGGTACTGGACTAGGCCTCTGGATAGGTGAGACGGTTGTTTAGCTTGAACTGTATATGGGGCCCCCAAGCAGTGGGATTAGGACCCATCCCTGGTGCATGAGCCAGCTTTTTAGAGCCCAGTGCCTATGGTGGGATATGGTGGGATATATTGTGCAGCCTTGGTGCAGGGAGAAGGGGCTTGGACTTGCCTCAACTGAATGTACCAGGCTCTGCTGACTCCCCATGGGAGACCTTGCCTTGGAGGAGGTGGGAATAGGGGGTGGGCTGAGGGAGAAGGCTGGGGTATGAGAGGAGGGAGGAAAGGGGAATCTGTGGTTAGTATGTACAATGAATAGAAAATCTCTTAATAATAATAATAATAAAAGAACTTGTGGTTGGTTTGTTCTATTCCTCTAATCTTTCAGCTTTCACCCCAATATCTGGCTCCGGGTTTTGTTTTTTTTTTTTTTATTAATAAGACCTTTTAAGATTCGTGTTACACATGGGGCTAGTCCAATTCTTCTCACTCAGATCAGAACACCTGAGGACGATTAAATTTTTTTTTTAAAATTTTGGTATGTTTTCAGAATGTTAAATCCATGGTAGCTCTGCCCCAAGCACCTGCCCGGGACATCACAGCAATGGGAGTATACAGCAGCAGGTAATTGAGAGCAGGGAATACTAACACTGCCTCTGCTCCTCCTTTTCTGCTTCCTATTCTCATTACTTGGTGCCACTCCCATTCATGGTGGGTGTTTGGCATCAGGTAATGATGTTTGGAAAGGATCTTCATAGACATGTAGATTTGTGTTTTATTAATCTGAGTGATTCTAACCACCCATCTTTCCCATAAAATGTGGAATTAGAGAGGTGAATATAATTTAAAATAAGATAGCAAAATACATTAGAACTAAAATAATGCATGTGGAGTTTTATCATATATCATAAAAGTAGACCAATGTGAATAAATAGAGTAAATTTGAGTGATACTTTTAAAAATTTTAAAAATTTAAATAGTATTTTAAAAAATTAACCTAATAGTTACATGTGGCATTCAAAATCTAACAATTCAGAAGTAGAAATTACTTTAAATCTATTTGGGGTATTTATAATAATTAAACTTAAATCAGACAATAAAAGTTCAATAGCTTCAGAAAGTTCAAGTTCAACTTATTGCCAGATAACGGGTAGGGATAAACAAACACATACATACTGGATTTCATCTACACAGAGCTCACACCAGGAAGAAGGAGCCTACCTTGCACAGGGTTGCTTCCTTGGCCAGAAGGTAAGAAGATAGTGATTAGGGCTTCTCATTCAAGGATGAGAACACAGAGGCTTGGCAATATGGGTCCATTTCTTGATCTGCAGAGTAGGTAGCACTGAGTGCTGTTTATATGAAAATTCAACTACCTGGTGCTTTTAGTCTTGTCAGCTTTTTTGTGGGTATATATATCATCTACTAACAAAAAGATTCAAAGTGTGTTATCTTGATATTTCACGGTTTGGATTTATCATGTTTTACTTTGTGGCTTGCTTCATTGCTAAATGTTTGCAGGGTCTCTTGTTTTTCCTGCTCAAAATAGTGTTTTGGCAGACAAACCCTTATGTGTATTTTTTTCTGGCTTCTCAGAATAGATTCTTGGAAGAGGAAACACTGAGCCAAACCACATGGAATTTAAAAGTGTTCTTGTACTATTATATTTTTCTGGGATGGCTCCACTTGCATTCTCCATATGTAGATGACTGAATCCCTGTGTTCAACAGCATCAACTGTCAACCATTGCAGCTTTTCTGTAACTTTTGTTGATCAGATTAGAGGTCAAAGAGGCTAATATATCATCTTTCAATTTGAGTTTATTTCTTTTTTTTGTGAAGTAGGTCATCTTTTAAGTATAGAGCAGTATTCAACTTGGGAGTTCAAGGTTCAAATTGCAGAAGTTCAAAACTTGGCTGTGCAATTTATGTAATGCGTGGATCTGAACTTCTTATCTAGCTCCTAGTCCCAGTTTCTATAACTGCATGGAGGAAAAGGTATTAGAATTTATTCATGTACTGAACATATAGCATCTTAATTTTCTGATAGTTTTTCCTCACATCATTATAGGTTCTCAGGCTTCGGGGTCCTTTACATCTCAATAGTATTTAATGTGATTGATTTCAAAATGAAAATAGCTTTATTGTTGACTTTAATTATTTAGAAATTGTTGCTAATTTTAAAAATAGGAAAGATGAGAATTTAAAAACATTTAAATCTCTGTTATCAGCCTTCTTAGATTTAAATATCTTACATATTAAGTATCATCATCCCAGCTATTCTTATGTTGCTCCAATAATCACTTTATAACTTACATAAATGGTATTATAAGTAATTAAATAATTTGTCATATTTTTCACTCATTATCATGCCAACTTCATCTATCTGGAGCAATAATATATCCATGCACAGAGTTCTGTTGAAAGTATGTATCAAATTTTATCATAGCAGTTTTCTAAAAGATAGAGAGGTCAGTTGTGTCCAATTTCCTGATGCAGTGAACAATGTTGTCATATGACAGATGTCCAGGTCTCATCTGTTTCTTTTAGAGAATATGAAACATTAGTTATCTTGCATTATTTTATTCTGTGGTATTTAAAATTCTTCCTATACATTTTTTTTCTGAAAAAAATATTGGCTATGGGATCAGATTGTCTAGATTTGAATCCTCAGTATGATTTAATGATGACATGACCTTGGCCATTATTTTTATATTCATGTAACAGCTCTCAATGATAAAGTGAACAATAATAATACATATGTCCTAAAGGGTATAAAATCAAATCAAACCTTCTAAGTGTAATGCTTGGCACACATATGTTCAATGCGCCACAACATTTGGAATTATTATCTCTGCAAAACAAATCCTTAAGCCATTTTCCATGTCTTTCCATGTTTCTTGTTCAAGATTTCAAATTTACATCTTTTGCTCAGATGTTTCTATCAGGCTTCAATTTACTGTCTCAAATTCCTGGAAGACATTTATACAAAATGTTCGAATGTCATGATACTTCGACAAGATAGAAACAGCTATCAAATATTCACAATACAAAGCCTCAGTGTCATATTTCCTAGTTCCTTCTCCTCTCAGTCACCAATTACTGCCAAGTTCTTGTGTTTCCTTGCTGCCTTTTAAGCCTGCCGCTGAGGCCACCACATCTTCAGCCTCACCCAGATCTTCTGGGTCCACACTGGGGCACAACAGACTTCACTTAAGTGCACATTTTCCTCAAGTGAATGCCAAATAGAAATTCAAGGCACTCAGCAAGTCAAAGCTTTGTTGCCTTCATTGAGGTAGGGGTTGTATTTAGAGATTTGAAACTTTTTACTCTTCCCACTATTTTCTCAATGTCAGTGGAATTAAATGAACAGCAATTGTTCCTCTGGGGAGAACTGCAGATTCTATCTTTTTCTTTAACCTTGTATACACACAAAGATGATATAATCAACATAAAAAAAACCTGTTATGGCTGTAATATTCCCATGATCCAAAGGAAGCATCTTTTCTTTCACATTCCTCATTGATTTTCAAGTTCCTCCCAAGAATTCTAAATTCAGAATCCAGGGAATCACTTAGGTTTTATTAATTTGTGTATTTCAATGGTCCTACTTGAAAATTCTACACCATCAGCTCATGTTTACAAATCCTGGGCTGCAGCTCATACTTTCAAGTATCAGCTTCTGTCCATATGCATGCTCTGACATCACACCCAGTTTTGAAGAGTTTATTTCAGTTCTGTCTTCTCTGTGGTGATTCACAACCATGATAGGACCCTTCTTTTATTATGTATTAATTCACTTTCCTTTCATCTGCAAAACTATCATGAATTTTTCGACATTGGGCAACCAATTATTATGAATGTGTTTTAGCTTCTAAAATGTCAACTAATACTTCAATATAATAGATAATCTACTACTACTGTACCACAGACATTCTTTTTTCTTTACATTTTAACATATGTTATATTTTATTGTTTTATATTTCATAAAAAGCTTTTAAAGCTTTTCCATACAATATATTTTAATCATATTCTTTTCCCTCCCTCAACTCTTCCCAGCTCCTTCCCATTTCTCCACCTAACTTCATGTTCTCTGTGTGTGTGTGTGTGTGTGTGTGTCTTAAAAAAAAAACAAGAAAGTTAAAAAAATGAAAATCAAAACAAACAAACTAAAAATGGAGAAAATCAAAACAAAACAAACAAAAAATAATGTAACAAATCATGAAGTCTGTTTTGTAATGCTCAACTACTCCTGGGCATGAGGCCTGCCCTAGAGACCATGTACTATTTTGAAGTGAAATCATAAATACTGACTTACCTGGGAGCAAATTTTGAAATCCAACTGAAGATTGAAGGGCTTTGAATATAAGCTTTATATAGTTTACAACTGATGGTGACCAAAGGTATCTCATTAAGGACAACTGTATCCAGTCCCATAGCCTTTAACATTGCAACAGAAGTTATACATCTCTAAAAATAAAAATTTGGTTTTCTTTTTATTAGGAAAATCAACATATTTATGCATTAAAATAAAAGTTTTCAAAAGTTAAATAGTTAAATTTTAGTGTGATTATATGGCAATTATAATTTTCATTTGTTAAAATTTACATTTATTTTTAAATGTTTGTTAATTTCATGTATGTATACAGTGTATCTTGATCATACCCATCCCCCCTTTCTTTCTCCCTTTTCACTTACCCTCCCAACATATTTACCATCTTCCTCCTGCTTCCTGCCTTTTCCCAATATCCACTAAGTTCAATTAGTGTTGGCCATGTGTGCATGGTATGTGGAAATATCCACTGGGACATGGACAACCTATCATTGACTTCCTTATCCAAAGAAAAACGACTCTCCCTCCCTCAACAGTCATAAACTGCCATTAGTTTCTCAGGTAGGTATAAGACATAGGAAGCCCCTCTTTCCTCCACTATGCAAGTGTTAACTCTCTTATTCTTACAGAATTTTTCTCAGGTAATCACAGTTGCTGTGGGTCACTGTGCACAAGAGCCATGTCACACCAGTCTTTCACAGCAGTCCACCCCATCCTACAGCTTTTGCATTCTTTCCAACTTCTTCTTCCTGGATGCGCCCTGAGCCACGGAGGAGGGGTAATATATATATCCCATCCATGCCTGGGAGTTCCCAGTCACTTATTTCCCCCATCCTGAACAGTTGTGAGCCTTTGAATTAAATACTGCCCTCTGGAATAAGAACCTTTTCCGATCAAGGTTAAGGGTACCACAGATCCATGGAGGTAAACATAAATACTTAGAAGGGAGTTTAAGAACATGGCTACTTAGCAAAGAACCACAAGTAAGTTCTCCTGTAGGCCCTATGGCTTCCCTAGTCATGGGTGTTGACTAAGTTTGCAATACCTGGCATGAGTTCCCTCCTGTGGTACAGGCATGAAATCCCATCAAGAGGACTTCGGGGGCTTTATCAGTCAGGGAAATAACGTTCAAACTACTTTTAGATCTCATTTTATCCTTGTCAGAATGGATAACAGCAAGACAATAGGTAACAAATGCCAGCAAGGATGTGAGGGACAGGGAACCCTAATTCTCTGCTGGTGGGGTTATAAATCAGTATAATCTCTATGGGTATCAGGGTTAATTCCCAAGAGCTGAAAATAGATCTACCCTATGACCCAGTTATACCACTTCTGGGCTTATTCCCCAAAAGGACAGAAGATCCTACTACAGAGACACTTGTTTAGCCATATTCATTGCCAATCAATTTATACTATCTAGCAAATGGAAGCAGCCTAGACTGATGAATGAATAATGAAAATGTGGGACATATACACAATGGAACTATGTTCAGCTGTGAAGAAAAAAATAAAATCATTACAATCTGGATGCATAAACAAGGCCTGAATAATGACCATACCAGGCACAATACCAGTGTTAATGGTGGAAATTTCACAATTCCTCAGCCCTAGTTGAAGAGCTCCAGACAGTCAATGGCTGCTGAGGGGGAGATAATAAGTTCTCTGTAGGAACAAGCCCTCTATTGGGCTATCCAACCCCAAGTGGTCAACCTGAAACATATATACATAGGTACAACACTAGATAGACTAAGTTGGTGTGTGTGTGTGTGTATGTGTGTGTGTGTGTGTGTGTGTGTGTGTGTGTGTGTGTGTGTGTGTTTGTAAACAATAATAGTTATAGAAGAAGAGGTCATGAACTCTAGAGGGAGTGAGGAATCAAGGGAGGAATTGAAAAGGCAAGAGGTGGAAATGATGTAACTACAGTATGGCTTTCTAAAAATAAAAAATTAGATAAAAAGAATAGTTGGTTACTCCCATAAAGGATCATTCCACTGCTACACAAGTGTATACATCTTGCCTAGCAGGTCATCATGCAGGTCCAGAGCTGAGTAAAACCACTGGTATCTTTTCTCTCCCAACAGCCTGTGTAGCACTCTCCAGCACTGTGAAAGCTAGCTAGGAAGGAAAGCATTTCCTGCTATGTTCAAGACTTCAACTGATATGACTGGGGTCTTCTTCAACAGTGTCTTATCATCTAGTTATGATGGGCAACCAAGAACTATGGCAGTAGCCTGTCTTGGTCGGAGTTTCTTCGACCAATAACTTGTAAAGAGGGACTGTGCCTGGGCCTGAAATTTTTATTTGATAACTTATGTCTTCTGGAAGCAAAATCATTCACTTTCCAAGGTAAGTATTTTCAATTTGCTATTATTAGCTTAAAACTAGTGGGGCTTCATAATTTTATTACAGATGTAATGCTTTTATTTCATTGTATAATTATTTTTTAATTTTTTATTTGTCCAAAATTAGCAAGGCAGATTTTCCAACCTCTTCCTCATGGTCAAGGATGACTTGAATCCTAGAAAATCTCTCCATTTGTAAACATTTGATAGTGAGCCTTGCTAACTCTTTAATCAGACTTAATCCCCTTCTGCTCCCCGTTTGATAACTCAGATCAGCCCCATCACAACCCTCATTCCGTGAACTCCCAAAATGATCATCAACACATTAACAGGGAACTTGGGTACCTGACAAAGCAAAGCCCACTAAAATGAGCTCACCTGTGAGGCAGAATATGAATAAGTCTTACTTGATCTGCCTGGATATAACTTAGAAGCTTTGAGCAAAAGAAACAACAGAGGAATTAGGAGTAAGTGAAAATGAGATCTGGGCAGGGTTACTTTAAAGCAAGAAGGGATGGGAAATTCTGAGTCAGGATCTCTGGCCCAGGTTCAGGAAAATACAGTAGAACTCCAGATCTCACGCATGGACACACAAACTTTTCTCCTCACATACCAATCAGAGAGAATCGATGATCTGTCCCTAAAGAGAACTAGTATCCCATACCATACATGTTATTTTGTTGGAATATGAATGAAAAGACAGAATTCACAATCATCTATTTCCAAAGCTCTGGGAGATAGATTCTCATCATAAAGTAGTTCAAGTTACTCGGCTTGGAAGAATTTAGCTGGCTAGAAATGGATAATGAACAGCCATCAGCTCTGTCCTTGACAACTTTATTGAATCAGAAAATTTATTTCTCCAATAAATTTGAGCAAGTCACGCTCTTTTGTAACACAGGAGAGATGGAATTAGATAATCTCTAAGGTCTCTTCAAATTCGAGAGTCATGCTATTAACATTATACCCAGTGACTGGTAAGCATGCACATCCCTTGGTGGATATCAATCTTACTGGACTTGTAATAGAATAGAACTCCTATTATGGAAATTTCAGAGAAATTGGATTCTGAGCTGTGGCAGCCTGCTATAAGACTGTTAAAAGTATATTTACTGCATCAGTATGTTTTATCACAGTCCTTCTTAAAGTGTGGTCCAGTGTCCAGAACCAAATCAATATCATGGAAATCAAATACTTTATATTCACTTATACTTACTAAGATTGAAAGTCTGGCATTAGGAACAGAGAATATGTACTCAAACCTACTGTACAGGTAATGCCTATATCCATTATAATTTGTTCTAAATGTCACAAAAATGTGAGTTTGAACTGTTACTTATATTTGAATAACCAGGGGCATCTATTACTATCCAGGATCTTCAGTAGTACCACACATCTTTAATTCCAGCACTTAGGAGGCAGAGGCAGGTGTTTCTCCAAGTTCAAGGTCAGCCTGGTCTACAGAGTGAGTTCCAGGAGAGCCTGGGCTGCACAGAGAAACACTGCCTCAAAAAACAAACTAACAACCAACAAACACCAAAGAAACCCTCATGGTTTCTGTTTCTTCACCTACAAATGGAAAGTGATAACTTACCCCGCTACTTTGTGTGGAGATAAAATGAAGTGATCTATACTAAATAGGAGGCAGGTCATCAAGAAAACCTAGGCTGTCACCACTGAATTCCTTGAGAAGTAGCTCAGAGGAAAATCAAACACTTTGCACAAGATGTAGACTTTAGTATTCCTTAGAGATAGAAAGTTCTGTCAAGAGACCCTAAAAGTAAAAATCAGCCATATACTAGACTGCATGCTTGATTCCCTTCTCACAGTACCTATGGGCATAGCTCAGGAAGAAATCTCTAAGACTGTTGGTTTCTTGTTGTAGGATACAGATAATCCCAGTCCAGGGCTGAATTACATAGGCACAAGCATGATGTATCTCAAAGAAAAGCTGAAGTGAACGTCTGGAGCCACACAGAAATAGCTATTACACTGATTTCCAGGTTCTTGTCAAGCAGAAAGCCGGCATAAGTCCTTTCAGCAATTAAAGAATAAAACATATGTAGGAAAGTGGTCCAGGAGAGAAGCAAGAGTTGTTTTTAATAGACTTTTCCATTTCATCACACACAACTGAGTATGTGCTGAGTTTGTGGGTGGTTTGGGAATGTTTTGCTCTGTGTATGGCTAGGAATGACAGATCTGAGAGGGTTATGCTTGCCAATAAATAACCTAAAAATTCACCCCATGAATGAAAGGGGCGAGTGGGGGAGTTTTCACAATATGTCTTAAGACTTTAATCATCCAGGAGCCCAGGTACAGAAGCAATCAGATTACACATTGATGAGCTAAGACATGAATACTATTTAGACTCCTCAGAACAAGAATGCTACAGCCCCAGAGATCTCTTCTGGCAGAATGGGACAAACACCTTATTGCTCTCAAGTCCTCTGTTAAAATACATTTTAAACCTACCAAATGTACATGTGCTTTCAAAATCTGGTGGATTATCCAAGCTGGTAAATACTTGCGAACACAGTGGGCCTCCATTAAACGGGACAGAAGGCTATGCAGACTTCATGTTTATCAAACACCTACTAAACTTCAGGCAATTTGAACAATGTAACTTCATTCCCTCACAAGTCTACCACTGATTTTATAGGATAGGACAACTACATCTCATCTACTACTAGTCAAAGGAAAAATAAAGGGTTTAACCATGAGAATTTTTTTTCTGGTATTCTATTTACCATATGACATTGATCTATACTGACAACTAGCTCACAGAAGTCACTTTCTGGCATTTTTTTTTTTGCCTCATCCAGGTGAACCTTGGAGACTGGGGGTATTTAGATTCTAGTGCTCCTAGTGTGGAAAATCAAACAACAGAAAAGACTGAGTCGTTCAACTTGTCTTCCAAACCAATTTCTACTTGCTGAGGCTTGAAAAGAAACTTGCTTATTTTTTTCACACGATTGAATGAAGCCAGTTGTTAAGATGTGTTTATTGGACTTACATAAGTGCTCTTGCCCAAAGAGTACATACTCATGAGAAGGGGGAGCAATCTTTACCATCTCTGGCTTTGCTGCATTAACATCACAGTGAAAGGGCTCATCAACGTGCCTAATTTTTGATTTCCACAGATGACAAGGCAGCAGAGTAAAAACAGGTTTGCAAGATTACACACTTTTTTTTTTTTTAAAAAAAAAGCAAGTCACAGGTATGGCTGGCTACATCAAAGTATAACTTCATGAATCTAGGGATACTAATCAGATATGGAAAAAAATGAGCAAGGAAGGTCCTGTGTTCAATCTCTAGCACCATCAGTAAACTGAGTGTGAGCCAGAAAGTATTTAACCCAAAAATTAAGTATCAGCAGGTGATAAGCCTGATTCAAGGAGAATACGAGGAAGCTGAATAGATAACAAAGGAATGCTAGAACGAAACTGTGAAGTTAAACACACAATTGTTTAATGTGCCATAGGTTAAAAGATGTTTTGAGTTAATCTGCTTTTTTCACATGAATAATTTGCATCCTTGTCCGACAAAAAAATCTGTAAGTTAATAAGTAACTTTTTTACTGGGCTCAATCTGTGGTAAATAGTAATTTGAACAGACGATAACAATAGGGACTGGATAGTAAACTCTTAAGACTTTGGCAGCCACATGGCCTCTGTTATACCTACTCTACCGCTGTAGCACAGAAAGGTCCATAAATAATACATAAGTGAGTTGATGTGGCTTTGTTCCAATAAAACTTTACAAAAGCACACATTTGTCTGGTGTGCCACTGTTTGCCAACTACTATTTGATAGAAGAAAATGGTCCTGGATGTATCTGTTAGTATTCTAGTAGTACTTTGAAAAGGCACCGGGTCCTTTGCATTGTACTCTACCTGCACTGGTTAGCTTTACTACACTGTGATGAAAAAATAACCAACAGAAACACTATCCAAGGACCCAGAGTATAGTTGTTCGGATCCAGGTGTTTAAGCACGACATCATGGTAGTGAAGCATGCAGTGAAGGAAAAGTGTTTGCTTCATGACTGAGGAGGAAGCAAGCAGCAGACACCGAGAATTGAAAGGGATAATACACACACCAGGACGTGCTCCCTGAAAACTACTTCCTATAGCTAAGCCCTACAGCTCAGTTCCCAGAATCCCTCCAAATATCAGCACGAGCTCTTCACAAAGTATTTGAATCAGGAACCTGTGGAGAACATTTATATCCAAACCATAATAAGAGTTGCGAACTTTTTCCTCGACTAGATATGTTTTATGAGACTTTTTCTTAATTAGCCATATATTGAGTTTTTTTTTTTCTTGCTGAAACATGGTCCTTTGGAGAAATCTTTTTGAGGACTTTAAGCATTTATAGTTAGTATTCCTTCCAACTTTTTTTTTTCAGACTGCAAAAGCAAGGTTTATTTCTGCTACAAGTCATGACAGGGAACTCATCTCAACTCACTGGCAGTGAGGCAGGGAGGAGTTACTCTTTCTTGGGGAAGTTAGTTTTTATAGGCAAAACCCACAAAATTTCTTAGAGGGGAGGGGGTTAGTACGGGTCCATCCTTGATTGGTCCAGTTTTTCCTGGGGCCTGGACTTTGTCTTATTCTAGCTTATCTGTTTGCCCTGTCAGGAGTTTTACAACCCATCTCTGGGTTCTGGTCATGTTATCTCCGGAGATGGGCATCTCGTGGTTAATCGGTTACCATCAGACATTGGTTACCATCAGACATCCTGACTTTGTTCTTTTGAAAACACCTGACTTCACCCTCTCCAGGAAGGGGGAACTGACCCAGTTTTGTTTATTTTTAAGATATCTCTTCCCTCAGCTCTTTTGGGTTTCTGGGGGAACTGTGTCTGGGTCTTTGGTGGGGGTCTTTTATTCCCCCCTTCTGTTGGTCCTAGAGGGGCTCAATCATGGGCCCTTAACTTGTTCTAATTTAAGAGATTTTTATGTTTTTACTTTGGGGTCTGCATATGACTCATATTTGGTGGTCCTGACTTGAGTACAACCCTGTTGTACCATGAGTTGTATGGTGCCTAGCCTCTGTTTTATAAATTGTAGTAGTCTGTTAAGGATATAGGGCCTGAGTAAGATAATGAGGTTCACAGTGAGCCCTATTAGACTGGAAATTAGTAAATAATGGCCATTTTGCCTCTATGTCAGGGAGGTTTTTTTTTTTTTTTTTTGACCCAGCATTTCAGCCTTATCTGAAGAGGGAACATAGGACGACGTATTTTCTTCTGGAACTGCTTCGAGCTGGCATTAGGGCGCAGTTGTCGGGGGACCCCAGAAGGCTGAAAAGTTGCTCAAAGACTGGGCAAGGGGCATTTGTCAGAAGCATGTAGCTGCCTTTTATTTATTCTGAGATAAATAGTTGGCAATTATCTCACACCAACTCTCACAAAATCTATCTGAAAAAAGTAAGATTCTTGCCTAGGTAGAGGACAGAGACCAACTGACTTTAAGAATGAGTTTTGGAGTAAAATAACAACTTGTTTGCAATATTGTATCCCAGTGTAAGTATTAAGATTTCCTACATGAACGGTTGTTTACCTTTTCCCAATATAAAATTGATGTTAGCATTATTTACTCTGCCTCACCTTCCTAACAGAATTAGAGTTGTAAGAACAATTCTGCAAGTTGGGGGAATCTTCCTGACTGTCATAAACAAACCACCCAAACCAATAGATCACCTTAATTTCTCAATTCTGAGCAAAGCTAACCTATACCATAAGTGATGACTTTGAGCTGCTAATGTGAGAAGAGGTGCCTTATTAGTAGTGGAAAATAATAACTAGGTGTTATCCCGGGAAGGCATCAAAACCAGTTTTACATTTTGAGGGACAGATAACTTACTGAGTGATGCTTTTAAATCACACAATGTCCAGGAAGAAGAATTGAAGCAGAAACACAAAGCTTTAGTTAGATTTTTTTGGTGAGGTAGGTATCCAGTGAAAAACATTATTTGGACTGTGTTATACAGTACACACAAAGGAAGTGAGGAAGTGGTTTATTCAGGGAGAAAAACTGACCTCAAAGTTGTAGGAGTGAGTACCTTAGTTGACCCCATGGGGAACTCTGGGACTAGATTTTGAAACTACCCCAGTGAAATTCAGGTGTCATAACACTTGTTCCTTTAATTAATTACTTATGGTGATAGTCTTGGGAGAGGCAGTTCCTGGAAGCTCAGGGAAATCCCAACAAGGAAGAACACTCTGAAACATCAGCACCTGTGGTCGCTGTTGCCCAGGGCAACACATTATTCCCGAAATGTGTCTGCTATTCCCAACCTGTATGGACATGGCTTCACATTTTCTCTACTGAATTCTAACTCTGCAGTTAAAAAAGACAGAAAATAAGAAATTCTTTATGCTAATTTCTGTTGCTGATTGCAGCTTTACCTGGCCATGTTCATATCGGGGCCTGTTAGATATCTATTGCTATTTTGTTTGTTTAAGTGAGAAATGTGTCCCATAGACTCCATGGTTTGAATACTTGGTCCTCAGTTGGTGCACTGTTTGAGGAGGTTTAGGAGATGTGGACTTGCTTCTGCTTCATGCTAATGGTTGAGATGTGAGCTCTCAGATTCCCACTCCAGCCACCATGCCCAGCTTGCTGATATGACTCCCCACAATGATGTACTCTTAATCTCTGGAACCCTACACCCAGGTAAACTCTTTCTTCTAGAAGTTGATTTTGGCCGTGTGTTTTATCACAACAACATAAAAGTATTACATAAAAGTAATACAGCTGCATAAAAACTAGCTGAAAATCAATGGTAAGTGAATATAAACTATTGCCATACATCTTCTTTGATTCAGGAACCCAGGCACAGTTTTTCTGGGTGCCTCTGACTCAGGATCTCTCATGAGACTCCTGTGAATGTATTGGACAGATTCTGCCATCTCAAGGCTCATCTGTTGGAGATCTGCTTTCAAGGTCACTCACATGGGTACTGGGAGTGGAGCTTAATGCCTCACCACTTGTTGCTAGTTATATCAGTTGCTTCTCATGTGGGACTATCAGTAAAACCGTCCACACAAACTTGGCTGTGGCACGGCTAGCATCTGAAGGAGGGAAGAAGAAAAAGAATCCAAGTATGTAAGTCAGATATTTCCATAACCTAATCTTATAATGGATGTTTTTCATCATTTCATCTATAGTCTGTCCATTAGAAGTGAGTTTCCTCATCGAACCCACCCTTTTGGGGATGGGATTTATACAGAACTAGATAGATACCAGTAGGTGAATATCATTCAGGCCATCTCATATGTTTCTCATTTCATAAGAAATTAGAAAGACTTTTCTGAAGGAATTGTCTTAAGGCTGTCCCAAAGCACAACCAACCCAACAAACCTATAAGAACGTGAAGAAGAAAAGCATTGTAGGAATACTGCACTTGCGTTAGTACAGACTCTAACTCAGCCATTCATATATTAAAAACAAAGAAGGAAACTTCTACTTGTTTGTTGACTGTTAGATCCAAACTGAAAGTAAGTCTTAAGAAACTTGATATCGTTTGACACCCAAATGCTTGACCAATGACCTCATTGGGGTGTAGCCCCTGAGGAACATGAGGAAATATCGATCTTTCTCCAAGGAACGTGAGAAGCCCCATTAGAACAGCCCTTGCCATTTTAGCTCCCACTGGTAAAGAGGTGAGCTAAGGCTGGAGGAGAAGAACATGAGGTAGTGAGTCAGAGACCATGTCCCCACCCCCCTGCCTCATATTTCCCAAAGGGAGCTAGATGCCACTTTTCTTGCTTGCATTATTTCCCCATCTGCAAAAATGCCATCAACTAGGTCTCATTGCAATCCATGGGCGATTATTTTGTGAAACAATTTAATCTGTGATTAGACAGATTGATTGCTAACTGCAGCTACATAGAGTCTATCCTCCTAAATGGCTCTTGAGACAATTTAGTGGAGTCTATAATGAGAGGCAGAGCAGATGACTTGAATTTACCTTTGCAACAGTAACTTGAGGATTAATTGGGTTCTACTTGGTGGAAGATTCAGAGTTCTTTTATTTTTTTCCATCATGTTCCTACCTTCTCTCTTAGTGTAATGATAATTTCTCTAGGATGTGTAGAAATCTAGCATGGTGTTGTAAACTCTGTGTTTAGTATATAATATATTCATGTGCACTTAGTTCAGATGAATTTTGTAGAATTTCTTATTGGGTATTATTGGCATAAGAAGGTATGAAATACTATTTAGGGTCTAAACATTTTCCAGCTCTCTTTTGAGTGGTTGGTACAGACATCCTGCTGAAGGTCACTATCCAGAAATATCTTGAGATATCACAGACTTCTTTCTAGTTAATATATAGAGAATAATTTAGGGAAATATTGTAGTAATAAATACAATAATAACAATGCCAATAGTAGCTATGGACAACTTCATGTGCCCAGTGCAATGAGTGATACTTTGTGTATACTATTTCAGTTAATCCTCCTGAAGAATAAACTTAGACCTCTGAAATACGTCTAAGTCTCCTCACTTTATATTTTATAAATAAAATAGTTGAGGTTTGAAATACAAAATAAATCAATTTGGCATAGGTGAAGTAATTAACTGTTAGAGATAATCTTCAAAGCCACCATAGTTGACTCATCAGAAAGCACTAGCTGAGTCTTGGCTGTATAGACCTACCCTCAAATCAGGCTTTCTAGCCAGAGCTATAGGCATCTCTGTCTTTCAGCATGGAAATTCTCAAAGCAGAGATGAGCCATGAGTGTTAGTACAAACAACACTATTTCAGAAAACTACTGCAATGCATCTGCTTCAGTTAGCTCTGTCCAAGGCAGAGTTACCTTGTTATCAGGAGCTATCATTAGTTCATGGTTATGCAAACAAGCAAGCAGAGTACTTCCTTCTTGCCCAATGAAGAAGAGCCCTGATGAAACTTCCTGAGCTGAGCATTGGCAGAGCTACAGGCAGGGAGGCAGAGAACAGGAGAGGGCTTTGGTCCATCATGCTGCTGGTTTTATTAGGCTGTAGAGATGCACTGTAAAGACCAGAAGAAAGAATTGACTCTACTCATTGCTATGAGTGTGTCCGATAACACAGAGCTATTTGCGTGGGGCTTAGAGGAGCTGGCAAAGCTAAGTGAGAAAGCACTCAGTTCTCAGAAGGATAAATTCCATATTTAGTCATGTCTTGTATGTATATAAAATAATTTATTTGAACCACTTTGTGTCTTATTAGGTAATATTGACTCTTAAAACTACTCAAGAATTTAGTTGTATAATTAGATAGGAAGTTGTTTATGGTACTTTATTCCTGATAGGAAGGAGGCCCACAGCTTGGGCACAGGTCATTTGATTAATTTCAGTCAGTTTGTTCAATTTGTGAAAGATATTTAACTCAGGACTCTACAGAAAAACCGTAGCTTTTTCATTAATTTTTATGATTTGTAGATATGAGAAATGTATTTGTGTTTATATTATTTATTGATATAAAATGTAAGTGTCTTCCGCTTAGAGCCCAAAGTAATCAAGGCAAGAGGGCATCAACCAAATTCTAACCACCCCACAGATTAGTGAGAAAAATAAATATTTCCCTAACACACACCAATTGTAATAGGCAAAGATCAGTGTCAGGGACCAGGAATTGCCTTAGGAAATTCCTTCAAGTTGTCATTCAGGCTCTTACCGGTATGCTGTGATTGCCCAAACCTCCACACAGACTTGCAACTGTTATATCACCTGGTTTAGATTTCGCTAAATCCTCCACAAGTACCTTGCATGTAGCCCTGTCAAAAGCTTTGCAGAAGTCACAAAGCATTGTGTTTAAAAAGAGCCCTCTAGAAATAGTAAGCTTTTCTTCGTTTTGAATGACTCAATCATTTTTGTTAACTGAGTTGCAATGGCATTGCGGGATTGGTTTCTATTTCACATTTCAAGAACAACAACTAGCACATCTTTCTTTGCCAACATGAAGACTGGTGTTAAGGAAAACACACACTGGAAATGGGGTAGATAGTGCTCTCTGGGAAGTTGTAATCTTGAAGAGTAGATGGAGTGGGCAAAAGGACACAAAGCAACTGAGGGGGGCACATCCAGTGCTTTAGGAGCAAGATGGCACAGAGATTATTTTCTTATGAGTCATCAGAGAAAGCTTCTTTTTCAAAGGTTGTAATTAATCTCTCTCTTTCAGTGTGTGTGTGTGTGTGTGTGTGTGTGTGTGTGTGTGTGTGTGTGTGTGTGTGTATTTGTGTGTATTCATTGGGGTTTCTATATAAATTGCATCTGGGTTGGTCAGTAAAGATGCATTTAAGGTTCCCACACTGAGCAACTAGTATCTTCCTTATGGGAAGTTCCAGGAAGTAATGTTGAACAAGCATCTTGGGCTAGTTCTTTCCAAAAAAGTGGGAAAAGGGGACAGGAAGAGGGAGGAGTGGGGAAATCTGTGGTTGGTATGTAAAATGAAGAGAAAATTTCTTAATAATAATAAAAAATAAAATTAAAAAGAAGTGGGAAAGCTAATGGGTTTATTCATATCCCTGACACTGATAATTTTGAGGTTGTTTATGGGTTATGAGTGGAAATGCTAATTCTCTGGCACTTCCTGAATGCCTTTGCAAAGTGAGAATAGGCTTAATAGCCAGAGAAAGACTGCAGAGAAGCAGGTGCTAATAGTTGAACATAGCTCTATCTACTGAACATGCAATGACAAGGATGAGGCAAAGCTTTGTACATGATTTAGTTGTGTTTGCATGTGTGTGTGTATGTGTACAAATGTACTTGTGTTTGTGCATTCACATACACAGAGAGAGAGAGAGAGAGAGAGAGAGAGAGAGAGAGAGAGAGAGAGAGAGAGATCCAAGAACAAAGGAGGCCTTCTAAGTTAAGACAGTAATGTTTTTCATTTGGAATTAAGTACATATGAAAGAAACTAAGTGACAAGAATGATAGGAAATTCATATACATGCCCAATGAAAAACATTAAACCGTTCTCAATTCAAAAGTGTGCTTAGGAGTTACAAACTTCATGGCTGAACTGTCAAAATGCTGATTGTTCCTAATTATAATTCCATATATAGAGAGAGACCTAGTGAGGCATGTCAGGATTTCCCCACATACATCCTAGACAAATATAGAATTCTGGCTGCCAATTGGCCAAAGAAGCAGTTTGCTGGGAATCAATGTGCTTTTCTCTTTAAATCATCTGGAAGGTAAGAGTACCCTGGGTGAAGAGTGCAATCTCAGCATGCTTGTTTCATCATGGACACCTCACGAGCTGGGACTCACACTCTTTTCACTTTAGTACCAGTATGCTGAAGACTCTAGATAGGGATCCCACAAACTATAAGATATTTGATAGCATAGGAAAGGAATTATACTCTTAAGGCACTTAATCAGCATTGTGCATCCTTCCTGATCCAGGGAATGCCAATAATTGCTTCTGCAATATTAAATATACCTCCCTGTTTAATTTCAGAAGATTTCTCAAAATTAAATTGCCTATACACATGAGCCAGAATCTTTAATCTACTCATAAAACATAAACTCTGGCTCTATGATCTTCAAGTGCTTCCATATTAAGCTTTTAGCTTAGAATGATTTGTGATGCATTATAAATTGGGGAGTTCTCTGAGAAAGCTGAAACTTAGGGTGGTAGGAAACCAGAGAGTAATATAGGACCCAGGGATGTCCTTGTGTTCATTGCAAAAAGAAGATAGTGATGACACACCAACCATTAATTTAAAACATATATGACAACTTCAGAAAAAAATCCTACTTCTATTGTGTCCAAGACAATATTTATTGCTTCAACATTGACCTTCTATATCCAACATTAAACTGGAATATAAATCTTCTAAACCAGCTCATTTATGATATCATTTCTCAATATTCACATTTCAGCCACTGTAAAAAAATGTGACTTGTTCCATGTGTGTGCATATTTGTTTTAAAAATTATTTTGTGTGCATGAATGTTTTGCCTGAATGTATGTGTGAGCACAATGTGTGTGTAGTGCTTATGGAGACCAGAGAGGGTATTGGATCACCTGGGACTGGAATTACAAAGAGTTCTGAAGTACCATGCAAGTACTGGGAATGTAACCCAGGTCCTCTGGAAGAGCAGTCAGTGTTCCTAACTGAGTCATCTCTCCAGCCCCATATATTTTATCGAACTATGTGGTCTTAAACTTATGAGCATATTCTCTTTTTAGCCTTACATATCATCTTACTTTATTTTTGAGATTATAATATAATTGTAACATTTCTCTCTTCCCCTTTCTTCCTCCAAATCCTCCCATAAACTCCTCACTACTCCTTCAAATTTATGACCTCTTTTTGCACTAATTATTATTGCATGCATCTATGTTTATGGAAACCTCTCTTAGCAATAGAGACTACCACAAAAAATCACAATCAACCAAAATGCAGAGTTGTGGAGCCTAGTCACAATGGATACATCCACAAAACATTCTCCAACCTAATGCTTATAAAAAAAAAAGTCTGCAGAAGAGGGTGCAGAAAGAATGTGAGAGACAGAGGATTAGGGAGTTTGCTATGAAATTTTGTCTCCTAGTAATATCAGAAGCTACATTCATAATAAAGTCTCACCAACGTGACTGCCCAAAAATGAGATAATCAAGGACAACACCAGTGGACATGCCAAAGTGGATGTGAGGAAGCCCAGGAGGCCTCAACCCTACACAAAGTACAATAGGCAACTGAGGAAAACTGGGAGCAAGAGAGGTAGTCTTCCATATCAAAGAGCACATTAAGTCGTTGATCAGTGCCAAATGATCAGCCCTGAAAATAGACATGCAAGTAACATTATATGGGCTGAACATGTTATATTTTGGTATATTCTCTTACAATTTACCATGTGTGAGTGTGTGTTGTATGTGTTTTGCTTATACATACATATATGTAAGGGTATTTTCTTTTGTGTATGCACACACACAGAGGGAGGAAATCCAGATGCTCTCTTTACTCCTTCTGTCTTATCCCTTCCCACTGAGCCTGGAGTTAGGCTGGCTTCCAGAGATCTTCCTGTCCTCAGCTTTCACAGCCCTGGAGTTCCAGACATGAACAACGCCACTCTCACTTTTCCATGTGGGTGTTCACATTTGAACTCAGGTCCAAGGGGTCTTAGCCTTGGATCCACCTCTCCAGCCCTATCTTTATGAAATGAGTACTTATCAGTCAGGAGAGACTTCTTTAGGTATGGTGAAAACCAAAACCTCAGACTCTTAACACATACTTAAACCTCACTGCCTGCTACCCTAGCTTTTCCAGGAGTCATTTCCTTAAGAGATAGAAACATTTATACTACTTTCTTATACACATTAGCAATGCCACTTAAGTCCCATAGTCCTCTAGGGGCACTGTGGAGAATTCTGAGAAATACTCCACAGCTACTTTCTGCTTTAAGTTTAAAGGTCCACAGTTCAAATTTTGAACTAAGCAAGACAAGGGGCTTGAGATATGATTAAGGTGGTTGGGAAATGTGTTTATATGTCCAGTAAGACAACAATATGATATACATTATTTTTCACTATAAAATGTTATAACAGATAATGGTGGGGGTAGTAATTTTTTTAAATGCCATGCTGCAGGAAAAGATACACATTGATATTTGATGTTTGTAGCCCTTGTATTTAAGGAGAAGTTAGTGGTTTATAAAATACCAATGTTTAGAAACTATTGTTCATCATATAAAATACAGATGGTACAGACTGAACCATGGTTCTTCAAACTCTAAGATTTCTGGCATCTCCAGTCTTCTCTCTGGATAACCCTGACATGACTTGTACATTTATGTTTGTGTCACTACAGTTTACCGCAATGTGTCCAGTTACCCACTACACCTGCTATATTTTCTCTTTAATGTTCTCGTCAAACAATTTGATTTTTAATTTAATGTAATTTTTATTGACTCTTTGGAAATTTCATATCATGTACCCTAATTCCGCTCTCCTCAGAGTCCCCCCCATATCCTTCCCTCACCCCTGCACTGTCCCCCTAAAGGAAAATTTAAAAAAACAAAACAAGCAAACAAACTAACAAAATCCTCCTCACTTCTCGGTCTTTCCAGCCTCTGCTACACCTCTTCATTCATCCTGGTGGCATTGGAAACAGCAAGGTGTCACACTGTATATCCTTTGGTCCAATCAGCTTTACTTGCAAATGTTCATTGCAATGAGTCATTGGTCTGGTTCAAGGCCTCTGGTTTCTGGTACACCATTATCACTGGATCCTCACTGAAACTCCTCTTAGATATCCCATGGCAGTCTTGAGTCATTGGAGATCCTATGGGTATCAATCTACATGACCAGTCCCTTCACAAGATCCAACAAACATTAGATGGGGTAGATGTTAGGGTAGACCAACCCAAGGTCTGGCTGTGGACCTGGGTGGTAGCTGAGCTGGTTAGTCCAGGCCACTGGGGTCACCCCCTCAAGTGAGGAGAAGAGCCAACTCCCTTATGCCCATGCCATCAGGATCAGTTCTCTGCTGTCCATGCTGAGGCCATCTCTCCCCAGTTCTTTGGGAGGGAGGGGGAAACTGTCCCATGAGGGTCAGGGCCAGCTCTCTTGCTGCACTATCTAGTGAGGAGCAGGACCAGCTTTCCCAGGGCCAGAGAAAGGTGGAGTTGTCTCAGGCACAGTATGGCCCTCTGATTTCACCATGCATGGTTCCTATCACTGCCTGAGGTAACTCAAGCCACAGACATCAACACAGATCCCAGCTGCAGCAGGATGACAGATCCAGACATGGCTCTTGGCAGCAGCTTGGGTGAATGATTTCTTTGTTCTAGGTGGAAGCACAGACCACTCAGATCAGAATGGCTCTGGTGGCAATGTGGCCCTTGGACACTAACATAGCCACAGACCTTAAGCATTTGCATGCCCTTTCTTGATAACAGGAGCCTTGGATGTCAATGATGACCCTGGCTACAATAGGGCCGTGGACCCAGACGTGACCCTTAGTTGCAACATCATCTGGACATCATCATGGCATCAGGTAGCAGTGCAGGCCACTCAGATCTGTATGGCCCTGGGCTGCAGCATCGCCCTTAGACATCAACAAGGCCATATGTTGTGGCCCAGATGTTGGGCCTCTGAGTGGTACCTGGTGGCAACATGGGCCATAGACTTCAACACAGAACCTAACTGTGGTAGGACCATGGAACCAGGCATGGTCCTGGACAGCAGCCCAGTTCTGGGTGTCACCTTGGCCCCAGGTGGTGGTACAGGCCACCCAGATCATCATGGCCCCAGTAGCAGTGTGGCCCTTGGACATCAACATGGCACCAGGTTAACATTTTGTTTTTGATGGTGCATTTTGTGGTGGTTAGTCATTGCTGTCAACTTGACTTCATTGAGAATCACCCAAAGAATATTCCTATGGGCTTGTCTGTGAGAGATTCAACCCATTCTTATAGGTATTTTGAGTCCTCTGGTACAACATAAGAACTTTGACTAAAAGCTCAAACTTTGCTCATATTCATATGCCAGTAGCCATGTCAGAGGAGCAGCAGGTGGCAATTGAAGTTCAAGATGTCAGGAGGAAAATCACAAGGAGGAAAATTGCTGATTGGTGAATCTTGGATAGGCAAGGCCCAAAGACCACAGACCCTGAAATGCCTTTTGCTTCTGCTGTGCCTTGACATGTTTGCTGCTGCCATCTTTCTCTGGTATCTGGCATTGTGTGAATGGGTGTGGGGAGATCCCCACTGCCTATAATGTAGTATGTTTGTCTCATGGAAATATCCTACTCTACTGGGTATTTTTATCTGAGGATTATTATGAAGATAATTTCTTCCTAAGCTATGCTGTTTAATTGATAATAATAATATTAGTTTATACAGAGTTTTGATGAATAAAAATAAATACAAGGAAGTGTCACACAGCTAGAACACATGAGTTTTTATTGAGGAGCTGTATAGACTGTGGCTTAGGTTAACGATTAAGAAAACAGGCCGGGCGGTGGTGGCGCACGCCTTTAATCCCAGCACTCGGGAGGCAGAGCCAGGCAGATCTCTGTGAGTTCAAGGCCAGCCTGGGCTACCAAGTGAGTCCCAGAAAAGGCGCAAAGCTACACAGAGAAACCCTGTCTCGAAAAACCAAAAAAAAAAAAAGAAAACATAGAGTCCCAGTAGCCCAGCTAGCTTAAATTCTCTTAACATTAATGTTGGGAGATGTATTCACAGGTTTGGGAGTGCATCATAGCTGAAACAAAGCTTTGAAAATAACTTAAAGTTAGACTAAGATGGTTTTGTCAAATCGCTTTGATATTAAAAATCCCAAGAAGACAATCTAAAGTTTAGAAAGGCACATAGTTGAATGAGGAGCCCATTAAGGACATGGAACAAGTACAAAGCAGCCCAATTATCATTAGCTGACCTGCCTTGCTTCCTAGGAATGGTCAATGATCAAAGGTGATGATTAATTCCTTGTACCCATGTTTGCCCTCAATCTCCTGATATAAAAAACTATTGATGGGTGGGTATGTACCCTAAAGATTTAAAGTAGAGCTGACTTATTCTTTTTCATATATAAAAGTTTAGGTTTGTGATTCCTTTAAGATTTCTTATAAGATTATCTTTCAAGATAAGTAATAAAGCAATTGGCCCTTTCTTTGTAACTTCACAACTGCAGTCTGCCAGTAAAAGACCTGACTGAGAAGAATATCTTGCTTGCCTACATAGTTAGCATATAACATGCTTGGGTATGAATGTATGTGAGTTCTTTGGATAATACCAGTAATATATAAAATGTTTAATCATATCATGAATAATGGAAAACATGCTATTTTTTACTGTTTGTTTTGTATTCTTTGTAATCATACACCTGAAAAACAGAATGTAAACCACATTGTAATTTTTATATTGCCTGAAAGATTTTGCTAGGGTATATAAGCTGTAAGAAAAGGAATAAAGATAAAGTTAAGATGAGTTAGAAGGAAAATATCAGGAATGAGAGAGTTAGAAGGGGAACATCAAGAAAGATAGAAGAAACAAGAAGGAAAATATCAGGAATAAAGGTAGAGTTAGAAGGAAAAAATCAAGAATAAGAGAAGGAAATCACTAGGAAAATAAAGAATAGAGAATGCAAAAGAAGAATAAAGACAAGGTCTAAAAGAAACTATCAAGAGGGTGTTTGATTGTCTTTTTCCCTAACCCCCTCAGATAAAACAGTCTAGTATGTGCTGATTCTGTGTATTTCCCTTTGAGCCCTGTGTTGCTGGAGGTTGCCCCGCCCCACCGTGGGAAACAATATTCATAACCCCAGAATTCACCACACAACAAAATTTTATGCTCAGTAAATACAAAGGTAAAGCTTGATTCAGAAGATCGAAGCTATCTTTATATTTTGATCTGACTTTTTGTAAAGGATCTCATTCTTGTCTTAGTCCCTACTCACTACTACCTGAGTCCATGTAATTATTGGAGTACCACAATCCTTAGCGTGATGCTCTGCTTTTCCCCGCAGTCAAAGAAGTTAGCAGATGACTTTAACTTGCTCTGTATCTTGTGGAACTTTACACTGATGCTTCACTGAAAAATGCTATTGGGACCCTCATTTTTTAAATTGCTTAAGGCTCTGGTGAATTATGGTATTGTTATGGCTCTACAACATGACTGAGTAGTGGTTTCATCTCAATGACTATAGATGATAAAAACACACACACAGAGAAAGAGAGACCATCTTCATTTGAACTGTGTTCTTTTGATTATAGTGCACACTTGTTTTTTGCAGAGCTCCTCCAACATAGATAAGACACACATCTCCACCTCTGAACTAACAATATCTTTCTGAAGTTACAAAGGAGAAGAGGAGAGCAGTGTAAGATGTGATAGACACTCCAAGAAAGACATTGTTGTGAATAAGTGAACATGGTAGGGGGAAAGGAATGGAGAGCTCATCTCTTCCGCTAAATGGTCTTTAGAAAAAAAATCAGCAAATACCAAGCAAGATACAATTTGTGATTTTTGACATGATCTGTATTATTGGTTTTCTGGGCCTGAGATAGGGTTATTGAAAGGGATATATCTATAAACAGCGTGAATAATGTGTAACCACAACATATTCTCTATTTATTTTTACATCTCAAGAATGGAATGCTGGCACAATTAAGCAACTAATTTAATTTTTATTTTCTTTTGAACTTGTGATGGTACAATGTAAGTTCCTCAAGTGAGCCACATTTTAAGCCAGGAGAATTAGAGGACAGTTCTGTAATTATACCAATATTAGGTTTTGGGTAAGTTTCTTATAATTAACAAAATCTTTGATGCTTCCTATCATATTTCAATTTTATGGAAAGGTTAATAATAACATGGATTTATCCACTTGAAATTGACCATCTAATCTGATTCTTTTCAAGCTCATCATCTTTGAATTGATTTACACACCACAACCACTTATAGAGGTGGGAATTATTACATCCATTTTGCAGATTAGGAAATTAAAACTGGAAGCTTTGGAGACTTGTCTGAGCAGATGAAGATGACACTTGTATCAGGACTCTTGAAGACATCGCCACTCAGTAGTAACTGCAGGGGTCCTTGTTCCATGACACATACTTTCTGAGCCTTAGCACTATTGACACTGGGACTTAGTGATTCCTGATTGTGAGGGGCTGTCCTGTGCACTATAGGATTTGGAAAACAAAGACTATCTTTTCCTAGGTATATTCGAATCATCCCCCCCACACACACCCCAAACCATTAGTTAGGACAACCAAAATAGTCTCCAAATGACAGTGTCAAATACTTTCACTGTCTTAGGGAACCTGGCTTCACCTGCCTACATGGGTCACAGAATAAAGATAAGCTTCATGGCAGCAAGAGCCATATATTTTCCTTCAGAAAATCTTGCTTCAGTGCATGGGAAAGTGAAGTGCTGGTGACAGTCATGGGCTGGGCATTCTTTACACTTTGCACACCTTACAGAATTTTATCCTCTAACTACCTTTGTCTTTCTATCTGTCTGTATATCTATCTATCTATCTATCTATCTATCTATCTATCTATCTATCATCTATCTATCCATTTTCTCTATCTATCTATCTATGGTGGTTTGAAAGAAAATAGTCACCATAGGGAATTGCACTATTAGGAGGTGTGGCTTTGTTGGAGTAGATATGGCCTTGTTGGAGGAAATGTGTCACTGTGGGGGTGGGCTTTGAGGCCTCCTATGCTCAAGCTATGCCTTGTGACACAGTTCCCTTCCTATTGCCAATGGATCAAGATGTAGAACTCTCAGCTCCATCTCCAGTACCATGCTTGCCTACATGCTGCCATGTTTCCTGCCATGATATTAGACTAAACCTTAGACACTGTAAATTACCCTAAATAAATGTTTTCCTTTATAGGGGTTGCTGTGGTCATGGTGTCTTTTCATAGCAATAGAATATATATAACATATTCTTTTACCTATGTTTTTGCTTATTGAGATCATGGGTTTTATATCAGTGCAGATTGTTATATAAGATTGGTAGTTCAGAGGAACATTTTCTTTCTAATGATTAAATGGGATGGAAAGAGCTGGGAAATATCAAAGTAAATAGCACTTGTAAACTTTTAGTGCTGTTCAATGATGAAATATCTCTCTGTCATGTGTGTGTGTGTGTGTGTGTGTATACACATGTGTGTGGTGTGTATTTTGTGTCAAGCATCCTTAAAGCAAAATATATTATTTGTGAATTGAACAAACTTGAAAAAGTCTACTATAGCCTATGATTTGCCTTCTTGTGGCAATAAAACACTTAATCAATATCCACAAGTATATTCTTTCACAACACACAACAATTAGTATTTTATTACTTATTTGCCTTTATACCATTCTTTAAACTAGCTCCTCTTTGGCAGTCTGTTTGTTTCTCCTGTTGAGATCTTTCAATATCAACATGCCCAAATTTTTTCTCATATTGTTCAATTATCTGACAACATGGCTTTATAAATCAATACTTGGAAGCAACTAATTTTCTTCCTTTATTTTAATCTTTTGTTCTCTCCTTCTCCCACTATTACGCTTATGTATATGAGAAAGCAGGACTAAGAACAAGGAGATGGCTCAGAAGGAGATGGCTCAGAAGTAAAGGTGGCCCCAAGCCTGATGACCTGAGTTTGTTCCCTGGTATCCACAAAACTTGAAGAAAATCCACTCTTGTCAATTGTTTTCTGACCTCCATACATGCCCCTTCACACACAAAAATAAATAATAAATTAATTTGATATTTAAAGAGTATAAATGAAAGTATATCCAACAAAAATACAAAGCAATTTTATAGAATTAAAGGATATCTATTTCTAAATATTCCTTTAAGCAAAAAATAGCAATTTACAACTGTTTCATAATTTTTCTATAACTTCACAAACATTGCATTAAGAAAAACACTTAAAAACAATTTCATTGTTTTAAGGTAGGAAATTGTACTTCATTATTATGTAGGAAATTGTATTTCATTAATATTTACTTTTCATTTTAGTATGATATACAGGTTTTGGCATCATACTGTTTAACAATGTGTTTCCTTGATCACATGGTAATTCACAGGATATTTTTCTTGTCAGTTATAAATCTGATCATGTGATGAGGACATTTGTCTCTGCAGCATGTACACAAACATGTCCCCCACTTCTCATTTCTCCTTTGGCTTTGTTCGTTGGATAAGAAACCCTTTCTCATAAAGCTATACAGATTTCCCAGTATAAATTACAGTTCCAAATGACACATATTCCCTTCTAAAACTCCATTTTAAATTACATTAAAGAATAACAATGTGTAGTTCGTATTATAATAGAAAATAACAATAAGATCTAACTTGAAATTATTTCATGAAATACAAGCCAGCTCTCCATGTGCTTTTGCTAAATAATCTACCATTACTGATTTCAAGTGTTGCCTTTGACATGTTTAGTTTTCATGTACATTTTGCAAAATTTCTGGATTCTGTTATGCTCTATTGGTCAGAATATATAAATGCCAGAATGCTATTTAAATGGATGAGATTTTTATTATGGATGTTCTTTTATGCCAACTTGAAAACACGTGGAAGCTTTTAGAGCTCAAGGAAGATAGTCTCTGACTATTTTCAAAAGTAACATTTTCAAATTCAACTCATGTAGAAATTCATTTTTTATTTTTTATTTAAATATTTTTATATTGTTGGAAATTTCTTACATGAGTACATCCTTCCCACATGTCATTTTCTTCCCCCTCTAACTCTTATTGTGTCCACCCTACTCCATTCAAATTCATGACCTATTTTCTTCAATTGCTGTTGTTTCATACACACACACATATATATATGTATATATATATATATACATATATATGTATATACCAGTACATATACACTTTATATAAAAGTGACTGAGTCCAGTTAATGTTGCTCTTACATACATGTGTTTAGGGCTGACTACTTAGGTTTGGATAACTTATAGGGAACTATCCTTGGAGCAAGCTGATTATCCCTCTCTTAGTAGATGTTGGTTGCCTGTAGCTTTTCATATAGGGGTGGGGCTTTGTGAAGCTTCTTCCATACACATATGCATGCCAACTGGAGTTGTTCTGAATCTCTTATATAGACAACTAGATTTCATGGATTCAGCTTTCCTGCCATACCAAGAAGGCACTATCTTGCAGCAGGCATCCTGGGTCTTGACCCTTACAATTTTTCTTCTCCCTGTTCTGTGATTTACCTTGAGCTTTTGGTATAGGGATTGCATAGTAGATACATTAGTTGGGGATGGACACCCCACAGTCAGGTCTCTGTGTTTTGACTAATTGTAGCTTTCTGCAATGGCCTCTTTTTGCTGCAAAAAGAAGCTTCTTTGATAAGGGGTGATAGTGACACTTACCTGTGGGTATAAGAATAAGTATTTGCAATACATTTAAAAATTATATTGATTTAAGAAAATGGCATTGGTAGGAAATGGCATTTCCTTCGAGTCTACAACCTCTGTGTTCATGTATATCTGGCTAAGCTTACAGCACCAGGCATGACTTGTTGCCTATTGAGCTCATGACAAAAGTGCCACCAGAGATATGCACCAAAGTTGATATCTTGCCTTGCTAATCATTGTGGTTCATAGGCATCAGAGCTTGGTACAACTGTTGATTAATTTCTCCATTTGCAGCTTGCAGAGTACATTTCCATGTTGTGAGACTAGTCCTCAGGGAAGAGACTTGTAGGTCAGTTCCAGTTCAAATCCTCAAAGTCCTGCATCCAAAGTGTGTAGTGTCTTCAGTAATAAGTACTACCTTCAAGTTCTGTGAGGAAACCAAGATTGATAGCATAGTCTATATTGTTTCAGGAATCTCTTAAACTTCCTTGATCAACAACTCAGAGGAAGAGCCTTCCACAAGAGTTTTGTTAGATAGTCTATGCTTCTTTGGGGGACCATTATATATACTGTGACTCTATTAAATACACACATACACACACACTGCATTTTAAGTAAGTTTATAAAAATAAAGTATGTCCCTAAGGCATTTTCAAAAAATCCTTAGTATTATTCATCTCTCTTCCCTCTCTTTCCTATCATTACCCTCCATTTCTTTTTCCCATGAAAATCCCTCCCCAATTTTCCTATTTCCCTCTTCCTAGCTCCTGTGTGCTATTATCTCCCCTTTCTTTCTGCCTCTTCCCTCCTGGTCCCTTTCTATTTTCCTGGCTTCTCCAGTTACACCAGGTTATATACTCAAACCCAAAGACTCAGAGCTGAGATCCACAATTAAGAGAAAGCATGCAGGTATTTTCTTTGTGAGTCTGGGTTACCTTACTTATTCTTCAGCTCTATTCAGCTACCTGAAAATTTCCTGACTCCATTTAATACAGCTGAAATAGTAATCCACTGAGCATATGGACTAAATTTTCATTACCCATTCATCATTTGTAGGAAAGATAGATTGTTTCATTTCCTAGCTGTTATGAATTTCTATTCATAACAAAGAACTTAGCTAAACTAGCATTTGCTTAGGAGGCTGTTGAGTCCTTAGATTATATGCCAATATAGCTGGGTCATATGGTAGATCTACTTTTTAGCTTTTTGATAATTCTCCATACTTATTTCCACAGTGGCTGCACCAGTTTTCCATCTCACTAAACAGTGAATGAGGATGCCCTTTTCCCCGTTTCCTCATTTGCATTTGTTGTCAGTTATGTTCTTGATCCTAGCCATTCTGAGTAGGACAAGACAAAATCTCAAAGTACTTTTAATTTGCAATTCCCTAATTACTAAGAATGTTGAAATTTTAAAAAATATTTTTAATATTTTTATTCTTTCAATTTTTTGTTTGTTTTTTGAGACAGGGTTTCTCTGTGGTAATGGCTCTGGCTGTCCTGGAACTCTCTTTGTAGACCAGGCTGGCCTGGAACTCACAGTGATCCTCCTGTCTCTACCTTCTGAGTGCTGGGATTAAAGGTGTATGCCAGCACAATCCTGCTTCTTGATCATATTCTTCTTCCTCTCAGATAATCGTCTTTTCCTACAAGGGATGTCTGTTCAGATCCATAGTCCATTTTGGTTGCATAATTTTTTTCTTAGTTACTTGTTTTTTATTGTTCTTGCTGTTGTTATTCGTATATTCTGAGTACTAATCTTTTATCAGATGTGTAGCTGGAAAATATTCTCTTCCACTTTTTGTATTTCTTCTTTACTTGATTGTTTCCTTCACTGTACAGATGATTTTTAGTTAAGGATCCTGTACTCATTCTTTATGGTTTTCTCCATGTATGATACTGTCACTGTCCAGATGGGGTGTTGGATGCAGGACCTCCACTGTATACTTAAACATTTTTGAGTTACCACTAGACATGAGATACTACTGCTGAAGATGCCAGAGTCAACAGTTAGACTTCTTCTTGCAGTAATGTAATGGGTGGAGAAAGACCCTGAGTTTAAAAAACAATTTTGGGGGGATATATCAAGGTGAGAAAATGGTTCTGTGAGGTAGAGACTTCTCTGTTTACCTCTGAGGGTCACAGGGAAGCACTGCTCTTGCTCTTCACAGTGATGTCCAGGGCTGTGTTTGCCACATGCCCTGTCTCAACAAATCTTTACTGAATGAACCAATCAATCAGTGATGGCTGGAGGTTCTGGCCTTGGCCGTGGGAAGCACTTCAGTTTATGGAGCCTTTAAACTTCTATTATGAGGAGCTGTTTGGACAAGTTAAGTGGTAGAGTTTTACTTTGGGGAGGAAAGAGATTTTCCTTCAGTTTTTATTCATTACTTATTGCAAAAGTGATTTTGCAATGCCTGATTTCGACATTTCTTCCTGGGCTTCTAAACCACCCTGGTCTTCAGCAAGCCCAAGCAAGTTTTCAAAAGCAGGGTTTTCCCTTCAAACCTTACCTCCCAATCTGCTAGGAGGAAACTTTGCATATCTGTGTCTGTGTAGGGCACAGAATTGGTACAAGAGAGAAGGAAGGGCTGGAGATGTAGGTGATGTGTCCTCAGAAACTTGCTTCTCCATAAATAATTCCCATGGATCCCCAAATCTCCCAGTGAGACACAAGCTCTGTAGCTTGCCTCACAGTGTGCAATACATAAGTCCCATTTTGTGCTTCTCTAGAATGGTTTCCATTGTATAATTTCAAAGCAAAGACATTGAAACTTGTTCAAGAAATGTTCTTTAAGTGGTTGAGCAATGAAATAAATACACAATGAAAAATCAGAATGGGGAAAATGCTGAGTGTTTGAGTCATTGGGTAGTTTCGTCCTCGTCTGTATTTTTATTAGAGTTTCCTTTTATGATTATTGATCTCCATTAGCATTATAATTATAAATACTTGATAAGTTTCTCTCTTTGATCTGGCCTGCTTGTCATTCAACATTCTTTTAAACCCTGGATTCTTTCTTTTACTCTTGACGTTTGCTATTGTCCTCTTCCCTGAATGCCTTGCTTGCTGCTCTCAAAAGCAGCCAACATCACTGAGAGAGCATATTGCAGTATCAAGTACCATGGCTTCAGGCTCTGCCACAGCTGCCCACTTTCTAAAAGCTCCCTTTATTCTTTACAACTGCACTTACTCAATTGAGACTAACAAATGTCAGCTCTTTCCCTCCTACCTTTCATGCAATACGACACACACACACACACACACACACACAAGCACGCCACACACATACACACACACACACCCTGCAAGTGTAATAAATCCCTAGCTCTGCACAGGGTGCATTAATACACCTTTCCTTGTTGGTTTTAGTCCTTTGCCATTTTATTCTTTTCCTTTGTACTCCAGCTTCCTCAGCTCCAGTGTTCTCAGACTTGAAATCCAAGTTGCAAAAAAAAAAAAAAAAAAAAACATGCCCACCCATTTAGGAGAAATTGAATGGCTCTGATTGTAAGAAACATAGCTCTGCGTGGTTGTGCTCACTGAAGCATTCCTAGTTTGGTTCATGAGGAAGCAGCAAATCTTAAATTCAGTACTAATCTATGAGTTCCAGGCTGTAGAACACAATGAAGTAGGCAATAGAGCATTGTATTATGGAACATGAGAAATAACACACAGTGTAGTATGATGTATGTATAAACTACATACAGTATATTTTTTCATGAGATCCCTCCCCCATCACACACACACACACACACACACACACACACACACACACACACACAGAGAAAACTCTATAATGTTCCAATGCAGTGTGAATTTGTCTAGTATTTTTCTACCCAATTCTAAGAGTGATGACTATAAATAACCATATTTTTATGTCTAGAATTCAACATGATGAGAGTAACTAGAGAGGGTAGTTTCAAAAGATGTGAAGATCAATCTATATCCAGAGAGCTGAAAGAACACTATTTTACTGCAGGCTATTAGGCAAGGATCAAGGCTTTCCTTACAAAGCCTGGGATATTCTGAAGTCATATTTATTGTTTCATAGAACAATCTGAAGAACTATTAAATTCTTACAAACCTGTGGGTACCTGTGTCCCTTTAAAAACAGGAATGAGTGTTCTCTTTAAACCTTGAAGATTCAAGAGGCAGGTCATACTTTAGTAATAGGATTCCGATATAGAATTTATAAGGTTCCTTCTGTATTTCATGACTCTCTGCTACTGTCATTTTTCTATTTGTTTATTTATTGCTGCTCAAAGAATAGTCTACAGACAATAAGCACTGACCTCAAGGTGTTACAGGAGACACCTGAAGATCTGTACCACAGGATCCAAAGGTGACTCATGTACACATAAAAACTGAGAAGCCCAATCTGCCCTAATCCTTTTATTTATTTATTGAATAATAAATTAATTGTCAAAACATAAAATGAGTTCCCAAGGTCACTACATGAATTTACTGTTGGTATAATTAGGATCACATTATATGAGTCAGCTGTTCATTCTGGTCTCTCTTTCCTGTATGTTTGGTTTCATTGATGTCTTGGGTTTGGCCTGACACCTATAGAAATTTCCTAAATCACCCTCATCAGGACATTTTGCATTGGCAGCGGTTTTATGGATGCATTGTCCTCTAGGCACTTTCACCCACTGAGCATTTGAAGTAGACTGAGGCTGTCAAGAGTTAGAGGAGAGAACCTGGAGGCCAGTAAGTTCTATGTCTTCATATTGTGGTGATGGCTCAGCTTTAACATGGAAAAGGGGCACTTCAGGGCTTTGGTTTGGATAGTACAGAATGGTAGAAGTACCTCCTCTCTTGTTATGGAAAAATAGGCTCCACTCGCCTTGTTACAGAAATATTGTCGTCCCCCCCCCCAAAAAAAAAAGAATCAAGGTTGTCATTTAAGAACTTGGGAAAAGAAGAAAAAGAATCTTTAGTCTCATCTGTGAAGGGAACGGTGTTCTTGAAAATATATAAACAATCCAAGATCTCTCTGTCCCTCAGGGAAATAGCCATTTCCCTATTCCTGTGTTTGTTTTGAGGAATTTTCTAGAGAGAAAAAAAAATAGTTTGCCTTTGTATACAACTCTCCTGATTTACAAAGTATGGAAGAGATAGCCCAAATTGGAGATCTCCATCTGGGTCCCTCTTTCAGAACTCGGGGAACCCCACAAGGGGTAATGAAGAATTGTAGGAGTAGGAGCTAGAAGGATTGAGAACACCAGGAGAACATCACCTTCAGATTTCAACTGAGTAGGGCTCATATGGGTTCACAGATACTTAAGTGTCACAGAGCCTGCATGGGTCCACATTAGGTTCTCTGCATATATTATGGTTGTTAGCTTGGTGTTTTTGTGAGATTCCTATAGGGAGAGTGGGAATGACTAAGACTCTTTCACTTGCTCTTGGGACCCTTTTCCTCCTACTGCGTTGCCTCTCCCAGCCCTGATATTAGGGTTTGTGCCCAGTCTATTGTATCTTGCTATACTTTTTTTGGCTGATATTCTTGGGAGGCACACTCTTTTCTGAAGGGAAATGGAGGAGTAGTGGATCTGGTGGGGGAGAGCACTGGGAGAAGTGGTGAGCAGGAAAACTGTGGTCAGGATGTATTGAAAACAAAAACATAAGAAAAAAAAAAAAGAAATGCCTATTTTGCCTTTGGCTTTTCTGAGAGGTTTGGTGGATAGCTTTGCCACTACCATGTACCTTCTTGCTTAGTCAAACTTTATGTCTAGTGGTGACTAGTCAGTGATTTGGGTATAATAAAAAAACTGGTAACATGGTAGATTTTCTGTTCAGAAAAGGCTGAGTTTTTCACTGGTATGTTCTTCTTTTTGGTGAACTTGTAATCCAGCTCACTTGCTCTTTCTTTCTTTCTTTCTTTCTTTCTTTCTTTCTTTCTTTCTTTCTTTCTTTCTTTCTTTCTTTCTCTTTCTTTCTCTCTTATTCTTTCTTTCTTCAGTTCTGATCACCATTCTTTATATCTCATACCTCAGAGTTTCTAACATATAGTCACACAAATTATGACTATATCAATAATACGTATTTATCCCTAGCAAAAGTATTAAATAATAAACCAATATATGGTTATAAAGAGTCATGTGAACTGGAAGAATTAGAAGCTTTTTTATTCTTCTCTTAGATTCCAACTCCTACTGATGATGAAACTTTGATCACTTTTTAAGAACATTTTTTTTTATTTTACGTGTATGAATGTTTGCCTATGTCTATGTATGTGCACTACATGTGTGTCTGATGCCTATAGAAGTCAGAAGAGGATGTCAGATCCCTTGGAACTGAAGTTATAGATGGTTCTGAGCCACTATGTGAGCGCTGAGAACCAAACCTGGGTCCTCTGCCAAAGTCATATGTGCTCTTAAGCACTGAGTCACCTTTCCAACCCCCAATTGTGATCATTTTTAAGTTTCATTTGTCATGAGGAATTTCTTCCATTTTACTGCTATATCCTGGTCCAATGGAAGTATCCTTTGGCTTTTGTTGGCAGATGGACCATCCAAGGATGGCTGACCTCAAGTCTAAAATCCTTCCATATTTTCCACAATGGATTAGAACATAAACTGGAAAGTATGGGGTAGGAAGTTGCTAAGTCTGAAGAAAAGAAGAAACCTTTCAGAACGATGCTATCTAAACCACGGCTAAACTATTTCCTTAGAACATTTTTGTTTTCTTCAGGCTCCATTTACGCAAGTTCTCACTGGGTGCCTGAGCTGGAGAGATAGATAACTGAGTAACAGTGCTTTCTCTGTAAGAAGGAAGACCTAAGTTTGAATCCTAGCATGACTGCGCGTGCCTATAACCTGAATTTTGGAGCATGGACAAGCAGATCCCAGCAGCTCACTGGCCATAAAACCTTGCCCAAAGAGAGAACTTATTCAGTAAGAGACTGTAACTTAAAGGAATAATGTAGAGTGATAGAAGAAGACACCTGAAGTCTTCCTATGGTCTCTACATGCATGCGTGGTGGAAATGATACCCGCACATGTGTGAATATACTACAAATGCTGATACACATGTACACACAAATGCTTTCTGATAAGACATATTAACTACTTTTTGTGCCACTGTGACAGAATAACTTCAAGGATGAATGATTTCCTTTAGACTATGATTTCAGAGGATTTCAGCCCATCATGATGGGTGTGGAAAGGGAAGCATATAGTAGAGGGCATTAGCATCATAACAATCTAGGACACATAGCATGATTCTGGACTAGAGCAGAAGTTTGGGGGGTGATCATTGAGGTATAGCCTTATTGGTGTACCCCTTGTGAGCTACTTTAACTAGTCAGGCCCAGCTTCTGCCACTTAAAGATTTTACAGTCTCTCAAAACAGTGCTTTGAGATCAAGCATTTGAAACATGAGCTTGCAGGAAACTGTTCAGATTGAAAGCATAAGAGGAAGCATAAGCCATGCCACACAATCACCTCAAACTGAACATGTAATGGTGCCATTCAATGCGGAAAACCACCCCTCTGAGTAAGCAATCACTTATGATTATCTCTATGTCACAAAGGAGATACTAATAACTGAGGAGAATTGAAATGACTTGTTCATGGTCACTTACCAATGAAATAAAAGTTAAATACAGTCTCCCATTTCCAAATGAATTTTAAAATTAAAATTAGCCATGTTAGTTTGTATGTATGTTTCTTGTGCTTCTTCTTTAGTGTCTTTTTTCCTATTGTTTGTTTTGTCTTATTATAGTTTGTTTTTATTTTGTACTACTATTACTACTACTACTACTACTACTACTACTACTAATAATAATAATAATAATAATAATAATTAGATGCCTGTTTTATTCTAATGAGAGAGAAAGGAAAGTGTAGATTTGGGGAAGTGAGGATTTGGGGAAGTGGGGATTTGGGGAAGATCTGTGGAGAACTGGGGGAGGCAACTGTAAGCGGAATATAAATCAGAATACATTGTATGAAAAAAATACATTTTCAATAAAAAATTAAAGCTTGCCATTGTTGTTTGTGTTTTTCAATTCCTTTGTTAAAGTATCTGCAATAGTTCTATTTGGGATATGTGAGAGGATAGCTTGCAAGAACATTATAGAATAACTCAACAAAGCAGTTTGTGGATTTGTCCAGGCAGGTTCTCTGTCACAATGACTACACTGATCCCTTTCCTTCTTGGCTATCCAATGATCCTCCATACTTTGATGAAGAATCACTTGTAGTTTTTCAAATTCCACACAATAATATCCAGAATTTCCTCATTATTTTTTCAGAAGGAACGTGCAATCTGCATATAAATACATAGTTGACACCATGCTCTAATAGTGTAGAATGGCTCTATGGGTAAGAGTGTTTGTTCTGCAAGTTTGAATCACTGAGTTTGAATCCCCATCATCCATGTAAAAGCACAACATGGCTTACAGTGCCTGTATCCCCAGAATGAGAATGGAGCTAGGTAGATTACTCTCATACTGAAGAGATTAACAGCATCATATGTGATAAATTGGCATATGGTTCTTTAAATACTAGATACCCCTTAATGCTTTGCAACAAGAAAAAAAAGATAATAATGGACCTGACATTGTACCTCATAGACCCCCCCCCCCATCTGCAGAGGCAGTGATTGAGGGTCTCAGTTATTATTAACTGACATTGGCTGCCTTCTTTTCACGGAGGCTGCTTCCAGCCAGTGTCAGACCATGGTAGGAAAACTAGGGAAGTCCCATTTCTAGAACACATAAGCCACCCCCCACACACACATACACCCCGCCCCCGACAGTCCACTTTGACTGAGGGATTCTCTGCTGCCACTGCAAACCTTTCTTAGAGTAAATAGTAGTCTAGGGTGCTTCTATTCAGCCTTCTTTCCTTTACCCTCCTGTTTTTAGAACTCAGACCTGCATCATGCAAGGACTGACATCTTCTGGTCTCCCTCCCTGTTTTCTTTAAGGCATTTCCACACAATAAAAAGCTTACATGTTTAATTACATTTAGTATTCACTCCTTGGAGTATCTAGTAACTCTATGTATCAGCAGCTGCTAAATGATTAGGAATGTAAATACCTTTGAATAAGTCTGAAATTAATTTATCCTTTGTTGATTATTCTGGTACCACATCTAGCTGAAACACCCGCAGGGGCCTACATGCCCTATATTTATGCTGAGAATGTGAAAAAAATTAAAAGACAAGCTTAGGCATGGATGTTGACCCTGCTTGATATGCCAGGCTTGTGAAGTACAAGGAGTGAGCAAGATGAAACAATGGTTGAAGTGGCCTGCTGAAGCATCTTGACCAGAAGACATTGCACCACAGGACTGCCTTTCTATACTCAGGGCCTCCAGGAAACCACAACTGGCAGAGACAGTTAGTTCTAAGGCCAGAGCCTTGGGTTAAAACTTAGAAAGGAATGCTTCTCTCACCCGTGAATGACAGAGCCCACCCCCATTTCTGCTTGATATCAGCCTCTCATCTGAATTGACCAGAAATTGAGTAGCAAAGCCATTCTCTTGAAAAATTGTTGCCAAGATGAGAATTATTTCCAATATTTTCACAGCAAGATTGTTGTCTGTAACTGGCTTCACTTAAACTCAATGTGCCTCCCCAACATGGTTAAACAGCATATAAATAGCAGAACATTAATGCCTGAAGGACTCATTCCTCATTTGCTTCACAGCAATGTGAGCACAGCACTAGGCAGACTCTCTTATTTTTTTTCCAGGAGTTGATTTTTATTTTGTCCACTGTACCTCATTTAATCAGTTCCCTGTGGGATAAATAGGGCAAAGTTTTGCTCAGGTTGAGGGACCTGAGAGGGGGCTCAGTGGGTGAGAGAGTGCCAGCTCTGCAAGTATGGGGAACTAAGTTGAAATCCCTGCCACTCATGTAAAAAGCATGGCATGGCTTCAAGTGCCTGTAACTGCTGGATGAGGTGGAAATTAGGGTGAAGCCTCAGAGCTGTCTGGTCAGCCAGCCTAGCCAAAAAGATAAGCATCTGATCCAATGAGACAGACACTGTCTCAAGGCAAAAATACGCAGAGATGTAAGTGAAGACACATGATGTCCTTCTGTGGTTGCACATTGCCCTGTCCACTCATGTGCATAAAGCATACACACACACACACACACACACACACACACACACACACACACACACACACACATACACGCAGACATTATATATATTATACACAACAAAGTTTTGTCCAGGTTGAGCATTGTTTCCCAAACTGTAGCAACAATATACAAATCTCTTGAGGATAGAGTTAACATACAAATTCTAGCTCAGTTTTTCTAAAAAATGGAAAATGGAAAGGACCAAATTAACTATATTAGAACTGAAGCCCAAGGCCATGATCTCCAAGATGAGTATGCCTCAGCATCACTTGGAGAAGTTGTGAAGTGTAGATTTCTAGACCCCCCACATATCTTGACTCAGCAGGCCTGATGAGAGACCTGAGTTTCCTCCTTTCTAGTAACTTCCATGTGATGCTAATTCATAATGTCCCTGGACTATAGTTGGTGTAAGATTTCAGGGAACCTATCCATTAGATATATTTTTCTCATCAATTCCTAAATGTATGAGATGCTTTTTATGACTGCCACCAAACTATTGGATAAGGGAGAAAGATTTATTTTGGCTCACTACTTCAGAAGGTTCCATCCATCATGACAGGGAGAGTATGGCAGAGATGATAAGTTTCCATCATGATGGATGGGAAACAGAGAAAAGGGGATTGAAGAAGAAGCCTGGATAATATATACTCTCAAGGACATAGCCCAGGTACCCACTTCCTCCCACATTGTCTGACTTCACAATATGCTATCATATTATAAATCAACTAAGATTTATAGATTCATTAGGTCAGTGCCCTCAGGATCTAACTAACTGTCTCTAAACATGCCACTACCGAAACCCTAAGAGGTGTGGTTCATTAATCTCCTAGTTGATTTTTAATTCAATCAAGGTGACAAGATTAGCCATCACAATAAGCCAGAATCTTCTGGTGGCACAATTAATTAAATGTACATGAGGAAAATGGGTTTGAGAAACTTCTTGGGTACTTTCATGTGGCACAAATTCATTCTGCTCTCAAATTCATCTTTTGATGCAAGGGCAAATACGTATCACGTATACATAAATAACCCAGAAGACTATAGTATTGGGAACAGATGAGAATAAAGGAAAGATGCTGACTATTGTCTGTTTTTCATAAGAGCCCCAACTCAGGGTAGACCCTCTGTGACCTCCCACCCGTAATTCTCATCATGACTAGGATGCACAACGTCTTAATTCTTTAACTTAGGCTGCTTGCAAATAGACTGGGAAAATCATGCATCTCTGAAAATATTGAAAGCTATCTGTGCATGAAAGTCCTTATAAGAATTGAGACCTGTTTCTATGGAGAGTGCCTGTGAGAGACTGGCATCTCTATATAATATAATAACTCTGTGTGTGTTAAGTCCCAGAGCCTATTTAATCGAGTAGTCCATTCAATACTAGGTACCATACAATTCTTGTGCCAGCCCAAGAAGCAGATAAGAAAGCTGAGGCTGACACTCTGGCCTTGAACCCATTTGAATAGCTATGCTTTAGACCTGCAGTATGGAGTTTGTACCTCTGGACCAGCCACACCAGCACCACCCAAGAGCTAGTTAGACTTACTGAGAGTAGGTTCCACCTCCTGTCTGCTGGATCTGAATCTTAATCAATGAAATCCCACTGAGTGCTGTAAATTTAAGGCCTTGCTCTGGCCCTTTCTGACACATTGCCTCTTTAACAAGACAAGATTTCTGCAGAGTCATTTTCTTTATTGGAAATACTTTAGCACAGATCCGGTGAGACATCAAAGACAGTGTTTTCATCACTAGCAAAGAGGTAGTTTGATTGCTTTGGGAGGAGGACTGTTTGGCAGCACATCAGAGGTCAGGGGGAGCCGCGGGTGCTGACACAGGCAATTCCTGGCTTTCCTGGGTTGTACCTGGGAAATGACTGCAGTTCTCATGCAGAAGTAAATTGGATCACAGAACGCAGCTTGTTTTCCTAGAGCCTGTTTTGACTGAGGGATTTGTTTGAGATCTTCTGCAAAGGTCTTCACATGGTGGAGGTAGAGGAAGGAGGGAAAAGTGGGACCACACTTGGCTCTTTTGAAATACAACAGAGTCCAAAGTTTCTTTCGTAGGTAAAGAAAATACCATAAAGTCAGAGAAATTCAGATGCAGTGAAGCAGGAGCTGGTGTAGAAAGAACATCTAAAGCAGGATGGCCCTTGCCATACCTGGTTTTCAGAGGTATTCAGTGAATTCAATTAAAAGCCCCTTCATCTTTTTCCTCACATGATCCATGGTTCTGCTGATGTCTCAGGCTATGAAGGCTTGAATGAGGTTTGCTTGGGACTCTGTTCAGCCCACCAAGCTTCAGCTAGGGGAATTCTGCTTTGGTCCAGATATCTCTCATCCTCCCAGGGGCTAGCCCAGGCTGGGTCACTTGGTGTCTCAGTAAGATTCCAGCTAAATGATTAGAAACAAGAGCTAGGTTTCCAGGCCTAAGGTGACTTGACTCACTGTCACTTCTATTGTATGTCACTCACCAGAGTGAATTAGAATTTACAGACTGCAGAACATACTCTACTACTTGACTGGAGGAATTGCCAGGTCTCATTAACAGAAAGCATGTCTAGAGACAGGAAGGATAATGGGACTACAGTGTAGTCTGCTGCACCCCTACTAACCTCTTCTCATAGGCTCTTAAAAAAACATTAATTTAAAAAATGTCATGCAAAGTCACAGGTTTGCTTGTAGCCTTTTCATCTATATTTTGTTTGGTTTTGGTGTTCTTCTGTGACTTTTGGCTGACATAGTATTCTGTTTCATTTTTTTGTGTTCATAAACAAGCGAAACTATTCTATGATATTGGAAACAAACAAGCATATTGATTAGCTACGAAGGGTGAGATTTAGGGCAGGTACAAAAGGGGTTTGGACATAATAGTCATCAACATGTCTTTATTTAAAAGCTTCATTCTCTAAATAAGAAATTCAGCACTTTATAGGTAGAGCCATGTAGAACCAGCCTAATTTTGGATATGAAAATTGTTCTTCAATAAAAACATTTTAGGAAAGGGAGACAGAGGATAGCTGAGGAATGAGACAAATCCATGTCCTAACCCAGTTTTGAACTATAATATTCTCTTTTCACATAAATTTGACATCCTTTTTCTTTTTTTATGTTTTTATTTTTTTGAGAATTTCATACAATATATTTTGATCATGTTCTTTCTCCTCCCCCAGCTCCTTTCAGACCCCCTCCATCCAACTTCATGTTCTTTCTCTCTATTAGAGAAAATAAAAACAAAACAAAACACAGCACGCACACACAAAAACATTGGGTCATATTTGTCATTGTCAACTACTCCCGAGTATAGGGTCTGCCCTGGGGTGTGCTGATATAGACACTCTAACTCCAAGAGCTAAATGTACAACACTCTTGACTTCTTCAAGCTGTAATATCTTCATCTGCACTTGCTACTATTCAATATCATTAAAGGCTTCTTGAGGATTACATTTGAAGATGTGTGCAAAGCTCTCGGTGCCCAATAAATATGAGATGTAAGATTCTCCTCTTTGCTCTGGAAAATGGCTAAAATTGAGCTTATTCCCCAGATGTGTGGCATATGTTTTTATTGTGATATTACTGAATATCACACATGTCCTTGTTGAATATTAATATCTCCATGTTGTTTCCAAAAGAAAAAAATCTTCAGAATGTTTTCTGTTTCACTGCTTTTGAGTTCGAGTGATATGTCTGAAAGTCTTACAACTCCATGTGTCACTCTATCATCATTTACTAAGTTTTCTTTTCCCTTTGGCTTGGCTGGTGATTTTGCTGTTACTGCATTTTAAGTAATCATTAACAGTCCTGTGGAGAAATGAGTTCCTCAAGGGACTCAAAACAGTGGGGTTATTACTTTAATGAATTTAAAAAAGTATGAAAAGTGACTCTATCCAATTTAAGGACTTAGAGCCATTCACCCTTCAGCCTTGAGCTTTCAACGATCCTGAGGCATACATGAATGACTCGTACAGGAACAGCCTGTCCTGGTTTCTGACTGTTTGTGCCAGCAGCGGAGGCCGAGCCACTGTGGGTGGCATGAGGCCGTAGGAAATCCTGACTGCAGCTTCTCCTGTTCTCATTCTCAAGCTCTTTGCAGCCACCTCATTAGAAAGAGGAGAAGCTGGGAGGCAATTTCAGAGATGCTGAATGAGTTGGCTGCTCCCTAAAGCTAATCTTGACAACCATACTGTGTGCATGCACACAGACACACAGACACACACACACACACACACACACACACACACACACACACACACACACACACACACACACACAGCTCATGTCTAAAATCCCATGTTACTATGATTGCTGTTAACTACCCAATGATAAGACTCCCAGGCAGACACAGATTTGGCATGAGGAAAAAACACTCAAGGGGCTCAGTAAGATGGGGAAGCTGATTTCATTTATTCCTCAGGTTCTCTTAGACTTCAGTCCTGCTTTCCCGTATATGAATCTAGAGATAAAAATCCATTTAGATCACAAAGAAGGGGACTGGCGTATACCACAGTGGCACAACCCCTGGTTAGCATGAACAAAAACATTAATTTAGAATAATGAAAACAGTCATGACCATAGCATGACCATAGCATGACCAAGCTCTGTATGTAGACTGAGAAGGGCACTGCAGCTGTGATGTTGGAGAGTCTGCCTGCCTCACAATAGCCCTGAGAGATTGAAATCTGACAGCTGGGGAACTGGAGCTTCTGATGGGCAGTACGATTGGAACTTATCTTCACAGTGAACCAGGAACTTGTTCTCTTATGCCCTTTATTAAAGCCCATTAATGGGTATCACCATGGTTATGCCTAGTAATATTTCAATGAGTGCAATGAGGCTGAAGCAAGAACCATACAAACAAGATTAGGAATGGAAAAGGGCCCATGCAAAGGAGCTGAGGTAGAGCCATGACAACATGAGAAGAAATGAATTATAAGGTCTGGATTTCTAAACTATTCATAGATCAACAGAAGTGAGAAAGAACATAATAGGGAGAAATCAAGGACTTTGTAAAAAGATGTTGATGCCAGAGGGTGGGAGGACATTATCTTGATCTGTTGAGTGGATCTATAAACTTCTTCCAAATCATGCTCACACACCATGCTCAGTCTGGTGGCTACCAGAATGAAAACCATAGATCCTACCTCTGCAGGACAGACAATGCAAGATTAAAAATCAAAATGGAGTAATGAGTTTAGAAACATGTACCTGTTTAGTGAGGAGATTGGGTAAGAAGTGCTAAGAAAAAGGAAATAAAAAGTCAAATAGAATAAAAGCAAGAAGCTCAAAGAGTTAAATTCCAAGAATGCTGCTGATGGACTAGGTGAATCTGAACAAAGGATCAGCATGCTATTGGAGAAGGTGGGCTTCAGGGTTTAAATGCACTGTTTCCTGAGACTATGGCATTCAACATTACAGTTCATAGGCTATCTGAAGCACTGGATACAAAGGAACAATGACTGTAGAAAACAGAAAGGTTTACAATTTTTTATGGTCTGGCTGGTGTATGTATTAATTAATTAATTAATTAATTTGTTTGTTTGTTTATCTATCAGGTAGAGAACTGTTTCTGCTATGGGCAGACAGCAAGGAAAGACAGAAGGTGCTGTTGGAAGAAGCAAAGCAAACACACAATGGGGCAGTCTTGACTGCAGTCCTGAAGAAATCCTCCCAGAGATGAGTGTGCATGCAGACTTCCGCAAGAACATGCTGCCACAGGTGTCTGTCTGGCATCCATTCTGCAAGGGTTCCCCTGGGGTCTGGGGTGGGGTCAGGGCACTTGCATGTCTAAGGAGCTCTATGGAAGTAGATGCGTGCCAAGCATCTCTGTTCAGCTGTGCTCCTTCTCTGCCTTTCTCTGAAGCACGGAGTTACCAGCCACCCTGGGAGCTCTGTGGTTTTTTAGCTGACAAGAAATATTAGGCTATCCTAATCTTTTTTTCAGACATGGCCTCCTGATTTAGGTCTGAATTGCCAGCCTGGAAATCCTAAGGCAGAACAAGCTCACCTTGAACTCACAGAGATTCACCTGCCTCTACTGGGGTTTATGATGTTCTAATTGTTAAGCCTCATTTCTGTTACCATTTCATTCTTCTTTGTGTCCTTTTCCTTTCAAGCTAAGAAGTGTTCAGTACCTCCTCTGCCCTTTTGATCCACAGCATATGCATGTGTACATAACTTACACCCATATTTCTAAACTGATTCACTGGCTTCAACCTGACTTTCTTTCCATCTCTACTGAGAGTTTCCCTATAGTCTATGCTTTCTATGTTGTCAGGAAGCTGCCTGTTCTTTCTCATCATCCTCTCAAATAATACAGCCCCATCCTCAGTCTTCCACGACTGATATGGCACCTACAGCATTTCCCCTACACATTAGCAGAGGGCCTGCTTGCTCTGCATCCTAATCCAGGAGTTGCATCTGGACTGAATCTGCCATGGAATGAGCCAGGCAGGCACTTAGAACTATCTGTGAACAACTGAAGAAACTTCACTGTGTACTGAAGCATGAGCTCACACAGAGGAAGCACTTGTTCAGCTAAGTGTGGTGATATGCCATGGCTGGGCAGGAGCGAGTCCTTACCCTCACTAATACATATTGAACTGGTTAAGGCTACAAGAATATCACAATGTTTAGATTTCCAAATTTCTCCTATTTGAGAAAAAATGGATGAGGCAGATGTATCACATTGTTAAAATGTGTTGGACTAAATTAACTGTGTGGATCCTGCCTCCTTGACCCTCCCCACCTCGCTTTTATTTGCACTTGAGAATTCCCATCAGTAAACAGTAAACAATAAAATAAATCCAGCTGTCAACTGGAATCCCAATTTCATGCTCTAAAAACTGTAATTTTTTTCATTGTTTATGGGATTACAGATTTTTTGAACTTGTCAACTTTCCTAAATTTAGTAGTTGTCCGGCTCTCAGATAGTGGTGCCTCCCTCTATTCAGAATGTGGACAGGCCTACCTAACTGCTAGTCCTTTACTCCTGAGGTGTCAGGAACTGCAGCTTTGAGCTGGAAGACACTCTCCTGTCTCTTTGTGATAGATATCCTTTGATACTGGCTCTGGGAGGCTTATGATCCCCTGATCCTTGGCAGCAAAGGCAGGAGAAGGCTTGAGCTCAGCTTTGCTGGTTCTGAACTCCAGGCAGCTGTAGGGAGCTGGTATGGTGCCTAGGGACAGATGTTTGCTTTGCTGTTCAGGCTTTGGGGAGTATCATGGGAGAGAAAAAAGACTTATCCAAAAGAAACTTTATAGGATGTAGCTGCCCTGTCCAGTAGCAGGGTATCTTGCTCTGTAAGGAGACTCTGGTTTTGTCCCGCTGCCTGCAGGCTCCATATGGCATTTATGGAGAACTCATGGAAAAGACCCAAGTCTGATGATTCGCTAATGCAGTACAAGCACATGCAGGTCAAGAATGAAGCAAGCAAAGGTGTCAGCAAGGGGACTAAGCTAGAGTAGTCACACTTCATGAGGAGGGATTGGGCAGAGCCTGGAGGGAATAATTTCTGCAAAGGAGCCTTGTCCTTCTGGAGACACTGTACCCGACCTGAGTGCAGTGAAAGGACTGGGAAAAGAACGTACTTATCCTGGTTAACAGAATGCTCCTGGGAAGCTCCACAGAGCCTTACACCTAGAGCCAAATCGCTTGCTTCTATAAATTGTGTGCTAACAGAAGTGTGCTTTCTCGCTATAACCCAGCATCTCTAGACAATGGGTTACATTCTTAGAACTGTGCCCTTCGCTGGTGCCATTACTTCATATCCATCCTAGAGTGTGTGACCATCATGCAAACCTAAATAGTTTGGGTCAATCCTTAATGTAAAAGACTTAATGAAAAAAATGTGTGCAGCTGCTGCTGGTGCAGCAACATACACATTTACAGAAAACTGTGTTTTCATAGGTAAAAGGAATGCATTGTAGTATGGCAATGGTGTAGCAAAATAAGCACACAACTTAGCATAGTCATTTTTTTTAAAATCAACTCTGCATAGGTCTAATTTGATGTGACGAGTTTTTATGAACTTGGTAGTACAGCAGTACTTGTTAGTGGGGACCAGAATCCCATGAATATACTAATGCATCAAGCTATGATGCTGAGAGTCTTGATGTCACTAGGTGAGAGGCATCTTTCCCCTCCATCATAATCTTAAGAGAATATTGTCATATATGCCGTCAGTCTTTTACAAACACAATACCATGTGTCAAATGATCTTTGTTTTAGACAGACACTTTTGAGTTATGGTTCTAAAAGAACACCACACAGGGTCCAGGTTTTTATTTAGAGTTTTAAGCCTTTTAGATTAAATTCATACCCATTGACTGACTGAATAGGAAAATCTAAATAGATATTGCCATTTCTGAAAATGTTTGCCATGCTGCAGAGAATTCAAAATAAAATTAGTAAATTTTAATTTTAGAGGCATTTAATATAAGATGATTTTATCCATTAAAAATTGAATGTGATTTTTCATGTGAAATCTACTTAAAGGTGCCTCTGGCTACTCTGAACAGAAGGAAAACTTCAATTGAAAATGACACTGATTTTCCAAAACAAAGTTCTCTGTATGTAGGTGATAGATACATTGGCTGGGTGCTGAAAAGAAATGTGAGATTTTGATAAGAGGCAACTTCCAAGCCAATGGTTATTGAGCTTCATGACTGAGGGCTCTATCAGAACTCAGTAATATTAACAAGCAATTACATTTTTATCAAGTTTCTGTTAAAGACAGATCTATAGCCAATGGAGAAATCAAGGCTACCCTTCAAGTGAATTGCAGACATGCATGCCTGAGATGGTCCAGACTGAATGTCACTAAGAAGAACCAAGATCACCATTCCCTCTTCCAAAACTTGACTGCATATTAGATTCACATGACTGGTTTGAGAAATACATAGTGCTTGGACTCCAGCCCTGGTGAATCTGAGTCCACTGCCCTGGGGTGTGTCCTGAGTACCAGGAGCTTGCAAGCCTTCCCAGGTACGTCAAATATGTACCAAGAGTGAGAACAAATGTTTTGAAGTTCAGCATCATTTCCAGCTGGAGAACCTGGTTTCCTGGATAGGGTCCCATCCCTGCCCTTAAGGAGTGCTCTTATTATTTTACTATTTCCTTTCCCCTGCCTCTCAGCATTTGTTCCACTTAGAAATTTTTGTCTTTCTTCCTTGAAAGTGAACTAACCACAACAAACAAAAGGAAATAAGTGATTATTACATCCAGGCAACAGACAACCACCAACGATACCTATCTAGTTTATGTAAGAGGCTCAGTAAACATGTACTGGATTGAAAGCCAGAGGCACGCTCTTCCCCTCAACCTCTGGGACAAAGATCCTCCATATGTCAGCTTTGGTCTGAAGGGCAAATCAAGGACAATTCTCCTGGTGGCTCTTACTGTCTAACAGAAGGAATTAGAAAGTATTTTCAGTCACAGCTGGTTTGTGGGAGTGCTCAACCCTTTCAAGCAATATTTTCTCCCTATATCTATCTCCTTTACTGCAATTTCCCTCACCAAGTATGAAGCTTTGTAAGGCATTCTGATCAAAAGAGTGCCGAGGAAGTGAGACTATGCCTATTCTGAGCTGAACCTTCAAGAGGCCTTGCAAACTCCAGGTCCATCTCTTAGAGTCCTGCATTGATGGTGTGTCAGGTATTCTGTGGGATGATGGAAGACAAATAGCTTAGTTGAGTCTTTCCCTTTGTAATGGTCAGTGAACCTTGAGAAGCAAATTTGTTCCACACTGAAATGGATGAAGGTGATCAAGAGGAGAAGGGTGCAGAAATAGCTCAGTGGGAGAGGATGTGCCTATGTGTGCATGGTCCTGGGTTTCATGCCGAGGACTGAAAAAACAAGCAAAAGAGTAAATGAGAATCCAAATGAGCTCAGCACGAACAGTCAATTTAAAAGCTAAGGATGAATGGATTAAGCAAATGCTTGGTGTTGAACCAATTTGGGAATAATTCAGAATACAGTGGAAGATAATCAATTTACCCAGCATTAGGAATTTGGCCATAGTCTTGTGATGGGATTTCTTTCATTTCCTTTCTTTAATCAAAATCAGAATATCTTATGCATACACTTCAATCTGAAAATAGACAGAGGCAACAACATGTTACAAGAAAACTTCATGATGCTTTAAGGACACTTTTTCCAAATGTTTAGAAACATGAAAATAACACGTTGGATTTCAACAGGAGACAAATCCTTGGGGCATACACATAACATATACTGACAGCTTCTTTAGACAAAGAAAATGTAGTGTTAGTGTATTTTCTATTATTTGCACAGGATAGTGTCAAGCCATTAACTTGTAATTTTACAGTAAATGTTCCTTCTGCCCAAAGGACTTTGAACCCCAGTGGTTTGTATGAAATATTTGGGTCCAGTAAAATACCAGTTCCTATTTGATGTTATTGAGCTTCACGATAACCTCCAGAAAGGTAGCTGGACATTGTTGTATTTTAATTTCATCTTTGTATCTTGGCTATGTATTATCTTACTTCTCTGTTGTCTGTGATGTCCCACCAAACTCTACTGCAGGAGAGATTAGGGCTCTTTACTCATCATGATATTCCCATACTCCCGGTGCTAGCACCTGGCAAATGTCAATGGATACTTCTTTCATAAGTGCTCTATTCTTGCTTCTCATGTGGACAACATGGATTTATTTCCACAGCAATCATTTCATTCCCATGATTGACTGGCAAGTGTTTAAGCAAATGTGGACAGAAATGGAATAAAATTTGTAGAAGCCACACATTTTCAGTAAACAGCTTATACAAAATCCCTGCTTATTCTTTGTCTTTTTATGTGTCTGTATTTTTATTATTACACAAGAGAATGTGTCTCACTGTCACCAACACTAGCTACAAGCAGACAAACAGGTCCCTGTGGTTGTTTTGGAAACAGAAGTAGATGAAGTTTTTCCATTCCATGGGACCCAAAACAAACCACAGCCCAACATGTCAGCAGAATTTGACAGCAGGGTTTAGAAGGCCTGAAATCTACAAGCTCTGAAGACAGCCAATTAACAAAGATTAAAGTCCAAGTCTGACTCACACACCTATTGGAAATGCCAGGCACTGTCAAATAGTATCCAGTCTTGTTTTGCAACCAGGCTAATGCTCTGTGCATTGTGGGGGCTGGAGATTGGAATTTCATTTTTAAAAGAAGCATGTAAAACACTCTGCTTCCCATCATGAAGGGTAATGACTAGGTTCCAGCTATGCTCTCCAGTCCCAAATGATTGAACCTGCACTAGGTCACAAAATTGGAAATGTCTTAACATGCATTAATTGCTTAATGGCTGTGTTGTCTGCCTGAAGAGGGTGGGGTGGTATTTAAGTTGCTTAATGACTTTACATTTTCCCATGGCAAAATCCTTGTGATTTGGTGATACTATAATTAAAGAGTTACATAAACAAAGCCTTTGGAAAGGAACAGGCTTGCTTCCTCCTCAGAAGAGAAACTTTGGTTGGCTGCAGCTGCTGAGCCCAGTTCTGTCCAGTGGTAGGAAACTGCTGCCCCCAACAGCAAATCTCTCTCCATCATTCAGAAATCCACCTGTTTTGATCTCTGTGTTACACCGCATGTAGGCCTTGAAACTGGGGAGATTTTTAAAAGTTAACCACACTTGATTGGGAAAAGTTTCAAATTGTGTTATATGTTTGTAAGAATGATGAACACCCTAATCTGAGAAGAGGCTGGGTGCCTTGAAGCCAGAAATTCAGTGATGAGAAGCCCCATGGGCAGAGTGGGATAGGTCCAGTAAAATCAGTGAATCCAACATTCAGTATTGTATAAGGAAGCTCCTGTGAACCCTTGTGGTTTGCTTCCCTGTGTCCCAGGACCAATATTGTCCAGGACCATCCGTGTTAAACTTCTTACCCAAGTGTCTCCTAGGAGTGAAAGAACTCTTAGAGGTGATGGGAGAATGGCATTCTAACTGCAAAAGAGAGCAGCAGGATCCAGATGGCTTAGAAACAGCTTAGTTTGGGGACACTTTGGGCAACAGGGAGTTCCTTCCAGATCTCCTACTGAAATCCCCTTCAAATGTATTCAGCTATGGGGAAGAGGGAACCAATGTCAAAGTGTCCCCTTCTTTAACAAAAGTTGTGTTCACAGTAAACTTTCCTTCATTTCCTAGGTTTCAACTTTTTGTATGGTATCTTCTTACCTGCACTTGGTGGTAAGTTATTGTTTGCACAGATTCAAGACACCCAAAGAGAATTCATGGTCTGCCCTTAAGTGAAAACAACTATCAATTACCAGTATCCCGCCCCCCCCCCCCGCCCTTTTTATGTACTTGTGTTTTTTTCAGATTCTAAATGTTTAAAATCAAATGCTATGGAACTTTGACTTACTGATTATCATCCCATGAAATCAGGTGGTTTTTCAATTAGACTTACTGGTAATTCTTGTAAAGCTAGAAGGAGATGAGAGGACCTGGGAGTCTTGGCCTTAGATGCTGTGGCAGGTTGGTGGCATTCTTGTCTTCTTCACAACTTCCCTGAAGCCAAACCCTTCGCATTAAGTCTTCAGAACTCTTCCTGCAAAGAGACAGGTCTATTTCCCCTCTCTTTAATCCCCAGCTACTTTGTAACTTGTTTCTGTCAAGAGAATGTTCAGAATTGATGGTGGACCTGCTCTAAGCCAAGACTTCAAGAGGTTTTACATGCTGCTTCATTTTCCCTTAAAACTTGCCACAGCTGCCATGTGGAAACAGCCCAGATTAGCCTTTTTGTGAGAAAGAAATACAAGGAGATTTCACCATCAAGATTGATATGGGCTAGTCTAGATATTGTTGACCTTACATATATGAGAGCTCAAGCAAGGTATTGAGGGAAGCTCCCAAAGTCACAGCCGACCACACAGTCAACAGTGGGCTCATGCAGGACTAGCAGAACCTCTGCATGGCGTGCAGACTTATGAGTCTTGAAGGTTGTCTCTGAGTCTTGAGTTAATTTTTGTATACTCAGATTCAATGTATGCTAATATTTAAAGTTATTTTCTAGATTGGTAAGACATCCACAAGAGAGAGAAGTGAAAGATATTGGCATTCTCATGACATAGGCTATGACACTGTAGTAGAATACTAATCAGTAAATGGAAAGTGAATACCAGATAGTGAAATTCAAGGCAGGTACTCTAGGACATAGGAACAAATCAGAAAAGCCCAATAGATAAGGTGCCTGTCCCCAGAGGTCCTATACTTTACCCAATGTGGCAAGATTTTACAATTATTGAAAGTGAGAAAAAGGGAGAGAATGGAGCTCAATCTCAACAGCACATTTTAAAATATTCCAGTGCTGGTCTCATCACAAACCAATTCTATCAGAAATTCTCTGGGTAGCACCTGGCTGTCAGCATCTGGAGATGCTCACAGTGTGCAGCTAAGGGTCATTTACTGCCCTGAAATGCAGTCTAGAGCATATAACCACCTACGAGTTTGTCAGACAGAGAGCATCCTGGTCCCACCTTAGAACTTCTGAACCAGAGTCTTTGGAAGGGAGAAAGAGCCAAGTAGTTCCCACATTCTGACAAATTTTCTGTGTGGATTTCATGCTGGTATAGAGTGTGGGTCAGCAAAAACTGAGGTCAACTATTGGTAACTTGTTATAATCCTCCCAACACACTTACACACACACACACACATACACAAACACACACACACACACACACACACACACACACACACACACACACACACACACACACATACACACATATCCTGTGAGAACAATACAAATCAACAGGGTTGTTTTCATAGACTTAAAGTTGGGGCATGCGTGTTGGCCCTCAAGCTATTAATATGAGCAAATTATATGATAAAAGTTCATATGACATTTATTACAACTTGACTGTTCTGTTTAAATTCCTTAGAGATATCCCCTCCCTACCCCAACAAATACCAGAATGTGCAGCTTTGTTTCAAGACCAGAATCTAAAGGTGCCCTGTCTGTGAGCACTTCCCCTGTGGCTTCCCACTGAGGCTTGGGCAGGGCAGTTTGGGATTTGTTCTTGTTCAGGAGGCTTAGGTGCTAATCCAGATTCAGTTGCTTTTGAGAGAGTCTCATTCCCTCAGATTCAGGAAGTCATATGTCAGAGGGTTTGGTTTTTTTTTTGCCTGGGAGACTCTTGGTTTTGCCCATTACTCTGGAATAATTATCGATGACATCTGCTTTCAAGCTCAAGAGTGTTGAGTTTAGAAAATGAATTATGTGAGCATGTTACCTGAGAGCTACAGCACCTTCACTTGAAGAAGGAAAAAAAAGTTATTACATGTAAACATGTCATAAGAGATTAATATATCTAAAACTGTTTTTCTCCAGATCATTTCAGGTACTTACATTTGGCTTTCAAATTTTTTCATAAATGTCTCCTGCACTAGTTTGGAAAATAAAGCCAAGGGATAAGTGGACTCTTTTTAAGCCACTGGTAGATTGTCATAAACTAGTGATGAACTTGTCACCTTTCTATCATGCTTTCTGATCAGGATTAAATGGACAATTCTAGGAGAATCATGATGTTTCACATATGTCAAGGTCTCAGAAAAGAATAAATCTATCTAATGGTGACATTTCTAAGACTCAAATCAGAATAAATAATACAATTATATGAGCATAGCTTGAATAAATAACCTCTGAATAACACAGTCTCCCAAGAACTGAGGACAATATCTACTGCCCATTAAATAGGGAAACACATAGGTGAAAAGAAGGGGCTGACATGAGAGTTGTAGAAAAGACAGGAAGGATTGTCACTGACAAGACTCCAGTTTCAGGAACACAGCAGGCCCTCTTCTAGGTTCTTTATATACAATGCCATGATTGTAGTGTATATATGCTTATTTTTTCTACTTTGCAAATGATGAAGCTGATTCAGAAAGATTGTACCACTTACCCAAGTCATGTAGATTTGGCTGCAAAAACAGGATTTTGGACTCAGATCTCACATGTAAATCCATGTTTCTCAAAATGTGTGAAGATCTGAGACTTTATCCTGTTCATATACTACTGATCAGCCTGTTATAGTGCTAGGGATGCTGGCAGCAGGCATAAGATTTGTTGAGAGATGTAGACACAGTAAGCAGCATGAGCATCTGCTGGTTCTTCTTGTCCACAGCATGATGCTGCAAAGTCTGATAAATGCCTCTACATAAAACAGTTTTTGAAATGAAAATCCTATTCCTAGGGAAATCAAGTGTTTTATAACAGTGGTAACTGTGTCTGGCTTTCGCTCTAAGGAAGAAGCCATCTCCTTCTCTGGGGACTATAATTCCCATTTGCTCCAGAGGGAGACAAAGCACTCATCTTCCAAGTCAGTTCCTTACAGGCACAGCTAGAACCTAGGGCACTCAGTGACTCAGTTCATTAGATTCAAGACATGTGGGAGACTTGTGGAAAATTGTCTCCAAGAAGTATCTCCTAGCAAACCTCTGCATTCTAGTTATGGCTTGGTAGCAAATAGTCCCACATTTAGCTGCATAAAACCATAGATATTTTGTTATGTCCTGGGACCCAGTGCATCAAGATTTTGGGCAGGATACAAACATGGCTTGTGCTTTCTGCCCTGTTTTTGGTCTCTGGCCTCCAGAGGTAGGATATAAATGTCTGCAGAAGGTGTAGTCCTTTGTGACTTGCATCTAGAATCACATGGAACTTTCTCCATTAATGTTTCTATAGCTGAGATAGGATAACTTCAAGACTGAGCTAAGCTGAGCGTACCTCCCCCTTCCCAATGATCTGATTATTAAATTGTTATTCTAAAAATTTCTTTTAATTGGCAAAAATTCATACAATGTAATTTGATCTTATTTTTCCTCTAATTCCTCCCAGATCAGCCTCACCTCCCTAGCCACCCAACTTTGTATTCTTTCTTTCTATCTCTGTTTAAAAAACAAATCAACAACAACAAAAACCACAAAGAAACACACACATACAACTCCCCCTACAAAAACAGAAAGCAAAAGACCAATGAGACCAAAAAAAAATTCCAAAGCAAAATGAGATGAAGTCTACAAAAGTACTAAGTCCATTTTGTGTTGGCTACATACTCCAGGACATGGGGCTTACCCTATGTCTGGCTGATATAACCAATGAGACTCCATAGGAGGGAACCCAATTTTCCTTTGCCAGTAGATGTCAATTGCAGACAGCTTCTCAGCTGGGGAAGCCTATGCCCACTTCTCCTTCTCGATTCGGGGACTCCATTTGGCTTGAAACTGTGTAGGTCCTGTGCATGCTTCCACAGTCTCTGAGTTCATATGTGCATCTGTCCTGTTGTGTCTGGAAGATACTATATCCTTGGAAACACCCATTACTTCTGGTTCTTACTATCTTTCTGCCTCCTTTTCCACATAGATTCCTGCGCCCTGAGGCAAGGACTTTGAAGAAGTCATCCCATTTAAGACTGAGTGTCCCACAGTCTCTCCCTATCTGCACATTGTCTAGCTGTGGGTCTCTGTATTTGTTCCCATCTCCTGCAAGAAGAAGCTTCTCTGACAATAGCTGAGTGAGACATTGATCTATGCATACAGCATAAAGAATGTCATTAGAATAATTTTATTGCTGTGTTTCCTTAACAGAACAATAGCATTTGGTTTTCTCTTAGGCACATGAGCTATCTAGATTCATGTTCTTCAACACTTTCGCCATGTCGAGTATGGGTTCTATCTCATGGAGTGGGCTTTAAGTCCAATCAGAAACTGATTGGTTATTCCCATAAAAAGTTTATGCCAATACTGCACCAGTATATATTGCAGGCAGGTCATCATTGTGGGTGGCAGGATTTATAGCTGGGTTGATGATTATCTTTCTCCTCTGTGTCATGAAGAGTACCTTTCAGTACCATAATCACTAGTCAGTAGGGATGAAGGATCTTGTAAGGTACCAGCTACACTTCTGTGTGTTCAACAAAATATGTTGTTGTCATTAACAATAGGGCTTTACCGTCAGGTTGTGGAGAGTAACCCATAGCCTGTGATGTTTGGGAGTTTCCATGGGGTCCTTTTGGCAAACATCTTAGCAAGATACAATACATTCCTGGCACTGGAGGTTTACTTGGTGGTGTAAGATGTCTAGTAGGGGCATTATCTCCCCTCTTATTTTGTGACACTATTTAAATTCTGTATTTATATGAATCTTCTACAGCAGTAGGTTTTCCTGTGGTTCTGCAAGTGGCCATTTAGTGCTAGTTGTCTCTTTCCACATTCCCTCATTTACCGCTTTCTTCCATTCTCCCATCTATTTTATTCTCCTATTCTAGTTTCCCCTTTGCCTCTCCATAACAATATATTCTATTTCCCTTTCTTGGGAGATCCTCCTCCCTCCTAGTCCCTTACTAGGTACCTAAACTTTGTGGCCATAAAAATCAGGCAGCACACACATCAAAGGCTTAAAAGCTAACATCCACATATAAGAGAAAATATAGCTGCCTTTTGAGGTCTGGATTATTTCACTCAGGTTATTTTTTTTCTAGCTCCACCCATTTACTTTAAAATTCCATAATTTCATTTTCTTAATAGCTGAATAATATTCCGTTGTGTAATGTACCACAGTTTCATTATCCATTCATTAATTAATGGCTATTTGGGCTGTTTCTAATTTCTGGCTATTATGGATGAAGCAGTAATAAACATAAATGTGCAAGTATCTCTGCAGAAGGATGTAGAATCCCATGGGTATATGCCGAAGAATGATATCGCTGTATCTTGGAGTGGATTTATTCCTAATTTCCTGAGGAATCATTATACTGATTTCCATAGTGTCTGTACAAGGTCACACTCCCACTAGCAATGAATAAGTGTTCCTCACCCCTGACCTCACATCCCTTCCAGCATGTGCTATTGCAGAGGGTTCAGCCTTCTGCAGGTCAGAGAGACTGGGAACAAGATGCAAGGTCAGTGAGAAAAACACAGAGACCGCTTTTCTGAGAGACTTTCTTTTCTAAGGGGTAAAAGCTTCTTCTTTTTATTCGTGCTGTTGCTTGTTCTATTCTGCTCTTTTTCTGTTCTGTTCTGTTCTTCTTCCCTGGTGTTTCCCTTCTTTTTCTTTCCTGATGTCTTCTTTCTAATTTCTTTATTTTTTCCCTTACAGCTTATATACACCAGCAGAATCTTTCAAGCAATATAGACTATAATGTGATGACATTCTATTTTTCAAGTGAATGATTACCATGAATACAAGTAAAAAAACAATGTTTCCCTTTTCCCTTACATGATTAAACATTTTACATATTACAGGTGAGAAACACATTTTCCCCAAGAACTCATACACAGTTAAACATTGATCTTTAGACTTCTCAGGCGCCTTTCAGCCATAACCATTTACATAGACAATAGTTTTTATAATTGCCAGAAAAACAGGTTACTAGGTTCACTTTTCATATTTTAGAGTCCTGTCCAATTATTTTAACTAACCATCCAATTCTTTGTTTTCTAGTTACATGAATCAAATTGTTTAAAGCTTTATTTTAGCTATGATGTACCCTGAAACCCATGAAGACTTTTCCCAATATCAAAAAGAATTTGAGTTAACTCTAGGGACTAGAGTGTTTTCCTTGATCATTAACCTAAGCCATAGTCTATATGGCTTCTCATAGAAACTCATAAGTCCAGCTGCATGACACTTCCTTGCTCCCAGTTTTTTTTATCCTTTGCAGCCCCTCCTTTATTGGAGGGGGAACACTATATCCTACCTTTACCTATATTAATTTCCCACTAAACTAATCCATCATAATCCATTAGTACATTTGTTAAAAAAAGCCTTAATCATCAAATTTCTACTTAAACTAACACTATTATTGTATAAAATCATCACTTCAATGAAACATTACAGCTAAAGAGGAAATCATCTTCATAATAATCCACAGGTAAAAATGCCCAGTAGAACAGAGTATTTCAATGAGATACTCACAGATCCCCAACACACCCATCCACACCATGCCAGGTAACAGGAAAAAATGGCAGCAAGGTATTGCATGAATCTTAAAGGGTCTTATTAATAAAAACAAACCTGGATCCAGGTATTGGGGTGAATGCTGGAAGATCAGAGAAGCAGAACAAGCCACAGCCACCACCTTGCCAATTCCTTAGCTGATCCTGTTTCCTCAGACTGGAAGCCTCTGAGTCCTCATCTAGAATGCATCTCAGCTGAACTGTTGCTAAAAAGCCTAAAAGCTTAACCATCCTAGTTCCTGGTTTTCATGCCTTATATACCTTTCTGCTTTCTGCCATCACTTCCTGGGTTTAAAGGCGTGAGTTACCATGCCTGGCTGTTTTCAGTGTGGCCTTGAACTCACAGAAATCCAGATAGATCTCTGCCTCTGGAATGCTAGGATTAAAGGCGTGTGTGCCACCTTTTTCTGGCCTCTATATCTAGTGGCTGTTCTCTTCTCTGACCCCAGATAAGTTTATTAGGGTGCACAATATTTTGGGGAACATAATAACACCACAGCAAGGAACATGTAAAGGCACAGCAGAAGCAAAAGACATTCTGGAGCTGAAGCCCTCAAGGCCTTGACTATCTGAGATTCACCCATTAGTACCTTGCATTCTTGTGGGCCAAACTTCTGAAGCTCAGGTGCCACCCACTGCTACTCTGACATGGCCACTGGCATACCATCATTTATTTTACTGATCTTGGCCGTTCTGACTAGTGTAAGATGAAATCTCAGAGTAGTTTTAATTTGCATTCCCCTGATTGCTGAGGATGTTGAACATTTTTTAAGAGTTTCTCAGCTATTTGTGTCTCATCTTTTATGATTTTGCTTAATTCTGTTCCCAATTTTTAAAAATGAGGCTATTTGTTTTCTTGGTGTTCAATTGTTTTCTCTTAGTTTTATTTTTATATTGTTGTTCTTTGAATATTTTTGATACTCTACATCAGATGCATAACTGGTAAAGCCCTTTTCCCATTCTGTAGGCTGCCATTTTGTCTGAACTATGGTGTCCTTTGTTACACAAAAGCTTTTCATCTTTATGACGTATCATTCATTAATTGTTGTTCTATGTGCCTGTGCTATCAGTACCCTGTTTAGAAAGTCCTTTCCTCTGCCAATGAGCTCAAGTGTCATATTCCACACTTTCTCTTTCTATCAGATGCAGGGTATCTCATATTGAGATATTTGATTCATTTGGAGTTGCATGATGATAGATACAGATCAATTTGCATTTGTCTACATATATCCATCTAGTTTAACCAGCACCATCTGTTGAAGATTTTGTCTTTTGTATACTTTTTGCTTCTTAGGTTAAAAAAAAAATCAAATGTCCATAGGTGTGTGAATTTATGTCCATGTCTTCAATTTGATTCCATTGATCAATGTGACTATTTTTATGCCATTACCATGCTGCTTTTATTCCCACATCTTTGTAGTATAAGCAGTTTCTTTATTATCCAGGATTGTTTTAGCTGTCCTGTTTTGTAGCCGTTGTTTTTGTTTAGTGTTGTAGAACATTATTTTAGGGTGTGTTACACTTCTTTATGCTGTGGAACATTTGTTTAATGATGCAAAGATGTTGCATTCTCTTATCTTGCATTTGTTTAACTCTGTGAAGCTATGTTATTTTGCCTGTCTAAAACACTTGATTGGTTTAATAAAGAGCTCAACAGCCAATAGGAGGAAGGATAGGTAGAGCTGGCAGGCAGAGAGAATAAACAGGAGTAAAGGAGAGCAAAAGAGATTGAGGAGCATGAAGGAGGGGGACTCAAGGGGCCAGCCCCTCAGGTCCACAGCCATGGAATAAGAAGTAAAGAAAGGTATACAGAAATAGAGAAAGATAAAAGCCCAGAGGCAAAAGATAGATCGGATAATTGGTTAAGAAAAGCTGGCTAGCTTGGTGCAGTAGGGAGGGGCTTGGACCTGCCTAGGCTCAGTATGCCGGGCTCTGCTGATTCCCCATGGGAGACCTTGAATTGGGGGAATGTGGGAATGCGGAGTGGCTTGGGAGAGAGGGCTGGGGGTGGGAGGAGGGAGGAGGGAGGATCTGTGGGTGGAATGTAGAGTGAGTAGAAAATTTAATAATGAAAAATGGAAAAAAAAAGAAAAAAAGCTGGCTAGAAATAAGCTAAGCTAAGATGGGGCATTCATAAGAAAGAGTAAGCCTCCTGTATGATTTATTTGGGAGCTGGGTGGTGGGCCCACCAAAAGAACAAAGAGTAAAGAGTAAAAACAATCAAAAACATTTTGGTGCCCAACATGAGGTTCAAATTTCCACAGGGCCTGAGAAAGCTTGAAAAGAAAAAAAAAAAAAAAAAAAAAGCTACAGCTCCTTTAAGAAGTACTGCTGTCCAGTCTCATGGGGGCTCCACAATCATCAGTCCACAGTTCATGGGCTTCCACTAGTGTGGCCGGTCATCTCTGCACGTCCTCCCATCGTGATCTCCACGTCCCTTGCCTGCAGTATCTCACCTCTCTCTCATCAAATGGATTCCTGGAGCTCAGCCTGGTGCCTGGCTGTGGATCTCTGTATCTGCCTCCATCAGTCACTGGACAAAAGTTCTGTGATGACAGCTAGGTTATTTGCTAGGCTGGTCACCAGAGTAGACCAATCCAGGCACTCTCTGGACCACTGCCAGCAGACCAAGGTGGGGTCAACTTTGTGGATTCCTGAGAGCCTCCTCAGCACCCTGCCTCTTCCTATTCCCATGATGTCCTCATCTATCATGGTATCTACCTCCCTGCCCTACCACTCTGTACCTGTTCCAGGTTGACCCTCCCATTTCCCTCTGGATACGGAAGACGGTTGTTTGGCTCGAACTGTTTGGGGGGCACCCAGGCAGGGGGATCAGTATCTGTCCCTGGTCTATGGGCAGGCTTCTGGAACCTGGTGCCTGTGGTGTGACACCTTGCACAGCCTTGGTGCAGTGGGAAGGGGCTTGGACCTGCCTAGGCTCAGTGTGCTGGGTTCTGCTGACTCTCCATGGGAGATCTCGATTTGGGGGACGTGGGCATGCGGGGTGGCTTGGGAAAGAAGACTTGGGGGGGTAGGAGGAGGGAGGAGGGGGGCATCTGTGGATAGTATGTGGAATAGAAAATTTCTTAATAAAGAAAAATGAAAGGAAAAAAAAGAAGTACTGCTGTACAGTATAAACAGTTTTTTTTCCCCACACTAAGTAGAAACAAAAAAAATCTAAATAAAAAACACCTACTGCACGTAAGCATTGGCATTCTAGAGCTCTAGGGCATTGAATGCAGTTCCTGGTCAGGCACCTCCAATCAGGCTGGAGCTTGAGGCTTGGCTTTCATGAACCAAGAGGGGTAGAACCAGCAGACAGAGCTGTGTAAAGAAACCAGCTTTAGATTAGCTATAATGGGACCCCAAACAAAACCTAGACAACTGAATGCAACTCGGCAAGTTTTCCTGATATGACATGATTCATTTTTTCTACTAATGTCCAGAAGACTGCTGGAAGATTCTCTAAGGCTAAATTCTAACGAAGATTTTACTTAAAAACGCCTACTAATCAGTATTTGTTATCATGGCCTCTACCACCGACAATGAAGCTGGCCCTGACTTCAGAAAGAAGACAGGTGGTGAATAAAAATTAGAAGTCAAGGCTGGAGACATGGCTCAATGTCCAAGCACATTGCTTTTGATGAGGACCAAGTTCAGTTCGCAGAATCTGTTTGATGCCTTACAATTGCCTGTGCCTCCAGCTCCAGGGTATCCAACACCCTTTTCTGGCCCCTGGGAGTACCTGAACACATGTATGCAAACTCTCATGCAGAGATAGGCACATACACATAAATTAAACCTTAATAAAAAGAAATAAGCTAAAAATGGAAGTGATACATTTTTAAAATTCACCAAAAGCACTGAAATTTAAATTTGAAATGTGACAGTCTTCTTTTAGTTTTTTAGCTACAAAATGTATTTCCAAAAAGTTTGAAAGCATTTATCTCTAATATAAAGAATGAAAATTGTCCTTAGATTCTGAGAGTCTACAAAGGTGGGTAGACAGCTGATTTCGGTACGGGACTGAAATAAGTAGCTCTCATATCATAATCTCCCTTGAACTCTTGCAAGACATAAACCAACTTTTCTAATTTGTGGGGGTTATTATTTGTGTTTTGTTTTTGTTTATGCTGTGGAACATTAATGAAAGGCAACATCATGCCTCTCATTAAGTCATTATATAGAAAATACTGTGGAATAGAAAAAGATTAAAATCATCTAAACTTTTAAAAATCAAAATACAGCCGTATTTATGTCAGGAACATCCAAGGAATCCTAAGTAGACACAAAATTGATTTTTTTCAAAGAATGTATGCCCCTATCTTCCTCCAAGAAGATGGGATTAATTTACAAATTTGTAGTCATAAATTATTTAAATTGTTATCAAATTTTCCATTAATGTTTTTGGTCTCTTTTGAATTGAGGTTTTTTTTTTTTTTTTTTTTTTTTTTTTTTTTTTTTTTTTTTTTGATTTTTTGAGACAGGGTTTCTCTGTGTAGCTTTGCGCCTTTCCTGGATCTCGCTTTGTAGACCAGGCTGGCCTCGAACTCACAGAGATCTGCCTGCCTCTGCCTCCCGAGTGCTGGGATTAAAGGTGTGCGCCACCACCGCCCGGCTGAATTGAGTTTTATTCAGGGTGATAGACAATGATCTGGCTTCACATTGTCTACTCTTTCTGTCTTCTGCATGTGCTTTCTGGTCTCTCTAGAACCATTTGCTGAAGATTATCTCCAGTTTATCATTTCTGCAGGCTTTTGATGATAATGTCATTGTAAAAAAATCAGGACATCAGCAAACACAGAACAAGAACTTTTCTATTTCCACTCTCCATGCTCTCTTTCTTTCTCATGAGTGGTAGCTCCTACTAGGTCTTCTATCTCAAAGAATAGAAGTAAAAATGGTAGTCTTGATTTGTTCTACATCTTAATGTAGCTAGCTTGAATGACTATCGCCAAAACCACAAAAAATATATATAAATATTGACAAGTATATGGTGAAGGGAGGATTCTTAAGTAATGGGTGGGGATTTGTATAAGCATAGCTGGTATGGAGACATTATGAAGAGTCCTTGAAAAACTAAAAGCACTATGATATGATTCAGCAGTGCCATGACTGGCTACATACCCAGAAGGCATGAAATCAGAATATCAAGGAGATCTTACCCATCCTGATCACTGTAATATTATTTATAGTAGTGAGATAAGGACAACAAAATGACCCCTTAATCAATGAATGGATGAGAAAAATGTGATATCTATTATGAAAATACATATGCATATAATTGATTAAATGTGAAATTTCCCTCATAAGGTTCTGTCTGAATGTTTCCCCCCACATATGGTTGTATTGTTTCAGGAGATTGCAGAAACTATAGAAAGTGAGATCTAGCTGGAGTAAGTAGGTCAGTAAGGGGAGGGTTGGGAAGTATATACCATCCCTCACAGTTCTGTTTCATTCTCTGATTTTGAGATTAGTATATTGTATCATTCCCCTAATCACTTTCCTCCCTCCAAACTCTCCCATGTACTATCCCCTTGTCATTTTGTCCAGGGGAAATCATACCAATTGGTTATTCTTGAATCTTTGTAAAAAGAACATTCTCAGCTTGTGCATTTTCTTCCTTTCTTCTTTCCTTCCTTCCCTTCATCCCTTCCTGCATTTCTTCCATCCTTCCATCCCTCCTGTCCTCCTTCTTTCATTCATTCCTCTTCTCCATCCTTCCTTTCTATTTCAGTTTTTCTCCTTTGTATCATCTATGTTCTGAGCAGTACTAAGTACTAAGTAAGGAATTTTATGCACAAGATAAAAGCATGACTCCTAGGAGTCTTGAAATGTATCTTCTCTGAAGGGGTATAAACATTAATGAAACCATCACAAATAAACAACAAAATGCAACTGTTTTAAGTATATCTGATGATTCTTGATACTATCTTCAACTTGAGTGGTTTCCTTAATAATGTTGGAAGGAGAAAGTCTTCCTAACAAAGTGCTTAGGAAATTGAAATTTGGAGGAAGAGTAGATACTAAAAGAATGATGTTTCATGTAAATTATTGTTAGAGAAGAGAGGAGATAATTCTATGGCCTGAGGAGAAGTCTTTGTGGCTGAAACAAAAAAGAGGAGGAATGATCAGAGACACTGCTGGGCTTGAAGATATTTTGGTCATATTAAGATATTTGTCTTTATCTTAAGAGACTTGGGGTTCCATAAGAATGCTCCTAACGTAGGTAAGAAAGAGGCAAGATAGATTTTATTCAAGTAGATTTATTTAGAAGATTGAGCAGAGGAAAAACGATTACATATTACACTTAGGTTATGGAATCAACATAAAATTTGCATTCTGCAGATGTAATAGAGAAGATAAAATTGGCTTGGTGAAGATTTGGATATGGAAGATAATAAAAAGGAAATGGTGCTTTAAGAGGTTAGCTTAAATTCCTGGACTGTTACTAAGACAAGAGCCTTGGCATTAAGTTGGGGTGCTGGAAGAGGCCTGGGCAAATGAAGAAGATACTAATATATTCACGGTCCTGCTGTATTATAAGTACTTTCACCATTATTAGTTTTCATTAGTCAAGTGATTATGACTAAGGCTTATGAGAACTCATCCATGTCTTCTGTACTAGAGTACCTTCAGTGTGATATTCTTTCTAGACCAACACTAGAGCAGATAATATATAATAAGTGAAAGATTATGCAATAGAATTCATACCAGTAGTTATTATAATAACACAAATTCTATCAATATTTCTGCAAATAGCTTTTGACTTATTTGATTAAATCTTGCCATCATTTAAATGGATGCAATTTATGTCTATTTAATATAATTCTGGACCATATGATCTTGACAGATAGCTTTTGGAAGTAATAAATTGACCTCAAATGATTACAAGTGCAGAGTTTTAGCAACAATTACTAAATAATGAGGTGAAATTTCTTTTTCCAGAACTACTTCAGGGTATACTTTCTAGCAAATTGATTCTCCAATTCCAATACTCTTTTCCCATGGGAGCTTCCAAGATCTCAGCACCTGGAATCCCATCACCCAGGCCAATAAGATCAGACTATTTAGTGGATAGCGACTGCACTGATAAATTGTCAACACTGTGTGGTTCTGGTCAGCAGTCAAGATTGATATAAAACACTGACTTATGGTGGGAAGTTTTAGCTAAGATCTACTTGTTCACTGAGCCACCAGAGGAGGTATTTAGAAATAGGAGGTTTTGCATTTTACATCTTTTTCCTAGTTGAAACCTAATGACCAGAAAAAAAGAAAATCAATTTCCTTTTTCATGCCCCTAGACAGCAACTAAACATGTTCTGAAGGCTTTGGGAGGTGGCAGATTCTGATTAGGATTCAGGGATACTTTATGCTTCCCAGATCTCTCATGTGAAGACAAACTACAAAAGATGAGACTAGAACCTTGACAACTATGTTGGGAATGGCTAATATCCGGATTTCATAAGATAAACAAAGCAGGCAAATGTAGAGAACAGGTCTTAAGTATCCTTGCTCAAAGTGTGGAATTTGAACTAGAAGCACCCAGGATTGCATGGGAACTTGTAGGAAACACAGAGGCTCAGACATTCCAGACCCATCAATTAGATCTCCATGTGGTTCACATGCCCATCAAAGACTGAGACAATATTTTCCTGAGAAATGCTCTGAGCAGCCAACCTCATAGTGGATCAGGGAATAAATTAAAAAATGTTTGTTCTAAGTCTTATGAACCAGTCTATTGGTTGTGGCTTAGAATTTTTCATGTTTTTATAAGAAAGCTATTGACTCAGATATAATTAATAAAGAATGAGAATCATAAATTTACAACTGGACCTAGAACAGTAACTCTAGATTTGTTTACATGGGCACCTCTGATGATCTGGTCAAACATCACAAGGTAAAATATCATCTAGAACTCCCCCACCCCACTCCACATGGGGCTCCATGTATGAATTCAGAAAATCCTATCCATTGGTCAATGTGTTGAACATGCTGGACTCATAGTACAATGGTGATAGGGCCTATGTCCTCCCTTTATACATGCTTGATTGTGAGGGGATCCTCTACTTCCAGGTAAAAGTACTCATAATTTCCCTTAAATTAATGTAATGCAGCAATAATAATAATCTAGTAATTTAGTCATAATTGAATACTTGATAAAGTCTGCCTCTAGAAAATAATTGATTCTCTGAACTAAAATTAAAATTAAAATGTAGTTCCTTCCTGGTAGTGTCTGCATGTGCACTGACCATCTGCTGTTATTTTATTACATTTATTTATTTATTTATTTATTTCATATATGTTTTTGCATGTGGGTGCATGAATGCCATGGAGGTCAGAGGACAGCCAGCAGGAGTACATTGTTTCTTTCTTTTCTTTTTTTTTCCCCCAAGACAGGGTTTCTCTGTGTAGCTTTGGAGCCTTTCCTGGAACTTACTCTGTAGCCCAGGCTGGCCTCGAACTCACAGAGATCCACCTGACTCTGCCTCCCAAGTGCTGGGATTAAATGCGTGTACCACCACCGCCTGGCCATTGTTTCTTTCTTCTCAGCATGTGGATTCTTCAAATAGAAGTCAAGTGGTCAGGGATGGTGACAGCCCTCTTGACTCACTGAGTCATCTTACCTGCCAGCCCTGACCATGCACACTCAATCACACCTAACCTCAACACCCCAACATGTACATACACATAATTAATGTTTTTTAAAAGTGTGAGGTGATTTCTGAAATTTTAGAAAGTCTAAGGACGAATTAAGACACATCCTTATTGTACACATAAAACAAAGTCCTGCTAATAAAATGAAAAGGACATAACAAAAGTCATTCTCAGTCAAGTTAGTTTTCTGATTGTTTGTGTCCTAAGTAACACTTTTTAACAATTCAGTTGATGATAAAAGCAAGCATGGAGAGCAAACTACTTGCAAAGTAGACTGATAGGATTTGTGTTCGCCAGTTTGATTATTGCTGCTCAGAACTGTGGGGGAAAAGGCATAGTTAAAAATTATCAACAGTTTGGATACAATAGATCAGGAAAGGGTAGTAGAACAGAATACGCCCAACAAATATGTTTACACACACACAAACACACACACACACACACACACACACACACACACACACACACACACACACTCAGACCAATTAAAAATAAATTCAGGTTAAAAAAGACTGAAGAAAAATTGATTAGTTAACCTTTAATGCAGTAAACACATGAGTGTGAACAAAGGCTTGGAAAGGATTCTAACAATCCATGTCCTTCATGCCTTTTTTCCTGAACACAGAATTACTTTCTTGTCCTTGGGAGTGCTTACGATCCCTCATTTAGCCCCAGTTCAGTGCCTGGAGCTGAAACAGACTTACAATATCATGCTAGGATACAAAGACAAAAATCCCACAGCTCTGAGCAGCAACATTGTGGTCTTGAAGATCAGTCAAAAGCCTATTTTTCCTTTTGAGATCACCTCTCTTCACTGTCAATGCTAATATTGCACTAATTTGGGGGTTATTGTTGTCAGTTTACATTGTTTTATGAAACACCTATGAGATTATTCTTATGTGTCTTGGAACATCTAAAAATCCTTGGCTATGTGGTGTTTTAGTTTCAACTGTTGCCATTTCAACTATTTTCTAAACATCATTCATCCTTTCGTTCTAAAGCCCCAACTGAACACAATCTAGGTTTTATGAATGTATTTTCCTCATCTCTTAAACTCTTTTTCTGATTTCCATCATTTTCTTTTATTCTCCTACTTGTTTTTAAATTGTGGTTTTTTTTGTTTTTGTTTTTTTGTTTTGGTATTTAACTTATAGCAGTATTTCTTTAGCCTCTGAGTGCTGAGATTGCAGACATTAGCCACCACACCTGGCTGGTGATTAAATTCACCCACTGGCCTAGTTATGGTTACCATATCTATGATGAAACATCATGACCAAACCAACTTGGGGAGAAAGTGGCTTATGCTTCCACATAACTGTTCATCATTGAAGGAAGTCAGGACAGGAACTCAAACAGGACAGGAACCTAGAAGCCAGAGCTGATACAGAGGCCAGAGGGGTGCTGCTTAGTGACTTGCTCATCTTAGCTTGCTCAGCCTGCTTTCTTATAGAACCCAGGACCACTTTCCCAGGGACGGTATAACCCACAATGGGCAGGGCCCTCCCCCATCAGTCAGTAATTAAGAAGATGTGCTACAGACTTGTGTACAGCCCAGTCTTCTGCAGGCATTTTCTCAATTGAGGGTCCTTCCTGTTTGGTGACTATACCTTGTGTCAAGTTGACATAAAACTAGTCAGCACACCTACCAAATTCTTAATTATGCTTATTGTCCACTTTTTCTAGAGTTTCTACTTTTTAAAAACAAAAGTGAACCCATAGATTCTGGTATGTTTTATCCTTTAACCTAGGTCAAATTCTTCAGTGTTAACTTTCAAATAAAATATGCTAAACTCTTTTTTAGAGAATATATTATCAAGCATATTTTGATATTACTAATATATAAAATAGAGAGAATGTTGGCTTTTTAGTTAACCTAGACTTCCTAGGTGACTAAGTGGCTCCCTGTTTATTCCATCCTTTTAATCAATTAGAGACAACATAATCATAGCTGGAAATAGTTTGGTATTTAATTCAAATTGCATTGGATTTAATCATTAAATTTTCAAGGCTAAGAGCATATTGTGGGAGCAAAAGATCATTTTTATAAAGTCTATAGGTCACCATGATTGAATAATTGTTGATCTTGTGGATGAATATAGTAAGAGCTCCAACCTTGAGGTGAAGAGAATTGAGATAAAGTAGGACATACAGGGTATTTAGTTACCAAATTAATTTCTCCTTAAACAGTGATGACATTGGAGCTATGGAATTTATTTTCAACTGCAAAACTGAGTTACTTTGTTTTAGATATTTGTCTGAGTTATAGTAATTAAATTATGTATATCCCTGACAACCTTAAAATTTAAATGTCCCAGATAAGTTGAAAATATTTTTTAAATTTATTTTTCTTTTAATATCTTTCATTTCAACATATTTGATTATTTATGAAATAATTATGCCTGCACATCTTCATATTGTGTTTTAATTATTTTAATTTAACAAAGATATACACTTAAGTCAGGCATAGTGCTATCATCATTTAATCTCAGCACTTGGGATGTAGTGGTAGCTGTGTCTCTCTATTTGAAGATGGCCTGGTCTACATAGAGAGTTCCAGCACACCCATAGCTGCATAGTGGGACTCTATTGCATAGTGAGACTATTTTCCTGTTCTCCTATTCTCTCTCTCTCTCTCTCTCTCTCTCTCTATATATATATATATATATATATATATATATATATATATATATATATATATATATATTTTCTCATACACACAGTTAAAAGTCAATTTGTTTTTTTTTTTTTAATTTCATGTTCTTCTCTTGACTTAAAGGAATCTTAGTGGGCTAAATAATATATTGAAGAAAAATGCATATAGATTGAAAGGTTCTTCTATAAAATGTAAGAGACATTCCATGATCCTATGGAATCTTGGACATATATTAACTACTTTTAGTTTATCAAACCATTTTGTTTAATTGATTAGAAAATACTTTATATTTCTCCTGAATTTGCTATCATGACATAAATAACCACTTTCAAGCCCAATGACTAAAAGTAATAATACTTTATGATGGAAATGCTGACCTGTGTCACTTTGGAAATAATGGAAGGTAAGAAAATTAGATTCAAAAGAGCTTGCGCCTAAACTAGATTCTTCTTGGTACAATGATTTACAAATGGATTCTGGGCTAGTAATTCTGAAAAGCTGTGCATGCCCATGGCTATTGAACAATTAGATAAATATATGGCAAATGATGAGAGCCAAGCTTGTCATTTCTTCAGTCGTAGAGAAAAAGTGTGCATAAGAAAAGCCTTATGGTTTGAGTGTGAATGTCCCTCACTTGGTCCTGTGTTGGAATTCCTGGTTACCTGATGCTGTCACTATTTTGGGAGGTTGTGGAACCTTTGTGTCAAGAAGCATGGGTGAAGGAGATTGGCTACTAAGTGTGGGTGATAATTATAATCTGGTCCTACTTCCAGTCTGTCACCAAGTTGTGACTTGCCACCTTAGACTGCTATTGATACAGACCAATCAACTCTCCTTGCCATTCCTTCTCTGTCTTGGTGGGTTTATATGCTCTGAAATTATGACCCAAGACAAATCCTTCCTCCCTTAAGTTGCGTCTGTATTCATTTAGACATAGAAATATAAAATTGAATAGGACAATGGGATAATGGATTAGAGTTGGAGACCTCAGTACTAATGTTTAAATTAAATGGACATATAGACCATGGACTGGAGGGATGCCTCAAGGGTTAAGAGCAATAGTTGCTCTTGCAGAGGACCTGAATTTGTTCCCAGCATCCATATGGTGTCTCACAATTATCTGTAACTCTAGATCCAGGAGATTCAATGTCAGATTCTCGACTCCAAGGGCACCAGTCTTTCACATGCTACACATAGGTACACACAGAGAAAATACTCATTTACATATAATAATAAATGAACACCAACATTTAAAAATATAGATCACTGAATGGAAAATATTAATAGAGATTACACACACACACACACACACACACACACACACACACACACACACACACAGCTTAGTACAAGGCCATCTAATTTCAGGATCCATATGTCATGGGCAATGAGCAGACCTAGCATACAGTTCTTGACTCCTAACTGGAGTATTGGAGACTAACTGCAGGCAAGTGAATTGCCGCTAGGCTGCATTCTCAGGCCAGACATAACTAAACTGAAACAAGGTCAAACAAATTAATATAAAGTCAAAGATATGGAACTGGTCCCAATGGATACATTCACAAAACAGCTCCACATGTAAAGCTGAGGGACCCTTGCAGAAGAGGTGAGAGAAAGATTGTAAGAGCCGGAACATCAGAGTGTTTGCTGTGAAACTGTGTCCCTAGTAATGTCAGAAGTAACACCCATGAAGCTTCACCAATTTGACTGCCTAAACAGGAGCTGAATAAGAACAACAATAGTGGACATGCCAAAGTGGATGGGAAGAAAGGCCATGAAGCCTCAACCCTATACGAAGAACTACAAACAACTAAGGAATGAAGAGAGTTAGAGAAATAAATAGTCTTCCATACAAAAGAGCACACTAATAGGTTTCTTAATACCAAATGGTCAGCTCTGAAAACACACATACAATGACATTATACAACTGAGCAGGTTATATTTAAGAATATTTGTGTACATACATATACATATGTGCATGTAATAGTTGATGTAAGAAGGCCATGAATTTGAAAAATATAAAAATAGCAAGGAGGATATATGGGAATACTTAGAAGGAAGAAAGGGGAGGAAGAAATGATGTAATTAAATTATAACCTTAATTTTTTTTAAAAAAAGGACAGGAAATAAGAACTAATTTTAAGTACTAAAACCCAAGAAGTTATTTTCAATAGCCCACCATAGATGGGATATATTCATGAGACATGAGTCAATTAAAATAGCACCTGATAACCAAAACTTGAGTAATCCAAGCAACATGATAAATAATGTATTATTGAATTGTAATCAAAAATTTAAAAAAATAAATATTTGTGCCTCCATGGTGATATAAATAGATGACTGAGTGCACAAAAAATAGATGAGAATTGAGAAATCTTTTATGCTGAATAAATTCAAATAATTTATGTGGGTACTCCACCCATAAGGGGTTGGAATATAGTGCCTCACTCCTTAACTATGGGAGTAAATTGACAGTGTAGACATTTGACAGGCACTACCTCAGGCAGATCGTAGAGATTAATATCAATGATGTCATATTGATACTATGTACTCTTGATATCATAATAGAAAGAACACTACTTCTGTGATCTTCCTCCCCAAACCCACATGGCTGGTGATGTCATGAGAAAAACATGAAACACACCCAAAATAAAAGACTTCCTACAAAAAATAAATTTGAATTCTATGCCAAATGAACTTTGAAGTTAAGTTTTTTAGTGACTATGCTTCCTTAAAGGCTAGAAAGTGAAGCTGATACAACTAGGTGTCATCGTTCACCTCTACAGTGCTGTATTAGTTGTAGCACCTACTTAAGGTACCCATGTGAACCCAAAGTAAATATTATTTCATTATACATATGACTACCATCTAGATAGACATCCAGACTGAAAACTTACCCTGTATAAATACTTTCCAAACCAGTATAATAACTGAGGTGTTTTGTTGAGATGGTTGTAGTAAGATACAGATCTTTTTTTTTTTCAAATGAATTATAGAATATATAAAGAACTCAAAAAGCAAATAATCAAAAAGAAAAAAAATCCCCAACACATTAATAAAAAGTGTGTGTGTGGGTGGGGGGGCGCAGCTGGGACTACAGATTTGAACAGAGAATAATCAAAAGGAGAAATAAAAATGGCTAAGATATATCTTCTAAAAGCTAGCAGTTATGCAAATCTAAACAACTTTGAAATTTCACCTTATCTCAGTCAGAATGGCAAAGATCAACAAAACAACCAACAATAAGTACTGAAAGGGATGTGAGGAAAGGGGAAACTTCATGACTGTTTATATATTACTGCAAACTGGTCTAGCCACTCTGGAAATCAGTTTGGAGAACCTTTTAAAAAGCTAAAAATAAACCTACCATATGACCCAGCTATACCACTTCCTGGCACATGTCCAAAGGACTTGACATCCTACTCCACAGATACTTGCTTGTCCATGGTCATTGCTGCTCCATTCACAATAGCTAGAAAATGGAAACAACCTAAATGTTCTTCAACTGGCAAATGGGTAATTAAAATGTGGTGTGTATTCACTATGAAACATTATTCATCCAGAAAGAAAAATGAAATCATGAAATTTGTAGGTAAATGGATAGAACTAGGAAATCATATTGAGTGAGATAATCCAGGCCCAGATAGACAAACATTGCATGGTCTCTCTTATTTGTGATTCCAAGCCCAAAATCTTCTGCTGTGAGTATATAGCCTGGACTAATTGCAGAAACCAGGAAAGTAAAAAGAAATTACAGAGGGGCAATTGAGCGGGAAATAGCAGTGTACAAGTCATTTGAAGAGGGAAATAGGAAAGGGAGCTTTAATTGTGGAAAGGAAAGGAGATTAATACAGAAGAAGGAGGGAGGAATGTGAAATAACAATAAGGATGTCTGAGAAACACATAAAAATCAGACTATTATCTACACATGAAAAATTACATATACTACATGTAAGTCTACATATACATGTACATTTAAATGAAAATTTTCCATCTGGACTGATTTCCACAAAAGCCATAGATTATCTAACAAAAATCCCATTAGACATGCAAAGTCCCCTTTTTGAGTTTTTGGTCAGGGTTGTCCAAAAGACACTATTGTTGTTTCCTTTAGTTTCTTCCCAGAGGTTGAAGGCAAGTCCCTATTTCAGAAGGCACTATGTACTTTGAACACAGGGCCCAGAGGATTAAATATGGTTCTGATCTGACTGCCTCCTCACTGTGGACTAGCTTTCATGGTACTAGAAGTCACCATGCAAGCTTCCAAGGAAGAAAGCCTACCAATAATCCTATTCAACTGTGATTTCTATGAACTAAAACAATAATTAGCATGGCACCATACCCCTAAGGGTGAAATAATGGCACTCATACCTTTGTGGTAGCCAACAACTCTCTAGTTGTACTTAGGACATGCACAACAAGAGGGAAATCATGCCTAGCCAACTATTAGGATCAGGTAAGGTCATGAATTTTGGATGAAAGCCTAATACTACCACTTTACTAAAACAGCATAATTTCTAACTGTGTTTTAAATATGTATCCTTATACCCACAGATAAATAACTCACCCATTACGAAGGAAACATTTCCTTCAAACAGATAGAGATCATTTTAGGATCCCACAGCTGATCAAAATGCAGAGAACAGGGATTGTGTGGTATGCAGTGCCAACTGATACATCAACTGAGACTATTGTATTTTTTTAAATATATGCTATCCCAGACTTTATTTTAAAATAAATTCTACTTTAAAATAGCTTTACATAACAGAAAGAGATAAAGCTAAAAACATTTCCTGAGAATACCAACGTACATCATTTCCCCTGTTACCATCTTTCATTAGTTTGTTAGACACATGAGTGAGACCACGTAAGTCAGAAGTATCTACTACAAGATAATAACGTGTACTGTACATGTAATGCATATTTACCAATGTTTTCTTTATTTTCACCAATATGATCTTTAAAAATAAAGTTTCGGTTTTATAATATTTTTTAATTTACAGAAAAGTTACAAAGTTAACATAGTTCTCATGCACACCGTGCCCAGATTCTCCAACTGTTAATATCTTACCTGAGGGTACATTTGTTCCAATTAATGAAACAAAAATGATACAGTACTATTAAGTGAAGTTCCTACTTTAGTCAGCTCTTTATCACCTTAACTCATGTTTTACTTCTGTCCTAGGATCCCAAGTAGGATATTTCCATTCATGTGCTCACTATGGCTTCCCTGTGTCTTTTGGATTGTGAGAGTTTTTCAGACCTTCCTAATCTTTGCTCACCTTGCAAATTCAGAGACGTAATTCTGGGGTAGAGTATGCGTGAGCTGTTGCCATTATGAGATTGAGATCATGGGACTGGGAGAAGGAACAGAGATAAAATGTCATTCTCTCATTACATCATATCACAAACATGTACTTTCAACATCTCCTGTCACCACTGAAGCTAACTCTGCTGACCCGCCTAAGGTAGTGCTCCATCAGAAATAGGCTGTTTATTTCTCCTTCTCAATTCTAGCACTCTGGGGAAGAAACTCCCTACTCATCATTCACCACTGACACCTAAGGACTGGCAGTTATGCTTCTCCCTAAAGGCAGAATATTTACATAAATATATTGAAATGTTCTGCACAAATATGTCTCTTCTCATTTTACTTATTTAGTCAATTGGTTTATGTTAGTATGATCTCTCAGATATTTATATTAGGTTTGAGTTGGTTCCCAGCACCCATATATTGGTTCACAACTAAGTGTAACTCCAGTTCCAGGGAATTGAATACCTTCTCCTGGTTCTTAAGACACCAGGCACACAAACGATGCACATACATATATGCAGGCAAAACACCCATACACAAAAATAAAATAATTCTTCGAAATATTTATTGGAAATTCAATATGCTCTCTATTGTGCAACAGAGCCAAGAATCAACCAACCCAGGCTCACAGGCACTCACGGAAACAGCGATCATGGAGCCTGCATTGATTTCTTTATACATTTTATGGTTGTTGGTTTGGTGTTTGGGGGAGGGGAACACGACAATGGGAGTGGGGTTGTCTCTGACTCTTTTGTCTGTGTTTTGGACCCTTATATCCCTACTGGGTTGCCTCGCCCAGCCCTGGTATGAGGGTTTATACCTGGTCTTATTGTATCTTGTGCTGTATTCAGTCAACATCTCTAGGATGCCTGCTCTTTTCTGTGGGGAGATGAGGTGAGGGGAGGGTGTATCTGGGGAAGAGGGGAGATTGGAGTGGAGCAAGCTAGAAGGAGTTGAGGGAGAGGAAGCTGTAGTGGGTATGTATTGTATGAGAGAAGAATAAGCAATCTTTTAAAAAAGAAATATTTATTGGCCATTTTTATTTTTTGTTTTGAGAATTTCATGCAGGAGTACAATGCATTGTGATCATATCTACAACTCTATCCATACTCCAATCCTTCTAGTGTCCTCTCTCCAAATCTTCCTCTCAACTCTTGTCCCTTTCTTCTATAATTATTCTCACTGTATGTGTATAATAAGTGCTTTCTAATACACGTATTACATTTAAGACTGAAAATGTGGGACATATACACCATAGAATTCAATTCATCTGTTAAGAAAAACGCAATCATAGAACTTTCAGGTAAATGGACAGAACTGTATTTCTTTGAGAACTGTCCAGGTGATCACTGCCCATTTGACTGACACGTCATGTCTTTTGAAGTCCTTTTGTGTATTCCATAAATTAACCCCTTGCTTGAAGCATATCTGAAACGGGTGTTTCTCCCACTCTGGAGGCTGTCCATTCTATCAATAGTTTCTTTTGCTGTGCAGAGCTTTTTAATTTCACATGGTCCCATTTGTCAAAATCCAGGGCTATTTACTGTGCTATTGGGGTTTTATTTGGAAACTTGCTACTTGTACTTAATATCTTGAAGTGTTTATGTTTGTTCAAATGGCTTTTGTAACACTGTGTGTGTGTGTGTGTGTGTGTGTGTGTGTGTGTGTGTGTGTGTGGTGTCGGTGATGTTATTGTTGCTATTTTTTGATAGGGTCTGCATGTGTCACTCGGGCTGGCCTGGAATTAACAATGTAACCCAGTCAGGCTGCCTTAGCCTCCCAAGTGTTTAGATTGCAGGCATGAACCACAACACTCAACCTCTGTTATCTCTCAGAAGAAATATGCAGACAGAAAAATAAACAAATGGTAAGTGTGCAGCTTGTTGAATGTTCACAAGTCATTGCTAACATCAGCACACCTGCATCAGGTATGCTGCATAGAATCTATAGGGTACTTCCTTTACCTGAAACCATGATAGGTCTAGGATATGCAAGAAAAGAAAAAAAAATCATTAGCTGAGGCTGCTAAAATCTGTGGGAAAAAACCATTTTTTTTCTATTCATTTGTCAGGAAGGAAAAGGGAAGTTGTGTTTGCTTTGTTGTTGCAACTCAAACTCAAGCACATAGCACAGTGCTTGATAAATACTTAGCAAAATGAAGAAATATTAAATTATAGGGTTTCGGACATCTCCCAGGGATCTTAAAATCTATTCCCAGCAGATAAGGTGTAGGTTGCTGTATGCTTACACAACAGAATATTATAGATTGTTTGAAGACACAAACTAACCTATAGATAAAAAACGTTCTAAAGAAAATATGATGTCCTGGTAAATTTGTATAAATTACGCAAACTGTTTATTTGTGGAATTTCTCTTCGGTATTTTCAAACCATGCCTATAAGCAAGTATCTGAAGTATCAAAAAGTGAAACACAGAAAAGGGGGATTTCTGTATTACAATTTATACAACTGTCATTATGTGGGTAAGAAGATAGATAATTTCTGATTTGCAGAAATCTTTTAATGGAAGTAGAATCACATCATTCTCACCTTTCACTCACTTTTCTCTTTCCAGCTCTTCCCAGCTACACTCCCTTGATATCCTTCTGTGCCCCCAACTCTCAAATGGATATCCTTTTTTCTTTAATTATGTAAATTCTGTAATTATGTAAATACAATCTAGTGTGTCCATTTTTTGTTATTGGTTTGTATATGGTTTCAAGGCTGATCATTCTGTGTTAGACAGCCAAGAAGGGAACTTATCCATCCCTGGTTTGGTTTATGCAGCAGTCTCTAGGAGAGACTGTTTCATACCAGATTTCTAGTATTCTGGCTCTTAGAAACTTTCTACCCCCTTATCCACAATGTTTGCTGAGCTATAAATGCAGAAACTGTGATGTAGATCTATCTACATGAGAATACTGTGCAAGCTGCTTTTACATACTTATTTTCCTTGTCTTGTTATATTAAGTAGGATATCTAGCCTGGGAATGAATATTTGTCTTATTCCAGGTGTTAAGGAAACAGTCAACATTTTTGTCAAGTACATTGTTCATTGTTTTATAGATATCTACATCAGATTTTCTTTTTAATTGTGAATAAGCATACAATTTTCACTAAAACATATTTCTTCATTAATTGGTATAAATGTCCTTTATTATATTCTAAATTTTCCTTGTTGAGTTTTGAATTTTAAACCTACTTTGCATTCCTGGCATGAATGCAATATCATCACAATATATTGTCTTAGGCATATATCATTGACAACTTTCCAAAACAAGAAATGTTGAAGTTAATATATTTTAATAAAAATCCCCAAATAAGATAAAAAAATTAATTCTGCACCTTTTGTCTGTATTACCAAATACAATACCTAAAGTTTTATTGCTCACAGTAGTTAAGCACTCTTCTAGCTACTTGATCTATGCTAATCTGCCTGATTCTCATAAAGAAAAAAGTCCCATCCTTATTTTGCAGATGTGAAAATTGAAGTATAGAGTTACATAACCTGATCTGGACTTTGCTCCTGGATCTGAGTCTACAGCCAGTGTGTTGACTACTGTACAGTGATGCGATCTCTTTCAGCAGATGTTTCTTCCACCTTTGAGTACTTTCACTTAGAAGTCTTAAATAAGGATTCCTTATTTCCTTATTTGTTATTGCTTTGTAATGCTAAATTTGTTCTTCAAGAATTTCATACATTTAGTACATTCCGTTTACTCTCATCCCCAGGTTCTCTGATCTCTTCCTCAACTCTGTCATGCTCCTCCCCATTTCCCACATTCATATCCTTTTGTTTTGTTTACTGACACTCTGCTTTTAACCAGGACTTGCTGTGTGGCCACTGCTTCAGAACTAGTGACTGAAGCCTGAGGGGCTCACCATTCAGTACAGGACTGAGAGCAAGGACAGTCTCTGCCCAGAATCCATCATCCAAAATAAGTGTGGCTTATTTTACCCTATGAAATTGTCATTCTTTGCTTTGAGACTTCCAGGCTATATGTTTGATATGCTTTCAGCTTAAGGTTTTCTTAATGATTTTGCAATAAAATTCAGAGCCATCTATAGCAGGAAGCTGATTCTTTCACGAGGAAAGATGATTCTGGAAAAAAAAAAAGTTGCATTCACATAAGTGGTTCCACAAGTGGTACTTCTCACTTCTAAAGTGATAAATTTACAGCTAGTCATTAGAAAATTGGGTAAAAAATATTAATCTCAGTTTGTAAAATTAATTTAAATCAACATTTTAATTCATAGCCCACATCGACAGGAAATCTTACACTTGGAACAGCTCTGAATTTGGTTGAATGATGTCCCATCCACACTTCAGATATGAATGAGCGTTGAAAGCAAGCCCTGTTAGTAACCCTGTGCTGGACTCTGTGGGCTGTGAAGCTGCTCCTCCTAGGAGTACTGGCTGGTATTCCTAGTATCTTCCTCTTACGTCTAATCATGTGTTGATGCCCTTAAAAAGGCATCTGAAGAGCTGAGCACTGCTCCCCAGGTGAAACGGAATCAATCCCTAGCTCGGCTCTCATTAGTCCCCAAAATTCAGGGCAGAAGAGCGGCTCCCAATCACACGCAGAAGGAGCTAGAGGAATATAACATTGCTCTTTGGAAAACTTCTAGAATCAGCTACTGGATGGGGATTGCTATGCCTTCAGAATGGGTAAGCACAAGGTGAAGGAGGGCCCAAGGGAATGAATCAGGTAATGGACTGGGGACAGCAGGAGAATGTCACAGATACAGAAGGGAGACACTAGGAGGTGGGCTGTTTTGGAGAGTATGAATTAACCCGTTTTCAAGTGAGGCTTACTGAAAAACTAGAATTGGACGACTTGAAATATGCTTTTCATTTTAGTAATAAAATCCAGGCAGAGCATGAATGGATATGTAGACACTGTGGAGAGTCCTTAAATAAGAAGTTGAGGTATCACTTCATGATATTTCATTCCACCATGATTTATATGATTTTCATTCTTTAAGGGATGCTTTTATAGATCTACTGCCATGAATTTGTGTAACTTTTAAATTTAAATTTTCAATAATCTTTCAATATTTAATAGTGAAAGTATGGTTAAATATATTTTAATATGTATTTATTCATCCATCTATCAACTTACATATATATCTGTATAACTTACTATTGAATACATAATAAGATATGCTTGACTGTTCCTTATTGAAAGCCGTTTGACAAATCAAAAAAACACTTCAATTTTATTTGACGCTATCATTATCCCATTTTACAGAAAAAAACTAGAGGTTGAAATAGGTTTGTTATGCTCATAACTACTAATGAGTAAGGTGCAGAATCTGACTCACAGTAATCTAGTTATAGAAGTAAGCCATCTATCTATCTATCTATCTATCTATCTATCTATCTGTCTGTCTGTCTGTCTGTCTATCTATCTATCTATCTATCTATCCATCTATCCATCCATCCATCCATCCATCCATCCATCTACCTACCTTCCTATCTATGTGTCTGTCATGTATCATATATGTATACATATATATATATATATATATACTATATACAATATATCTAGCAAATCCTAGTAAATTTGCCTTAGACTTATGCATATTCAACCTGACAAACCCATTGCTATTTCTCTACAAACAGCAAAGATGTCATGAGAAATTATTTAATATCATTATGGAAAATAACACTTCATATACAAATGGTTCTAGTAGTTTGATAGAACATTAATCATCATGACAATACTCTAAGATAGGCTTGCTTTTGAGTCTCATCTGTGGCTTCAAGCCACAAAATATCTAGGAAGCCAAATAGCCTAGCCTGTGGCTACTCTCAGACATTTTCAAGAATAGAACACTTAAAAAGTAGTGTCATGTGGTGTACAATATATCTCTCAATGTTCTTAAAATTAGTCCTAGTTTCTAAAAGAGGAGATTCTAGGTGTTCTTACCACAGGAAATTACAAGTATGTAAAGCAATGCATATTAGTTAGCTCTAGAATACATACACATTTTATATACTGTACATAATAAAAATATTGTTCATTTGTTAAAGTAAAAAAAAAAATAAAAGTTCATGTTGGCATCTTCTTTCCTAGATATTGAATAGTATGAGATAGATCCCTTAATTTACACTTCAGTTTATCACTAAACAGACAGCTATTTTAAATTAACATCTTTTATTTAATTTTCCATTTTAAAATGCCACAGAAAACTGTTCGTGACCTTTGGGCCTGGCATAGAATTCTTGCACCTTGGCTTAATGACCAGTTTTCTCAAATTCAAACCTTAGCATTTCACTTCTTCATCAGAGGGCACAGGCTTTATATGGATGCTGTGGAAGGTTTTCACGGCCCCAGAATGAAGCTATTAGTATCATTTATTGTACTGCTTACACTTGGTGCACGCCCTTCCATACAGGAAGAGAGACCTTTTAAAGTCCTGTCAAGTCTGCAGGTGTGCCAAAGGCTCCTGCTAACAGCAGGAGCAACCTTTATAGCATTTCCTCACGACTGCTTCGGATCACTTTTCAGCATGTAAAACAAGATTTTCATTAATGGCACTAATGACAAGCTAATGGGGACAGGCAGCACACCCAATGCCAGAGGCAAGAGCAAGCGAGGCTGCAAAGAGGCCAGTCCGAGCTGCTTTAAGATGAAATGCCACTGGGTGTTGATACGTTTCATTTCTTCTCAGGTACCTGGCAGGTCCAGGACCTTCTTGTTAAACGGGCTCCTTCAGAGGCTGAGCATGACTAGATCAAGTTACAGTTTGTTCACATAGGGACAAAATAGAAGGCAGAATAAGCTCAGGGTTCAGAAGTTTGCAAGCTGCAGCTGTTAACTGGCAGGAGCTTCTGAAGAATTATGAGCTGACATATTACCTTGGACATGACTGGGCATTGACCCCTCTACTCTTTCTTCTCCCAAGAGGGGTGTTCAAGAGTACCATTTGACACCAGAGTCACTGAGGACCCTATCAAAGCAGTGGCCCCACCACAACTCATCACCTTTAAAAGACACACAATCTCTTCTAGTTGGAAATGTGGGAGAACAAATGCCTGCTACTGGTCCTTCCTGTTGGGAGGGAGCTCAGGTGGTTAGGGGTTTCTGAGCCCAGCACAACTCTTCAGCAGGTCACCACAGTTTGCAAACAAATGCCATAAGCACAGAGGAGGCAGAGAGATGAATCATTGACTTTCTTCTCATTCTAAGATCCACCAGCACAGGAAAAGGCAGACACACCTTCCATTATTTCCAACTCACATAGATCTTCTTAGAGAATGCTTGGAGAAATGCTGACCTTTGAAACTTACTCGAGTATCTGCAGCATTAGAAACAATTAGCAGACAGTTTTCCACAGGCAGAGGCGTACAATTAAAACTCATCTAGATAGACATGGCAAAAGTGACACCAGCACCATTACTTTCTCCCCATTTGCTAAAGCAAAGCTGGTTGGCACACCAGAAAAAGCTTGTCATTCTTGTTCTTATCAGCATCCTCCATTTCCAGACAAGGAAAGTGATGCAGGGGAAAGCTGCGAAACTTGCCAAGAACCACACAAGGGCTTGCAACAGAGCCAGAACTAGAAGCTTGGTCTCTTTATTTCCCATCCAATAGTGTTCTGTCTAATATTGTCTTCCTGGAAAATCCCTTTGAATTTTGTTTGCTACGTAGACTGTGTAGCCACCGCAGCCTCTTTGGTAGCATAGGATTTTGGGAGCTTAACTGTTCTACTCAATTGTCCACCTTATATTCTCTTGAATGTCACATCTGTGCCTTACACAGACCCCAAGCTGAAGGCTGGGACTGTTGACGATTCTACTGATGACTTTTCACTGAGACCTCAGAGGATCTAAGAGAACTTTCTGAAATTCAGTTTTGTAGAAGTAGGTTTTTGATTCCTTTTGTTTCTCCAGCCATATACTCCTTCCCAGTTTTACACCATGCAACTTTAATGGAAGTTTCTCTTGTTCATGTTTATATCAACGACTAAGAATTCTTTGCCATTCATATGTATACAATAGTACTTCTATGTCAATGTAGAGGATTGCAAATTTGCCATACTGCAATAATTTACATGTGCTGGGCAATGGGATTATCAGTTTTAGTATTCTTTTCTTCCTTTTTTTTGTTCATTTGGATTTTGTGTCATATTTTATAAAAGTTGAATACCAAATAGTTTGCACAATGTCCCCCTGGGGTTGGTGAATTGTGAACTTTCTATATAAGTATGCAGATATAAAGATATTTTAAGAATTTCTGCTAAGGCCTTTGCAATTAGATTATATGTTGCAGGAATAGATGCTTCCTGAAGATCTAGAGTAACACAGAGAAGAACCAAAGGCATGTGTTAGTAATTAGTGAGAAGTAGAATGGGTACTTATAGTCTTCCTTGTCTGCTAGTTAGGCTTAGAGGGTCAGATAAGAAAACAAAGATAAATATTTTGTATAATACTGCAGCCTAGATATAGATGTAGATATATCACTAAATTACATTTTAAAGTAAATATGAAATTATAATTTTTATATACATATACATGTAAAATTTTCAAATTTGGGCTTATAAAAATGAGCAAAAATCACAAAAGAAATCATATGATAAGGCGTGGGACAGTTGACCTTGTCCATGTGAGCAAGCTGTACTAAGTGGTAGAGCAAGAATCATAAATACAAAGGAGGAAAAGGAATCGAGTTAGTTATTGCAATTTATATAATTTATTCATTATGTTATATATTTCTATATTATATATACAAATTACTTACTATATATTACAATTTATTGCAAAATGTATATACATACAATCAAACTCTTTGCTGGAATGGGGGAGGAGAAATAGGAAGGGCGGATGGGGTATAAGAAAGGGTAACAGAGGGATGAATATTACCCAAGTGTATTAGGGACACATAAGAAATTGAGAGAATGAAGCCCATTTCTTTGTACAATTACATTGCACTAATAAAAAAATTGTTCATTTACATGCTAATCGCTAAAGGCACATCTATATTCTTGATTCAGAGGTCACATCCATTCTGAGGTTAGGACAATGAAAGAAATTGTTTTTGCTCCAGTAAAACTGTGGTAGAGTTTTTCATTTCATTAATGGGATTCAAGAAACAAATAGTCATGTATGCTAGACTGTATTGCCATGCTGCCTACAAAATAATTGTATTTACTTTGGTTTTCTTTTCTTTCCATTAAGAAAAATTTACAATATGCAGTGTTTTTAAAAGTAGCCATTTCTTTTTGTCTTTTTTTCTTTTGCATTGCTGAGGATTGAACCCAGAAACCTGCATATGCTAAACAAGAGCTCTACTACTGAGCTACATCTCCTGATCCTTCATAGTTCTTAAATAACTGGATGCTGATAACAATGCTTTATAATTAGCAATGTAAGTTACAGACTCAGAGGCTAAGTGACTGAGTACAGATTACACAATTACCCTTCCACTGATCTTATTTAAAGACTAGGCAAAGTCACCAGGCCCTAAGAAATACATATGCCTTAGTCTAGTTATGAGAAATGTTAAATCAGCAAACCTGAGTCTGGCAGTTAATTTTAGGTAGCTATCTGATTGGCTAGGGAGTTTTATTTTACTTTATTTAATTTTAATTTACAGTATTTAGTGTTATTTATGAGCACATCTATGAAGATGTTTTAGGATGGGGATAGAATCTGAATGAGTCCACTTTGTCAAGGTTCTTCCCTGTCTGAGTGGTCATCATCTAATGCTGGGAGGGTCTCAATTAAACCAAAGGTAGAGAAAAGAGGGATGTACTTCTTCCTTTGTTACTGCTGAGCAGCTACATGCCTCATCTGTCTTCTGTTACCCTTAAGACAGAATTTATAGCATCAGGTCCCCTTATTCTCTTATCTGTGAACCTATATTGAATTATTCCACCAATTTTCCTGGATCTTAGTGTAGAGTTAGATTATAGGACTTCTCTCTTCCACTTGACCAAGCACCCATTTCTATATATGAGTCATCTAAAGTTCTGTTGGTTGGTTCTGTTTTTCTAGAGAATTCTGATAATATATTGGCGTAGTATTCATAAAGTGTTTCCACAAAATTTCTGCCTTAGGCACGTTAATATACTCCAAGAGTGAAAAAATCTTGACCTAGATATACCTTCATCACAAGGAAACAAGTTAATTTGGAAGGAAGTTGACATGTTTTGTCAGTTTTCCAACTTTCCATTGTATCTATTGTTTATGAACTTGAAGTAGGCTATGTGGATCCCATCCTTGAGTTGTTATCTTCTTTTCTAATTTTCCCACATCACTTGTGATAGGATGTTTAATTAATTTGTCTCTACCTGCTTGCTTCCTACAGGATTAAGAAAACAAGAACTGGCAGAAATATTGCTATATTGTCTTTGAGGGAAGTTTGGAAGAGATAAAGCAGATGTCTGATTATTCCCTTCCATTTATGGCTCTGAATTAGGCTGCTGTGCCAAGTCAACACTCATTTATTCTCAGCAGTTTAACTGATTACTGGTCCCCATAGCAACTGTCCAATGCCAAAAAGGACTTTCCCTTCACAACTAAGACTGATAGCAAGAGTCATCTACATGTGAAATATAAATATTTAGAAGGCAACTTGATAATCACATCATTTATTTAATGAAGTCTTGCCACTTATGCCTATGACTTACCTTGATATAGGTTTTGATGTGGTTTATAATACAAATGATCAGTCCTCTTCTGTGGAGTAGGCTTTTAAATCCAACAGAAAACAATGAGTTGTACCCATAACATTAGTGTCCCTAATATACCAGTGAGCTTCTTGGAATATTCATAGTGTAGAAGACAGGTTCCATAACTGAGAAAAATTGGCTAGAATAATATTTTCTAAGCAGCCTATCAAGCACCTATTACATCCATAAAAAAAAGCAAATCAGCAAGAAATGGGCTCCCATGTCAGTACCAACTTGATTTCTCTGTCCTTCACACCACACAAAGTGTATGGCATCTTCATCAATACTTTTAGCATTCAGTGTTCAACCAACAGCAATGACAATAGCCTTTGTGATTTGTCTGGTTTCAGAGGGTTTTTTTTTTTTTTTTTTTGGTTTTTTGAGACAGGGTTTCTCTGTGTAGCTTTGTGCCTTTCCTGGAACTCACTCTGTAGCCCAGGCTGGTCTCAAACTCACAGAGATCCACCTAACTCTGCTTCCTGAGTGCTGGAATTAAAGGCGTGTGCCGCCACTACCCAGCCTGGTTTCAGAGGTCTTACTAGCTAATAATTCATTGATATTCCATAGTACTGGGATTTTTATCCAACTACTTTATAGCTTTTCCCATCCATTTTGGGTTCCTTTTACATTTAAAATTATTAAAGGTTGTTTTTAATCTTTTTCCAGATAATTTCACAAATCTGTATCATACACAAAGGTTAGAATTATACAATGAAATAAAAAGTAACAATAGCTTTTCCCCCATCTGGATCTATAGGTAGACAATGTCTCTGAACTTCTACTAATGTCTATTCCAAATAACTGGTCACTACCACAATATTTAGTGGTGACAGATACTAAAACATAAGCAAGGTCCAGCAGACCACAAAAAGATTCCATTATTTGTAACATTTGCTTTGTCAAAAGAGGGATGTTTGGTTCAAAGGTAAGGATGGGGGTATTACTTTATTTAACTGTATAATCTGCAGTCATTGTCCATAAGCCTTGCTACCTCCTTATGGTGAGGCAGTTCTCTGGGTGTACCCTACATATCTCCATTGAAGACAAGCTTTGTAATGTGGGCTTGTACTGCTTGGGACAACTCAAAGCCAAGAAAGAGTACTGTCATGTTCTACACTGCTCTATGAAATGGTTTCCTGAGCATGGACCATTCTAAGCATGGCTCCCATCTCTCCAATAGCCATATCTGGTTACCAAAAGGAGCTTAGTACAATTGTCATCCCCAATATACTTTTTGCATGGAAGGAGTATACATAGCATCCTATGGAGAAAAACTCATACCTGTACCATTGGTGAACTGTAAGCTTTTAGAATCTTCCAGGGGTTCACAAGCACTGAATTTGGGCTCTTACAATGTTCCTCCCCTAAGAACTCTGACTCAGCACAAATCTTGACATTTTTTTTTTCTTTTGACTGAACTTAACAGGACCTGTTGTTTGCTGTTCTCTTGGTTTGGTTTGGTTTTAATTTCATCTTGTATTGATTAATCAGTGTTGACTTAACAACTTCTGAAACAAATTTACATGCCTTTCTAAATAATTTAGACCTACTGGGGCTGCTTCTAAATCATCTCCCATCATTGGGGGTTAGCAAAGTCACTAAAGCTCCCATACCAGTATCAAGGTTTCTACTGAATTAACTTTTTTTTTTTTTAGCATTCCTGTCAAACAATCTTATGCAGTCTGGTAAACTCGACACAAAACAGCACTTAGTACATGCCTAGGTTCCAGTGTTGTCTTCCAGTCTCTAATATTAATGAGGATATGGGCCCACAGTAACCACGTGTCCCCAGTGGGCCATGTAAAGGACTGGTTTTCTTCAGATTGCTTCAGATTATGCAGATTTTGTCTCAAGAAAGAATGTGTAGTCATATCACTTGGCTTCTCTGCTTTTGTGACATAACAAAGAAGGGCTCATATAGGCTCACAGAGACTGAAGTGGCATGCACAGGGCCTGCATGTGTCTGCACCAGGTCCTCTGCGTATATGTTACAGTGGTTAGCTTGGTGTTTTTATGAGACTCCTAACAGTGGGAACGGGTGTGTCTCTGACTGTTTTGCCTGCTCTTGGGACTCTTTGCCTTTCATAGAGTTGCCTTGTCCAGCATGGATATGAAATCTTTTGCCTTGTCTTGTATCTTGTTTTGTTTTCTTTGGTTGTTGTCTCTTACAGGCCTGTTCTTTTCTGAAGGGAAATGGATGTGATGGGGAAACTGAGATAAGTAGAAGGAAGGAAAAATGTGGTTGTGATGTACTGTATGAGAGGAGAATCTATTTTCAATTTTAGAAAGAGAGAGAAAGAGAGGAGATTGATTCTACCTGCCTCTGTGTCCTGCAGAATCATGAGCTAGAGGCAGACTAGAAATGGCACGTATTTCATGCTTAAAATCTTCTCAATTCAAGCATCTCAAAAGAAGAGCATTCCCTGACTATCACACTTCCTATGCTGGGCCACTAGTAATGTCCTTGTCTGCACATTGAATTATGGATTTTCCCTTCCTTTGCATTAAGGATTGGAAATGTGAAGCATCGTATCTCCCTAGCTATCTCTCTCCTTGCTGTCCAGTTTTTCTCAGAAGTCTCAAGTTTGGGGATCATAAAGGAGGAGCTCATTAACACATACCTAATTTATAGTCTTTCTCTTTTGGCTGGCCAGCTATAAAAAAATGACAAACTAATGCATTCATTGCATCTTCTTCCCGTTCCTTTTATCTGCCATATCAGAAACTAGTATGAAGGACAGAATCTATGTATTTTTCCCTATTGTTATTATTCCCTTACACAGACAAGTTCATTGAGCCTGCTTTCTATTGCATCTCAAAGAGGTTTTCAGGGATTGCAATATATTCCTTAGGCCATTGGTTGTTTTGATAACATCATTGTATGCTCATGTGGTCGGCCACATTCATTAGGAAAGCATGGCACCCCATACCACAAAGAGGAAGAGAGACATCCTGGGATTCAGTCAAGTGCACTCCACCTTCAGATGACTCAGCTTCAGTTGCATGTCTTATCACTCAGAGAAGAACCACAAAACTGCCTATAGTAAGGGATACACTATCCCATGGCATATGGGGAAATGTAACCATATTTGGATTGTCCCTGCAAATCCCCAACTCTCAGATGTATCAATTTTATTTTCATATCTTATTGCCCAGAGCAGGAATGATACAATTGCTCCTCCCAAACCTGTCTTTGGCCCTGTCACTCCCTATTTGGGCTCTAATTGTATTATGTGATTTTTTCCTGTGGAGATGTGAACCAATTTATATTCATCTCAGACAGAGCACTGATGACAGACTGAAGATTAATTCAACTCAAGTCTAGCTTGGTAAATCATTTAGCTTACTGAGGCCACTGATGGGGATAAATGAAGTAGAGGCATAGATGATTCAGGCAGCTATACCACCAAATATTCCACCACTGCTGAACTGGCAAGAATTCACAGAAGTTGCATCAGTGAGGTTCCCTGCACAACTTGTAGGCAGCTCTGTAGAAGAGTCTCTTCTCTTCTTAAAACTGTGAGTCAGGTAATTTCTTAGAAAGTTTTCAAGTACTTCCTACTCCTTTTCTAGGGAATATTTCATTGTGTAGGAAATAGATTCACGATAGCATGACAGAACTTTATTCTTGAGGAACATGCCCAACTAAGCCAAACTGAATATAACATAATGTACATTAATATATACTTCAAATATTATTGGCTATTTTAGCTTACAGTGAGCAATGATTCACAACCACCCACAACTAGCATTAATCCTTTCTGATTTCAGAGAACTGTTTCTATACCTCTAAACTCATAGGACCAGTCCTTCTGTGTCCCCATTTGTAAGTAAACTACAGATCTTTTTCAAAGTACCATGTTTACTATAATATTCAAATGATAGCAAGTCTGCATTTTTTGACCTTTCCAACCTAGCTGATATCTCACCTTGTCAAATTACAGGCATAGCCTTGTGAGCTTTGCAGGGAGCAGCTAGGTTCACTTTCCTGAACATCTGTCTTGTGTATACTGCAGTTATTTACTTTTTATCAATAAGCCAATGCAAAGTCACATCAAATTTATGAAAAGCCTTTCATTTCATATATTTAAGAAGAATCAAAAAGGAACAATCCTTATTAAACGGCTGGGCATTTCTCCAAAATATTTGGACTTGATTCTTTGTAAATGGAAGAAAGTGGGCTACATAAATCCAAACTTCCAATGAAAGTCACAAAAAATTGGCCTCAATATAAACATTTGGAAGTTGGTATACATATTAAACTGTTGATATTTGAATTATTTATACTTTCTATTTATTCTGTGAGAATCTCACATGTGCATACAATGTATCTCAATCATGTTTACCTCCATTACCCCCTTCCAGCTCCTCCTGGATCCTTCCCCAACAACTCCCTCCCATAGTCATGACCTTTTGATTGTTATTTAATATTTCTATAACATTGGGATTATACCCCAATCTAGTCTGTATGATAACAAGATGTATGTATATGGGAAAGTCTTTACCATTATTCTGTGACTTGGTCACAGAAAACAAAGTCAGTAAGTCTCCACAGTTAAAAGGAGCTTAACGGTTGAAATAACCTCAGAGGATACAGAAAGAATAAAAGAAAAAATGGAAGAATGAGATAGAAGAACCACATCTATAATATTTTAGTTTTAAAAGATTACTATATTAATATTGGAATTGCTCTCTTAATCCTCTGTAGAACCTCGAAGGAGGAGGTTCTTAGTTCAGACTTATGACATGATCCAAAAATTTCTGTAGTCTTTGTTGATTATCACTTTTTGTAACATAAAATGTTACATCTAAAAGTGTCTTACAGTGTTCAAGTGGAATAAATAGTATGAACTGAGTAGCTTCAAAGGCCTTGGAAAACAGAACATATGCTATGGCTACATGACAGTAGGAGCCACCAGATGGAGACTTGGCTGGCCACCTAGTGAGAAAAAGCAAGACTTGAAGTGTCAGAGGTGCTCTTCTCTGATCTCAAGCCCTTACCCAGAAGACCCTGTTCTGTCCATGGACACTGTGCTGAGAAGCAGAGAAGACGCCTCCTGGTGATTCTCACAGTGGAGACCATGGCCCCCTGCCCTCACTCTTCTCAAACCCTTCAAGGTAGCAAGTTATTAACACAGCAAACATTATCCTCCTTGAATATGTAATTCTTTGTTTTGAAAAAAAAGGCCAGATTAATCAAAAATTACCAAAAGACAAAAAAAAAAAAAATCTATGTGAAAAGTTGTATTTGCTCTGTGGGAGAATACTTTCCTGGCATGTATGATGTCTTGTGTTTAATTCCCTACATAGTCAAAAATAAATAAATAGATAGATAGATAGATAGATAGATAGATAGATAAAGTCTCTATGCTAAGCATTACCTATATTCCTGAAAGACTGATAGTATATTGCTTTTTTATCTCTATATACACATACATATGTTATATATCCATATATCTGTATTTATATAAATTTATATATTTGAACCTGGAATTATTAAATTTTCTAAAATTCTTGATAATTAAGTTTCAGATACAATAACTCTTCATAAACACTTCACTATGTTGATTTTTTATAACCACCAAACAAATGTCAAATCCAAGAAATTTTATAGTAATTCAATACCATTATCTAATATATAGTCCAATCTTATGCTGTCAATTTTGAAATTAATGTGTTTCACAGATATTTTCTCAGGATAGTTTTCCACTCAGGTCCATGCAATGCTTTTAATTTTTACACTGCTTAATATCTTTTAGTATGGGGCCATTCCTCAACCATCTTTGTCTTTTACATCATTAATATATAAGGAATGTAAGATAATTATTGTACATAAATATGTCTTGTCTCAATCCTCACCAAGATTTAGGTTCAGTTTGATTGTATTTTGACAGGAATTACAGAAGATCAAAACAACTTTTATTTAGCATATAGTATCATGGGTTGACAATTTGGATTAAGCAATGCTCCACTTTCACATCAGCATAGTGGAAAAAAATTTAAAATGTTCTTCTACAGTTCCATGTGGCCAGACCAGACCACTGATTTGATGGACTAGAAAGTGGCCAATGAGAATTTGCTATCTCATAGCAGAAGAGAAGACTTCAAGCTAGTGGCTTGGTGGGGTTTGGTGAGTTGTGGCTGTGACATGAAGGCTAAAAGGAAGAATGTATATCAAAAAAGGTAAGTTAAATGCCTTTGAAGCCTTGACAGGATAGCTCTCAGGGAGAGAGTGGATTCCTGAGAGTGCCCTGCATGCATGATACACATGTATACAATTGTCAAACAAAACATTTAAACAAACTTGTGTTTAAAAGATTTCTCCAAACAAAGGGAGACCAGCATGCATTTCACCACTAGGTATCTTACAAAAGTGGGCTCCAGCAGACTGATGAGGGAGATGGTGAACCACATGTGATGACTTCCTTTTGATAATGAATTCTACCCCCACCCCCTAAAAGGAACCTAGAAGCTGTCTAGTGGCTCTGCTCCATGGCTGAGCATATAATAATAGTCACAGCCATCCTTGCCCCATACCCACATGCTTTGCAAAACTGTTTTGGGACTTTGGGGCTCTCATAAGAGTAGTCAAATTTCCCATCTCTTTCATGCAACACAGGATTTACTAAGTTGGGATTTTTCAGAAAGGTCTAACATGCAGCACAGTTGGAAAAAATAAATAAATAACAACCACATGAAACTTCTCACCATAGGCAAGATCAGATAGAAGTGACAACTGAGATGTATGTAGAGAGAGGCTTCAATGTAATTTTGCTCTCTTTAGAAATATTTTTGCATGCTTTGGTGAACATACCCTAAGCATCTATGCACTTTTATTTCAGAATGTCATATGGTTTTAATTTCTTAGCAGGATCTTGACAAATCTTCAGGCCTGAGAACAGGAAGTAAATCAGAAATATAGAACATTTAGATCATGTTCATACATTGAAGTACTTTATTTTTATCAACAAAATCTGATAGTGAAAGATATTACTGCCTATTAAAATTTTTCTAGAGATTGTCATCTTCTTTATTTGAAACATTTTGTACTTTATATCATTTAAAATAATCACAAACCTACAACAGTCAGGACCTGATTATTAGTAATGAAAGTGCAATATGGCAAAGATAGGTTTTTAAGTGTTTTCAGGCCCATTTTCCACATGGAAGCATCTGATGATTCAAATTTTAAACAACAAATTTTTTTAAGATAAAGTAAGCCACATCTGAATAATGATATTTCCCTGGATAGTTCCTGCCATTTACAGTTATATTTCCACAATGGTAAAGAGTGCTTCTCTCATCTCGATAATTTCCATGACATGATCATAATATTGACTAATGATTACTGTGCAATCACAAAACTGAACACTCATCCTCAAAATTTTGTAATACTTTCTCCACTAATTTCATTTCTCTGATTATTTATTGTATTCTTCAGTTACTGTGTTAAAGATCAACCCATTTTACAAAGAAGATGAGGCATTTCTCAAAAGTTGAAAATGGTCACCATAGACTATTTTGAGTTCTATGTTGGTGAGTTGAAAAGTTGCCATTTTTTCAAAAAGTGAGCTCTCCTCACTGGACTTGTGTCTTGCCATTCCATGAAGCCTCCCTTTCAGTACTGAGTCACATTTTATGTAGTCCTGGACCTACTCCATTGGCCACTAGTCATTCTTAACATTCAGTTAGCATTGGCTAAGTCAATGACTGATTTAGCTAAACATTCAAGTTGACTTATGGAACATGACAGAACAAAATCAATTGGAGCCATCAGATACAATTGATCTGTTAGTTCTGCTTCGGTTCTATTATGACTCTTGATTTAGTCCAATAACTGCAGATGACTTGGTTATTATGCAATTATTTTCTCTTGTTCCTCTGAACCTAGATTTAACAGGAGTCAGCCTTTTCATTCAACACAAGAGTCTCTTTAATATAAATGTTGTTATAGACATTGGAATTACAAAGATGAATTAACTAAATCCTTCCTTCCAAACATTCAACTCAAGGAGGAATGTTAGAACCAAGTTTCGTTGATGTGGTAGGTAAACTAACAGAAGCAGGCACGGGGAGTAATGGAAGGCCAAAGGAAAGGAGCTTATCCTTCTAGGGGGACAGGCAAGGCTTCCTTTAAACCAGAGCTCAAGTTGACTCCTAAAGAGAATGTAGTGCTGCCTAAAGAAGAAGAAAGGCAGAGAGTAGAGCAGATGCCTGAGAAATGCAGGTCTGAGAGTAGGGAGGAGCACAATTACAGGGTCATTTATCTTTTAAGTTCAGAGAAATTTACGGCAACAGATGGAGGAAAAGGTAACTTCACCTTATACCTGGGGACAATTGAAGTTGTAGTGATCAATTGCCTTTAGTGTGTTCTTGGGAAGTCCGTCCTGCCTGGATCCTCTTAGTTCATTTACATTCTTTTCTAATTTCCTTGACAAATAACAAGTCTTCAGTGTCATGGCACTCTTCTTAAGGAAGGTTTCTGGATCCTTTCTATTTTTTCCGCAATATTCTTTCTTTCTTTCTTTTTTTTTTTTTTTTCTGTTCAGAGGAATTTGGTTTTCTCAGTCTATTCCAACCTGGTAGCATAGCTAAACTCACAGTAAGTTTTCCTAATCCTAGTGCTTAAATCTAGTCACATTGTTCCATGATTAACTATTCCTATAGTAATCCCACATTCTCTACATCCATGTAGGTGAAATTCCAATATCCATAATAATGTAACTGGGATATAGTTTTTATATGTCTATCACCCTCACTTCTCTTACTCTCTTTTGTACCATTTTCAGAAACTAACAAAGACACTCATTGGAGTGTTTTTAATTATCATAGAAAATTGGAAACAGGGTTATTGAAAATATCACAATAAACTCATATTTGTAAACTCATAAATTCATATTTAATAAATATATGAAACAAGTTTTATGATGTTGTATAAAGGCATGAAAGCATCCCATAATGTGTACTTAATGAAAAAGCTGTGCTATAAAATCATTTCAAAAACATTGTAAACACATACACCACTCATGAACACATACACACACCAGGAATGAGCACACACATATACACACTACACGTAAACACATGCACACCACACATGAACACATACACAAAACACAAAAGACTAGAAGATAGATGATACAAGCATTTCTCTTCCTCAATTTATACATAAGTTCTCTGAATAATTGTATTATTGATATTTTATTTTTTTCTCTGTATCTGTCTGAAATTTACATTTCTTCCTCCAATGCAAAACAATACATTTTATTTGCTTGACTTTCTAAAAATATTCCAAAGCTTCAGAAAGCTGTAGGTAATAATCTAGTAACAGCTAGACAGACAACTAAAGGACATGACCAGTGTCATGTAAGGGATGTGACCATAGGTGTGGGAAGGCTTATGTCAAATCCAGGACTCTAGGACTTTCTACTTCAAGCCTAGGTTTTCCACAGGCCATTCTATCCCTGTATGTTAACAACACTCTATTCTTTTATCACATCTTTTCTTTCCTGCTTTTAAGCTAGCTATATGTGAAAGAGGAAATTGCTTCAAACTCAACCCTGTGATCATGGAAGAATTTCTCCACCCATTTTGATTGCAGGAAAAATATTTCAAATTTCCCTCTATTCTTAAGCCAAAGTTCTTGACATGCTTCAGAGCTATACATAGACTTTAGATATTGTAGTAGTAGGTGATATGTAGGTAAGCCAATATACAAACAACATTATTTAAGGATTTTTTAAATTTTATTAGGTCTACATTACAGTGTCCCTCCAAATACAATGGAAATTTTCACCAGTACTCTTCAAAAACAGAGGTATGCCAATATGATTAATTAAAAAAACAATTTTAGTAGCCACACTGGCATTATTTTTTTCCAGTCAGCATTAAAGTCAATAATTTAGTTTGGCTTTCTATTGGAGACCAACACATTCTTGGATCATTTTGCAAGAAATACTCCCCTTAGAGCCATAAACTTCGGATTTTAACAAGTGACATTTAGTTCTGCAAATATGGTAATGTACAAGAGTAGACTTGCTGTAGAAAGTAGTTGGAGTTGGGCTCTTGATTTTGTTTTAACTGAGGTGGATGGAGGCATCCAACCTCAATACCCTCCACTTGGAAGAATTCCTTCCTTCTCATTACTCTTTTGATTTTAAGTAACTTCTCTTTGTGTAGCTCAACTTGGAATGAAACTCCTTATGTAGTCAATGTTGTCCCCAAATACATGATTCTGCAGCCTCAGTTTCCCAGAAGTAAAGATTGTAGGCATGTCCCAACATGTCTGACATTCTTATACCACATTTTTTGTACCTGAAAATTCCCACAAGATGCTTTATCTCTGTAGGGGCATGGCCATGTTAAGGACCCCAAAGCTTCAGACCCATGGAAAAATGGCAAGGCTTCCTTCTTGGTAGAAGTGTGGATGTTGATAGTATGTAGAGAAAATTTCTATCAAAGCTTTCTACCAAAGGGTGTTTACAGTCTGTAGACTGCTTCCCTATAGAGACTGCTCCTACAGATATTAGTTAACCCTGTCTCTTTGTTCATCTGTATTTCATAACCCCACTTCCCTGTTCAACTGTATATAATAAACACACCAAGCTCCTGAGATGCTGTGGCTGATCCAACAGACCAGGCAGTACACCTAACCCCAGCTTTTCTTAGTCTATGTGTCTATCTGTTGGTTTTTCATTCCATCATTCCCTAGTCAGGTCAAGTTCCTGGAGCCATGCAAAGAGCACAGCATACTTCCAAGGAAAAAAGTCAGTTCTTCAACAACCACAATTCAGGTTTTTTGGTTGTTTGCTGGTTTTTGTTTTTTTTTCCAAGATAGGGTTTCTCTATAGGTTTGGAGCCTACCCTGGAACTCATTCTGTAGGCCAAGCTGGCCTCGAACTCACAGAGATCTGCCTGCCTCTGCCTCTCGAGTGCTGGGATTAAAGGTGTGCACCACTACCCCCACCCCAGCCACAATTTAGTTTTATTTTTCCCAGAAACTTTTTTTTGATGCCTCATCTCAGAAATTTTAACATATTTCTTTCCCTATGGCACACAACCATTACTAATAAAAATTAATGGTCTCATCCAATTAATGAATTCTCTAGATTAAATAAATTTGTCCAAAATTTTCAGTTGGCTAAAGATGAAACTCCTACTAAAAAAAGGTATGAACTGGAACTGGAGTTTGCTTATTCCCATACTATGACATAGCTGGGTTAAAGATTCGGGCATCATTTCTTCAGGGCTGGACAACCAAGCTATTTTTAAATATCACTTTCAGCTGTGATGCACTAATCATCCCCAAACTGCTACCCTATCAGTAAGACTCTGCAACCATCACCGCAGAAGTCAAGTCCTGCTAATGGGTTTCCATGCTGGGAAGGAAACAGAGTTGATCATGATTAACAGTACTTAGCTGTCTTTAACATAAGTTCATGAATACCCTTTACATTTTTGCCTGGTTTCAGGAAATGTTAATTATAAATGATGTAAGAGTTCATAGCTTTGAAAGATCATTTGAGGTAAAAATACCCTCACCTCAAATGATCTACCATTTTCTTTTTCCTAAGACTACATATAAAGTAAAGCCATTTAATTCTCTCTCTCTCTCTCTCTCTCTCTCTCTCTCTCTCTCTCTCTCTCTCTCCCATTCTAGATTCTAGAATACTGCTGGAAGCAGGAACATATAGGATGCCAAACAGTGAGTTAGTTATTTTACTTTATTTCCAGCTCTGACCTATTGCCTCATCCATAAAATCAGGAAGCTTAATTAATCAAAGATGCCTACATCCTATATCCTACCATGATCTTAAATCCTTAAATCCAATTCTCATTAACCTGGTGGAGATGTTTTCCACTTTTCTATAATATAGTCAAGAGTATAAAATGACTCGTAGAACTATTGAGAGTCAAGTTGTAACACCCTTGGACAAAACAAATTCCTCCCTATGATGTGTAAAAAAAATGTAGCATAGGTATGATATAAGTGACATAAGTTCTTTCTAGGTATGACTAAGGCAAGCTAAGGCTGAGCATTCATAAGTAAAAGTAAGTCTCCATGTATTTATTTGGGAGCTGGGTGGTGGGCCCCAATGAGTAAAAGCTTCTGATTTGGAGGTAAACTTTAGGGATTAGTAAATAACTAAATCCTTGTTTGATGCCCCACATTTGGTCAGATGGCTGCTTAGTCTTCCCATCTAGACAGAGCTGTCACTCACACCATCTTCTTTGCAGCTACAGTGGGCTCCCAGGGTTGCTCACAGCTGTTCCAAGAGGAACACCCTGGCACCATCTGCCAGTGGGGAGCCAGCCAACCCATTGCCAGCAATGGTCACAGAAATCCCATCCTACATCTTTTCCCTTCCTTGAACACATGTTCGAGCAGAGCTTCTGCAGTTCAGTCTTGGCAAACATGGCTCCTGTTTCTTTAGCAAAACAATTTCATTTTCTAACCCTTTGCCCTAGGGATATGCCCAACTGTTCTGTCTGCCCAGCCTGAAGCAGATGCTCACATAGGGAGAAAGGTCACTCATTTCCATTTCCAATCCACATGGATCCTTACTAGAGAACTGTGTGTTAAACCTGTATTTTAAAACAACAACAACAACAACAACATCTCATTCAAGGGAGTAATCTGAGATACAGGCTTTGGTCTTGCACATTGTTCCTGGTTTCTGAAACAAAATGCACAAGACTGTTTGTTTCACCATCAGCCAGCACTTCAGGAACAGAGACCCACCACTCTATTTTAGTTACACAAAAGAGAAGGAAAATTATACAACGATTTCTCAGGAATACAAGGCGACCCAGGCCCAGAAACGATAAACTACGTATAATACGAGTACATGCAAAAAAAAAAAAAAGACAGAGACAAGAACTAGGGTTCTGAAAGGAGCTTTTTCTAAGTGAAGATTTTTATCAGGCTAAGGAGTGAGGCTTTAACTATGTAAATACCTTACTGGACATTAAAGGGGACCCAGTAAGTCACTGCACTTACCACTGAGCACTTACACTCATCTTTTCTGGGTGAGTAGACAGGCATCATGTAACATATAGTTTTTACTAGAAGAGTTCATGAGTGGTAATAAAATCCAAGCACCCTGCAATTCAGACATGGAAGGAACTCAATTTGCCCTTGCTAAGTGTGTAGGACATGAATTTAATGGTGGCAAACACAGGGATGCTGAGGAGCACGGCTTTGCATCTTCACTCATTTTATAGCTAACTTAGGCAGCTGTTAACTCAAAAGCTGTTCTCTGCTATATCCTATAGTTTTATTTACTTCAAAGAAGTGCTCTGACCTAAAATAGAGAGCTCCTTAAAGCTACACTAAAGTCATAGGAGCTGATATCAACATGAATTATAAAATCAGATCAATTGTTTTCACCAGTGTTCCCTCAGCTGTTGGTACCAGGGTATGGGAGTGATGGTGGGAAGAAGCATGGTGTGTGAGAAAGTGAGGTCTACTTAGGGCAGATAGCCCCAAGGGACGTTATAATCAGAGAAGCTGGAGAGGCATAGACAGGTCTTAGATTTAGTTTGTCTTGTTGTTAAGAATACTTTTCAGATTCTACAGGTTTCTAAGACAGAAAGAGTGTGGTTTCCTTTTCCAAATAGAACTTGATTTTTAAATTAACTTATACAGAGTTAACCTAATACTACAGAGAAAGCAATGGACTGTGAATGTGAAGAACTGAGGCTTCCAAGTCAACTCTGCTCTCTGTAGCATGCCATCTTGGTTTCTAAACATCAAGAGGAATAAGACAAGTAGGTTTTGTTTTAATTTGTCACTTTTCTTGTGTGTGTATGTGTGTACATGTGTGTGTTTATAATGCATACATGTGTGTATTTGTTGCCTGTGCATGGCGGGGGGTGGCACACACACATCCATTGACATGTATCTGGTGGCTCAACGTTGATGTCAGGGAACTTTCTCTCTCCAAAGCTGAGCTGCCATACCCACCAGCATTTGTGTGGGTTCTGGGGATCTGAACTGGTCTTCAAGCTAGCAGGGCAGGCACTTTAACTGTTAGGCTATATCCCCAGTCTCTAGACAGATAAAGATTTGAAATATTTATCTATGTGGCTGAAAGAACTGATGTGAAGATTAAAATAAAATGGGTTAGAAAGAAGCCAAAGACTTACACAGGGGATGACTGTGTTTTCACAGTTACTGCTGCTCTTTTACTTGAAAATTTTTAGTTTTTAAACTTGTTTTAATTGTTTTCTTTTTTATTTTAAGCATATGTGCACTTTGCCTGCTTTTATGTCTGTGTACCACATGTATGTCTGTGGACTATGGAGTCCAGAAGAGAGTGCTACATCCCCTGGAACTGGAGTTACAGACCCTTTGTGGGCCACATGTGGGTGCTGGGCGTTGAACTTGGATCCCTGGAAGACCAATAAATACTCTTAAACATTGAGCCATCTCTCCAGCTCCAAAATGTTGCTTTTTTTAATGGCCTGTCTTTGCTACAATTTCTGTTGCTGTGATAATATACAATGACCAGAAGCAACTTAAGGGGGGAGGGTTTATTTCATCTTATAACCCCCCAGGTCACACTCCATCACAGAAGAAAGTCAGAGCAGGAACTCAAGGCAGGAACCTGGGGACAGGAACTGAAGCAGAATACATGGAATGATAATGCTTGGTGGCTTGCTCCTCATGGTTTGCTCAGCCTGCTTCCTTATACAACCCAGAACTGTCTGCCCCAAGATAGCACTGCCCGTCATAGTGAACTGGGCCCTCCCAAATCAAAGCAGTATGCCGTAGACTTTCCTACAGGACAAAATTATTGAAGTAATTTATCAATTAAGATTCCCTTTTCCCAGATACATCTAGTCTTGTACCAAGTTGACAGAAACAAACCATCCCATAGCACAAGTGCATAAAAATTAGATTGGACCTAAATAAATAACACTGGGACTAGAAGGGGAAGATGTTTCTCCTTGTTTCTATCTCTTACCTATTTCAAAGGAGACCCATCTGGTCTCTGTCCATCCAAATTCACTCATTTGTTCAGCTGGAATTCATGCAGCCCTTGCTCTCCTATGTAACCTCTTCTTTTCTCAGTCCCACACACAAATTCCAGGAATGCTTTCCACCTTGCAGTGAGGATTTACTGCCCCTGGTGAGTTAACACAGTGTGCTGAATCTCCTTACAGTTGGGGATGACTGGCTGTTAGTGCTCTCCCAAGAGCATGGTTTGGAGGCAGACCTGGATACAAAAGGACACCAGAGACCTGAAGGAAACCCCACGAGGGAACAGTGAAGACTGCAGAACTCAGGAGAAACATGAGTTTGTTTCAGCCAGTCATGTCCCTTTTGTTAAACTAGAATTTTAACAACATATTTCCTCTTAGAGGGGCTCATGTACTTCCATTTCAACGTCCAAGAAAGCAAGAAAACAAATTCTAAACATATCTTGAGGAAGGATTCTGGCTCTAAAGCAAGGGTGATCTAGAGCGCTCAAAACTGGGAGCTACGCAGTCTTCTGGAAAATACTGACAAATGACAAAGCAAATATGAAACCAGGAGCTAGCACTGTGTGTGTGTGTGTGTGTGTGTGTGTGTGTGTGTGTGTGTGTGTGTGTGTGTATGTGTGTGTGTGTGTGTGTCTGTGTGTGTGTGTCTGTGTGTGTGTGTCTGTGTCTGTGTCTGTGTGTATACAATGTATTAAATTGAGTTAGCAGCAGCTAAAATGCAGATTCTAGGATATGAGAAACTCAATCTGAGTTTGCAAACATAGTCCATCTGGATGCTAATGGGAGGTAAACCCTCAGCTTTGATAGGCATGGAACCTAACCAAAATGTTTTACTGGGAAGGCCACCAGGGGCTTAAGGTAAATCTTCCCTGTACTGTAGGCAAGAATTCAGAGGCAGTATTATGACTAATTCCCTTGACCTGCCTTTCATGGTGGAAATTTTTGAGTAAAGATATAAACAAAAGCAACTAGATTAGGCTAATCACTTTCTACCTATGAAAGCTGGTTCACACCTGTCAACTTGGGGCAGTTGCCTAGGAAGCAACCTTGGGGAAAGTTCCATAGAAGGATTGTATCTGAGTTGTTATTCCTTAATCGTCAGCCCTAGGTCTATAGTCCTAGTTCCTACTGAGCAAAATGTTCCCTGGGGCCTAACAAGACCTGTGCTCTCCCACATGCCTTAGATTCTCTCTCTACCAGGCCTAGCCTTGAAAGTTGCCAGCATAAGCAGACCCAAGACTCCCAACCCTTCCCAGCATAGTCTGGACAAGTCAAAGTAAATCTCTTGGATCCTTCTGCCACTTTGAGAAACAGGTGGTTCTAAAGAGACTTAAGATTTACTTCTGTCTATGATTTGCAAGCATAGCTGAATACTTGGTGTAGGGCTGTGATGCAAGTCTATCAAATGCTCCTATAGTTTTTAAGACAGCACCCTCGTGGTTGCAGGCTGGAGGTGAAAGGGAAGATGCAGATCTTTGGAAGAGCCCACCTGAACTCCAGCATTTCCTCACTTCTGCTGGGTATTGGACTGCACTGTTGGTCCCTCTGTCCCTTGGGATCATTTAAAGGAGAAGAGTCATGAGCTCTAGAGAGTTCATATTTAGGAGGAATATTGGTGGAGAATGCAAAGAAAAAGAAATAACAAAAAGGAAAAGAGACCATGTAAAATTTTGAAGAGGGGGACTGAGAACAATGGGAGGTTCTCAGCATTACAAGGCAGAGTTGATTGTACGTTTATACTTTGTTGCAGATGGAATTCAAGAATCTGAGGGCAACCACTCATTTGCCTACCACTCTTCTTTTCATACTCTCTTAAAAGAGAACTCTTCCCATACCTGTTTTGATGAATTCCATAGAATTCTGTTTGATTGGCAGCAGATAGTCCAACCAGCACCTGGGAGTCATAATGAGTTCTTCGCTTATTCATACTGAGGAGTGAAGGAGAAATCAATTGGGATATGGGCTTAAAACTTTGAAAGGTTATTTCTATTGAGTATTTTTATAAATGAAAATAAAGTTAAAAATACCAGCTATTTAAGAATGACATGTGATTCCACTTTACAGTTATTATCACTGTTCACACACTTGAATAGAAACTATAAGATATAGTCTATCTTGAAATAAGTCATGACAACAGCATTTTAGCTAGCACCAAATAGTGTTAAGTTGTTCGCGGTATACATTATTAAAAGACTGGGTAAAGGGAAGAAAATAAAGATTAAAGAAGAGAGAAGAACAGAGGGGGTGGATCCTTTTAACTCTTAAAATTCGAACCCTTTTGTCATTTTGAAATCATTCTCATAAATATGGGCCACACCCTTTTGTATGCCTCGTGTGTCCGTTTTTCTTATGTTTTAAAAGGAATATATAAGTCTCACTTAAAGTTTATAGTCAAAATGAGATAAAATGACAAAATTCCAGCCAAAAGCCAAAAGACCAACTTCAAATCTCTTCAATTGCATCACAAATAAGTGTACCATTCCTTTTCACATTTCTTTTTCAATATTCAGAAACTTGGGGAAAGCACCTATGTCTAGAGGAGCCCTGATAAGTTAGGAGTAGAAGGTTTGAAACTTACAGGAGGAGTGTGGAGAACTGAGAGGTGAAGAGACTGGTGCCCTGCCTTTGTACTCTTTAAGTGGACTTGGTACCCACATTGAAAAAAAAAGTAGAGAACTGGAGCAGCAAAGAGAGCATCAATAGTAAGATGAAAAATGGGGATCTGGAGGAGGAATTTCTACTTTTTTGGAACCACTGCCAGCTCTAGTGCCATAGCGACTGATCTGTAGTCATAGCGATGTAATCTTTGAGGACTCAGTAGTAGACACAGTATACTGATATTTAAGACTACTAAACATTTCTAGAAGTTTCAATTAATTGAAAGTTAAAACAAAGCCAGGCAGTGGTGGTTCACACCTTTAATCTCAGCAGTTGGGAGGCAGAGGCAGGTGGAGCTCAGTGATTTCAAGGCCAGCCTGGTCTACAAAGAGCGTTCCAGGACATCCAGGACTGTTACACAAACAAACCCTGTCTATAAAAACAAAAAAGAAAGTTAAAACGAAGGGTGAATATGGTGATATTATATTTGTATTAAAATGTTATTTGTTTGTTAATAAATAAAGTTGCCCGGGGGTCAGAGCTATTAGCAAGCCATAGGAAAGCAGGGCAGTGGTGGCGTACGCTTGTAATTCCAGCACTTGGTAGGCAGAGCTGGGTAAGTCTCTGTGTGTTCAGGGATACAGCCATTATTGGATACACATGCTTTTAATCTTAATACCAATCATGGAAAACCTGGAGGCCTATACAGACAGGCCGTGAGGAGGCGGTCATGTGGTTGGGTTTACAACCAATGAGAAGGCAGGACAGGAACTCTATATAAAGACTTTAACACAGGGGTAGCTCTGGTTCGGAGAGATAGGACCACCGCAGGAGGAAGGGTAAGGTTTTAGCTCTTAGCTCTGACCTCTTGGCTTTCTTCTTTGTATTGGTTCTGTGCTTCTTATTTAATAAGAAGGTTGGTTACATCTACATTTGGCGCCCAATGTGACAAGAATTCATTAAAAACCGCTTGGCTTGGCTTGGCAGCAGGTCCGGTTTCCGGCCTGGGCGGCCCGGCTGCCAGGCCTGACTGACCCGCAGCTGGAGCTACTTGCAACTGCTACAAACAACTCAGGCCTGCCCTGCCGAACAGGGCCCCTGCCTGTAAAGCCAAGTCTTGACTTGGCTCAAGCGGCTACGCTTTCTCTCTCTCTCTCTCTCTCTCTCTCTCTCTCTCTCTCTCTCTCTCGCTGGATTCACACCTCGAACACCAGGTGGCTGTGAAATTCCCTGGGATTCTACTGTTCTACCCAGACTTGGTAAGTCAATTAACATATCTATTTAACAGAGAATTTTTTTCTACATTAAAAAAAAATGGGCTTTATGTGTACATTGGAAGAAAATTGGGCTTTGTTTGAAATTTTAGGCACTCTGACAATGGAACAACTATATGAAAAGATTAATACTGATTGAATTATTCAGTTTATTACTTTTCTTATCCTCATTTTACTATTTAAAAAGATAGTCAACTTAAGTGCCAGGATAACAGTCTTAGAAAAACCTGTTAAACCGGTAAAAATGAATTATAGAGAAATTCAAATTCAGACAGAAGAAATAAATAGTGAAGATGTTTCAAAATTGGATCATAAGGTTACAGAAAGAAAGCCAGTTTTCACACAATCACCCTTAATTTATCCAGTAGCCATACAGCAGCTACCTGATGAAGAGAATGAACAAAATACTTGGGTTCCAGTTAAAATGTTAGACTTACGAAGATTTAAGGAGGCAATAGCATCTTATGGCATGCACTCCCCATATGTAAAGCAAATGTTAAGCACCTGGTCAACTTGTAATAGGATTCTACCAAAGGACTGGCGGGAATTGGCACAGGCTGTTCTTGAACCCGGACAAAATCTCCAGTGGAAAATGTGGTTCAATAATGAGGCTAAAAATATAGAAAGACAATGGAGGGATAGCGGAATACAAGTCTGCCAGGATCAGCTTATTGGAGAAGGCCAATATGCTTCAGTACAAACACAATGTTCATATGATGTCCAAACCCTAGTTCTATGTCGAACGGCAGCTTTGAATGCATGGGACAGAGTTGAAGAACCAGGAAAAAAAACTGAGTCATTTACAAAGGTTATACAGGGCCCCAAAGAATCTTTCACAGATTTCTTACAAAGATTGACTTCAGCAGTACAAAAAATGGTCCTGAATTCAGAGGCTAGTCAGATAATAATTGAATCTTTAGCCTTTGAGAATGCAAATGCAGCGTGCAAAAGAATAATCAGGCCATTAAAGGCAAGATCTGCACCTTTGGAAGATTGGATTAGAGATACAGTTAATGTAGAGGCTTATGACCATGATGATATGTGGGTAGGAAAAGCAATTTCAAAAGGTTTGAGCAATGTTAGATGTTTTGGATGTGGAAAGCAAGGACATTTGAAAAGGGATTGTAAACAGGTCATTCCTAGAAATAATGTTTATTCAAGGAACACTGGCAACAGAATGCCCCTTCCTTCTGGAGTATGCAGAAGGTGTGGTAAGGGAAAACACTGGACCAACGAATGTAGATCAACAAGGGACAGACAGGGTAACCCTCTGCCTTGAGCTTCGGGAAACTCCCAGAGGGGCGTCAGGCAGGCCCCCACAGTAAATCCAGTTCAAACCTTTCCTGCAGTTGTAGAGGAAACCCCTACTCAAAGCAACTAAATAACCAAATGTCTATTGGAATAAATCATGTTAGTCGAGATGATGAAACAGAGAAAATAGGAAATACAGGAAAAAACATAAAGAAAATTTTTTGGCAAACTTCTATTAATGAACAAAGACCAAAACTAACAATAAAAATAAATGGTGTTTTGTTGTCTGGTCTGGTAGACACAGGTGCTGACATTACCATAATTGCACCAGAATTTTGGCATCCAACTTGGCCTCTTCAGGAGGTAAATATTCAACTGTTAGGAATTGGGACATTATCTCGAGTGAAACAAAGTACAAGATGGCTTGAATGTATAGGTCCAGAAGGACAGAAAGGAAAATTAAAACCATATATGGCTAACATAGCTATGAACCTGTGGGGTCGAGACTTATTACAATGGAATACTCAGATTAATATCCCTCCAATCTCAGAAACAAATCATAAATTAGTACATGTTTCTGAGAGAAATATTAAAAGATATTATTCTAATGAATGCTCACCAGCCATCCATGTCATACAAGAACAGGGCACAACAACTGATAATCTTCCAAAAACACTAACAGCTCTACCTTTAAAATGGTCAACAGACAAGCCTGTATGGGTTCAGCAATGGCCTTTAACAACAGAGAAACTCCAGGCTTTACAAGAGCTGGTGGAAGAACAGTTAAATACTCATCATATTGAAAAATCAACCAGCCCTTGGAATTCTCCTGTATTTGTTATTAAAAAAAAATCTGGTAAATGGAGAATGGTAACAGACCTTAGAGCAATTAACAAAGTAATTCAGCCAATGGGCTCTTTACAATCTGGAATTCCTTTGCCTACTCTGTTACCAAAAGGATGGCCTCTCATAGTTATTGATTTAAAAGACTGTTTCTTTTCAATACCCTTACAAGAAAAAGACAGAGAAAGATTTGCTTTCACAGTGCCTACTTATAATAATTCTCAGCCGGTTAAAAGATTTCAATGGAGGGTTCTCCCACAGGGAATGTTGAATATCCCAACTTTGTGCCAATATTTTGTAAAACAGCCATTAGAAGTGGTACGTAAAAAATTTCCTAAATCTATAATTTATCATTATATGGATGACATTTTATTAGCTGATTCAAATGCAGATACTTTAGAAAGAATGTTTGAAAAAGTAAAGAAAATTTTGCCTTGCTGGGGATTACAAATTGCTTCAGAAAAGGTACAAAGAGGAGATTCTATTAATTATTTAGGATATAAAATAGAACTTCAAAAAAATTAGACCTCAAAAGGTGCAAATTAGGAGAGATCGACTACAGACTCTTAATGACTTTCAAAGATTATTTGGAGACATTTCTCATCTAAGAACTATTGTTGGGGTAAAAAATGATGAACTGAATAATTTGTTTAAAACCTTAGAAGGTGATAAGGACTTAAATAGTCCAAGAGAATTATCACCTGAAGCTGAGAAAGAATTGGCCTTGGTAGAAAAGAAAGTACATGAAGGGCACGTAGATCGTATTGATCCAAAGCTGGATTGCATTTTGGTTATTTTACCTTCTAGGCATTCCCCAACAAGAATATTAGTGCAAAGGGAAGATATTATATTGGAATGGATATTTTTACCAAATAAACCAAATAAAAAATTAAAAACTTATGTGGAAAAAATCTCTGACTTGATTTGGAAAGGAAAATTGAGACTTCATCAATTAGCAGGAATAGACCCAGCAGAAATTGTCGTACCTTTAACTAAGGAGGACATTGAAAAATTATGGATAAAAAATGAAGCTTGGCAAAAAGCTTGTAGTAATTTTTTGGGAGAAATTAACAGCAAATATCCCAAAAGCAATAGAATTGATCTTATAAAGAGAGCTGATTGGATCTTGCCTCGAATTGTGAGGAAAAAACCCATATCTGGAGTTCGTACATTTTATACAGATGCCAACAAACAAGGAAAGACAGGTTACAAATCAGAAAATTTAAGTAAAGTGGTTCAAAGTCCTTATAATTCAGTTCAAAAATCAGAATTGTATGCTATTCTGTTGGTATTAATGGATTTTTCAGAACCTCTCAATATAGTAACTGACTCTCAGTATGCTGAAAGAGTAGTATTACATATTGAGACTGCAGAATTTATCCATGATGCTTCAGAATTAACTTCATTATTTATTCAATTACAAGATACAATCAGAAAAAGGAGTCATCCTTTATATATAACTCACATCCGATCCTATACTGGTCTGCCAGGCCCTCTAGCACAAGGCAATGATGAGATTGATAAATTATTGATAGGAAATGTGCTGGAGGCCTCAGAATTTCATAAAAAACATCATGTAAATAGAAAAGGTTTAAAAAAGGATTTTTCCATAACCTGGCAACAAGCCAAAGAAATAGTAAAGAAATGTCCTACTTGTTCCTTCTACAATCAAACACCATTACCAGCAGGATGTAACCCAAAGGGTACTCAGAGGAATGAAATCTGGCAGATGGACGTGTTTCACTTTGTAAAATTTGGAAAACTGAAATATGTACACCACAGTAGCGATACTTATTCAGGATTTCAATGGGCAACTGCTTTGAGTTCTGAAAAAGCTGATTCTGTAATCACTCATTTGCTAGAAGTTATGGCCATTATGGGTATACCTGCACAAATCAAAACTGATAATGCTCCATCATATGTCTCTGCTAAAATGAAACAGTTTTTTGCTTATTATAATATAAACCATGTTACAGGTATACCACATAATCCTACAGGTCAAGCAGTTATAGAAAGATCAAGCAGAACTCTAAAGGATATGCTAAATAAACAAAAAGGAGTAACAAAAACCCCCAGAAATAGACTACAATAATGCTCTACTAACTTTGAATTTTCTCAATGCCAATGAGAAAGGAACAATAGCTGCAGAGAGACATTGGATAATCGAAAAAACTACAGAATTAAATCAACCTATATACTTTAAGGATGTGCTGACCTCAGAATGGAAACCAGGATATGTGTTACACTGGGGACGAGGTTTTGCTTTTATTTCTACAGGAGAAGATAAGCTGTGGGTACCATCAAAATTGATAAAGGTTCGATTTGAACAAGAGAGACCTCTTAATTAGAGGAGGTGATAGTTCATCAACTATCGTAAACATCCAATTTAAACTAACTTACACCACTAACACATGCCTTTTCATTTAATCAGATAACTTGTCAAAAAGTAACATCCCAAAAAAACCTTGGGGAAAGGTTTTTGTTTTTGTCTTTTAGGAGAATGAAGGTTAAGGAATTTGAAGAACACTGGACAAATGAGACAACTGAAGAAAAGGGACAAATCATCCATCCTAAGAAACAGAGTGAAATGGCGTATGGGTATGTTATCTAAAAAAATTTTATGTCTTCCTAAATGTTTGTTTCTGCTTTTCTTTAAAGATTTAACACTATTTAACTTCTAATAGTCCCAGTTCAATTAAAATTTAAAGCTGACTTTGGAGTTGGAGAATGGCTCTCTCCTTCTTTAAACTCAAGCATGTTGTTAAAAGGAAAATGCAAACTCCCTGTATCATGCCAGAAGAAAAGAGCCATCTTCTGCTATGGGACAGGAGAAAAGCCAAATTAATTAAGGGACTATTTTATTACTAATCTCAACTCTTTGATTCTATTCTGATTCTTTAAACTTTTCTCAAAGTATGAATTTTATATATAGAGTACTAACTAATTCTAAAAAGTTGCATATATAGTCTTTGTGTTCGAGTCTCTTATCAGTTTTTTGGAGGAAATCACGGTCAGGCCTAACATCAACTGAAGTCTCCAGGAAGAAGATGGGGCCCCACAACAATAACAATTCCACATGGACAATAATAACATCACTAAGCTGACAAACATCATCTACAGATCAGCTTTGAACTACAAAGTGCTCAGAGCAATTTTGAGAGAGCTAGCTGAGATGATCCAGTCTCAAAGACTACTTGAATAAGGATTTGAGATAAACCCTGAATTTTGGCATTATACACAGACTGGATAACGAAGGATATATTTACCTTTCCTAGAATTTGACAATTAACCTAAAATTTTTCTTTCAGGATAAAGATACCTTCGCCCATACCCAGCAGGAAGCAATTTCAAGAATACGACGCCCACATTCCCAAAGAGGTGGTGTGGGGCAGTTGGTTTTTTTGGTCTTTTAATGGGTTTTGGGTCTGGGATAATTTTCATTGATTAGGGGGGTTGGTTACAAGTTGTTGTCAAGGGTTAGGAAAAAGGATAAGCAAAGGAGATTAGATTTAAGGTTCTTATTAAAAAAAGGAAGAAAAGAAAAATGTAAATACTTTACATTGGATTGGATTGTTTTATATTGTATACAAATTATATATATTGAAATTGATATTGTTAGAAAATGTTATATGTATATTTCTAATTGTACCGTTCATCTAACAATGTAATGCAATTTTCTGATCCTTGAATGTTATTACCAACTATTAGGATATAAAGAAATGAAAGTTAGTAGTTAGACATTATAATAGAATTTGTAGTTATATTAGGTATGTTTTCAAGATTGAGTAGATATATTTTAGATAGACAGGTTATCTTCAAACCCTTCAGAGATCTACAGAATATGGCATTTAAAATGTTTTAATAACTTAGAAAATTTTTCTTTTTTGTTATGACTATGGGACATGTCGGCTCCTGGCAGTACCAATCTACTTCAGAGAAAATATGGACTTTGAAGAAACTGCATATGGAGTTAACTTTCATTGTGGCAAAAGTTAGCCACTGGACAACAAAGTATCCTCGAATCAACAGGACAAAAGGACAGACAGGACATAAAACAAAGGACTTGCCAAAACAAGTGTGGTTATGGCTTTATCAAAAGGCATCTTCAGAGGCCAGGACAATATGGCACCATCCCTGAAGTGGCCTTCGCAATTCGGAAAAGGTACAGTGTCCTTTTCTTCGAAGGCAGCTGAACAGGCAGTGGGCCGATGGCCTCTGATGTGCAATGGAACAGCAGATGAAACAGTTATTCTTGAAGAGTAACTAAGCTCACGCCTCTCAATAGTAGACTGGCATTTGATAGAGGGATGTGGAGAAGAATGGGATGTTGAGATGAAGCCATATATACACAGCCAAGAAGAATGGACAGCTGAATTAAAAAACCATCAACAATTTCCAGAATTTAAAATCCTGAATCATGACATGACACTAGTGGAATTCAGGTGTTTCTGGTACATGGACTACTCTCACTCAATGTGAGGTTGAACTGTTGACCTTGTACATCCTACTTCACAAATGAGTCTGTCAGATATGCTAAGCCTATAGGCTGAAGATGATGCCCCAGCACTGCGGAGAAACCTCAGGTGACTGTCCAGACAGCTGGCTGTTTCTGTCAACTCACAAATTTTTTGGAAGTTGCTTGCATGCACTTCCTGTTTTTATTTTTGTTAGCTAATATTATTTCCTTCTTGGGTCTCTGAGGAAGTTGAAGATTAGTTAGTTATAGCTGATGATTAGTTAGTTATAGTTGAAGGTTAGTTAGTTATAGTTGAAGATTAATTAGGATACATTTTGGACTTACCAAAATAGGATAGATAATGAAATTATTTTCTCTGAATTTGTCAAATACAAATGGACTAGACATTGTTTAGGTATTTATTACTTGTATATATTGTATATAGTTATTGTACTTTTGTATATAGTTTTTCTTATATTAGTTATAAGCTTTTTCTTTTTTTTCCTTTTTATTAAAATAGAAAAGGGGAAATATGGTGATATTTTATTTGTATTAAAATGTTATTTGTATGTTAATAAATAAAGTTGCCCAGGGGTCAGAGCTATTAGCAAGCCATAGGAAAGCAGGGCAGTGGTGGCGTATGCTTGTAATTCCAGCACTTGGTAGGCAGAGCTGGGTAAGTCTCTGTGTGTTCAGGGATACAGCCATTATTGGATACACATGCCTTTAATCTTAATACCAATCATGGAAAACCTGGAGGCCTATACAGACAGGCCGTGAGGAGGCGGTCATGTGATTGGGTTTACAACCAATGAGAAGGCAGGACAGGAACTCTATATAAAGACTTTAAAACAGGGGTAGCTCTGGTTCGGAGAGATAGGACCACCGCAGGAGGAAGGGTAAGGTTTTAGCTCTTAGCTCTGACCTCTTGGCTTTCTTCTTTGCATTGGTTCTGTGTTTCTTATTTAATAAGAAGGTTGGATACATCTACAGGTGATTCTATGATTTTATATATTTTGGAAACTACATACTAGCTGACTTCAGTATATATTTATTATGTCACAACATACTGAATGCACAAGAGTGATAGGATGTGTCTTAGGGTTTCTGTTGCTGCAATGAATTACCATGATCAAAAAGCAAACTGGGGAGGAGAGAGTTTATTTGGTTTACACGTACATATTGCTGTTCATCATTGAAGAAAGTTAAGACAGGAACTCAAACAGGGCAGGAACCTGGATGCAGGAGCTGATACAGAGGCCATGGGGGAGTGTTGTATACTGGCTTGCTTCCTATGGCTTGCTCAGGCTGCTTTCTTATAGAACTCATCAGCTCAGGGATGACACTACACACGATGGGCTGGGCCCTCCCTCATCAATAACTAATTAAGAAAATGCCTTTCAGCTGGATCTTATGGAGGTATTTTCTCAATTGAAGTTCCCTCCTTTCAGATAACTGTAGCTTGTGTCAAGTTGACTAAGACTAGCCAACAGTCTTAAGTTTGTAATGTTGTCTCCCAGCCTATTTGTTCTGAGAACTATCTGCTAATGAATTGTCTCTACATAGCAGACTGTACTTTAATCCTTAGGTTAAATGAAACCAAGCAGAGGTGATTTTCCTTTTATTTCATTTACTTTGATTTTTTTTGGTATAATTTCTCTCTATGTAGCCCATATTGGTCTCAATCCTGCCTCTGACTGCAGAATTTCAGATTTACAGCTTTGTGTCACCACACCAAGCTCACACTTTTCTCTTTATATTGTGCTGGCTCTGTCCAAATTTGTACTGAGACTATTATTCCTTCTTGGACTTGTCAAATATCAGATCCCATTAGGATTGGCAAGAGTTTTATCTCAATGTCTGAATAGTTTTTCCCCTGGAGCAATACAATGTATACATTGCTGATTCTTAGAGATATGCTGCTTAGTCACAGATGATGCTGTGGAAATCTTGCAAGCATTTTAAACTATATAAACACTTCTTGCCCCAACAATACTGTGAAAGCCAGGAAGCTGTTTTCAATCATTAAATTGGTTTGCATACAAAGTAGTTCAAGACTATCTGTGAAATCCACATCTCAGGATCACAGTTCCATATAGGACTGACCAGTGACTCCCTAAGGGAACTCTCTAACCAAGAGCTGTTTCCTTCAGATACTGAAGTCCAATAAAGTCTCTTATAGCCATGGAGGAAACAAGCAGGCTGTTGTTTTCAAAGAATAAGAAACCCTTACCTGGTGTCCTCAAGATAGAAATTTTATGAGGCCAAAGAGATAGGAACAGCTCCAGCTGTGAGAAACATTGATTAAACCCTTTCTGAAGACTTGGAAATGTTGTTGCACATTGACCACTGCTTATATTTCTGGTGGGTTTTACCCTCTGTGTCATTCAGCTGTGAGACAATGGATTGAGAAACAATGGAAAAAGAATCCTTCCAGTTCTGTAGTATGTGAGTCATCTTTACCATTGAAATTTCCAGTCCTGCTCTGAGAAGAAGAGACAATATGTACAGATGTTTTTGGCAGTGGCATGAAAAGTAGCTTTGCCAAATAAAATATTCATGAAAGAAGGATGACAAGGGGTCTGTTGACATTCCTTATGTCGTTTAATTGCACTTGTAAGTCTGTGAGTCCCTGTGAATGATCCTAGAAGGGCCTATTTATTTGTAGGAACTATAAGTATTATTTCCTAAGAGTGATGACTGTGTTAAAACTGAAGCCTTCCAATCATTATGGAAGTCACTCAAAAGTATTAATAATAGCTTATAGTTGTAGCTCTAAAGGCTTGGTATGAATTTACTTACTTAATTTACATAATAGTCCAACACAATAGGTGTAGTCTATTGTGCAAAAAATGGCTGCAAGTCTCCAATATTTCCTTATTTTCCTTTATTTGTGTCTTTTTTTGCCATAGAACTCCTAAGCATTCTCACCTTCTGAATCTGAGCTTCATGGTTCTGGTCAAAGTTGCTTCTTAGTCGTGGGTTGCCTCAGTCCAAACGGCCTTCCTTGTCACCTTGAGGTGCGTTATCTTTCAGCTCTCTAGCCCAGGCTTGCCACATGGCTATTAGTCTGGGGCTAAGTGAAGAAATAGAAGTCCAAAGCCACCTGAATGACTATATCCTTAGTTGGCAAATCGATGCATTTCCATACCATGAAATTAGGGGTCACAAAGCACAGCTTATATTTAAGGACTGGATAGAGACTCTTCATATTGAAGATTCAAAGGAGGACCAACAAAGGACTCTCATATTGCCATGGGTATCAAGGCATCCACTTTTTACTCATAGATCTGAAATGAACATGTGGATCCATGTCTCCATGATCTTTAAAAGTAAAATGTGAGTCATTGACAAGTAAATTCTTGTATCAGCTTTTCATTTAATTGTAAATGGTGCACAAAACTTTTCATGCTCTGAAACTATTGTGGTCTTTTCACATCAGTCACCCAAAAGTTGAAATTGTCTATCATTACCTTTATACACACAGTTGTTTCATCTTCTTGCAGACAGTAAAATTCAGCATTGACAGTGGGCACAGTGGACACGCAGCTCCAAAGAGAACCGAACAAAGCAAGAACACAGCAAAGAAGGTCAGAAAAGAAATGCCAAATGAATGCTCTGCTACAAAGAGATTCTTACTAGAATTATCTGGGAAGTACTCAGAAAATGATTTCTCTCCACCCATGCTAAGCCATGTTTTCAGACTTAACGGAAAGGGACGTGGAGACCAACGTTAGTGTTTCAAACCACCCCCTATGTGATTCTAAAACACATCACACCATCTCTCCCTGCTTAATCTGCCATTATGATACTATCAGGTAATTGAAATCACTTTATAAAACAAAATATTTTTAGCTTTTCAATTAGAATGATGTGTTTTTAAAAAATGTCATTTTATATTACAGCTGTGAAAACTCAAGACTGCCACTGGACCTTGGTAGCCTGGCTCCTTATTTACAAAGGGATCAAAATAACTGCTTATCTCTGAGGTTCAAGTGAGTCAATCTGGATAAAAAGGATGCTTTGCTGACTATAAAACTCTAAGCACGTGGGATGAAGAGTCATCATTAACTACCTCCTTTAGTTACACAAAGGCTCTGAGTGTTTATCAGACAATGTTGTGGAGCGTCATTTAAAAGTGAAGCCTCCTGTTTCCTGACCTACTGCAGCCATTTGTCTTTTCCTATGATCTTTCCGTGGGATTTTCCAAAGCTGACTAATTCCTGTCTTTGGAATTCAGACCTCTAAAGGTGGAGACCTATTGGAGAGTTGGAATTAAGCCCAAAGCTGAAGTTAAGGGGCCATTTTTGCCATTGCCACACCACTAGGAACACATTATTTATGACAAGAAATTGGCTTCATGAGTATTGGGCTCATATGGATGTCTAATTATTAACTGAAGTGTCTTTTCATAGGCATATTTGAAAACTGAGTTTTAAAAGCAGGAATGCTGATCACCCATAAGTGTACTGTGCTGTAAGTTTGAAATGGTGCTTATTCAGAGGACTGGACTTTGGTAGACAAGTTGAAATGGAAATTAAATAAAGGTTCTCAGATATTTGGTTTGGGAGATACACACACACACATGCACATGAATGCATGTACACACACACACACACACACACACACACACACACACACACACACACACCTGGGATTCAATGTAGATAGAGTTGGCTTTCTAGGTCCATGTGTTATATAGCTTTGGCCTTAACCAATGTATGACAGAAGATATTATATATGTTATGTCTCAGGACTGGCTGGAGAGATGGCAACGGGGTTAAGAATAATTCTTTTTTTTTTTCTTTTTTTAAGAGGCCCTGCATTAGGTTATCAGCAGCCACACAGTAGTGGTTCACAATCATCTGTAACTCCAGTTGTGGGGGAACCTATGCCCTCTTCTGACCTCTTTGAACACCATATACTCACATGTTAAACATACTTATATGCACACACTTATACACATAAAATAAGTCTAACATTTTGTTGAAGTATTATGTCTATATCAAATACATTCAGACTTCTTGTTATTACTTTCCAAACAATACTGTACAACATTTGTATTATATTATATATTATAAGTAATCTAGAGGGTATTTAAAGTATATGAGAGGATGTACATTGATTCTAGACAAACACTAAACTTTTCCGTAAAAGGAACTTGAACATACACAGAATTTGATTTCTATAGATGGCCCTGAAACCAATGTCCTGTGGATAATGAAGTATTCCTATTCCTATGAAAGGTGTCACATGATGTGGGACACCATATACCATAGAGGCTGCCATGGGGGAGGGATAGGTTTTTTGCCTAGGAGTGAGAGAGATCTGGACAACCATGACATAGTTTCAAGGGAGACATTCATACATACCATACCATAGACTGTATAGCATCCTTAGCTAAAAGAGATACTTATATGCATCATTTATATAAAAAGAATAGAAAGCTGCTATTCTTTAAATTACCACTTCCATCTGATGTTCTGGAGTGACAAATGCTTTGATTGAAATCATTACCCATCTTCTTTATTGCAAAGATTTAACAAGGAGACTCAGAAAGTATAATCCTTTGCCTGATCATTCATTGAAATCACACACAAACACAGACACAGACACACACATACACACACACACACACACACACACACACACACACACACACACACACACAAACATACATATATACTAAATTTGAGGGATTTTTATTTTTCTGCGACCACACTGCAGAAAGCCATTGAAGCCTTCTGACTAAGTCATTCTCCAAGGAGTGGTCCTGTGTTTTCTCATTAGAGTGCTGGTGGCTATTTTACTCCTGTTCTCATGGGGCTTCAAAAATGCTGGGAGAGAGCACTTTCTCAGAAGCCATACTTATGCTCTACCTAGGAGAAAAAGGTCTGCATTGACTAATACAGTTATAAATTGTCTGTATGAATCAAATGAGGTCTGCTTCTTTTCTTTTTCCTTTCTTTGCCTTCCCTCTGCCTTGTTTCATTTTATGACCACTGGCAAACTGATGTCAGGACAGCAGGTTGAAATGCTTTTCAAGTAGTTTTGATGACCACCATGAAAACAAACCGCTTTTGGGCCTTATGTAGACACAGTGTCTGAGAACTGTTAGAGTCAGTTCTTACCCATGATTCCCGAAGCTCCCTAACATTACACCAAGCACCCCAATTCACAGCCTCACATGCCCACAAGATTCCTTAGAGTATCTTTAAGATCAGGGATCGTATAAAACAGCTCCCACTCATAAAAGCACACACAAACTTACCATTGTTGAGTGTTTTTTAAATAGAATCAGGAATGAATCTGTGACCTTGTGGCCCTGAGGTGGGAACACTATCTATAAACTTGCCCAGACACTCTGCCTGTCAGTAGGACATTTTCATTGAACAAAGGTATAAAAAAAGAAAGAGCCAGGATAAGCCAAAATTTCTTACATGCCACAGCTCACTTTATTCATTTTAAACCTTGTTAACATTTGCTAACAAGAAAGTTAAGAACTTAAAGCTATAAAAATAGGAATGTCTTGCTAACTAAATAAATATATGTGTGAACCCCGGGTTCTGCTCCATGCTCTGGATCGACTCATGATCGTGCAAAAGGGAAAAGAAAAAATAAAAAGGGGCCTAACTTTGGCTTGTAAAATCTCTAATAAGTCCTTGGAGTTTTCCTCCCTTGCATGTTTCTCTGAGTTTCTGTTGATTTCACTCTTTGTAGGATTCAAATGCTTGTGAGTAGTTTCATTAACCAAGAGACCAGTGGAGAAGATTTTAAAGTATTGGATTTTATCTGTACAGATCACATCAAGAACACAGAAATAAGTCAATGGAGTACGTGCCAGGGTGATGATGCAATTTAGCATTTGGATCCGGAGTCACACTGGACGTCCTTCTTCCCTATCTTTTCATTAACTTCCATCTGTGTGTGTTTTCTGAGGGCTTGTAAACGGCTTCCTCTCTTTAGTTTCCTGTTCCCACTCTAGTCTTTGTTACTTCCTTATAGTAAACAGCTTCCTCACTGAACTGTAAACAATATTACTGCTTGCATTAGTTAACTTATAAATCCTTCGTGAGAAAGTGAAGTTTGCAAACAAAGATTTGGTTTTAATTTGCTTAGTATTTTTCTTAACCTTTTCCTCCTCTCTCAGCTTTACCTTCCTGTCATATCAAGATTTCAAAGAAATACATGTAACATATTGAAGATATATAATATAGAAGCTGAAGACAAAATTTTAGTGAATTCAGAGACAGTTGAACGGTTTGCACTTTTGAAAGGAAACTATTGTGGTGGACTTTTGGTTTAGATTATCTTAGAAATCCCTAAGACATTGAGCACAGAAACAGTTTTTGAAAAGTGTCAGCCCTCTGGCATCTCAGTGTAAAAGTCTTAAAAATCACAAATTCATCTGGATTTTGTGAGTCAAATTTAACCACGCCCAGCCTAGATGGTAGGTAGTATTATCTTCATTATGTTCATGAGAGATAGGCTTGCAGATGCCAAAATTACCTTCCCACAGCCACACAAATACCAAGTCTCTAAGGCACCATTTGAACATGGGTCTCTGCCTGCAGACTCCTGGATTAAGGTCTCTTTCTGTGCTTCCCAGGGATAATGGGGTCTGGTCTTCAACCTCTGGTCCACACAGAAGTCTCTAGTGCCTTCCTTCGAAGACATTTCTCTGCTGTTCCTTTGCTCTGCCTGGGGCTCCAGAAATCATCTGTAAAGCTGCTGGTAATTCCTTCTTTCCATATGTTCTATGGCTTCTTTTCTCACTAGGGCCTTGTGCCTTCCATCTACTGCATATTATAGTTCACAAAGGATGACATCTCTATTGCTGCCATTCTCTCAGAAGCCTGAAAGGAAGCCATTTTCAGGCAGGGCCAATTTTCACATTTGCATCTAGCATCATCTCAACAATCATCTCTGCCCACTTGACTTGAGAAATAAAGTCCTCTGGTCCTCAGAGGCTCTTTTGATCTGCAAAAACTTTCCCTACTTTGCCACCACAGGTCTTCAGAGAATGTGAGAGCAGAAAGAAGCTGAAGGTTTCATATTGATATTGAAGAGGAAAACCTTTCATTTCTATATGGATCCTGGCCTTCTACCCCTACTGTCCACCATTATATACTTCCAACCAGTAGACATCATCTCCAAGTAGGATTTGGTTTAATGGTGCCCCAGGGCTTAGGTAACAAGTCAGGGGTGTTCTATTCCTATTTCCACAATAGCCTGATATAAAATCTTCAGCATGAGTCTAGAATAACTTCCTAGAGCAGTAGTTCTCAGCCTACGGATCATGACCCCTTTGGGGTCAAAGGACCCTTTCACAGACATCACATAAGACCATCAGAAAACACAGATATTTACATTACGATTCATAACAGTAGCGAACATGTTATGAAGTAGCAATGAAAATAATTTTATGGAGTCACCAAAACATTAGGAACTGTACTAAAGTGCTGCAGCATTAGAAAGATCGAAAATGACTGTCCTAGGGTATTCTCATATTTTTGAGACCATGGGTGGTTGACTTTCTTTTGATGAAACTTTAATCTATAGAGGATTTGATACTAGTTTTCTTATACCCCATACTATGTTATAAACCAAAAGCAAATTTGGTAAATTTGTTTAGAGAAATCCACCAGAAAATGGATAGGGGTACATAGGGGTACTCAGGACTGGAGGAGAATATGCTGGTATGTAAGAGAATTTGATGGCACCCCAAGTCACTGTTTACAAGAGAGAACCATACTTTATCACAAAGGGTCCTTCCTAGAGTTGAGGCTTTGTTAAGGTTTACCTTATTCCTAAAACCCCAAAAATCCAGCACTAGGAAGCCTTAATGGGTCTTGGCTGAGATTGATCATACCCCATATGGGAAGATAGAGAAAGTTATTCAGGATTAGTATCTTCTGCAAAATGGAGATTTAAAAGGTAGTATGAAAGCTAAAGTTACATTTTAACTTTTAATTACTATATCTAAGAGATCCATGAAACAAAAATGCCTCTGATCTGCAAACCCCTTGCCAAAGGACAGATAGTTCCTGAACTGCTGGAGGCTGTTGTTTATGGGAAATAACAAGGCACATATTTTCACTCTGCTAAACAAGTTTGTTCGACCCATTTGTATCGATGTGCTTAATCATATGGACAGGAGGTCACAGGTTGGAAATATGTTAGGATGCTTACTTGACCCTGATCGGACTTGATAGAAAATGTGAATTGTGGTTTGGCCTTCTTAAGCCCCTGCAAAACATGACTTGGAACCATTTTCTGTGAACCAGAAATGGACTTGATCAGAGAGTCTATCAACCTGGCCAGTATTTAATTAAATTTGACTCTGAACTGTGGTAGTGGTCTTATTCACAACCAGTGGGATTAACAGTAGATTTTTTTAATTAAATATTTTTATTTTATAATTAACTTAATTTCACATATCAGCCAAGGATTTCCCTGTCCTCCCTCCTCCCACACCCAGCCCTTCCCCCTAATCCACCCCCCATTCCCACCTCCTCCAAGGCAAGGTCTCCCCGGGGGAGTCAACCCAGCCTGGTAGACATAGCCAAGGCAGGTCCAGTCCCCTCCTCCCTACACCAAGGCTGAGCAAAGTGTCCCAGCATAGGCCCTAGTTTCCAAAATAGCCAAACCAGTAGATGTTTGATTAAAGTATAAGAGGAGAAAATGAAAAGAATTTAGTATGCTGCAATCTATCAATGTCTTATTTTTATTTGGGTAGACAGAAAAGGAAATTGGATATATTTATTTTTATTTATAATTCTTAATTTTTAATCTTGTTAACCCAAGGGATCATGGAACTGAAGAGCAGAAAAGGACTTTTGCCTTGACTAGCTGGATCTCCTCATCTTACAGATAAAGAAATTGAGACAGGGAGATCAAGATCTTCTCAACTATGGTTTCCTATGTGCTCCTTTCTCTGTGATGGTAGTCATCTTGAAGACAAGGTCAAACAACATATTTTAGTTCACTTGTATGCATTTATGGGAGACCCTAATTCTGGGAGCTTCAGTACATATAATCAACACTCCTGAGTGGTGACAACTTCACCAGATACATTGCTGTGATCAAAGACTCCTTGGGAGCCATCAACACTTTATAGCAAGACAGTACTGAAATCTGTAGAAAGTTCCATGAAATCTGTTGAGAACTTTTTAACAGCTCCCCAAGTCTCTATATCCAATTTTATTTATATTTTTAAAATTTTTAAACTTATTTGTTTTATGTGTATGAGTGTTTTGTTTGTATGTATGTTTGTGTACCGCCTGTCTTCCTGGTGCTGATGGAGGTGTGAAGAAGGTATTGAATTTCCTGAAACTGGAGCTATAGAATGTCAAGAGGTGCCATGTGGATGCTGTAAACTGAACCCAGGTCCCTTCAAGAAGAAATGGTTCTATGCTCTTAACATACGACCCATCCCTCTAGCCTTATACCCAATTTCACTCAGTAAATTTGCCTTGGTCAAGGCCAAGTAGTTCTTATGTGTAAAATGAAGCCTCTGGCTGGGCGGTGGTGGCACACACCTTTAATCTCAGCACTCGGGAGGCAGAGGCAGGCAGATCTCTGTGAGTTGGAGGCCAGCCTGGGCTACAGAGTGAGTTCCAAAGCTACACAGAGAAACCTTGTCTCAGGGGGAAAAAAAATGAAGGCTCTGGTGCTTTTCTGTCCAAATTAGAATCCAGGAGGGCCTACATGTGCAGTCTTAGAGATCTAAGAGGAACATTCATAATGGACTTATTCAGTAACTTTATGTTTCTTGTTGTCAAATAAATTGGAAGCAGGTAAGAGAATTCTGTATGGGTTTAGTGTGAGAGTTATGTTAGGTACAAAAGTGCCTGTCCCCCTCCCCCCGCACAGTGGCAGTGATGATAACAATATCCTAAACAGGAGGACTTTGGCCAGGTAAACAGAAGGATTGCTGTTGCGCAAACAGAGGCCTAAGGGTAGATTTTTTTTTTTTATTTCTTTTTTGGTTTTTCAAGACAGGGTTTCTCCATGTAGGTTTGATTCCTGTCCTGGATCTCACTCTGTAGACCAGGCCTCAAACTCACAGAGATCTGCCTGGCTCTGCCTCCTGAGTAAGTGCTAGGATTAAAGGTATGCCCCCCTCTTATCCAGCCTAAGGGTAGTTTTCTGTTTACCAGGATCCTCCCTTAATCTATCAGGAACCTCCCTTAATCCACGTTCAAATGTCAACTACCTTGGGCAAGGGCATTCATCCAAACAGCCTGTATCAGCTCAAAAAACCCCATCCTGTGACTGTCATATAAAATCTTGCTTTTCTTCCATCTTGCTTTTTTTTTTTTTTTTTTGACTTGGCAGTTTGCTTTCTAATAAATCTTTCTTTCTTCACATGGAGTGGTCTAGTTCAATGACTTTACTGTGCTCTTGTTTACGAGTTTGATATAAGCCAAGTCCCTTTGTCTGTCTTATTGATTAAAATATTTTTTTCAAAATTTAAGACAACCTAATTTCTTCAGTCTTCAGCCATCCTTAACCATACTATATATTTAATCCCCAAATATATTAGCCAATCCATTCAAGATCAGCCTGGTGACCTTTCCCATCTCCAGCTGCACACAAATATGTCAGGGAGCTCATCTAAGATCAGAATAATCACCAGCTGGCCCTGCAGTTTTGTTTTTTTTTTTTTTTTTTTTTTAGGAAATATTTTTTTTTTTTAATTTATTTTGCAATACAATTCAGTTCGACATATCAGTCACGGATTCCCTTGTTCTCCCCCCTCCCGTCCCACTCACCTTCCCACCAACGCCCCCCCCCCATTCCCATCCCCTCCAGGGCAAAGCCTTCCCCACAGACTGAGGTCAACCTGGTAGACTCAGTCCAGGTAGGTCTAGTCCCCTCCTCCCAGGCCGAGGCAAACAATCCTGCATAGGCCCCAGGTTTCAAACAGCCAACTCATGCAATGAGCACAAGATCTGGTCCCACTGCCTGGATGCCTCCCAAACAGATCAAGCCAATCAACTGTCTCACCCATTCGGAGGGCCTGATCCAGTGTGGACCCCTCAGCCATTGGTTCATAGTTCATGTGTTTCCATTCATTTGGCTATTTGTCCCTGTGCTTTATCCAACCTTGGTCTCAACAATTCTCGCTCATATAAACCCTCCTCATTCTCGTTAATTGGACTCCCAGAGATCCACCCAGGGCCTAGTCATGGATCTCTGCATCCAGATCCCTCAGTAGTTGGATGAGGTTTCTAGCACAACAATTAGGGTGTTTGGCCATCCCATCACCAGAGTAGGTCAGTTCGGGCTGTCTCTCGACCATTGCCAGCAGTCTGTTGTGTGGGTATCTTTGTGGATTTCTGTGGGCCTCTCTAGCACTTTGCTTCTTCCTGTTCTCATGTGGTCTTCATTTACCATGGTCTCCTATTCCTTGTTCTCCCTCTCTGTTGTTGATCCAGCTGGGATCTCCCGCTCCCCCAAGCTCTCTTTCCCTCGACCCTCGCCTTTCATTACCCCCACTCATGTCCAGGCTGTTCATGTAGATCTCATTCCATTTCTCTGTCATTGGGCGATCCCTGTGTCTTTCTTGGGGTCCTGTTTTCCGGGTAGCCTCCCTGGTGATGTGAGTAGCAGACAATTCATCCTTGTTTCAAGGCCCTGCAGTTTTTAAGACATTCCATTTTGTGTACTAGCTGTTGACACTGTATTAAAGTAAGTAAGGTATAGAATATAAGACTAGGTTACTGTATGAAAGAAACTCTTAATGTGTTTGGTTGCTTGGGACTTAATCTGAGAATAAGGTACGTTTTACTGCAGAAGACTAAAATAATTCATTTATCGTGAAGGAATTTTCAACTGTTCTTTTTAGCCAACTGTAAATTTTGTAACAAAAAAAATGTAAAATTGCTGCACAAACTGCAAAATTTAAGGAGCTATAGTAAATAACACTTATTAACAGTTTAACAGAGGTGTGCCAGGCTGCCTGGAAGTATTAGATGATACCTGAAGGGTAGGCTCCTCACAGAGAGGTAATCACCAGGGGCTTAATCAGTATTCCTGGGCTGAAGTGAGAAAATCAAGTTCAACGACCCAATCGATGACCTTCCATCTCTTCTTCCCTCTCCCTTCATTTCTCCCTTTCCCTCTCCTCTCTCTCCCTTTTTTATCTATTGATTTCTACTTTAAAATTTTTTTGTTAATTGTAAGAGAAGTTTTCTTCATTCAGAGTTATCTTCACCTCCCAAATCATCTCTTTCAGAAGTTGGGTTTGGGAGGATGTCTGTAAAACATATATATATATATATATATATATATATATATATATATATATATATATATATATTGGGGTGGTGTGTGCTAGTGTAGCCCAGGCTAGCACTGAATTAATAATCCTTCTGTATCTGCTTTCTAGGTGCTGGTTGAAATCACAAGCATGAGCTACTGTACCTTGCTAGCCTCTCAAATTTTGTTTTTATGTATTTTTTCACAGTGCTGGCTATTGAATCCAGGGTTTTCATGTGATAGGCAAGCAGTCTGCCACTTAACTACATGCCAAGCCCTCTACTCAAATTTTATTTTGTCCTATAAACATCTCCAGAGATATACATATTTTTCCAATTATAATACTAAAGGTAAAATAATAATGATGATGATAATAATAATAATAAACAATAATACTAGTACTAAAAATAATCCTGGAGTTGATTTTATACTGTGCTAGATTGGACCACATATTTAGCAGTAAACTAAAAATTCCCTGATGAGTGTGAGTTTCCAGATTGCCTGTCAAGGTGGTGATCTGGAAACAGAAAGTTTCATCTACACTGCACAGGGAGAGTTGTAGTGCTCCCCTACATAGTAAATGCCAGACAATGAACAGAACAGAACAGAATTGATTCTTGTCCAACATAAGCCCATTGTGTTATTGGTTACAAAGTCTAATTTTTGCTTCTGGCTATTCTTTACAGAATGAATGAGATCAACTTAAACAGTATGAATTCAGAGACTCAAGAAAATAGATCATTTTCTCAAAGCAGTTCAGTTCAATGTAGTTCCCACTCAACAAATACTTAATGAATATTAACTGCGTGGTAGGCATTGTTCTAGGTTTTTGGAATCATCTACCAGATAGACCCAAAACTTTTCCCCATGTCAGACCAGTACCAGAAAATGTACAGAAAATATGAAGGGTGTTTCCTTTTCCCAGCTTTCTGCATTCCTTCCATTCACTTATTTTTGTCTAAAATGTCTACCTATTTATTTATTTATTTATTTATTTACTTACTTACTTATTTATTTACTTATTTATTTATATTTTCCCTCCCAGGATTGATTGGTTGATTGATTGATTGATTGATTGATTGGTTGATTGATTGATATTTTCCACCCTCCAATTCCTCCCAGGATTCCCTGGTTACATCTCCCTCTCAAGTTGAATTGAATTTCCTGACATTTTGTTATCATGTCTCATAGTCTGTTAAGTTTCAAACAAAGTGGACACAGAAAAAAATGCCAGAATTTTTAAAGGCATTGGTACCATTATTAGAGAAACCTCACACTCTACATTGATGTAATAGGAAAGGTGCTATGAGTCCAAGACTACACTCCTCAAGTATTCTGACTTCTGAATGGCTGAACAAACAAATCATACTCAACCAGACCTTGTCTACATCAGTACTCTAGTGGCATGTCCAGAAGTATGAAAGACAAACTGACAATGTTGTCAATTTACTTTGAGAGCTCCACACTGAAAATCATTGCATCTTGTACCCAAGGTCCCATCATTATATTTATAACTTCAGTCATTCATTTTTCCTTCATTCCCTTAGCTTCTATGTTTACTTTTAACATTTTTATTTAATTTATATTACTTCATTCTGATACTATGTATTTACTATCTATTGTGGCTTAAAACAATAATAAACATTTATTATTTATAATTTTCTAATGGTGAAGAAAGTAGTTACTTAGGTAGCCTTGGCTTTGAGTCTCTCATGGGGTCATAGACGATGACTCCAGTTCTCATCATATGAGGATATGAGCAGAGGTGAATGGTCTACTTTCAAAGTGGTAGTGGTCAATCAAATTGTTGACAAGATGTTGGTACAAGGCCTGTTCTATTTCTTAGTATTCCATGAGAATATTCATGGCACTTAAGGCAGGATTTCTGTCTTAGAGTTTCTATTGCTGTGAAGAGACACCATGACAATGGCAATACTTACAAAGGAAAACAGTTAATTGGAGTGACTTGCTCCACAGTTCAGAGGTTCAGTCCATTATCATCATGATGGGACATGGTAGCAAGCAGCCAGACATGGTAGCAGAGAAGCAGCTGAGAGTTCCATACCTTGCAGGCAACAAGAAGTGGTCGGAGACACTGGGTATAGCTTGATCATATATGAGATCTCAAAACCCACCTCCACAATGACACACTTCCTACAACAAGGACATACCCACTCCAACAAAGTCACACCTCTTAATAGTGCCACTTCCTATGAGCTTATGGGGGCCAATTATATTCAAACTACCACATTCCATTCCCTGGCACCAATGAGCTTGTAATCATATCATAAAGCAAAATTCAAGTAGTCCAACATGAAAGTCCCCATAATCTATCACAGTCTCAACAATATTTTAAAGTTCAAAGTTCAAAGTCTCCTGAGATTCGTGCAATATCTTAACTGTAATTCCTATAAAATAAAAATAAAAAAAACACATACTTCTAACATGTAATGGCATAGGATATAATTACTGTTCCAAATCATAGGAAAGGGAGCATAGTGATGAAATACTGGACAAAAGCAAGACCAAAAGCCACCTGGGCAAATTCCAAACTCTGCATCTCCATGTTTGATGTCAAAATGTTCTTCATATCTTCAACTCCATTCAGCTTTGCTGACTTCAACACACTTCTTTCTCTTGGGCTGTTTCCACTCCCTGCTAGCAGTTCTCATTGGCAGTTATCCCACATCTCTGACATCTCCAACATCTCGAGGTCTCCAAGGCAATCCAAGCTTCAACTTCACAGCTTTATGAAATGGCCTCTCTAGGCATGCATTCAGGGACACTCCTGACACATGCCTGGCCTCAGCTGCTTTCCTTAGTCATAGAGACATATTCTGTAACCTCTTTCTTATATCCTTAACTCTAAAGACAGAACCATGTGGCCAAAGCTGCCAAGTTCTACTGGTTGTTGGGGCTGGAACATGGCCCCCTCGTTCATTTACATCTTCACCAGCTTTCTGTTTTGGATGGTTATCCTCACTGCCTAAGCTTGGCTATCTCTGAACTTGCTCTGTAGACCAGGTTGGCCTCAAACTCAGAGATCTGCCAGCCTCTTCCTTGGGAGTGCTATGATAAAAGGCATGCACTGCCACACCTAGCTCTAAGATTTTCTTTAATTCCTTTTTCACAAATTGAAAACTTCACTGGGTATGATCTTGCCCAGAGGTCTCCACTCTCTTTATTCCATTTCTTAATTTGTTTATCTCCTTGAATGCAGGATTTAGCTCCATTCCACTTCCTGGTGCTTCTTTTCTCCTCAAATTTTATGTTTTATAATTTAGCCTGCTCAGCTTTCTCCTATTCATTATAAATTTTCATTAGAGTTACCACTAATAACCACATGACAGAGTCTATACTAGGCTCTTTTGAGATTTCCTTTGCCAAAAGAATTAATTCAAAATTCTTCACTTTAGCCTCAGGCAGACTCTTAGGTCAAGGGCAAAAGGCAGCCACATTCTTTACCAAGATATTACATGAATGCTCTCTAGGCCACATATTAATATTCTTCTCCTCTGAAACTCCTTGAGCCAACCCCCTACAGTTCAAACCACTCTTAGCACAACTATCTTTCATGCTCTTATTTGTATGGCCCATTAAGCAGTGCTTAAAGCATTCCACTGCTTTCCTAATCCAAACTCTCAAAGTTCAAATTCCTCTAAACAAAAGCATGGTCAAAGCCTTTTACAATAATACCTCATTCTCTGGTACCAACTTCTGTCTTATTTAGGTTTTTCTATTGCTGTGAAGAGACACCATGACCACAGCAACTCTTACAAAAGAAAACATTTAATTGAGGTGGTTCATTTACAGTTCAGATGTTCAGTCTATTGGCATCATGGTGGGACATGGTGGCATGCAGGTAGATATGGTGCTAGAGAAAAAGCTGAGAGTCTTACATCTTAGAGGCAAGAAGAAGTGGTCTGAGACACTGGGCATGGCTTATCCATATATGAGACCTCAAAGCCTGCCTCTATAGTGGCATACTTTCTCTAACAAGGCTATACCTTTTTCAACAAAACCACACCTCCTAATAGTGTCACTCTGTATGAGCTTATGGGGCTAATTACATTCAAAGTAACACAGGAGGTGTCAAGAATGTGGCAATTTCTCTTGAGCAATATATATTTTTATCAGCCTCTGTGTTATATTCACCTTGGATTATGGTGATTATGAAACTTCCAGTTGTATTTGTATTCTTAAATCCTGAGAATTTTAACAGCAAACACTGCATGGTGGTACAACAGTTAGATCCTGCTTCAGTCTCTTAACCATGGTGTAGGCACATAGTTACTTTCTAATTTTTCACATTTCTGAGAGATAAACTGCAAAGTTGAATATCTGCAGAGATGCTTTAAAGATATCAACATATCAATATGATTCTTTTGGTTTTACTCTTTTAGACAGGATCAAGTTGAAATTATATTACTCAGTAAATAAAAATCTAAGAAAGCCAATCCTGTATCTAGCATCTTCGTTTCACAGATTAGCACAAACTAAGAAATCCCATAGTCACATGTCAATGGGAAAGTTGGCAGTTGGATCCAAATGTCTCAAATTCCCTACCAGCTATTTTCCCACCATAGAAATTTAAACAGTGCTGGTCAACTCAGTGCATTTACCCTAGCTAATATTTGACTGATAAATAAGAACATACCATATTTCCTTTTGTAATTTATAAAAAAAAACCTACCATAATAAACACATAAAAATCATACCAAGTAATAGCATAATCCAGCTTTAAGCAGGACATAGAAAACTAAGGAGACAATTCTTAAAATTTTAATTTAAAATAAAAGAGGAAAAGTTTGGTGGGCTATTTAGAGGTGACTTACGGTGTACGCAGACTGATCAGACATCTTTTTTAAGTGAATTACAGAAGCACTTAACTTCTACTTAAGAGCTACTCTCTCTGAGACCCAGAGAATTCTCAGTTTTGTCTTCTCTTGATGAATGAGATACTTACAGAACATTTATGTCTGTGTTGGGGGGGTGGATACTGCTTGAACTAAGAGAGTAAGACAGAGAAATAAGCAAATGACATCAAGGATTGCATTTCCTCCGGGGTTCCCTGATATTCCAGGTTACAACTGCTTTTCCTGGAACAACACTGAGGCTGGGGAACAGACAGGCTTCTTTGGTACACACCTTCCTTTCCTGCTAAAAGTCTAAGTCTTAAACCTTTAAGTCTTGCTGGGCTTAAAACTTGAACAAGGTTTCTCAACTCAGTTTCATCACCATTTGGAGTCATTATAATTCCCTGTGATGGGTTTTCCTCTGTACTACAGGACACTTAACAGAAGCCTGGCTTCAATTTACTAGATTCTAGTATACTTCTCCTACAATTGTAACAAACAAAAACGTCTCCATAGTGCTGTGGGATGTCTTCCTGCATGGCTGTGAATATTTGTTGTTCCCATTGGTTAATAAATAAGCTGCTTTGGCCTATGGCAAGGCAGCTTAGAGGCAGGTGGGAAATCCAAGGAGAGAGACAGGAAAGAAGAAGGGCAGAGGTGGGAGAGACACCAGCACCACCAGGAGAAGCAAGATTTAAAAGTACTGGTAAGCCATGGCCACGTGGCAACTTATAGATAAAAAGAAATGGGTTAAGTTATAAGAACTAGCTAGCAAGAATTCTTAGCCATAGGCCATACAGTTTGTGAATAATATAAGCCTCTGTGTGTTTACTTGGGACAAAGTGGCTGCAGGACATGGGTGGAAGAGATTCCTCTGGACCATGGGGCCAGGCAGACCAGAGAAACTTCTGGCTACACCATAGGATGTCCTCTGAGGAATGAAACCTACCAAGTATCACTCAAGGGAAGGTCTAAGATCACAGAGGCAGTCTCTGGATAAACAGAAGAGATTCTACTTCTGGATGTGTTTTACTTTTGAGTGGCTCTTAGTTTACTTTAATTAAATGGCTACTATAATCCTGCTCAACTTTTAGATGTCATCTTAGCACACAATTGAACTACATCATCCTTATCTTCAAGTGGACCCACTTATGTGATGTCTGTGCTGCCATTTGGGCTATGGTTAGACAAGACATATGCACTTATTTCTAGAACTGTCAGTGCTATTTTAATTGAACCCTCAAGCCTCTACAGTTGAGACCAAGCACCCCCAAAATTGAAATATGAGAAGATAGTATCAACCAATCGATTAACCCAGTGACTGCCAAACTAGCATCCTAACTTATAAACAGGAAGAAATTACTAAACTATTTGCATCTAAACTTGTTTTGAAGTTCACACACTTTTTTTTTTGAGAGTTTGAGAATAGTAGAAGAAACTTTTTTGATAATGAATAAAAATTTCAATCAAAAAAATGTTTTTTGCCAGGCCTGTGTAGCCCATAGATTGGAGGTGGTAACACATGAAGCTCTGAAAAATTGCTTACAGGAAGATCAAATGAGAAGAAAAATAGCGACAAGGCTGTGGAGATCTAGTTCTAGATGAGCCTGAAGTCACAAACCTGCTAACAAGTAAAACAAGGACATCTTGAAAAGGCTTGTCTTCCACAGAATGGCAATTTTAAGACAAGCTTCCTGTCCAGACCTCCTGATGTCAATTTATGGAAATTGAATTGGAGTCCTGAATCACTCCATAAATTTTAACTAAAACAATATACTCCCATTTTAAGTGTTTATGGCCTTTGCCTCTCTGGGTTTCAGATCTTCAGAAGTGAATATTTGGAGGCATTCAGGAACTTGAATAAACAAAAGCATGCACTTAAAACTCCCCTGTAAATCAGTGACTCTCCTTCTAGCAAGAGAAGAGGAATCTCAACAAATCAAATTGAAACTCAACCAGAAGAAAGTACTTAAAGGGATTTTATAGAGAAGCAGGAAAGCCCTAGGTGAAAATAGCTTCTGAGAAAATGTGAAGTAGGAGAAGGCCACTCTATCCAAATGTAATGAGCTTAGGTGCAACACACCACTCAGAACACCAAAAATAACTGTTTTCCTGAGAAAAAGGACTTAGTTAAAAAAATGAAGACTTTTGAGTCACTCATGTCCCAATTTTAGTTCAGCCTTTACTAGCTACATGACCTTTGTCAAAATTACTCAACCCCTTAAGTTTTGATTCTTGCAGTTATAAAGTAAAATTCTAACCCATTACTTAAGAGTATTTTAAGGAATAAATATAGTGATGTATTTAAGGCGTCTTTCCCATCATTGGGCCACTTACAAGGTAGCCACAAGTTCTCTACTTTATCCCCCATCCTCAAATGCTCATTACTTTATTCCCCACTCTCAAACTAAACATTAAATAAATTGTTGAAGTCAGGGATGGAAATGAAACATAAATACATTGGGTATATATATATATATATATATATATATGTGTGTGTGTGTGTGTGTGTGTGTGTGTGTGTGTGTGTGTGTGTGTGTGTGTGTGTGTGTGTATCTGTACACCTAAACACATATGTATGTGCTATATACATATCTATGTACAAAATTGATGCAGTGGCTATGCATATTTGAAACAGTGGTGCTGTATAATCTCAGGAACATGAGCACTGCATCAGATTTAGTCTACTGAGTCTCAAAGCTACTGCTAGCTGTGTGGTCATGGTTGTGCTTCCACATCTGTGTCTCTCCATTTTAACATCTGCAAAACAGGAAAGTCATATCTTCTATCAAACACTATTGTGTTGAGGGCTGCAAAAGAAGTAGAACACCAATTATGACCTAAAAAGGTTCTCAGAGGACAATAGGTAATATTATAGATGATGTTTTCCATAGCTTAGGGCAATAGGATGTGCATCATATAAGTCATATTTTCATGAAAGTAAACACGTGTATGTCATATTTTTACATCATCTTCTAATAAGCGCTTCCTGAAAAAGGCTCTTTAACATTAATAATAATCAATTTTGACATAATTATTCTTTGTGGTTGTCTTTATACTGTGGTTTTCAGACTCTGATTTTGATCAAAACACAAAACTGAACTGAAATGGATTCCACCCTATGTGTTTATTCTTCTCCAGTATAGACCATTAACATACCACCTTTGTAGCGACTGCTGTTTGTGCTATATATCATCCAGGAAATATCAGAGGTTAATCAGCATCCATTGTCAAGATAACTCTCTTTGCCTTACAGCTCTTTGCATGAAGATTTTTGTGTTGTGGAGGAATTCAAATTGGAAAGTTAGTATTTATTGTGTATTTTTACCCACAACCCCTTTAGAAACTAAAACTTGAATGAGAAACAAGAATGGCAAGGCAAAACATGATCTCTTTCTATGAGCAGCACTGGTCTGAGAGTAAATGTGTTGAGTAAACCAAAGTAACAGTAAGGGGCTGTGTAAGTAGACCTGTGTTCATCACATTTGAATTGAGGTAAAAGTCATAAAATGAAGGGCACTATTTATCAGACCAAGTCTTAGACTTTATATGCTTCATCTAACTTCATCTCAAATCAGTGCTGTGACATAGAGATTATTATTGTTATCATCAACAATACCATCATTTATTATGTATCTATTTATTTATTCTTCTCTCATATATTACTACCCAAACAAAATTTTCCCTCCCTCCTCTCCCCCTAGTCCGTCCTATCACTTTTCCTCTCCCCAGATCCACTTCTCCCTTTCCTCTCAGAAAAGGGCAGGCCTTGCAGGGATATCAACTAAACATGGCATAACAAGTTACAGTAAGACTAGGCACAAACCTTCATATTGAGGCTGCATGAGGCAATGCAATAGGAGAAAAAGGGTCCCTAAAAATGAAAAATAGTGAGAGACACCCCTACTTCCACTGTTAGGAGTCACACAACAATGCCAAGCTATACAACTATACTATATATGCAGAGGACCTAGGTCAGAACCATACAGGCTCACTGATTGCCACCTCAGTCTCTGTGAGCCCCTATGATTCCTGTTTAGTTGATTCTGGGAGCCATGTGTTATGTCCTTGACCCCACTGGCTCCTATAATCTTTCTTCCCTTTCTTCCACAGGAATCCCCCAGGTCCACCTAATGTTTGTCTGTGGGTCCATAGAGATTATTATTGTGACCAATTCATAGCCCAGAGAACAAGATTCTGAAATGCTAAAGTACTTGGCTGAGGTCACAGAGCTGATTTATCATGGAACCAGGAAAATGCAACTTGAGTCCTCGCCTGAGATTAGGCTCTTGGCCTTGCAAAGTCAATGCTGTCATCATCTTCATTTCCCTGAGCAGAAAACAAGAAAGCAGAAATAATTCCCATCAAAACAACATAGAAGATCTGAAACTTAGAACCAAATATGAATCCAAGTGAACATTGAGTCACAGAAAACGTCAATATTTGCTGTTTTTTTCTAGTTATCAACTGCTACTATAATCAGTTGAATTTTTCTTAGAGAGAATAAAGTTCATCAACCATACCTTCATTACTGAAAAAAGAGCAGCATTTTTGATGGTCTACTCTTCCCATAACTGTGTGCAGCCTCTCCAGTCTGTACCAATTAGCTATAGAGCAGTACAAACAATGAAATTTGGTGTCTTCAAGCAACTTACTTTTAGTGTTGCTCAGGAGTCAACTAAGCCATCGTCTTCCTCTGCAGACTCACCTCTCTGTGGTCAGCTGTGGTTGGTCATGGCTCTGTTGACAATGCAGTGACTTCATTTGTTGAACCAGACCACTGTAGCTTAGAGCACTGTTCTCCCTCCATTTGTTCTCTGATCTTCTGCTTCCCTGAGGTAATGCGTAATGATGGCAGAGCTCCAAGACAGCAAATGGATTCCTGAAACCTAAGCTTGGAACTAACACATCATCTTTTTTCTATATTCCATTGGCCAAATCAAGTCACCAAGACTTCCTAGATTCAAAAAGAGTAATAAAGGAATATGTTTCTTGTATTATGAGGAGTTATAATATCATACTCTAAAAGAGAGTCATGCTGTGGAATAATGGTTTTGTACACTGATTTAATAAAACACTGATTGGCCTGTAGCCAAGCAGGACGTATAGGCAGAATAAGCACACAAGGAGAATTCCGGGAAGGAAAAACAGAACTAAGGAGGAAACACCAGCCCACCATCCAGGGAACAACATGTAATGACACACAGGTAAAGTCATGGAAAATGTGGCAACATATAGATTAACAGAAATGGACAGAGTTTAAGTGTTAGAGCTAGTCAGTAAAAGCCTGAACTATCAGAAAGAGAGAGTTCAGGTTTTCAATCATCCCAGCCCAATGACAGAGAAATGGAATGAGATCTACATGAACAGCCTGGACATGAGTGGGGGTAATGAAAGGCGAGGGTTGAGGGAAAGAGAGCTTGGGGGAGCGGGAGATCCCAGCTGGATCAACAACAGAGAGGGAGATCAAGGAATAGGAGACCATGGTAAATGAAGACCACATGAGAATAGGAAGAAGCAAAGTGCTAGAGAGGCCCACAGAAATCCACAAAGATACCCACACAACAGACTACTGGCAATGGTCGAGAGACAGCCCGAACTGACCTACTCTGGTGATGGGATGGCCAAACACCCTAATTGTTGTGCTAGAAACCTCATCCAACTACTGAGGGATCTGGATGCAGAGATCCATGACTAGGCCCTGGGTGGATCTCTGGGAGTAAAATTAGCGAGAATGAGGAGGGTTTATATGAGCGAGAATTGTTGAGACCAAGGTTGGATAAAGCACAGGGACAAATAGCCAAATGAATGGAAACACATGAACTATGAACCAATGGCTGAGGGGTCCCCACTGGATCAGGCCCTCTGAATGGGTGAGACAGTTGATTGGCTTGATCTGTTTGGGAGGCATCCAGGCAGTGGGACCAGATCTTGTGCTCATTGCATGAGTTGGCTGTTTGAAACCTGGGGCCTATGCAGGATTGTTTGGCTCGGCCTGGGAGGAGGGGACTAGACCTACCTGGACTGAGTCTACCAGGTTGACCTCAGTCTGTGGGGAAGGCTTTGCCCTGGAGGAGATGGGAATGGGGGGGGGGGGGGGTTGGGGGGAAGGTGAGGGGGACGGGAGGGGGAGAACAAGGGAATCCGTGGCTGATATGTAGAACTGAATTGTATTGCAAAATAAATTTAAAAAAAAAAAAAGAAAAAAAAAAGCCTGAACTAATGGCTGAGCAGTTATAATTAATATTAGTCTCTGTGTGTTTACCTGGGTCTGAGCGGCTGTGGACCAGGTGGGACACAGGAAAACTTCCAACTACAAATGGCACCCAATGTGGGCCACAAACCCATGACTCTAAGATTAACAGTCTCATGCTCTACTGACTGAGTTAGCTCTAGGGATCCGTCTATCTCCATTCCATCCATGCTAGCATTATAGGTCAGTGCTAGCATTACAGGTAAGTGTTACCACTTCTGACTTTTTGATTTGAGCATTGCAGTTCTGAACTTGGGACTTTATACTTTTATAACAAGTACATGACTGAGTAATGTCCTGGAGCTCAATTTTCCTAGCCCAACCAGGAAAAGCTTTTAGGCTAGCTGATAAACTTTTACTAAAGTGTTTGCCTTAAAACGCTATAGATCAATTTCAAAATGTAAGAATAAGACTAAGCCTTTCTTTCCAAGGTCTAAAATTGAGTAGGAAAGAAAACAGTCATATAGATACGTTAATTGAGGAGATGGGATCATCTGTAATTATGACAATTGTGGGAGCCCACAAAGGATTCCTAGTGAGATCTGAGCTTGCTTTACACTGTGTAGGCTGGGCTGCATTAGGGGATGGCTTGTCCACGTGCAAGGTCATCAGGTATTTGGGATGGTCTGCACTTGGCTGTGCTGGGGGGAGGTCTTTTGCTCCCCCCTTTGGCATTCCTTTAAAAAGCCCTTAAGCAGAGACAGAAGGGACTGGTGGGTTTGGACCCAGGCCCTCCTGAGGCTATCCTGTGTTCTCTCTCTCTCTCTCTCTCTCTCTCTCTCTCTCTCTCTCTCTCTCTCTCTCTCCAAATTCATTATTTCTCCCTGCTCAAGAGTACCCTGGGGGATTAAGAGGGAGCTGGTCTCCCTCAGACAATTACATTTCATTGTTCCAAATTCTTAAGAACAGAACAGAATAACCAATTTCTGGGATGTCACAATAAAGCTGCTCTAGAAGGCAACAGATGTGAACTCACAGTTTTATTTTCATCAGAAACACCAGAGTACTTTGTCATTTGTCTTTTTCTGAGATAGGATCTCTCTGTGTACTTAAGCTAGCCTTTATGCATCTTTATGCATCCCAGGCTGGCATCAAATTTGTCCTTCTAACTCAGGCTCCCAAATTCAGAGATCACAGTTGTGTAGCACCAGCCTCAGAAACCTTGTGTTTCAGAATAAAATGCCTGCAGATTTTCTTCCTTCCCAAAGGAAGCTTCCTGAGCTGAATTGAGAGCAGAGGCTGTATCAGTAGCCTGGATGCTTCAGAACATATTTTAGATTTTAGGAATAAATAAAGTTGAGACTTTGTGCTGAGAGCTTCTACTCTATTTTCCAGTAACACACACACACACACACACACACACACACACACACACACACACACACACACACACGGAGGGGGGTTAGGTCAGTGGTATATGTCCATAATTCCAGCACTTGAGAGGTAGAGGCAAAAGAACTCCAAGTTAAATGTTGGCCTGGGATACATAGCAAGATCCTGTCTCTAAGAATTTAAACAAGCAATGGCTACATTATGAAGTAAAGAAAAAAAATCTCCATTTTTTTCTCTTTTCTTTTTTAATGTGTACAGGTGTTTTGCCTGCATGTATACCTATGCACCAAGTTTGTGCAGTTCCCAAAGAACATAGAAGAGTGTATCAGATACCCTTGGATTCAAGTTGCAAATAATTGTGAGCTGTCATGTGGGTGCTTGGAACTGAACTCAGGTCATTTGGAAGACCAAGCAGGGCTCTTGACTGCTGAGCCATCTCTCCAGTCCTGGACAAACACTGTTAATATAAAAAAATTAATAACTAAATAAAAATAAAAGTTTGTTAAGACAGCAGGCCACTGCAAGTCATATCTCACTAATGGATGTATAAATTTCTATAGCCACTTTAGAAAACTTATAAAATATTAACTAAAATTGACTTCAGGCCTTTTATGATCCTAGACTCCACTCTAGGAACATGTCCAATATAAATGTTCAACCCACGTAAGCTTATGGATCTGAACATGGGCTAGGCAAGATATGATAAAATAGAATTGTTTCCAGCAGTTCCCTTTGATATGAAATGTCCAGACAGCAGATGAGGTGCTCCTGGGTGCTAGTGATATTTATTTTCATAAATTGGCATACCAGTATAGTGGGAAAAATTTCAAAAGGTCCCACCTCTAGATGCAGAGCTACAGGTAGTCAGTGGCTCCTGAGTGAGGAGAATCAGTTGTATCCAGGGACAATCCCCCTGATAAGACTCAACTTCCAGTAGTCAGCTCTAAACATATTTATGTACAAGAAACACTGAATGGATTCAATAGTGTGAGTGTGTGTGTGTGTGTGTGTGTGTGTGTGTGTGTGTGTGAATTATAAATAAAGGAAAAGGGTCATGAATTAATGAGGGAGTTGGAGGAAAATGGGAGGAGCTGGAAGGGAGAGAAGGAAGGGTGGAAATGATGCAAATGTAGTATTTGTGTGTGAAATTCTCCAAAAATATTTTAATAAAAAAGTAAATGAAATGACTCTTGACAAAAGTGGAAATGATAGTCTCCTCAGCATGGTTTTTAAAAACATAGTCATCTCCTCAGAGGAAGAACACACAAAAAGCACCCAGAAAAGAATATAAAATTTTTTATCAAAATGAATAAGAGAAGAGATAATGATCAAGACCATATGGTTATAAGTCATGTAGGATAAAGTACTATCAGTTAATGTATATTATTTATTACACTTAGTGATATGCTAAAACTGAAATTCATAAAAATGGATACAAAATACATGCATACAGCAAATGCTAGTCATCCATAAAATGTAAAAATTCTTAATTCGTACTAGAACATGATAAGATCTCAAAGACATTCTGATAAGTTAGAGAAGTATAAAAGTTATATATCCTTGATTCCATTTGCTAAATATATGTCTCACTTTGAAACCCGTAAGTTGAAACTTCATCCCCATTGTGATGGGGTTCAGAAGTGGGGCACTTAGAAGGCGGTTAGATCATGAGGTCAAAGCATTCATCAGAAATAAATTGTTCTTACAATACAGTTCTGAGAGAAAACTTCCAACCCCCCCAAAGTGAGGTGACATCATAGGAATGTACCATATTTTATTTTCAAAACAGGTCCTCATCAGATGTTATGTATTAGTCACTTTTCTTTTCTATATTGTACTTTTTTCAATTAAAGTTATTTAAGGGGATTTCATACATAAATAGTGCATTTATACATCATTTCTAACCTTTCCTCACCTGTGCAACTTTTCCCATGTCCCACCCAACTCATTCTCAAATTTATGGCTTCTTTAATTGTAATGTAAATGATGTACTCAGGTATGAAATTCTCAATAATAAATGAATGACACCCATGCATGCCTATATAAATACAGTTTGTTGATTTCTTTTAGTGTTGCTCATATGTATATTTGTTTAGGATTGACCACTCGGGATTAGATAGACTATCAAGGGGCTCATCCCTGGAGAAGATCATTTCTTCCTCTCTCAGCAACAATTGATTGTCTGTTGCTCTTCATCTAGGGGTAGGCCTTTGTGAGATTTTCTATATCCATATTGATATATTAAATGGTGATGCCATTGTTCAACTCTTTCTTTAGATGAGCATATTTTTGAGGAGTGGTGGGTACAGCTTCCCTGCCACATATAGAAGACACTATCTTATTGTAGACATCTTGTCCTCTGGCTTTAAAAATCTTTCCATCCCCATTTTCTGTGATGTTTTCTGAACCTTAGATGTAGAATATGTTGTAGATGTATCACCTGGAGCTGTCCCTGTTGTCACAAGAACTAACTGAACCAACTGAAAGGAAGAAGGCTGATTTGGAACCACAGCTTCAGAATAATTTCAGTCTGTCATATTGAGAAAAGCACAGTGGTAGAAACAGCTCTATCTTTGGCAGCAGGAATGTTCAGTAGCAGCTGTTCACCTAGTGGTAAACAGGAGGCTGGAACCATAGCCAGCTTTACCTACTGAAATCTTCCCAGACTTCAGCACCCTGCTCTGGGAGTAAGCATTCAAAACATGAGCCTGAATGGAGCAATCCAGATTCCAACCATAGAACATTGAGGCTTCTGGATATCTGTCATGTTCTTTCCAATCTTCTAGGCAATGTGAGAAATAAATTCTGGTTGTTTATAAGTCTTGATTTTCTACTTGATGCTATTTTATGATAACAGTCTAAATGAACTATTATGGTTTATATAAAATACCCAGAATTAAAGTTGAGAGAGACACAAACCATTGACTTCACTTCACTGGGATTTCTGATTCATTCAATTCCTTTTACAAATACTTTTGAAAAATATTGTTTAAAGCCACTTGGAACATGGTGATATGTAAACATGTGAGTTCATAAGTGAATGCGTCTGTGTGGTTTGTGAATGACATAGAGGAAAAGTGAATAAAGGGTGGGGGGTGGGGAAGGGGAGGCAATTTGCTACTTATCTCACAAGATACAATTTGACCCTTCCAGATGTATGTGAGAAAATGTGTTTTAGCTGAACCTCCTGTAGATACAAATAACAGCTGGATTGCCTTCATCCATACCAGTGGTTTACTTTGGGGAGGAACAAGCTTTTATCTGGACAGTGCCAACAGCTTTCCGGCTACATTTTTTTCTGTCTATTTTTGTATGAATAATGTCTAGGAAGATTAGATTCGCTTCTCTTGGAATAGTACAAATACATGATCCCTTGGCTGAAAACGTGGGGCACTTAGGCTTGTCACACTCCAGATTCAGTAATCAAAACAGCTACATCTATCTGAACATCACCCAAGACACTGCATTTTTGCCTCCCATTTAAGTATATCAAAGACTAATTTATGGCACACCATCTACAGTTTTCTTGTAGAGATTTCCCAGTCTTGGAATTTAGGAATTGAACCAAATCAATTTTCATGCAGTGTCAATAGACCAAGAATTCACTCTAAACCCAATTAACTCTAGCCTGAAGCGAGGACCTTACATGCACCAAACAGCTGACAGCAGATCTCCCTGTTCCACATCCATAAACAACTACATACGTACATATTCCAAAGGCGTTTCCTTTGAAATATTGTCTGAAACCATCTTGGAGTGGTTATAAAACTTTGTGAAATATTAAATATCTTTGAATATGGAGATGGGGCTAGAACAGTAAATAATTCAGTGTATTTTCCTCTGTTTCTTAATGATTGTAAACTCTAGAATGACACTTTGGTTAATAGAACAAGTACCCACTCCCCATGTCATTGTGGTATGAGCTTTTCTTTCTCTTTGAGTCTTTTTAAGTCTTCTCATTTAGCATATCTATGAATGTAACTTCTACCCAGCTAATGGAACTGCTAATGGTTTCCTGGCTGGAGTTTCACCTTTACCTCTATGAGTTATGAATTCCGTTTTTCTCAACCCACACAAGAGCAGTGTGCTTGCTCAAAGAAAGCCTGTTCTTCAGCAGACAAATTATGGTTGTCAATACTCGGGGGTTCTGTGACCACCCCAGTCTAACATGTATCTGATGATGGTACTCACAGCTTTGCTTTCTATGAAAACTGTATGTATTATAAAAGCACTGCACATCAAGGCCCAAGGAGGTGTTATGAATCGGTATAACCAATGTTCTTCCATGTTTTAGAGAAGACTGCTTGCATGGTAGCAACTTCACACCATGGATCTCTTAAAGGGGAGAATATACTTTTCCATTCTCCCTTCCTACTTTTTTTTTCCTGCTCCTAGTGACTAAGACTTTTGAGGAATTTTTATTCTCTTGCCTACTAGGCAGCCTAGTATATATACTCACAGAGCATAAATAAAAGCTGAAGATTTACCAAAAATTTAAAAATAGAATTGATCTGCTTGGGGGATTTCCACAGTAAAACTGCATTTGTTGAGCCAGTTTATATTGAAACTAAAATCTTAAATGTTATTCCATGCAATGCTGCTGGTTATTATTATAGTACTCATTTTAGAATTAACACACTAGTCAATTCCAGACAGAGACTGGAATAGAAGAAAGTGAAAACGCACAGTGGAAAGGGGATGGAAATAGAAGAGCAAGAATAAAAGAATGAGTAAGAAAACAAATGATGTTTAAGGAATGAATTGAATTTGCTTGTAGTGGCTCTTCCCAACAACTCAGGAGATATGAAGAGGGCCAACAAAACTGCATTTTAAGATGAGACTTGAGAGACAGGATATGTTCTTGACATTTGGAGGGTACCTATATGCTGCTCTCAGCTAAGGAAAATACAAATCAAAAAGGCAAAGCACCTAGGTAGATAATAAGGGATTCCCAGCAGAGTAAATGCCATCTGTATCACCCAGAATAGACGTCTGTCATTTTGACCACGTTAAAGACAGCCTTGCTTCAGATTTAATCTTGGTTTTGAAGGAAAGCCACAGGAACACATTTTCTGATATCAGCAGTTTCCAAATACATTTCCGGCAAATACTGGCATTCTATTTGATCAACTTTGAGGTCAAGAAACTTAAGGGTTTTTTTTTTTGTTTTGTTTTGTTTTGTTTTTTTTTTGTTTTTTTTTTTGTTTAATGAATCTGCTTCTTGGACTGGATCAGGCTGCTGTTGTTGTCCCTTTGCACTTAGTGGTAGCCAGTGAAGAAAAACAATAGGCTTTCTTCCTGGGCCATCTTCAAAATGCCTTAATAGGAAACACATTCTGCATTTTCCATGTGTATGCGTTCAGTTCTTTACTTAACTGTAATACAGAATTCAACCCCAGAGTTGTTCTATGCAACAAGTATTACCAAGGAGAACACATCCTCAAAGATGTTTAGCTGATTATTCTTGGGGAACACTTGGGAGAACTACACCCATGTCCCCAAATTGTGATGGCATTTCTGCTTGCCTTATATAGGGTCAAAAATAGAGAATGAAGAAAGGGCCAGGAAAGAAAAAGTGCTGAAAATTTGTGTGAGAGAAAAATGGGCAAAGGGAAGAGAGAATAGAAACCCCTAAACCAATAGCCAACCTTTCAAAGATTCATTTGTTGTCTTCTGTTTACAACCCAGACAGCAAATTCCATTCTGTAGTGATCATTTGAAGGATTGACTCTGCCAGAAAAAAAAATGAGGGTTGGGAAGGTGGAGAAGAAAACTTTGCACATTCTTTCATGCAGCCAGAACTTGTACCTTGTGGATGCAAATAATGCCAGCATCTTTCAGTGTTATCTTATTTCCTGATCATTTCTGAGAAAAAAAATCTGTTGGAGTTTTTCTTTTCTTTCTTTTTGGCTCTATCTAATTATCATCACTTCTCCACAGTGAGAAAGCCAAGGCCTCTCTTCGTTTTTGCAATCACTCCTTCAATCATCCCCTTTGTAATAGAAAGAACAGCACCTTCAGCCTGTAGCCTGCTAGCCACGTGTTCTGATTGTGTTTTACTTGGAGGCTTTTCCTTATAGAGCCATTCAGAAAGCCCTGATGTCTTCTTCAGCGGATTTAAATGTGAGATTAGAGATGTGTTTTCATGGTGTCAACTGTTAATTACCATCACGGCTTGACATATGTGTGGGAAACCAAGAGCTACTGGGGGTCTAGGACCAGGATGCATCTCAGCCAAGGAGAACCCTAACAATTATTGCTGCGAGGTGTTCCTGCAACCTAAATAAAGAAATCTCTCAAAATTTCTAAGAAATAAAAATGTCTATTTTCCCCCACCAATCAACACAGATTTATTAAAATCATATCAATATTAAAATCATATCAATATTAAAATGAGTAGTAAAAATAGAAATGCTGCTAGCTCACACCTGCTTGTCTTCAGATGGTCTGAATGAATATTTCCTTTGGGACATTCTAATATTTGGACAGGGAAGGGATTTCTTGTCATTGTTTTGTTTTTAATTTTGTCTTTAGTGGTCCTCTCAGATGAGAGTACTTTTGAAAATGAATTTCTAAGTTAAACTTCCCATAGCATATTATAGTAATCTACAGTAAAATTGGCTGTTTTGTGTCTTTGAGGCACAAAGACAATGTAACGATTCCTTGAAGCAATCTGTGACTACAGTTTCCCAGGCACTGAAGGTAATTATTAACAGGCCAGTTTCTGGGACTGAGCAAAAAACATGCCAAGTTACATCTTGCTGTGTGTCAGGAACAGCCTCGCTTTGCATTCCATTCCATGTAAAAGCAGACTGGATCAGTGGTCCAGTTGGCCCTCCACATGAAAATGAAAAGCCAGTGGAGATATCCACATATCCAGTCCTTCAGCCAAAAGCCTGTCAACTGGAGTTTAGAAGTTCAATGAGGTTAAATTCTCCCCATGAAAGGATGAGGGAAGGTTTGAACAACACATTCTTCTATTAATTTCAGTGAGAACACCTTCCGTTCATGAGAAATGTCTTATTTTTATGGAAAATACTTGGTCAAAATTCAGTCGTGATTCTCCTTGTTCATTTATTAAACGTGTTAATATGTCAATTATTCTCTCCTGATGCCTTCTGGGTTTGGAAGTATTCAAACTATCATGCCTTCCTGATGTAATTAGATTTTGTAACGAGCACGTGTAAGGACCTGCTTGGTGATTTTAAGATATTCTATTTTCTCTTGGCCTCTCCTAACCAGTAAGTCCCAATTATAGCTCTGGTGTGTCTTGGGTCTGCATTGTCCATGTTTCCCTTTCTGGAAATGAAGCAAGGGCTCTTAAATTTGCTTCTAAACCTTGGACTTAGAAGAAATTACTTCAAGTCAAATCATTGAGGAAGACAACCACTCTGAAAAGCTTGAAGTCACTTTTCTTTCAGGTCTTTCCAGAATTCCCTTTCTATATCTTTGAACATCATGCAATGACTTAAATAGAAGGAATTTGTATATCTACACTTTGGCCCTTTCAGCACAACATTGACACCTCCTTTGGCATCAAAAAACAACATTGTTACTTGTTTCTGAGATATATCTGTCTTAGCAACAGCAAGTAACCTTCCTATCCCATGTATTTATTGTGTCTCCTTATGAACTATCAATTAGCACCTAGGCCAAGATTTTTTTTTTGCTTATCTTTTCTGTCTCCTTATTAAGTTGTGAACTCCATGATGGTAAAAATTTTTATTTATTTATTTTTTGTTTACAACTGTATACTCAATACCCAGCACAGGGGTTTGTTACATTATATACACTCAGTAAGTAAACATTCACTAATTAAATTTTATGACATTAAGTCACCAAAAAGCACAAATGGCATCTCTACACTAGCACTTAGATGCAGCAGAGGACACAGGATCTCTGGTGTCAGCCCAAGGTATCACTTTTAAGACCCAACGGTCCTGTTGTCCATTCTAGCTCTAATGAGGAGGGAGGATATATTCCCATGTGCATGAGACACTCTAAACACCCGTTTCCACTTGGCCTTTAGTCACCTTGTCATGTCCTACTCTGAAACACAAGAAGACAGAGTTTGCAGACTTTTACGCTCATCCACAGAGTGTTATTTGACATATAAAAAAAAAACACTTCATGGAACAAACAAACAAGACTAATTTTTAGAGACAAATGCTATGAACAAAATCTTTTGGCAAATTTTTCTTCTTCTCCAACAGATCTCTAGGTTTTTGTTTATTTGTTTGCCTATCACAAGCAAATACTAGAAAAACCAGAGAGCCAAATCCCTATGAGACTGAGATTTAGGACATAGTTGAGGAGGGGACAAGAATAAGTCAAGAGTCTAGCAGGTAAGAAACAAAAGTAAAATGTCTTAGTTTCCCTAACTGGTGCTCAGTTCCCGCGGTTCTTCTGGATCCTCAGTGAAGTATCTCACTCAGGGATGAGGTTTCTTTCTCTCTATTCACTTTTTAATACAGTTTTCTCAATTTACAACTTAATATTTATTAACAAGAAATTTTGTGTCTTACCCAATTTGGTTCATCTTTTTTTTTTTAACATTTGAATTTGCTCAGTTTATTTTCATTTTCATACCTACTTTTAATACATTGTGTCAGGCATATTGTTGATCTATATTTTTTTAATATTTTCTCTCATGTATTACATACTGACTGCAGTTTCCCCTCCCTGAACTCCTCCCAGTCCCTCCTTCCACCTCCCTCCTCCTCATATGTACTCCTCCTTTCTTTCCCTTAAAAAAAAAAGTAGGTCTTCCAGGGATATCCACTGAACATGGCCTAACAAATTACAGTAAGACTAGGCCCAAACCCTCATATCAAGGCTGGCAAGGTAACCCAGTAGGAGGAAAGGGTCCTAAGTACAGGCAATAGAGTCAGAGGCACCCCCAATTCCCAGTGTTGGGAGTCCCACAAGAACACCAAGCGTTAAGAGTGGCTTTGGGCATGTTAAAACAACTCACGTGAAGGCTTACTGAATCTTTTTAAAGACAGTTGCTACCTGGGACAAGGATGTAGCACAACTGGTATAAGGTTGCCCCAGAATGCATGAAGCCTTGTGTGTGATCCCTAGTACCACATAAACTAGCATAATCCGGGTATTGTGGCACATGCCTACAATGCTTTTACTTCAGAGGTATAGCCAGGAGGATGAGTTCTCAGCTATCTTTGGTTCCATAACAAGTTTGAGGCAAGTCTGGGCAATAAATAATTCCATTCTCAAAAAAAGAAAAGTTGATTCTTTAAAATATATTTTAACCAATGTTTTGAGAATTTCATATATGCATACTATGTATTTTCATCATATTTACATCCATCTTCCCCATAGCTCCTTTCAGATCCATGACTTACCACAGATCCCAAAATATTTTCATGTTTATTTTAATAGCCCACTGAGTTCTACTTATGTTGCCCATACCTCCATCAATGTGGAGTCATTCATTGTAGCATGTTTGAGTTACCATGATACTTTAAAAATAGTTTTCATTAATTCTTTGAGAGTTCATACATGCATACAACATATTTAAATCACATTCACTTTCCACTTTCTCCCCAAATTGTTCCTCAAGCCATATCTCCTTCCAACTTCATCTACAATTTCATATCTTCACTTGTTTAATTTTACATAATTTAAATTTATTCAGTTTATGTGTATGAATGTTTTGTCTACATGTATGTTTGTACATCATGAGCATGTCTTATGTTCATGGAAGTCAGAAGAAGGTGTCAGGTCCCCTGGAATTGAAGTAATGGTTGGTTATGATCCACCCTGTGAGTTCTGGGAACTGAACCCAGGTCCTCTGTAAGAGCTAAAACACACTCTTAACCACAAAGCCATTTCTACAACTTCCGCCAACTTTCTTTTGATAATGCACTAAGTCTAATTTGTGATGCAAATATATACACAGCTATAGGACCATTTATGATAGCAACCTATGAGAAGCCACATCTTTAAAAAATCCTGACTTTCCCTCTCCTAATAACCATCAGCTGTCAATTGTTCTCCAGCTAAGAGATGCAGCTTGTGAGCCTCTGCTCCATCCATGATGCAATGCTTTCTTGATCTTGTGCAGGTCTTATTCAGGCAGTCACAGCTCTACTAAGATCATGAATGAAACAGTTCTGATATGTTAAAAAGATATGGTTTCACCCATTTTCCATAGCCTCTGTCTCTTACAATCTTTCTACTCCCTTATATTTCCTACATGTAGATTGTATTGATAAGAAAGCCTAGAGAATGGGGGCCAGAGAAATGGCTCAGCAGTTAAGAGAACTGGTTGCTTTTACAGAGGATTTGGGTTTGCCTCACAGTTCCCACATGGGGCTCCCAAATGTCTCAATGCAACTCAAGTACCAGGATAGCTGGCATCTCTTAGCTTTCACCAGCACCAGGCAAGCACATGGTATACATACATACATTCAAATGAAACATCCAAAGACATTTAATTCACTATAAATAAAACCCAGAGAACAAAAGTAGAGAAGTGGTGAGAGAAAAATAGAGTAAAGAAGAGAGTCAATTAGTAACTGAGTGAACAGGGTTTGACACTGCTGGGATGAATAATCATATAGAATGTTCTTCAGAATTGCCTGCAAGAGGGTAACATATAATCATTGGGCTCCATCTCTCTGCTGGTGAAGTAGTACCTCATGGGTGCATAAACAATCTTCCATTTCAGACTTGTTTCTAATTTCCACTGACATTCTTAGTATCAGATTCACCCCTGGGATGCAGAGAAAATTGATCTTGCGCCCATAGGGAAGTCCCGCCAACTTGTACACCTGCTCAAAGTACACAGCTGTGTTAAGGGCTGAAATAAAATATAAGCTAGGGAACAAGAAAGGAAAGCACAGCATTTCTAATCAAGCAGATTATTTAAGCATGTAGAAAAGAACATTTTTAAAACAATGAATTATTTATTATAAAATGCTTAAAAAATTTGAAGGTTGCCACACTAATTATTTGATTATAGCATAATATATAGCTGTATCAAATTACTATAGTGTGTTTCCTGAATGAGCACAATTTTATTATGTGTTAACTAAAACATTTTCCTTTTTTATTTGCTTCTAATTTTTCTCAGTTTTGTGTATTTTTACATTACATTGTGATTATATTTGCCCTATGTAACCCTCTCTCACCCCTCATCCACCTCCTACTCACCCCAAACACTTCCTCTATTTCAGCCAGTTTCTTACTTTCCATGCCCTTTAATGAGTCTTGCCAAGGTAGCGATTGGTGCTGTGTTTTGTCATCAGAGTAAAGAGACAGCCTACAAATTGGGAAAAATTTTCCAATCACATATCACAGAAATGTATAACTATTGTATATAAAGATCTGTAAAAGGTAAACACACAATGGCAATCAATAAGTGGGCTAGTAACTGAACAGGTAGTTCCCAAAATAAAAAAAAATATAAATGGTTGATAAATATTTTGATAGATGTTGAACATCCTGAGTCATCAGAAAATGCAAATTAACATTGTTCTACGATTCCATCTTACCCAATCAGAATGGTTGTCAAAAAAGCAAATAACAATAAATGCTGGTGATAATATGGAGGGAAACTGTTTATTACTGCTTGTGGGAATGTAAACTTGTACAACCAATGTGGAAATCAGTATAGAGCCTTACTAAAAAACTATAAGTAGAACTGCCACAGTACCCAACTACATCACTCAGGTATATATGCCTGGCAAACTCTAAGTCAGCAAACACAGAGATATTTACATGTCTGTGTTTATAGTCCTATGAGTCACAGTAACTAGGAAATGGAATAAACATTGTGGTGATATTTTATTTGTGCTGAAATGTGGTGATATTTTATTTGTATGTTAATAAATAAAGCTTGCCTGGAGATCAGGGGGGAAAGGCCAGCCATTTTAAGTAAACAAGAAGTCAGGCAGCACACGCCCTCAATCCCTTAGCAGGCAGGGTCTCTGTGTGTTCAAGGCCACACTAGGGAAGAGAGCCACGTATGGTAACACACGCCTTTAATCCCAGTACCAACCATAGAGACCTGGAGGTCTGTGGAGACAGACAGATGGTGACAGAGCTATGTAGGAAGAGGGAGTGAGGTAGCTGGGCTAAGAGCCAATGAGAGGGCAGGACAGCAAGGCAATAAAGGTGTGGTAGACAGGAAGTGGCTCATATTTGGAAGCTGCAGAGTTGGTGAGGTAAGGTTGGCTGGTAGCTTTTCCTATTTCCCTGATCTCTCTAAGGCTTTCACCCCTATATTTGGCTCCATGTTTTTTTATTTAATAAGGCCATTTAGAAATTCATCTACAAATCCTAGTTATCCATCAACAGATGGCTGGATAAAGAAAATTCAGTGCACACACACACAGGAGTCTTAAGTAGCTCTAAAAATGTGAAATCACAGCATTTTCAGAAAAATGTATGAAACTAGAATTCATTTTGTTAAGCAAAATAAACTAGCCTTGGAAAGACATAAATTATCATTTTCTCTCATTTGTGGAAACTAAATTTGCCAGTGGCCGTGTCAGAGGAGCAGAGGGTGGCAACTGAAGTTCAAGGTATCAGCCCACCAGGAGGAAAACCCCTGATGGGTGAATCTCTGATAGGCAAGGTCCTGAGACCACGGACTGCAGAATGTCTTTTGCTTCTGCTGTGTCTTTGCATGTTTGCCCCTGCTTTCTTTCTCTGGTATCTGGCATAGTGTGAATGGCTGTGAGAGATCCCCACTGCCTGTAATGTAGTATGCTTGTCTCATGGAAACATCCCATTCTACTGAGCATTTTTGCCTGTAGATTATTATGAAGATGATTTCTTCCTAAGATGTACTGTCTAATTAATAATAATGTTAGTTAAAATTGAGTTTTGATGATAAAAAATAAAACAAGGAAGTGTCACACAGCTAGAACACATGAGTTTCTATCGAGGAATCATATAGATTGTGGCTTAGGTTAATGATTAAGGAAAAAAAATTGAGTCCCAGTAACCCAGCTAGCTTAAATTCTTTTAACCTTAATGTTGGGAGATGTGTTCACAGGTTTTGGAGTGTGTTGTAGCTGAAACAAAGCTTTGAAAATAATTTAAAGTTAGACTAAGATATTTTCATCAAATAGCTTTGAGGTTTAACCCAAGAAGACAATCTAAAGTTTTAGAAAGATAAATAGTTGAATGAGGAACTCATTAAGGTCAGGAAACAAGAAAAAGCAGCCCAATTATCATTAGCTGACATGTCTTTCTTGCTAGGATAAGTTGATGACCAAACTTGATGATTAATTTCTTATATACATTTCTGTACCCCCTCAATCTCCTGATATAAAACTATTGATGAGTGGGTATGCAGCCTAAAGATTTAAAGTAGAGCTGACTGATTGTTTTTCATGTATAAAAGTTTAGGTTTGTGATTCCTTTAAGATTTCTTATAAGATTATCTTTCTATGCTAACCTAAAAGAATTCATTTTTGGAAACTAAAAAGGAGGACTTGAGAATACATTGAAAATTGAGAAACAAGGCTGGGTACCGAGAGGATTCAAGTAGCTTTGTGTTATAACACAGTGATTCCTAAACTCTAAGTACATCCAAGTAGGATGGTGAAATGTGGGATCAGACTTTGTAGGTTTGTGGATTGTTTGGGAATCCTGTATTATTTTTTTAACAGCTTCCAAGTGATTCTGATACTGCTGGTCAGAGGACACAATGTGAGAAATAAGAGTTTGAGACCATCCATGATCCAGTGGCCAGTAGAGGTCAGAACATAGCAGACTCAAACAAGCCTGGTTCTATGTACCTGAAGATTAGGTTAGGAAGGCTGGGGTCTGAGCCCATTTACAGGTGGCTGTGCTAAAACGTTAAATTAACCCAAAGGTTACTATGCTTGGATGCCAGGCTCCTTCTACCTTCCCAGAGTTCTCAGAAGTTGTTCCCCTGGCCAGAAGAGTATTAACAAGCCCAAAGCTGATCTCAAACACAGTGACTTTTGAGAACAGTTGTAACTAGGCAACTAGGAGCTAAGATAAGATTATACCTCTTACTGAAAAACCTGGAAACTGCAAACAACCTGATATGCAGAGCAGAGTGGGCAGAAAGATGGAGCAGTGCTCATGCAATGGCTGCCTCGGGTCCTTTGCAAGCTGAGAGCCAGCAACACCCCTTCTCTCCTACTTCATGCAACTCCATCATGTAATTGTCGCTCTAGCCTTTTCACATCATGGTGATTTTGCTCAGACATTACTTTGAAAGAGAATCATGTGTATTTCTTCAGGTGTGACCTATATATAACTTATATTTCAAAATCATAGACCAAGGCACCTACAAAAGTACAAAATAATATTAGTGTTGTTAGAGCACAACTCTAATTACAAAAATCAGGTGGTGGTTGGATATACAATGGAAAACAGTAAAAAGTACTTCTTGCAGGTGCTCTTTCTATAAATCTTTAAGGAATTCTATAGAATAGAATAGAAATAACAATTTTCTGACATATTGATTTTTTTTAAATTTGAGATACTGGTATTAAATAAGTTAAAAATTAAATAAAGAACAGATATCTGTTTAAAATGCATACAAAAACATACCTTTTAATTGTAATTTTGGATAGCAGCATCTGCTGTACTTAGCTTTGTTTATCTTCAGGCAGTTTGTACAGTTGTATAGAGTTGCTGTATTGAAGCTGTTGCCATGGCAACGCAAGAGGAGATTACGAAACAAGTTTATCAATCGGTTCTTGATGTCTCAGACCTCAGCCCCATTTATTTGGAGTAGAAAAGAGTAGACAATAGAGGTTGAGATTGCATAGAAATCTGTAAGTGTAGTGGAAGTAACAGTAAAACAAGTCACGGGAATGATACTTACCCTTCTCCACCATCATGTGAATCCACATGCCAAAATCTACAGCCACTAGGAAACAGGAATGCTGAAATGGAAATCCTCTTTCAACTAAGCTTATCACATCAAATCAGGGCTTTGGGGGAGGCTTAGCCGGTTCACCTTGAGCTGGCAAGAGACAGAGCTGTCCGGCCTGTTGCGTCTTGCAGGCATAGTGCTGTCTGGTTACCCGTGAAAAATAGGGCTCACCTTGTGTGTTTGTTTTCAAGATATTGACAAGAACTTTTTTTCTGTTCTGGGTATAAAGTATGTGCACATATGTTTGGCACTATAACTACTTCTAAAGTTGAGTAATTAAGTTAAGAAACTATGAACGTTTATAAGATCTGAACTAATATTTTGGTAAGCTTCATTTTAATCCCCAATTTCTAATTTTTGACTTACAGGGCATTTGTTCTCCTTGGACGCAGCTCCTGCCTTAAGCCTCTAAAATGTATAGTTTAGATTTTGGGAGTTTTCATCCTTTCTCCTTTGTTCCTATTGCTACTCTCTAAAGCGCTTCACCATAATTCCTGGGTCATATTTAATCTTCTTACTTTAGAATAACTTGGTTGTTGCTAATGAAGACATGGATATGAATGTCAAAGGCATATGTCAAGAGCATTTGGCTCTTCACATATTTGTATTTTAATCAAAACACATGATCCAAGTAATCTTTAGGATATTTAGATACCACCCATGACAAAAAAATTTTATCCATTCATAGTAGAAAATACTATGGCAGAAAGAAACAAATATCTCACTGACCTAATGTTGCCAGATAAGATTTTGCATTATCTTGCATATAGTGTATTTATTTATATCTAAAATTTCACTTCAACATAGTGTCCAGTACAGTCACATATCCTAAACAACAGAGATATATTCTTAGAAATGTGCCATTCTGTAGTTTTATCATTGTGTATACCATACAAAAGCAAAGATGGCTACACCACTGTTAAGTGATACAGTTTTACAGCATCACTCTCCCATATATGGCTCATTGTATTCTAAAGCATTGTTATGTGGGATATCACAGCATTTTTATGTAATAAATGGGGCATCCTAAGCTGCTGGGCTGTACCACATTGGATGATAGAACCACTCTCAATACTCAAATGCCTATCTTGCTCCCTCCTGCATCTATTAAAATTTCTTATTCCTCCTCACCCAGTAACTTTGAATGTGGGAGATCTTTTAAAATTGATCATTTTCAGAAGGATTTATTTCAAATTCTAGCCATTTCTATGCTTTTTTTAGCTACTCACTAAAACGATAATGCTAGTGTAAGTTTTCAGGAGCAGGGAATATGGTTATTCTAAACTTAGAAGAGATCCTAAAGACATTGATCCTAAAGTCACAATTCTAAAGAAGTATAGTCTCTTGACAAGTTTGCAAGGAACCTTTGGGAATGTGTGATGACAAGTGTTGATGTCAGTGAGCCTCTCTAGATTTCTTGGCAACAACAATAACTAATCAAGTGAACTTTTGCAATTCACCTTTCCTCCTTCTCTTCCTTAATTCAAAAAAAAATAGATAAATGAATTGATGGAAGCATGTCTGAGTTTTCCGTATGGTGACAACAGAAAACGGTTGCTGAAAATCAAATGTTGATATAATATTCAAGATGCTATTCATTCTGATTTATATGTTACATGAGTACTGTGCTATTTCTCTTTGATCCACTCCTCTGTATCATGGGCATTACAATCCTGAAGGCAAAAGAAATCTGTTATTTCCAAGATGTTTTTCCCTGAGGAATTCAAGATAAAAGTCTACTAAACAGAAGTGCTGTTTTGTATGAAGGAGAGGCAGATAGATAGTTTGCTACGACCCAGCAAAACTGGCAGAACTGTGGGCTTCAGCAGAAAGGGTGGCTTATCAATTCTTTTCCTGAAGTCCCATGATAATCACTCTTCTCAGTGTGGTGGATAAATCCTACCAATGGCTGGATCCTACTTCCAATCTCGGATAGCTAGCTTCATCCAGCAGTAAGCTGCAACCCAAGCTCACGGTTCTTCAACAGCAAAATCTAGCTTTTTGAAAAAACAACAACAACAACAAAAGTCTCTGAAAGCATTAACGTCTTTATAAAATTGCCTTTAAAGCTTACTTCATGATAAGCTCCATGTATTCTTAAACCTCTGCTATATTTAGTGCTGGCTAACAGAGAAGGTGGTCTGTTGGTTCACTGTCACTGAGTTAATGTATTTGTTATTTTCCCAGTCTAAGGGGACTCTTTCTCAGGTTTAGAATCACTTCCCATCTTATTTTCCTCAATGTAACAATTATTCATTTTTTATGTACTCATCCAGTACCTTCATAAGTACTTAAACTGAGGAACCAAATGCCACAAGCTTTCAAGTAAGTTTATTTAACAGGGTATACATGCAGATCAATTACACCCTAAGTCACAAGGAGCTAAGTGCTACTATTTGGCGAACCTGGGTATACTGGTAACACACAGACAAGGTTTTCAATTCAGTCTTATGGGTCATAGAAAGTTTTCATGGGACCATGACAACTAAGAAGAGATATGATGGGTTAGAGAAGAGAGCCAGAAGTTAAGTGCGGGATGGAGAAAGGAGCAAACTCTTCTCTCCCACCTAAAGGCACTTCTCTGGAAAATGACATGAGACAAAAACAATAAAGCATTTTGATCAAAGAAGCCATGTTCCTCATGTAATGAAGGAGCCAGAGTTGTCACTCTACATGTCACAAATCACCATGGACAGTCTAGTTAACTTTCCAAAAAGATAAGCAAGAAAGCAAAAGTCAGGTAGTTAGAATAAGTATTGTACTCCATAGACATGGGCATTTGAATATTTGCTTCTTGGGGGCACTGTTTGGTAGGGGGGTTTAGGAAGTGTAGCCTTGTTGAAGGTAGGTAGGCCTTGAGGGTGTATAGACTTACCCTATCTCAAGTTCACTCTGCTTCTTGCTTACATTTGGAGACTTGAGCTCTCAGCTTTCTGCTCTGCTGCCATGCTTGCTGCTTGCTTCCACACGCCCCTGACATGAGGACTCTTATCCCTCTGGAATCATAAACTCAAATAAACTTTTCTTTCTATAAGTTGCCCTGGTCATTGTATTTTATCATAGCAAGAGAGAAATCACAAATAAAGTAATCAGAGAAGATAGATGAAATTCAATGAAAAGCTAAACCACAGGCCAAGTAGATGAAAAGTAAGCATACTACCAGTAATCTATGAGGGTGGACAAAGACCAAGAGAGAGTACTAGAAAATAAGTTTTCACTGGAGCAGACCTATACACAAAAGAGCGATGTGAAGAAATAACAGGTCCATGTTGATTTACTTGACAAATTATATTCAGTATAAATTACACAAAAACATGTATGAATATAATCTTTCATGTGTAATCATCTTTATTATATATGCAGATTTCAGTAATCCAAGGTAATATTAGAGTAAAATTGTTCTTCAAGGCCCTTCAGTTGTTTAAATATTATCTATTATTAAAGGTACAAATAATTTATGTTGATGTTATAGATACCACTTAATTCATAAAATACAGATATAGTTTGATTTATGGTGGGGTTTCATATAGATTGACCATTATAAAATTTAAAATATTATAGGTCAGACATATGTTTGAAGATCTGGAGAGATGTCCCAGTGCTTAAGAGCACTTGGTGCTCTTCTAGAGGTCACAGATTTAGGTCCTGGCACCCACATGGCAATGCAAAATCATCTCTAACTACAGTTGTAGGGCTTTTAATATCCCTTAGTTGGATTCTCAGGACCCTGAATTTGCCTGTGGTGCATATGTCAAACATAGCTCCAGGAATGGATCTGACTGGGGCATGAAGAGAATAAAGAAACAACACACAGAGATGCAATATAGACAGAGGGCTGGTCAGGGTGTTCTAGACTCTCTACTGGAGAAACCTCACTCCCCAAGATGTTCAGCATATTCATTACGTAGCGTTGAACAGAGAGGTGAGGTTATTGCATACAGATAAATAAGGAGGCCGGGTGTATAGTATCCAGCTGGATCAAGGAGGTAGGTTTAACTCATCTCAGTAGGAGCAGTCTCTCCCTGTATGGAAGCAGTCTTTAGGCCATAAATATCCAAAGGGAAAAAGCTTTAGTGGACATATTTGCACATACTGTCAATATTGCACTCTGTTCCCCAAGGAAAATTTTGTCATCCTTCTGAGCCTAAGGCTATGGAGTCCTTGACACGACTATGCCCATGCCAATAGTACACATTCACTCAGGACTTTACTTACTTGGGGCTTCCTATGCTCTCTATACAAAGCATATAACTAAGGGAATATCTGTACCTTACTATTTTCCAACCATACCCTACATATCAAATTATAAATCAATGACCCAAAGTAAAGAATACCACTGACTACTGGTCTCCAAGTCTTTTTTTTTTTCTTTTTTAACCACAAAGAAACTCAGACTAAAGAAATCACTAGAGAAGTAAAAATGTGAGTTTCCTATCCAGTCTCTGGTTTATCCTTGGCCTACCAGAACGATGCATATCTCTGTCTTCACAGAACTTGGAGCCTTTAAAAAGACTCCAATTAACCAGTTTAAGGGGAGGAGAAATGAAATTCCTGGATAACAGTCTGACTGATGTGATCACTAAGATGACTAAAATTTCAAATAAATAAGCAGTTTCAGACCACAGAATAATTCTCTAGTGCCAGTCCATGTGCTACATTAGAGGTGTTTATCAATGGCTGTACAGACTAATCAGAAATACCCAGTGTGAGATTCACCTGTATTAGAGTAAATTTATTACAAATGTTTGGGTTTCTCACAAATTGATAATAAATACACCTCTTTATTGCTCCTATTATATAATGAAATCTGAAAGGGAATCCTAGCAAATTCAAATTGTGACGAATATAGGATACAATGTATTGTAAAAGCTTATGGATTTCAAGTGTACATATATCACCCAGATACCAAGTTTCCTACTCACACCTTGAACAAATGTTGCTTAAGCAGACAGGATAACTGCAGTGAGTTCTTGGGATACAGGGAAGGAACAGCTTTTTTACAGTGTAAAACCAACATTGATGGATGGGCATGCTGCAAGGCACTCTACAAGGTGGCCATGATGGATAAGGCTAATATTCTCAAAGTACAAGTAAACATGAAAAAGCTTTCTATCTTTTGAAGAAACCATTCTGTGCAAACTGGGACAAATGAGGAATAAAGACATGAAGACATCTCCTTACCAACACCAGCCTCAATTGTCATCCTCATAGACAGAATTCAACTGCCAGGTCATCCTCCTATATTAACAGATAGGCCTTTGGACCCTCCTTAAGCATGCTGATGTGTTTCCAAACTATGGAGCTTTGTAAAGATCTTTTTTTTCCTCTCCAGAATGTATAGAGAAAATCTGATTTGTGTTTTAATTTTTACAAAGAGCCTTTGCTTGATTGCCAAAAGTTCATTCCAAGCATCATCAGAAAATGCTCTTATATAATCTTAGACCAGTACTTAAGACAGTCCGTGTCCCATGATACTTGCTATATGTATTCACTGCATTTCCTGCTGGAACCTCACCAGCAGGGTAACTTTTTTGGACTTTTCTTCGTGTTTTCTAATCTGGAAGTGAGACTGCATGCAACAGAAGTAGCATCAGAAGTTAGATTTCTGCCATGTTAATTTTGTTGGCTGTGTATTAATTAGCATGGGAGGATGAGGAAGAAAGTGAGGGATACCATCAGAAATGACACAGAAACACAAAGAGGAAGACAGATAGCTTCCAGGAATTGATTGAAGAGTACACGACTGTAAATTTCACAACAGAGAATTATCAGTGATAACAGAAATCAATGATGTTGGATGCTTTTATTAAAGAACGCTACCATAAGAATTGAGTATAAGCCCTAAATTTGAGTATAAGCCTTAAATTTGGATTTTTTTTATTGTAAAGCAATCACCTTATGTTTCAAGAGAATTTTGCTTTAAGAAATGAATGGTGTAGGGTTATTAATACTGTGGTTCAACATTCACAACTTTCCAAATATATAAAAACAACACTTGGCTGAATAGTGATTATAAGAAAAAAAATCATCACTTTTAGGGCACATTCATAAGGAGGAGGAAGAAGTGTGAGCCGTTGAACTTAGAAGAGAGTAATCTTTGCATTCTGCTCTTCTTCTACCATAGTTAGTGTGCATAGGGAAAGATTCCCTGACTATTTGATAGACTATTTGATCTTAGATCAAACTGCACTGGAATCATGGAGCCTGAAGGTTCTCACCATGGTCACTCTACCCTTTCCAAAAGACACAGTTACTTTAGTTCATTCTATTAATGTACTGAGCATTAAAACACAACCAGTTTGCATTTCTCTGATAAACCCTGACCATTACAGAGAAAGTAAAAGATGATTATTGCCATAAAAAATAATCTTGAATACGAGGTCATTTCATTAGCCAGTCAGATGCAAGTGAAAGATATGTCCCGTAATTTTTGTTGTTTAAACATGTGACCCACACTTGATAAGTCAGTGAACTCCATAACGAACAAGTGTCATGAAGACACTTAGAGAAGGTTTAAGTGCAAGTGGTAATTTTACAGAATTATTTTAATTGTCTGGGAAGTCATTTTTCATATAATCTCACATTTTAAAAAACGTTACAATCAAACATTAGTGCACAGGTCTCTAAAGCAAAACAGTTAAAAATTCCAATTAGAAATGGTTAATATATATTTCTTAAATTTTAAAATTTTTCACTAGGAGAATACATTTCAACCTCAAAGCATGGAAAACAGCATGCTCTTAGTCTGAGGAATGCTGGTGTTCTTTCCACAGCTAACACACTTGGGTCAAGTGGGTGTAATTATTTATGAAACCAATATCTCTTCAAAGGCTTGATACTTCTCCCCTGCCTCCTGGAATTGCTAAAAACACGAATGAGTCATATCACTGCACTCACGAGCTTTGCTTTTCAGAAAGTGTCACATACATACTGCTTGGAAGAAAGAAAATAAACTGAAAATATAAATCAGTAGTTGGGAAAAGTTTCAGACTTTTTATGCTATTCAAATGACTTGATTATGGATTTGTAAGTTTATAAAAATAGTGTTTCTGTCACTGCTATCCACTGTAAAAGCTAAGCACACACACACACACACACACACACACACACACACACACACACACACACACACACACACACAAAAGTGAGATCCACAACATTATTCCTTGGCTGGATCTGATCCTGTGTAAGAATGTGTGAGATCTTTTCCATATTCAGGGTTTATAGAAGACAGTTGGGGAGTCCTGTTTTCTTCCCACAGCAAGGGGAAATGTTACAATGTGAGCCAGTGATAATCATACTGACTTATGAAAAATTACTCTTGTAAAGATATCAGGGCCACACAAGAGAAGCTTGGGGGTCTGAAGTCAAGTTCTTGGCAGGGGAATGGACAGATTTTAAGCAAGAGAGCAATTAGTTTTGGGTTTTTCCTACTTTTCTGTGTCCAAAATCTACTGTTGGGGGGAAAATTATGCAGTTGCTTCAGCCTACTCTCTTGAGTTCTTAAAACAAATCTCCACCCCTTTCTCTTTTATTCTAATATGTTCTGTGGCAAGGCAAAATTCCAGTGCTGCCATTTAAACATAAAAGCAAAGCCACAAAAATTTGCTGTCTCAATTTGAATTCCAGAGCATAAAAGTGAGTCTCAGGTTGCCTTCAAATTTTGGATACATGATGAACTATGGACATGTCAATGTATTGTGCTGATACTCATTCTCTTACCCATCGTCAGGGACCCCTGTTGCCACTCTCCCTTTGTTCTGGTATCTGCTTATTGTCGAATGCAGTTGGAAGCTTAGATGAGCTAGAAACATCCTACTTCATTTTCTCAGGGTAACCTGGAGGGGCATTCTAAAGCAGAGGTTTTCCAACTCTTGTGTGCACCAAAATCTGCAGTAGTGCTTAATAAAACACAGGCTCTTAGGCCCATCCCAGGGCTTCTGGCTGGATGGGAAGAGGTGATAGGAGCATTAGGAGACATGGGACTTGTATTTCCAACAAGGTCCAGGTGATACAGTTACTTCTGCTTAGGAGCAACTTTTTTTTTTTTTTTTTTTTTTTTTTTTTTTTCGAGACAGGGTTTCTCTGTGTAGCTTTGTGCCTTTCCTGGAACTCACTTGGTAGTCCAGGCTGGCCTCGAACTCACAGAGATCTGCCTGGCTCTGCCTCCCAAGTGCTGGGATTAAAGGCGTGCACCACCACCGCCCGGCTAGGAGCAACTTTTTAAGTAGTACTTGTCTGGTATTGATTACAAACACAAAAGCATCATTGAATTCTTCTCACATTAATCACATGAATCCATATCCCAAGTCGTCTGGCTCTATGATGCACATCTGAATAAAGCTGAGGACAGGAAGCCCAAGCACATACATTGAAGTTATGCTTAGTTGATGTAGAAATATGCACAAGGAGAAGTGAGGCATAAAGGTTTTTAATTTGTGAATGCAATCATAGGTCAGCTCAACAAGTTTGAGGAAAAGATGATTCTGTTTTATGTTTGTCAATTTCCTCACTGTGACAAAATACCCGAGATGAGCAACTTAAGAGAGGAGTGATCAATTGTGACTCCAGTTTCAGAGATTTTATTCTTTCAGCCTGTTCTATGAAAGATGGTAGAGAAGCCAGATACCCATTCACAGAAGAGTGAAATTAGATCCACATCTCCCACTCTGTATGTAATTTAAACTATAACAAAAAGTTGAATTTAAACCAGAATGTTGAAACAACAAAATAAGAAACATAGGGAAAAATTTCAGAATACTGGTATAGACAAGCCCAGTAGCACAAGAAATGGACCCAAGAAATGATAAATAGTGTCACATAAAATTAAATGGATTTTACACAGCAAAAGTAAGAATTAAGAGTGAACAGAAAGACCTATGGGATAGGAGAGAATCTGTGACAGTTGTATTTCAGACAATGGTTTAATATCTAAAATATATACTTAAAACTGCTGAAATTAAAGACAAAGAAACTCCACCAACTTACAAATCAATAAAATAAGTCAAAAAATTGAACAAAGGGTTCTTAGAAGAATAGATACAGGGGCTGGAGAAATGACTTGATGGTTAAGAACACCTATTTTTTTGTTTTGTTTTGATTTTTTTTGAGACAGGGTTTCTTTGTGTAGCTTTGTGCCTTTCCTGGAACTCACTTGGTAGCCCAGGCGGGCCTTGAACTCACAGAGATCCACCTGCCTCTGCCTCCCGAGTGCTGGGATTAAAGGTGTGTGCCACCACCGCCTGGTAAGAACACCTATTGTTTTTGTTGGTGATCTGGATTTGGGTCTCAGTACCAATATCAGGTGACTTACAAGCTCCTGTAGCTGTACTTCTTAAGGATCTGATGCCCTTTGATTTCTATGGGCATATATATATATACACATATATATGTGTGTGTGTTGCACATAAAAAGTCACACAGAAACACAAAGACACATACGATTAAATATGTATAATTTGTATGTATATATATATAGAGAGAGAATATATATATATATACATACATATATATATATATATATACATACTTTGCTATTCACTCTAGAAATAGTTATCATTAATTAAACAAAATCTGGCAAGGATATGGGGAAATAGAAATGCTTATCTGCTGTTAGTAAGAATGAGAATTGGTGCAACATTAGGGAAATCAGGTCGGAGCTTTCTCAAAAAGAAAGCTACCATGATACAGCTATATCACTCAAGCATATAGACTCAAAAGACTCTACATCCCACCACAGAGATACATTCCCATTCATGTTTATTACAGCTCTATTCCCAAAAGCCAGTAAATGTAATCAACTTAGATGTCCATCATCAGATGAATGGATAATGAAAATAGGGTTTGCATATACAATGGAATTCATCCAAAAAAAGACTAAAATTATGAAATCTGCAGGAAAATGGATGCAGTTATGATATTAGTGAGACAAGATACACTCTGAAAGACAAACATTGCATATTCCCTCTAAAGTGCAGATCCTATTTTCTATTAACTATGTGAACTTATGTGGGAGTATATGTGAATATGGGCCTGAAAACTAAAAAGGAGCCCATGAGATGGGGGAGCAAAAGGAGCTTTATATGTGTTTAAGGTAACAGAACATATGAAAGTAGAAGTAGGTACAGCAGGAACATGAAGCTGGGGAGCATCGGAGGTGATCGACTAAACTGTACATAAAATGCCTTTAGGAATTCTGTTACTTTAGAAGCTTACAGGGATGACGCAGAGGAATGGATGGAGGCTACTCCCATCATAGCAGACCAAGAAGAAGAGAGTAGACTGGAAACAGTGCCTGGGCTATAACCTCCAAAGCTCTGCCTTTAGTGACCTCTTGCTATCAGTTGCCACCTTTTGAAGATTTCACATCTTCCAACATACTGCCACCAGCTAGGGACAAAATGCTCATGAGATGAGCCTCTAAGACACATTCCAGATTTCTCCTAAAAACTCATGCCCATCGCACAATGAGAAACATATTCTGTTCAAGTTTAATACTCTCTATAGACTTAACATTTCCAATATTGTTTGGGAGTTCAGAGTCTGTTCTGAGATCCAAACAATCTGTTAACTGTCATTCCCTTTAAAAAGAATATTATGCAACATACAATGGCACATAATGTACAAAGGGAACTAACAGGAGGACATCGGGAAAGGTTGGACCAGAGAAACAACAAAGTCCAACAAGGAAAACATGGTGTCCTATAGCTTCATCTCCAGCTTTCAGGGTACGAAGTGTTATGATGTGATCTTGAAAGACTTGGAAAGCTCTACTTCCTTGGCTTTGGCATCCTCATCACATGGCCTTGCTTCCAGGCTGGCTCTACTGCAGCTTCCTCAATGGAAGTCTTGTACTCCTGGCATTTCCAACACGAGGAGATGCAACTTTTTTCCCCTCACAGTTCAGAGAATCCCTACTGGGAACCTGGCACTAATAGAAAGCTTAGCAGATTTCTCAAAACCCTTGATGCAAGGTTACAGGACACGCAAGCATGCATTCATCATGCCTTCAAATCTGGGGCCACATGGGTGAAGTTGAGCTCTGCTTCCAGCTTCAAAAGTAATCAGGTCCCCTTGGAACATGGTCTCAGCTGCCTTTTATTTCTTGCATAGCTGAATTTAGGAAACCAACTCTGTAGATGGCTACATTTTAGCAGGGTGCCATTATAGCATTCTCCCCAGACTATCCCTTAGTGAAGAGCAATCTTTCAAATGGGCTTTCATTTTTGAGTACTAGAATGGACAATGGAGGAGTCAGTCCTCCAGACACCAATCTCGTTGGCCCACTATAGTGCTTGGCTCTTTAATGGTACTGGCCTCTAATGGCCACAGCTGCTTTATTTGCACTTGCTTTGTCCATAACTTTAAACATGTCCATGCTCCTTTTCTTGTCAAATTACACTTTTCAAATTCTTCTGCTCTGTAAACCACTATAAACCTGACTAAAAGCAACCAACAGTAGCTTGTGGTAACCTGGATGCTACATTGCCTTGATTTTCCCTTCACCAAATAAGTTAGCTTTTCACTTTGTATTTAGCCTCACTCACATTTTCAGTATTTGGTAGAATATGGATCAATTCTTTCCCAGAATGCAATACAAATGGCTTCTAGTCCAGCACCCAGTAGAGTCTTTTCCATTTGAAACCTCCATTTGAAGCACAGTGTTTCTAGCCTGCACTTCTATCAGCATACCAGGCTTCTGAACTCACACAAAACTCACAGATCAAGCTCTGATTCCAGCATTCCAGGACTTCTCTAGACTCCAAACTCTTTCAGATTTCTCCCTCAAGCTAGGTACCAAAGCCTATGAGTTACATTATCAGGCTTAGTCAGCAGTGACCCCTCATCTTTCTGCTACTGATTTTCTCTATTTGTTATTTTCTCATTAGTGTGACAAGATATCTAATAGAAGCAACTTAACAGAGAAATATTGTGTCTTAAGGCTTCAGAAGTGTTAGTCTATTGTGTCAGAATCCATTGGTCAGAATATGTATAGAGAATCCTCCATTCACAATGGACTAGAGGCTGAGCTACAACATTCTATACCCTGCTCCTAGTCACCTACTTCTGCCAAGTAGGCATCACCCCTTTAAGAACCTATAACTCCCCAACTTAACTCTACTAGTGGGTAACAAGATGAGTCTGGGGGCGGGCAGTATTCCAGACCATAACAATTCTATGGAGTCTGTATTGTCAAAGGTGAGATCAGAGTCTCTTGCTTGTAGTGGCCTATGTGGGGTTGAATAGTGCCTTGAGACTGTGGAAATGCATAGCCTGGAGAAGAGGGAGAAAGACATAGAACCTCTGTTTTCAGGCTGGAATCTCTATCAGGTTAACAAATCTAAAGTAAAACTTCCAGACCTATGAGAAAGAACATCTTGCACAAATGCCATAAAATGAGTGTAGCATAAAGAAGTAAAGGGGGAATGACAGAAAGAAAAAAGAAAACATGGTAAAAGGCTTCAGTATTGGACAGGGAAGGAGACATGAGGGAATACTTAGGGAAAGCATGTGCCTTTACCAGAACAGCAATGGGAAGACAGACACTAAACAGTTTTCCAGAAGGAAATGTCATTTTCAGATTTTAATTTTTATGAGAATGTAATTTTTATTTGACTGCAATCTGGGGTGAATATTATAGGTATCAAGAGAATTGTTGCAGTATTGAGTGTAGCTCTATAGGCCCAAAATGATATGATAGGAGTTTAAGAATGAGATAAAATTGTGAAAAGGGAGAAAAATGAATGGACTTAAGATATGTTAAGGAAGTCAACTAATAAATATTCCTTGGTTATATGCAATATAAACTTTCATATGAACAGCAGATGTCAAACAGGTAGAGTACTGTTATCAGACAATTCCTGAAGAGGACACACTGGAGTGACCCTGGTGGAAGCTAGGTACAAATTAGCTCTCAGAGCAGAGGTTTTGTTACAGTAGAACAATCAAGAGAACAGATGATGCAATCATAGGAAGACACCCTGTCAGTCACCCACCCTTGATTTTTGCTTTTGTAACCAGACAAGAAAAAAAAACTTCTTTTACATATCAACTTCATTTAAAAAAATCCATAATTAGCAATCCATGATTATTCTCAAAATACACTAGGTCAACAATAAGACCTAAATCTTCTAAGTAAGAAGGCCAAGCTACTTTCTAATAATAACTCTCAGAAAATAAAAAGAATGCTGCTCTAAAACTATAAAATAATAATTAGAATTCATGAAAGGACAAGTTGATAACACATATATGACACATATAGAAAAGAATCTGTCTAAAGAACCCCCTTGTTTATGGTTGTCCACTGAAACCAGTGATGGCCAAGTGAAGGCCCATTCGCTAAATTCCATCTGATTTCTGTTGCATAAAAAAATATTGGGTGTGCACTACATCACAATTAGGAGTCTTTTTATTGGTATGTCCATTCAGCAAGATAATAGTAGCAGATTTCCCCCTATAGCCTATGAACTTTTGAGCTACAAGTTCTTGGTTTCATTGATAATGTCAAGTATGAGTTCCATTTTTTTTTTGAGTGGGCTTTTAATTCAATGAAAATGTGGTTGATTACTCCCATAATATTTGTGCCACTTTTGCACCAGTAGGCATAGCATGCCAGGCATGCTTCTATTGTAGCTTGTAGGGTTCATAGGTGGGTGAGGTTAATGATTACTTTTCTCCTCCAGCAACTTGCATATCTATGAAAGCTAGCCAATAGGAATGAAGCATCCAGTTGAGTACCAGCTATGTTCTCCATATTCTGACTCAAGTATGTAGTGTCTTCAGCAATGTCTTCCACTTAATTCTAGAGAGTAACCAACAGCATAAGAAATGGCCTGTAATTTTTTAGAGGGTGCTATGAGACTCCATTAGACAGCAGTTTTTAAAAAAAATGATAGTCCATTCCTGCTACTGGCAGAATCATTAGGTAGGGCATGGTGTTCAGTTGGGATATTGTCTTTCAGTATAAGGTAACTCCACATGAACTAGTATTTTTGTATGTATACGTATGTTTTTAGGAAGCATCTAGAACAGTATATTATACCCATATATCAGTACTTCACTCAATCCTTATCAGAGAATTTTCTTTTTGCAGAAGATGACAGTTAACAAGGAGACCTACAGCTGGTTGAAGTACAGAGAACAGAAGAACTTTGAACTACTCAGCCATCTATGTCCAATGGGACATCGATATCCTGTCCCTTCTCTAAAGGCCCAGGAATCTATTCAGAAGAAAGGGTAGAATGATTGCAAGAACCAAAATTGATGGATGACTTTAAGAAAGCAGTGTTTTCCAGACACAATAGGGAAGATGCACATACAAACTCACAGCAAAGTTTACAGCATGTACAAGACCAGCACAGGTTCAAGCCATATGAAATCTCAGCACAGAGGGAGGAGGTGTGCAAGAAGTCCTAACCAAAGCTGAGAAACTATTGGATTTTAGTTGCTACTGGTAGAGGGAAAGTCAGTTTTTTGTTTGTTTGTTTGTTTCTTTTTTTAAGGATCATAATACCTGGCATATTGACCATACTCTAGGGCATATTTATATCCCTGATTAGTTGGCCCAAAACTAACTCTATGGATTAAAGAAAGTAAGGGTTGAAACATGAAGTTGGGTGGGTAAGGAAGTAGGAGAGGATCTTGGACGAGTTAGGGGAAGGAGTGAATATGATTGAAACACATTATATGAAAGTCTCAAAGAATTAATAAAAATGACATTTAAAAGAAAACACAAGTTTACTGGGACATAGTTATGTCCCATCTCTCATTGTTGAGGTTTAAATGTAAACTGTCCTGCATATTCTCATATGTTCAAACATTTGGTTTTCAGCTGGTGGCACTGTTTGGACAGGGTATAGAACATATAAGATATAGATCTTACCTGGAGGAAGTATGTCACTGAGGATAGCTTTGAGGTTCTATACACTTGCCCAGCTCTAAATGGGATATCTGTATTAAATATCTGCCAAAGCTCTAGTATAACAGTGAAAGAGAGGACAGAGAAATAGTAAGAGCCAAGGTAGACTTCTATATTAAACAGAATTTTCTGGGCATGACAACATTGTGGAACATGTATACTCACAGTATATGTGACTGCTTGACAATCAAAATTGCAATATGGATTGCGAGGGACTGATGAAGTTCTACCTTATCTGAGGAGATATTGGTAATCGATGGCTGTGGGGAAAGAGAGGTCAGAATGGTTTAGCCCTATGTGACCCATGCTTCAGTATACAGTCCTACACCATGCACATGCAGACAGCACTAAGTGGATTCAGTGGGTTAAAATTAAAATATCACATGAAGTTGGGAGGAAAAAGAGGTGGTAGATGGATAAGAGAAGAAATGAAGAACAGAGAAAGGGAAAGAGATTTGAAGCATTATATACATGTATAAAATTTTCAAACAACAACAACAAAAAGAGTGTCAAAATTCAATATGACTATGGTGTTTAGACTTGGGGCCATTGGAAGTTGATTAGAATGAGAATATGTTATTTAGGTGATGCCCTCATTATTATGTATTTCAACTGGAACTAGATGGGGAGGAGTTACACATACATATGACACATGCACACACCACACACACACACACACACACACACCCAAATACACACACACTTATTCTCCTTCTTCTTCTTGATGCTAACCACTGTGAGGTGATGAAGTCAGAGGTGACTCATATGACAGCTGGTGACATCTGTATAGACTTTCTACCCCAAAACTGTTAACTACACAAACTCCCTGTGTATATAAAGAACCCAGACTCTCTGATTTCAATATATTAGTGGAACTTGACAAGTAGATGCTAATTGTTGGTGCCAGAAACACAAAAACTGAGAACAGTCTACTTGAATTAGAAGTAGGACATCACTGACACCTATATATCAAGAGGGGCCAGAAGGTTCATTATAATGAATTAAGAGGAATTAGGAGACTCCCAGTTGTACAAAGTGGATTGAATGCAGCCCCATCATTTCTGCATGTCAACAGGTGAGAGAACTTGCTCTTCACAGAGATGACTGTTTCCCCGCAGGGTTTTAATTAGCTGTTTTGTGTGAAGAATAGAGAAGACGGCTAGTTTGGTGCTTGTTTCAAAGATGTTGATAGACCTAATACATAGAATATAAAAGTTTTACTACGAAAAGGTACACTGTGGAAAAACAAAGAAGTGAATGGAGTCTTATTCAGAAAATCCTTTTTCTATACCTATATCTTCTAAGGTACTGCCTATGTTTTCTTTTAGAACTTGGAGCATTTCAGGTCTCACATTGGGGCCTTTGATCCACATAGTTAATTTCTGCAAAGTGAACAGAGTATGGGTCTAATTTCATTCTTCTACATGGACATCTGATTTCCCCAGCATCATTTGTTGAAAATGCTGTCTTTTTAGTGTGTGTTTTGGCATCTTTTTCAACTATCTGTGGTAGGGGAACTTGGGGATACTTATCATATCTTCAAATAGAGATAGTTTACTTTTTTCCCTATTTATATCACTTTAATTTCTTTCTCCTGTCTTATTTCTGTAACTAGGGCATCAAGGACTACATTGAAAAGGTTAAAAGAAGAGGGAATTGAGTAATTTAAATATCAAAGTGCCCAGAAGACTTGTGCAGATGGGACGAGAGAAGACCGAGGATAATTATGGTCAAGAATACTGGATTTCAACACTTCCTAAGTTCCTGAGTGTGCTCTCAAAAGACGTGACTTGAGATGCAGATAGAGACTGTTGAAGTGTGAGAAGCCAAGATCTCCAAACAGCCAGGATGATGGCTGAAGTGTGTTAAGGAACACAGACATGCAAGTGCCAGTGCTTGAGGAGCAACACAGCTGTTTGGCTTATAAAGGGTGTTGCCTAAAGGAAGAAGCATACCAATCTACAGGTAATAAAAGATGTAAACAATGTCATAAACATTTCTAAACCCTTCCTTATATCTTGACTCTGCTAAATGTCATTACCTGGCAAGATCAGAAGAATTCAGTGCCACTAAAAGGCAAACAAGATAATTATCATGAAAAAACATTGGAGATTGTGCAACATATAGGAATTCAAATCAGCCATAAAATGTACCTGCCCAAATGCCTACAGCCAAGACAAAATGAGGATGGATCCAACAGAATGCAGACAAGATAGTATGGTAAAATCAAAGAGAATCACTTATTTAAAAATATTTATATTTATATTATATGTGTATGTTTCTGTGTTAATATATGCCTGAGGAGACCAGAGGTTTGGAATTCCTGTAATTGGGGTTAGAGGTGGTTGTAAGCTGCACAAAGTGCACCATTGGAACTAAACTAGGGTCCTCTGGAAGAGCAATCAGTGCATGTTCCTAACCGCTGCCCCCCTCCAGCTCCCAAGAATCACTTTTTTTTAATTCTAATTTTATATGCATGCATATTTAGGAAATATGAGTTGTTTATTGCATCGGGTGCATACTGTGAGCTAAAGGTCATGATAAATGGAAAGGGATGGAGGGATGAGATTGAATGGGCAAGAGTGGCTCTAGGCCTTGTGAGGTCCAGTGCAGGCTCTGTTCTGGGAAAGCCTGGGCTACTGACCTTGATAAGGAAGACCCATTAAGGTGCACGGAACTTGACACTGTGCACTCTGCCTTCCACTTGCTTCTACACATAAAGGAAACCTTTGCAATAGGTGGTAAGGCAACTTTCCATGTGTTTTCTGCTTTGTTCTCCTTTCTAATATCCCGTGTTGAGTGCTTTCCACCCCGTGGTGTGTCACACCAGGCAGCTGCGAGATGCTTTTGTTTATTGTTTGCCTCTCTGCCTTCCTGTTTCACTCCTCCTTGCTTCCTTTCTTTAAAGGATGGCTCTGTCTTTCTTGACAATTTATATCTCTGTGCTTGGAGACAAGCACACTTCCTCTGCCTCTTTACTCCCCCAATATACATTACTTTATTAACAGATCTTCAGGGTACCTTGGAATTAAAAGAATTTTTAAAAAAATTACTACTTTTCCTCCAATCTTCTAGAACTACAAGCTCTCAGCATCTACTGTCCATTAAGATTCTTAAATGTTCCATTCTGTCCTACAAATGAAGAACACACACAGTCAACCCTGAAAAGCTGTGGTCATAAAGCCTAATAAAGGCACCACAGACCAGTCAGGATTTTGATGCTGGAATGGGCTACTAGAGAAGCACTCAGTAGGATGAGACTGTGAGAAGTCTGCAATTGCAAGCTCCCAGCCTTCTACCAGCTGAGAGTATCCCTGACTCCCTAGAGGCGATGTTCTGTCTGAGGGAAGCAGTGCCACCCACAACCTTTCTTTTCCCCTGATGTGGAATTTCTTTCTTGACCTCTAGGACAGCTTTTTCTTCCCACCAAATGTCTCCATCTCTTCAGGGAGCAAGCTGCACACACAACAACACACCAGTTTCTTTTCTCTGAACAACTCCAGAAATCAGGAATCTTCTGGAAGCTGATAAATAATAAGTGGATTAACACAAGCTGTAGTCCTGGTTAAAGAAACTGTTTTTGTTAGGTCTGGTAGCAAGGCTAAAACTCTGAACAAATGTGTAAAATGTCCTAAGTTGTTCTTAAGTATTTACTGGAGATTTCAAGACAAATAGCTACTTTGCAGTGTAGAGGGTGGGTTTCATGCATGGCTTTAAGTATATTTCAGTTATAAAAGTGGCTGCTAATTGCACACCCACCCTTGAGGATCAATTGCCTATTAACTGGAGAAATCAGTATCCTGGGGCAAGGTTTCTACTTTGCTTCAAGAAAGTATGGTAGTAACTAAAGCCACTTTCTCTCCTATATCCAACTGAACAAGAACCTCTCTGATCCCCCAATATTTTAATATTTTAGGAAACACAGATAAATCAACTTTTCATTGTGCATACATGGATTATCTGCAAATTCAGTCTTTCCCTTCTTCTATTAGCATTGTCATTCATTTTGTATATATAAGTCTTCTAGAAGGATCACTGTTGTTGCTACTTACTCTTAACCTCTCCATATCATAGTGACATTCCCTAAGGTGTATTGAACACTTCATGGTTTTTGAAACAGTTCCACATGTTACCTCACTTGATGGAACCCTATAACTAATCCAGAGTTGGAAGGGATGTGTAGCTTGAGTTTTCCTGCCTGGCCCACAGTCAGGACAAATCTCTCTCACCTGCCAGTCCCAAGCCGCTCAAACCCGATCAAGTAAACACAGAGATTTATATTGGTTACAAACTGTATGGCCATGGCAGGCTTCTTGCTAACTGTTCTTACAGCTTAAATTAATCCATTTCCATTAATCTATACCTTGCCACATGGCTCATGGCTTACCAGCATCTTTACATGCTGTTTGTCATCATGGCGGCTGGCAGTGTCTCTCTGACTCAGCCTCCTGTTCTCTCAATTCTCCTCTCTGTTAGTCCCACCTTACTTCCTGCCTGGCCACTGACCAATCAGTGATTTATTCATTGACCAATCAGCAACACATTTGACATACAGACCATCCCACAGCACTTCCCCTTTTCTTTTCTTAAAAAGGAAGGTTTTAACCTTTACACATCTCCAAAGTCAGCTTGGTATATTTGGGAATTTGGGCGTAGCTTCTCTTACTACTTCCTGCTGGAGGGGGGTGCTGTATCTTATGGGGACACGAAGAATATTTTAGGGTTATGGAGTAGTCCATGAGGGTGTATCGTCTGAGCCAGTTGCCTTGAAACGGTTCTGGATGTTGGATCATCTGGGCCATGGTGTCATCGGAGACCTTTCAGGGGGTCTTGGCTGGTCAAACCTGATGTGTCTTAATCTGGAACAAATCCATAGCCTCTGGCTTTCTGTAGAAACAAAAGCAGAGCCTCCTTTCCAAAGCAACATATCTTTACATCCAAATTTTGAAGTCAAGGTACCTTTAAAATATACATTTTGGCATAACTCAACAGCTTTTGTAATCAAATGTTTTTCTTTAGTTACGAATATCAAAGAGAACATAATCCAGATTCTTTGTGTGGTAGCCATCTTTACGTGGCTTATTTTTTTATATTAGCTTGAGCCTATTGCTTTGAACTGCAGCCTTCTAAGCCTGAAACGGTGCTGGCGCTGCTGGCTCCGCCCACTTCAGCTTCCCAACATGGCGGTGATACGTTTTCCGCCAGCTCTGGGAGCCATCAACTCTCAGAAATAGTGGGTCTATGCTTCTATCAAAGCAGCGTGTAGCCCAGAAACCTCTTTTTTTTTTTTTTTGGTTTTGTACTAGCAAAGGCTAAATCCACCACACAGCTTAATGTGCCACTTGCAGAGGCCTCATTCTAACCATACTGCAGGTCGAGCATGCACGCACGCTAGGAACCCGCCAGTAGCTCAAACCGGCAGGCTGCCGCTAACTTGAAAGAGACAATTAGGAACTGTTTTTAGCTCCGTTTTAGAATCTTTTTTCTCAGGTTTTAGGTGGAAACTCTTGCCACCACGTTGGACACCATTTGTAGCTTGAGTTTTCCTGCCTGGCCCACAGTCAGGACAAATCTCTCTCACCCGCCAGTCCCAAGCCGCTCAAACCCGATCAAGTAAACACAGAGACTTATATTGGTTACAAACTGTATGGCCATGGCAGGCTTCTTGCTAACTGTTCTTACAGCTTAAATTAATCCATTTCCATTAATCTATACCTTGCCACATGGCTCGTGGCTTACCGGCATCTTTACATGCTGTTTGTCATCATGGTGGCTGGCAGTGTCTCTCTGACTCAGCCTCCTGTTCTCTCAATCCTCCTCTCTGTTAGTCCCACCTTACTTCCTGCCTGGCCACTGACCAATCAGTGATTTATTCATTGACCAATCAGCAACACATTTGACATACAGACCATCCCACAGCAGGGATGTCTTTCAAATAATAGCATTTTGTCACCCAACATTTTCTTGGGAAGGTGCATTTTAGAAAGTTGAAAGTTGATTAAAAAACGGGAACAAAAAGTTACCTTTGAGGAATTATTGATCATTTATCTGGGCCCCAATGGAGCTAATAATTATTTCAACACCGAATGGGGGAAGATGCATAACTGGGCAGAAGCTGACTTGCTGTCTATTCACAGTCTGCCCTATTTTTGAGCTCATATTCTACAACATCTCATATGTTCAAAGCAAAATCAAAGTCACACTTCATAGCGAGTCTATACTTTTGCACTTATGAGCAATTGATCTGTAAAAAATACATCAAAACAACTTAAAGGAGAAATAAGTCTTTTCAAGAAATGGAGTTAGAACAACAGATGTTCATATGTCTCCCCATGAAGGGAGACCCCACACAGAATATGTACTTCACATACAATGCTAAGGTGCTCGGTTTTGAGAACATCATGAAAATACCACAATAACATTTGCATGTGTTACACTTCAAGGGAATGTGAACTTTTTGGTACTTCACCCAGCTGGCAGGTTTTTAAATAAAAAACCTATTTTTAGACTCTCTCCCCACAAAGGAAAAACAGAAAATAGACTAGTAGCTTGTAGGGACTGAGGCAGGGCAAGGTGTACAGTAGTGGGTTGGGAAATAGGTGTAAATTCTGGTTCTGGACCTAATTGTGATGGTTCTTAAAAGCTCTACACATAGCTTGTTATGCTAACTACAAAATTCAGTTATTCACAAGAAAATCATAATGTGGTAAATTTTACCACATATAAATAGTGTCTTAATAATGCTTACATGAATTTAGGACATAGAATTGAATTTTCCTTAATAACCTTGACTTTAAAGAAAAATCCCAAACTCTTAGGAAGGGGGCTTTTGTATGACCTGTACTTTGCTTTTACATGTGCATTTTTACTTCCAGTTTTCTCTGGATTCAATAATTCACTACAGCAGAACTGTTCTGAAAGTAGAGTGAGGATTCAAGTCAACTTCTTCCTTTCTCTCTCTCACTTCTTCTGTCCCTCTCTGCTTCCAGGTCTCCCTCTTATACTCTGCATGAAAGTTGTGTGTTTTTTCAGACACTCCAGCAAATAGAATCAGTCACCTTGGAGCATGTCTTTGTGTGAATAAATTTGGATGTACCTGGTTCAAAGTTTAAGCAGCAATGTTATTGAACTAATTGTAGGTGTGTGGTCTTTCTTTTCTTAACCACTAGATTTATTTGTATATATAAATTATTTATGTATATACACATACAAAATTGAGATTATCAGAATAAATCTACTCTGATATGGCAAAAATTAAAACCACTAAATTAAACATTTCTGATGTTATCTTCATCTCTAATTTATGCCTTTATGCTCCAATGAATATACAGCTTAGACTGAACAGAAGTGATATGATGTTAACAAAATTCACAATGAAGCAGAGAGGTATTAATGCGTCAATGAATATTAAACAGCCCTGGTGTAGATATCAATATTGGATTGTTAATGAAAATTTCACAGTTTCTAACTAGGATACACACAGGAGACAATCAGAATGTCAGCATATTTCTAACTAAGAAATAAAATTATTTTTTTTTTAGTCAGTGAGGCTGGCAGAACTTTCACAAAATTCTCATCCCTTGAATATATTATCTATATCATTGGTTCTCAACCTGTGGGTCACAACTCCTTTGGGGGGGTCACATGTCAGATATTTAAATTAAGATTCACAACAGCAGCAAAATTACTGTTATGAAGTAGCAAAAAAAATAATTTTATGGTTGGGGTCACCATGAGGAATTGTATTAAAGGGTCACAGCACCAGGAAGGTTGAGAACCACTGCTCTATATGATCCCCTCTGTGTCCATGTGGACAGATACCTACATGGAATAGAACATCACTCTGACTACTCATATTGCCTGGTGGGAAGTAGACAGGTTTTTCACATGCAGTGAAAGTCCCGCACTTTGTGTCTCTAGATTTGTCTTAAGGTAGTACCTTGGTGTGTTTCCATCAGCTGTAGTATAATACCTAAGACTTAGTGGTTCCTGAGGAGCAAGAAGTCAAAGACCAAAGGACTGTAACTGGTGAGTGTCTCTTTGTGCTTCATTCTAAGGAGGAGGGTAGAAGGTTATCCAGTACACGGTCCTTTGCATGGAGGAGAGACAAAGTGTTGTGATTCACACTTCTGTTCTTCTTTAAGTGTCATGTCCCTATCCATGAAGGTAAAGTCCACGTGACCTTTATAAAGACTTTACATTAGGCCCCCATCTCTCAACACTGTTATATTTGAGATGGAATTTCCAACTCACAATCTTTGAGCAAAGAGTCAAACCATAACAGGGAGAGTAACATGTTTGAGTATCATCTCATTAGGTACATCCTCTTGTTGGGGAATATAATTTTAAGGTGTGTTAGTTTTCTTCATGTTACATGTGTTTAACTCTGTGAAGCTGTGTTACTGTGCCTGTCTAAAACACCTGATGGTCTAGTAAAGAATGAGGCAGGAGAAAGGATAGGCGGGGCTGGCAGGCAAGGAGAATATATAGAGGGAGAAATCTGGAAAGAAAAAAAGAGGTGGAGGAGTGAAAAGAAGAAGCAGCCAGAGAAGGAGAAGGACATCAGGGGCCAGCCACCCAGCTACACAGCAAGCCACGTGTTAGAGTAAGATTTACAGAAGTAAGAGAATGGGAAAAGCCCAGAGACAAAAGGTAGATGGGATAGGATAAGTTAAGGAAAGCTGGCTAGAAGCTAATGCAAGCTAAGGCCAGGCATTTGTAATTAAGAATAAGCCTCCATGTGTGATTTATTTGGGAACTGGTTGGAGGGCCCTCCAAAAGAGAGCAAAAACAAACCACAACATCCTCTAATAGGAGATATATAGATAAGAGAAGGAAGAACTCAGTAATGACATCTTCCATTCTATAAAGAAGAGTGACCTCATAGGTACCCCAAGATATGAGGGCCTTGATATTACAACTGTAAAACTCCAAGCTCTGCCAACACTGAGAAAACTTCAAAGTGGGCCAGAGGTGAGATTTCTACCAAGTAAAACCCTCAGCAGAAGACCCAACTAACCTGCCGATATCCTGTCCCATGGAAACTAAATACATTTGTGATGGTGTGAGCTACTAAATATGTAACTGCTTGTTGCTTGGTGGGAGAAAGAGAGTACAGTAATATTTGGACAGAATATAGACGAGTGTTCCCAAAGAAGGCCAGTCCTATGTCATTCTATTCCTATCGACTGTTCTAGTGTTAGAAGACTGATTGACAATGTCTTATCTTCAAATGGCTGCTATGATGCACTCCGTGTTGAAGCTCTGAGTGATGCATGATAGGTTGTTCAGGGTAGAGAGGAGAAACTGGAAACATTTATTTTTAGCCTGCCCTCCCTATAACAGACTGTTCAGAGGTATGACAGAACTCTGTCTGCCTTTGTTAACCTGGGAGTCCTGTAACCATTGCCTTTTACAGACAGAGGAATAGACACTATTTGTCTTAGAGTAGCATAGATTAAATGAGCAAATGGATGGCTATTCCTATAAGTGCTGAGCTCTTCTCCACATCAACCTGATTTCACTTTAGAAAGAATAGCAGCTGGCCACCTGAAGTAACTGAAAATATAATGCAAAATGAAGTTTCTGTTTGACTAAGTAGCCTGATTCATGCTAATATCTCTGCCTCCTGAGAGTCACTCCATGCCTTGTTCTCTAAAGGTCATAGATGTTTATTTTAGCAGCCATAGAAAAACTCAGAAGAGATGGCAAGTGTGTACTCTATCCACGGATCCAGGCAGCCACCTCTCCTGCCCATTCACTGGGCCTTGTAGTACACAAAGCTACTTTGCTCAGCACAGCCTTTCAGGATGCAGCTACCAGTGGAAAGGACCAATATAGTGTCTGGCTGCTAGCCCATCTCAGCAGAATTACCCTGCCTGGGTCTCTGCCAATCATATAATAATGAATTGCTTTGGTGGAAAAGATCAAACAATAGGGACAGCCTTAAGAGGAAGAACACATCTGTTAAGAACTCCCACCAAAAATGTTGCAAAGTGTTTCTGTTTATGAAATAATTCAAGTCTGAAGCTGATTCAAGGACAAGTTAGCAGCCTTAGGAGGACAGGAAGACAGACATAAAGACTAAATCCACCAAGGATAATTTAAAAGCAAAATACACACTCACACTCAAAGACACACACACATACACACACACGGATGGGAGAGAGGGGACAGTATAAGGAATTATAGGTAATTGTAAGTATTATAAGATATAACTTAAGATTGAATTTTTCTATGCATCTAAGATAAAAGGATTTCAGCAACTCACAGAAATGCTTTAGACACAGCACATGTGATCCTAATTTAGTATTGTTTGTAAAGATTTTCAGTTCTTGGCTTTGTACTTGATTACAAGTAATTTAAATGAACAGAGCTAAGCATTTGTTTTCTGGCATATGTCCTAGGAATTCTCTACATTTGTCAACAAACACTATAAGTTCCAGTAATTACTAGCCATTTGTATTATCCACCTATATTCTATAAACAAAATCTAGCTTAGGAAAAGGAGAAGGGAAAAAGCTCGCCATTTCCCAGGACTTCGATGTCATAGATTAGGCACATGCTTCATTACCCCTCGACCCTCAATATGCTAATGGGCGAATTTCATTCTTCCAAATAGCCTTAGATATCTTCCCTGTGGTAGAGTTTTCTATCCAGTGATTATTCAGTAGTCCAAAAATATTTAACACTAAACTCCAAATGTATATCTGCTGGAATTGTGAGATAGAACTGAGTTTAAAAATTCATAACCAGGATGACTGTGTTGCAAACATATAGCCGAGAAGCCTCCTGCTGCCTTTTCTTCAGATGCAAATAGTTCTCTGGACCCAACAAAAGCCCAAGAAACTGGACAAAGAGTGGCAGGCTTGGGACAGGAAGAGGGAGTCCCTACCACAGAGTTATAAATAGGTTTCTTTTGCATGGTCTGCGTAGAAAGTCCTCAGAGCAGCTTGGCTGCTGCTGCCCTATCTTCTCACAGATTGTCAATGCAGACAGCAGGAAGGGCTGCAGAGAGAAGGGAAAGATTTAATAAAGATTGGTCAGTGTGCTTCTAGCCGAACATTGGCAACTTCTGATTGTCAGCCACAGTCCTGGGGCCAGAGAGATCATCCAAAATGCAGATATGGTCCCATTGCACCACAAGGACAGTTATCCCACTGCACCTAAAAGAGACTCCTATTATGACGCTCTGCAGACACTTCAATATGAAGATACTCAAGTCCCTTATGCAAAATGGCCTAGTATCTGCATATGACCTGTGTAGTTTGAAGCATTCTGGATTATTTATTTATTTATTTATTTATTTATTTATTTATTTATTTATTTATTTATTTTTGGTTTTTTCGAGACAGGGTTTCTTTCTGTGTAGTTTTGCACCTTTCCTGGATCTCGCTCTGTAGACCAGGCTGGCCTCGAACTCACAAAGATCCTCCTGCCTCTGCCTCCCGAGTGCTGGGATTAAAGGCATGCACCACCACCGCCGGGTTCTGGATGATTTATATTGAGCAAAATGTAAAAGCTGCACTCTTCGGTGAGTTATGACAAAATAAAGTCTGCATGATTAGTACACATGCAATTTTTAAAAATACTTTCCATCTACAGTTTGTTGAAGATGAAGGTGTATAACTTAAAATACTGAGGGCCAGCAGTATTGCCTCATCCAAATCATATGCTCTTTGTTTGGCTGCTGACTACGGGTTCAAATACCTTCTTCCTCGGCAGGGGCAGAGTAACAGCCAACAGCAAATACCCAGGTGGCTTTCCTGTGCTTCAGAGGAAAAGGGATGCAAGGCCTCCTGGAATTTCTAAGGGAGGGTTTGCAACTCTTTAAGCCATTCTGTTCTCCATGAGGCTCAGGCTTTATGGACTGAGTGTATCTGTGTTTTAGTTGTGATCAAACAATGAGATTTTGAATCCACTGGGCAGACTACGATTCTCAGGGAGCATGTCTATCACAGACTTCCTTTCCCTAAACCCCACAGCAACCAATCACTTATCTGTGTGTATGTGGGACAGGGAATACATTTATGTCCCCTAGTAGATGCCTAAAATTACAAATACTTCCAAACCATATATATATGAGATATGAACTCACACATCTAGGAAAAAGCTTAACTTATAAATGCAACACAGTAAAGGATTAACAACAGTAACTAGTAAGAACAATAATAACACAATACTACCAATGAATGTTACTTAGATGAACAAAGCTAAATTAATGAATTGCTAATTTTTGGAATTTTCATTCATTAATTTGGACTGTGGTTGATGGGGACAAATAAAAGTGTAGATCATGAAACATAAAATAGCAGATTTGCAGGGCGGTGGTGGCGCACGCCTTTAATCCCAGCACTCGGGAGGCAGAGCCAGGCGGATCTCTGTGAGTTCGAGGCCAGCCTGGTCTCCAAAGCGAGTTCCAGGAAAGGCGCAAAGCTACACAGAGAAACCCTGTCTCGAAAAACCAAAAAAAAAAAAAAAAAAATAGCAGATTTACTACATGCTTCTCTCTACTCCTTACTTGATTCTGAAGTCTCAAGTTAGTGGGGTCTGCTGAGCTATATTTACTTTCTAGAGACAAACGCTTTATTTAAGCTGAAGAAATAACTCATGTCTATGCTAAATGCTGCTGTATCCTGCATGTGGGCAGCACCTCAGGCTATGAGAAGAAAAAGCTGCCTGTGTTTGCCTTTTCCACATCACTGGGAATATGTACCTTCACCCTAGGTAAGTCTTGCTTAGTAACAAACCTGTAATTATGAGCCACTCTGGACATTTTAAGAATAATTTCTCTCTTTTTTAATCCTCAGAAGGCCTCAAGATACTGACTGTTAGTCAGGCATTGGTGGTGCATGCTTTTAATCCCAGCACTTGGGAGGCAGAGCCAGGCGGATCTCTGTGAGTTCGAGGCCAGCCTGGTCTACAGAGTGAGATCCAGGACAGGCACCAAAACTACACAGAGAAACCCTGTTTCAAAAAGCCAAAAAAAAAAAAAAAAAAGAAAGAAAGAAAGAAAGAAAGGTACTAACCTTTGGAATATCACAATGCTCTCATTTCACAGAAGATGAATGGAGGTTGAATATGGTAGCTTCGGAACATATGTATGAAAATATATGTATACAATTCCTAGTGATTTTGGGGCAGGAGTTACAGAGAAATTTAGAGAAACAAATAGCCCCATCGCCAAACCCTTAAGCATCTCTACTGGGGACACACTGATGAATTTTCTTTCAGTCTTCTTGCGTCTGGATGTGTGTATTCATGTGTTTATTTGTGTATGTGTAGATATACACGTGGAGGCCCAAAGGTGAGATGTCCTCACCAGTCCCTCACCGCATTCAGAGCTTCCCAGTTCATCCAGGCTGAGTGGCCAGTGAGACATTTGCTGACAGCTAACAGTGCTATTTGTTGAAGTTGAAGAACACTTAGGAGATGGGCTTGAGCCTGAGGAAACAGGTTCTTAGACGGTAACCCTAATTCCTGTCCTGGCATGAACTGCCTGCCGTCATGACTTCTCTACTATGATGGACTGTGTGTCCTAAAACCAGGAATCAAAACAACCCCTTCTAGTCCAGTATTTCATCACAGCCAGGAGAAAAGGAGTTAATAAATGTTATAATGTGCCTAAAACCCCTTTGCAATGTTTGAATTACTTTGACCTCTTTATAACTGATCAAATTGATCCAAGTGATGACAGTGTTGGGCCTAACTTTTAAAATAAGACCAGAGGGTAAGTTTAAATGAGTGGCTTCGGGAGATCTGCTGTCCATGGACTCTCTCCACGTTTTCTCCTCCCTCTAAATAAAAACATATACAGCCTTTACACTTCCACAAATAAAAAGATATTGGACATGCACTGTCTGAGTGCAGATTGTTCAGTGTTTGAGTCTAAGATACAATGAGGACATGAATTGAAATAAATCGACAGAACACTCATCTTTGAAGCCTCTCTTTTAACATTATTTCATACATATTTGGCCTGTGTTTTATGTGTTTGAATATTTATGTTAAGTGATCAGCCAGAAAGAGAGATAATTGGGAGTATTTTTATGGCGACGTAAGTACCAAGTACCTCTCATTTATATGGAGCCGTTATGGATACAAGAGCCTATGATCTAGGATATATAGGCACAAAGTGAAAGCAAAGGTTTCCATCTCTCTCTCTCTCTCTCTCTCTCTCTCTCTCTCTCTCTCTCTCTCTCTCTCATGCACAAGGGATGGGATGGTGCGTGTGTATGTGTGTGTGTGTGTGTGTGTGTGTGTGTGTGTGTGAGAGAGAGAGAGAGAGAGAGAGAGAGAGAGAGAGAGAGAGAGAGAGAGAGAGAGAGAGAGATTCTGATCCTTATCTCCTATGTGGCAACTCCTACTTATTGCCTAAGAAAGTCACAACTGCAGTACAGAGTTACAATCTGGATCATTTGAATACTTCAAAAATGACCAAAAGACAGCTAAGTCTTCCAGTTTAACATCATCTTAAAATGGAAGAACTACTTAATGTGGGGGCAGTAGTTTAACGTTGTGGATACACAACATAGACTTTCCCAATTCTGGTATACATCGTTATAATATCTCCATTGTTCTTTGTAGCCTTCCTCTTCACTCCACAAGTAACCATGTGTTCCCAGCATTATAATATACACACACATTTGCTTTGTGTCCTGAGAGGAACTGAACATTCTAACTACTTTTCTTACCAAGTGGCCCTGTGCTCATCAGCAGCACACAGCTAAGATATGGCTTGATAACCCGAAGAACTTCTCAGCCCAGCTTCATGCAGCTTCATGCAACTCTGGATGAGAACAATATTTAGGTCAGTAATGACCCATAAAATGTAATCTCTAGGACTGAGTCCACAATTTTAGCGAATAATTATAGCTAAGAGTCAATGACAAAGAGCACACCTTGGGAGCAGTATCTCTGAGCATTCTGGAAGATTTCCATTTTAATCAAGCTACCTACATTTGGGTGATTGTCCAAAGTATTTGGCCTTTTCCTCTTCTCCAGTTCTAACACTCACACTTAAAACAAGAAAGAAAGAAAGAAAGAAAGAAAGAAAAGAAAGAAAGAAAGAAAGAAAGAAAGAAAGAAAGAAAGGAAGGAAGGAAGGAAGGAAGGAAGGAAGGAAGGAAGGAAGGAAGAAAGAAAGAAAGAAAGAAAAAGTATAACAAGGCAGAGTTTGAGAGTTTAATTGGTTTGATATTTTGTTTGTCAAGTTACATTTATGGTGTTTCTAATTCTCCTTTGAAGCATAATATTGACCATATTTTACAGAAAAGAATAAACAAATAAGATGTACTTATGGCAAGTGTTGTCTCCTGAAACTACAGAAAATAAATAAATAAATGAATAAAAGTCAGCTTATTGTTCAAGTATTATCAACTGTTGCCCTCTGCTGGCTGAAGTTTGGAATTCAGTTTCACAATAAGAAATACTATGTCTACTCAACACTAGTTTTTTTTTTTTTTTTTTTTTTTTTTTTTTTTTTTTTTTTAATTTATTTTAATTTATTTTGCAATACAATTCAGTTCTACATATCGGTCACGGATTCCCTTGTTCTCCCCCCTCCTGTCCCCCTCACCTTCCCCCCAACGCCCCCCCCCCCCCCATTCCCATCTCCTCCAGGGCAAAGCCTTCCCCACAGACTGAGGTCAACCTGGTAGACTCAGTCCAGGTAGGTCTAGTCCCCTCCTCCCAGGCCGAGCCAAACAATCCTGCATAGGCCCCAGGTTTCAAACAGCCAACTCATGCAATGAGCACAAGATCTGGTCCCACTGCCTGGATGCCTCCCAAACAGATCAAGCCAATCAACTGTCTCACCCATTCGGAGGGCCTGATCCAGTGTGGACCCCTCAGCCATTGGTTCATAGTTCATGTGTTTCCATTCATTTGGCTATTTGTCCCTGTGCTTTATCCAACCTTGGTCTCAACAATTCTCGCTCATATAAACCCTCCTCATTCTCGTTAATTGGACTCCCAGAGATCCACCCAGGGCCTAGTCATGGATCTCTGCATCCAGATCCCTCAGTAGTTGGATGAGTCAACACTAGTTTTAAAGTGAGCATATGTGTGGAAGCTGGACAAGCAATTCTTTTTTTAACATTTGTAAGTTATCTGTGTTTAATTGAGCCTCCAGATATTTCTGTTTATTGAGTCATCTTCTCAGACAAGGTGAATTGAAGTTGGGACTGATAGCCGCATCCACTAAAGAGAACTTCTAGAGAGCAGGGCACATTAATAATTTGATGAGATACAGCTGTCTCAATTTGATGGGACCAAAGAAGACACATGTCCTATGGAGGTAACTAACTCTACCACATGCTTTTATGAGTGTTCAGGGCCCCTGAAGGTTTATAAAGAACAGGAGATTTTAACCAACTTATCTTCCTCTAAGGGGTGTGTCTCAAGGCTTCACCAAATATAACATTAGTCAATGTACTTGGAGAACATGACTCAAATGTGTACTTATACCCCATAACCCTCACAGGTAGACATTGATAAGTCTGTTTAATAGATGGGGAATCACAACCCAGAGAGGTTAATGTTGGCACTGCCGAGGGACAGAGGCAGAGTGGAGCTAGGACCATAACCTGTTTTGAGGGACCTCACCTCTACACTCTCTACGTAATCTACTCACACTGGTGCAGCATAAAGCCAGCAGGAGTCCCTCTGTCAGCTGTTTTTCTTGTCACTGTGACCAAAATAGCAATAAACTAAGGGGTATGGTTTATTTTGTCTCATGTATTCAGAGTCCAGTCCATGGTGGCTTAGGTCTATGTGCTTGAGCAGAACACCATGTTAGCAGGAGCATGCCACAGGAGAAAAGCTAGTCACAACCATCCAGGGAGTAGAAAAAGGGGAGTATAATAGGGGACCAGAGTGAGATATAGCTCCAGCATCACACCCCTTAGTGACCTACTTCCACCAAGGAGGCTCCACCTACTACCTTCAACCCAACACTTCCCAAACAAACCATCCTACTATGAAGCCTTTGGAGGCTTAATCTGTTGATTAGGACAGAGAATTTAACATCCAATCATTTCTGAACATGTCCTGACACTCAGTGGTGTGCTTCATTAGCTCTCTAAACATTTCTAGAGTCTAATCAGTCTCTCAATAGAAACTGACTCTCACACACCCTTTCTCTCCACAGAACAAGGAATAATCCCCTAACCACACCCTGCTCCACAGCCCTCACCAGGAAACTTTTCTCTAATGTTTTTTCCTCAACATTAATTGTTCAAAGGCCTTTCCTGATCCCCTTTCTCTCAGACTACCCAGTATCCACCCCATCCTATATAATTTTATTTGGCCGATTATCTATTTTTGTGCCTCTAATACTAATTTTAAAAAATTTATCTGACTTTTCTCCACCAAAAAAAATGGCATTTGGAGAGAGAAAAGCCATTGTTTTTCTTCCACGATTTTACATAAGAACTAAGCAGTGAAGCTTCCATCAGCACATGGCACCCTGTGCATAAGGGTATATGCAGGAATTGTGGAAACTTTTCCTGAGGAAAAGTTAGCAAATATATCTACCCATCCCACACAGAAGAGCAGACAGAAACAAAGAAATGATTCCATCCAGGTGTAGTTTGGTGAACCAATTAGCTTAATTGAGGTCACATACAAGATCATGGACAGTTTATGGGTGGCTCTACCACCAAGGAAAAGATGTCTCTCTTTCTCAGCAATGGCTGATTGCCTCATCCTTTTCAGGAAGGACTTCTTGAGTCCCACCGCATTTCAAGATGCAATGTTAAGGAGCCCAGTTTTGTGTGAGCATCCTTCAGGCAATTACAGTTGCTGAGTTCAAGAAGCCAGAAGCCAATTCCTTGGCTTTATATACAACCAGGACAGATCCAGAAGCAGCCACAAACAGAAAAATTAATGCATGAAAATGTTGTGGAAAGTTTACCTGAAGAATAAAGAGGAGAAGGAACAAGAGGGAGAGGCTTAGTCCAAAATAGAGGTCCAGATACCCATCAAAGAAGAAGGGAAGAAAGTATTGGGCGGTGGGCAGAATCAACTTCTGAATACAGCATAGCTATGGGAAGGTGTCAACCAGACCAACGGATGGTTCATTAAACAGACTGTGATTTGGGTAGTGGCAGCCAGAATCTAGTTTCCTCACTCCACCTCATCACTAGCTGGAAAAGCTCTAGTAGAGTCAAGGCTAAGAGGCCTCTATGGATCCAAAAGCAGCAGCAGCATGCTAACAGCTTAGACTCCTTATGGAGGGCTCTGTTCCCACAGTGATCTGTACAATGCACTCTGAGAACTATTGCTGCTATAAGCTTACTTTGAAGCATTGAATCCTCAAGTATATGATCACACACACACACACACACACACACACACACACACACACACACACACACACACACACACTAGACCTCATGGTTATAAACAGGTATTTTATTTCTCACACCTTTGGAAAGGCTGAGAAATACAGGATCAAGGTGACTACACACCCTCCACATGGCAAGGACCTGCTTCTTGGGATACAGATCTGCATTTTTTCATTATCTTCTTGTAGCAAAATGGAGATGGGGCAAGAAAGATAAACAAACTCTCCCTGTCTGTATAAGGTGACCAATCCCATTTATGAGAATTATACGTTCATAACTGAATTATTTCTCAAAGACTCCACCTTCTCATTTCATCACATTAAGTTGGGATTTCAACATAGAAATATTGTAGAGATACAACTATTTCTTGTACATCAACAGAGAATTTAAAATGACACACAAATATGACATTGCTTGCCCCTTCTCCTTCACACTCACCTGTGTTACTTTTCTATTGCTGTAATAAAACACTATGACCAAAAGAAACCTGGGAGGAAAGGGTTTATCTGGCTTATATTTGCCAGGTCACAGTCTATTGAGGAAAGCCAAGAAAGAAACTGAGGCGAAGCCATGGACAAATGCCGCTTACTTGCTCCTCATGACTTGCTTGCTCATCCTGCCTTCTTATGGCACTCGTGACTCCTCAGGGGTATCATTGAATTCAGTGGATCAGACCCTCCCACATCAATCATTAAACAACAACAACAAAAAGTGCCCCACAGACTTATTTACCTGCAATGTAATGGAGGCTTTTTTTTTCAACTAACATTCCCTGTTCTCAGGTGACCCTAGTTTGTGTCAAGGTGACTTAAAAACTCACTGGGACAACCAAGGAAAGTAAAAGTTTCTAAATACACAACATCCCTCCCCCAAACTCTTATCTGCTGTAGATGAATCAGTACCCCACAAAGAGAGTCATTTTGACCCCTAGACATATTTAAGTCTTTCTAACCACTATAAACTCTCATGAGAACACAGCATTCCCTCAATTATATAAAATTACTCAAACATTTAGGCAGAGTCTTAAGTAGCTGGTAGGGTGTTGATGAGTTGGTTAAAAGGGTAATATTTTATTACTGATTTTTTCCCCAATCTTTTCAATAGCTTTGCATAGTGTTTTGTTATTTGTATATTTATTTATTTTCACTTTAATTTTCTGTCAAACCAACATCTGTAGTCATGACAATAGAACATGCATAAAAAGCTATTGTCTTCTGCCTTTGATCCCCTCTTGAGGGGTCAATGTCTAAGCTTCATACTCTGGAGTGACTGCATTCATACAGTTCTCATCTCCTTTTCTTGATGGCTCACTCAACTCTCTAACCTCTATACTTCTGTGGCTGGGTCTTGAATTATCTTGATTGTTTGTGATGTTGAAATTCTCTAAAATGTCACCAATTTGTGAATAAGGCAACAGCATTAAAAAGTTAGTGTAGGAATTTAGAATGCCACCTTGGCAAATTTTTAGTCTTGTCTCTAAGAGGAAGGTTAGAGCATGCCTTTATTGGTTCTTGGCATCTATACTCAAGTGTTTTAAGTAACTGAGACTGGACAATAACTGTTACATTCTAAGACCAAGTACTTAAAAAGTGAGTGTGGGTGTAAAAATATTTGCCGAGTGAGACATTTTCATTTTGCCCACGTAGCTCCTAGTACTAGTTCCATAACCTCTTCTCAGTAGTTTCATCCTGTGTTTATTTCTCTGCCTACTTACTTTTAACATCTTGAAGTAGCATCCATTCTTTTAGTTTTGACTCTCTCAGGGCTACGTGAACTATGGCCAGCAGTTTGGAGGACAGGAGCAGCACTGCTCTGGAGGGTTTGCTGCTATCCAGACCTCCCCATCCTCTTCTTCCATGATTAAATTCCTAAAGAAGTGTTCTTCAAGGAGCCAGTTTCCCTTGGGTGGGGTGTTTTCATCTCACTGTCAATCACTTGGACTAGTCTGTAGCGTTCAAACCATTCTCATTAGCAGGAATTTTGTTTTAATAGAAATCTGATTTTAAAAAAAAAACACTCACAACAAAAGACCTCAGCATATTTTAGCAACAATTTTTCTAGGGGAATCATCCAACTTATGGAAGAAGTTTTGTGGAAGCGGAACTAAGAGCTGAGTCTTTGTACTCTATGAGAAAGTGGGTGAGGGAGAAGTTGAGATTCAAACGCTGCTTCTTGTTTGCTTCTACACCTGTCACTGTAAGTTATTAGAGTAAACATTCATTTATTCGTTAACTCATTTGTTGATGCATTCCATAAAAAACTGTGAGGAAAGTGATTTACAACTTAAGGGAGTCGATTATTTGATGCTACTGTTGCATACCATATTACTTGTGAATTGTGTCAAATATCTGAGAGTTAGCTGCATTTCTTGGCTGACTTTATACATGGACTATAAAGACAGTAATAGTTTCATATTCTGTTTGTCTAAAGTCATATTTCCTGAAAGTAGAATCTGAGACTTGAAATTGACTAAAAAAATATTTTTAAAATCCATTAAAAATATCCATAGGTTCAAAACTTTTCTACCATTCTGAATACAGTGATGAAAATCTGACATTCTACTTAGTCTCACCTTGGTTATGAACCAGCCCTTTGTCAATATATTCACTCTGTATATACTACCCATCCATTAGTCACTTGATAGTTACTTAAATTATCTAATCAACTGTGGAAGTAGTGCAGTGATTGCATTCAAGTAACTTTTAATTTACTTAGTAGTAGTCTCAAGACACGAAACAATGATGATAATTTGGAGAAGCTGAAGAGAAACTGTTAAATCCTTCCTTTGTATAAAAACAGGAATGTTCTAAAGTGATAGAAAAATAATGTCATAAGCTAAGGATTCTAAGGTCCATAGTAAATTATTATTTATGGTGTTATAAATCTCATTGTGGTTAACTTGTAAATTAAAACTTACAATAGCTCTGCATACACCTCCCACATGAATGCACTATAAATACAGTACTATCTTTAACTTGAGATATACTCTTCTAGATAAGGAGGGGCTACTGCATTATTCATTGAGGAAGTGTTTCAGCAGGAATGGAATAAGGGGAGCAGGTGGAAGAGATGAAGTAGTTAAGAAAGAATGTGGTTGATCTCTTCTGAAGAGCCAGAGCTGACAGCAGGAGAATCTCTAGATCATTTTTACACCATGGTGGTATTCTCTTATGTTATAAGGTGAAGGGCTGGTCTGCTGTGCCTTCTTGTTGTGACCCTGCTTGTAGGTTGCTGGGGAAGAGGACAACAATGAGTCATCAGGAGGCAACATTCGCAGGATTTGAGGTGATTGAATCATAGGTGGACACTAACAAAATATGCCACTAAGCGCATGAAGTGGACTGAAGTATAATTTTCAGAAATAAAAGAAAGGTTAAGCATGTCTGGAAGACACCAGAATCTAAGGTGCTGGATAGTACATATGCATGGTTAGGCATACTTTCATTGAGGTGGTCATATCTGAAGGAGGAACAGGAGTTGCATGAAATCTAAATGGTATTATAATAAAAACCCAGAGCCAGATATTAGCGTGAAAGATGAAAGATCAGAAGACACAAGCTACTAGAGAAACTTCTCACCACTACCAAATCCTCAGGCTGAATGGAAGACAAGACCTTGTCTCCAAGAATCCTTAGACTGCAAGCCTCTGAGTCCTCAGCCAAAAGGGAGCTCTAGCCAAAAAAAGCCTTTAGGTCCTGTCTCCTCATGCCTTATATACCTTTCTCCACCTAGTCATATCACTTCCTTCTTAGTGCTGGGATTAAAGGTGTGTGCCACCACTGCCTGGCTCTGTTTCTCTCCTAGACTGCATCAATCTCATGTAGTCCAGGGTAGCTTTGAACTCACAGATTTCCAGATGGATCTCTGCCTCCTGAGTGCTACAATTAAACATGTGTGCCACCACTGCCTGGCATCTATGTTTAATCTAGTGACTTGTTCTGTTCTCTGATCTTCAAGCAAGTTTTATTAGGGTACACAATATATCACCACAAACAGGCTTGCTAAAACAAATGGTATAGGTTCAGTTTGGCTAAGGCTCAGGAGGTATAAAGAACCAGAGGAATGCAATCCAGTATAGTTGTAATAGATCTCTCCAGAAGATGGCTCTCATACCATGTCTTTGCTTCCCATTTCTACCTTGTTTGGAAAAAGTCATTACTAGTTTACCACAATATAATACACTGACAGAAAATACAATGTATTATTAATATACAACCTAAATATCTGTTTACAGAGTGATACATCCATGTCTTCTAATGTAGTAATTCTTTCCAGTCCTGCACCACTGGAGCATCATAGTATTGTATCTGGACACCAGAATTCTGTATTAAGTAAGCAGGGAAGGAGGACATAGTTTATACTATGTCTTATGGTTGTACAATCTTTGACAGCCTACTTATGATTTCTAGATGCCTGGACTTCAAGTGTGGATTATGATAGGCAAACAGAGTTGTCTAAGACACATTCTTGTGCACTACCAATGTTATCTAAAAACATTTTCTAGAAAGGCTTGTTCCATCATATTGATCTCTATAAGTTGGAGAACTGAACACATATTTGGGAGGGAACAAGAGAAACAAAATAAAGCAAAATTACCCTCAGCTTTCTTCCTGAAAGTATCACATGAAGGAAAAATGCAGAGAGGACAAAAACCCACATCTATTACTATTAACACTGTATTTGTGAATAAGGCTTATGTATGAATAAACAATCATATTTTCTAGCATTCCCGTGAAGTTAAGCCTTCATATAAGCCTAAATCCCAAAGGAATCTGATCTGGAAATAGGTTCTCTTGGAAACATCTGTAGTCTATGTCTTTTCCCAAATGTAATGTGATTCTGCGTTGAAATCCCAGAACCTATAGCTTCTCCATAGGGTACTTCCCTGGGCACTGGGCCATTTTACATGTTCATACAGAGGCAGAAGTCCCCAGAGAATCTTCTCATCCACAAATGACTGACAAGTCAAAAGAATAGAATCCCAGCTTCCTTAGACCCAGACCATCTTTGAGGAATACTATGGATCTTCCCACAGTTTTCATTTTGGTTTCAGGATTTCCCTCTGAGGAGCCCAATCCAAGCCAGAGCTCTAGAACAGATGTAGTTACTCCGTGTCGTGTTTCCTGTTGGCACCTGTAAGCAGCTCTGAGTTTTACTGTTAAGCCTTTCAATTCCAAACCTCCAGATGTCATTTCTAAGCTGGCAGGATTTCCTTCCTTTCAAGTTGAGTACATTCTCTTTTGGAAATCATGAAAGCATCACAGATGGCCTCGTGATATAAATAATTAGTGACAAAGATAATTATTGCTCATCTGTGATGAATCAAAGTTCTTTTATTTAGTCCACAACAAGCCGGACATAGTCACTACATTGCCCTAGGGGCTGAACAGTCGTACAGTTTAGAAGGTTGTCCTGTACTTTTGCCTCCTGGGGTCATGTGCTAAATATTTATCTGCAGTGTCCCTGTTCATATGCTCTCACACTATCAGTTTTCATGTTAATATTTTTCTTGGCAGTTGGTCACAGGCTCTGCAGTACAAACTGCAGGCTTTGTTTGTCAGAGCTTTACTTTTTGATGCTTTTCAATGCTCTTCATAAAGAAAAATTACTCTTCTGATGGTTTAAGTAAGATATCCAGAAATGCAAAGCAAACCCTTTAACATCCTCTCATCGAGGTTGATGACCTCCTGCTGGTTTTAGTCTGTTTTATGGCAATCTCTATTTCATCATCCTCTCTGACCTTTATTGATTAAAGCTGGGATGATTATTCTTTATCCCTCCGTGTCAATTTGGCCTCAGAAGTGCATCTACATAAACATTCTCGTATAAGCTTGTCAATGGACAGCACAATGAAGGAGTAAGAAACCTTCAGTGATGATCTATATCCACCTTGATTTCTTCATGACTTTGACCATGTGTGTGAAATGTAACCCCTTAATCGAGTATCAAGAGAAAAAAAAAGGACTCATGATTTCCACATTTTAATTTAGGTACAAAATTTCATGACTGTCAGTTGTAGGTAGAACTCATCAGAACATACACAGAACATACATCTCTGCCTCTGAAAAAATCAATAATTAGTAGTTGCATGGATGGTTAGCAATGTGTGATACTTGAATTAATGATAACAATATTAGCCCAGGACTTATTGGAAATATAAAATATTGGTCCTACCTTGAACAATTGAACCTGAAACCCTGAGGGTAGGGCCCATCAATTTGATGTTTGTTTAAGTTTGAGACTTAGTGGTCTATGACAAAACAAGTCAAGAACCATCAAGATAGTATGAGGGAGTGTATTTTACTAAACAAGACTTGATCTCTATCAAAATTAGTAAAAAAGTGGTTTCATCGTGGCCTTGCAAATGATTTTGACTTAAGACCTGGAAGAACTTTCAGGAATCTGCACTTTAATAAAGACCAGTTTGAGGAAGGTGCCTGACCTGCTATTCTGCTTTCCAGCATGTAGCGTAAAGTGAGGGTAAAAAAGAACTAACAGATGGAGGAAAGGAAGAAAGGCCAGTGTAGTGAAGAGATAAAGAAAGCAAGAAAAAAGAGCTGCAGACCCTGTCAGCTAGGAAACCAAAACAATAGAATGGTCCTATTTAGTTAATACTTATTGCTAGAACACGAACCCTACTGGAACAACTTAAAGGCGGTCCTTGAGAAGAGATAGTGTGTACTTTTAAAATACATTGCTGCCAGTAGAGAGCAGAAGCTAGCAAATATCATAGTTTAGTTTCCTACTGTTATGGAGCAAAGGGCAGGCTATACCAAGTGCAGATAAAAGCTTTATCAGAACAAAACACAAGACCCTCTTTCCTAGTATTATCTCAAAGCAGCAAGCCATGACTTTGAAAAAACTACTGGGAATGTAGTAGGTTTGAGTTCCAAAACAGACACCGTGTCTGACTCATCCCTGCTGCTCTGCCGTCTTATGGTATAAGCATCACAGCATGGTTATAAATGGAAAAGAGAACTTGGAATTTTTACAAGAACTTGTCTAAATGTAAAGGATGTGACAGTTTTAAATATGTCCATCAACAGTATGCATTTCAGGATGTGGAGGCTGGTTTCCTCTCTGATTTCCCAGGCTCAGTGAACTCTCTAGGAGAGAGAATGTGGTGGAAGTAATGTCATGTGCAATGGTGAGGTCACAGGAGGCATGTACCTTATGTCTTGTTTCTTACCTAGCATCCCTCTCTAGCTTCTCTCTCTCCTTTTCAATTATTTTAATTTTTGAAAACAACATATGTGAGCACTGCATTTGCATAACTTCTCCCTTCCTAAACTCCTTTTATCCAGGTCCCCTTCCAAATACATGATCTCTTCTTTAATTATTATTGTTACACACACACGTACACACACAAGCACACACACAGTGTGCATATATATGCACACATGTATATAATCTACTGAGTTCATTTAGCTTTGCTCCTGTGTACATGTGCCCTGGACTGACCACTTGAGATTGGACAACATACATGGGAGTGCATCACTGGAGGAGAATGAGTCTTTCTCTCTAAGCAGGGATTGATCACGTACAGCTCTTAATTTAGTGATGGGACCATGTGAATTTTCCCCTGTTCCCTCTGGCAAGTCAGTTGGCATTGTTATTATGGTGATCTTTTTTAGGCAACCATATTGTCGATAGTTCTGGGTTATCTCATTCTATATAATATGTCCTTAACTATTTTGTCAGATGCCAGCAGTATTGTAAGAACATTCAAGCAGTCTGTGAGAAGGCTGGCATAGAGAAGGACTGAGACCTCTTGCTAATTATGAGCCTTACCCTGCCTACCAAAGGATAAGCCACTTTGGAAATGGACACCAGCCCTGTCAATTCTTCAGATGACAAAAAAAATTATTCAGATGAAAGAATGCATATGTATTTTGTGAAAGTCATCCATTTGTCACTGGATGCAATAGAGGTTATGGGGAATTAGAAGTATTCCTAATTGAAGGACACTATGGGGTATTTCACAGGATAGGTTTAGGAAAGGTCTACTTCCAAGGTACAGGCATCACTTAGCCCCACCAAGTCACTGTTGGCAACCTGGGAGAATTTATGGCATTGTTGCACAGACCCACTTATAGCAAGATCACCGCACTTGGCAGAAACTGCTTTAAAACAACCTCAACTTAGCATATATATATATATATATATATATATATATATATATATATATATATATATAGAAGATATATAGAAATACATGAACATGGATTTTGGCTAATTAATTTGATTTTAAATTTGTTTATATCTGCCCTAGATCATGATTGAAAAGATTTAAAGCAGTAAAACCTAAGGAAAGTAAGAGACTTTAAGTAGCCGAAGATATTTAATGCATTGTTCTACTGCAACTTCCGGAACAAAGAGATGGCATGGCAATGTTTCACCCGTGATCAGAGACCAGCTTACATAACATCAGCTCTCTGAATGCAGAAGAGCCTCCAGTAATTATGAGATTGTATGATACAATGAGTAAACTTTCAGGGACCAGAGTGAAGATGACAATTCTGATGGATAACAACTTTTCTATTATTTTATTTTGAGATATTTCAAACTTGATACCAAACTCCTGATCCACCTGCCTCAAGCTCCCTGATTACAGACATATCCACCATGCCCAAATCAACTGTCATTCTGAATGTAGCAATCAAAGAATACTTCAACACAGCAATTCAGAAGATGATGTACAAGTTTCCTGGCCAACATATTTCCTGTGCCTTCCAGGTGACTGAGCAAGCCCTACGGATGGTAAGCCCTTGAAAGAATCAGTCTTTTCAGAAACTATGTGTTCCACTTAAGCTGAGTCACACTTCCCAGTGTCACTGTATATTATAAACACTAAGACTTTATTTGTTTATCATGGCATCAGCTCAGTATGCTTGTCCACATCATCTTTACTGAGAATATAAAACTTTTCCTATCTTGACCATTGCAAATTATTGTGGCACATGTGAGGAAATCTGATAAACTACATGCTGACTCTTAATCCCTGAAGTGACACATAGTCCACTGGATACATTAAATGTGGTGGTGATGTATGTTCAAAGGAGAACAAAACTAGTCTCCAATATTCCCAGAAGAAAGAAAACATTAACCAGAATAAATGTTTACCATGCCTTCCAGTGCTACTGATTTCCATATAATGTAGAAAATTAGGAATCTCTGGGCCATATCTCTCATTGGCCAGAAACAATAAGTCTCAGAATACATAGTCATAAGATGATACCTCCTGGAAAGCAGGGTAGAGTTTTAAAATTCCCCCAAGATAAGATGGAGAACCAGAGACATAATGATCTGTATGCATTTTGTCCTTTGTCCTGAGGCAACTCACACAAAGCCAAATTCACTGCTTATACATTCCCTTAAATCTTTTAACCACACTTAAGAGATGTTTTCCTGTCAGTTCATTAAACTGTTACAAGTAACACATGTGTCTTGCAGTCAATGAATAGCTCAGGAACCACAGCAAGAGACATGAGGGTTGTTCCTCCCTCTACCGGCTTCCATTAAGTAGTATTTTCCCTGAACTTGTCTACAATGTTGTTTAGCCTTTTAATTGATAAAGTGGAACGACTTACTAGATGGACGGGTCTGTCATACATAGCTAGCCCTCTCTTTTTCCCATGTAAGAACAAGCTTGAATACACAGAACACTGTTCAGTTTGCTTCTCCACACAGTAGACTTTATAACGATGTAACCACAAAACAGATGCCTATGGTAGTTCAGAAATGAGTATGTCTGGGTTTGAAATGCAATGTTTGTAGTGCAATAATAGGAAAGCCTATGTGTGGGGGGCGGGCAGCATTCAGAACAAGCTATCATTATCTAATGTCTTACTGATTTGTTCGAATTTCAATTTGTGAGACTCTTCCTCAGTGAGTTCCCAACTGTAGTTCAAAGTAAGACATTTCTGGATGAGACAGTTGATTGGCTTGATCTGTTTGGGAGGCATCCAGGCAGTGGGACCAGATCTTGTGCTCATTGCATGAGTTGGCTGTTTGAAACCTGGGGCCTATGCAGGATTGTTTGGCTCGGCCTGGGAGGAGGGGACTAGACCTACCTGGACTGAGTCTACCAGGTTGACCTCAGTCTGTGGGGAAGGCTTTGCCCTGGAGGAGATGGGAATGGGGGGGGGGGGTTGGGGGGAAGGTGAGGGGGACGGGAGGGGAGAGAACAAGGGAATCCGTGGCTGATATGTAGAACTGAATTGTATTGCAAAATAAATTAGTAAAAAAAAAAAAAAAAAAAGTAAGACATTTCTTAGTGACAGGGTGTTTTGACAACTCCTCTCTCCTCAAAAACTTGGAAACCCTCATTCTCTCTCTTCTTGACCAATCTTTTTCCATTTTCAGTTGTAAATTCATTCAGACAATACTAGTCCATAACAATTAACACTATACTTTTCCATCATGAATATTACTCTACATGAATATCACTCTCAGGTGCTTTTGGTTGTGCCTCATTAGTGGAATTAATGGTATTTTTGGTAAAGACAGAATTTGGTTCTTAAAAATTCAAATGAGCAGCTGATTTTGATGACTAGCAGAGATCACAGTATTGGAAGTAGAGATGTTTGAATGCAAGAGTCTCACTTTTGAAAGAAAAACAGACCTCTGAGTCTAAAACCTGGCTCTAATGATTATTAATGGACAAAGAGTCAGGAAGCACAGCCTTTATGCTGTATGCTGCACTATAGAGGAGTGCACAGAAATGGAAATGTACTCCTCAGTGCAGTGGACATTGCTGTGGGAAATGTGATCCTCAGTGCAGTGGACATTGCTGTGGGACAAACGAATACCTGCTGAAGGAAAGTGGGAGAGTTTAGTCACAAAACTATCCCCAAGAGCCACACCTTTTTCCTCCTATGGAGGAGTGGCCTGGGTGGAGATGAGAGTTCAGCATCCCCTGGCACGCTGCTGGTTCCAGCCAGATCTGGCTGCTCCCCCATTTACTAAGGCCACCCTTTCATAGAGAACCTCTTTAATGATTCAGGAATTGACTTTCTTGGGAAATCCTCTTTCCTCTGTCTGCTGGTGCCTCGAAGAAGCCATTTTCAACTAGCGGTTATTCAATTCTAAGGGCAAAAACCTGGTGTCCTCCCCCAAGGTGAAGGATGTCTGGGGTGTTTTTCACTTTTCATAACAACTCCTTGTAGATGTAACCAACTGTCTTATTAAATAAGAAACACAGAACCAATGCAAAGAAGAAAGCCAAGAGGTCAGAGCTAAGAGCTAAAACCTTACCCTTCCTCCTGCGGTGGTCCTACCTCTCCAAAAGAGAGCTACTTCCTGTGTTAAAGTCTTTATATAGACTTTCTGTTCTGCCTTCTCATTGGTTGTAAACCCAACCACATGACTGCCTCATCACTGCCTGTCTGTATAGACCTCCAGGTCTTCTAGGGTTGGTATTGAGATTAAAGGCATGTGTATCCAATGCTGGCTGTATCCTTGAACACACAGAGACTTACCTAGCTCTACCTACCAAATGCTGGGATTAAAGGCATGCGCCACCACCACCCGGCTTTCCTATGGCTTGCTAATATCTCTGACCCCCAGGCAACTTTATTTATTAGCATACAAATAACATTTTAATACAAATAAAATATCATCATAACTCCTAGGAACACAGTGACCCTGGACATCAACAAAAGCCAGGTCAGTTTGTTTGTTTGATTTTATATCTTTCTTTTCTCAGAATCTCTTCCTTCACTCCCTTAAAGCAACAGCTCAAAGTTTTATAGATTCAAAAATTAGCTTCATGTTCCCATGACTACACTGTGTCTAATATCCTTAGAAAACCTAATCTTGTTCAATCCAAGTAAATCTAATCACTTCTGTTTCAAATTCTGCTAGACTTCTCCCCTCTCTCTACACATTCCTATTCTGACTTTAGATGATGGAAGACCGGGCAAAAATTTCTGGTGGATTTTCGCCCTCTGTGCACCCACAAAGGAAGTATTATGTGAGGGTTTGGGTGCAAATGATTTGATGCTTCCTTGCTTCCCAAATGGGCACAGGGTAGAGAGTACTGATGAGGCCTTGGTCCCAACAAGAACTCACCCTTTTTTTTGGAAATCCTTGAGGTTCTCCCAGTCGCAGTCCATAGCAACAGTGGAGCTTTTCTGTCAACATCTGTCCATCATGTGCGTTCCTCTCTCTCATCCTGATGCTCTGCTGCCTTGAATAACAAGAACTCTTGTTAAATTGGAAAGAGCTTTAACTTATGAAAACATAACAAAACTTCTCCGATGCTGGTTGAAAATGCATAAATAAGACAATCTCGTGTATTTGCATCAAACACTCATCCTCTTTTTCTCTAGGAGATCTCTTGCTCATCTTCAGGTGAAAATTTTTGATTACTTTTTTTTTTATTGGTGTGGAAAATAGAAAGAGAGGCATGTTTTCTGCACTGCCAGGTTTCAGAGCTCTTCCTTATGTCAGTCATAGAAATAAATCTTCCAACTATTTTCATGAATATTTACACCCACATAGCAGCAAAAAGCATAAAAGCCAAGGCTGTGACTTTCTAGACCAAGGTCAAATGAATTAACTGATAACAACAGAATTCAACAGCAAAATCTCATTTGATTTTTGATTCTAATAAACATTTTGAATGGATTCCCTGCTGTAGGGTCAGCGGGGAACTTTGTGAAGAGTAACAGGAAAACGCTTGACCGGTCCCAGAATCGGGAATTGGAATATTGAAAGGGGTTTCAACACTGCATGCATCTCAGTACCTGTTCAGGTAACAGCAGCTCTTCAGAAAACAAAGTCCATCTTAATTTGCATTGACTTGAATGGTTGTTTCTGTGTTTTAATTATTAAGTAACTTGGCTAGGCAGTACTCTAATAAAGAACAAACTGATGGGAGCTGAAGAGATAGGTCAGCAGGTAAGAGTGCTTGCTGTACACACATGAAGACCTGAGTTCAGATCCAGCACACATATAAAAATATTGATCAGCAGCTATACACCTACCAGTACCATGTATATGGGGAAGGGCACTGGGGACAAGAAGAATTCAGGATGATGCTTGCTCGTCTCAGCTTGGCTCTAGGGCCAGTGAAAGACCCTGTGTCTTGTGTATGAGAAATCAGGCAGAGAGTTGATAGAGAACATCCACATCCATTATTCCTCTGACTTCAATAAGCATGTTCCCAGGTACTTTACCAGCATACACATGTACACACACACACACACACACACACACACACACACACGAGGGAGGGAATAAATAAATAAAACAAATAATATAATATATTGGTGGATCTTTGTGTGCTAGCCAAACAGTAGAAATCACTGTGTTTATTATCATCCTTTCTGTTTCCCCTGTTCAATTTCTTTCAAAGCAAATATTATTCTAAAATGCTTATCATTCCTGTTGATTTTTTCTATATATGCATATATTTGAAACTAAAATGCAAATTGTTTTATTTTTGTTTTTAAACTTATGTATACACACACACACACACACACACACACACACACATATGCTTGTTTTCCTTTAACATTATGTTTGTTTCTTCACATAACTAAGCATAGTGTATATTCCTTCATTTCTCCTGTATTAGCCAAGGTTTGCTAGGCCTGTGGTGCTCAACCTTCCAAATACTACAATCCTGCAATACAGTTTCTCATGTTGTAATGACCCTAACCATAAAATTATTTTGTTGCTACTTCATAATTGTAATTTTGCTACTGTTTTGAATCCTAATGTAAATATCTGATATGCAGAATATCTGAAATTCTATCCCCAAAGTGTTGAGACTCACAGAGAAGCACTGTAATTATATATATATATATATATGTATATATATATATACATATATATATATATATACATATATATATATATATATACACATATATATATATGGAAAGGTGTTTTATTAGAGGACTGGTCCAACTATAGCTGTCTTTATACAGCTGAGACCTGAAATCTGGGTCCTTCAGTAGTCTGAATCCAATGCTAAAGGCCTATAAGCTCTTGGATGAAGCGGCCATCCCACTTATAACAGGACTGACCCTAACAGGGCCAGTTGAATTTTGTTTTTATTCAGGTGCCAGTTTGCTAAGACCTCTGCTCCACGTTACCCTACTATCCTATGTTGACTCACATCTGGCTTCAATAAGACCCTCAGAAAGTATGTCCGGTCTGGTAGCCAATCAGGCTCCTACCTGGCCACAAGCAGAAATTGTTCTTGCTATTTTCAGTCAAACAGACCCCTGACACAGCAGACAGACCCCTGACACAGCAGACAGACCCCTGACACAGCAGACAGACCCCTGACACTGCAACCACAGTTGCTGACCAGATGTCCTGAGTCAATCATAAAATGATTCCTATACCAGTAAGGATCTATACCCAATCATTTAACCACAGCTGGAATTCCCCTAATCCTGCTTAAAAGGAGCTTGAGAGCTTCTCTCAGGGTCATCATTTTGCCATTTTGTCAGATGATTTGACCCCAACATGCTGGAATTTTTTATTAAACATTCTTGTTGATTGCATACGTAACTGGTGGTCTCTTATGAGACTTCTCACATAACCTTACACTGGACAGCCACTAGTAATCAGTCCACCTGGTGGATATAGAAGTTGTTATGTAACAAGCTTTTCCTGGGGAGATACAACACACACATTAGACACATTCTCCCCTCAGAGGGAGCACATCATAGACAAAAATCATAGATACCACCAAAATCCAACTTGGTGAACCAATGAGCTTATTGGTGTCACTTACATGAGCAGAAATGACTCAAAGACAGCTGCATCACAAAAACCCACCCCAGCATGGGTGCCAGATTACAAAAGCTGGGAACCTGGAGCATATTGCTGCTAGGGTCCAAGAGATGCCCCCAAGAAAGACCAACAGTCACGTATGCAATTTAGCAAGAGCGTTTATTGTTTCTAGTAGTTGGGGTGGCAAACGGCAACCCCAAAGGGAGGTCACAAATTCCTTTTAAGCAGAGTTAGGGGAATTCCAGGGAGAAAGGATTAATCTGCTGCTGATTGGTGGAGGAACGATTAGTCTGGTGGCTGGTGTGTGGGAGGCTGTAGTGGTTAGTGACCCATTGGTGGTAGTGGTGGGTCTAGTGTCTAGGGGCTTGTGGATGAGACAGTAGGGAAAGCTATCTTTAGCTAGCAGAAGTCTGGGGCATCCGCTGAGCCAGCAGAAGGGGCTTTGGAGTGCCTGCTGAGCCGACAGGAGGCTGAGGGGCACCTGTTGATTGCCCTAATTGTGGCTTTCCTAAGAATTACTTGCTCAGCTCCAGTTTGTTCAAGTGAACTGAAACTAAGGCCTGGTCCATGTCAGGGCTGCTAGAGGAGCCTGTTATGGCCCTGGTTTGGCCACCCCATCCTCTCAATTGCACAGTCTGTGGGTAACACAAATGGTTGAATAAAATCTTCTCTAAGTGGCTCAGTTGGACTAAACCTCTTCCAAGTAGTTCATCTGGTTTCTGCCTCTTCCAGGTTGCATGGCTGGCCTCTGCTTCTTTCAGGAAGCTTGAATTGTCAGAATTATCAGTCTTTTTTGTGGCTTGATTTTTCTTGGAGTGACTCCTCAGCTTTCTTTACTATTTACTCTTGGGAGGGAGGAACCCACTGAACCTGGTCAGTTTCAGGGACTTCCTGAAGCTGTGTTGAGTTGCTTACCTTCTGTTTTAAGGCTCCACTGTAGCTAGAGTTTTCCTGCTTGGCCCACAGTCAGGACAAATCTCTCTCACCTGCCAGTCCCACAGTCGCTCAAACCCGACCAAGTAAACACAGAGACTTATATTGGTTACAAACTGTATGGCCGTGGCAGGCTTCTTACTAACTGTTCTTACAGCTTAAATTAATCCATTTCTATAATTCTATACCTTGCCACGTGGCTCGTGGCTTACCGGCATCTTCACATGCTGTTTCTCATCGTGGTGGCTGGCAGTGTCTCTCTGACTCAACCTTCCACTTCCCAGCTTTATTCTCCTCCTTGTCCCGCCTACACTTCCTGCCTAGCCAATGGCCAATCAGTGTTTTATTTATTGACTAATCAGCAACACATTTGCCATACAGAACATCCCACAGCACTCCACCCTGTAGAATGGAATGTTTCCTTCTCTAAGGAAACTGCTGCACAACAAAATGTGGATCTGATGCCAGCAAATAGTTGCAATACAGGAGGCAGCAACAGAAACACTCAGAAGAAGCAATGGTAGATCAGGGAGCCAAACTGCTTTTCCTGACCTCATTGTGTGTGGGTCAAATACAAGAAAGTAACACCTACTTTGAAGACCAGATTTCTCTACTTACTTAGTCCACTCTGGAAACACCCTCATAGAGGTACCTAGGGATGCCATTCTTTGATTGATTTTAAATACCATCAAATTGAAAAGTCTAAACATTACATCTTCCACACAGTAATTCATTGTTAAGATTTGTTATATTAATACACATGTTGAGGTTGTGTTAATTAATTTGAAAAATTTATTTATTTATGTATGTGTGTGTATGTGTGCAGGTATGAGATTATATACTCCACCTGTGTACAGATTCTCAAAGAGAAAACAGCATTGGATTCCCTGAAGTAGGACTTATAGACAGTTGTGAGCTTCCCAGTTTGGGAAGTAAGATTTGAACTCAAGTTCTCTGCAAGAACAGTTAGGGTTCTTAATCACTGAGCCATCTCTCCAGCCCCCCCCCCCCACCACCATTTTTTCTTGCTAGTATATAAAGTCCATCAATAACTATATGGTCATTTCTTTGCCTCACTGGCAATAAACTTTTGGAAAGTGTACAGTAGATTTTACCAATTATTGCCAAAACGTTCCAAAGTGATCACACCATAGTTTATGTAAGAAACTCACTACTCCTTATCATATACCAAACTGCACTTTTTATTTAACTCATAAGTATGCAACTGTTCTTAATAGCTGCCTGAGCTTTACCTCCCTGGATTAGCTCTATGTTTAGGTACATTTTTAGGTTTCTGGGGCATTACTTTTACTTCCCTATGAATTCCTTGCTCATAACCTTTCTTAATGCTTCACTTAATATTGTCTTATTAAGTACTCAATATTTCTTTATATATTTTGTAGAAAGTCTTTGCTCATCTTTTACTTTAAATAGAATGTCTTATGAATGGTGGGATTTTTTATTGTATCAGTTATTACTGCTTCATAATAAATCATCCTAAAGTTTAATAGGAGGAAACACATTTGTCTGCTCCATTCTGTGGATTGGCAATAGGCAGGGTTCATCTTTGGTCTCTGAATTTGGCTGGTCTCAGTAGTTTTGTGGTCATTTCACAAGTTTCCTGGGGAAGAGGACAGGTAGCCTCATTCATATGTCCAGTAGTTGATTGGGACTTTTGGATGAGGCACCTTGGCTCTCTTCTGTGTGGTCTCTCCCCTTGGGTAGTTCAAACTTCCTTACCTGACAGCTTGATTCCACAGTGATAAGAGTACATATACTTATCTCTGCAGGGCTCAGCTCGAAAATTCCTCTAAGTCATGCTGTCTTTGTTTGTCCAGAAAACCAAGCCCAATCCAGCTCCAGACTTCCATTCATGATAGTTAAAAGTCAGCTCCCTCTGCAGAGGAGGTTGCTGGGTAGAAGGGATGTGCAGACTACCTTAGTCATACACGTAATGTGTTCATCAGCATTCTATTTTATGTTTTGTGTCTCTCATATCTTGAGTAAGAATTCCTCAACTTTCATTCTGTAAACATATATTCTTATATATTTCTTCTAAGTTTATTAGCTTTAACTTTAAATTTTTTAAGTACTTAATGCAGCTTAAGTTAAATACTATATTGGTATGAGTTAATTTATACTTTTATGTAGAAAAATAGCTTCTTGTTACCCACAGGAGATGTTTTACAAGATGCCAAAAGATACCTGCACCTTTGGGTATACCGAAGCCTGTACTATAGACACTGTGTGCTTTTCCTTTATATTCTATGACAGTTAATGATTTGAAATTTGACATGATGTATAATCACCTGGTAGGCAAATCTCTGGGTATGTCTGTGAGGGAGCTTTCAGACTGGGTTAACTGACATGGTGTGTCTCACCCTAAATATGAGTCACACAATCCCTTGGGCTGGTGTTCTGACTAAGGATAAAAAAGAAAGCCAGCTGAGCATCAGTAGTCAATTTTCTCTGCTTCCTGGTGGCAGATTCAATATGACGAGCTGCCTCAAGCTCCCACTGTCATGCCTTCCCCACCATGATGGATGGTAGCTTTAACTTGTGAGTCCAAATAAACTGTTCTTTCTTTAAGTTGCTGTTGTCAGGTATTTTATCTCAACAATAAGAAAAGTAATTAATGCTTATGATAGTTTTTAGTGTAAGCTAGGAAAAACAAGAGATTAACAACAGAAAACAATAAAGTAGAATAATTATGATACTATACAGTAATAAAAGTTATGTCAATGTGATTTCTCAAATAATCTTATTCTGTACTTTACCTGACTTTGGGATGATGTGACACAATACAGTATTTATTTGATTAGATGAAGGGAGATATATTGTAGCATTAGTCTACCACACAAGATTACTTGAACACTATAACTGAGATATCATGACAGTCATTCTAATTATCGAGGTGGCTGCAGAGTTACCAACAGAAAGGAGTGTATACAGCATGAATATACTGACAAAGGAATGATTCACGATCTGGGTAGGGGAGAATGGGGCATGGGGAAATTTCATCAGACAATTCAGAAAGTGTTGCAGTTTAAAATTCATAGATTGTTTATATTTCAAAATTTCAATATAATCTTTTCAAATTAAAGTTGGCCACAGGTTGCTGAAAAACACAAGCAAATCTGTGGGTAAATGGGGACTACTTAAACCAATTTATTCAGTGTCATTTGTTGACCATTCCAGTATTTCAACACTGATTTGTGACCTTACTTTTGACTACTTAACATTAACCAGAACTCATGAAACTATAGCAGAGAAGAACTTCATTATTCCCTAAAATGGCTTTTTAAACACATTCTGATTCTTGCTAGAGTTTGAAATCAACTATGGGTATATAAAGATCTGAGTCAGATGGATCTCAGAATATCAGCTTTATTGCTGGAGAGAAACTGGATTGATAAACAGGACCTAACTGTATAACAACAATGGAATCTTTACCTGCAGACTATTTTATTTTTTATGTACAAGCAAGTAAACTGCAAGATGCTTTCCAAGGTTGTATTCTAGAGCATATTAGGCACATTTTGCTTTACAGTACCCCTATAACTGGAAATCCCAGTAGTAAGAGAGTGGACTGTTACCTTGTTATAGGCACTTCCCAAGCTTTCAGAAATGCAATGTTTGCTTTTCTGTTAAGACCTGTCTAGAGTCTGCATTGATCCTCCACTGGTTTAAAAATGATCCCAATTTTAGTCACTTAATGCAAACATATTATTTTACTATACTTAAGGTCAGAAATCCTAAAATCTGGAAGTTTTCAGAGTTTCTTTCTAGGGTATATGGGAGAGAATGCATTCCCCTCCCTCCATTTTCACCTTTAAGGTCATCTGAGGCCCTTGATTTGTAGAATAATCTGTCTGTTATTCAGTCCTCTCTATTCTCTGTTTCAATATTTTTTTTCCCTTTTAAAACTCTTGGTTTAGGGACCTGATCATATTTTCTCTAATACTTTGTAAAACCTGCTAATTTTTCCTGCCAAATAACTAGTTCCTCCATAAAAGAGAATCATTAAAAATTACCTAAAACCACAGAGTACAGGATAAAGAACACAACTCTAACTTCTTCCATCAGTTGCTGTTTCTAGTGTTATTGAAAATTAACAGCTGAATCCTGGTTACCAGGTGGCCCTGGTTCACTCCTCATTGGTGTTGTAGACCCACCACGGACAAAGAGATTTGAAATCTATGTCCAAACACCACAGAGCATGGATCTTAGCAGGCAGGGTTGAAGGAAATTTCAGTGTCATTACAAAGAGCCACACAAGAACATGTTGATTCTGAAAGAACTTGACTGTGACATAGGCTATCACATACACAAAAGCATCTCTTTATGTGCTACATTTCCACGAATATATTCATTCTGCTAAACTTAGAATGTTATATACCAGAGTGATATCAATGTTAGCTTTCATTTATCATAATTCTGAAGAAGATCTTGTTAGGATCCCGAAAGGAATCCAAGAAGCCAATTTTCCCAGGAATCCAGGAAGTTTCTGAAATAAAGCCTCACGCAAATCAAAATTTAATCAACTACCCCCCCCACCTTACCACTGGAGAAAAATTAAGAGGGCAGTTTGTCAAGAAAAGACTGTACAGTAAACTCAACACTGAATGTTCTGAGTCTGCAGTACCCAGGGGTTGATCTCAAAACTGCCCTTACTGTTAAGAAAATTGGCAAGAGACTTTATGAGATATTATACCATTATTAACTATTATCTACTATCTCAACTCAGATTAAACTTCAAGCAATAATATAGGATCAGCACGGTTCCTCCCATACCCATCCTGTCAATAAAAATGTCCATAAATTTAATAGCTCCGGTCAGCTCTTTATCCAACTCATTAGCCACCCTGCTATGCTGCATCATTAAAAATCATTTTTATTTCAAAAAGGCAGAAATCTCTGAATTTGAATGGGAAATTTGCAAACCAATGATTGAGTACAGATGTTTGTGAAGGTGCTAAAAGGTTTAATCCCCCAGCCCCCACTGTGTGTGTGTGTGTGTGTGTGTGTGTGTGTGTGTGTGTGTGTGTGTGTGTTACCTCCATGATGAAAACATAAGGTTTCAGACAGTACAAATTAGGACAATCCATCTTGTTTCCTGGGAAATCATCAGTGTCTTTCCCCCCCACACACACACACACACAAAAATATGGTAGAGTATGGATTTTGATTTCCCTCCTCTTTATTCTTCACAGGGATGCAATTTCTTTCTTTACCCCAAAGACCTTTCTCTCCTTTGATGTTCCTGGTGCCTGCCCTTGTTCTTTCCTGATGGAAGGATTGCCTGGGGCCTGAAATGATTCTAATTCCCAGTTGCTGCTGTAGCATCTGCCTTCTTTCTTAAACCATCAGTGAGACTGGAGATTGGAGGACAGGGGAAGAATGGCCAGCACTCTTCTTGATCTTTAGCCTCCTCTTCGGGTGCCTTTTCTCTTCCCTCACCGTGCACGCAAATCTCTCCTTTAGATCTTGGACGCTGGAAGAAAACACTTTAAAATGTAGGCAGAGTTTTTCCAAAGCTGCTGCTTTTCTCTTTGTGCGGCTTCTTCCTGGGGCCGAACAACATTGACTACTCATTAGCGAATGCACCCGGGTCACTTTTCATGCAGTGGTATTTTATCATTGGGTTGCTTTTATCTCTTGTGTCATGTTAGGCGTTTATCAGAATAAAAAACTCTGCTTACAAATAATTTGCAAATAGAAATCAAGAGACCTAAATTTAAAATTATTTGGGAAATGTGCAGTTTTATTCATAGAATGAAAAGATTTAGGGGGATTATGTTATAGTGATCAATGTCTCTGCTTCTATTTTTAGAAAATACTCTGTCATAAACTCATACTGACATACTAGATAACTATAAATATATTTTTATATAATATAAATATATATAAATATATCATATGCTAATAGTTATTATCATTACAATATTAATAACTAATAAAACAGTTTGCTTGCAGTAGAACTACTTTATTATTAGTGAAATCAGGTTGGAAAATTCCCAAACACACTACTAGCCATGAATCAAAGGGCTAGAGATGGCTCATTACTGTCACGGACTGATTTCTTCAGTATATAGGCCCAGATTTTCTCTTCTTCTCCATCATACAGCTGGCAATTCCTCCTATCAAGAGGCCAGATTCATTTCTCCAACATATTATTATTGCCATTAATTTGATACTGTGGGTTAAACCTGGGACCTCAGCATGTTAAGCGTACAATCTAGTGCTGAACCCCTAGACTGATGTCCCTAACTCTTGAATCTCAGTGAATATGACATTTAATTTGACTGAAAAAAAAATCAGCAAAGGTCTTGTCCTTGAAATAATAATTTATTCTCTCCCAGGGTACTGTAAAAATTACCTTGAAATGCTGGATTTAAGTGCTCAGTCACAGCCTTGGGTGAAAGTTGTTCTGTACTACATTGGACACTAAGTATGTAAAAGTCTCTTGTTCCCAACTAATGAGGGATAAATAGGAAAGTTCAACCTAGTCAAAGTATCACCAGAAGCTTGTGATTGCACCAAAGTAAAATAATGGAAAAATGTCTCAAGCTGCTACTATATAGTGTACTCCTGTATGACAAACTATCCCAAATTTAGTGATTATCATGTAGATATTTCTAGTTCTCATGATTTTGAGGCTGCTGGGTTTGGAGGATCTCTGTCAGACTCAATTTTGTATGTAATAAGACTGTAGGTGGAGCTGTAACACTGAGGAGAGCAGGCCCTGCACCTCGCCTGATCAGCACAATAGTGCCAACCCTGTTGGCTCCCAAGTTGTGAGAATGGGAAAGTTGTTCCTATTACTTATCTGTTGTGTGGCAGAATGGACAGGGGAGAGATACCCTCCCCCATGCCCCACCCTACCTTGCTCATCAATGTCTGAGGCAGGTGGGAGAGTTGGCCCTGACATCATAAAAGCATGAGAGCTACTCTGCCCCTCATCAACTGCAGCACTGGGGAAAGTGGCCTCTATGCCTTGCCTGGGAAACACAGTAGAGCTGGGCCTGAAGGTGTAGGTGTGGGAGAACTGGCCCTGCCCTCTGCTCATCTCTGCAAGGGGTGAACTAGCCAGTAAAATGCAGGAGAGTGCACCCTGGTGGTGAGGACAAGGGAGAGCTGGCAAGCTGACCAACCCTGCAACTACCCAGACCCAGAACCAGGCTTATGAGTTGACCCACCCCAACACCCACCGCATCTGTGATCTGCTGGAGCCTGCTAGAGCACGTGAAGGGACCAGTCCTGCAGAGCCAAAGCTACAGGATCTCCATGACACAGGTCAACAACAAGATAACAAACAGTAGTTCTAGTGGGGGCCCAGCATTGACAGTGCAGCAGAAACCAGAGGCCTGGAACCAGACCAATGACTCTGTAGTGAACATTTGCAAGTAAAGATATATGGATAAACCGGTTTACTGCATGACTCACTGTGTCACACTACAGCTTCCAGGATGAGATTGATTTTTCTTTTTTTTTATTCTCTTAAGTTTTATGTGGGCAGGGGGAGTTGCATGGAGAGAGGGCAGATATGAAGGGAAAGGGAAGTGAATGGGATGGAGATGCATGATGTGAAAGACACAGAGAAAAAATAAAAAAGAAATTTGGTGATGTATTGTGTACCCCAGTATATTGTGTACCCTAATAAAATTATCTGGGGATCAGAGGACAGAGCCAGCCACTAGATTAGACATAGAGGTCATACAATGGTGGCACACCTTTAGTCCTATCATTTGGGAGGCAGAGATCCTTCTGGATGTCTGTGAGTTCAAGGCCACACTGGGAACAGAGCCAGGTGTGGTGGCACATGCCTTTAATCCAAGTACTGGGAAGCACACATGCCTTTAATCCCAGGAAGTGATGTCTGGGTAGAGGAAGATATACAAGGCATGAGGAAACAGGAACTCTCTCTTGAGGCTGAGATTTTGTAGAGGTAGAACATGGCTGGCTTGTTTTATTTCTCTGATCTTTCAGCTTTCACCCCAATATCTGGCTCCAAGTATTTTATAATAAGACCGTTTAGCAATTTGTGTTACCAATAAGACTGTAGGTGGGTTCAGACCTAATCTACAGCTCTCATCCTTAAGAGAGTATCTTCTAGAAGTCTCTCCTGATGGGAAAAGGTAGGAGTACAGAAAATTAAGCTCCACCATAGGAATATATTTAAAGCTACTTTTATGAAGTATGTGTGTGCACTCACATTCCATTGGCTGAATGCCTTCACATGACCAAACTCGACATCAATGTTTTGAGGTACACATTCCCTTTACTTTACTGAAAAGAACTATAGATGCACAGAATGTATTTCTAGGAAGAGGACAGTGGGGAGACACTAGTGTAATGTATGTGGCTGAAACTAAATAAATGTGTTTCTCTAGCCATAAGTGCCAATACTTTGCTTCATCGCCAAATGCATAAAACTGGCCATGTTATAAGCAATATCAACAATAGATTGTGTGAAAAGAAATATAATTAAATCATAAGCAGTGCATATTCTAGATGATAATACACTAAGTTGTTTATAGTCTTTTTTACTTCTTTTCAGCTGAATTAGAAAAAAATATTGGATTTGAAATGAAAACTGGAAACAGCTTTAATACCAGTTCATTATTTAAAAAACAAACAAACAAACTCTGTTCATGTACTATTTTTCTGCTTTTAAGAATTGTCTTTGAGGACTGGAGAGAGGGCTCAGCCACACTAAAGGCTAAATTCACAATCAAAAATATAGGAATTGCCTTTGAGATTTTAAAAAAGTCTTTGTTTAGTTTAAATAAAAGATACTATTGATTAAAGCAGCACGTAGTATTGCTCTTATAATTACGGGAGTAGCATGAGTTTACTGACTTTTAAAAAAGCCACATTTCCTTAGGTCTTTCAGTCACATTAGTCTAAATCTAAATTCTGAAGAGAAATTAAACTTTGTTATAGACTCGGTCTCAGGCCCCTGCCCTGACCTACTGTATTTGCTTTGCTTTTGACCTGCAATACCTTGAGCTAGACAAGGAATCTCAAGCAAAATAAAACTCTTAGAGAACATGTGCTGGTCTCTAGAATGTCCTTACTCCAGATGACCTAGAACCTGATACCGAATGCTGACGTTTTTAAGGCACTGTGGGGCAAAAATATTAACAAAATGTCGGGTCTCATAAGCATTCTCTTCAACCACACACCTACTGCCTTGGAAGCCCTGAGCTAAGAAAACAGATCTTTAGTTACTATGCATGCTAAACTTACACATTTCAACTTCCCTCTCACTCTTGGGGAACTTTCTTGTCCCTCCTCTTATCTATAATTTTCTCCTGATAAAGCCACATCCCTCTTCTTTTCACATGAAATACTGGCCTACATTCTTGCATGTGCTTTACATGATCATCATCTAGTTTAAAACAAAATAAGAAGAGACTTTTCTTCAAGCGATTTACTTCTGATTGAAAACCAAAAATGAAAGGAGCCTGCTTGGAATGGAGGTAGGAAGTAAAGGGATACAGTGGATCAAATTCAAAACGTCCTGCTGCTTACTGCATAGCAATGGATACAAACCAGCAGTAATTGACCTGTCATTATCTTGCCACAGAGCTGATTATTCTACTATTATTTTATGTTGGCTTCACAATGAAATTCCCTCGTTTTTTCTGTGTCATGTTATTTAATCCAGCAGGATGGCTAATTAGAATAGAGGCATTGCTAGCTCATTTGTTACAGTACACATTTCTGATGCCTGTTTCTTTGTTTTTCCTCTTGGTGGTTGCAGACTAAAGGGTAGAGTTCTGCAATTAATTTTAAGAGCTTCTAAGAAGTCCTGTACACAGCAGAACTCAAATGCCAGTATCTCACAAGAGAACTCTTCACAGCTGCTTAATTTCTTCTAGAATAAACTATTGTGTACCTACAAATGGGCAAACATATTGTTCTTCTGGCAAACAGGGTTTATGTAGATTTGGATTTTACTCTAAGTCATTCTTAAAACTACATATTCATTTTTACATCTGTTCTTTTATTCTAACTCACTGTTTGAAGATCTAGGATGTTACCTTATTGGTTAAGAATCAAGCTTTTCTCCAATGCCATCCTATATCAATCACTAGTTCATTTCTACTTACTTATTTTCCCATTTCCTTCCTTCCTTCCTTCCTTCCTTCCTTCCTTCCTTCCTTCCTTCCTTCCTCTCTTCCCTCCTTCCTTCCTTTCTGTCTCTCTTTTTTCCTTCCTTCCTTTCTTCATTCCTTCTTTCATTCTTTTCTTCCTTCCATTAGCTATTTTTTTTTTTGGAAATCTAACCCTAGGCCATGAGCATGGTAAGTGCACACTCTACCACTGACACATATATGTAGCAAGATCATTCCTTTAGTTTTGAAAGGATTGGAAATGAACTTCTGTAAGAGACACAGATCTAAGCACAATTAAGGTTTTCACTCTCTTTTTGCAACTTCATATATTACTATTGATTACATTAGTTACCTTTCTCCTTGTTCAGATAAAATACCCAACAGAATCAACTTAAGGAAAGAAAGATTTATTTGGGGCCACAGTTGGAAGGTTGTCGCCGGAAAGGAATGATGGCGAGAATTTGAGGCAGCTGGCTACAGTGCATCCATAGTCAGGAGTCAGAGAATGAGGAATGCTGGCACTCAGCTTGCTTCTACCTTTTTATTTAGTTCAGGGCCCCAGCCTGTGGAATGGTAATACCTACATCAAGGGTGGGTCTTCTGACTCCATTAACTAAATCTAGAATCTGCCTCATAGTTGTGCCCCTGGAGTTTGTCTTCTGGGTGATTCTAGATCCTGTCAAGTTGACAGTATTAATCATCACATTGACCTTGAAGAATATAAAATATGGTAATTACTTCTAAATAAGCCCAACACAATTAAAAACACTGCTGATCCTTACAATATCCATTAGCTCATCAAGTAATTGCCTTCCATGTAGTCTGTATCAGGCAAACATTTTAATTCTATAGGATAACACACACAGTGGCAAAAACACTGTGCAATTTATTGACTCAAAGAAAACAGATACACAAAATAATATTCTGAACTTTAAGAGGAACAGAGTCACAGCTTGATTGTCAAAATAAATAAATAAATGAATAAATGGAAACCTCATCCTGTGACAGTTATTTTCACATATTCTTGAGTTTGTTATGATGTATTAAATAAATGATGCTGTGTTAAATTCAGGTACTGCAGCCATGGTTTCTATTGTCCCAATTACAGTTTCTCGATAATGTGAATGTAAACCATTAAAAAACAAATATCACCATGTATAGGTGCTAGTGAGTATCATTTCAAAATATCTACAACAAAACTTTAGATCTGGAATGCATACATCCTTTGGGATCTCTCTCAGAGCTAAATGTTCCTTAGGTCAAAGCAATATTACCTAATTAAACACCATAGTATGCTGTCACACTTTTCTATTAGTTAGATAAATAGCCTTTTTATTTTATTTTTTAACAATTCCACCGCCGCTGGGCGGTGGTGGCGCACGCCTTTAATCCCAGCACTCGGGAGGCAGAGACAGGTGGATCTCTGTGAGTTCGAGGCCAGTCTGGGCTACCAAGTGAGTTCCAGGAAAGGCGTAAAGCTACACAGAGAAACCCTGTCTCGAAAAACCAAAAAAAAAAAAAAAAAATCCATCAACCCAAAATATTCTCTCTAAGTCTAAACTTAACAGCTCATACAAAGCAACTTCATGAGCTTGCTCATTCTTGTTTTTTCCTGTGTTAATTCTTCTCCTTTCTCAAGGGCAGTGTTTCTCAACCTGTGGGTCAAGAAACCCCTTTGAGGGGTCACATAGCAGATATTTACATTATGATTCATAACAGTAGCAAATTTACAGTTATGAAGTTGCAATAAAATAGTTTTATGGTTGAGTGGGGGTGAGAACAATATGAAGAACTGTGTTAGTGGCAAAAGAGGAAGACTGAGAACTGCTGCTCTAGGGTTTCCCACAGCTATGTATCTGTTACCTTTGATGCTTCTAAGCAGAGTGTTTTACATTCTGAATGTCTTTGGATCTGAGGAAAGTGGTATCTACATAATTAGATATCTTGGAGAAGGGACCTGTTTACATGCCACATAGTCTATATGCAGAGCCTGAAGGTAATTTCGTGGGGTGTTTTTAGAAACCCTTTGCATACCACACAGTTTGATGAGATAAAGTTTTCTACATGGGGCACCACATCAGCATTCAGACAGTTTCCCGTTTCAGAGACGGTTTCGGGGTTCCAGATGTTAAGTATGTTCAACTTACGTAGAGAAGGTAGGGTATAGGAGACTGTGGGAGGAGCTTGTGTTGCTCTCTTCTGGAAGTTCTGCATATTGTTGCTCATCGCCTCCCCTGGGCAGAGCACATCATCACATGATGGCAACAAGACAGGCTGGTGAGCAGCCTTTATTCGGTGCAGGGGAATGAAGAAGTCAGATTTCTTGGCCAACATTTGTTTCCAGATGCCTTTTAGCTGTTCCCAGGGGAAAACAAACAACAAATCTACCTTTAAACAATAAATATTTGTCCCACACAAGGCTATTCAAACTTATGATAACCTCTACAGATCTTTCTTAATTAATTCTTTACGTAAGAAAAGTTATTTTGAGATAAAGTGATAAAATACAGTTCAAAGTTGCTGCATACCTTGTACCAAACTTCCTCTGCTGTGTAAATCTAAGACAACCATAATTCACTTACAACAAAAACCCAAACAATCAACACTGGCACAATCCCGTTATAGATTTCACCATCGTTCGCATTTCACCACACTTTCCCCTAAAGAACTTTTATTGTTTTAGGCAATCCTCCCCTACCCCGCGCGTGCCTTTATCTCATTACCATCTCCATCTTCCATTCCCTCTCTTCTTATTCCTTCTCTGAATTTTCTAATTTCTAGAGTAAAATGTCCCTTGACACCCGTATGTAACCACTGCCCAGAGACCATTGGTTTCATAAGGTGATCCGCGACACATATGACAAACACCCTTGGAGCTCCACTCAGCCGAAGCTTGGAGAAGAAATTATAAGAGGATGATGTATGGGAGCTCTGAGCTCTCACCCCATCGCATGCATGACACTGCACATGTGCTAACACGTTATTTTTAAATTTATTTATTATTTTACATACGACCACAGGACCACAGCCTTCTCCCTCCTCTCCTCTCACTCTTTCCCCCCAACTCCCCTTCACCCTTCCCTCAATCCATCCCTTTTTCATATCCACTCAGAAAGGGGCAGGGCTTCCATGGGCATCAGCAAAGCATGGCATGTGAAGCTGCCATAAGACCAAGCACTTCCCCCTGTATTGAGGCTGGGCAAGGCAACCCAGCATGAGGAATAGGTTCTCAAGAGCCAGGGACAGCCCCTGTTCCCATTGCCAGGAATCCCAGAAATAAACCAAGTTACACAACTGTTTTATATATATATATATATATATATATATATATAAACATTTATATACATATAAATATACCCATACACACAGAGGGCCTAAGTCAGTCCCACGTAGGCTCCCTAGTTGTTGGTTCAGACTCAGTGAATCCCCATGAGCCAACCTAGCTGTTACTGTGAGTTTTCCAGTGATGTCCCTGACCCCACTGGCTCCTACAATCCCTCCTCCTTCTCCTTAGCAGGACTCCTCAAACACAGCTCAATGTTTGGCCATGCATTTCTGAATCTGCCTCCATCAGTTACTGGATAAAGGCTCTCTGATGACAACCAGAGTAGTCACCAATCTGATCACAGGGGATGGCCAATTCAGGCTATGCCTCCACTACTGGGAGTTTCCCTTGCATCAGGTTTCTACCAGACCTGGAAAGGCCCCTTTCCAGTCATCTCTCATCACTTTCACCCTCTGCTCACCCTCCCAGCCCAGTCTCTCAAACTCCCATGCCCACCAGCCCCTAGTCTAACCAGGAGATCTCCTCTATTTCCCCTTCCCAGGAAGGCCTATGGGGATGCACTAGCATATCCTTAAAGATTGTATAAGGAAAACATGTTGTCTTTCGCTGCACTTGAAGAAAACCAAATCTCTGTTAACTATACAGTTCATGGACCCTGTTGTTTGTGAAGAAAGAATCTCTTCTCTACTTATTCTCAGCCACCAAACAGATGGATAAAAACCACAGAGACAAGAATGTGGCCATGCATTTCTAGAGCAGGGACCTATATAAACAACATCAGAAGTCACTGATAGAAGCATTCTTACAGATAAACAATTTTCAGATGAGAAAAGCAGAAGGCCATTTTAATCCTCTGCCTTCATTCTTAACTGTATAGCCTTTCCCTATTATGGCAAAGCCTTTTGTTTAGTTCTCAGAAGCAAGATAAAAAGCAAAGTGTTTGGAAGAGCAGGACTTGAGATTCCCAAATTTGATGCTGTCCAAAGCCTGAATTTCTGACACTGAGTCAGATTTACTGCCTGCATTTCTTTGAGACCTTTGCAAATCTGATTTCTTCACAGCAGCCTTGCTTTTGAACTAATTCCTTGACATTCTAGCATTTTCTTACCAGGCTTGAAAATTAAGCTGTGTGCTTCTAGCAAAAACATACCCTGTGTCTGCCAGGGGAATAGGCCAGGCTCCTTGCTGGTATGATCTGAGATCCGGTTTAGAATAAATCTATTCTGTTAGTACAGCAGTTCTCAAAATGACAGTCCACAGGCTGTCAGCATCAGCCTCCTCAATTGGGACCTTGTTAGATATGCAAATCCTCAGTGTCTCTAGCCCAGTCTGCTCATCAGATGTTCTAGGTGAGGACACAGTAATCTTTTAACAAGCTGCCTATGATTTTGATGTGTGCCATAGTTTAAAATTACTGAATTAGTGTCCTATCTGTTTTCTTCTTGTGATGCCTGTTGGCACAATCGATTAAATTCGGAAGGACTGTGTCCAACAACTCAGCAATTTAGTGGGCTGCACAACCCTGGTTCCTTGTTCAGCCTCTGTGCTTTTTCATTTATTCATTTTTAAGAATACACCGAAGAGCTATAATCTAGTTCTCATTTTTCTGTGTTTGCTGATGAGTAACAAATAGAGAGCTGTGCTATCCCATGCTAATCTTAACTGTCTGACTAATGCTTAGCAATGGCTTTTGCACTAAGGTTGTCCTTGTGATTACCAGCCTCTTCGTCTTCTTTGGATTTAAACTGCAATATTCTAGCACGTTTGTATTCCATAAATCACTGGGGCATGGATTGAATGTTACATGCTCATCTATCTATAATTAAACTTAATACAGATTTAACCATTAGGAAACTCTCATGCTTTGAGAATTGCTATAATCAAAGAAGGCATGACCTTTATTCTAATAAGCAAAGGTTTTTTTCTCTTGAAGCATTTGAGGCCAAGGAATGAGATATAGCTTCCCTGTTATCTACAAATCTTCCACATATGAAGGCTAGTAGTCCAGAAGAGTCTGAGTATCTTAAAGACACAGGTGGTGGCCTAGGCAAGCATTAACCATGGAGATGGAACTGACAACTCATATACTGGCTTGTCAAGAACAGAGGAGAGTAGCTACATACCAGAAGTGTCACATTGAAAACATTCTTTGGAAGTTGCTATTGTAATTATCATCAGAAAAGAAATTGATGAGCTAAATAAAGTAAAAAGAAACACTAGAGATAATAGCCTTATCAAGCAAGTTATCATTGTGGGCAACTGAACTGTAGACAGAAGATCTTCCTGCTAGTCTAAGCATTGCAGCTTCTCACCTTTATTCCCTTGAAAAACTGTATTGTCTCTCTGTATATCACATGCAAGTCCTATAAGAGGAAGATAAGAAATGCCTAAGACCCCTAGATGGGATGATACCATGGCTATTGATAAAACGTGAATGTGGTATACAGTGTTAAAATGTTAATTTGATGAAAGTTAGAATCACTAGAGAGATGGGCTTCTGTCATGTCTGTATCATTTCAATTTAACTGGGAAGTCCACCTGTTGCGGGTGGTACCATCCCTTAAGCAGGGGACCCTGAACTGTATAAGAGTATAGAAAGTAAGCTGAGTACTATCATATTTACATTTCATAATTTCTTATGACTATGGATATGATGTGACCAGTTGCTTCAAGCTCCCAATACCTTGACCTGCTCTTATAGACTGTAACTTAGAACTGTAAGCTAAAATGAACAACCCTTCCCATAAGTTGCTTTTGCCAGAGTATTCAATCATATTTTCTCCAGTTTTACTGGGAGATCACATTTACTACACACTTTCATAAAAACAAAGAGAATTTGAAGTATGCAAGGCATTGTTGGAGAAAGCAATTTACAACTGTGTGTGAGTCAACAGGAAGCCCATGCTTTAGTTGTACACTTTTATGTTATTAGCCACGGCTTCATGCAGGTCACTTCACTTCTGGTCTGCCTCTTTTCAAAATACTTCGTGCTATGTTAAGGAAAGTTGCATGCCCAAGACTTCTTAGTATATTTCTTAGAAACTTCCTATACATCTGTAGTTCCTTATAAATAATTTACAATAGGCATCCAAAGTGCATAGAGGAAAATTCGGAATGCCTTAACACCATGCAAAAACCTACAGGCAACTAAGAATGCTGAGAGCGGAAGAAGTAGTCTTCCCCAGGAAGGAGCACACCAATTGGTTATCTAATATCAAATGAACAACCCTGAAAACATGCACACACGTAACATTATACAGACTGAGAAAGTTATATTTAGGGATATGTATAGATATACAGATGCATGTAAGCATGTAACAATAATTAATGAAAAATGAGGCCATGAATTTGAAGGAGAACAGAAAGGAATATATGGGAGGGTTCGGAGGGAGGAAAGAGAAGGGGGAAATGGTATAATTATAATCTCAAAAATAAAAGAAATGATTAATAAATAATTTACTAAAAATATCAAGGGGATGGGAATATAAATTTGTATAACCACTATGGAAAGCTGTTTGCTAGAATTCACTAAAGCTTAGCATACACATACAATTGCCTTGGTAGCATCAGTCCTCCATAGATACAAGTCAGAAACACAAGCATATGCACACCAAAAGGTGTGCACTAGAATGTTCATAACAGGCAGTGTAGGATTACCAAAAATTACAACCAAGCCAAATGAAGATGAACTGAAGATATAAATTAATGTTATCTACTCATATATTGATTACTATTAGTGATGACAACTTATTATCTATAGGACTATTTAAGAAGAACACATTGAACAAATAAGCTATTCAATATGGTAAATCATATGTAGAAGAGAATGCTAGAAATGGATTTAGAAAAGTATCCAAAGGAGGCAACATTCATCAATGCTGTTGGAAGTCAGTATAAACAGTAAACTGGCACTGACTAGAATGATACGGAAGTGAAGCCTCTAGGGAGCTAGTAATTGTTTCAGTTTTGTTCTGGTTACATGGTGTATTCCTTTTGTAGAGCTACTGAGCTATTACATCATACCCTGTGTAGTTTCCTGTAAGTACAGTAAACATTCAAAAGAAGTCTATGTAGGTAAGTGTGGTAATCTATGTCTATATACCCACGTTTAGGGGAGGCTAAGATAGGATGGTTGGGTGCGGTCAGCCTGGGCTACATAGCAACATCCTTAAAAAGCTAGAGAACAAAAGCATTTCAGGGTTAAGTTAGATGAATTCAAGGGATCTGCTAGCTGTTACAATCCTGAGATGTCATTACTGTTGAGATGAGGCTGATGGCAGGCTTCACCATTGTGACAAAGCAAGGTGGACTGACTGAATCTATTCCCTTCAGCCACATAGGTCTGCCTTTGCCCTGACACACCTCACTGTGACTTTGCTTATATCCAGCACAATTTATACAGGGTGGTACTCAACAGCCAAGTGTTCAAAATTTTTCTGAACGGTGCAGTTTCAAGAAACTTCCACTGGGTGGCAAGGATGCTATTTCTTGCAGTCTTCATGCTTAGGCTTTCTCCTGCCTTCCTCCCTAATTACTTTCCCAATGTACACATTTTCTTTCCCATAGCCACTGAAAACTAGAGAATGTAATTTTATATATCATAATGTTCCTAATGACTGCTCCATGTCCCAATTAACTTATAGGACTGATATATAGCTTGAGAGCACTAAAGAAATTAGGAAGGAAAAAATAAGAGATCTGTATTGAAACAGAATCTCTTAAAGTAGAAAATTAGAATAAGAAGTGAATAGGGAATGGAATAACAGCAGAAAAGGTTGCAGGATGATGGAATAAAACAATGATGTGTCTTTTTGAGATGCCTCCATTCTTTGTAAAAATTGGCCTGAGTATCTGGTAAAACCAGAATGCATTTACATTGGCGCTAGCTTCAAAATGGTAAAGAGCACCCTTCCCCACCACAAACAGCTGCTGTTACTCTTCCATTGTGTATCCACATACCTTTGCAATGTGTTGCATTTAATAACTCCCATAAAGGGATGAACAATGTTCCTGCATGATGGCTTCCATCTGTAATCTCAGCACTCAGGTGGTTGAGGCTACTCCCATCTACCTAGCAACTCCCAAAGCTACATAGCCAGACATTGTATCGAAAGAGGTGAGAGGAGAGCAGTCCCTCTAGTTATTTAAGTTGAGTTGGCACATTTTACTAGTAAAGGGCATCACAGATGCATTTCTAGCTCTGAACTTGGGACTCAAGAGTCCTTGAACAATTCTGCTTTTTTTCTTGGATGACAGCTTTTGTCCTGTGAATTAGGTTGAGCTTTACGGCCAGAAGATGAGCTGCCCTGTTGAACAGTCATTCCAATTGGCCCACTCAGCCCACTTCTAGCCTTCCTACCCACAAATGACTATCAATAAATAAGCAAGGCTTGACAAGAGAACGGGAGTCTCATTTTCAGCAGAACCATGGGATGACACAGAGACTTGCTAGCAAGAGTCATTGTTTTAAGCCCCAGGACTCTGGGGTGGCTTTTTACTTTAATGATGTCTAACCTGCAAGAATGTCAAGCACTTAGTCTCTACTAACATGTCTCCCTGTAGTGTTGCTATGTGGCTAAAGCTGTAACTTAGAAGTACTGGTAACAGTAGGAAAACTGGAGATTGAGAATGATTACTCTTGAGGTGTTACTATTCCTATATATGCTCTTACAGGATTTTAAATCTCATAACTGACAAGTTGGTATTAGTTGTAAATGGTGAATTTGGTTCAGTCACTAGTCGATGCAAAAGGTGACTGGGAGGTTCCAACACACTGGGTGCTCCACACAGGCCCACATTGTGACTGGTAGTTTGGGTCTTCCCAAAAGCATCTGAGAAGGTCTCCCTGTGCAATCTTGTTGGCATTCTCCATAGTCAAAAGTTATAGAAAGAGTATAGGTGACCAAGAGACAGATGATTGATTAATAAATAGATTGAATGGTAGACAAAACTAGGGGAAGATACATATGTTCTTATTTGTTAATAGCTCTCCATTTTGCATATTGAAGTTTCTGAATTTATCACATGAATTATAATTACATTCGGGGGTTTTCTTCTGTGCTAATTTGTAATGTTTTGAAAGTGTGCATGTGTGTGAGTGTGTGTGTGTGTGTGTGTGTGTGTGTGTGTGTGTGTGTGTGTGTGTGTGTTTGCATTTGCATTTGTGTGCATACTGTTGGTTCTGTGCTTTGGATATGATCATTAAAAATAGTTTGTTCTTCATTTTAAAATTGAAATTCTTTATCAAAAGAAGTTATCATGTCTACCTATCTTGTTGAGTGTTTTTGGTTAATTTTTTTGTCATAAATGGTTGCTGAATTTTACTGTTTTCCTCAATCAATTCTGTAGTTTCTTGAAATGTGAGTCATGACTCTCTATAGGATCACAAAACTGAACATGAAGACTGTAAAAAATATGGCAACAGTGAGAGGTTTCTGAGTGTGTAGTGACCCAAAACTGATTGAAAATCAAATATATAATGGATCTAATGTGTGTCTGACAGTATTCATCCATGTTAAATTGCAAGATTTCATTGCAGCCTTTGTTCTGGATAGACAACACGCACACTTAGTATTGTGCATGTCACCAAGGCAGACAATGCCAATGAGCACTGTCCAGTATCTGTGACCTTAGAATCAAGTCTATTGTATGATATGAACTGCAACATTTTAACTGTACATACCAGTTCCTACTTAGAATTGTATTATGTTAGAATATTTGATTTCCAAAAGTATATCTGAGTTGCTGATTTGAGTTTCATTTTTAAAAATATCATAAAAAGGAATTGCATCTTAGGATTAGGCCAAAATTCCAACAACTTTTAAAATAACTCTAAACATAACTTCTTTAATATATAGTCACACAAAAATGTGTTCTCAGAATTTATTATTATAAAAATCAAAGTAATGATCAATTTTACAAAACATTGAAGGTGCTCTGAATCCTAGAATATCAAATATTCAGTCAGAATTTAATTCTTTATGTAAAACAAGCAAGCACTTTGAGCTCTATAGTATGTAGACTTGTGTTTCACTTGCAATAAATACTAAAATTTTAAGTCTGATAGAGAATTGGTTAAATATAAATTTGTTATAATTTATTATCAGTAACTTTAATTGCATACGTAATTTATATACTTACATACCTAGGGTGTATATGTATACCAAGTGTCTTTGGTGAAAGGGTCATGAATGGGAAGTTTAAGAACTGTTGCTCTATTACTCTATTTCAATGGTCTTAAAGCTGTTAAATTTGGGTCATGTGAAGCAAACACTGTACCACTGAGCTACCTCCCACATCCTTAAAGTTTGGGTTCAGAGTCTCACATAGCTCAGGCTGGCTTTGAACTCACAATCCTACTGTATCAGCCTCCAGAATGCCCAGCAACTTTTTCTTCTTCATATATTTATATAATTTCAACATGGGTTCTGGCATGTATTTGAGGCTGGTAATTGCCTGATGAGTAGAATCAGCTAATGGTTTGCTCACCAAATGCTGCTAGAAAACCATCACGACAATTGAAAGATATATGGTGATTGCTGAATATTTCAGAAGATATGCTAAATTTTTTTGAAGGCACAGATTTTATTTGTACTGTTCAATTTTATATTGCCAAGCCAAACAAAATTCTAGGAATAAAATAGGAACTAGAAACATCTTTGATGAATGAAATAAATATACTTTTTAAGATCAAAATCTACAGCAAAGATTTCAAAAATCAAAGAAACAAATTTCTATGCATTGTGTTACATTGGACATAGGAGTCAATTTGCTTTAAATACACAAAATAGCAGGATGGTAGGAGGCGTGTTTTTGTAATCCATACAAAATTATAAATTGCATTTGAAGAAAACAGCTTAAGATACATCTCACTTGAACATTATTTTCTTTGTGGCTTTTGAAAAGATTCACAGTGGGCTTCCAAACACAGAATAATTAGCCAGGCAAAACACACTTGTGGTCATAAAGAAAAAAATGGTAGCTGATTGTTCGCTGTGGCTTATCTCGAATTCTATCTGTTTCAAGGCTCATTTACAATAAAGAAGTTTCAAAATAGTCATTAAAGGTTTCAATTCCCTATACCTGCTCTTTTTGAAATATAGCTTCGTGCCTAAGCCCCTCTCCATAGGAAAGCACATTGAATTACCTAGGAAGTGTAGGTGTTTATTCTCTGCCACTGTTGTTGCTAAGTTGATTCTGGAGAAAATTTGAAATTATTATTCAAGATCCAGGCCAGAAAAATAATTGAAAAACTACATAAGACTAGAAATGCTTGAATTCACACCCGTGTCAGAGCTCACTGAACAAATGTCTTAATTTGTCATTGTAAGATGGATCTAGAAATAGTGAACATATCAAAAGAAACATCTATTGTGATGTGATGATTTCTTTTGGAGAGACGCGCACTGCCAGAGAGGTTCTGTCATCCACATTCTTCCAACAGAGCTGGTGTTCCTGCTGTGGCTGTGAAGGACAGCTTAATGCAATGTGTGTAGAAAAGAGTAGCAATCCTTGCACAGACTCCGGGTTTTCATGTGCTTAAGAGCAACTGTAAGGAGCACTTGTGTGGTCTTATAATTTGATGTCTTTGGACCCACCCTTTCTCAATGATCACACTTCTTAGGTTATATCAAAGACAGACTGTCCTATAGAATATGGAGGCATGCTGAGCTACTCATATTAGAAACTGACTTCTCACCAAAACTTTTATCACTCTCTGGCATTGTAAAACTTTCCACTACTGGCTTTAACGATATTTAACTCTCAGGATAAGGAAAACACTTAAAATGAAAGAATAATAAAGCTATTTATGAACTCTGTTATCTCTAGTTAATAGTTGAAACTTCAAGGAAGAGTCAGGATCTATGTTTCTTGGTGTTGTTTATTTTTTGGCATAATGTGCACTTCCTACTAAAATGGAACTAAAAGTAGAAATTAACCAAACATTCCTTCTGGAGCCTAAGTTGGTACTTTTTTTTAAATGTAGCTCAGTGGTAGAGCATTTGCCCTGAAAGCATAAGGACCTGACTCAACAAGTACCAACTAACCATCAAACAAAGACTTGTATATGGGCTGCAATGCTCAGTCACAATTTTTAAGCATGTTCAAAATGTCACATTGTTTTATTCTACATGTGCCCTTTATTTTAAACTGTGGCTTCCTTCTCTCATTTTCCATTTCACTGTAGTTTTTTGCATTCCCCTTCCCATTTCCTTCTATTTGATTTTTACTACCATAATCTTCATATAACAAATACTACCAAGTGTCTTGAAATCTACATTTGGCAGAATCCTAAGAAGCAACACAGTGCATAATCCTTTATATAGATTTTAACTCTTGTGCATGGTTGGGACTTGGGGATTTGAGGTGTCACTCATGTAATAAAATAATATTGCATAGTAATTATGAGTGATTTTAGCAATATTACTAGGGTCTCAATAAGTTGACTCCTGAGTTAATAAAAAGGATTATCCAGGGCCTATGCCTGACCTAATCATGTAATCCCTTAACATAACGCCATCTAAAAGGAAAGAGATGTTCCTACTAACTTTGAGGGAATAAACTGTGATGTTGTGAGATGGCCATCCCTACTTGAATGTAAGGGTGGATTCTCAAAGCTGAAAACAATTCTTAAATAGTTGTCAGAAATAGAGGGGATACTAATGCTCAATCTTTGAGTCACAACTAATTTAATTCTGCTGAAAACCTAAATAAGCTGGGACCTGAAGTTCCAGGAGAGGATGTCACACAACAGACACTTCACTTTCTCCATCTAAAGTGTTGAGCAGAGAATTCATTGATGCCACAATTTGGAGAAACTGTAAAATGATAAAAATGGATTGTTTTAACTGCTGACACAGTGAAAAATAAATGACAGAATTAGAACTAGAAAAATAATCAGCTTTTTATCCTCTTTCAGGGTTCATGTGTTCTTTATCTAGATTTTATCCTTCTAAATATGATTCCTATGGCAATAATTTAGACTCTATATACACACTATACATGAAAAATGGGAACAAGAATAAAATGTGGAATCTACAGAAAAATCAATTATTAAATATGAAAGAAACCAATAAGAAAAAATCCAAATAAAAGACATAGAGCATACAGAAAACAAGTGACATAATGTCAGTTATAAATCCTTGTCATGCAGTAATTTCTCTCAAAGTAAATTAAGAAAACTTCCCATATGCAATGTTTACAAAGGAATATTTGCAAGGTGGATTTTTGAAGGGAATTTAAAAATAAAATCAGAAAACACTTACATGCTGTTCATAAGGACACTCACTTTAGATCTAAAGATAGCCAAAGACTGAAAGCAAAGCAGTGGAGCAGTTGACTCAAATAGTGACCAACACACTAACTTGAAGTTAAAAGCTATTCTAGGAGAGAAAATAGAGTATTTTGGAATGATAAAATCACGAACTCACCATGAAGACATAACAGTTCGAAACGTGTATGAAGCAAGTATTGAGGTAATTGCACGGAGAACAGATGCCTCCACCATAGTGAAAGAAAACTCAATAGTCCAGCGCTAAAGGCCACAAAAACTCCTGGGCAGGTGGCAGATGTAAAGTCAAAGATCTTAGACCTGCAAATAGCCCCTCAAATCAGTAACAAATATTTAAACATAAAATATCAAATGTCATATCCCTCCATCCCACCTTTCTTTCCCTTCTTCCCTTCATCCATTTCCCTTCCTTTCTTTTATTTCTCTTATTTTAGCTTTTCTTGCCAGCAGATGTGAACTTGACACACAAATTTAATGATGATACTACAAGGAAACAAAACTTCTGAATAGTACACCTTACGGTCTTCAGTAAAACAAATCCAAATAATCATGAAGAGATATTTATACATATATATCAAAATGTCATTATGATAACTTGAGTTTAAGAACTCAAAACTTGTTCTCATTAACATTTGTCCATGTTAATTTTCACCTAATAACTCTTAAAAAGAATAATGATTTTCAATATAAGTAGACAATTATTTAATAAAACATCTTTTGATTTGCGTTTCCCTGATGACTAAGGATGTTGAGCAATTTCTTAAATGTCTTTCAGCCATTTGAGCTTCTTCTGTTGAGAATTCTCTGTTTAGCTCTATAGCCCATTTTTTAATTGTACTGTTGGGTATTTTGATGTCTAATTTCTTGAGTTCTTTATATGTTCTGGATATCAGCCTTCTGTCAGATATAGGGTTGGTGAAGATCTTTTCCCATTCTGTAGGCTGTCATTTTGTCTTGTTGACCATGTCCTTTGCCTACAAAAGCTTCTCAGTTTCCAGAGGTCTCATTTATTAATTGTTTCTCTCAGTGCTTGTGCTACTGGTGTTGTATTTAGGAAGTGATCTCCGGTGCCAATGCATTCAAGACTACATCCTACTTTCTCTTCTATCAGGTTCAGAGTAACTAGATTTATGTTGAGGTCTTTGATCTACTTGGACTTAAATTTTGTGCACGGTAATAGATATGGATCTATTTGCAGTCTTCTACATGTTGACATCCAGTTATGCCAACACCATTTGTTGAAGATGCTTTTCTTTTTCCACTGTATAGTTTTGGCTTCTTTGTCGAAAATCATATGTTCAACAGCAGAGCCCCAGGTGGAGCTCCAGGAGTCCAATCAGTGAGAGAGAGGAGGGATTATATGAGCAAGAGATATTGAGACCATGATTGGAAAAAGCACAGGGACAAATAGCCAAACTAGTGGAAACACATGAACTGTGAACCAATCGCTGAGGAGCCCCCATGGAACTGGACCAGGCCCTCTGGATAAGTGAGACAGTTGATTAACTTGAACTGTTTGGGAGGCCCCCAGGCAGTGGAGCCAGGACCTGTCTTTGGTGCATGGGCTGGCTTTTCGGAGCCTGGGGCCTATGCTGGGACACTTTGCTCAGCCTGGGTGAAAAGAGGAGTGGACTGGACCTGCCTTGGCTGAGTCTGCCAGGCTGGGCTGACTCTGCAGAGGAATCCTTGCCTTGGAGGAGGTGGGAATGGGGGGTGGATTGAGGGGGTAGGGTTAGGGGGTGGGAGGAGGGAGGATGGGGGAATCCGTGGCTGATATGTGAAATTAAGTTAATTATAAAATAAAAATATTAAAAAAACTCTTATTCATTAAAAATAAATATTTTCAAACTATTAAGAAGAAACATGTTAAAATCTGACAGAACAAATAACATTCTTCAAGGTAATAGATAATAGAATTATAACATTGATGTGATATCTGCAACAAAATTGACATTCACTATGCATGCTCATGTTAATATTATAAAAGAGATACTAAAAGGAGTTCTTAATATGAGAAAAGGAAAATTTTAGATATAAATATTGTAAACAACTTACTCATTGTACTTGCTATGAATTCTATAATTGTCAACATCAGATACACAAAGCAGTTGTTAGAGTTAAGAGCAAGAAGTAGGGAAAAAGCTGGGGATAAAATCTTTATGAAAAACATTTAGGGACCAGGAACTCACACTCTGAAAATAAGCTGTTTTTTAAAGATACCTTGCAAAATAATCACAGAGCTTCCACAGATAGATAAGATTATAATTTAGTATCAAAAGTCATAAAAGGGGGACATCAGTAACTTAGAGATAAATGAAGTTCACGAATGGGAAATTTCAATATGGCAAAAATGTCATTTCTCTCATGATTAATCTATAAACTCAATACAACCCAATCAAAATACCAACAGGAACACAGGAATCAATTTTAAAACTTGAAAGGAAGAGTAGGGATGACAGTGATGCTAATTGGACCACAGAGTAGGGGGTCTCCACCTGTACAGTGACAATTGCATTTTAAACGTTTTTGATCAAAGGACTAGAATGCCAATTTACAAATAGACAAATGAGACAATAAAATAAAGAGGCCAGAAACAGAACAATAAGGCAGGTTAGGACGAAAGTGAAAGTGAGAGAGGACATAATATGCTATTTAGTAAAAGGCACCTGGAGATGGTCATCATTGGAAACACTGTATTTCTACCACAGGGCATATGAAATACTTCAGTAAAATTAAATAAGTATTGAGAGCAGAAAATGCTGCTTTGATTTTGATGTATTGGAAAGGATTATACATAAGCATAGAAGAAAAAAAATGATGACTCCAACCTCATACTACATTAGCAGAATTTCTGTGCATTAAAAGACTCTTTTAAATGTGCAGGGACACACTGGGTGTGATGGTGTATGCCTATAATCCCAACACTGAAGTGACAGAAAGAAGGACCTTAAATCACAAGCCAGTCTGTACTACACAGTGAGATGCTTTTGCAAAAAAAAAAAAAATTATAAATAATTTTAAGACAATTAATAGAATCCAAGAAAATATTTGCAAAGTACATGTACAACAAAGTAGCACAGGCTTCCTCAGATTCCCTCTTGTAGCCAAGGGTGACCTTGATCTCCAGATCCTCTCCCATCTACCTCCCCAGTCCTAGGATTTCAGGCATAATACTACACTGGGCTCTAGTTTACTATTACTGTCAAAACAAATTACTATAACTTCAAAGCTAAGACAACACCAGTTAACCATCTTATAGTTCCACAGAAATATGACACTAACCTAAGAAGGTTAAAATTATAGAAACTTGTTGGGTTGACTTTTAGGACATGAAAAATAATAAATTTGTCCAGGATGGGGGGCAAGAACTCTTCTTGCACACTATTGGTGGGAATGTAAATTTCTACAGCCATTGTGGAAAATAGCAGAGAGGTTCCTTTAAAAATTAAAAACATAATTTTCATATTATACAGGAATCCCACGACTGTGCATATATTCAAGAGACATGAGTCACTATGTCAAGAAATAATTGTTGCATTATAGTCAATATAATGGATTGAGGAAAGAGTTCAACAAAGAATGAATGGCTACAGGAAATGTTATACACATGTGGGTATACACACACACACACACACACACACACACACACACACAGAGGAGGAATCCAATTGAGTAATTATAAAGGAGGGACATTTGCAACAACATAGATTAATCAGGGTGGCTCCATGCTAAGTGAAATAAGTCAAGAACAAGATAGAACATAGAGTTATATGCAGACTAAATTGAGAGTAAAATCATGACTACCAATTTTCCTGGATGGAAGAGGACTTGATAACTGGGAGATGTTACAGGTCATAAAAAAAAAAATCTCAGAAGAAACTGGTGTAGTTACTAGGGTTAATAATGTTCTATGTGCTCAAATTTTTCTAAGAGAATACATTTAAAATGTTCTTATCACAAAAAACATACAAATGTGAATTGGTTATGCTAATTTTCTTGCTTTAATAATTCCAACAAGCAATCACATTGCACTTTATAAGCAAAACAATCAAACAAATACATTAAATAAAAGGAAGGAGTTAGTAGGCTTCAGTATATATGACCTCAGCTTTGTAGATCTCTTTCTTTGTTCATTGAGGTTGTTGATAGAATTCAGGGCCTTGTATTTGTGGCACTGATAACACCCTTTCCTTGTTGTCTGTCAATTGAGAGGATTTCTCATCTTCTTCAACTTTCTTACACATTCTTTCCTTGGTGTTCAAAGCCAACAATGATTGGCAGTATCTGTCATTCTTTGAACTTCTTGCATCACATCTCCCTTGTCCCCTTGACCTCAGACTGTTTCTAAGGGTTCACATGACCACATCACCCCACTCAGGTGATCAGGTTCTCAGTAAAGTCTTCAAAGTCTCTTTTTCCATGAAAGGTACCTATTCATGGGTTCCAGGCATTGGGATGTCCAACCTTGGGTAGAGGATTATTTTGCCTCTAGGTCTATCTGTAGCTAGCTCCATCTGTGCATTTATCTTAAGTATTATAAGAAACAAATGCCAATTACCTAAAATTTTACTACCCAAAAGCACTAAGAAATAAAGAAAGAAGACTAATAGATAAACAGAAAGAACAACACTGACAGTTCCTGTGTAATAGAAATTCCTATGCATTGGCTTACAAATTATGAGGCAACTGTTGGCTGTAGCAGAAGACATTTCAATGGAATTATGGGAGAAGAGGGCACAGTGTAATGTGCTAAAAAATGAATGGGCAAGGCAATGGTTGGGCAGAGGGAAATATGCTTTAATACATTCTCTTCAATGAATTGTGGCTTAGTTTTCTCTTTTAAGTGTGGACTGAACTTATAACTCACTTTAAAAACAAGTAGAATGTGACAAAAAATAAATGGAACATACCACCATTTTCTTCATAATTTCTTAGGTTCTACATTCTGTGTGTCCAAGCTGTCATTTCATGAGGACCCTTTGGTGGGTGTGTGAACTGGCCACACTAAGAAGAACTGGGAGGCCTTATGAAGAATGGTCAAAACACAGAGGTCTTTACCAAGTCCTGTAACTATGAATCTCAGAAATGAATCTTTTGGCATTCATCAAGGACTAGTTGACAGGAGCCTTGGCTGAAATCCACCACAAATTCTGAGGTAGACCCAGGTGAGTGATGCCTATATTTCCAGCTTACAGAAGTACATGTACATTTCTATAAGACACTGAATTTTAGGGTGATTATATATATGTAAGTAGATAAATTATACAAGATACAGATTTTCAAATGTGTTAACTATGACAGGGGAAGGAAAGATTTATTTTAGAATGGCTTAAAGTATCTTCTGTATCTTCCAGCTAAACAATTTTCATTAGAGTTTTTATGGCTCATTCTTACAGAAATTCAAAGACAGCAAGACAATCAAAATGTTTGTTCACAGTGAAGTGGAAAGAAAATCTGGGTAGCTGCCTCCCACAGTTAGTCTTTAGTTACTGGTGAAGGATGATTGTAGGTTCATAAAATAATTGGCACCCAAGTGGACATGTACAGGTGCATGTCTATTATTCTGCATGTATTACATTTAGCACAAAGACAAACGTATTTTGATGCTGCTGGAAAAAGGATATCAGAAAAATTTAAAATGCAAAAAGGGGCTCAAGAAATGGCTCAGCAGTTAAGAGCACTGTCTGCTCTTTCAGATGACCTGGGTTATTCCAAGCATCCACATGGTGGCTTACAACTATCTGTAACTCCAGTACCAGTGGATTTGACTCCCTATTTTGGCCTCTGAAGGGCCTAAACACATGTGGTACACAGATATACATGTAGGTTAAACATCCATACACACAATAAATAAATACTTTTTAAATAAAGTGTAAAAGAGAGTGGGAATAACTGAACTCCAGATCCAGGATTTGGATGTGTACCTTCCTCTGAGCCTGGAGGGAAGGGTATCAAGCTATCCCCTATGCTCATACTTCTGTAACGGGTCTATCTCCACAGAAAGCTCCCTATTTGGAAAGGGAAAAAAATGCCTGACCACACATGGGCCAGAAACAGCAATGATAATGACCAGAAGCTCAGAGGAAGGGGGCTAAGAAGAGGTTAAGAATACATTTTGGAATCACCATTGTAGAAAATGGAAATTGAAAAGGATGTGACCTATAAGGGCCACATGGAATCGTGATGGTCCAACTAAAGCTGGAAACATCCGTATCAGCAGCAGAGCAAAAACAATTTAACAGATGTTGATCTGGGTTTTGATCTTTCATTCATGCTTTGCCTACTCTAGAAATTTAATTCTTGAACTGATGCAGGGTTATTATTTATAAAGGAATAGACAGGAACATTTCTTATATACAATGCCCTGGCACGATTGCACAACCAGGAGAAGCCCAATTAGCAGGAAAGGAAGTTTCCAGAAACAATCGTGTTCAAGAATTTAAAAGTCACTGTGGTTAATAAGCAGAGCTGACATTCATCTCAATTGAGGTCCTCCCCCAGTCTTTCAGGTTTTACCTCCCAAGTTCCAAAGAGTGCTTGTTGAAAACACAAAGGGCTTTCTGCTTAAGGATTTTAATGCTGCTTTTTTTTTTAACCAATGAACCTGCTCCATAGGTATAGAAGGGAACGTAAAGCTGTTCCAAAAAGCCTCTATTTCTAGGAGACACAGGCGATTCAGCTTGCATATGGTATGAGTTCAACCGAGCCCATCCTTCCTTGGGAGAGTGACTGCAAGCCTTCCACTTCCAGTCTCCTCATCCATAATGGAGCCTCCATTCCCCTGTACTGATTTACTTTCTGATAAACCTGGACCCTTCATGACTTTCTTCCCAGTGCAGTCCCTTGGCCCTGCCTTCCTTATGTTTCCTGTATCTTCCAGCTAAACAATTTTCATTAGAGTTTTTATAGTCCATGCTTACAGAAACTCAAATGAACACAGCAAGATGTTCAAAATGTCTGTCCAGAGTGGAGTGGAAAGAAAATCTGGGCAGCTGTGCCCTTAGATGGTCTTTAGTTAGCTGGCGAAGGATGGTTGAAGATTCATGAAATAATTGGCACCTGAGTGGGCAGCAAGCTCCTACAGCACTTCTCCCTGGGGACCTTGTATTTGTGTTAGCCTCTGATGACACCATGGGTGGCTCTTGAAGTTGGCTTAATCAACAAGAGTGGCACCTTAACTTTATGTTTTCATTATTCTGATTAGAAGAGTTACTACCAGGTCAGAAGTAATTTTTCTCGTGGAAACTTTTAATTGACATCTGGGGAAAAATGTAGTGATAAAAGTTAATTTACTTTTCCAGGTTTCCCTGGATTTTACAATACCTGGCTTATTTAAAGGCCACTGCCAGCTATCTTGACAGAACACATGAAAGAACTCCGGAGCAGTAACTTAGACTACCTATTTCCCGGCAAAGACTGAAGTGAATAGAAGGCTCTGGGAAGAGCAACATGAAACAGTGCCAAGGCTCTCAGAGTGAAGTGGCTGTCACTGCCTTTCTTTCAGGTGCAGAAACTTGAGAGCAGTGTTTTTCAAAGTATGCTACATGCACAGCTTGAATTAGAACCCCTAGTGATTCTTTCAGACTGAACTTAGGATCGCATTCACCTTCAAAAATCTGAAGCCATGGCCAAGGGCACAGCATTATGTACTTCTGGTTAGCTTTCCACACAAGTCATCTCGAGGTTACAGTAATTTCTACTTCTCGCAGTGCCATCAACTCCAGCTTTATCTGGGTTGCAAGCATGGTTAAATCAGCAAATGAATGTGTTCCAGTCTTTCCCATATCAACACTGAATCTGCACTAATGGGATCGAGTTGCACTAAAGCAGTGGTTTCAATATGCAGGGCCCAGAAGGCACTTGATTCAAATTCTATTTTTAAAACGTCTTAAAGTTTGATTTAACAGTCTATATACTCAAATGTGTTACATTCCATTGTTTAGAGTCATTTATTTTATTTTATATGTATGAGTATTTTGCCTGCATGTATATATGTGCACCATATGTCTACCTGGAGTACAGGAAAGGGTGTTGGATCACATAAAACTGGATGGTTGGTTGTGGATGGTTGTGAGCTGCCATGTGGGAATTGTACCTGGGTGCTGTGGGATGGTCTGTATGTCAAATGTGTTGCTGATTGGTCAATGAATAAATCACTGATTGGCAGTGGCCAGGCAGGAAGTATAGGCGGGACAAGGAGGAGAATAGAGCTGGAAAGTGGAAGGCTGAGTCAGAGAGGCACTGCCAGCTGCCATCAGGACAAGAAAGATGTAAAGTACCGGTAAGCCACAAGCCACGTGGCAAGGTATAGATTAATAGAAATGGATTAATTTAAGCTGTAAGAACAGTTAGCAAGAAGCCTGCCACGGCCATACAGTTTGTAACCAATATAAGTGTCTGTGTTTACTTGATCGGGTTTGAGCGGCTTGGGACTGGCGGGTGAGAGAGATTTGTCCTGACTGTGGGCCAGGCAGGAAAACTCAAGCAACAAATGGCGTCCAACATGGTGGCAAGAGTTTCCACCTAAAAACTGACAAAAAAGATTCTAAAACGGAGCTAAAAATAGCTTCCTAATTGTCTCTCTCAAATGAGCGGCAGCTGCCGGTTTGAGCTACTGGCAGGTTCCTAGCGTGTGCGCTCGACCTGCAGTATGGCGGGAATGAGGCCTCTGCAAGTGGCACATTAAGCTGCTTGGTGGATTTAGCCTTTGCTAGTACAAAACAAAAAAAGAGGTTTCTGGGCTACACGCTGCTTGGATAAAAACATAGACCCACAATGGCTCCCAGAGCTGGCGGTAAGCATACCGCCGCCATGTTGGGAAGCTGAGGTGGGCGGAGCCAGCAGCCACAGCTGCTGCAGCTTAAAGCAACAGATTCACAATAAGACAGATTCAGATGTAATAGTTTAAAATGTGTGTAAAATATACGTAGGCTGAAAAGAGACAAAAAAGGTGATATATACAGTTATAGAAACAAATACATAGTTTTAAAAAGTAAAGTCTTTAAAGAGACAGTAAAATTAATATAAAAAACAAGCCACGTGAAGATGAATATTACACAGAGAATCTGGATTGTGTTGTCTTTGGGATTTTTAACTGCAAAAAAAACATTTGATTGTAAAAGCTGTTGAGTTATGCCAAAATGTATATTTTAAAGGTACCTTGACTTCAAAATTTGGATATAAGGATATGTTGCTTTGGAAAGGAGATTCTGTTTTTGTTTCCACAGAAAGCCAGAAGCTATGGATTTGTTCCAGATTAAGACACATCAGGTTTGACCAACCAAGACCCCCTGAAAGATCTCCGATGACACCATGGCCCAGATGATCCAACATCCAGAACCGTTTCAAGGCAACTGGCTCAGACGAATACACCCTCATGGACTACTCCATAATCCTAAAATGTTCTTTGTGTCCCCATAAGATACAGCGCCCCCCTCCAGCAGGAAGTAGTAAGAGAAGCTACACCCAAATTCCCAAAAAAACCAAGCTGACTTTGGAGATGTGTAAAGGTTAAAACCTTCCTTTTTAAGAAAAGAAAAGGGGAGGTGCTGTGGGATGGTCTGTATGTCAAATGTGTTGCTGATTGGTCAATGAATAAATCACTGATTGGCAGTGGCCAGGCAGGAAGTATAGGCGGGACAAGGAGGAGAATAGAGCTGGAAAGTGGAAGGCTGAGTCAGAGAGGCACTGCCAGCTGCCATCAGGACAAGAAAGATGTAAAGTACCGGTAAGTCACAAGCCACGTGGCAAGGTATAGATTAATAGAAATGGATTAATTTAAGCTGTAAGAACAGTTAGCAAGAAGCCTGCCACGGCCATACAGTTTGTAACCAATATAAGTGTCTGTGTTTACTTGGTCGGGTTTGAGCGGCTTGGGACTGGCGGGTGAGAGAGATTTGCCCTGACCCTGGGCCAGGCAGGAAAACTCTAGCAACACCTGGGTCCTCTCTGCAAGAGCAATAAGTACTCTAAACTTCAGACACATCTGTCCAACACTACATTTCAAATTTTTAATCCATTGGAGACTAAAAATTTTAGATGTTCAATTATATTTTGTGTAAACTTCTGATTTCTGATCATTTCCTGTGGTCCCTCTGTCTTCAGTCACTTTGGAGGAGAGTCATATAGGAGGAAGAATTATTTCCAAACAGCTGAATTTTTCTTTTCTTTTTTAAGAAATAAATACTTGCATACATGTCAACTGTAACTCTGAGTTCCAAACAGTGGGTATTGTTTAGCAAGACAGTCGTGTTCCAAGGTAGCTCAGGCACAGGCAGTCTCTTTTCCAGGAACAGGAAATGATGCTACAGATGGACCCATGCCAGAATTTCAGCCTTTACAAACATTACCTGTTCAGTCTATCATGTATACTAATAACTTCTATCATAAGATTTCAGTGTAAGGTAATACAGTGATTCTTTAAGAAAAAAAAATAGGTCACAGGCTAAAGAAAAATATGGCAAAAATGAGAAAAGAAACCCATGGTTCTGAGGTAATGTGTCTGATTAGCAACGTGTTTTTGACCCAAGAGTGATAGAATAAGGTGAAAGTCTTCAAGCGAAACTTCTCCTCCAGCATCCAGGGACAATAGAATGTATTGCCTTTTACGAGGTATTTGGTGCCACATTGTAAGGCCATCTATTGTGCTGAAGTACTTAACTGTGTTTTACTTTATGAGCTTTCCCCAAAATTCTTTGACAGATTTTCTCAATGTTAAGTAATGTAATTAAAGCAAACATAGAAAGTATAAAGATAAAGATTTCTGTTTCTTTTGGCATAAGAATCAGATAGCTTTATGTAAAAAGAAATCTATGCAAGCAAAATTACATCTAAAGACTATAATTCATTATAAATATGTTTAAAGGATTAAAAATATTATTTAAGTAATCATTAGATTTTAATGAGGAGGATGAGTTCTAATGGCAGTATTGACAAGCAACATCAGAGAGCCATCAGTCTCTTTGATGACAGTGCACATCCAACAATTTTATTCAGAATATTTGATCAACGATAGTGATCATTTTGAATTCAACTGAGTAAAGACTGTATTGTGGCCAGTGTGGTTCAACTAGGTAGTTTGGGGCTTAACAATGACTAGAAGACTCACTTCTAAGTTTCTGGCTTTGTGGTCCACTGCAGAGACCTTCTTGAGGGTCCTCCTGGTATGGTTGGTTGCATCCCTGAGAATTAATTACCCAAAGGCACAAAGCAGTAGCCATAACACGCCTTATGATTTGTTCTTGGAAGTCATATACACTGCTACTTCTGGAGCATCCTGCTAATTATTTTCTTCTTATGTTCACACAGGGGCTACATAGGGCATAAATAGCCAAGTAGAAATTAATGTGGACATCTTATAGTCTAGTGACTACATTCTTTCCAAATAAATTCTGTGTCTCTTACTCTTTTCCAATTCCTCTCCTATTTTAAATGAATAAAAATTTCCATAATTCTCTAAAACTTAAACCCCTAACCCACAGAGCCCATTAGCAATTCCTATTAAGAGAAGCAGAAAAGAGGCTACTGAGAACAAAGATGCTTGGAGGATACTGAAATACTGAGACCAAAGATACGCATAGCTGGAGGGAGTCTGCTAAGAAGTGGTACACACCAAAGATAACCACAACAATAGCATAGTGACCGACTAAGAGAGCTAAGGAAGTATCCCTTATTATAGGGTCTAGCATAGAACAGACTTCAGATCTAAGTGTGGGCCATAAGAGAACATTGTCCAGGTAGGCTTGGACTGTGCTTGAACACTGTGCTTTCAGGAGGACTCCAGCATCTTTAGTACTGTTTAGTTTTATTTAAATTTTGTGTAACTAAAAAAGAAGCACCATTTTTAGTTTCAGTGCCCTTTCACCTACACTTGAAAATCTCAACTCAAACAGTGTTACTTCGATTCACGTCTCACCTTCCGTTAAAGAGAGGGAAGGGGCTCTACCGTTGCTAAGACTTCAGAGCCATGTCTCTCAGAATTTCTCAACTCCTGGTACAATCTGTTTTGTGGATTTATTGTAGTTTTCCATTGGGAATGAATTTCCAAAGTAATTTGGGTATTCAAAGGTATTAGTAAGACAGAGCGTGGGCTGAAGATAAAGTGAGAGCCACGACTGCCTCCAAACCTTATTCCATTAACTTTGCAAACCAAGCTGACTGAGTCTTTAATGTGAAACAAATAGAAACGGAAAAACATAACTGATGGACAGAAGCCAAAATAAATAAAAATAAAAGTTTGTAGGAAGAAAATGCAGATCGAAGAATGTGAATGTTTCAAGATTAACCATTTCAATAAAGTACATAAGCCAAATTTAAAAAATAAAGAGTCCTGATTCTTATGTCATAGCATCTAGCTTATAATTAGTGATATGCTAACACAAGCTTAATATCTGATAATGTGTGTGTGTGTGTGTGTGTGTGTGTGTGTGTGTGTGTGTGTGTATGTGTGTTACCATCATAGTCAACTTGAAGCTGTAAACATGCTGCTACATTTACAGTTGGAAAGAAACACATGAGTAAGAAGTCCAACACACCCTGTTGTAGTACACAGTAAACACAATTTTTCTTTCCTTATCGCTCTCTTCTATTTGATATTGGCTAATGTTTGAGGTTAATACTGCAGACTTTTCTTTTAGTGTCTTAGACTCTTTGAGCTATATCGTCTGTCATAACTATTCAGTTGTGCTGTTAGAGTTCTAACATATCAGGTTGTAGTTTTCCATGGTCTTAAGTGATCAGATTCCCTGGCAGCAGAGCTTGAGACAAGGGTACATGCATGTTGAAGCTGAAAGATGGGGTGAAGTCTCAAAAGGAATGAGGAGAGGATACGTAAAGTTGTGCTGAGCCAGAATATGGCTGCAGGTAAACAACGTCTAACTGTAGTTTGGCTTCCTTAAGGGAGTTTTGACTCCAAAACTTAGACCACATTGTAGTTGTCTCCTCGTGGCAGCCATGAGCTTAGACATTTTTGTTCCCATGTCAGGTAATCACTGTCTGAGATTCACAGTGGTAGTGTAATCTCTGAACTATCTCCTCTCTGAACAAGGTGGCTCAGTAGAGGGCAACAGTTCAGAGAAGGTTCTGTTTCTGGACTCTAAGCTGTTAACCACCCAGCTGATAAAGGGAGTCTAGCATAGTCCCAGAAGTGTACCAAACATAGCATAGGTTCTGCAAAAGTGCATGTAATACTCTGGGGGTTTCACCTCCCCTGCTGTTTTAGCAGCCTAGTGTGAGAGCAAGAATTGCACTTCTATGTTCCCAGGGAATGGTGTTAGTATTACTGATCCCAGGTCCTTACTCTGAGAACTACACATTAGAATAATAATCCCTGAGTTTAGAACAGTGTAGTATGAATGAAGAACGTACTTCATAGGCTCATGTACTGGGCTCTTGGTCCTGGATGGCAGTGCTGTTTGGGGAGGTGGTGGAATCTGGTGGTTGAGCCTTGCTGGAGGAGCTACATCGCTGGGAGTGGGCTTTGAAAATGCATAGCAGCACCACACTTGCTGCTTGTTCTAATTTGTGTTTGCAGTTGGAGATTCAAACTCGAACTCTCTGCTTCCTACTCCAGCTGCCTGCTGCCACACCTCCACTGCCATCATACACGTTTGCTCTGGAACCACATGCCCCAGCAAACTCTTCCTCTATCAGTTGCCTTGGTTGTGGTATTGTATCACAGCAACAGACAAGGTAACTAACACAAAGAGAAGAGCTTGGAGAATCCAGCATGTTATTCAGCTTTGTGCTGCGATCAGAAAGATGGTAATGAAACACTTTCGCAACGGCATTCATTCCTCCTTATATTCAATAACTCTACCTTGTTTATCCAAGATGCGTTTGTGTTATGTTGGCTGAACTTAGTAAAACAATTTACAACAGTACCCAATATAAGAACTTAATTCTCCTTTGAACTGTTATTATCTTATTTCTGACTACTGACATCTATATTCTATTAATCGCCCCCACAACATTCTTAAAAAAGATCAGTTATAAAGAATTATATTTTAACCAGGTCTGATTTTTATCATTCAATTTGTGTTATGCAAGAGAGAAATCTAAACTACCATCTATGCCCAAGGCTTACCTTGGCACCTACATGAGGCATTTTCACCTGTAACAAACGCTGGCAGTGGAAACATGAAGGGCAGCTCCTCTTGCCAGATGTCTATGCAGGTGGAAACACAGCTGCTTATGCAAGATGGCAAACAGCCTTAGTGCTAGAGATGAGGGACACAAAAACTGCACTTTTGGTTGGGTCATTTACACCTGTTACCTTAAATTCATTTTCCTCTTTTGAGAGCACTGTTGGCAGGCTCCCAAATTATTAGCTCCTTTAATAAGAAAGAAGAAAATAACAGATAACATTATTACTGGCATTTTCCCAACTTACAAACATAATGTGTCTTACTTTTGTAGTTTTATTTTTCCTTTTAATCCTATAGTAAGGCCAAGGGTGGATGTGCTTCACAGAACATCATTTCAGAACTGGAGTGGGTATTATGAAACTTTGGTATGCGTGCTATCTTGTCACCTCAGTTTGAAATGTGACCAGTTTGTCTCTCACAACACAGAAACATCTGCAAGTAGTTAACATTTTTTAATGTCCAAGAGTGGACATGGATGACTTCTGTAATGTCAAGGTCTTGCTCTTGTATTCTAAAGTTCCCTGAAGCACTTCAGAAGACTATGGTAGTGAAGTTGATATTTCTGGAACCCCATGTGCCCTTTCTTCTGCATATAGTTACACTATGAAATATCAGCAGGTCTGTGGATGCAGAAAGTGCTACAAGACAGTGGGAACATCATGGGAGCTACAAGTTCCATCATATATGGAAGTCTGACATTTCAAGTAGTCAAATTAAAAGAAATGGAGAAATAATTTTAACATTTTGCTCGACTCAGTGCATCTAAAATATTTCAATTCAACATAATCAGTATAAAAATAGAGGCATTTTGCATTGTTCACACTGAAGTGAAAGTCTTGTGTGTTTAGAATCCTTACATTCAGATTAGCCACACTTCAAGTACCTAGAATTTCCATGAGGATAGAAGTGACAGGTCATCTCCAGTCTATGTTAACCCTTAATTTATGAAAGAAACAGAAGCTCAAGGCCCAAAGTGACTGGTCTAAAGTCAAAATACTGACTAAAGAAGAAAAAGAATTAGTTACACCCAGCAATTCCCACACTACAAAATCACATCTCCCAAATTACACAGGGGGCTATTTCATTAGAAATTACCTCCTAGAAGAAAAAAATCTAAAGTACAGACTCCGTTGGTTTCAGGGTGATCAATAAGCGGTTTAGGAGTATAGACAGGTATGGTAGAGCACACTTCTAATCCAGCACTGGGAGGCAGAGGTCTATGGGGAATCTACTTTGAGGTCAGTCTGAGATACACAGAAATATTCTGTCTCTCATAATAAACTAACAAAAATGCAAAGGGAGGGGCATAGGGCTGAGATTCTCACCTGCTTCTTCCATGCACTAACCCTAGCCTCAGCAGGTTACTAATGTTTCAGACCTTCAATGTCTTAATTGTAAAGTGAGAAGTATAAGCACTAAATGTATTAATGTATACATGAGTGTACAACATATATATATATATATATATATATATATATATATATATATATATAGTAATACATATAAAATTCAGAAAGAAGCCTAGAACAAAGAAACCATCAGATAAGCTTGAGTTATAGGTTACTGAAATGTTCACAACATTAAGGGTATACATTATATGAATATATGTTAAGTCTGAACCCATATGCTTCTGACAGTCCTGTACCACATGGGAAGGAAAGAGTCCAAAGTATGCTGCTATCTACTTAATATTTTTCAGAGTACTGTTTAATTTAAAAATGTCTGGAAAAAACTGAGTTTCTGATTTAATTTCATTTAGCCAAAATTCTCAATCTAAGCCTCCCATTTTCAATAATTGGGTTAATTAAGGTGCTACAATGCTGCAAAAGCAGCATTTTAACCCTGATCTCTAAAAGGAATGCAAATGTATTTTCACTTTTCTTTCCAATGGAACGAAGACATACATAATTAACAGAAATCTAATTGGCTACACAAAAATTGTGAGTGCCTAGATTCAACACAAACCAGCCATGTACTGACTACCAATTTAATGAAAAATATGACCCACAGTCAAAAGTTCCTTTAAAGTCTAGTTTATGGTTAGGAATTGCTTTTATTATTGTTGTTTGTTTATTTGTTTGTTTTTCTTTTTACCAACTTGGGTGAACCAATGTCAAAATAATTTTCTTTAATGCAAAAACATAAAAAATCGTTCTGCAAAACATGTCCTATATCCAAAAGCATCTGATTATTAAAGAATATTACCTTTTCTTTCTTTCAAAGGGTTTTTAGTAGCTGCTATCATTTTAGGAATTTATCAGGTGAATTTATTGTGGAGAGATTGTGAAATGGGTCACAGCCTCATAGTTTACTTTATGCACTTTATTATTCGGAACCATGCTGAAGAAATGTGTAATTTCATTTCAATTGGTAACATTTGCCCTTAGAATTTGGAAAGGCTTTATGTGCTAAAAGTTGAATTATTTCTCAGGGAGTTTATGATTTTAGATTTATATGTAGTGTCTAAGTAAGGTAGAGGCCCTTTGCGTATTAGTAATGTCACCCTCTGATCTCTAAGGATCACCTTGGCTGGTGGCATGCTCAAGAGTGGGCATATTCAGAGTGATTTGTAGAGGCTCCAAAGTGTTTTTCAGAGTATATAACTGTCGAGATATGCCTTTGGGTTATAATGGGGCTGCTGGTGTGATTCCCATTCATTACTGAAACTATTTCCTGCCTTGGATGGCCCATGGTTTCCTACACAAAAATAATAGCAATAAAGTGAGACTTGTCCTTCTGCTTTACACCAGACATTTTCTTTTTTTGATGGAATCTGAATATGTTTTATCATAATACCCTTTTTCCTCCCATTGGCCTACCTAGCAGCTCCTTTTACCTTCTTATTCCAGTCATTCTTTGGACCGTATTGACACAGACCTTAGGAGTCAAAGTGACCTTTATTCTTCATGCCCAAAGGAATATTTTAGTGATAACTATGATTGTAGTGTTTGCTGATTGTTAACATTTTAAAGTGCATCAATGACTTGCAGATTTGGAAAATCAATAGCTTATTTTCTTTCCAATTCATCTGATGCAAAATAGCTCAAGTCAGAAACAATTCCACTAATAGCAGTGGAGATGAGTACATTAAGTGCATTGTCAGACTCATACCCACCATTTGTGCCAAGTGTGAGGACTCTGCTTTTTATCTAACATTGTGGAGTTATGACTGCTAGACACAGAAACAAGAGGGATGGATACCTTTCCTGTTCTAGCACTCGTTGTAAGACTTTGGCAAATCTTACTGACTTTTTTCTCTATTTGGTTTTTAGTTTTTGTTTTAGACTTTAGTTTTAGATACCATGGAGATCTAACACATAGTGTCTCACATGTACACAAGAACTCTACAACTGCCTCAATCCCCAGAATCCTCTGAGTCTTCATTCCCTTATATATGCTACAGAACTCAGAAATCCAGGGGAAGATCCTTTTGTCTTCACATTGACTCTTCCTTAGAAGCACCAATCAATTTCAGCTCCTGCCATACTGATAAATCTCTCAGTCATCTGCTGTGGGATGGTCTGTGTGTCAAATGTGTTGCTGATTGGTCAATAAATAAATCACTGATTGGTCAGTGGCCAGGCAGGAAGTATAGGTGGGACAAGGAGGAGAAAAAGCTGGGAAGTGGAAGGCTGAGTCAGAGAGACACTGCCAGCTGCCACGATGAGAAACAGCATGTGAAGATGCTGGTAAGCCACGAGCCATGTGACAAGGTATAGAAATGGATTAATTTAAGCTGTAAGAACAGTTAGCAAGAAGCCTGCCACGGCCATACAGTTTGTAAGCAATATAAGTCTCTGTGTTTACTTGGTCGGGTCTGAGAGGCTGTGGGACTGGCGGGTGACAGAGATTTGTCCTGACTGTGGGCCAGGCAGGAAAACTCAAGCTACAGTCATCTAGTCCCCCAGGCTGACCACAACAGGACAGGTAGCATATTCTAACCCACTTCATTCTCTTGCCCACGTTTGAATCTAGAATGGAGATTCACCAATCAAAGACTGAAGAGGGCTTAAATACTTTAATAATCTCATGGCTTCTGGCTTTTTCTGTGAGAGATCACAATCCTACTTGATGTGTTTTATATAAATTCTTTCATTTAATTCTCATAAGCACTTAAGTATACATTTTAACTATGGTATATGTTTATGTAGTGTCTTAAAGGTAGATTTCCCCCAAATTAGAACTGATGAAACAAGAAAAAAATTTCTTAGTGACAGCTCTAGGAAATAAGATATATTTGTGGTGAGACAGAAAGAGTAAGAAAGCCCATAACTTCAATTCAGCATTTGTGATGTGCAGTGTTAGTGGTGAATTCCTCAGGATCCTGCATAGTGAGGTTATTTGCACAATTGATGTGGCTGGACCTTTTATTTGTTTGTTTATTCTTGTTTTTTGGTTTTTAGTTTAGGGTTTGTTGTTGGTTTGTTGTTGTTGTTGTTGTTTTCAAGACAGGGTTTCTCTGTGTAACAGCTCTGGCGGTCCTAGAACTCACTCTGTAGACCAAGCTGACCTCAAACTTACAGAAATCCCCCTGCCTCTGCCTCCCTAGTCCTGAGACTTAAAGGCTTACACCAGCACTGCCAGAATTTGTTTGTGTTTTTATTGTAATGTTTTGTGGGCATTGAGAGAGAATGAGTTCTATGTCGTGAGCAAGTGGAATTTTGCATTGCATTGTCCTATTCTAGATTTTCAAGATCTGTTCAAATGGCACTTTAATCAAGGCAACATTCATTAAGCTTTTCTTATTTTCATTTATTCAATTTAGGTCCATAACAAAGAATAAATTCTGGAGCTGAATTAGTTTTTAGTAAAACATTCTGTCATTGGGCAAGTTCATCTGGCGCCTTTCTATAATTTGTATTTTTTTTTCCCTTTGCTGCCACCTAACATCTCACATGGCATTGAGAACCTTTAAACAGGACACCTGAAATATTAAATGCAAGTTCTACTTTATTTTTCATACAGCAGTTTATAAGATGAATCCAAGGAAGGACAAAAACCGACTTCATTTTCTTCCCATGGTGGGAAAGTAAAAGAGGCGAGGGCTGGAGGAAGTTTATTAAACACACAGGCTGAATAAGTTCTGACTATATCATAACTTTTTCCAACAGCATCTTAAATCCAAGTTATTACTCGAAGTTGTTTATCTGGTACTTTGTATTGCTTAACAGTTGCTGCTGGCAGATTTAGGATAGAGTATATGTCTTGCTTTGTGCTCAGATCCTTGAATAACCTGAGGTTGGATAATGGTAAAAGTGGAGCTGGTCCTGAGATGCTTTCAAAAGGCACAGCCTCAGTAATATAAAAAAAAAAAAGGTCTGCATTTTAAAAGTAGGATCAGATTCTCAAACTTAGTCACTCATAGAAGGTGAGCATCATTTTCTTTCCTGTCAGAAAATTCTCATGCCTAGATACACCTACCTCACATTCTTTGAAGAATGGAAGATCCATACCTTGCAATGTCAAGTCAATGAGCATGAATCAAACACCTGCTTTGTTTTCCTAGTGTTGGGACAACTGTAGACCCAGACATCAACTAGATTTGCCTAACTGTTCAGATCTCAAATATCCATTTATGTTTTTTTGACATCCTCCAAAGAATATGAATGCCTTCTCCCAGGACACCAGAGGAATGTAGGGATGCTACCATCTTTAGGATAGCCACTCAGTCTCATATCTGTCAAACTTGACATTGGTTTGATGCTACTTTCTGAACACACACTACTCCCCTCTTCCACCCCCCACCTCCACATATGCTACTTTGATTCTTTACCTTAGTGTCAGCTCAGTAATAAATTTGAACATATTCAGTTTTTCAGTGCTTTGAGGTGTTTATTTTTATTCTTGCAGGAAGGTCATTTAGAGAAGGCTGACATAACCTAAGAAAGGGAAACCCAAGTCTCATAACATGTATTCTCTTCCCAAAGGAAAACACATACAGAGGGCAATGATGGCAGAATGTTTAACTGGGTAAACCAATGAAGGCTTAAAAGAACAGGCTTGAACTTTTCCTTATCATTTACTCCAGATTTTTATCATTGATTTACCTAGGGCCCAGTACACATACTTCTGATGTGTTACTTTCTCTAAATCTCCATATCACTTATATTGGCATTGCCAGCAACAAAGGCCATAGTGATGCTTCTCAAACTCCAAATGCCTGGATCCTGCTCCTAACATCAGCCAGCCTTGCATATTGGAATCCTTAGTCCCTGTGTCTTTTTAAGTGACCAGAGTCTGCAATTTCTCATATTCTATTCTCGAGAAATTCCTGACTTTCATAGTCTTGGCTCTCTGTCTTCTTTCACCTCCTTCCACTGTGTTTTATTGTTTTTGTCGATGCTGTCTACGACTTCTTCATCTGCCTTTTCCATCTCTTTTTCATATTATTACTTCAGGCTTCTCTATTCATGACAGAGCTAAGTAAGCAAGAAAAACACACTAGAGAAAATCTTTTTATGGCACCGAATGCTGCAGCACCAGGGACAGCACAGGAAGGTGCCTGCCTGTTCACTCTAAAAGTAAGCTAGATAGTATATTCATATAGCTAGAAGCAAATGAAGGGTTGTGTTTACACCAATCACAGCACCGATTCTAGTTCCTCCTATCACAATGCCCACATAGAGACCAGTAACAGCCCTTATATAAGGAACAACCACAACTTCTACATTGTATTCATTGTGTCTTGATGACTTACTGCCAGGTTTCTGAAATGGTCATGACTAGGACCAGACCTATTAGAATAGAAACTATGCCTTCTGTTGAGATGGTCCTTGAAATTAAAGTGTTTTAAAAGTGAGCATGAAGTGTCCAAACTACATTGACATGAGGATAGTGTGGTCTGTGGTCAGAAAAATTAGCTAATTGGCTGTCAGGTTTTCACTAAGGGATACCAATCATAGGGCAGGATGTACCTGCTGATTCATGGACCAGAATGCACACTTCTAGTGGCTCACTGAAAGAACATACATTATAAGGTTACTAGGATAAAGATTTAAAGAAAGGTAGCACAAAACTCAATAGCACTCAACATATTTAATAGCATTTGGCAATGCTTAAACCCTGGCACATATCCCTAGAGAGGTTTGGGTCCCTCCAGCTTGTCTAACAAGGATTTTAAGCTACAGTCACATGAGTCTAATGATTACCTTCTAGTTACACTCCATTCTCAAACCAATTTCCCTTGCCTCCCATAAGGTCCAGAAATTAAGGTTCCATCTCTCCAACTTTCAGGACCATGGTCATGACTTTTAGATTAGAGCAGATCTTTGACCTTGCCACCTCTTGTTCAAGAACTTTCCAAGGCTCACTTTATGCTTCATGGTAATCTGAGAGTCAACACGTCATTTGAAAAATCCCAGTTTTGGATGTAGTTCTTCCTTGAAATACTACACAGTTTTTCTATTCCACAAGGATCCCCTTCCCCACTATACTTTGTAGAGGAATCCCCTCTTCCCACTATACTTTGTAGAGGAAGCCCACTCCCCACTATACTTTGTAGAGGAATCCCTCCTCCCTACTCTACTTTGTAGATTATTTCCCCCTTTCCCACTCTGCTTTGTGCACTTAGAGTGATGGTTTTCACATTGAATTGTTACATGTCAGTTTGACTTAGAGTCACATTTGAAAATGTTCTAACATCAGGTTGTTGTTTTGATTTTTGTTTATTGTTTTCTTCATTCCTCTTAGAAGAAGCAGTTGGACACATACTGAGCATTAATAAGTGCCTACTAATTGACTACAAAGCAAATCTTAATTTAATCTATTAATCTTTTATGATTATTCATGCATTTGGATTTAATGTTAAAAGGTTAAGAAAGAATAATAGAATTGTAGGATTTTAATTAAAGTAGAGAAAGAAAGGATGCTCAGAGTAAGAGCTATTTTTCTCTCCAGATATGTATTCCAAGCACTGTTTTCATTGATGCAGTTTAAGCAACAGGTAATTCTTCAAGCTGATTAATTCTAGATGGATCCAACCTTAATATCCTCTGAGGATGATTCGGTTCAATTTGCTGCATCATTACATTTAGGCAGCAGCACATGACACCAAACACTACAGATGCCTGTTCTTTCTCCCCAACTTCCCTCCCAAGTTGAAAACCATTTAAAAATAATTCAAGATAAAGTTCAGTCAGTTAGCTAGTTACAGCATTCTCTTAGGGTAGCATTAGCATTAATTAATATTTGTGAATTGCTTTGAAAATCACAAATGCTATGGAAGTGCTGACTATTAATTTAGTAAAAGCACAGGCCATGAAAGCTGAAATATAAAGGCAGTTGCACACTAATGAAATGTTTTAATATTTAAATGAGCTAGCCTGAAGAAAGTCCCCGACATCCTGTGCCTATAAATCAGGAGGGAAAGACTGTGAAGTGGAAGCATTTTAAATGGTTTAGAAGGGACTACTGAAGTACACAGGGTTAGGAATGATGTGCAACTGTAAAGGGAAGTTGTGACCTTCACAGAAATCTAAATCATGTTTGGGGGGGGTTACATGCTGATCAATAGGTAATTAGGAGTGATTCAAATGGTAAGATATATATAAAAAACAGAAGAGAGAAAAGAGAAGGAAAAAGAAGGCAAAGATCTGTTGACTAAGATAAAACATGCTGATGAAATGAGACTGTCATTCCTGAAAAGCAGGACATCACAGGGAATGGTTCCAATCAGAGCCATGTTGACTCCACTTAGTATCCTTTTCAGTTAGCCCCTCTATATCTGTGTGACCAAGAGGCAGAGCTTGTTCCATGCCTTTTTTATTCACTAGGTCTCCTGAGGTTTGTCTGCTATCCTATGCCCTCTTTACCCTACCCCTGAGTCTACCAAAACACTCCCAATGGAATATTTTCTTCAGGATTTTCCTTACCTTCTGCAGTGAGGCCAGCAACATGAGGTCCTTGTCCCCATACAACACTGATCTGATGGTTGGGGATAAAATCACCTTCCTAGAGACGCTCTCCAGAAGAAATGATTTCTGTGAGTAAGGAAGTATTTGAACTATTAAATTCATTCCAGGCATGAACTTTCTAGATAATTTTACTCTGGTCCTGCCAGAATGAAAAAGAATATTTTAATAACTACATAGCAATTTGTGTTGTTATTAAAAAATTCCTAAAAAACAAATGACTGTCTTCTCCTTAATTTTGCCATGCTTACTGTGTGTGTGTGTGTGTGTGTGTGTGTGTGTGTGTGTGTGTGTGTGTACATTTATATTGCAGGGTGATTGTCAAATAGAAATATATTAAAAGATTAAAATACATGAACTTTATTAAAATCATATTTTAACTAGACACACATTCATATACACATATATATGGGAAGACATATAATTATTTTCCCAGGTGTATTCCTGTAATATATTCAGTTCTGGTTCCTGTCTTTTGTTTATACAAATCTTGGAAAATGATGTAGAAATAACTTTATAATATGTAACAAAGTTATTTAAGTAAACTTGCATGGAAGTTTAAGTTATACTCATAGATGCTATATGAATATAAATTATAAAAATACAAATAAATGTTTTTATCTAACATTTTTATAATTTTATAATTTTATAAGTCCTAATGGATACTTAGTATTCTGTACATCACTATACCATACTTTCCTTTACATTTGATGTCCAAGTTACTATTTTGCTACTTTGATAAACGCTATGATCAAAAGCAACTTGGAAGTGTTTTATACCATCTTCTACTTCCAGATAACAGTCTGACACAGAGGAAGGTTGATGCAGAAACTCAAGCAGGAACACAGGAAGGAAGCATTATGGGAAGCTGCTTTATGGAAGGCTTAACCCTGAGCCTCTGCTTAGCTAGCTTGCTTTTAAAAAATATTTTCTATAAATTCTTTGAGAAGTTCATGCATTGCATTTTGATCATATTCATTCCCGCTCTTCTATCTCCTCCCAAATACACCTCTCCCATTCATACCCACAAAACTTTGTGTCATTGTTTTTTTAAACCCATATAATTCCCTTAGTGCTGATTACGTACTCTTAGGTTTCTGGCCATTCACTAGAATGTTAGACTTACCAGAGGTCACATCCTGAAAGGGCACTGTCTCTCTTTCACAGCAGCTCTCAATAATCAAAAGTTCCTCAGCTACAGGTGAATACCTATCTCCCCTCTCCATGCTGGGATTTTATCTTGTTTAAGCTTGCTCAGGTTGTGCGCAAGCTGTCACAACTACCCTGAGTTTATTTGTGCAACTGTACTGCTGTGTCCAGAAAACAGTTTCTGTGTAGTCACCCACTGCATCTGACTTTTACAATCTTTTCGCCCCCTCACTCCCTCTTACAATGATCCCTGTGCCTTGGGAGGGGAGTTACTGTATATATGTCCCATTTAGAGCTGAGCATTCTTCATCCACTTATTCTCTGCACCTTGATCAGTTGTGAGTCTCTGTGTTAGTCACTACCTATTGCAAAGAGAAAGCGTCATGATGAGGATAGAGAGATGTACTAATTTACAGATATTATGAGACACTGTTAGGAGTCAGTTTAATACTATTTCCCATAAGCAGACTGACACTAGTAGGTTCTCCCTCAGGGTCTATGACCCATCTCGCTATAGGGTCTTAGCCACAATAATTGTGTCATTGATGGGTTCTGTGTTCTGAAATGGAGTTTAAACATAATCGAAAAGTAGTTCGTTACTCCCATGACATTCTTGCTATTATTGTACCAGTGAGCATATTTTACCAGGAATGATGTTACTGTAGCTTGAAGGGTTCACTGCTGGATACGACTGATGATTGCTTTCTCCTCCACAGCATGAACAACAACTTCTAGCACTATGAAAGCTAGCCAGTAGTAATGAAGCCTCCAAGTCAATACCAGCATGATTTCCCCATGTTGTATGATTCAAGTATGTGATGTCTTCAGGAACAGAATATTTCCATCAAGTCCTGGAAAGTAACTAAAAGCAATAGTAATGAGGATGTGGTGTCTATGGAGCATCACTGGCCAACAACTCATTCCTGACTTTGGGATTTTATTTGTAAGTCTGTATTATTTATTCTTAGGGGCACTGTTGCTCCATTACATGGTAACTACATTTAAAATCATTTTATATATGTATATGTTTATATTTTTGAAACTTCTTCAGTAGTAGTTTTTTATATGAGTTCCCAAAGGTTATTAGTCATCCCTTCCCCAGATTCTCTCCTTTACCCTGTCCTTTCATCTCCACCCACTTTTAACCCATTCTGTCCTTTTTCTCTTTTATCACTTACAATATTTCTTTTCTTTCTGGAAAATCACCCCTCATCATGGTCACTTACTAATTTCCTGACCTCTGTGAGTATTCCATATCTAAAGATTCAGAGATAATAGCTCTCCTCACAATAAAAAAAGAAAGAAAGTAAGAAATATAGTGTCTGTCTTTCTGAGTCTGGATTACCTCTCTCACATGATTTCTTTCAGCTCTATCCATTTATCTTCAAATTTTATAATTTAATTTTTCTTATGTGATACATTCCCATAAATGTATCACATCTTGCATTGATGTATATTCATCTGTTGATAGACATCTAGGCAGTTTCTACTTCCTAGCTATTGTGAATAGAAGAGCAATAACATGAATATTCAAGTATCTCTGTAAGAGTATGTAGAGCCTTTTGTGTATATGCCCAAAAGTGGTATAACTGGATCATTTGGTTGATCTTACTTATAGCTTTTGGAGGAACTCCCACATTGATTTGCATAATAGTTGTACCAATATTTTTCCCATCTAGCAATGAACACTGAATAACTACCTCTTGCTCCAAATCTAGGCCAGCATCTCCTAGATTTGGAGGATGGGGTACAGTATTCATTTTCATTTCATCTCCCTGATGGCTAAATATGTTGGACTTTTAAAGTCATATTTCTCCACCATTTATATTTCATCTTTTCAGAACTCTGTTTAGTTCTTTGTGTCATTTTTAAATTGTGTTGTTTGTTTTCTTTGGGTTTACCTTTTTGAGTTCCTTGTATATTTAGATATTAAACCTCTGCCAGATGCATAACTGATAAAGATTTTCTCACATTCCATAGGCTAACTCTTCATTTGAATGATAGTATTCTTTGCTGTGCAGAAACTTTTTAGTTTCATGTTGTCCTATTTGTTGACTGGCTATTCTTAATGTCTGCACTACTGGGGACCTGTTCAGAAAATCCTTTCTTGTGCTAATCAGTTCAAGCATATTCCATATTTTCTTATCTATGAGATTAGGATAAGATAGACCTAGGATATTAGGTCTTATGCTGAGGTTGCTGATCTTTTTGAAGTTGAGTGTTGTACAGAGTGAAAAACAAGAATCTAGTTTAATTTTTCTACATGTAGCTATCCAGTTTGACCAGCACCACTTGTTGAAGAGTATGTCTTTTCTCCATTGTATATTTTGGCCTCATTATAAAAAAAATCAAGTAGCTTTAGGAATATGAACTTATATATGGGTCCTCATTTCTATTCCATGGATAAACATATCTGCTTTTATGCCTATACTATGCTGTCTTGTTTTGTTTTTTAAATTACTATAGCTTTGTAGTATACCTAGAAACCTAGTATGGTGATACTGCCAGCATTTCCAAAGAGTTTCCATTAAAATCAGGAAAAAGAAAAGCATATCCATAATCCTTTCTCATGTTTGATTTAGTAATTGAACTCTTAGAGCAATAAGTCAAGCTGAGGAGATACAAATGAGAAAAGAAGAAGTCAAAGTGTCCTTTTTGCAGATGATAGGATTCTATACAGAAAAGACAATAAAAATTCAACCAGAAAACTCCTACACCTGGTAAACACAGTCAACAGATAAGAAACTACAAAATAAACACACAAATGTCAGTAGCCTTCCTATACACACATGACAAATATAAAGAAAAAGAAATCAGCAAAGCTGTACCATTCACAAAAGCCTACAAATACGAATTATCTTGGAGTAAATGCTACCAGGGAAATAAAAGACTTATTCAGTGAAAACTTTAAGACATCAAAGAAGATGGAAAGATCTTCCATGCTCATAGATTGTTAGGATTAATGTGAAATGGCCATCATACAAAGAGCAATCTACAGATTCAGTGCTCCCTCCACCAAAATCCTAATGAAATTTGTGGTGGTTTGAATGTAATTGGCCCCCATAAGCTCACAGGGAGTGGCACTATTAGGACTTGTGGCTTTGTTGGCATAGGTATGGCCTTGTTGGAGGAAATGTGTCACTGTGGAGGTGGGCTTTGAGGTTTCATATATGCTCAAAACAAGTCCAGTGTCTCAGACAACTTCCTGTTGTCTGTGGGTAAAAATGTAAGAACTCTCAGCTCCTTTTACAGCATCATGTCTGCCTGCATGCTGCCTTGCTCACTGCTATGATGATAATGGACTGAACCTCTGAATGAACACCTGATTAAATGTTTTCCTTTATAAGAGTTGCTGTGGTCATGATGTCTCTTCACAGCAATAGAAACCCTAAGATACAATTTTTCACAGAAACTGAAAAAAAATCTTAAATTTCATAAAGAAACAGAAAAGGCTCATAACAAACAAAACAGTTCTGAACAATTTATTATTATTATTATTATTATATTTTATTTTTTTTTCTATCATCAGCTTGGTACAGTATAAATTCTTATCCTAGTAGTGAAATGTTTCACTGATGCTTGCCCAGTGATTGAGTAAAAGCAAAACTTATTATAAGCCACAGTCATCCTATATAGGGTCCCCCTGCTATATAGCCTCCCTGGATCTATGAGTTGCAGTCTATTGTTCTTTGCTTTATATCTAGTATCCACTTATGAGTGAGTACATAACATGTTTGTCCTTCTGGGTCTGGATTACTTCACTCAGGATGATATTTCTAGTTCCATCCATTTGCCCACAAATTTCATGTTGTTACTGTTTTTCTCTGCTGAGTATTACTTCATTGTATATATGTACCACATTTTTTTAATCCATTCTTCAGTTGACAGTCATCTACGTTGTTTCCAGGTTCTGGCTATTATGAATAATGCTGCTATGAACAACTAAAAAGTCAGTTTGCTTTCTTGCATAGCCCAAGACTTCTGACTAGGAGTGGTTCTAGCCACAGTGAGCTAGGCCATCATAAATAAATAAATAAATAAATCCCTCAAAGATGTGCCCCAAGGCCAATCTGATGGAGACAATCTTCAAACTGAGACTCCCTCAGATATCTGTGTGAAGTTGCCAGTTGATACTATTATGTTTTTAGTGTTTCTATAAAAGTTATCTTTGTAAATTATGTTATAATATCAGTTGAGGGAGATTTTGTGAGAAATTTTGCTAAAACAAGCTAGACTTATTTTCCAAAAAAGGTACTAAAATACTGTTTTCTATTTTCCTGTATCCTAGTGAGTATAATTTTTGTAAGTGTACAGGAAGACAGAATTTTCCTTGTTCCTTTTAGTTTCTACATCTGAGGCTTATAAATTAAATTGATAAGAGACAAATTTATAGCAGAAACAATTTAAGTGCAAAAAGGCTTCAGGGAGAAACAAAAGACAGAATACCAAGAAAGAGTTGACTTGGAGGCCTGAATCTGATCTATCCTGTTTTAGCAAAGGTGCCAAGTTGTAGAGAGGCGATTAGATGAAGAAAAGTGGTTTTCAGTTTCAAGGGAGTTATGCACTGTGGCTCGGAGACTACGTGAGGGAAACTAATGGCAGTTAGGATGTTTAGTAAGTCTGTTGATGCAGGCATGGTTCCATATTATATTCAGTGATGAGCAATCTCAGAGTTCTTATTTTTGGGGACTGGGAGGGGAGATCCCATTACAATGAAAATGAGCAATCTCAGTGTCCTTAATTTTGTGGTACTGGGGAAAAGATACCTTTACAATGAAAATCTATGACTTCCTTGGAGACAGACAAAGAGACAGAGAGAGAGCTTTCTGAGCCTTCTTTTTCCAGTTTTGTTTTTTGGGATTTTTTTTTGTTTTTTGTTTTTTGTTTTGTAGCTAAAAACAATTCAACAGCAAAAGTAGCACATTGGAGGTGACATGGTCAGATGCCTTCAGGAGTATGATAAGCATCACATTTCAGTAGAATTTGACTTCTTGCTAGGGATTTCAAAGTTTATTTAGAGATAAAAATAAAATCAAGCTAAATTTTCTAAGACATTTATTAAATGATGAAAATGCCATGTACTTTGAAAAGATGGTATTAGAGAAATCAAGTTGAACAAAACATGGACCCTCTCATTGAAAGACTCCTAATTTTTTTTTTTAACCATGGCAGATTGAGTGAGAAAGGGGCAAAATTCTTCCTCTGACCTTCATGGTGATGACAGTATGACAGGGAGACATTTTCTGTGTGTGTCCCCACCCTTGACTTTGCTGTGGGGGTATGTGACTTCCTTTTGTCAAAGGAATACAGTAGATGTGATACTGAGCCAGTACCAACTTAGCCTCAGACTTAGCCTTGCAATCCTCAGGGAGTCAGGCTTTGATATATAAACAAGTTTGAGTCATGCTGTTGGAAGTTGAGGGGCCACATTCATAAGAAAGGAAATGCCCGCTTACGATGCCTAATGTAAACGTACAGCTACTAATTACAAATGCATCGATGGCCTAAAGAACTGCTCAGCTAAGTCCATAAACGTGATCCAAACCAATGCTACATGAGGTAGTTTGCAAACACAACGTGCTAACAATACAACCTCTAAGCCAACCACAAAAATGAATGTAGTATCTTATATCATAATAGAGAAAAGGCAAGGGACTCAAGCTGTTGGTAGCATAGCTTTTGCTTTTGGTAACATTAAGCTTAAGGTTATTTTGAGATGTCTTTAAGAGAAAATTCTAACAAAGGAAACCATCAGGATATAGGAGAAATCAACATTTTTTTTTTCTTAAACTATTTTAGCTCCCAACATGTTTATTTCTGGGCTGTGTTACAAGGTCACCCAAGTGTGGTTGGATTGTGCTGCAAATTCCCTTAGTTTTGGATCCTGTGAAGAGTGACTGTTGATGTTTCCAGGGTAGTAACTGGTACAAATATAATGACCCCAAGAGGCAATCCTGCTGAGTGTCCATGTTAACTAGGTAACATTGCCTGGTGTTAACTAGCCAAGGCAAACAGCTTTTCCAGCAGTGGCTGTGTACTGGAACCTCTGATTTGACTGAGCCATAGCCTTGGGAGCTCTGGGCCCCATCTCTCTGGGGTGTCTGTAAGTCTGACTTGTCAAAAGTCTGTGAAGCCACACAACTTAAGCAACCAGTTAGACATTCTTTCTGGGCACCTGCCTTTTCCTGGATCCATGAGTCTTTAATGTACATAAAAATTGCCTGGTGGGTCTTGCTAAAATACATGTTTCAGTTTGGTGGGTATAATATGGGGAGCAAATATTTGTGTTTCTAGTGAGATCTCAGGTTATACTAGCAATATTAGGATTTAAAAAGTTTGACATTAAAACTTACATGGCAAATTGATCTTTGCTATGAAAATCTGGAAGTAGATAACCTTTCTGAGTTAAGAGGAGCTGATCACAGTTAAAAACTTTTCTGCTCTCATCTGTTCATAGACAAGCATGTAAATAATGGCTTCTGCCTTCCAGGAGAAGAAAAGGGATCAGATTCACTTTGATAGTTCCATGTGATTCATACACCAATAAGAGTATACTCTCAAATGCTCATCATTTTCCTAACTATCCTCTTGCTGGAGGTCATTCAACATACAATGATGAGTCTAGGCCTCACCACCTGCACTTCACTCTGCTACATTTCATCTGGACGTGTCCTATTTCTGACCATTTCTTCCTTGCTTCTGCTTTGTAGCACTTACCCAAACAAAAATAATTTTGCCAAAATTTCCTCAATCTCCTGACTCCCATTTAGTTTTGTGTACTGAAGGAAAATATGAGACCTACTATCACAGCCCTATTATGTCATTATAGGTTTGAGATGCCTGCTTCTCTTGGGATATCTGTTTTAAGTACAGGCCATAACTTTCTACCCTACCCTGCATGTCATAGTGTAGACCCTCAATATTCCTGGTGGGATCCATGGTCCAGAAGGTTCTCCATCACCCAAATTTACTAAATAAGAGTACTTTAGAAAAACACAGAGGTAATTTTTATTAAAATATAAAGCATATTATTTGTAGATATTTCAAAATGTCTAATCAGATTGCAGAATGCATTTCATAGCAGTTCTTATACTATGATAGATAGTCACCAGCTACTTGGTTCTTTGTACTTGAGGACAGATAACTATAGCGATTAGTAGAGCTGTGACAACTAAATTAGCTAAGACATAAAGTCCTTGTTTGATGCCTGTCACATTGGTATGGAATAAATTGTTTTGTTTGATGAATATACACAAAACTCGATAGATGGATGTTATACAATAGTTTGGCATCAGTATATCAATTATATATTGCCACATAAGTACAGAGCAGTAGATATATATTAAAGCTTAGTTGTTATCTTAGAGTTAATTGATTCTCACTCAGTTGTAAATATGTCTATTTAAAAACTAACAATATAAAACATTGAACAGCACTAGAGGTATGAATTCAGATATGAATTTTTAACCATTATCTGAAAATTCACATTTGTGAGTTCAACAAATACATACACCTCATTCATTCAAAAGCAGAATGAAGATATTTAAACTGTTAGATTACTGATGACTATGGAGATATTTTGAGATTGAAACTGTGTTCTAAGCATTCAACTCTATGAAGAATTTAAATAAATTTCTTTGAAGTTAAGCATATATTTTTGTATCCTACTAAAGTGGCTATGGAAATGTAGGTCTCATTTCAATATGAACTTGTAATTGAGCAATATTAATTGCATAGAAAACAAGGTTTTGCCGGGCGGTGGTGGCACACGCCTTTAATCCCAGCACTCGGGAGGCAGAGCCAGGCGGATCTCTGTGAGTTCGAGGCCAACCTGGTCTACAGAGCAAGATCCAGGAAAGGCACAAAGCTACACATAGAAACCCTGTCTCGAAAAACCAAAAAAAAAAAAAAAAAAAAAAAGAAAGAAAGAAAACAAGGTTTTGCATACCTTGAAATGAACAATAAACAAAATCTCATCATGGTTTTAATATACAAAATTGATGCAAATTTTTTACAAGGCTCTGTACATCTTTAAGCCTATGCAAAGATATTTTGTAGCTTGAAATCAACAATGTAGGGGGAAAAAATCTCCCCAAATGGATCCCATTTTAATGTAGCTCTCTGAAATCCATCTTGGATATCAAAAAAAAAAAAAGCTGCTGGGCGGTGGTAGCGCACGCCTTTAATCCCAGCACTCGGGAGGCAGAGGCCGGCGGATCTCTGTGAGTTCGAGGCCAGCCTGGTCTCCAAAGCGAGTTCCAGGAAAGGCGCAAAGCTACACAGAGAAACCCTGTCTCGAAAAACCAAAAAAAAAAAAGCTTCCCAAAGGCATGCTGGGAGTTTGTGCAATGACTTTATGGACAAGCCCTGCCTTTCCTTTTTCAGACTAACAGGGTAAGAGATGTATCTCTCTTTTACTCTACTTCTCACAAACAGATTATTTGAAATTCAAATCACTATAATATGACTCTCTAGGAAATCTCATTCTACATGTAAAAGGCAAGTCGTCCTTACAGATCATTTTAGATTTAAAATTTATAGCCTAAAAGCATCTGCCTGTTGCCTGTTTAGATGAACCACATGAAATTGCCAATACTTGACCACTACTGACTCACAAAACCTGCAATTTCAAATGATTCAATCTAATGTCTTTCTCCCTCCATACTTCACAGAAATGCTCCATTTATTTACTGTATTGCCGATCAGAAAGGAGATTTTTAAATGGTCAAGATTTTATTTTTTTTATCAAATTATTAGTCTTCTCTCAGTTAACTAGAAGACCCTAACTTGTATGTAAAACCACCTCCTAAGTAGGACTGACTTGTGCTGTTCTGATTAATTCTTGACATTTATATCAGGAGCCTTAAAGAAATGGACTCCTTTATAATTAGAAAGGAGGAAAAAAAAATAAAGCACAAAATGAAGGTTTTTTTTTTTTCTAAAATCTTCCTGTGGAAGACATTCAACAATAGAATGACTTAAGAACTATGTATATCCCCCGACCCCTGCAGCTAGATGCTTTGTCCAATGAATATTCCATATAGAACAATTATAAGGGGAAGCTAGACTACCCATCAATGCTCTCAGTGCTACACCTTGAGATATATGTAGAGAGTGAACAGTGAACAGACTTACCAGCATTTTGTTCAATAAATAAGTGGAGTGTGTCACAGCACAAAAGCACATCAGCCAATGCCTCCTTCAGTTAATGTTTGCTGTTCAGCTCAGTGAGAGCGTTGTTTTTAATGATTACACGGAGGAATGGTAAAGTCCTGAACAGCCTTCAAAGCCATTAGGAGATTTAGTCATGTTCAGCAGAGCAATAGACATTCATGTATTTCATTGCTTCTCAATTTCCTAAAAACATGTAAATTGCTGAGGCTTACAGGATGATGGCATACAGAATTAACTTAGGTATATGGTAACCAAAAGTCCCTATATTTACTACTGTTCTGAATAATGAAATTCTAAAAAGAGGCCACCTCTTTCACATGATAAATTCTTGGGCTTCTGAGCATGTGATCCAACACCCAATGGCCACCCGCTGAGTATTCACAGTGGTTCAGTCTCCAAATGGGCAAGCAGTAAGGCTTGCCCACCTTGGAAAGAATCTCAAACTGCTACTTTATCTAAACATATACTACTGGTGGCATTTGAGCCTTTCTTTTTGGGTTACATGAGAGTCAAGAAGAAAATTAAAGGGCTAATTTTATCAAAGGTTCATTAGCTAAAAACCCAACATATTCAAACTGAACCCAAAGCCAGTGATATGCCTTATCGCATGTATTATTCTTTCTCTATTGAGCAGTAAATCTGTTCTCTGAAGCAGTAACATATTCTTTGAAGAATATATAAACGTGTCAGAGGGCTAAAGTAGATCCGGCCTGCCAAAAAATTACCTTACAAATTTATGAGCATTTCAACTCTCTGAGGTGAAGATAGAAGATATTTTCTAAAACAATTACAAAGCAACAGCCAACTAGAGAAAGTGAACAGATGTGCAGCTGCTACAGATATCCAAGAAGGAAGTTGACACATGATCTGACCCAGTTTATTCAACATACGGTCTGCAACCAACATGACTGTAAGAACTGTTTCTTCTGGGTCTTCACATAGATTAGTGTCAAAATATTCATAAACAAATAAAAGCAGTTCAACTGAATTATTTTATATATATGGAATTTAATATATTTAGACTTAAATGATATTTGTCTTACTTTTTAACAAGTCAGTCAGGTACATTACATATTCAAAAAATATTAGTCAAAATACATTAGGAATTTAAAAAGCAAAAGAACTTTAAAACTATTCCCACCCAACCCCTTATGGAAGGCATATAGTGCGAAGCTTCTAAATCAGGTCTTAGGTGTTGTCATGATGTTTATGAAAGTATATGGGACGAGTAATATTTTCACTTCACTTGGCATTCAGTATGTGCTCTGTCATGCTTCATAGTGCTACAGACAGATGTGGAGTCAAGCTACTGTCTTCTTTCTAGTCCATCCCATTCTAGAGATGACTAATAAAAGTGAACCCTTCTTTTCTTGATGCCTATCTTCCTACCCACCCCTTCTCTCTTTTTGCAAAATAAAGAAGAAAAGTTCAAAAGTAGGGTTTGCTGGTTTCATTCTGTATGTATGTTTTGTTTCTATGCATGTGTGGAAGTTTTTGTTTTTGTTTGTTTGCTTGGTTTTGTTCTTGTGCTGCTGTGAGGATGGAATCAGAATTGTTTTGATCATATATACAATAAGATCAAACACAATAGAATAATCATGAACAGATCTGGTAAAGTAAGCCAAACAATGAAAACTCTAAAACATGGATAAAAAATTTTAAAGAAGAGAAAATAGGACCTGGAGAGATGAATCAGTGGTTAAGAGTACTTGCTGCTCTTGCAGAAGATCCATGTTCACTTCATATCACCACATGTTGGCTCACAACTACTTATAACTCTAGTTCCAGGGCATCTGACACTCCAGAACTAGACAGACATGTAGGCACAGAAATACATGTAGGCAAAACACTCATAGACATAAAATATGTAAATCTTTAAAACAAAAAATACATAAATGAGCAGATATATTTAAATTGTACATGGCTAGAAGTAGTGTTGCTAAAACATCTATACTATGCAAGTAGTACATAGATTCAGTATAATATTTGTGAAAGTTCTACTGGGGCTTTTCAAAGAAAAATAGTTCTAAACTATATGTGTTACTTAAACAGACCACAATGCAATAGCCAAAACAATTTTGAGAAATAAATCAAAGCTTCAAGCAGCATACTCCTTCAAGTTATATTACAAAATTATAATAATCAAAACATTTCAGTCATTTTATAACAACACACATATGAACAGAATACATGCAATCAACAAGTCAAGTTTTTAACAGAGCACAAGTAAACACCATGGGGAACTGGTAGTATCCCCAGTAAATGATGTTGAGGAAGCTGGAGACATGAAAGAATGAAGTTAAAATTTATCTCACCATGCACAAAGTCAATACAAAATGAATTAAAGATGTGAATTTGAGCTGAATACTATATAAAACTCTATTTGGGTATATTTTGACTTATTGATTTTTGTTGTTGTTGTTGTTGTTGGTGGTGGTGGTGGTGGTTTGTTTTAGTTTGCTTTCTTTTTCTTTTTGAGAGAGGAAGAACAAGAAATTGGTTGAATAGGAAGATAAGGAGATAGGGAGGATCTAGAAGGTGCTGAGGAAAGGGAAATAATATGATCAAAAATATTTTATGAAAAAAGTAAATAAAAAATAAATGAAAAACAAACATAAGACATGTTCTGTGACATTGGTTTTAACAATGACTTTATATACAGTACAACTCAATAGCAACATAAGTGGGTGAAGAATTCAGTTAAATTTAGCAAAGGAAGTGATTTAGATATTTCTTTGAAGGATACATAAAAATACTGAATAGGTACATGAAAATGTGTTCGGCATCCATAATCAATTGATAAAATCAAGTCAAAACCATAGATAGATAGCACTCCACACGTCAGAGGCCAGAATGATAACTAAAATGAACAAAGAGGTGGGGGGTGAAAAGGGAAATGAGGAAGTGTTTGAGAGTGGTGAGAGTGTGAAAAAAAATGGAATCCCTTTATACTGTTGGTAAGAATATACATCAATGTACCTTTTAGAGAAAATAGTATAAGGACTTTGTTTTCTTTTGGGGTTTTGATTTTTGAAATATGGTCTTAGGTTTCCTAAGCTAACCTTGAGCTTGCTTTGTAATTGAGACTGGCCTTGAACTCTTGATTACCCTGTTTTCACCTCCCAAGTGCTGGGATCATGGCTGTGCAGTATCACACCTGGTTTCTAGAACTCTTCACAAAATTCACAAAATTATAAATAGTACTTTAAACAAAAATTAAAGGAAAACTATATTAAGATGATGGACCTGTTAATTGGCTGGGCTGCATTTAACTGTGTATGTATATCAAAACATGGTGATGTAAACCTTAAATATATGTATATGTATATATATATATATATATATATATATATATATATATATATATATATACATATATATATATATACACTTTTTTTTAATTAATTGCTTTATCCAGAGCCTGCACGAGATCCAAGTGCATGAATAATATTCACTATTCCAGACAGCTAAGAGCAGAGCCATAGCCTGTGTTGAAAACAAAGCACATTTTGAAATTTGGTTGCTTTGCCATGGCTTAGTCCAAAAGTGTGAACATTAAGGATCCTCACTGTTTTACCACTGTGGGATCTTTTCAATCAGCAGTGACTTTAATTATGTTCCAATTAACCTTAATTAAGGCAGTTTTTGTGTAACAGTGCATCTAGAGTGATCACTAAACAAACAGCTTGACAAACACTGTCACTTAAAATCTTTTCTAAATATGACACTTTCTTAATTAGGAAATAAAGTTGTGAAGATGCTATATTCAGGCATTATTTGAGAAGTTAGAGGGGGAGATGAGGAGGTCTCTTTTCTAGTCACGTTCCTTAAATGCATAGGTTGCAGCAGGGCCGAATGGTGTGACATTGCTGCAGCTGGAGATAGACTTCCAGTGGAAGACCACAGGAGTACAGGCTCCATCCTTCAACTGCAGCATTCACTCCAGGTGGGCAGCAAAATGTTATCCAATTACTGAAGTTAGCTTCACTTCTCAGAGAAAGATTAAATGAAAGATATTTCATGGAAATGATAAAAGAACTTAGAATTGCTGTTTAGATCAAGTTGAAAGTCACCACATACATTAAAAAGTTAGCAGAGAATTCTGACAAATTTGACATTTAAAACCATATCTTTGACATTTTCATGATACTGTGTCTTATACTGAAAAAGGCATTCCTTTCATTCACTCAAGTTATTATTTGGGTTATTCAACACATGTTTTCATGTTGGGGCTATGTATTTATCATTATTTTATGTTTGGTCTTTGCTGATGGAATTTTTTATTTTCAATGTATTTAAATCTACCTTAAAATATCTTAATATGAAATGTGTCATATCAAAATATACAGCATACATTCATATAGTGTTTAAATATACAATTGTTGTATTATAAATTCACCTTAAGAACAGAATAATAGTTTAAACCTTTTTGTGCTTCCTCCTCATCACATAAGCCTTCTTCTTCCATACCAGATACGCTTTCTAAGTGCAAAGTATTCATCTTCAGTATAGTGAAACATCTGCCACCTCTGTGTGGCATAGCCTTAAAGTACATGCAATTTGTTTTACATTTTGCATTCATACTTGTACAACCATGTGTAATATTCTTTTATGACTTTAATTTAGGCCCATTAACACTGTGTCATGGATAGGGGAGGGTCTTAGGAAACCCCATCCCTCCCTGAGGATCTATTGGCAGCTAATGGTTGCTGGAGGGAGTCATTTTCTTCAGCAGTGTAGCCACCTCTAAGTTGCCAAGCTCCAGTAAATAACCACCACTCATGCTTCTAGGAACAACCTTGTTTAAAGTCAATGGGTCATGAAAATTGAAACAGTAATAAAACACAGGAAATTATTAATATAGGAAGGGGATTTATTGAGAAAAAGAAGAGTTTCAGTGTAAATAAGAAGGGAAGATGAGAAACAGTAAGGTTGTGTGCTGTGGATGACTGATAAATAAAACACTGGCCAGTAGCCAGGCAAGAAGTATAGGCAGGACTAACAGAGAGAATTGAGAGAACAGGAAGGCAGAGAAGAGGACGCTGCCAGCTGCCGCCATGACAAGAAACATGTAAACATACCGGTAAGCCACAAGTCATGTGGCAACTTATAGATTAATAGAAATGGGTTGATTTAAGATATAAGAATAGTTAGCAAGAAGCCTGATCCATTAGGCCAAACAGTTTAAATAATATAAGCGTCTGTATGTTTATTTTATAAGTGGGCTGTCGGACTGCCTGGGCTTGGCAGGACCCAGAGAGAAAACTCTCTAGCTACAGTTGAGTATGAAAATTACCAAAATGCACCTATGTACAAATTTGTTGAAAGACACCAAGAGAAAACTACAACAAATCAACATGTAGTGTGGTGGAGCCTAGTCTCAAGGGATATATCTACAAAGACTCCTGGACTTAAGGCTCAGGGAACATTGTGGAAGAGGTAACAGAAAGAATGTAAGAGTCAGAGGATCAGGGACTTTGCTATGAGCTCGTGTCTCCTACTAGCATCAGTAACTACACTGGCAAAGTCTCACCAGCAAATCCATACTCATGAGATGAACAAGTAGGATACCAACAAATATGCTAAACTGCATGAGGAAAAGACCATTAGGCCTAAACCCTACACAAAGAACTATATAGGTAATTGAGTAAATCTGGGAGCAGAAGAGGTGAAATTCCCCAGTGAAAAGCACACCAATTGGCTGTCCAGCCCTATAACAAGTAACAGTATATGGACTCAACAGGATATTTTGTATGCATCCAATTACAACTGATAAAAAATAAGTCATGAAATTGAAGGGGAGTGAGGAGGGGTATATGTATATGGGAAAGTTTGGAAGGGAGAAGGGGGAGTTGTAATTAAAATAAGTTTTAAAAAACCTGAAAAAAGCTTTCTGAAGGGAAAAAAAGGGCACCAATAACTTCATCTAAATATTTATATATAACTTAACTTTCAGTAAACTGTTCAGTCACATGTTACTAAAATATAATGATTTAATAAGCTGATGGAGTATGGAGGAGGTAGGGTGCCTTCCAAGACTTCCAACTCTATGCATACACCTTGTCTCTACATACTCTAGTCAACACTGACATAGGAGCCACTACAGAGACATACAGAATTCAAACATGTGAGTTGACTTCAAATTTGGAGATTATCATGCATGACCAGATCTGTGTAGCTCAGAAAGGAAAATAAGTCAAATAGAATCAAAACTGTCATGTGGTAAGGGACTGCTGATGACCTCCAAAGAGGGAAGAGTGGTCCCCAGTTCACCTATGACTATTATTCTGATAAATAGACATAATATTAAATTGACTCCTAATGACTAAATCTCAACATGAAAAGGGGAGTTGGGAATGAAGTCCTATACTTAGCCAAGGAGCTATTGGCAATTGATAGCTGCTTTGAGATAGGGAATTAGTATAATAATTAGGCCCTGGTAAGGTAACCATACTGTAGTGGAAGGACATATATCCCAAAATATATGGACAGCACAAATTTGACTTGATAGATATTTTTTGAAGTACACAGATTTTGGTGGCTAGGGCAGGAGAAGTGGGATCTGTGAGGAACTGATGGGAAGAAGGCTCTGTGAGGTAGGAATTGATAAAAACACATTATACAGAATTCTCAAAGAACTGATTTTAAAAATAGTCACCAAAGAAATGAAGACTTCAGTCCCACAACGGCAGGAAACTGACTTCTTTCAACTAGAAATGAGTGTAAAAGAAAGAAAAACAGCCTGAAAAGCCCCTTGGTTTCAGCCTCATTTGGCCAAGAGCAGAGAATTCAGGTAATTCAGCTGAGCTCAGATTACATACCTATAAAAACCATGTGAGTTAGAAAAATGTGATCAGTGGTGTGTTCTGTGAACATCTGTCAGGTAACAAAAACCCAGTCCTGCTTAATTTTAGAATTGTAAAATCATTCCATAATGCTCTGAATGTATTTTTTCTCAGTGTGACTAGATGCACACATGAAAGAATTAAACTACACATCTATGAGCAGAATAGGCCTGTACAGTTACAAGCTGCACACATTCTTGAATAATGCTAATTTGTTTTCTAAAATAATTTAAATTTATCTTTTCCCCAGCCATGAGAATTCCCTTTGTTTTACAGCTATTCCATGTAACAAACTCTTGTCAAAATTTGATCTTGTCATAAATGGTTGTTGAAAGTTATCTATTTTTATCTGTTATGATGATCATGGAGCTCTTTTTTCTTTATCCATCTGTTTTGATACATTACACCAAATAATTATCTTACATGCAAGCAATAAGAACAATGTAATTAAGATGTATTTATAGTATGCTTGCTATTAGCTTTAAGATATGCTTCGACAATTTTTTTTTTTAGTCAGAGTCTCATTAGCCTAAGTTAGCCTAGAATTGCAATGTAGACCATGCTGGCTTCAAACTCATGGAGTAGCACCTGCATCTACCTCCTTTAATCCCTCCCAGTGTTGGGATTAAAGGTGTGAACCACCACAAAGTACTAATTCATGCGTTTCTATTTTCTCCTTCTAGACTCTAAAAAAAAAAATTCCTAAGTTTAGAATTGTCTATGTCTTGAACATTTATTAGACTTTATTTTTAGTAATGCTTTTGTTCTTTGAATTTTTCATACATCTATAAAATGTTTATTTATCACATCTGTCCACCATTATCTACCTCCAACCTCCTCCAGTGTTGTTCACCCATATCTCTCCATCAACTTTGAGGCCTGGGAAACCTGGGTTTCAACCCACAGAAAAATGAAACTAAACACTTATTTTTTTTTTTTTACCTACACAAAACTCAACTCCAAGTGGATCAAGGACCTAACATAAGACATGGAATTCTGAAACTGCTAGATGATAAAGTAGGGAGTGTGTCTCAACATTTAGGCACAGGTAGGAAGCTTCTGAATAGGATTGCTGCAATGCAGAAGTAAGATAAACAGCTGACAAATGGAATCTCATGAAATTAAAAAAGCTTCTCAGTAAAAGAAACTGTCAATAGAGAGAAGACACAGCCTGCAGACTGGGTAAAAATATTTACCAGTTACACATCTATATATCTAGAATATACAAAGAACTTATAAAACTCTACAGCAAGAAAACTAACAACCTAATTAAAACTTGACTATGAAAACTGAACACAAAGTTCCCAAAATAAAAATCACAAATGACTATTAAACACTGTAGAAAGTGTTCAATATCCTGAGCATTTAAGAAAATGAAGATTAAAACATTTTAAGATTCCCTCTCACCCCAGTCAGAATGACCTAGCTCAGGAAAGCAAATGACAACAAATGCTGCCGTGGTGGACCTGGAAAAAAGAACACTTATGCACTGTTGGTCAAAGGGTTAGCTAGCACAGCGACTGTAGCAATCACACTGGAAGTGCCTCAAAAACCAAAAGTAAAATTCTGTAACTTCCTCTTAAACGAAAGTAGCCGAAAATTTCGTTATGGAAGCAATTGCATTCCTCGAAGAATTGCTTCAGTGTCAATGTCCCTTTTTTCCTAAGGCAGGGACGTGTTTCTCTACAATCATCTATGTAATTTTAGTCCCTGAGTATTGTCAAAGGAAAGTTTGGCACTACTTAGTTATCTGTTAAACAAAATACTATGTAGAAGTACTGATGGACCTGTGGTACATTTGTCTCATTTTTAACAATTCATCCTCAAAGCTACTTACTCCTTTCTGTTGTTTTAGTTTAAATTATTTCTGACTTGTTTTTTTTAAATTGTTTTTCCTTAAAAGGAAGTCTTAGCTCGTTAATTCCCAGCCTTCCTTCTTCTTTGGCATAAGCATTTGATGCCATTACCTTCTAAGAAATTGTGTCTTACATATTTCAGTGAGTAACAGTTTTATCACTGCTTGCTGTTTATAAATTGTTAAATGCAAAAGCAATTTTTCTTTTCTTTTCATAGTCTACACAAATATGTGAGTCTTTAGCATGAGATCATCTCATGTTTTACACTTAAATGTATTTTTCTGAGTTCAGTGAGCACCCTGAATTTGATAAACACACCCCCCTCATCTCCAAATATTAGACTATGAAAGTAATAATCTTGTTTTGACCACCTTATGCCACTTTTCCACTATCAGAATCCTTTGATCTAAAAATCTTTGGACTTTCTCTATGAACATAAGAATGGTATTTATTCCTAAACACTTAAGGGTTAAAACATAGTGCTTTCTGTACAAAAGGGAAAAACCATTGCTGGGGATAACAGCAGATTCACTGTCCTTTTGCTAAGTCTACTTGACAAGGACTTAAACTCTGTAAAAACTTCAAAAGCTGAACAGTCTCAAATGCCTTTTAAATCCTTTATCTTTCCTTTACAATTCTGCCATGTGTGGGTATTCATTATATGCAACTTGCAATCAAATTTCTGCTGTTCAAGCAGAAAATTGTCTTTCATCAGTTTTAAATACTTTACATATTTCCTGATCCTCTACACGTAGGTTAGAGTGAACAGACACATAGGATGCTGCAGTAATTTCTCTTGATACCTAAGCTTAGGCAAATCATAAAACATTATTGCAGACTATAAAAAGGGAAATTATTGCTAAGATGCATGGTTTGCAGAGCTCTGTCTCCTTCTATTTCTGAAAAGAATCTAGAACTATACTTGGAAACTATTGCTGTTAGAACTTGAAAGTGACTTGAAATCCTGTGGGTGAACTCTTGAGAGAGAACATACTGGGCCAGATTTACTTATCCTTTAATAAGTGATAGCTGTACCATAAGACAAATAGTATTAAGATGACTTTGGAGGCCATTTGCTCTATGTAGGCTCAGACATTCCTATAGGGGAGGAAGCAGCTGTCTCACAAAAGAGTGCAGGAGTCCTGACTCAAAAGCTTGCAATTTTCTGCCAAAATTTGGAGAGAAAGAAAATCAAGATGAAGTTAATTAAGAGGGTACAATGTAATTTTAGAGCCACAATGGAATTGTTGAAATGTGAATAACAGGATTTCGATAAAATAAGTGAGAGAAAAGAAAATCATCAACTCATAAGCAGTTGATACGAAATCAGACAAATATGAGAACAGCCAAAGATACATGGTTTACTTTGCAAATCAGATTAGATATAAGAGTTCAACACACAAAGTAATTATCTTAAATTTAAAAAAAACCAGGAGACTATCAAGCATTCTAGAGGCATAACATTAAAATCTAAAGTTATATGAAAGCAAAAATAAGTTAGTCTGACAATTGATTGCTTAGATGAAATTTCTGTATCAGAACCACCCTGAGAAACATCTAAAGATTTTAAGTAGAAATTTTGAGGTTACCATCATAAGGATGGTACAAACTCTTTCCTGTGTATAAACTATTGCAGAGAAGATTCTGCCAACCCTGAGATTGCTGTCCTCAGTGTGGAAAGCTCCTGCCCTCTTCTCACGCAATTCACTTTGTTCAGTTCTCTTCAGAAGCAGATCAAAAACAATTCTTTCTTGAACTCATCATGCTGCCATGTTATTATCTCATTCATAGATATAAGCTAATTTTCTCTCTTTAAATATTTCAAAGTTTGTATTCATGCATAGTCATCTTAATAAGCCTCACCTAGGGGTGAAATTGGGACCTTCTGGTTTAGTGAGAGACCGTGTTTCAAAATAGGTACCAGCACCCATACCTTCATGTGCATGCCTCACATGCACATCCATCACTCACATACAACATAAAACATACTCCAATGTCAACAGAGATTCAATCTTGGACTTCTTTTGAGTATCAAACTAAGAAAGGATTCATGGTCCTTATGTAAGATGGCATAGTATTCTTACGAAATCTATGCAGTCCTCCTATATTCTTTCAATAATTTATATGCTCTACAGACTTGCATATAAAAGCTGTGTTTTTTGCCAAAAAGATAAAAAACCCCACATTTTACCCATTTTTATTTACTTCAGTTTTAGAAAGAAAACTATTTCCATCAAAGAATAGCATCCTGAACATAGACTATTATCCCCAATTTCCTCTAAATGAGAGTAATTGCACCTCCAGACTTCTGGGATTGACCTCTACACCAGGACTGTACTTCTGGCAATTAAGAACTTCACTGTATTTTAAGTCTCAAGTGTAGTGTGACTGTAGTGTAAATGCTATAAATTATTACCACTGGAGGTGATTGTCCATTTCAGCCAATACAGAATAAGCCAGGCAAAGTCCCACAGCACAAGTTGAGTGTACTGCCAGTATTTCGTTAACTGTTGCACTGACATCCAATGGTAGCTCCAGTATCAACTGTGAGAGATGAGAATTGTTCTGGCTCCACCCCCAGGAGACACACATGTGAACACAGATGATGGCTATTTTTCTTTTTTTTCCATATATACATTTTTTGGTGCTGGCCTCCAACAGAAAGTAGTTATCTCCTGACTTCTTACATTTCTTATGGCTCCCTTTGGCCAAAATTGTCACCCAGTCTGCTCTAGACCTACTCCTTATTCTACATCTCAGCCATCAATCCAGGCAACATTCTTCTAACTTGGCTTTTCCTGGAGTAGTCTTATAAATTTTATTGTGATGTATTCAGTGATTACAATTCCCACCGTTTTAAATAATTCATTGTCTGCTTATGCTTTATCCCTGAAAATTATACATAGAATATTTAAAAAGAAAAATAAACCAAATGAAGTAAATATATCAGAAATCACAGTGCCAAAAGTGAGTTAAATTTAATAATCATTGTTTTATGATGTTATTTCAATCATTTAGTTTTTCTTGTTGCCATTTCTTAATTCACTTGTTTATAAGAGTTTTGTTAAAATCTCCAGTACTTTCAGACTTCCTAGTCATTCTTTTATTTCTGCAGGCTCTTATTAGATATTTATCTGTGTTCTTGACTGTTCACAACTTCATGACTGAAATAATATCCTTTGTCATGCACATTTTTCCATAATCACATAGTGTCTATTTTCATTCTAGTAATGCTTACTTAAATATTATTTTGCTATATATTTGCTGGATATCAGTTTTAACTTGGTATTTATCTGGTTTTTCATGTCTATTTTAATCTGTTTATGTGATGATGTGGTGGGCTTTTTGTTTGTTTGGTTGGTTGATTTTGGTGCTATTTTTACTATATGGAAGAAGCCCATTTAAATCTCTTTTTTTTCATTTTTTTTTAATTTTAAGAGTATAATATAATTACATTTCTCCCTTGCCTGTCTTGCATCCAAATCCTCCCACATACCCATCCTTGCTGTCTTTCAAATTCATATCATCTTTTTTGTTAATTCTTATATATAGACATACTCTCTATATATGGTAAATGTGTATGAATATACATATATATTCCTAAATATAACCTGTTCTGTCTCTACAATATTATTGTATGTATATTTACATGTTTGCAGGGCTGACCATTTTTAATGGATAAACAATTGCTGTCATAATCTTCCCTGGGGAAGATCTCAACATTCCTTAATTGCCTATAGTTATTTGTGTAGGATTGAAGCCTCTTGGGCTTTTCCCCATCAACTTTGGCAGACTCATTGGTGTTGTCTTTGTTCAGCTCATGTTTGGCCAGTCATGTTGGTGAGACTTTATGAATGTAGATTCTGAAATTTCTAGGAGTCAGTCTCACAAAAAAACATGCTGAGCTGCCGGTTCCTACGGTCTTCCTGCCCACTCTTAGACAATGTTCCCTGAGCCTTAGAGGCGGGAGTGCTTTGGAGATATATCCCTTGGGACTGGGTTCTAGTCTGCATACTGGTTGGTTATGGTTTTCTGTATTTTAATAGACAAGAGTGCACCATTACATCTTGAGTCTGGTGGGACTTGTGTCTGATACCTCGTTTTTGCTTTTAAATGACAGCTTTCTATTGCTGTTATTCTTTCTCTGTTTTACAGTTATTTGGTAAAAATGTCCTATCTATTTTTTGGAGAAATGACCTTGTAATGAAGCCTGTTGTCTGCCTGTTTGTTTTTGGCCTCCCCAAGGGAGTTCACTTAATCTGGAGCTAGGTTCTCTCAGCAGCTGCCAGGTTGAGAACACGGAGCCTCTGTGCTCAGGTCAGCAGCGCAGTGGCTGCAATTTCAGAACATTCACATGTGTCCACTTGTTGACATATCCACTTTCTAAAGTTTCCACACACCCAGAATCCTATCTCCAACAAGAGAAAGACAGACTAATTTCCTTTACATTTACAGGTAGCCCCTAGAATGCCCTGTGGAAGATTCTGTCCTCTTCACCTGAAGTGACCAAAACTTTGAAACTACTGCCTACTCCACTCTCCAAGAAAAAAGAAAGTCTCACCTTCTAGTCTGTTTGCCGTTGTGTTTTTCTATATTGTTTCTTGTCTGTAGAAATGATTGTCTTTTGATTCCAAACACGTCATTTGATTTTTTTTTCTAGCTCACTATGTGGTTAAAGCAGATGCCATATTGACCTTAAGATGCTCTGATCTTTTTCTAATTCTATGATGGTGGTTTATTCACTGCTCTCCCTCTCTCTTACAAGCCATTCCTTTTGACTCTCAAAAGGCTGTTTGGGAAGTCAGAAAGCTGGGGATTGGCTGCTTCTTCTTTTCATTTTCTCTCTAATGATCTGCTTATCCCAAGGCAATGTACATGCCTCTAACTGAGAAGGTAAGAGGTCACAACACAAAGGAAATGATAAAAAGTAAATGTTCAAAAATTACTATTTTGAGATGCTTTCTGTATATGTCCCTAATGAGGACTATACCTCAAAGCCTGGGTTAAGGCATTCTATGTGCATGAAACCCGAGCATAGTCTAACCTAGAAATAACTACTGATGAATTTAATATCGATTATTGACTTCTTCCATTATCTTCTATTCCCCCTTGCTCTTTGAGTCCAGAAACTTGAGAAATATAAAAAGAAAAATTAAGAATGCTTTAATCCCTGCTGCTTCCATGGAGAAAGAAACAAGGAGGAAGAAAGTGTGACATGAAGAAGGAAGAGAAGATAGAAGCAATCAGCTCCATGGGGACTTTGAGCTCAGGAAGATTAAAGAGATTACACCTACACAATAGGATAGAAGACCTCCAACTAGCTGAGAATTCATGGCTATGGACAACAATGTCCTGGCAACCTAAAATACAGACCTAGAGAACTGGATGAGCAGTTCATGGCCTATTGAAAGTCTGGATACAATCCCAGCCAGCAGCAGCACTTTGCAGATCTTTATGGATGTCTAAACAATCATCTACTACAGGATGTGATTCTCTGTTGGCAAGCATTCAAAGGTCCAGGAATCAAGAAATAGAAATGGAATCAGCACAGCTCACTATTACTACTTATGTCCCACTGGCAAAAGCATTCCTTCTTACACCTTTGGCTTTATGCTATCCTGATCTAGAGGTCTTCTTTCAAAAGGGAGAAATTTTTCTACCAGGAGACCCAACTTGATTCCACTGAAGCAGATGTCATAACTGGCCATTTTGGATTCCACCTATCTCTGAGTCAACATAAAGGAGAGGATGTTTGTGCTGATTAGGTGATTGGCTTTGATTATCATGGGGAGTTTGGCTTACTGAAATATAGGGGAAGTGAGAAACAGTATTTCTCATGCATAGTCAGGAGAGCTCTTAGGGCTCTTACAGCTGAGATTAAATCAGAGGAAATCTGTAACAGCACAGTTAATTCAAGACTACTAATTGCTAACATCTTCAGGAATCAACATTTGGGTCAGTCCCCCAGACAAAACACTATGACCAGGCAAGCAGCTTGCTGAGGGCAAAGGACCATGACTAGTTGAGGTGCCTGTTGATGTCTAACAAAATATGGTAAATAGAAAAGAGCACATAGAAATTCTAGCTATGTGATTGAACAGTGGTTCTTCACCCATGGGTGTGACTCCTTTGATAAACCTCTAGTTCCCAAATATTTACATTGCAATTCATAACAGCAGCAAAATTACAGTGATGAAGTAGCAATGAAAATAATGTTACAGTTGGGGTCAACACAACATGAGGAACTGTATTAAAGGGTTGCAGCATTAGGAAGTTTGAGAAGCACTGATTAAGTCTTAATCAAATGTAGAAAATAAGATCTTAGTAGTTATTTTGTTACATATATCTTTATGTATGTATGTAGAGAGCAAATATTTTTATGTGTGTGCGTGAATATATTTGTGTGCCACAGGCCAATATCAGGTGTCTTCCTCCATTCTTTTCTACATTATTTTTTGAGATAGAGTCTCTCACTGAACCTGCAGCTCATTGATTTGTTTAGACTCCTGTCCCCAAAACTTTAAGATCCTCACATCTTCACCTCTCCTACTAAGATTGTAGGTATGCTACTGTACACAGCTTCTTGTGTGGGTGCTAGAGATCCACTATCAGATCTTTATCCTTACACAGCAAACATTGTACTGACTGAGCCATATCTCCAGGAGAGCAAAAAATCTTTTTTCTCTCCTCTTTGCTCTCTTGTCATAGGACATAGGATACACTATGATTAGCCCTAGAACTCTATATTTAAGTTTCCATTTATGGAGAAGCAACAGTGTACATCACCCAAGGACTTTCTGTACCCTTTGTGGAGAAACTGAGCAGTTTCCACTGCAAGTAAGATAACTGTAGTTTGTGAGAACTGTAACTTTGTTATTGTCTTTCTTTGGATATTACATAGATTTAAAGACATATGTGCAGCTACCAGGCTGGCAAGAAAAGGACTATAAAAATTAGCTTTATATGTTAACTTAGCTTGTCTCTGGTTGCCAGTTATTCAATTAGTCACTAATCTGAGTGTATCTGACTAGTACAGGTGGACAAAGGAGAAGGAAAACCCAACAGTATAACTTTTCTTGTTCTTTTCAATAAAAACATTAATTTTCCCCAAATGGGACAATGGGTTAATAGGTAGCAACAGGTGCTTTGTGCTTAAACTTCACCATAACATGTATGAATAAATAATAGGAATACAGTGAGCACAGAATTAACTTGAAGTCCTTTGAGTACCAATGTTATTATGATCCTAAAAGATACAGTTGCAGATACCATCATCCAGAATGTTGAAATCTCAATGGTCCAAAATTCCTGAAGTCCCTAAATATCACAATCTCAAATGATTAAATTGCCCAGTTGTAGTTGGACTTTCTTAGACCACCAGTCCACAATAATGACTTGGACTTATTATTGATTATGAAAGCTTGACCACTAGCTTAGGCTTGTTCCACTAGCTGTTATAACTTAAATTAACCTGCTTTTATTAATCTACGTTCCATGATGTGGCTTGGTTACCTCTCCTTAATACTGTATGTCTGACTTGTTCTGTGTTTTGCTAGCATCTCCTCACCTCTCTTCTTCCCAGATTTCTTTTTCTCCCCAGAAATCCTATCTATTCCCTCCTGCTTAGCTGTGCCTACAGCACCATGGAGCCAGAAACTTCTCAGACCTGGGGTGGAGAGACCAACTCCAGACCTGGGTCCACAAGCATGAGGCTCCACTGTCACTGACCAGAAGTGGGCAGAATCAGCTGCCAGGTCATGTGCTAAGCTAGCCAAATGGTAGAGAGCCTAGCAGGCTAAGGTTTGGCTCACCCAGTCAGAGAATGCTGCAAACACTTAGTAAAGCCAGATTCAGACACAGAAAACCTCAAAAAAAGTACAGTATGCTTTAAAAAGTGCTTAGATGCTAAAGAAAGGAAAAAATGAGTATAGACAGTCATCAAAATAGTTTAAATAAATAAAATAGTTTATTGTATATAGTTTTACCATGTTAGAATTAAAATGTTTCCTTTTTGATTAGATAAAAAGGAAATATTGTAGGATAGTTGTATAATGTGTGAAGATGTGCTGCTGGGATTGGTTTAATAAGGAGCTGAATGGCCAATAGCTAGTCAGAAGAGAATAGATAGGACTTTCAGGAAGAGAGAGGACTCTGGGAAGAAGAGAGACAGAGACACAGAACAAGTACAGAGGAAAGGTAACAGAGCCATGTGGCAAATTAGAAATTAATAAATATGAACTCTTATAATTCAAGTTATAAGAGCTAGTTGGTAAGAAGCCTAAGCTAAGGCTGAACTTTCATAATTAATATTAAGTCTCTGTGTCATTATTGGGGAGCTGGAGGCCTCCCAAAGGAAAGTCTGACTATATTGGAGAAAACTTACACACTTAAAGTTAAACTACAGAAAGTCAAAATCCCAGGCATTGCAGGTCCCATTGGGGCTTGAGGGAGGCTCCATGTGAACAGTAGAAAGCCAAATTCTGGGGAAGGATCAATGTAAGTTTGATCACCCATAACAGTTGCCAATGTCTTCACTTGTATGTTATGCACCCCCTTTACATAGAGCACTAGGACTTTATTACTCTGAGAATAAAAGAATTTCAAGATCTTACAACCTTTGATCGAAAGATATTAATGATACAGAATTTCCTTTGCTGTTATAAAATACCTTAAATGGTGAATTATTTTTGGTTAGAGATTTGACTATTGAAAAAGACAGATTCCATAATTTTATCGTTAAATCTGACATAAAAAATAATTTATGCATCACTTTGGCTAATGGATGACACTTTGACACTTTCACAAATTTCCCCACTGTTTTTAACTGATCCATAAATTCATGCCTGCAGTGATTAGTTTTATTTATTATCTTGACACAATCTAGAATCACCCCAGTAGAGATTATCAATGAGGGATTAGCCTAGAGGCATGTCTGTGGTAATGGTGGTAGGGTGGTTGTCTTACTTAGGTTAATTGAGGCAGAAACATTTGACTACTATGAGTGGCACCATTCACTAGACAGGTAGGTAATCCTGGTGATCCTAATCCATATGAGTGGGCAATTTGAACTGAATGCAAATATGCATGCATTCATTCTTGCTCTGCTCTTGAACATAGATGTGACTAGCTGTTTCAAGTTCCTGTGGCCTTGACTTCTCTGCTGTGATATGTTACCAGGCTCTGAGAGATAAAATAAACTCTCTATTAGTAGCTTTTATCGGGTTATTTTTATCACAGCAACAGGAAATGAAACTAAGACAATTCCATTAGACCTGAATATTCTAGAACACATTTTTTTTGGTATTATTGGCTGAAAAATGCAACATCCTCTAAAAATATATATTGGAAGAGTGTGGAGTTTGCCGAAGAAAATGGATTTTAATTAAATCTTCAGGTCATGACAATAGATTCTGAGTTAGATGCAATTCGGCATCTGAAACCGAATTTCAAAGTATTGTCAATGAAGTTTGGTTTTTCTGTTCACTTACCAGAAAATTTAAACTGAACGTATTGGCCACACAACATAGAAAGCACAAAAACTTTAGTTTTAAAATGTTATTTGCCTCCACTGTCATTCTTTTCCTCTGATGAAATTCCAGGAGCTCTTAATAGATTCAAGCCACAGAAAAATATACCCAGTAGCATTAGAAGATGCTTATGTAACAGTAGAGGTGATTGGATGTTAGTACTGTTTCCACCAAATGTGTTGTCTGCACACGAGTGCACATGGAATGGACTTCTGTGTAGCCCAACAATCCTGAAGCAGGCACAGAAGGTGGGAAGACTTAATAGGTGATACCTATTCAATGCTCATGGGAAGAAAATGAGTATAAATAAATTTGCCGAAGAAGAGATATGCATTAAAGAAAATCAGTTAGCCACTGATATGCAAGACTTCAAAATATAGATGTTCATGAAAGTCAGTGAATCTTCTGAGAACCACTGTACAATGCACCACAAGGTCTATGATCTAAGGGCCATACACTTTCCATGCATTTAATTATTTTTGTTGTTTGTTTAGTTTTTTCTTAGAGTTCTAAATTGCTAGCAGTTATTATGTAAGTCATTATACTATATATTTTATCATTGAATCATTTTCCATATTGGAGTCCTTCCTAATTATGCAATGAATTATATAAGGACTTTTAGGGAAGTTCAATACATTATTCTGAGTATTTGACTCCATAAAATAAAAGTGAAATACAACAGCAGCTTTGTGTGCAAGCCTCGTTTGGGTATCTATGAAAGCTGAAAATTTTCTACTCAATGGATTCATGTATTTCTTCTACTCGTACATTTGCAAAAGATGAAACAACTTGAGATCTCAGCTCACTGGGTGCAGACTACACAATGGTGAACATTGCAGGTTTTAACTCATCTTGTCAAAACATGTAAATTATCCATCATGGTATAGGTATGTACACTGCAGTGATGAAACTGGGCATCCTCAGTTTCCAGGCAGTGACAAGCACTCATGCATTTTGTTTATGTCCTATTTCTTTATGAACACAGTACATCTTCTCATGGCACTATCCACAAGCAAGTGTCATGAGCATGCATACTTGCTTACAGAATGTTTGGTTTTATTGTATGTTGGTTGTGTAAAATGCCCCAGGAAGTATCATACTGTATATCTATGTTCTTTAAATTATGTTCCTTTGAAATGTAAATGAATTGTTATTAAAGAATTTTAAATTATTTTTCTGAATTATATACTTAGGATTTGGGTCTTTGATGATTTTTTTACTATAGAGATTTCATACTTTAATGTTTTGATCTTTTGGATGTTCAGCATTCAAGATTGTGATATTCATTATATCTCTAGGTAATATGGGGAAAGCCTTTCACATAGAAAATTGGGGTTTTTGGATTTAAATTCAAATTGTCTGATTTCAAAACTAAACCTTTCACATAGAGACTTTTGTACTCCCTCACTCACAGGGCAGATTTCAAGTACAACCATGGATAGCATCTCTGCAAATGGCTCTGAGTTTCCTCTCCAATCTTCTCTTCTGTAATCTCTTGTCTTATTCTCAGAAAACACATTGTTTTCTGCATCAACTCTCCTTAAAAAGTAGCATTAGATATTGGATAACAAATTGATGTGCTCTTCCCTGGGGAAGACTATTTTTCCTGCCTTCAGCATTTCTTCGTTGTCCATAGCTCTTTGTGTAGGGTTGAGGCCTTCTGGGCATTCCCATCTGCTTTAGCACGTCTAGTGTTGTAGCTCTGGTCAGTTCTTGAGAGGCAGTCATGTTGGGAAAACTTTATGGATGTTGCTTCTGACATTTCTAGGAGACAATCTCACAGAAAACTCCTTGAAAACATACATGTAAGTAACATTATACAGACTTGACAGGTTATATTTATGTATTTAGAAATATATGTGTCTATACATATACATATGTAAAAACAATTAATAAAAAAGAGTCTGTGAATTTGAAAGAGCACAAAGAAGTATATGAAAGGGTTTAAGAAAAGGAAAGAGAAGAAGTAAATGGTGTAATTATATTATAATGTCAAAAATGTAAATAGTGCTAGGGGCAATAGAGGGACAGCTGAGCACATTAGAGAACTTGTGACTCTTACAGAGGACCCTGGTTACATTCCTAGCACAGACATGGTAGTTCACAACCATTCATAACTTCAGTTTCAGGGCCCAGACAACATTTTCTGGCCTCCGTGGCTACCAGGCATGCATGTATTGCACATATGTACATGAAAGCAAAACACTCATACATTTCAAATAAAATAAGGGGCTTAGACCTGCCTCAACAAAGTTAGAAAATGAAGTTCTTTAATTTCTGCTATTGTTGTTTTGGCTTTTTTTTTTTTTTTTTTTTTTTTTTTTTTTTGAGATAGGTTCTGCTGTGTAACCCTGGCTGGCCTGGAATTCACTACTGCCTGTCTTTGCCTCCTGAGTGTTGGGATGTGGGGATTAAAGGCCTGAATCACCACACCCAGCTAAAATTTAAAAATGTTTAAGGCTCAGTTTTATTGTCTATGAAGTTAAGTTTTAGTGAGGAATATGGCAAAGGTCGAAAATAGCCATTTTAAATTCCATACCTAGATAGGATTTCTGATTCTTTTCTCAGAGATCCTTAGTGAATTCTGCTTCCCCTCTGCTCACAGGCTGATATTGGAGTCAGCAGAAGAACTGAGCCACAGTCAGTACACAGCATTCATGTTATGTTCCCCAGGGTTCCTGATGTCAACCCACTTATTCTGGTAACGTGGGACTTTTGAATTCTAATCTTCAATATCTTTGAAAGTGAGGGCCAAAGAAGTGGAAAGGGAGTAGGGAAGGAGAGCAAGCAGAAAAATAATAAACTATCACAATAATGTTCCACTACTTGCTTGTAGTAAATTCCCAGAAAACTCTAGAATACCAGTAGTGAATTACTCAAACAATAAGTTATGCTTCTCATCCATAATTTTAAGAGAAATAATGAAGTCATGTATCTGATTTATCTAGGGCTATTTTCCTTCCCTTCTTTACCTTTTTAATATAAATAACTCCAGAACATTTGGAGGTATTGAATGGGACCAGTAGCTGCCTAATGAACCACAGGAGCCCTACCTGTCAGTGAGACAGAGGGAAGAATGTGGAGCTGAGCAGCTCTGACAGGGGGAGATGGCTGCTCAGCCTCTACAATGGGAGTCCAGGCAATTAACACATTCCTGGGATTTGAGAGGCTCAAACATAAGGCTAAAAAGGTGAGGAAATAAAGGAAATAAAGTTCTAGAAGAGTTTCCACACACTTGAGCTTCAAGTTTGCTCACAGAGACTATGGGCTCCTCTTAGCTTGTGCCGGCTTCTGTGTGAGACTGCTGATATGGTACAAAGGTCTGCAGTCCTACTCTCTTCTAAATCCAGACCTTAATGCCCAAAGGAGCCAAAGCTATAAGCAGCATGTTTGGGTTTGAACTTCAAAACTTTATTGGTGGAAACAGGAACACTTGAGGAGATACTGCCCCTTCACAGTGACTGTTGTAAATCAGGTTCTCCATATGAACTTGTATTCTCACGGGAATAAAAAATGAGTCTGAATAGGTAGGTGGATGTCATAGCATTCTTATGCAAAGAATCTAATAGTACCCAAAGAAAAGCCTCACAGGATTACTTGTTTGTTTTTATCTGGGAGTAGGGTGGATGGTATGGTAGAAGTGGTTCCTCTGTGTGGCTCCAGGGGGCAGCAGCTTCTTGGGCAAAGGGAGGCCAGGGAGGAATAAATTGCATCTAGTAGATGCTGTCCTAGTGTCTTAAATTCCTTAGAAAGGAGAGAGACCCACTAATATGGGCAGCTCTAAAGAGACCTAAAATCCTCAGAAATCACATGTCAATTCAAAAGAAATGAGGGCTTTCAGGAGATCCTCAGAACATGAAAATCACTGATGTTAAGAGAGTATTTCTCCTGAAGGGTTTTCCTTAGATTTTCCTGGATGAGATTTGGTGAGAGCAGATTTATTTTTAACAAGTGCACACACATGGCATCCTCTTTCTTAGTGACAAGAACTTCTCATTTTTTTCCAAAATGTGCCTGGCAAGCCCTGCAGCCAGGAAAACAAGACTGGGAGACCTGCTGTTCTGTGGTGCATGACAGGCAACAGAGGAAGCCAGTCTGGTTTCCCTCTCAGGACTGATTCAGGGGAGAAATGCTTCATTCACATTCAGTCCACACTCCAGAATTTCTTACCCAGAAGTAAATCTGCATCTTTACTCTATTTTCTTCTTTTCATTAGTGGAAAGGCAGGAAGAAAAGTAGCTTCATGTGTAAGACTTCTGATAATTCTATCAGGATAGCCAACATTTTGTTGTTCTTCATCTTCTTCTTTCCAACATGTGGCTGTAAGCCCAGTGCTTGGAGCATGAGCCCTTGAATTTCTAGCAGCCAGGAAGTTGAGGTTTTTGACAGAATGAATATGCATGGCACACATAAGCTGCAATTTATTAGGCTGCTTCACTGGTCATTATTGAGATTTGATTGTAATGCTTAGTGGCATTAACATCCTCTCCACATCCCCCTAACAACATTTATGGTCAGTAATAATATTAGCTCAATCCTTGAGCCTTGCTCTGCAGAATGAAGCAACCTGAGCTCATCTTGCCTCATTACTTCTAACAGGGCTCCTGCAGTCATGTCACACTCCACTGACAAGCCAGACAGAATGACATCTTTTAAATATTATCTCTGACATATTTCTCTGAAATGCTAGCCTTTCGATTAGTGCTATACACCAGAAGTGACAGATTCTAAGAGTCACTTCTGTAAGAGAGCCTAGTAATAGGTGACCCACCAACCTAGTGGGCTAGAGAAAATATCCATGAATAATTTCACTACAGCCTGTTTGGAGATGTTTCCACAGGACAGGCAGGCACTGGTCAAGATACCCATATATCTCTCCTTTTGACATTGCGTTCCCATTTTCCAGCCTCTGCATCATCCTTTGTTACTAAAGGCTACCTCCTTCCCCCACAGGCATTACAGATACCCAAAGTCTTGTCCCACAGGAGCTCATAGGTGATAACCTATTAGTGCAGGACTGCATCCGTCTGTCTCTTTTGCCTTTGGGACACACAAACTGACATATAATTTATACTGCAGAGACCTAGTGGGATCAAACTAAGGTTGAGGCTTCACTCAAAATCACACCCATGCTTGGTTTCTTCCCCTCCCTGACTAATTCCCACAATCCTTTACAGATCTCTCCAGGGAAGTCTTCTGTAATAAATCACTTGCCAGGAATGTTTGGCTCACAACCTGCTTTGGGAAGAGCAGGACCTCAGATGTATCTGGAGACTCCCGAACCCAGCTGTGTGAATCCTCATAACTATTCTGCTTGGGAATTTGCTTGGCTATCACAGAAACATCTAGGATCACAAATCACTTGGATTCCCACACATCCAGTTCCCCTCTTCACCCCTGATCAAGGCCCAGGATCCTTCAGCAGATTGGACCCTGTCAAAGAAGGGAATCAACATGTTTCTGACTGCTTGACATTGTCAGTTGCATTCTTAATTCCAGCTTTATGTTCTCACCCATCATTTTAAGTATGTGTTACTAGATCTGTTTTATAGTCAAGGAAACTGGGGTTCAGAGAGGTTATAAAAACTGAACAAATTCCCACACACTAAGACACAACTCAGGATTTTAACTTTAAACTATAAGTCCAGTGAATTGTTCACAAACTTACAGCAACTGGCATTGATGTTCCCACCTGAAAGTAAATAATGCTCCGAAGAAATCACATCACCATTGCATCTAGAATCAGACAGAACCCAGGCCATTCCAGCACCATGATAATGACTAAGTGCCATGATAATGCCTAAGTACAATGACAATGACTAAAGCCGCCCTCCCTCCACTCCTGTGAGTCATTGTTCTTTTCCAACTGTGGCCTAGTTCAGGTTAATCATTCTAACTCCTGGATAAATGCATCCCAATTTCTTGACAAAATCCAGTCTAAAACCAGGCCCCTGCTTTCTTATTTTCCCCTTCAAGTTATTTCAAGTCTAGTCTGTTCTCAAGATGTTCCCAGACTCCACTGACCTTCACTTTCTTTTCCTGCAGCACCCTAAGGGGCTTAATTATATTGACATCAGAGATGTCCCTGGTGGCTTAATTGTCTGCATTTCTTGATTTATCAAGTGTTTTCCAGTATAATTTCTCCTTAGAACAAATATGCTATTGTCTAGTATCATATTTCATGAAATGTTAGGCTGTATTTATTGTAAAGTGTACATGTATTGATAAAAAAATGTTTTAAAAATGTTGCCTTAAGCCATGACACCATTATTTTATGTTAGCCCCGAGCAATGTCTAAATCAGTCATATTAGATTCTTGTGGCTTTAAGTGTTTCACATATTCCAAGGATGTGATCATGTCTTCTGAGTTCCGTTGCGTTAGTTGTCTGGGGACGCAATGTTTGGCTTGTGCCTTTGTAATAAAATTTAACTACTGTACTTGCGAACGTCTTCCTTCTTAGAAAACCTGGTGTTCCTCTGCATGAGAACAATTTCATTATTCCTCCAAAATCAAGTATTTGCTTCATTAATAATAAGTTTATACCCCAAAGCCCCATTCTTGTCCCATCTGTTTTCATTTCAATGTCCAGTTACTGATGGCAAAACAGAGAAAATACCATCCCTGGACATGGAACACAGGCAATGGTGTCTAAACGTTGACAGGTCCAGGCAAGGTTGTTAGGTCTTGATTTTTATCTGACCCAAAGATGTTGTTAGAGGCAAAATGGATCCCAGTTTCAGCTATACTAAAGGGGAGAAAACACACATCTTTGTATTAATAAAATGCAAGAATGTAGCTGTCGATGTAGTTTGTCTCTTGAATAGAGAATCTCACTAACATATTACAAGTAAAAAAAATCAAACTAACTTTTTAAAGAGATGCATTTAATTATCAATTGATGTGTGAGTACACATGCATATGCCACACTGAACATGTAGCTATGAAAGGACAACTTAAAGGAGTGTTTCTCTCCTCCCAACATGTAGGTCCTGGAACTGAAGTCAGATTTTAAGACTTCGTAAAAATCTTCTTTAGCCATGAGGACATTTCATCGCCTAGCACTTACTTTCTAAAGTATGATAAACAAATAAAAGAAGTTCAGTACTTTCTCTAAAACACTTGTAGGCACATAAATTTTCTTGTTTTTGTAATAAGAAAATAATACAGCTCTATGCCAGACAAAATATTTCTAAGTGCTACATCTAAGTAGTGATTGTGATACTTGCCATTGGCTTTTAAAAGGATAATATTTGATGTCACTATATAGAAGAACATTCCATGTAAGTGTTGTAATGTAAGCATTCTATCCATATTGATAGGTGAGCAAAGGGAATATGTGTGAGATGAATATGTGAGATGGAGGAAGATTCTTCTTGAGTCCATCCCTTACCAAGAATCCATCCAATACAGGTGGCCAATCCTTCTACATGGTCAAACCTTGGTATACATATTAGAAGTTCTTGGTGCCCTTTACCTGGGATTTTTACCCATCCTCCACCTGCTGTGATTTCTGATGGCTCAGAATAGACCTCTTCTAAATGACCTTGTCATCTGGGATCACTTCACTTATTGTCAACCAATACTTCAAGTGAGTTGGTAAAAGGATAATTCTTTTGCCCCAGGAATGGTGTGTAGACAATGATTCCAAGCTATGGCACCCTAAGGACCAAGTACAAACAAACCAACTAGCCCCAAGAAGGGAGATACTATGCTACAATACATGCTCCAAAGCTTCTGGTGAGATTAGGCTTGAAGTGGTATGCACATTCTGACTTGACCCAATTGGCCCTATGTCATGCGACCATAACCACACTTCCCCAGAAAGCACCACATCTCAGTAGTGCATTCACACAGGAGTCCCCTAGCTCCAGCCCCAACCAATAAATAACCAGATGAAAGGAAGTTTTACCTCAAGGGCTTTGCCTTTTCACATGGAGCCTCTTCCTTTCTCTCCATGTGCATTTAGTTCTACTTTCTGCACCTAAATCAGAAAGATGAACCCAGATTTCTCTCACCTAATTCCCTCTGCATCTGTTCTCAGCCCTGTTTAGAGGAGGGGAAATAAAGAGAAACTTTGAGCTTTGTTTTTCACCAATACAGTCCAGAAATAAGGAAATATAGGTGTTTCAGCCTTTGCTTTAGAACAGTGGTTCTCAACCTGTGGGTCACCACACTTTTCGTGATGCAACAACTCTTTTCACAGGGGTCACCTAATCCTAACCCATCAAAAAACATAGATATTTGCATTATGATTCCTAACAGCAGAAAATTACATTTATGAAGTAGCAACGAAAATAATTTTATGGTTGGGGGGGGGGTCATGAAAACATGAGGAACTATATTAAAGGGCCACAGCATTGGGAAGGTTGAGAACCACTGCTCCAGAATAATTCTTGAGACTATCTGAAGGCTTTCTCTAGAAAGACTCAGATAAAAGTCATTTTTGAAACTCAGCACTTCATGACATTTGTCCATCATTTCAGCTAGCATCTCCCTCATGTATGGTTTTAGATGGAGACTTTTATGTTCTATAATCACTCCACCTGTGTGCTTCTGAAATATGCTACTTCTCTGTTCTACAATTCTGTGCAAACCGCTTTTCAAGACAGGACCAGAACCCTAGGACATGACCTAAAATAGATCTTGAGGCCTTGTTGGAGTAAGAATCTCCATGGATGAAGAGAACCTGAAGAAGGAACAAAATAATCCAACAAACAGAACCTGAAAAGCAAACATCCGGCTGGCAGAGCTAAATCAGAAACAAAGGATGTGGCCAAAAGCTGCAGAAGTGACCAGACTGATGAAGACTGGAAATTTACCACTGAAAACCAACTCTATGACTGGAAAATCCCCAATTCAATGGACTTATCCTTACTGCAAGCCACCCACATCCTTTCACTTGTTTCCACACATGAGACATATTTGAGTTTGTTCTTGTCTCCCCATGGGACAGCCTGCAGTAAAGCACTTTCATTTTTCAAAACTCTTGGCTTCTATGCATGTAGGCACTGAGAATTGCTGTGTATCACGATATTGGCAGACTCATGTACACAGCAGCCCACCTCATCAATGATATGTTAGCTGTTCTATGTCTGGCTATTTCTTCTGAAAACAAGTTCTCAAAGAGTTTTCATCAACATACTCTGTGTTGGGAGAAAATAAAGGATAACTTTACTTTTAGGGTCAAAGACCTAAAGATATTTTGTAGGTAATATTTATTATAGCTTAGGTTTATTTAATCTACCTTCCAGTTCTCTCTTTATGTGTGTGTGTGTGTGTGTGTGTGTGTGTGTGTGTGTGTGTGTGTGTGTGTGTATCCTCTGCATTTCTCACATAGCATGCACATATGCATACATATACATATATATATATATATGAATGCATTTATATATATTATAATAACACAGTGTGTGCACTGTGTTTTTGGTTTTTGCTGGTGATCTGGTTATTATATTAGTTATGAATAGCTTTTTTTAATCTCAAATGATTCTGTTCAATCTCTGAAGATTTTTCATTCTTTAAATTCCATTACAGTCTTTCAGCATAATATATTGGCATTCTTTTTGAACTTTTATATTTAGCCTTTTATTTATGATTTTCAAACTGTTTTAAGAAAATTTAAATAAAAAATAAAAGTTAAAAAAAACTTCTCTGAAACCCTCTGTTTTAGGAGTTCTTCTTCGATATAAATAGTGTTTCTTTTTGTTTTTATGAAGGGGGGATCTTGGTATGATCATAAAAGGTTGATCTGTTGCTCAGTCATAATGAAATAGTCAATCCATGATGCAGATTTTTTTTTTTAATCAGATGTGGGTTGCCAGCTCCATGCAGTCTTCCAACCAGGTGTCAAGGCTACCTGAGTTCTCAAAGGCCAAAAGTCTCAAGAAGAGAGTGTTGAAACTGGAAGTCATTTCCCATCTGTGAAAGATCACACAGTAGCAATTTTAGATTTTCAGAAGGACATTGCGTTTGCTGTTACTACTCAGCTGCACAGTGGTACAGAATAACTCCATGTAATTAATATATAAACAAATGAGGTCTGTGTTCCTATAAAACTTTATTAGCAAAAGCAAGGCAACTCCTGAGTTTAAACATAGGGACTTTGACATCTTAAAAAAAAAACTTTTAAAAGACTCATAGTTACAGGTAGAAATTTTAAAGATGCAAGTAGAAATAGAAGAGAGAGGATCTTCATTTTGCCTATTCATTTAATTGTATTGTTAAAGACAATTCTCTAATTGAAGGGAACTCATTAACTTACTTGCATGTACTCATCTTCACCCTCCTGTGCCTTCTGGAAAAATTGTATTTTATTTATTTTGAAAAATATCTGTCTTATTTTATGTATATGTGTGTGTGACTGAATTTGGACATTTGAAATAGTGTACATGTGTACCATGTGTGTACAGGAGCCTGAGGGGGTTAGAAGGGAAGTCAAATCCCCTAGAATTGGAGTTACAGATGCTTGGGAACCACCCTGTGGGTGCTGGGAACAGAACCTGGGTCCTATGAAAGAGCAGCCAGTGTTCTTATCCACTAAGCCATCTCTCCAGCTTCAGGAATTATATTTTAAAGAAGCAACATGATTCAGTCATTCTAAGGGGAAGTCTTTAAAAGGAGCATATATTATCTCTCTTAAAACCATTTGCTGTTATAAGCAGAGACCCAGCCTGCTCTGCACTGACCAGAGCATACAGGTAGCAAAGGCAGCTTTCTATACTAAGGAAGCATGTCACTGAAGATGAAAAGAACAAATTTGTTTGACACTTACTGGTCATTACTTCCCAGGTGACAGTCACATTATATGTTCATTTATCCCAATAATCCTATGAAGTCCAAGATGTTATTTGTGCCCATTTTAAGGTTCTGGAAACCCAGCCATGTAGCTAGAGTTTTCCTGCCTGGCCCACAGTCAGGACAAATCTCTCTCACCTGCCAGTCCCACAGCCACTCAGACCCGACCAAGTAAACCCAGAGACTTATATTGGTTACAAACTGTATGGCCGTGGCAGGCTTTTTGCTAACTGTTCTTACAGCTTAAATTAATCCATTTCCATTAATCTATACCTTGCCACATGGCTCGTGGCTTACCGACATCTTCATATGCTGCTTGTCATCCTGGTGGCTGGCAGTGTCTCTCTGACTCAGCCTTCTACTTCCCAGCTTTATTCTCCTCCTTGTCCCGCCTACACTTCCTGTCTAGCCAATGGCCAATCAGTGTTTTATTGACCAATCACTGGATAGTGGAGGTGGACCAAGCAGAGCTCCAGAGAACACAGCTGGACTGTGATACACCTTCCCCAGACCCCGCGACCTACCTATCTCTTAATTTGTAAGTTACGCCATTAAATAAATCTCCTTTTAACTACGTGGAATGGCCATAATAATTACACCAATACAGCCATAGAACATTCAAGTTACTCATTCACAGTTAGTTCCTTAGAGGTGGGGCTGAAACTCTATTCCAATCTCTGTCTCCCCAGATCTTCTTCACAGCATGCCAAAGCCTCATCTTTTGTCATAATCTCCAAAAGGTCTGGAAGATCAGGCAGCTTGGGAAACCTGTTGCAAGCTACAGATCCCAGAAAAACTTCCTCGTGCATTTTGTACACTATTTCAGGAGCTTCACATACATTTTCTACACTATTTCAGGAGTTTCACACAAGCCTGAATGAAATGTCAAGAGCTCTGTAAAGCCTTCCAGGTCCCACACTCCAAAGATGTGTTCTTCCTGAAAATTTCTTTCGACGATGGAATTCCCAGCTGCCTCTGAACACCGAGGCACACTATTCTGGGTCCGCTTAAGTGATCAGACCTCATTTTCAGTTATATTGGACAGAGAAAGGACAAGAGAGGCTAAATTTTCTCTGAAAAATCCACTTTTTTGAATATTTTGAATTTATTACACACCTCCTAGGAGCCTGAGTCTGGATTTGTATTTTAGTTTAGTGCCCAGGAGGTAGCTTGCTACTGTTTCAATGCATCAAATAGGAATTATGCTTTACTTATAGGAAGAAAAAAAAACTCCTCTTCCCCTACCACAGAAAAACCCACACCAGAGAAGCCCAGAAAGCCTTCCCAAAAGGGAGAGCAAGGCAGAGTTCTCTGTCCTGTTTAGAGACAACCAACAACCTCTGTGATGAATATTTATTCTTTAAAGCTCCTGGTATTTGTGCTGTATACATTGTCATCGTTAAAAATGTGAAGGTAAATATTTATAAACATCTGTTAGGGAAACTAGACTTCTTGGGAGGAATTTTGAACTCAAATTGCTGCTTGGGGTTTTTCTTTTAAGATGGAAATATGCAGACTGACTCTAAATATAAACTTTCTTGCAGTTCTTGTCTCTCACAGCCCAGATGAGCCTTGGCTAGAATTTAGGATTAGGACTTAGACTATGACAGCTTTAAAAGAAAAGTTGGTCTGCAAGGAAATACTACTTCTCACACATTGCAACGTTCAAACAATAATGACTTTGAATACTAAGGACTGGAAAGTGACTGACCTAGGCTATTTTAAATGCAGTTGGGGTGGTGTCTGAAACACAGCTGGGGGAGGAGGAAGTGAGTGCAACTCTTTTGTCAAATTATTTTGGTGGTTCTTTTTTTTTTGGTGGTTCTTAATATCAAATCACATTCATCTATTCCATTAATTTTATCCCTACATATTTACGTAGGGAAAATAAAAATGCATACTCATTCAAAACAAAGTATATAAAAATATTCACTGCAGGTTTAATTCATAAGCCACAAACTAGAAACTACTCACGTTTCTATCAACAGATGAATCCATAAATGGATTGTGCTAGGGTCATATAATGGAATGTTGACCACGTAATAGAATCAGTTACTGACAGGTCCTACTGATATATACTCCTACATAGACATCCTAATAAACAGCATTCTGATCAAGCAAGAGGGAAACAGACTACATACTCTGCATGCTATGGTTTCATACACCTGAAATTATGAAAAATGTACTCATTTGTAATCTGGAAAGCCAATTGGCCCCAACTAGCCTCAAGCTGATGACCCTCCTGTCTTGACCCTTTAGTGCTGGGATATAGCTAAGTCCTAATACTTGATAGGTGGTGGGTTCCATGGGCATATATATTTGTCAAAACTCACCGATGGATATGTAAATTATACCTCAAAATAGCAATGTTGATAGGGAAACTGATTTTGATTACTTCAATGAAACCATAGTATCTATAGAATGTAGTCCCTTTATTTTATTTATTTTATTTTATTTTATTTTTTTGTTGTTGTTTTTTGTTTCCCCTTCAATAAATGGCTGTCCTTAGCAGGGTTCTGGTGATAGCCTGACTCCTGTTTCCAAAAGCATAGACTTCCAAGCTCATGCTCATGGATCACTGTAGATCAGTCTACACTGTAGATCTGATCTTCTCACCCAGAAGGTGGCCCAGAAATTCAAAATTTAGAAAGCAGGGCAAAGGTCATCTAATCTTCACTGGTTTCACCTTATTCAGATCCTCCAGTCTCCAACCTAGGGGATTACTGTGAGAATCAGAAGAATCAGAACTGGCTCCACTGCTCTGAGGGCCATGTTTCCTTTATGGCTGATCTGATGATTTGGGTTGCTTTGAGAATTCTGCTTAAGGTCAAGAGGGGTTAATAGCGTCATTAAAAGTCAGTGCATTCCAAACATTTTTGGTGGGACTTTTTTTTTTTTTTTTTTTTTTTTGGTTTTTCGAGACAGGGTTTCTCTGTGTAGCTTTGCGCCTTTCCTGGGACTCACTTGGTAGCCCATGCTGGCCTCGAACTCACAGCGATCCGCCTGGCTCTGCCTCCCGAGTGCTGGGATTAAAGGCGTGCGCCACCACCGCCCGGGACTTTTTTATGAGACTGATAAACTCTCTGGACAAAGCAATCTTTTGAGTTTGTGAGCATCTTCAAGAAGAAAATTTCATACCCTACAGCCTGGAAAACGAAAATGCCTCAACGATTTCCCTGCACAGGTGAGTAAACTTTCCAATCCTCTCACTGAATTTCGGGCATATTAGCTTGACTTATTTATTTTTAGATACACATGATTGCAGTGAAGCATTGCCTCCCCGTCTTTCTTAATAGTGTCAAGTGAGAAACACCTTCCCAGAGAGCCTCCAAGGAGGCAAACTAGGCAGTGGAGAGAAAGAACATAGAAAAAAAATCCATGTCTTGCAAATGCCAAGAGGAAAAACAGTCTAATTAGCTGGCAAGTCGATCATTCATTGCATTGTTGCGGGGTTGTGGGGAGCGACCGAAAATCTTAAAATCTTCTCGCATGGGGAAGCATGTACAACCTTCGCCTAGGATGGCAAAGGAAGCAATGTTGAGAGGCCTTTTATCTCGGTGTCCTGCAGGGCCTCCAGTTTGCTGCCAGGGGACAGAATGCTTCGCGGTGGTGGCTCTGTTGCTGCTCAGCTGCCAAGAGGCCGGCATGTGTGTGGCTCAGCAGTGTGGCCTTCAGCCAGGGCCCCGCCAGCAGTAGCCGCCCTTGGAGGAGGAGCACCTGTTCTCTCTCGCCTGGCATCGAAAAGGTGCCATCCTGCTTCTCCTCATGCTGCCTGCCCCTGAGTGTTTCCATTTTGTCTTTGCCGATGGCAGGTGCCCGCTGTCTTCTTCCGAGCACCAGCCAGGTACAGGGGGGAGGGGAAGCCATGTCCATCCGGTTCATCCCTTTCCCTGACACACTCCTGCATCCCAGGTATCAGATAGCAGCAGGTGCTGTGACATTATGGCAAACACTCTTGTCTCGGATGAGTGGATGTGTCACACACTGAATCTGCCTCTCTAACACCTCATCAATCACCCATTGATTGTGCCTCCTCTGGATCCCGGGCTCAGCTTTCAGCTATATATTGTAAGCCTAACGTCCTTAACACCAAGTTGGGCACGGCTGCCTTGTTTAAAATAGCACAATTCAGCTAGAAGTTCATACTCTGACATTCATATTGGCTAGCCTTTTTGCTTATTATAATCAGCTACTCACTAGGCTCAGACAATTGCTAGGGACATATTTTCCTTCCATACACCCACCATTTGTGACAATGGGTAGACATATTTGTTGCCCCTCAGAGAGTAACGTCTCAGTCTCGTCATAAGGGAGGCTGTGGCTGTCAGTATGACCATCGACTTGAGAAGGATACTGGTGATGATTAAGTAGCTTGCCTACACACAACAAGGGACTGTTTATAAACTAGCATTATTAAGCCTGTAGTCTGTGACCAGCCATGTGTGAGAATCTTCAGGGACACACACAGGTAGGAAACACAATGATTATTGTCCAGGAAAACCTTAAAATCCAGCTGAAGAGGTAATGATGCAAATGTTTATGAAGCAAAATACAGTCCAAACCTCTCTGCCTGGTCCCAAAGTTGCTCTGAAGTCTGATCACACTGGGAATGAACAGTGCTGCATTGTCCAGAACATTCCCTCCTGGTTTCTTGCTTCAAATTTGAACTCATATATTTGTCCTGATATGTAACCCCACTCTCACTTTCTTTCTCTAAATCAGGAGTCAGCAAATCTGTCTATAATAAAGATGTATATAATAAAGATAATAAAGATGTATGAAACACAGGGCACAATTGAGCAACTATTTATGTTTGAAAAGTTTGAAGCCTTTTTAATAACATATATTTGAGAAATTTCAAAAGACATTGCACAGACTATACACAGATAGATGGTGGTTCAGATATGATCCGGGGTTTGCTGGTACCTAATCTAAATCTTATTAATGTTTCTAGACAAAGAACAAATTCCAGGGTCCCCACCTGAAATTTTCCATCCTCTTAGGAGTGTCTCATTTATAAAATTTGTTCAAGCAAACATTCTTACTAGGGCATTTATTAAGTAGGATGGTAGAAGGAGGAAGAATATAAATTTTAAAATAAAACAAAATAAGCTTTGCATCCTGATTTTTCAATTTATAGCTCGGTAGCACTATGAAACAATGTAATTTTCTTAGGCTTGTTTTTTGTGTAGTTGGTATAGCAATAGATGAATGATTTACACACAACATTATTAAAGGAAGAACACAGAAATGTTTATTTCTTTGTGGAGGTGTTTTGATACTCATTTCTTGCCTAGTTTTTTTTCTGAAATTATATACAAACACATACAGTGTGTATGTTTTAAAGTATAAATATATTAACTATTTATATTATGTTTTAAGGCATAAATATATATATACATATATACACACTGTGTGTGTGTTTTCAAAGTATAAATATAATTAACTATCTGTTCTATGGAGTCATCTGTATAAGTATGATGATAGACTTGGAGTGCAGCCAAGGATCAGTGAATTCTCTGATCTCTCCATGCCTTTATTCTATATCCCCATCAGGAGCAATCAACTTTCCCCCCAAAACTAAATTACATTTTTTCCATAGGGTATAGATAGCAGCTTTGCACCCTCCACCCACAATGCTGAGTTAAGAGCTGATGTTTGGCAGGAGCTCACAATTATTTACTATTAATGTAAATATTTCAAACATTTTCATGCTAAAGCTTTTCAACAGGCATTTCTGTTTTCAGCTGCACTTGCTCATTCCACTTCCCAGTATAATTTAGTCTATCTTTTCATCCTATCACTCAATCAACTTCCATGTCTTTAAATTCAAGGAACACATTTCAGGACTCATTGTATTTGACTTTTCATCATCATCAGACTTAAATACTCCTTTCTGACAGTTCAATCCTTTTGAATTCCAAGGTAGTACATGTCCCTGGGCCACTACCTCACCCTCTCCTCTCCCTTTTGGTCTCATTTGTAGGATCATCCTTATTCAACGAGCATTAAGAATCTGTATTTCTGAAGATATAGCACCTGCTATTATCTTTATGCATTTCCATCCATGTTGTGATTTCTGATAGTTTCTGTACACAAATTCATCATTAAATTCAATTTTTGGCTATGAACTTTTCCATAATGTCTACCTCCACCATATTACCCAAAGACCTACCAAAATCAAATTGACTCAAGTTTGTAACCTTTTCTAACTTCTCATCACTTGAAGTCTTCCTTCACAAGTGTCTTCTTTTCAGATCTAATTCTTCCCACCAGAAAAACTAGAGAACTATATGTTATTTGAATGCTAACATCTACCTCAACTTGATAGTTAATCTGCTACCACCCTTTGTATATATTGTCTCTTAAATACCTCTTGAATACCCCTGTCTCTTGTTACATGGACAAAGCTACCATTGTAGACCTGTAAAAGTTATTGGATGCCTAGACCTGTGTTAGCTTGACCTGTTGGTTCCACTCCCATTGTTACCACAGAGTGCTGTCCTCACAATCCAGACTCTAAATTTGATTATGTAACTTCCTCATTTATAGTCTTCTACTATATCCCCTTCCTTCCAAATTGTGTTAACTCCCAACTGAAAGTCTGACTTCTAAGTTCTAGTTAGGAATGTCGAACTGATCTATTCTTCAGATTTCTTGTTTCAGCATTTAGTTAGCCAGTTAATAGAATTACTGTCTCAGGTTGATACTCCAACTAGGCTGTTGGGTCTCTAAAAACACCTAATATCCCTATCCACTAAGGACACAGAGGCATTGAGTCTGAGGATTCGTGGAGACAGGATCTTCCCCTTTTGGCTGAGTTGGCTAGGTTTTTCACAGAAGCTACTTACTCAGTTATTACAATTTCAGCACTGATTTCACAAACAGACTCAAATGAGTAGTACTGATAACATCTGTCAACTCATCAGGAGCCAAGTAAAACCATGTGAAATACTCCTTTTTAAGTTGACTGTAGGTGTTCCTCCTGTTGTTTCCAAAGTGCAAAACCAGTTCTAAATCAAAGATCATAGCTTTTAAAGATCATGTTCTTTTTTATCTATTTCTGCAAACATGATTTAATTCTGTAAATAGCCTTTATGACTTGGCTAACAAATGTGCCACTTGGAAACTGACTTTTGTCACATCTTCAGTTAACTGAAAAAGAGATAAAGAAATAATACTACAATCAAATTTTGTTTTAACTTTACTATTGTTTAAAAAAACTGTGAGTTTCAAATGTGTTTTTTTTATTATTTTTATAAAGAATTGTTTTATTCATTTTACATATCAACCAGAGATGCCCCTCTCTGCCCTCTGCCCTCCTCCCACCCTCCAGCCTTCCCCCTCAACCCACCCCCCATTCCCCCTCCGACAAGGTAAGGCCTCCAATGGGGAGTCAACAGAGCCTAACTAACAAGCCACACTCCACATTCCAAACCCAACCATCCACCGAGACTGCATCTACTCCCTGAGACACAGACTCTGCCAGCTTGGATTGGACCAAGACGTCCTATTGAATCAAGAGCTCCTATAGGACCAAGAGTGCCAATTGGACCAAGAGTGGCTCCCTGAGACATAGACACCATTTATACTGATTGGAGGAAGAGATGGGTAGATGCCAGTGCAAGAATACACTCAACAACATAAAGGACAATATGGCACCATCAGAACCTAGTGGTTCTACATCAGCAAGACCTGAACATCTCAACGTAGAAGAAACAGAAGAAAATTACCTTAAAAATGATTTTAAGAAGATGATAGAAGCCATTAAAGAGGAAATGAAAAATTCCCTTAAAGAAATCAAGGAAAAGACAAACAAAAAATTGGAAGAAACTAATAAAGTCCTTAAAGAAAGCCAATAAAATCAAGAAAAAAATCAAACAGGTGAAGAAAACAGTTCAAGACTTGAAAAGTGGAATAGAGGTAATAAAGAAGATACAAACCAAGAGAATGCTGGAAATGGAAAATCTAACAAACAGGAACTACAGATGCAAGCATAACCAACAGAATGCAAGAGATGGAAGGGAAAATCTCTGGCATTGAAGATACGATAGAGGAAACAGATTCATCAGTCAAAGAAAACACTAAAGCCAACAAAGTCATGAACCAAAATGTCCAGGAAATCTGGGACACCGTGAAAAGACAAAACCTAAGAATAATAGGGATAGAAGAAACAGAAGACTATCAGCTCACAGGCGCAGAGAACATACTCAACAAAATCATAGAAGAAAACTTTCCCAACCTAAAGAAGGAAATGCCTATGAAGATACAAGAAGCTTACAGAACACCAAATAGACTGGATCCCAAAAAAAGTCCCCTTGCCCACAGAATAATCAAACCATTAAACATACAGAATAAAAAAAAAATATTAAGAGCTGCAAAGGAAAAAGGCCAAGTAACATATAAAGGCAGACCCATTAGAACAACACCTGATTTCTCAATGGAGACTCTGAAAGCTAGAAGGTCCTAGACAGATGTTATGCAGACACTAAGAGATAAGAGACCATGGAAGCCAGACCAGACTATTATACCTAGCAAAACTTTCAATTACCATAGATGGAGTAAATAAGATATTCCATGATAAAACCAGATATAAACAATACCTATTCACAAATCCAGCCCTACGGAAAGCACTAGAGGGAAAAATCCAACCCAAGGATTAGATGCACCCATGAAAACACAGGCAATAGATAATCCCACACCAACAAATACCAAAGAAGGGAAACTTACAACATTAACCACCAAAAAAATAACAGAAATTAACAATCACTGGTCATTAATATTCTTTAATATCAATGGACTCAATTTGCCTATAAAAAGACACAGGCTAACAGAATGGATGCAAAACCAGGATCTATCCTGCTGTATACAAGAAACACACCTCAAACTCAAAGACAGACACTATCTCAGAGCAAAGGGCTGGGAAAAGACTTTCCAGTCAAATGGACTTAAGAAGCAAGCTGGTGTTGCTATCCTAATATCTAACAAATTAGACTTCAAACTAAAATTAATCAAAAGAGATCAAGAAGGACATTACATATTCATCACAGGAAGAATCCATCAAGATGAAGTCTCAATTCTGAACATTTATGTCCCAAAATACAAGGGCATATATGTAAAAGAAACATTACTAAAGTTTAAATCACTCATCAAATCCCACACACTAATAGTGGGAGACTTCAACAACCCACTCTCACCAATGGACAGGTCTGCCAGACAGAAACTTAACAGAGAAGTAAGGGAACTAAGAGATGTTATGACTCAAATAGACTTAATAGACATCTACAGATTATTCCACTCAAACTCAAGAAAATATAGCTTCTTCTTAGCACCCCATGGAACCTTCTCTAAAACTGACCACATACTCAGTCACAAAGTAAATCTCAACAGATACCTCCTGTATTTTATTGGACCACCTTGCCTTAAAGTTAGAATTCAACAACAACACAAATTTCAGAAAGCCTACAAACTCAGGGAAACTGAGTAATGCTCAACTGAGTCACCATTGGGTCAAGGAAGAAATAAAGAAAGAAATTAAAGACTTCTTAGAATTCAATGAAAATGAATGTACAACATACCCAAACTTATGGGAAACCATGAAAGCAGTACTAAGAGAAAAGTTCACAGCTCTAAGTGCCTATATAAAAAAAAATCTTACAGTAGTGACTTAAAAGCATACCTGAAAGCTGTAGAATAAAAAGAAGCAAACTCACACAGGAGGAGTAGACACAAGGACATAATCAAATTGAGGGCTGAAATCAATAGAATAGATACAAAGAGAACAGTACAAAGAATCAATGAAACAAAGAGTTGGTTCAATGAGATAAACAAACCTTTATTCAAACTAATCAAAAGGCAGAGAGAGAATATCCAAATTAACAAAATCAGAAATGAAAAGGGAGACATAACAACTGACCACAAGGAAATCCAAAGAATTATCAGGTCATACTTCAAAAACCTGTACTCCACAAAATTGGACAATCTAAAAGAAACAGACAATTTTCTGGATAGGTACCATATACCCAAATTAAATCAAGACCAGATAAGCAATTTAAATAGACCTATAACTCTTATGGAAATAGAAGCAGTCATTAAAAGTCTCCCAACCAAAAAAAGGCCAGAGCCAGATGGTTTCAGTGCAGAATTCTATCAGAATTTCAAAGAAGAGCTAATATCATCACTACTCAAATTGTTCCACACAAGAGAAACAGAAGGAACATTGCCAAACTCTTACCATGAGGATATGGTTACCCTGATACCCAAACCACACAAAGATACAACAAAGAGAATTACAGACCAATCTCCCTCAACAACATTGATGCAAAAATACTCAATAAAATGCTGGCAAACCAAATACAAGAACACATCAAAAAAAATTCATTTACTACGATTAAGTAGGCTTCGTCCCAGAGATGCAGGAATGGTTCAACATATGAAAATCTGTCAATGTAATCCATCATATAAACAAACTAAAAGAAAAAAAAACACATGATCATCTCATTAGATGCTGAAAAGCCTTTGACAAAACCCAACACCACTTCATGATAAAGGTCTTGGAGAGATCAGGACTAAAAGGAATATATCTAAACATAATAAAGGCAATTTACAGCAAGCTGACAGCCAACATCAAATTAACGGAGAAAAACTCAAATTGATTCTACTAAAATCAGGAACAAGATAAGACTGTCCACTCGCCCCATATCTATTCAATATAGTACTCAAAGTTCTAGCTAGAGCAATAAGACAACAAAAGGAGATTAAGGGGATACAAGTTGGAAAGAGGAAAGTTAAACTTTTGATATTTACAGATGATATGATAGTCTACATAAGTGACTTTAGACCAACAGCTGTGGAACCTGCATGGGACCGGACTAGACCCTCTGCATATGGGTGACAGTTATGTAGCTGGGTCTGTTTGAAGGGCCCCTGACAATGTTATCAGGATCTATCCCTGGTACATGAACTGGCTTTCTGGATCACATTACCTATGGTTGGACACCTTGCTCACCCTTGAGGCAGGCAAGAGGGGCTGTGTCCTGCCTCAGTTGAATTTACCAGGCTTTGTTCTCCCATGGGAGAACTTACCCTTTTGGAGGAGGGGATGAGTGGTGAGGGTGGAGTTAGGCAGGGGTGGGGGAGGCAGGAGGGGGGATTAGAGAGGAAATGTGTGGTTGGTATATAAAATTAATAATTTTTTATATAATAAATAAACATCTACTATGTCTGAGACAACTAGTCTCTCCCTACCTAATAATAACCGCTCAACTAATGATTCTCAATGATAAAGTAGAATGATGTCACTTATTCCCTCAGGATAGGTACTCATTTACCCAGGATGTCACTCATTCTCTCTAGACTACCTGAGGAGTTATCCTGTGATTTTAAGAAAAAGTATTAATGTTGTTAATGTTCTATGTAAACAACAGGAAGGAGAAGAATAAGAGGAAGAAGAAGAAGAAGAAGAAGAAGAAGAAGAAGAAGAAGAAGAAGAAGAAGAAGAAGAAGAAGAAGAAGAGGCTTTTCTATTAGAAAAAAAAACTAAGCCATTCATCTTGAGTGGAATCAGACTTCAAATCGATTAGACTTCACATGACACATCTTTTACTATCATACTCTCACCCACTCTGCCTTACTCCTAAATTGTTCTCCCAAGAAATTACTTAGGCAAAAATAAAAATCTTTCTGTCTGCTTCTAAGACATCAGCCTAAGACAGATATTTAGACATGGCATGAAATACCTCTGACTTATTCAAAACTTTTCTTCTACTTTCAAGAGTAGAACTTGGGGCCAGGTTTTGGTAAGAGTTGACAGAGGTTAAGTAAAAATACAGAGTACAGATGCTGACAGGAAAAAAAAAAGAGGGCTGGGAAGGAGTTGAAAAGAAATCTTGTCTGTCTTCTCGCCACTATACCTAGGGAGATGGAAATATGCCAAAAACAAATTTCACCTACTTGAAAGATTTGTCTGTGTTCCAGATCCTAATTCCCTGGAAAGGAAACAAACTGTTCCTAGTTTCTTGTACTTACTGTATTGGTTTCCTGTGGCTGATGCAACAAACTTCTAGAAATGGAGTGGCTTAAAGCTGCAGATATTTATTCTCTTGTGAATTTGAAAGCCCCTCCACATGCTGGATGAAAAAGTCCTACCCAGCCTCTTCAGGTCCTGTGGTTGTCAGCTGAACTTTGCTTCCTTCACAAATGTCCATGACACTCTTTCCTCTGCCTCTGTATTTATGAGGCCTCTGGGTCTGTCTTCTACTTTGTGTTTCTTATAGGAGGGAAATTATTATTGGACATAGAATTCACAGAGATGATCCAGGATGGTTTCATCTCAGGATCCCTAATTAGACCTACAATGACTGTTGCTCCAAATTAAGTCCCACCCACAGGTTCCAGAGATTAAGAGGTAGACATACTTTGGAGGGCACAGGGCATCAGAATTTGGCCCACTATATTCACTGAATTATTCTTTCTCTTAATTATATATACTACTAAATAGTTCATGCTACATAACAGTATTTCTCAAAATTACATATTGATTTAAAATCCACAGAGTTCTTTCAACAATTTATTTATTACTACAGAAAATAAACATAAGAATCACCATCATTAATTAACATTATTAAATTATTAAACATAATGAGCACCAACTATTGCTTTTTCCTAAGTCACAGGCATATCCCATGAAATGTGATTATTTATATTGTACAAATGAGGAAATTGGGTCTCGGATGGATGTTGGTGTGATGTGTAAATCTTCCCCATTGGTTTATCAAACTTGAAATCTTCACTGTGCTTTTCTCCCTATAAAGAAACAGTATGATGGTTAATCTTCATCGTCAGCTTGACTGGGTTCAGAAATCACCTAGCAGACCTGAGAGACATGGCTCTGAAAGTATCAGTGAAAATGTATACAAAAAAGTTTAACTGAGGATGCAAGGCATGCCTTGAATATGAATGGCATCATCCTGTGTGCCAAGGTCCTAGATTAATAAAAAGCAAAATGGAAAGGTAAGTCAAATACTAACATTCATCTTTAACTCTTTCCTGACTGTAAATACATTGTGACCAGCTGCTCTTGCCACTATAGTTAGAGTGTCTTTCCCATCTATGTCTTCCTACCATGATGGACTGTATCTTAAAACTATGAGCCAGCAAAACTTTCTTTCCGTGTGTGTGTGTGTGTGTGTGTGTGTGTGTGTGTGTGTGTGTGTGTGTGTATACATATATTATATACATGGAAATATATATACACCCACATATATATGGGTATATATACATATATATGTGCAGATATATGTGTATATATATGCGTGTGTGTATACACACATACACACACACACACACACACACACACACACACACACACACATATATATATATATATATATATATATATATATATATATATATATATATATATATATGTATATATTGGATCAGGTATTTTGTTCCAGCAATAAATGTTGTGGAATATTAGTTGAAGATGTGTTACATTTGTTTATGCTGTGGAACATTTGTTTAATGTTGCAAAGATGTGTTGCATTTGTTTAACTCTGTGAAGCTGTGTTACTTTGCCTGTCTAAAACACCTGATTGGTCTAATAAAGATCTGAACAGCCAATAGCAAGGCAAGAAAAAGGATAGGCAGGGCTGGCAGGCAGAGAGAATAAATAGGATAAATCTGGGAAGATTGGGGCACAAGAAAAGGAGGAGAGGAGGACATCAGGGGCCAGCTACCTAGCTACCCAGCAAACCATGAAGTAAGAAGGAAGTTATACAGAAATAGAGAAAGATAAAAGCCCAGAGGTAAAAGATAGATGGGATAACTCAAGTTAAGAAAAGCTGGCTAGAAATAAGCCAAGCTAAGGCTGGGCATTCATAAGAAAGAATAAAACTCCATCTGATTAATTTGGGAGCTGGGTGGTGGGCCCCCAAAGAGCCAAAAGAGTGAAAAACTACAGAAAATTAAATAATAAAACTCAGAAGCAGAAGTGTCTCCAACAGAAAGTAATTTGCCTTACTTCCTGACTGGTCTGAGTACAAGGCAAATATGAATATTATTGAATAAGAGTAGATTAAGAAAAATTGAGGATGCCATGGAAGTCCCTCTTTTTCAATATCAAATGATATAAGGGAAAGAGCAGCAGGGTTTCATCTTACAAAGGCAATAAGATTCTTTCTCCTCCTCCTCCTCCTGCTCCTCCTCCTCCTCCTCCTCCTTCTTCCTTCCTCTTCCTCTTCACATCCTAAGTTTCAGTAAGTATCAAAACTTTGCTAAGGTTGGTATCTAACCCATTAAAGCAGCCCTTTCTTTATTGCTCACATGACTATTTAAGAAGTGCTTGAGTAAGAAAAGTAATTTCACAAGTTTATGTGAATGCCCATGTTCCTTGTTACATATTTGCAGACTGCAAGGGAGAAGGTAGCTGGTTAGCTCCACACCACTCCATTTACTGTCAATGGTCCATCCTAACCACATTACTTTCCCACAGAAGTTTTCTCCTCTATTTCAAAGCTGGGAGTGAAAATTCAGAGTTTATGAGCATTGAGTACGGTCCCATCTCATCTCTGTTGGAGCTTCCTAATTGGGGACTATTCATTTTATCTTTAGTTCCCCATACAATACCCATTTCCACAGAATCATGAGCCAGTCATTATGCACCCAATGCTAATTACAGATCAGGGCTTATCTTCTTCATTGCCATTTCCTCTTCAGCAACAGCACCAAATGGTCAAATGCAATGGGTGAGATTCCTCAGCAAATGAGGTAACAAGTTACTGCTTTCTATAAGATGTAGGTCATCAAATCAGCGGTCATAATTCAAAGTCTTCAATGGTGTCTTTTCCAAGTGTGAAGCTAGAGTACCAGTATTTACATTACCTGAGAGCTACAGAAGCACACACATTCACAGGGCCCAACCCTGATCCATTGTGTCGATGCAGAGGGGACCAGAGTCTGGCCTCCACAAGATCTCAAGGTAACTGACACATATTGAAGTTTAAGAAATAGTTTGTGAAAGCAGTGGCTGTCAAACTTTAGTGAGCCTCAGAATCATCTGGAGGCTTCCAACAGATGGATAGACTCCATCAAAATGGAAAGTTAGAATCTCAGATTCATTGGTAAGGGACAAGATCAGATAAAGTGCATAGGTCTCAGCCTCCTACTACTATTGATGCTGCTGGTCCAGTGGCCACAATTCAAGGACCACTGTTCTATGGTGCACCCACAGGAAAACCCATGAGGTTGTGTTTTTGTTGTTGTTGTTTGGTTGATTTTTGTTTTTGTTTATGTTTTGTTTTGTAATTTCTTTGCCTCAAAGAATTGCATGGAGATTTTTCCCCAAAGAAAAAGATAAACAAATACAATATTTATTACATTATCCTTATGCCTACCTTTCCCATTTGCCCTCTCACTGCGCAAGAGACAGCACATCTGCTCCCTACGTACTGGGAGGCTGCTGCATTTCTTCATGGATTCCTTAAGGATTGTAATTCTAGGGCCTGTTATTTCTCTAAGTTTGTTCTTTTTGCTTCCAAACCCATCCCAGTTTTCTGTTTTCTCCATATACCAGTAAGTATATTGCCACACCTCTCCCATGGCACATTTTTGTTGCTCCACTAAGTCAGGAGATTCTTCAAAGACTAGCTCTTGTCACATCAATTACACATCCCCCCTCATTTTCAGTAGCCCCAGAGTCTTGTATTTTTTTTAAATCATTTGCTTAACTTACACTCTGCCTTATTCAGATTGAAAATTTGTTTTTCATACTAGCTACACTACTCTTTTCACTTAAAAATTTCCACGCTCAAAACTAACCTATACTTTAAGGACCAAAGGAAATACCATGTCCAGCCAGGCTTACACACCAACCACCCTGCCCACAGTACATACTGCTAATTACCCAACTCTTTCCAGATCAGATGCCAAATATGGCTTCAGAATACTTACTTATCCTGAAATTCTGGGCTATTGCTACCAAGTAAGTGGGTACTGATGATGAAGCCTTCAGAGTTTTCATGGTGTTCTATTATTTCATGAACTTTGTTTTTCAAACTATGCCAGAATCCACTGTCTGGTGACTGTTCCTTTCTATGTACTAAATTATAAGCTCGGCTGGGAGAAGGCTAAGGGCCTAAAGCAGTGGTTCTCAACTTTCCTAAAGCTGTGACCCATTAATACAGTTCCTCATGTTGTGGTGACTGCCAACCATAAAATTATCTTTGTTGCTACTTCATAACTGTAATTTTGCTACTGCTATTAATCATGATGTAAATATATGTGTTTTCCGATGGTCATAGGCAACCCTTGTGAAAGGTTTATAAAACACATGCACCCAAAAAGTGGTTGAGACTCACAGGTTAAGAGCTGCTGTCCTAAAGAATATCACTTGTCTCCTAGCTAAACAGAAAATTCTATAGGTTTTCAGGGATGCTACTCTTTGTAGCAGGAATCTTAACAGTTCTTATTAATAAAATCAAACCTGAGGCCAGGTATTGGGGTGAACTGGAAGATCAGAGAGACAGAACAAGCCACAGCTACCTCACCTCACCAGTTCCTCAGCTGGTCCTGTTTTCTCAGACTGGAGGCCTCTGTGTCCTCATATCCTAATGGCTCTCAGCTGAACTGTGCTGCTCAAAACCTAAAAGCTTAACCAGCCAAATGCTTCTAGTTTCTGGTCCTCACGCCTTATATATCTTTCTGTTTTTGCCATCACTCCCTGGGATTAAAGGCTCGCTTTCTGGGATTAAAGGCATGAGTCACCATGCTTGGCTGTATCCTTGAACAGATGGATTTCTGCCTCTGGAATTCTAGGATTAAAGGCGTGTGCTATCACTGCCTATCCTGAGTATCTAGTGGCTTTTCTGTTCTCTGACCCCAGATAAGTTTATTAGGGTACACAATATTTTTGGGGACACAATACCACCACAACTCTTGTCTTCCCATACTCCGTATCAATCCAAGTTCCTCTGGGTTTTTATCTACCACATTGATGAATGATACTAGAAATAGTTGATGAGGGTTAAAGTTTAGATCTTAAATTTCCCCCCAGAATTCATTTGTTAAAGGTTTGTTCCTAAATATAGATGGAGCATTTCAGGGGCAACTGCACTGTGTGGGCTCTGACATTATCATTACCAATGGATTAGTCAACTTGTTGATTCATAACTGAATGGGCTTTTGGAAATTGGTGGAAACTTTAGGAGAGCAGGTCTAGGTGCAGGCATCAGGCAAGTGAGGGCATTGATGCCTTGGGAGTTACATTTTATCCCTGAAGCCTCCCTTGCCAGATCTTTTTCTACTTCCTGGCCAATATGAGCTAAACAGCTTTGGTCTACCGCATGGTCTCCATCATGATGCTCTGCCTTATCACAGGCCTAGAAACAACAGAGCCCAGTGACCACGGACCAAAAACAGGAGCCAAAATGAATCTTTCTTCCTTTAAGTTTGTTTGTCTTGGATTCTGTCACACAATGGGAAGCTGACTAACCCAAGGGGAATAAAAAAGAGCCAGTCCTCAGCTCTCAAGAATTGGGGGACATAAGGACTTGTGGAATTTATATCAGCTTTAAAAGGAAACAGGATCAAGGAAAGTCCTGACTCAAGGAATATGTTTCATGTAAAAGTAACAGCTCAGGTACCTGCCATTTGGAACAGCAGCACCCAGCAGATAACAATTCTAATCTCAGTTTGAATTAACAGTTACAGGAGCTATTAATTTTAAACTAAAATAAAATCTTGACCTCAACTCCATTTTATCCCTTTCATATCTTGACATGCAAAATACTAAGGAGGATGGGAAGGGAGGCACAGAGGCTGTGATTAAGTCTGCTCCTTGCTTCCATTATCTTCTCACTTTTCCTGGGCTCTAATTGAAACATCTTATTTATAGTGTAATGTTCTTAAGAATTTTCTGGGTGTATTTAAATGGGGATAGTTAATTGGGACTGTTCTAGCAGAAGTCAGTTTCAATCTCATCTTCCTGGGTGGTGGCTTTTCTCTGCTCCTGAAAAAATAATGTAATTTCCTCTCCCTCAGTCTAATTTTCGTGTTCACTGTTACAGTTCTGAAGGCTGTGACCTAAGGCAATCCAAGCTTAATAACTTTTTCCTTTAATAATATTGCTATTATTTTTAATCTTCACATAAACTTGGTATTTTGTATGTCCCACCATTCTTGTAAAAACAGATCAGTAAAGTTTAACACAGAGAACAACTTTAAAATGGTATGAATTAAAAACAAAAAAGGATAAGTAAAAATTCAATACTTTTTAAATATATAGGTGCTTCAAAAATTAGGAGGAAGTACTTTTCACCTCCATGAAAAGTTATTTGTTCATTTACTCTTGTTCTGGGTAGTCAAAGTCTTGGGAGACAGGTACAAGTGTCCTATTTATGAACGGCAGGAATAATGCGATGCATGTATGCATGGCCACATGCAAAGCTAGGTTGATTTCTATGCCAGTTTCTCTTGTTCCCTCCTAACCGCCTGTCCTAGAGTAGGTTCTTGAGAATCACTACATGAGATGAAGTTGCTAATGACATGCTCCTGGAGAAGCCTATAGAAGGCGAACAAGACAAGAGGAGGAAAACAGGTTGAGCATGATTTCAGGTGTGGTCATAACCCCTACTTGATCCACGTAGTTCTCTGAGTACAGATGACAAGTAGAATCTTTTCCTCCTGACACAATGGAATTGAGCATGCATGCTCACGAGTCAGTGGCCACAGGGAACTACCCAGAGCATGACGTGTCTCAATGACTCTGAGGAAAGCTTCCCCAGTGCTGCAAGAGAAGCTTTGCGATAGTTTTAGATGCCAGGAGGAGTTTTCCCTGGCCATCTCCTACAGCTCCTAATTGCTTCCGAAGGATGGGCTTTGAGGAAGAAACTCTGCCATCATGACTATTTATCACCTTGACTAGACGTAGAATCATCATAGAAACACACCTCTGGGTGTGCTTTTGAGGACATTTCCAGAAAGATTTAAATGCAAATGGAGCCGTCCAAGGGCTAGGGTCTGAGACTGAGTAAAAGAGAGGGAGTTCAGCACAAGTGTGTCTCTCTCCTTTCTCCTACTGAACAAGCAAGGTGACCAGCCACTTCAAACTCCTGCTGCTGTGTGTCACTATGACAGACTCTATCCCTTTATTTATTTATTTATTTATTTTATTTTATTTTGCAATACAATTCACTTCTACATATCAGCCACGGATTCCCTTGTTCTCCCCTCTCCCGCCCCCCTCACCTTCCCCACAGCTCACCCCCCATTCCCACCTCCTACAGGGCAAAGCCTCCCCGGAGGACTGAGATCAACCTGGTAGACTCAGTCCAGGCAGGTCCAGTCCCCTCCTCCCAGGCCGAGGCAAGTGACCCTGCATAGGCCCCAGGTTTCAAACAGCCAACTCATGCAATGAGCACAGGACCCTGTCCCACTGCCTGGATGCCTCCCAAACAGTTCAAGCCAATCAACCGTCTCACCCATTCAGAGGGCCTGATCCAGTTGGGGGCCCCTCAGCCATTGGTTCATAGTTCATGTGTTTCCATTCGTTTGGCTATTTGTCCCTGGACACTATCCCTTTATAAGCCACAAGCCACAAGCCCAGTTTACCATTCTCCCTTAAGCTCCTGTACACGTTGTCCTTGTTGTATTGTCCAGCACCACTTTCCTGTGGCCCATGCACAGGCCCCCTCCCCACTGCTCCATTGTCCTCCCCACTGCTCTGTTGTCCTCCCCACTGCTCTGTTGTCCTCCCCACTGCTCTGTTGTCCTCCCCACTGCTCTGTTGTCCTCCCCACTGCTCTGCTGTCCTCCCCACTGCTCTGCTGTCCTCCCCTGGTAGTTTCCCTTCCTGCCGTTGTCTCACGTACTCCATTACTATCTTTATCTCCCCTTTCTTAGAAATGCTTCCTCCCCTTTTATGATCCCCTTCTTAGTTGTATACACTATACACAGACTAATGTAAGTACAGATACATATAAATACGCACACTCATGATTTTAAATATAGGCTCCACATGTAAACAAAAATGTTCAGGATTTATCTTTCTGAGCCTGGCTTAGTTCACTTAGTATAATGATTTTCCAGTTCCATTCGTTTTCGCAGAAAGTTCATAACTTTGGTTTTTGTTTTTTTTTAAAGAACTGCCTAAAATTTCACTGTGTATATGTACTACATTTGCTGTTGCTGGGCATAATAGATATTGTAAATCATGCAGGAATAAACATGCTTTTGCATGGATCTCTGATATGTTGTTGATTTAAAGTTCTTCAAGTATGGAGTCATATAGCTGAGTCATACATAATTCTATTTTTAATTCATGAGAAATGTATATTCTGTAGATGTAGCCAACGGTCTTATTAAATAAGAAACACAGAGCCGATTCAGAGAAGAAAGCCAAGAGGTCAGAGCTAAGAGCCTCACCCTTCCTGATTCAGGGATCCTCTTCAGCCAAGAGAGCTCTCCGAAAAAGGGGCTACTTCCTGTGCGTATGTCTTTATATAGTCTAGCTGTTCTGCCTTCTCATTGGTTGTAAACCCAAACATGTGACTGCCTCATCACTGCCTGAATGTACCGCCCTCCAGGTCCTTAAAGGCGTGCGCCACCGCCGCCACGCACTTGCTATGGCTCTAATAGCTCTGATCCCCAGGCAACTTTATTTATTAACATACAATTAAAATCACATTTCAGTACAAGTAAAATACCACCACAATATTCTTTATCTTTTAGATCAATGTTAAAACCATCAATGGCTATAGTTTTAGAACCTATCTGGCAATTGATGTACATTTAATTTTTTTTATGAATTGGAAACCATAATGTATGATTCATATATTTGAAAAAAATCTTCTTCATGAATTTACTTAATTAATATTTAGTAATATATTTTATCTCAGCTGACTAATTTTGATTTAAACTCTACTGTATTAGACATTACAATAACTACATCAATCTTATTTTAAGATTTTGTTTACTTGAAAGATTGTTTTCTGTCTTGTTTTTTAACTCTCATTCTGTTAGTGACTTTAGCAGAAAGGTATGTATTTTGGTGGCAACAAATACTTAGATCTAGTTTTTTTTCTTTGCTTGTTGTTGGTTTTTAAAAATATAATTTTTGTAATTCTATGGGAATTTCATAACCATAGACAGTGTATTTTGATCATATTCACTCAAACTCCTAAACTCCTCCCAGATTCGTCCTCCTTGACACATTTCCTACATTTTTGTCATTTTTGTTGTTATTTTATGACCATGTCCAACTACTGCCACCCATACACTGATAGACGTGAGAGCATACTAACCTTCCAGGGGACACACCTTAAAGAAAACTGACTGACTTCTCCAAAAGCCGTCAACTGTCAACAACTCCTCAGATATGGGTAGAGGCTCCTGAGTTCCATCCTCTCTTCTCCATTCTGGAATGTTGACTGGCATAATCATGTCAGGCCTGTGACCTATATTGTAATCTGATAAGAAAGCCTGTGTCTCTTCATAGATAATTGGGAACCATTTATATTTAAGGTGATTATTAAATATAATGTTTGAGATGTTTGCTCATTCTGGTAATTCTTTGGTTGTCTTCCTGGCTGCTTGGATTAGTATTTGTTCTCTACTGTCTTGTCTATGAGTTTTGGTGCTTTTCTGGTTGGCCATGAGAAATATGATGGATTCACTCCTACCTCCCTTTTGTGCATTCCATTCATGAAATGTATTTTTCCTCACTGTTGTCATTCTTAATTTGAAAATGTTTCCCTTCCTCCTCTGTGTATAATATCACTTCAAGTATGTTGTGTTGGCTTGATGGTCAAGAGCAGCCTTAGTTTGTACTTTCTTAAAATGTTATTTCTCCTTTAATTTCAAAAGAAAGATTTGATGGATATAGCAATTTTGGTTGACAGTTATACCTTCAACACTGAACTATCATTCCACCATGCTTTCCTGTCTTTTGGAGTTGATCGCCATAGATTTGATGATATTCTGATGTTTCTGGCTTTGTTGGTTAGTTGGTATCTGTCCCTTACAACTTTTAACACAGTTTCTTTACTTTGAATTTCTAACATCTTGGCTATATGTTATGCAGAGACTCACGGGGTTCTAAATGCCTCTTGTGATTAAATGCCTGGTTCTTTCTCTGGTTTCAGGAAATGTTCAGCTGTAATGCCATTGGCTGGATTTTCTATACCTTCACTTTGCCATTTATCTGCATTCTGCCCTACTTCTTATGACCTCATTTTGATCTTTTGATCATATATCAGAGTTCTTAGACTCTGTAGAGATGCTCACTGTCTGTCTGACCCTGTTGACATTGAGTGTAGTATTTTAACCATTTATCCTCCATCCTGATGTCCTTTCTCCTTCTGGACACTACTTGTTGAAACACAAATTGCTAAACTGTCTTATTAATAAAAAAAAAAACCCGGAGCTAGATATTGGGGTGAAAGCTGAAAGATCAGAGAAACAGAACAAGCCAGCCACAATCTTACCTCTACAAAATCCTCAACCTTAAGAGAGAGACTTCCTGTTTACTCAAGCCTTATATACCTCATATCCCTAGGGTAGCAATATATCTCATATCCCTAGGGTAGCAATACCTTATCTCTCAAGAAGGCACCCAGCAGGTGCTCTCCCAGTCATAATGTTGACAAATGGGATTTCTCTCTGTTGCTGTCTTGTCTGCTGGAGCAATCACTGTATTATCAAACTCACAGATGGATTTAAGGCTGCTGAAGGCTGTAGGCTTGTTCTGAGGCAGTACTGTCCATCTCTCTTCTAGCTTATACTTTGGAAGCAACTCACCTCCTCCAGCCAAATACTTAGTAGCTGCGACTGTGTTCAGCTTTTGTTTCTGTGTCGTGCATCGTTTTTCTCCTCTTTCCTAGTATCTCTTTTACTTTCTTTGTAGATTTCTGAAACTATTTCTTTATTTATCTTTTTTAGGGAAAATGTTTATTTTTTTCTTACTCTGACTCTCTTCTTCACTTGCTAACACAGAAGCAGACCATAGTCCATCTTTCCTGGTACCTAGTTTGATTTATGCTTTATAGCACTACAGAAAGACTAATACATGTGGGTGGGATGACTATGCTGGTCACAGGCTCTCTAGTAGTCATCCTTGAAATAAACTGAAGTTGAAGAGAAAAGAAGGCTTCTGGATTCCTAAAAACTTAATCTTAGCTTCTAAGTTGGCTTAGAAAAGACTAATGGGGGGAAATATCAGTTGTAAAACCATGACAATTCTCTCATTTTGAATCTGGGAAAAGAGACTTTTGCAAGAGTCAGATGAGACCTGACATTTCCAATTTCATCCTTCTGGTTCATACCTGATAAACTCTGCTTAAAATTACTTTTTATACCAAGATTAATGACCAGTTTATAACCCCCAGAAATGGTTCACCTCTTTAGATAATAATGCATATGTTATACAGTATTAAAGCTATATAGAGAGAGATATAAATAGATACACACATACATACATATAAGTATATATTAATGAAAGTATTTAAAGATCTTTTTGTTGTTTTCTATGTCTTGCAAATTTTCCCTAGAATATATATTTCATCTTGATAATAACAAAATTAAAATGGGGAAAAATTTATGTTCAAAAGAGACAAAATGAACACAAGAAGAGAAGAAATACTAATAATAATTTTCCTAGTAGGTGTAACTGATGAACACCAGGACAGTAGACTCCTCAGGTGATGGGAGATCAGACTCCAGTAACTATGTTCCCTACATTTCGCTATATAAAGAGAAAAGAAACATGATTGAATAGCTTTGAGCCTTAGGAAATTGTCCTGCATAGGTAGCTAGAGTTTTTCTGGTCCTGCCTGGCTCACAGTCAGGACAAATCTCTCTCACCCACCAGTCCCACAGCCACACAGACCCAACTAAGTAAACACACAGAGACTTATATTATTTATAAACTGTATGGCCATGGCAGGCTTCTAGCTAGCTGTTTTTATATCTTAAATTAACCCATTTCTATTCATCCATAAGTTGCCACGTGGCTTGTGGCTTACCGGTATCTTACCATTTGCTTTTCATTGCGGCCGCTGGCGGTGGCACTCTGCCTCAGCCTTCCAATTCCCAGAATTTTCTTCTCTGCTTGTCCCACCTATACTTCCTGCCTGGCTACTGGCCAATCAGCATTTTATTTACACAGAGTGATATACATATTCATATTTTCTAGATATGTGATATGAATGAGTAATTTCTCTCTCTCCCTCTCAAAACATTGTCTTTATCTGTAATACTGGAATACCACCAAGCATAACTGGTCTCTTCAGTGGATCATATAAAAATCATAGATACTAGCATGACTTATAGATAATAGAAATGTTTAAATATGTAGTAATGATGACAGTTACTTTTGTCTCTGTGAGTATGAAGAAGAGAAATCGTCTCACTAGTACTACTCCTGGGCCATATTTTTATCTTCTAATCTCTATTCCTCTTACCCTATTGAAGTGGTACCCCAATCCTTTCTCTTAAACTGCATAAGCCACACTCTCTATCTTCACACTCTGCATCCTCCACGAAGCAGAACTGTGGCTGCTTCTAACGATAGAGGCCCTTACCTCACCTCTCAGTGGCCGACCCTACCTTTCTCAACCTTGGATTCAGCTGCCATCACCTGCACTGATGAATTCAGATCCATTGCATTGAAACTCTTGTCCTCTCAGAGAATTTTGTACACCATAGATGCTCAATTAGAAACAGCTGAGTTAGAATGGGTTTTATAGTTTTCAAAACAGTTTTATGACTTTTTAATTGATCCTCTCAACTCTGTTAATTTTGACCTTAGAAGCTTTGATTGATGCTAATATTTATAGAAATAACTAAATTTGGTTTTGCAATCTTTTAATTTCTTATTTTTCCATGCAAATTGTACTCTATCCAATTATGCTGTGAGTATTGACAAGATAACTTATTAGATGTCATGAATAACAAACTCATTTATCTTCAGATATTCACTGGTAAATGCATTGTTTTGAGCTGATTTAAAGTGCACTTTTAGCTATTTCATTAGATATTATTTTACCTGCTCCATTATCCTTTACAGTTGATATGTAACATGACTGATAGCATGTAATCATTAAATTTGTTTGTAATATAAGCATGTTCTATTTTAATGCACATAGTTATAGTTTTACAGATTATTATTATGTATACATTGTCTCCTCAAAAGAAATCTAAAGAGTTTTAGTGTACAGCTAAGTAATGAGAGGAGCTAAAAAATAGGACTTTATAGTTTTTATCTTCCACCAGCCCCCACATGGTTTGGTTGTTTTTATTATGAGGTGAAACACTTGGCTTATTTTTCCCCTCCAACAGTGTCTCCTCAGTTCAGGCTCTGTCATTAGCGTGGGGCCTGCATTAGGGAGTCAGAAGGAAGTCAGAAGGATTATGACATGGTTGGATTATACATGAAGAGTCTGACTGGAAAAGAAATTCCATTATCACCACTCTGGAAGCTGAGATTCTTTCTTCACATCAAAGAACCTGGAGAGGGAGAGAGGAAAAGTCTTCAGAATGGATCCCTTTCATTTCCACTTCAGTTAACTGCGGTTGAGTGTTCAATACATTCTATGCTCTCAGACCCTGAAAGAGCTTGTAGCTGACTTTCCCACACTGGGAACTTAACTCAAGCAGACCTGACAAGAAAAGACAGGAGCCTCAGCAGACGCTGCTTCTATAGAGAGGGATTTTTTTTTTAATCCAAAAGTTGCTTATTTTTCTAAAGAAAAAAAATTCTCCTGATGAGATAAGTTTTAAAGTGTGAAAAATGTTGACAGTTTTCTTTACACATCACAGGTTTGCTGTGTTTATTTTTATTTTTATTTTTATTTTTTCTAGCTAACATAATCTTCCTATGGTGAATTATGTAGGCAACACTCAGATTCTGTCAAAACCCCTGGGCTATTACCATGGTTTCAAAACTTGTAGCACTCAAGTGGGCTTACCAGGGGCACAGTTTCCCTGTTGTGTGAATTGCCGAAAAAATTAAAATGTAGCTAATGCTAGAATTCTGTTGACAAGCTGATGAGGCCCATGTCCTCAGAGCTCCCCTCAAGTCTCACTCAAACTGTCAGAAAAATGTCTCTACCTGCTCTAAACTGCTGTGGGAGTAGAAAATTAGGACCTTACAAGCACCTGAAAAAGGTTGTGGACAAACGGTAACAAGCATGGGCAAATAAGGAACGTGTGAGTACAATAATATCGTGAGCTGGTATAAAATGCACCTGTGAGTTTAGAGCCTGTATCTCACGTGGGAGGAAATGAGAGCAACAGGGACCATCCCACCTGATAGAGGAGAATGTCTGAAATTAGGGCTCTCCATCAATCCAACACTAACATTTCTACTAAGAAACAAAACATTCTTGCCAAGTGATTGAGCTCATCGATAACCCCAGTCACGATGGAAGGTAAGGCAAGAGTAATGTCAGTCCAAGTCCAGTCTGGGTTACAGAGCCTTGTCAAGGCATTCTTTGGTAGACAGGGAGACTGGAAAAACAACAACAAAAATGACTTGACTACCTTGGCCCTCAGTGTTCTAAAGAAAGCAAAAAGCAGAGAGAAAAGTCCAAATTTCATGTTCTGTGCCTCCAGTTTTCTTTCTTCTTTTTCTTCTTCTTCAGTTTCTAGAGCCTCACTAGGATGTGCTGCCTCAGGATGACCTGGGAGCCTGGCAGAAATACAGCCTGCACCACCTCCTGAGCCAGAAACTCTGGCCTTCTGTGCGGCAATCTGTGTTTCCACAGGCTTGCCATATGTTCCTAATGCACACAGAGGTTTAAAAGTCACTGCTCTTGTATACATAATCGGTCTATTAGTCTGTTAATTTATTCTCAACAGCACAAAACATGCCCCCACACCTACACTTTCTGAAAAATCTCCCGTTGTCTTACCTTCAGATATTTTTCCCTTCCTCTTCTTTAACAGAACTAGTCTTTTGTTAAAAGTTTTCTTCATAGAAAACAGTGGAAAAGAAAACCTGAGACCTCATTCCCCATGAACACACTTACCTAACAATTAAAGCACTTACGAGATCTCTCAGAGCTACTTTCAAAGTTTCAGTACCCTATGCATGTTCAAAGCTAAGAGCAGACCTACTGAAATGGGTGGTGTATTGGGTCGGGAAATCATCTTGTATCACTCATGACAGTTCTGTTACCACACTAGTCCAGCATGGAGCAGTGGAGAGTAAAAGTTAGCCTAGGCTTCTCCACCAGGTGGAGAAGAGTGGAACAAAGTCCACATTCTGGGTTTGGGAGGGCTGCCAAAGACTGGCTTTATCTCACCCTGTTAAGAGGGCTGGGTAGCAGGGGCATGACTGTAGATACCTGGGGACTAGCGAGAAGAGTTCAGGATTTGCTGCACCCGGAAGACACTCACTAGTCAGAGAAAATACTGCATCACTGGCTTCTTTGGCAAGAGGAAATGAAACCGAGGAACATGTGGCTGATATTCAGACTTCTGGGAAGTTGCCTGGTAGACTGCTTTCTGCCTTTCTGACTCGGAGTGCTGGTGTAACAGGAACACTGTGTACCTAGTTGCTGAGGAGAACCACAGGGCTCAGCAACTTGCTGCAGGCCTGGAAATTCTGCATTGTGACAGTGACAGTCTGACCCCAGAAAGAGAGAAAGAAGGCAAGTGCCTGAAAAGAAGCCAGCACAGCACTCTGAGAAACGATGCCCCAGATCCAGAGAAAACACACTCCCTCAAATGTTTGAAAGGCCCTAAGAATCTCTAACTGAGCATGTTGGGGAAATTCTTCTCTTGTGTAAAGAATCCATGAATAATGTAAAAGTGAGATGTTTTCCCAAATGTGTAACACCACCAAAACAGTAAAGATATGAAGAAAGATGGAAACGTGGCCCAATCCCAAAACAAATAAATACATAAGTAAACTGAATATCTCAAAACTTAGCAAGAAGAGACAAAGATCTATTAATTTACTACACAAGTAATAATCACCTTAAGGAAGTTCAATATACTAAGAGAGAGCACACCGACCTATATGGCCTATCAGCAAAAATGCAAGAGCAAGTGAGAGTACTAAGAAAGTGCTAGGGTTGCAAAGTGTCTTGGTTTTATTGCTGTGAAGAGACACCATGATCAAGGAAACTTATAGAAAAAAATCATTTAAATTGAGGACTTGCTTCAGAGGGTGAGTTCATGACCAGCACGGTGAGGAGCATGGTGGTAGCACCTTAGCATGGCACGGGAACAATAGCTGTAGCTTACATCTATCTGATCCACAGATTGTTGTTTGAATCTTAGATTGTCTTTTAATAAAAACCCAGGTGTCAGCATAAAGCTGAAAGATCAGAGAAGCAGAGCAGGCCACAGCCAACCTCACCTCACTAACTCCTCAGCTGATCCTGTTTCCTCACCCTAAATGGTCTCAGCTGAACTGCTTTAGTTCCTGTTTCTTCATGCCTTATATACCTTTTTCTGCCCTGCCATCATTTCCTAGGATTAGAAGTGTGTGTGCTTCCCAGTACTGGGATTAAAAATGTGTGCCACTACTGCCTGGCTCTGTTTCCAGTGTGGCCTTGAACTCACAGAGATCCAGACGGATCTCTGCCTCCCAAGTGATAGGATTAAGGGTGTGTGCCACCACTGGCTGGCCTCTATGTCTAATCTAGTAGCTGGCTCTGTCCTCTGGTACTCAGGAAAGCTTTATTAGGGTACACAATATATTACCACAACAGATGTAAGCAGAGAAAGAGCAACTGGGCTTGGCATGGGCTTTAGATACCTCAAAGCCCACCCCCAGTGACACACTTCCTTCAATAAGGCCACACCTCCCTGATCATTCCTCCCAAACAGTTCCAACAACTGAGAACCAAGCCTTGAAATATATGAGCCTATGGGGGACATTCTCATTCAAACCACCACACCAAAAAAACAAACATACAAACAAAAAACCAGCCAAATATAACCCATGAGAGGCCTTAGCTTAGGTTGGTGGAGAGACTGGAGAGGTGGAAGGAGGAAGAGGAGGATCTGTGATTGGTATGTAAAATGAATAAAAAAATTCTTAATTAAGAAAAGAAATCCAGTGAATGCACTTAACAGTAGACTTAAAACAGAAAGAAGAATAAATGCTCAAGGGACAATGTGAAACTGATGAATGTAGACCTTGGCTTATGAGTGTAACAGAATGAAAAGAGAACAGACGGAGAACGTATTTAAGACATGATGTGGATGTCCAAACATCTCCATTTGAGAACTAAAACAGAAAAACAAAGGAATTGAATAAACCACAAGTAATTAAGATTGAAAGAATGACCTAAACAGACTGAAACTGAGATTTACTGTGATAAAACATTTGAAAGTAAAGCAGAAACAGAATCATAAAGCAGAGATGGAGAAGTCATGATTTCATATAGTGGCCATGAGAATGGCCATGAGGCAGGAAGTAGAAGCAGCACAGGTAGGACCATGATACATTCAAAACAATAATAATATACCAGGCAAAAATGTCCTCCAGAAATGAAGGAGATGGGTTATGGAGATGGTTCAGATGGTAACTGCTCGCTGCACCAGCATGAAGCCCTGACACTGGATCTCTAAAACTCACTTTAAAAGCTGGGCCTCAGCTGGAGAGATGGCTAGCAGCCGAGACTACTTGTTCCTGCAGAGGACCTTGGTTTGATTCTCAACAACTACATGGTGGTTCAAAAACATCCATAACTCCAATGCCAGTGGATCTGATGCCCTCTTCTAACCTCTGTGGGTACCAAACCAATTCATGATGCACATGCATAAAGACAGGCAAAACTTACATATGCAAAATGAAATGATTGACTCTAATTTTTAAATTAAAAATAAATAAATAAATAAGGGCGGGCTGTGCAGTATATGCCTGTAATTCCAGCATTGTGGACGCAGAGACAGATGGATCCCATGTATTCTCTGCCTGGTGAAGCTAGTGAAATCAAGAGATGCCATCCCAAAGCTCAGGTAGAGTGTGATTGAGGACATCTGCAACTGCTCTAGGACCTCTATATGTGCAAGACATATCTACACACACACACACACACACACACACACACACACACACACACAAATTTTAAAAAATGAAAGAAATTTCAAAAGCATTTTTAGATAAATAAAAGCTTAAGGAGTACATCAGTAGTAATCTACCTGAAATGAAATACAAGAATCCTGAAATTCTAAATTTTACCTAAAATGAAATACAAGGTTGAAACAAAGGGCTACTAGAAAGCCACAACATGCATGTGAACATATAAAATTCTTAAGTAATTATTAATATGTAGATAAATATAGAATAGTATAAAATCACATTGCTGTGTGTATAAACCACACTTAATGTTGATATAGGATTTAAAGATTAAAGCATACAAAGAAATAAAATCATAAAATTATGCCAATGGATATAAACTCAGAAACATATCTTGTTGTATCAATAATATTCTAAGAAGAGGAAATGTTCATGAGAAGTTTTTGTGTGTCACTGACATTCAGTTATCATCTGAATATATTGTCAAAGTTATAAGACATTTTAGTTTATTCTTTAAGAATTTCATACATTTATACAATGAAATAAGACTATTTTAACCCTAATTTCTCCCCTCTAATTCCCCTAGGACTCCGCTAGCACACCACTCTCCCAACTTCATATCCTCATCTTTTAAATTTATTTTTATTATATTATTTATTAATACTAGTTTTCAAACATTTTAAGTTTGTTCTTTGAAAAATGGATAGGTCTGTGTAATATTTGTTGATCATATCCATCCACCATTACCTCCCTCCAACTTATGTTAGTGACCTCCTCATCTTCCCAATATCGTGTTTTCCTTTTGATTGCTGTTATTAATAACTCTCTGAGCCTAGTTAAACATGCCCATCTGCACATAGGTATGGAGCTTTTCAATAGAGCATGAGCAACCTACCAATGACCAAGTCCTCAGAGGAGAGTGACTCTCTCAGCTCAGCAGTCATCAGCTGCTAATTGCAGGTGTTCCAATGATGAGGCCTGGGGGTCCCTCCCCCACCAATACTGGAATTTTGACTGGCTTGATCTTGTGTAGGCGTTGAGTGGGTAAACACAGATGCTGTGAGGTGATCTGTGTAATAATCATGGCTGGTGGAAAAAGTCATTTGGTGTATTATCTAGTATTCCCCTACCCTTAACATTCTCCCCAGAAGGTCCCTTTTTAGTTGCCTAGACTCCACTTGTGCTCTAAGTAAGACATATAAAATAAAAGTTTTGATGCTAGAGTCTACTTATGTGAGAGAACATGTGTCATTAATCTTTCTGAGCATGAGCTACCTCACTCTATATAATTTCTCCAGTTTTACCCATTTACTTGAAACTTTGATTTGTCTTTATAGCTGAGTAATATTTCCTTGTATATATGTATTGTATTTTCTATTTGTCTTTTGATGGAGATGTTATATAATCCCCAGTCTAACCACAAACAAAATACACATGTAAGATACACAAGGGAAAATGAGAAAGAAAACAAGAATGTCAGTACAAAAATAAAAAAATAACAAAAAATGAAACAAGAGAAGAAAGAAAAATAAATATAACACATAAGAAAGCAATGAGCAAAGTAATAATAGTAAGTCATTTCCTGTTCATAGTTGTTTTAAGTGTAAAAGGACTAAACTCTGAATTAAAAACAAGCTTGCAGTGAATGCAAGAATTACAATGTGATATCAAAATTATATACTATCCATGAGATTCATTTTAGATATTAGGATATACATAGGATCAAAAGTAATAGTTGGAATTTTTTTCCATGCAAGTGGTAATTAAAAGGGACAAAGAATGACCATATTTACATCAGACAAAATAAACTATAATTCAGAAACTCTGAGGAAACAAAGGTGAACATTATATAATAACAAATGTGTCAGTTGAGCAGGAAAACACCACCATTAGGTGGTTATATGCACCATCAGCAAGGCATCAAGAGAAACAGACAATATTGTTCTACCCACAGACTTAGATACCTCACTTTCAATAATGGATAAAATAACTCAACAAACAGATTAATAAGGAACTCAAGGATCAAACATGATCAGATTAAACCTAAAACTGATATCCAGAACACTCCACCTAACAACAGAATATAAAACTGTCAGCACACATGCAACCTGATTGCTTGAGAGAAGTCTTAACAAATTCAAGGATGCTGAAATCTATATCAAATATGTTTCCTGGCTGGGTGTGATAGTGTACACCTTTAATCTCAATACTCAGGAGGCAGAAGCATGTGGATCTCTTTGAGTTCAAGGCCATATTGGTCTACAAAGCAAGTTTTAGGATAGTCAGGGCTGCCACACAGAGAAACCCTATCTTGAAAAACAAACAAAACAAAAACAAACAAGCAATCAAATCAAATTTGTTTCCTCACATAAAACAGAATAAAAGTACAAATCACAATTCATAAACATTTGGAAGTTAAATAGCTCATTCCTGAGTCAAAAGTCTTAGGTCAGAGAAGAAACCACAGGAGAAAGTAGAAACGAATTGAGATAAATGAAAATATAACATACCAAACTTTCCTTATGCAATAAAAACAGTACTTATAGATGTTATACCAAGAAATACCTATATTCTAGAGGGAGAAAGATCTTAAGACAACAAGAAACTAGAAAAAGAAGAAATGAAACCCAAAGTTATCAGATGGAAGAAGATAGAGCAGTAAAAAGAAATAAAGAAAATAGAAAAATAAAAAGTCCATTGGACCTATGAGTTGGTTTTATGAAATGATTAACAAAATTGGCAAGTCCATAACTAGACTAAGAAAAATAGAAAAGAATCAACTAGCAAAAATCAGAAATGATAGGAGAGATTATAGTGAATGCTGCAAAGCAATAGGACTCTTAAGAAGGGAGTGTCAGTAATTAAGTACAAATTGGATAATCTAAAAGAAAAAGAAACATTTACAATAGCTTCAAAGAAAGTAAAATATTATAAATAAATTTACTATGGAGAGAAAAGATTTGAACAATAAAAACCACACAAATAAATTCACAGGAACATAAAATCCACCAATAATAAATTATGGATATATAAGGAATCAAATAGATCTATAACTAGTAAAATTATTGAACAGCTGACTTAAAACATCTCAGCAAAGAAAAACTCCAGAACAGATGTCTTCACTGGAGTATTCTACCAAAGAGAAATTAAAATGAATTCTGGTGAAATTTTTCCACAAAAAATGAAAAGAAAGTAACTTTTCCAAACTGATTGTATGAGACAAGCATTAGCCCAATATCAAATCAATGAAAAAAAGTAAGGAAAGAAAAGTTTAGAGTGAATGTGTGAATGTTAATGTAAAAATTCTCAACAAAAATCCAAACATAGTATACCAAAAGGATCATTTCCACTAGTGCCAAGTAGGATTTGTTCTCGGAATAGTATAACTCTTCTGTAAAGAGTAATCAATACCATACACTACACTAATAAAGATGTCTGAAAACAGTGTAATATCCTTTCATAATAATTTTCCAAAAACTAATAGGAGTATAAGGAAATGATCTTGACATAATTACATCCACATATGAACTTGAGCTCCCATCATAGCCAATAGCCAATAGTGTAAACTAAAGCACTTATGAAGATAAATGACAGAAGGATTTCCATTCAACTGACTTCTACTCTATACAGTACTTGAGCCAGAGTTGTCGGCTAGCAAAAGAAATGCAAGTCATTCAAATTACATATGAAAAAGTAAACTTACTTCTGTTCATAGGCAACACAATTTATTCAAAGAAAATTAAAATTGCATGTGCATAGCCAGACCCGGTGGCCAGCTAGTGTACCCATAACTCCAATGAGGTATTTCCACTTCAGTGTCTGCTGCAAACAGTTTGCAGCTACTCAGGAGAATTGTTCCCAAAAGAATCTGCCTGGAAATGTCTGGAGGTTTTCTATTTCCCTAGTGTCAGAACCACAATCTGAAGGTAAGAAAAAAAAATCCTGTGACCTCAGTGACAATTACATGTTTTAACACTTTCCAGAGATGTCAGGCTAAAGCCCCACTTTTCCTGGCTTCCTCTGTGGCCCACTTTTGCTTGTTTCACTCCTACATAGGTTTTCATCTGTACAAAAATCCTTACCTTGGGTTCTATTTTAACAACTCAACCTATATCTTTATCATTTGAAACTAAGAAAAATACTCAACAAGTCTTATAGTATAGTCAGTTAATGTAAATATACTGTTCTAAAATTAATGTCGATAGCTCTCTGTGTGTGTGTTCTCTAGGAAAGGTGCAAAACCTCACAGAGATCTCGAGTAAGGGATTAACTATATTTATTGTTTTTTCTGAACCAAGATTCAGGAAAACAGATGTGCCAGCCATCTGCCAGCATGTGGAAGAATGCTTTCCCCAAAATTTGCCAATGCAGGCAATGCATGAGACTCCAGATCTATAAGATGCATCCAAGAAAAAGGATTGAAGTTGCAGTTAGCACGGATGCTCAAAGTTCTAAAGTCCTGGGCTTCCTGACAGCCAGGCTGCACACACACCAGGCTCCTGCTGGGGTCCATTCCATCACCTCTTGCTGTTCATTGTTTGACAAATATCAAAGCTTTCATGCTACAGATGACACAGCTCTCCTGTGCTTCACAGAATAGTGCCCAGAAAATAGATTGTGGGCTCTGAACTAGAACAAATGCAAGACTTTTGTACTGGGCACAAGGAGACTCCCCAGGAATCATAAAGAAAGGAGAAAAAACACTGCTTAGCTAAACACTCATGATATTTCAGTTTATTTATTTGTGGTAAACTAACCTTTAGAAGGCATTTGGATTTTTTAGACCAATATTAACAGAAATTACATAGATTTGCTAAAGATTTGAGAAGAGACAATGAAGAAGGGAAAGAGAAGAGACTATTTTAAGAAAAAATCAAAAAGAGATTTCTAAGGAACACATAAACAGAAGGCATTGGCTAATCAAAAAGTAACTTGTCATAAAGTCTCTACAAACTCAGAACTGTTCATTTTCCCTTATTAATTAGAACTCAGTCATCATCACTGATGGTATAGATTCTGATTCATTTCAGATAAAGGAATATAAGGTAACTATTTTTGAATAAGGAGATAAACTTGAGGATTGGTTTAAAATCTTTCAATTGTAATTAATGAAGAGTAAAAACAAGGTTACTGTCTTGGTTACTTTTCTAAAGTTACTTTGCTGTGATAAAACATCATGACGATGGCACATTATGAAGGAAAGTGTTTAGTTTGGCTCACAGTTTCAGAGGATTAGAAGAGTCCATGGTGGTTGATCAAAGGAACAGCTAAGAGTGCACATCTTAATCCATAACCACAAGGCAACAAGAATACTTGGAATTGCAAAAGTGTTTTGAAACCTGAGAGCTTACTTACAGTGACACATCTCCTCTATACATATTACTCCTTCCCAAACAGTTCTACCATCTGGGGACAATCAAATACATGCACCCATGGGAGTTATGCTCAATTAAGCTACCACATTCCACTCTCTGAAAACCATAGGTTTATGGCCATATCATAATGCAAAAAATGCATTTAGTCCAATTTCAAAAGCCCCAGTAGTTTTTCACAGTTTCAAACCAGTTTAAACATCCAAAATCTCTTCTGAAATTCAAAGCAATCTCTTAATGTAACCCCCTATAAAATTGAAAGGCAAATTACATACTTCCAACATACAATGGCACAGAATATATTTTGCTGTTCCCAAAGGGAGGGATGGAGGTATAATAAGGGAATACTATGCCAAATCAAGACTGAAACCCAGCAGGGCAAACTCCAATTCCTTTATGTCTGATGTCAAATGGCTTAGATGGTTTATCCCTTACAACTTTGCTGACTGCAATGCTCTTTTTACTCTGGACTGGTTCCACTCCCTGTGTGCAACTATCCTTGACAAGATCTCATAGCTCTGTTACTTCTAACATCTTGGGCTCTCCAATGCAATCCAGGCTTCACTTTCACAGCCTCACACAATGGCTTCGCGGGGTCTCCTTGCAGGGACTCCTCTGCCACATACATGGTCTCAGTGGTTCTCCTTAACCATGGAGAAAGATTCCATAACCCTTTTACTAGGGTATCCTTCATAACATCATGCCAGAACTACATGAACTGCACTGTTGACTTGACTAGCAGCTTAAAATGAACCCTGACATCCTTGAATCACATTTGTAGCAGCTTTGATTCATTGTTTCTTTTTAGGAACAAAAATATTTCTTAGACTTTTTCTTTCTATAAGTTGGAAACCTAGCTGGGTGGGGTCTTACCCTGAAGGTACTCCTGCCTTTATTTCATTTTAGATCAGGCCATTCTTTAACCTCATCTCTTTCAGTACAAGCCTTCACTCTAACATTAAATGTATTGATGTTCTTTTTCTCCGTAAACTGTAGGTTTTGTATTTCTTAGACCTGCATGAGAGTGATTACCAATAACTACACAACTGTCAGTGGTAAGATATCTTGAAATCTCCTTGGTCCATTACCTTTTAATTTAGACTCAAGCAAATTCTTAGGATAAGGGCAAAATATAGCCACATTCTTTGCCAAAATATCACAAGAAAGGTTTCTAGCTCCATTGCTAATATGCTTTCCTTCTGAAGGCTCTTGTGCTGGGCTTCCACAGTCCATTTGTCTCCCATCACTGTAGTCTTCCAAGCTCCTACCAACATGGGCTGTTAAGCCCTGCTCACCACATTCATCATCTTGCCTAGTTCAAATTACCAGAGTCATCCACTTTCTGCCCAAACCCAGCAAGATCAGGCCTGTCACAGCAGACACCACTCCCTGGTACCATTTCTGTCTTTGTTACTGCTGTAATAAAACACCATGACCAAAGCAACTTAGAAAAAGAAAGTGGTTAATTTGGCTTACAGTTTCAGAGAGTTAGAGTCCATGATAGCAGATTGAGGGAGCAGCAGAGAGCTCACATCTTGACCCATGACCACAAGGCCAAGAGATGACACAGGGAATTACAAGAGTTTTTGAAACCAAAACCCCAAAGCGTGGCCCACAGTGACATACCTCCTCTATACCTACTAATTCTTTCCAAACAGTTTCACCAGCTGGAGATCAAGCATTCAAATATAGAAGCCTATGGGGGCCATTTTCATCCAGACCATGACAGATACAGAAAAATACTTGTGACAAAATTAAGGATTACTTGGTGTGTGTGTTTGTGTGTGTGTGTGTGTGTGTGTGTGTGTGTGTGTGTATCAATGATACATGTGAGTATATGTGTATCATGTATATATATATATATATATATATATATATATATATATATATATATATATATATTAGCTTAAGGATATATATGTATGTTTATGTGATAAATATCTAGGAAGATCAGGGAAAGGATGTTGGAAAGAGACTATACTGTCTTTTTCTTAGAAATGTCTTTTCCCTATATGCGCAAATAACCTACTAAAAACCACAACCCACAAATCACAGTAGCTAATAACATAATAGGCAATATGGTTTCTTTTATGGAGAGTGGGTGATTAAACACTGCAATTTGTGCTAACTAAGCTAAATTCTTATTATAGATGCTATTTCTTGGAATCCTCCAGGTGCTTTGAAAATATTTTGATGATTATAGCTTCAGTGATATACCACATTGGCCTTCAAGTGTAAGTCCTGTGTCCTAGCTCAGTGCTTTAAAGAGATGCCTGCATTTAGTGATACAAATTTGAAAACTTAGAGAAAATGTATGCAGTGAGAAAGGTTTGGCTTTCCCGTTCCAAAGATAACTCTCAAGACTACCCTGAGAAAACTAAACACAACTGAACAATTGAGCGTTTACTCCTTGTGAGAAAGGAATTCCCAAGAAGATGAAGATCTCCCAGTCCAGATTGCTCCTTAGTTAATACTGACTTGTTTTAAGAAGTAGCATGCTTAATCTCTTTGAAAATATCAGAAATAAAAAAACCATATCTCTAAAATGTTTATTTAGAAACAAAGCATAGCATCCTCCTAGTAATTCTCAAGGATGTAGCTGCTAGGACTAAAAATATCTTCAGGGGAGGGCTGTGCAGATGGGGAGTGGAGAGGGGGTGTGGGACACAAGAACCCAGAAGAGCAGCCATCTGAGCAGATTTCACACGATTAATAGGGAGTTTGTTGGCTGGTGGCTGTTAAAAATAGAACCTCATTTCTGAGGGGTGGGTGCCCTGCTCCTGTGCCCTGGAAGGAGCCTGCTGAGAGGGATGATTAAAATGAAAGATTGTGCTGCTTTAAGGAAATGTTGGCATAAAGAAATGGCACCGATTACTGATGCTCCAGCCACCTTCTAAAAGGTTTCTGAAAATTGCTTTCCTTGGATGAAATACCAAATATCTTTTCCCAAATGTTATGAAGCACAATAAATCACATGGCATTGACACATCCAATATGCCATATCAGAGACCCCAGATCCAAACAAAGCCACATCGCCTTTTTTTTTGGGGGGGGGGGGCAGTGATTACATTTCTTTCTCTTGTTTTGTATTAAGGTGGCAAGATCAAAACTTATCTCTCGTAAACAAAAAATTAGATCTGCTTCCTCCCTGTGTGAAATGAGAATTCAAATCACAAGTTCTCAGTGTCCAAAAGTAACTGGGACTCTGACCACATACCTTTTTAACTGAAGTTGGTGAACCCCAGAGACGGCAAACCACTTCTCCAAAGTCGGGGGCAGAATTAAAGCCCACATCTCCTGCGTTCAGTTAGTAATGAAGTGCATTCTGTTAAACAGAGATTTCCCAAAGCATTCAATATAGTGCTTACAAGACTGCATTTTTATTGGAGAATTTCATACATGCATCTAATGTGTCCTAATCAAAACCACCCCTCCCCCTCTCCAATTCCTCTTCCACGTTTCCTGTGCTCTGTTTTCTGATTCCACTGAGTCCACTTAGTGCTACCTGTTTGTACATGGGTGTAGAGCCTTTCACTGGCACTTGGGCAGCCTCCCTAGATTGCAGTTTCACTGGAACCAAAGTTTAAGGAAAGTATGATTTCTCAAGTGCCAGTACTTAAAGGCAACAGGTTTGGAGGAATGCAGAGGCAAGAAAGGGAGGATGGGTTTGTTGGTGCACAGAATGCTTCAGTGTTAACGTTCTGTTCCCTGTGGATACATCATTTGTGGCACTTCAAGGACAGAAGTACTGAGGCGTGGTACAGTCATATCTGTCCAGGTGTAGAAGCTGCATTCACCCCACCCTCAGGACAAGTAGATGCACCCCCCACCTACAGCCAGATGCAACTGCTAAGAACCTGTGGTTGCTGATGTCTTCAGAGAATTTGTCTGCTCTCTTAGAAATAAATACCTAAGAGATTTTCAACAAATAGTTGATATGGGGATGTTGTTAAGTCCCTGTCCACTTGTCTCCACTTTGTGCTTTTCTTTCACACTCCGTAGCTTCTCAGTGGAATCATGTTGAGGGTAGTAGACTCATGTTGAGATCACAGTCCTATTAATTTTGCTCCTTCTCACTCTTTTACAAGTCTGTCTGTCCTGGGGATCTGTCCTGAATGAACCTACTGCTTCTATGGAATCTGCCCTAAACAAGGAGATGATAAAAGGCACACTTTGAACTTGCAGCATCCTGTTACTTTCATTCTACTTTCAACATGGTCTCTATGCAAATGTGTCATGGAAACAGATTTGTGATGTTTCTTCTCCAAGCAGAAGCTTGCATTCTCTCAATCCAGCATTATGGAATGTTTCTCAGGTTTCTATCTACTTGGTTGTCTGCTTTCTGATTTTCTCATGCAACACTTAATCAAATCAGATTTCTAGAGGTAGCACCAGGGTACTTGTTATTTTCAACTCCTGGCTTCCCAGAATTCCCCCCCGTTAGTTGAATTTGTAGTCCAGGTTCTAAAACATAAAGCAAACAGAATTGGGATACTTCAAGTCTTCTGTGTGTGAACAGGACACAAATGCTTACTATCATCATCATGGCTGGACCAAACTGGAATGGCTGCTTCCCAAGAGAAAATCTTTAAGAAGAGGGAAAGTGAAGATTGAGAAGAAGATCATTCAAGCGAAAATGGACAAATACCCACAGCTCACTCAGTCAAGTCAAACACTATTCTAATGCTGGCAAAGGTCTGGGAGGTAACAGATGCTAAATAAATATTTACTAAATAAATGAAAAAACAATGAGATGATCTTGAAATGTCCCATGTAATTCAGACCAAAAAAAAATTCTCACTTTTCTTGTTTGGGCCAAGAAACCCTACTCTCTATCACTGATAAAAATGTGCCTTATTAGGAAAGAATGAAAAAAGAAAGAAAAAGAAACGGAGAGCATAGAAATACACTGGTCAGGAATTATTAAGTACTTTGCATAGTTTTGTTAGATTTTAGGCTGATGAACTGGCCCTTAATCTTTTGCCTATCCTTGTGATTAACGGATAAATTCTGTCCTTGTCAACTGGCTATCATGTTCTTTTTGTTTGTTTGTTATCACTATATTATCACCATAATATTATCACTATAACAGTCTTCCAGGACACTGTGGCATGGTAGCCTCACTCATTGCTCCCAAAGTTCAACCTTCTTTTTTCTCCCAAAGCAAGAAGAAAGCAGATGTATTTGGCTTGGACTTCTGAGATTCAAGGCACAGAGAATGATATGGGTCTTTTGACTTTATAATCTGAGTAAATACAAGGAGAACAGAATTAGAGCCTACTTAAAGACTTAAAAACAGGAATATTTGGGGAAAGCTTCCAGTAAAGATTTGTGGTCCTCTAAGAGCATGTTGAAAATCACATCAGTCAGAGTGTTCCAAATCTACAAAGGCAAGTGCAAAGGATTTGAGCTAAAACGTTTTTCCTTGGAATGAAAGAGAACAGTGAAATGAGCAAATGAAAAAGTACAACCCTGCCTGCCTCATCTTGAAGTCCATAGGGGCAGACAGACCTTTGTTCTCCATTCTGTGTATAGGTCCTGCTGAGGTACACTCACAAGAACATTCAGATTCCAGTTGGTCAAAAATGGTGATATCAACCAATCTGTGGGAATCCGTTAAGCCAAAGATCAGGCAAAACTATCAAACTTGTACTTGATGTGAAGGACTCACTGGAGCAGAAGGCAGGGGGTGAATCAAGTTAACACACTTCTAAGACTTGAGCATATTGCATTCAATGTATCTGCTCGAGGAGAAAATGAAGCTATTGGGAACTAAGTTAGTAAAATGGAAGGTCAAGTATGAACTCTGCAAGCTCAATGTCCACTCAAAAAAGATGCCAGGGAGGAAAGTCACAGGGTAGGTGGTGACTAAAATGTCAGTAATGACAGCTGCAGAACATAGGGAATCCCCAAGGAGAAAGTAAAAACTAAAAAGAGCAGTTTCTAGAACTAGTGAAGACCGGAACTCACAAATTTCCAATGTTCACTGTGATTCAAGCTGAATAAAATAGAAAAGAACACGTACCTACAGGTGCATTGTGGAAATCTTATCCTCTAGAAATGGCAAATGTTTTCTAACTCAGAAAAATAAACCCTGTAAAATAGTATCATCAGTGAGAGAGGAAAGAGGATCTTTACATAACATCAACTTAAAGCCAACCTAGGCATCATTCCTCTAGTAAGGTAAACAGAAGGGATTTGAGGCAAGGAAGTGATTTGGAACCTATTTTAAAAAACTCTCAGAACTTATTGAGAAACATACTGAGAAGATAGCATCCACACAATAAACGGAAAAACTGAGAAACATAAAAAAGACTAGTGGTGATTCGGTGTGACATGCCTACCATGTGTATGTGTGGAGAGAAGGGGGTAAAATGTGTGCTTCTGTTATCTAGCCTTGGAGAAGTGATCACAGAGAAGGAGGAGAACACTTCCACTATTTCTTAGTGAGATTCAGGAAGTAGGCTTTCTTTAATCTCATGTTTTTGAACACAGCCAAGGGGTAAGTAAGCAGTGATATTCTCTTCTAGGGTGGAGAACTCATTATTTGAGTATTGAGGAAGTAGAGGGTTACATGTGTGCCATGGTAAGCATGCAGAGATCAAAGACAGTTTACTGAAGTTTCTTCTCTACTTCACTAATGTGGGCTTGGAGGATAAGACACAGGGAGTCAGGCTTGGTGCTATGAGCCTTTACCTGAGGAGCCATATTGCTGGCCAGGCGATCTCTTCTTTGATGAATAGCAGATGATGGGTATCTAATTATTTAGATTAAGATTCCAAAAAATAACCTGAATGCCCAAGAGGAATGGATGATCCCATTTCTGCAAAAGGGGAAAGAGAATAAGCAAGAAGAGCCAAGCAATAAAAAAGATAAAAACAACACATGTTGCGATACATCTGAAATAAAATAAAAGCAACACTTGAGAATCCATCAGTCACTGAATAAAATGTAAAACCAAAAGTCTCTATGATAAAAGAGACAGGCAATATATCTCTTAACAAAACATAGCCAGATATCATTTGCAAAGAACATTTCAAATAACAAATGGAAACAGAATGAGGAAACTCAAAACAAAATAAAAGTAACTGCATTAACATCAACAAAATGGGAGTCAAGGGTCCTGGACAGGGCTCAACAGGACCACATAGTGACACGGCACAGCTATAGATGTGAAGCCACAGATGTTATGAGCCAGCCCCAGAGCTGCTCAGAGCTCAAAGTACTTCTTTTCAAAGCAAATGGAACTTGTTGAAAATATAACCAAGTTAGAAACATCTGTGTATTTCAGAACTGAAAACACAAAGAAAAAGAAAAAGACTGTAAACCATAGGCAATAAGTTGATATATTCAACACTTTAACCTTCAGATGCAGTTGGGAGGTATCTTGGAACTTAATAGAAACAGTAACAACAGCTGCCCACATGTTTGAATGCAGAGGATAAAACACGGCTGCACACACATGGCCACTGCTCTGCTGTACCACTGTGGGTGGAGAGGACCTACACAAGTATGGAAGTGGACAGTTTTTTATAAGCTGCATTCTCTGGTTGTAAGCTAATAAAATTAGAATTAAGTAAATGGCAACAACAAAAACAAACATAATGATTGACAATAAAAAAAGCACAAAGCAAGACAATCTTTGATCAAAAAGGAAATTAAAATCTGTCAAGGAGGCAGTGAAAAACAACAGCCCCAGACAAAAGCTGAGAAGACATGAAAGCGTTATTCAGAAATGTACAGCCTTAATAACTTCCATCATTACAGAGAAAGTTGCCTGGGGATGTAATGTTTCATTTAGATATAAATATGAAAGGCAAAATTAAATAATAGTTAAGGAAGTGGAAATTTTCAATATTTCAAATGGGGAAAAGCAGAAGAGGTAATGATTCCACAAAGCAGGTTTTGAAAGTGCCAGTAAAACAAATATATCAAAAAACATAATTTATGATTTTGATAAAGAACAAAGAGCAAAACCCACAGTAAGTGGAATGAGGAACTGATGAAAATCATGGCCTTGGATACAAAGGAGATAAAACCATAAGAGAAAACACCACTCCACACTCATGGAGATGAATAGTTTTATTTTTGCTCTTGGCAAAATTTACCACTTTTTCTCAGTTTCTACCTATTTGATTTTATGCATTTTATATACCTGTTTTAACCAACCATATTCACATCCACATTCTCTGTCCTTCATTGGGTAAGTTTTCCTTCAGTCATGAGTTATTTCAGAGGCCAGGCACAGTATTGCATACTTGAGAAACTGAGACAGAGGAATCAAGAGTTTGGAGCCAGCCTGCCAGCCTGTTCTACATAGTGAGAGAGGGAGAGGGAGAGAGAGAGAGAGAGAGAGAGAGAGAGAGAGAGAGAGACAGAGAAAGTGTCAAAACTGGCTCAGGGAGTCTAAGGATTGTGGATTCCAGGTCAGATTCAATGAAACTGGGCTTGATCCTTCCTTCTCATGCCCTATTTCCAACATTCTTGGGGCATCGTCCACATGTGTGCTAGGTAGGCCATGTATGACAGCTCTCTTGTTTCTTTTAAAATAAAAAAATCTACATTTATTATATATAACCTGAAAAGGTTTGATTTTTCTAGTTTAAAAACTTTTCTTTTAAATTTTAGATTATTAGCAAATTGTTTCTGCTCCAGGCAGTAAAATGAATTGTTTTGATAATCTAGCTGAGAGGAAGTTTTAATTATCAAAGGCATCTGATACACCCATAATGCAGCTCCTGTGTTATCTTTCTGTAGTTGTGACCAAAATTTCTGAGAGAAAAAAAATAGCAAGGAAAAGCTTATTTTGGTTCATGATTTCAGCTCATCATGATAGAGGGCATGTTATACACAGCAGCTTATATCATGTTGGCCATGAAATGGAAAGGGCAATGATGAGCTGGCTGATTTTCTCCTACTATCTCCTCTTTATTCTACCTAGATCCCTAATCCATGGGATGGCTCAACTTAAATTCATGGCAAATTCTCCCCTATTTAGTTAATTCTTTCTGTGATGGAAATGCCATCATAGACATATCTAGAGGTATGCTCTAACAATATCCTAGGCACTCCTCAATCCAATCAAAATTATAGTTGAAATTAATCTCCAGATGTTCACCTCTTGGGCTCAGAAGATGGCTCAATGATAAAGTGTTTGCCACACAAGAGTGTTCTTAGATCTCCAGAACACATGAAACAAAGATGGCTGATCCCCTCAAACTACCTGAAATGGTGAGCTGTGAGTTCAACAAATAATCCAGCCTAAATGCATAAGGTGGTGAGTAACAACACATGTCTGGAGTAGGCATTACTGGTATCTACTGTTGAATACCCTCTTGGCCCAGATCCTTTAAAGTCTTCTTCTTTCTCCATATCAGGCCTCCATTTCCATGACCCTGGTTTACTAAACCTGTTTCAATTTAAATGCCACAGTTAAGTGCCATGTTTTCCAAGTGGAGCACCAAAGCTTGTAGCAGGAATCTTAGAAGGTCTTATTAATAAAATCAAACTTGAGGCCAGTTATTGGGGTGAAATACTAGAAGATCAGAGAAACAGAACAAGCCACAGCCACCTCCTCGCCAGTTCCTCAGCTGGTCCTGTTTCCTCGGACTGGAAGCTTCCATGTCCTCATCCAGAATGGATCTCAGCTGAACTGCTGCTAGAAGCTTGAAAGCTTAACCAGCCAAGTGCTTAACCAGCCAAATGCTTCTAGTTTCTGGTCTTCACGCCTTATATATCTTTCTGCTTTTTGCCATCACTCCCTGGGATTAAAGGCTCACTTCTTGGGATTAAAGGCATGTGTCACCATGCCAGGCTGTTTCCAATGTGGCCTTGAACAGATGGATTTCTGCCTCTGGAATGCTAGGATTAAAGGCGTGTGTTACCACTGCCTATCCTAAGTATCTAGTGGCTTTTCTGTTCTCTGACCCCAGATAAGTTTATTAGGGTACACAATATTTTGGGGAACACAATACCACCACAAAAGCTTCATTACTTCACTGTCCCCTGACCTCTCCTATGCAGTGTGGAGGTGTTTTTTGAAGGTGTTTCTCCAATACATCTTCATTGTGAGCTTCCCTCCAACCTTCTTATCCATTTTTGTTATTTAATTGCAGGTGATATGCTTAAAGCTGAACCATTGATATCATGGCTTTGTGTTGGTTGAGTTCATCTAAAATCAAAAGGGATGGGCACACAAAATTAGTTGGGAAATCAACTTCAAGAAACAGACTGGAAAGAGGACAAGGAAGGGGGATAACAGTGGTCCAAGGCATGGGTTTTCAATCAAATTCCCACTGAAGGTTCTGGGAGTCAGGGTATCATAGATCTCTGAATTGTCCCCACTGGGGTGAGCAGACAGAGGCACTTACATCTCTGTCTGGGTATGGACATTAGTTTTGTGCAGCTTGTCAGCCATTGATTGAGGGTTGTTCTAGGTGAAAGACAGTTGATTCCTTGGTCCTCTCAGCCTGCTATGAGAACTTGTAGGAAGAACAGACTCTAGGAGCCAAAGAAACCATCAGCTAAGGAAGAAAGATGCTGGTATTTGATAAGTTTATTTACTATTGAGTGGTGAGGGACCAGGGACAAAGAGACCACTCTTTGGCTAGTATTGTACTTGTTCTATGTAGATTTGTGGAGTAAACTCCATCAAACCCAAAAAATAGGAAACACTGAGTTTGAAATTCTGTTCCAGTTGCAGGACTCTCAAAACATCATCTTAGTTTGATTTTTTTTTTTCACAATGAGTTTATTCCTCTGTGGCCTCTCTCTTACATCTTTGCTAATCATCTGTATCTATATTGTTCCTTCCCCATTGTGGTGATATTTTATTTGTATGTTAATAAATAAAGTTTGTCAGGAGATCAGAGTACATAGCCAGTCATAAACAAAAGTCAGGCAGTGGTAGCACGTGCCCTTAATTGGATCACATGGCAAGCAGAGTCTCTGTGTATTCAAGGACACTAGGGAACAGCCAAGAGTGGTGACACATGCCTTTAATCCCAGTACCAACCATAGAGACCTGGAGCTCTGTACAGACAGGCAGTGACAAGGAAGTGAGGTGCCTGGGCTAAGAGCCAATGAAAAGGCAGAACAGCAAGGCAATAAAGGCGCAGGTTAGACAGGAAGAAGCTCTCTCTTGGGAAGCTACGGCATCATGGTGAGTTAAGGCTAGCTGGTGCCTTTTACTATTTTCATAATCTCTAAGGCTTTCACCCCTATATTTGGCTCTGTGTTTCTTATTTAATAAGACTGTTTAGAAATTCTTCTATACCCCATTGTTTACACAGCTTTAATTCTCATGTCATGGTTCATCATTCCCTTTGCCTTCACTTATGCTGTCTAGTACCATTTCTTCTCTGCTGATGTCTTTGCATCTACTGCAAGTCTTACCCACATCAGAGACTTGGTCATTTCTTGAATAATTGAATTAATAAGTAAGTTTCATTATTCTTTGTAATCAAATGTCTAGGATATTTTCCACGACAATTCCAGATGCAAAGTATCCTTGTATTTTCTCTTAGCTCTCTATGAGATACAGGCTGTCATTACCTGAAAGTTTGTATTAGTTTTGACCAGTAGTTTATCATGGAAGAAATGTGACATGACACCTTCCATTTGTCACAGTCATTCTATTTCCTGCAACTCCTATGCTTATCACTTTGTATTTGGTAAGCTATATTACTATCAGTTTTGTGCATTATGCTCTAGAAATGAACAAAGAATAGAATTTCTCTCTCCTCCTCCCTTTTCTTCTTCCCATATTCTTTCTCTTTCAGCACATATATGAGCACAGAAGTTGAATAACACTTTCAGTTGTTTTGTTCTCTCTGCCAAGAATTTGATTCCTTTGTCAACATTGCCTCTAAATTTCATTGTTTCTAATATATCTTGAGACAAATGCTCAAACAAAATGCATGTGTTAGAATGGCACAGGTTGGTGAATTTTCACATGGGAACTCTTGTGTGGCCAGAGTTTCTTCCTCAGTCAGGGGAGTCAGTGCTGCACTGCCTACCTTTTCCTGTTGAGACTCTTCCAGAAGAAACTATGATAATCCCTAAAGAACTTCCTCTGCCAGAGTTAATGCCTAGTGTATGCAATCACTAAAAGTCACTTCCAACCTGTAGAAAGCCAGTTTGTTGTCTCTATTCTGTTTATTATTCCTCATTGGTGCTAGTATCATTTCAGGTGAGTGGGAGCAGCATAGTCTTAAACTATCATCTATTGTATCCCTTATGATGTCAGTACCCTTGTTCTTTGTGCTTTCTTTAAGTGTGTAGAAAACAATTCACTTGAAAGATCCTTTATAAAGGGTATTCATTCTGCCCTTCCTGGAAGTGTGTTGTAGAGTATTATTTTTAAGATGTGTTACATTTGTTTATGCTGTAGAACATTTGTTTAATGATACAAAGATGTGTTGCATTCTTTTATGTTGCATTTGTTTACCTCTGTAAAGCTGTGTTACTGTGCCTGCCTAAAACACCTAATTGCCTAATAAAGAGCTGAATGGCCAATAGCGAGGCAGGAGAAAGGATAGGTGGGGCTGGCAGGCAGAGAAAATAAATACAAGGAGAAATATGGGAGGAGAAGATCAAGAAGCAAGAAAAGAAAGGGCTAGCCACCCAGCTACGCAACCAGCAATGGAGCAAGCAAGAAAGAAAAGTTATACAGAATTAGGGAAAGGTAAAAGCCCAGAGGCAAAAGATAGACTGGATAATTTAAGTCAAGAAAAGCTGGCTAGAAACAAGACAAGCTAAGACCAGGCATTTATAAGAAAGAATAAGCCTCCATGTGTGATTAGTTTGGGAGCTGGATGGTGGGCCCCCCCCCAAAAAAAAAAACAAAGACCAAAAGAGTAAAAAGAGGAAAACAACTAACAACAATCTGGTGTTCCAACATGGAGCTAGGGTAAAAAAAGAAGGAGGAGAAGAAGAAGAGGAAGAAGAAGAAGAAGAAGAAGAAGAAGAAGAAGAAGAAGAAGAAGAAGAAGAAGAAGAAAGAAGAAAGAAGAAAGAAGAAAAATAAACAACTATAGAAGTAAGTTCTAATACCTGTCTCCACCATGCTACAACCTTTTGGGCAGAGCAGTGTCTGATACATTAACTATCCTTGATTATTGGTTCAGTTAATAGGAAATAAATCTCTGTCTCATTTACAATTGGATATTTTTTACTTCTTCCTAATATTTGAATTTAGGCAACTCTATTTTAATATCCTAACTTACTAAGCTTCATTATATATATATATAGTGATATAATTTTATGAAAATATTTTACATTTCACAAATACTGAATGCCTCACAGACCTCACAGCAAGGTTAATAATACAACTTGAGTTCATTTGAGACTAATTAAAGCTATGCACTTTACCTGCTGTCCTACTGTGTACTCAGGCTGTTTCAAGTTTAACCTACCTTCAGAGAACAGTGTAACCAACCTACTATGTCTTAGATTTTCCATAAAATCATCTTTACATCCTACATTAATGTTATATTTTTAATCTTGAATCATTTACTCTTCCATGCCTCTAACTCAGAATAATGTATATTTGTGTTGTGGTAATTATTTGCTGAAAGAAGCCAACTGGTCGGAAGCAACCTTATACAACAAATACCCACCGTAAGTGTTGAAAACAATGTGAGTATAGCTTGATAAATTCTCTTTGCAACTAATCTGGGTCAGTAAGAAGACTTCTCCTCTCACAAAATTCTGTTAAAGATTTCTATAAAGTGTCCTTCAATCCTTTCCCATGGAATGTTTTCTGCGCTGTTCAATAAATATGAAGAAAAATTCTTTGATCGGGACAGTTAGACATTAGGCACAGGCATACATATCAGACATAATACAGATAAGCCAGCAACCACAAATTATAGACAGAAGATACAGGGAGAGATGTGGAGGGTTCAAATTTGTGCTTAATCTTAGTCAAATGAATCCAAGAGGAACTGCTTTGTTTTCATTACTTAATGCAGCGTCTATGCATTTTTTGTGTCCTCTGACATTATCTTTAATGTGTTAACTTATGCAAATATAAATTACAAGTGTGCAGTAGCTGAGTAGGTAAATACATAATGAATTTGGACAACTAATATATCACTATGTGTTTATTGTTGTTTATAATGCTCCTGTGCTATTGGCCAGTTCCTCTCATGAATCTGCATCTTAGGCTACATCTGTAGAGCAAGCGTTCTTCCCTACAAAGGTACAACAACAAAAAATTACATGTTCATACCTTCCTTTAGGCCCTGACCTACACATATGCCATGCCAAGCAGCACATTTCAGCACCCCCGCCCCAACGTTCCTTTTCTGAGACTCACCATGTTCTGTTTCTCTGTTATTCCCATGGTATACTCAACTTTATTCTCTGAGATACCACAATCTGCTTTTTAAATCTATGTGGTTCTATACTTATTTTGGCATTCATTTTTGCATTAGTTCAAATTTACATCAGTTTATCTGGAAAGTTTTGCTGTTCATAACTCTGAGCTTCAGCAATCACCAGTGTGTCAACTCAGTAATCTCTTGACCTTCTATCCTACTCTTCTACACACAGGAGATTTCAGAAGAAAATAGAGGTTTAGCCATTATCTTCTCCTTAAAGTCTCACTCTGTATCTTTAATTAGTAAGACCCTCTGCCCTAAATTTTCTCACTTCATTGCTGAATGGTCCTTTCCTTTCTAGGAAGAAGAGGAATGAATTTCTATATTAATTTTATGGACAATAGTTTTCAAAATACCTTTTGAATTTGGCATTATGTTATCCTTAGTCATTTTCTTTAAATGACTTCTAAAGCATTCCTGGTGTGTGGTTGATCCATGAATTTGTGAACTTTGAAATCTCTGATAGGACTACCTAACTTTGAATACTGTGCTTCTCTATCCAGATGATATATTCTCAAAGCATAATTCCTCATTCCCCACAATTGAGTGGAGGTTGGAAGGAGAAGAGACTAAGTTAGAAAGTAACCATGTATCATTCTAACATTTAGGTGAAAACACAGAAAAATCATATCGTTGAATCTTGGCAGTGTTATTTCTTGTTTCTATTTCTGTAGTCAGCTTTTCCATAGATATTCTCTGTCTCAAAGAACAAATTTATAAATGGGTCCATGTGGTAAGAAAGTATATTGATCCCTTACCATGGAATTAGTGAATGATCAAGGTGTCTGCCTCCATTTCTCATCATAGTTAGATGCTCACTGTTGCTTTCTGGCCACAAGACTAACCTGAGCTAAATGTTTCAACTCTATGGGTCATTCTCAAACTAGGTTCTACAGAGTTGTGAGCTCCCTCCCCCACAAATAAAAGATGTTTCATATAAAGTGAAAGGCAATGTAGGCAAAAAATGACTATGGGAACTTCCAGGTGCTTTATCAGCAGCTCAACCAATATATCTTTGTTTTTGTCTGCCCTGTGTATGGCATTTCTGACAAAATACACACACACAAAAAAAAAAAATTTCATTGATAAATTTTAAAAACTTTAGCCAGGCAAGGTGATACAATGCTGTAAAACCATCACTGGAATGCTATAGGCAAAGGATCAGAAGTTCAAGGCTAGCCTTACTATATAGTCCAACACCAGCCTAGGCTGTCTGAAGACAAAGAAAAAAATTATAACCAAATTATACGGATGTTCAGCCTTCCTTATGATAAGTTTCAACACAGAGGACTGGAGAGATGGTTCAGCAGTTAAATGCACTAACTGCTCTTCCAGAGGACCATGGGTTGATTCTCAGCACCCACATGGTGACTCACAACTGTCTTCAACTCCAGTTCTAGGGTATCCACAACCCTCTTCTGGCCTCTCTGAGGGCACTGCAGAATATTATGTATAGCCATACATGCAGGCAAAATACTCATAAACATGAAATTTGACACAGTTATCTATATATTGAGCAAATACTCTAATTCATAGTGAATGGAATACTGATCTAAAATAATTTAATTATGTTTTCCTTTCATCTCTCCCAATTAGTATGTCAAATCACTGTTTTTTCCTCCCTTTCACCCCAGAATTTGGATGTCAGGGTTCCAAATCAGTTCTCTTTTTCTCACTAAATTATTTAAGAATATTATTGCATGACAGATAACTGGATTGGGAGGGCACATGTGCCAGCCATGGTTGAAATGGCTGGGTAAGTCTCCCACCCACCAAGCACATCAGAAGCTGTGTGCCAAAGCCATAATTATAATCAGATTTGTCACAGCTTGAGCATAAGGCTCATAGGTGACTGTCAACTGTCAGTGATAGTGAGATGATTCAGGCTGGTGGGGAAGATCTGTTTGACTATAGTCTCTCTAATCCCACAGCAGAAACAAGAATCTAAACATCTACGTGTCTAACTTACTGCTTTCCTGCTTCAGTACACTCCATATGATAAGGAACATAGTTGCTACCCTACAACGGCATCAGGCATTTCTGAACATCACCATTTATTCCCCTCTAAACATGAATATCAGAGGCACTTACAGGCTGTAGGTAAAGTTTTTCAATGTTCCTTGAAAAATTGATCCAAATCCTATGATCAAACAATGATCAAGTGGCCTAAAATAGTTTCTTGCTCTTAAAAAAGAAAAAAATAGCTGAAATGAACTGTTTATCATTAGCCAGACTGTAATAAATCCTATTTTTTAATTGAAGATGAAGAAATGTATGTGCATATATGTATTTGCCATCATTATTAAACTTAAGTTGGTGCTTATTGATTTGTAAAGTAAATGAAGAATCACTCTACACTCCTTGTCAGCCAAGTGCAGAAACACTAAAACTCACTCAAGATCTATTTGAACAGGTGCACACAGGCATTATCTGCCAAGGAGATGGATCTGCCAGTTGGAACTAAAGGCGTGTTGTGTTTGTTGGGTTTTGTATTCAGCTCTCGCAAGGGCATATGCGTTTCTTGGAGGCGGATCTAGTGAGATAGCTGTGGAAGGTTGAGTCACATAGATGCACACCCACATACTCACACAGAGCAACACTGAGGGATGAATCAGGTGCCACCTCAGAAGACCTCCATCCCACTCTCTTATTTTTAGCCATAGAGTAGAAGGCGCTGAATACAGAGAAGCAGCATATTTTCCTCTAATCTGCTTCAACTAGAGCAGCAAATTCTAGCCAGGCTGGAATGACAGCCATAAATAATGCCTTTGTGAGTGGTGTGTGGCTTCATTATGGGTACATACTAAAAAATAGAAGACACATTTTAATGGAGTTTTAAATTTTTGTTCACATCAAAATATTTTTTAAATACAAATGTATGTTTAGTTTCAGTAAGAAATGAAATGTTTCTCCATTTTTTAAAGTTCTTCCCAATGATACCAATTTATAAAATGGTTGACTAAAATGAAGTTTCAGATCTTTGTTCAACCCAGAAAAATGAACACACATCACAATACACTTTACATCTAGAGTACACCATAAAGAACTGTGCCTAACTCCAGAATTAGGAGGGTCTAATGCTCAAATTACAGTGCCAATTATAATTATTATGGGGCCATTTATCTCTGGTAACCACTGAAAACTAAATGAGCATTAAGGTCTTGTATTAAAGAACCAATGAATCAGATGGTACAGCATAATAGATAGTGTGGATTATAACCATAAATGGCTATAAAAGCCATTTATAATATAATTGTATTAATCCTTTGAGTATGAAAAAGAAAAATTCTCACCATAAAAACTAAAAACAATATTAATATTTTAGTGTCTCTACGTCCCAACTTACTACTTTTGGTTTGAAATATTTAAATATATATATATATATATATATATATATATATATATATATATATATATGCATGTGCAAGTTCAGTTTATATCTTAAACACTGGGCTCTAATGGCAGATTGCCTGTTTTCATATCCTGGTCTCAGAGTCATAATATATGGGCAATTTACGGTGACTATCTATGCCTTAGGAGCATTTTTTGTAAATTGTAGCAAATAATGGTATGAAATTTATAAGGTTGTTTGGTCAATTGAATGATGAGGTACAGATAATGTGCTTAGAATAGCTCCTGACACAACAGAAGCACTACATGAACATTAGCAATAATGCTAATTGTGATGATTATTGTGTATGTGTCTCTATTTCTGTAGAGAAAATCAATGCAAAAGGAACAAAAGACAGCACACAACCATTTAATCTGAACAAGCACTCTGATTTCATATTCAAGCATACAACTTTAATGAGCCAATCTAAACCTATAGAAAATCATTTAATTCTCCACAGTTTCAGCTCCACAGCCTATTCTAGATTTCCTCTTGTCCTTCACTAATTTGCAATATAGATGTTTAAGATCATTGTCAGAGCACTTCAACTCATTTTTTTGTTTTATTTTGGCTGTTTGTGTAAGTATATTTATTATTCAGTAGCTCTAAAATATTTTTAAATTAATCTTTTCATTCTTACAAGTAAATTTGGGTCTTTTTGTCTCTATCACCTAAGTTGGTTTGGCATTATTTTGCAATCATAGTATTTTTATGATTGGAGAAAATTTGAAAACTTTATAATATTAAACCTCCCCATGTAAAACTTAGGATATGTCTCTATTTGTTCAATTCTTACATCACTTAAGGTTTTGTATTTTTATTTTTTGAGAGTGTCTGCATTTATTTTGTTGATGTTTAGCTTGCTGCCATACATAATGATATTGTGAGGGTATTATTTTTCCTCATTTCATTTTTCCCTAGTTATTTTTGTTATATGAGACAGCAATGGAATTCTGCAAATTTCATTTTGCACCTATCAAGTTACTAGTTCTTTGAGAAATTTAAGGTTTATTTGTCAATATTTTCAAATTTCTGAGATTAATAGTCAAATCACATACAAATACCGTATACATCAGTGGTTCAATAATAGTTTGTTTTCTATTTCAACTTCATCCTTTAGAAATTCTTTTCAAAGAAGTCAATTAAGAGAGTAACATGAGAAGTCTATATTTTTTCTTTCTTTTTTTTTAATTTTTCAGGAACCACCATGAACTTTTCTACTAAGAGAAATGTGGTCTGGTGAGATAGTTCAGCTGGTGAAAACCTTGTAGCACAAGTCTGAGGATGTAAAACCCATTTTTGGACCCACAGTGGAAGGACAGAACCAACTCCTCAAAATTGTCCTCAGACCTCCGTATATGTGGCCTGGCATGTGTACACATGCACAAACACACATAATAATAATAATAATTATGATGACAATGATGATAATAATTTTTAAAACAAGAGAAATTAATATTAACATTATTAGTTTGTTACAAATACCACAACCTTTGGCTCTTACAATCTTTCATCCTCTCTTACACAATGACTTCTGAGCCTTCAGTGGGGGATATAATACAGACCACCCATTTAGGACTAAGGACTCTTCAGGCTCTCTCTCTGTCTTTCTGTTTCTGTCTCTGTCGTCTCTCTCCTCTCACTCTCTCTCCGTGTGTGTTTTTAATACAATTTTAAGCAACTCTTGGAGAATTGTATGCAATGTACTTTGATCATATTCACCACCATTCCTTTCTCTAGCTCCTCACAGATACACCCAACCTCCACAGCCAACCTTGTATCATCTCTTTAGTTTCTTTTTGTTTTTAACTGAAATAGAATTACATCGCTTTCCGTCTTCCCCTTCTTCTCTCTTACTGTCTGCACTCTAATTGTAAGTCTCTGTATTAATCTTCATTTACTATAAAAGGAAGATTCCCTGATGAAGGTTGAGAAGCACACAGTCTATGGTATAAAGATAAGCATTTAGAAGGTAGTTTGATATTATACCATTTAGCAGAATAATAGCGGTACAATATCCTCTAGGACTGATGACATACACAGCCATGAGTTCTCGACCCCAGGATAGGATTCCTGGATTGGTTATCCAATACCAAGTGGATCTCCTAGATTTAAATCACTAGCATTTGTTTACAAAGGTTTCAGTATCAATGAATGTTCTCTTCAGCAGCCAAGTGGACTATTGCCTCTATTTGTTTTTAACAAGTGAGGAGTTTTGCAGGAGACAACTCATTCTATTTGTTGATCTAGTCAGTTCTTTAGTACTTTTAATCACTGATAATTAACTAACCATAGTGTCATTGAGATTCTCAATCTTATTAGCAAAACTTTATTCATTAGTATAATTTATTGAAATGCTATAGTTATATTAATACTTTAATGTACTCTTAATGTCTTTCAAGTAAGTCAATACTCATTATAAATCTTGATTAAATTTTCCACATCCAAAATGTCAATACTTTCCAGAACAGTCTTTCAAGTATGTATTGTCCTATTTCACTTTGCTCCTTTTCAATTTTCTACTTATATCTTTATTTTTTTTCTGTTTTATTGTACATTGTTCATATTTTAAAAACAATTTCTTCATTGAATGCTTTCTTGATTTCATTTCATTTTATTTTTTATTTTATTTAAATAACATTTTTTTCATTCATTTTATATACTGATCACAGCAATTCCCCACTGCCCCCCCCCCAGACTTCCCATCTACCCCTCTCCCCACCCACTTCTCCTCAGTCTCTATTCAGAAAGGGGCAGGCCTCCTGTGGGCTTGAACAAAGCATGGCACTTCAAGCTGAGGCAGGAACAAGCTCCTCCCCTTGCCTCAAGGCTGGGCAAGGTAATCCAGCATGGGAAACAGGTTCCAAAAAGCCAGATAAATGCTAGGGACAGGTCCTGATCTTATTGCTAAGAGCCTTACAAAGAGACCAAGCTACACAACTGTCACACACGTGCAGAGGGCCTAGACCAGTCCCATGCTGGCTCCCTAACTGTTCATTTTAATATATATATATTATATATATAAAAGTAATTAAATGAGTTACAAATTTGCCTTAGAGTACAACTTTGGTTATCAATGCTATGTTACCATTTCCTCTTTATCACAATTTTCTAAAAGTTAATTAATTCATTTTTATTTTACTTTATTGGATTTAGAAGATTTTATTTAATTTAATGTTTATATATTAAAATTTTTAAGTGGTATCTAATATTTTAATTTAGTATACTAATACAAACTTTAAATTTTGACTTTTGAAAATGTAGTAGTATTTTCTTTCCCAGTGACTTTTTTATGTATCTATAACTGTATGTTTGTTTCTAAAGACAAGTGTTAGTTTCTAGCAACTAATTCAATAACATTAATAAAGTTACTCAAATTGTCTACTTAGAATTTAATTTTTGTGTAATTGGTCTGAGAAACACTGATATTTTAAAATCATTCTATAATTTTAAAACGTATTTTCTTATAACTTCTAATAGTTTCTCGTCTTATATTTACGATCTGTAAGAGTGCAACATTGTACTACATAGTCAGTGGAGACTCTGTCTCCATTAATAACAACAGCGATTTTTATCAATTTCCCTTCATCTTACTTTGCACCCTGAATTTATTCATTTGCGATCAATTAATACTTCTCTTGGTTGTTTTCACCTGTTTGTGTTTCTTTATACATCCTTTTCTTTCCAAACTGGGTCCCAAGAAACCAGACGCACTTGTTACTTCAGGTTCTTAATAAGGAATTGGAGAAGGATCCCATGCAGACTCCAGCTGCAGAAAAATATTTATCAAAGACTAAATTCTAAATTCTAGATACCTCACTTAAGTATAAGACAATATCCCATTTTACCCTCTGAAATATAATGTTAATGTATACTATATCCCAAAAAAGGTTACCTCCACATGTCATCATTAAGATGACCTGATTAGCTCTGCTTGACACAGACCTAGGTGGCAGAGACAGAATATTGAACTCTATCCTCTTTTCCTTTGTCAGCATATGGTCTCTATCTGAAAGAAAACCAAGGTCACCCCTCCCCAACTAGGCCAAATTAGTATTTGAAGTAGTCAGTTTTAGATCAGCAGAATTATTTCTTTAGCATGGCTTTCCTTCCTTAAAAATGAGAATTGACATCCTAGTCTAGAAGAAAGTTGAGAGAAATAACCTGAAATAGCCTTAGCAAGTAGCATAGGCTAATCTCAGTAGAAGTGTGATCTGGAGTAAACCACTACACATCATTGTATCATGCCATTTTCATATGTTTAGAAGTTGTCATAAGATCTACTTCATAGCATTATTAGAGACTTAATTATAAAAAATCTACTAAATTTGCTGCAATTGTCAGTACTTCATTTTTCATAGAAACTATTTATCTATGTTGTTAATCCTTTTTCATCATATATCCTAATAACATTCTCATTTTGATTACAGAAATACTTTCTCCTCAATGCTTCCCTTATTTTTTTCTAATTTTTTAAAATAGTTATTACCTGGTTGAGAGAAAATTATCAAGGATCTAGGTATTCAGAAAAGGTTGAAAAGAGGAGCATCTATCTTAGCCACCTACTCCCTTTGCCCTACACTCCACATAACCCAAGTTGCATTGTCATTGTGAAGGTGATCCTTTACTGGATTCTGGCTTTCTCCACTGTCTAGACCTAACTATTGGCTATACTCAGTAACTAATGAAAATGGACCCACACTGTTCTGCCTTTACAACTCTGCATTTCAACTGCTTTGAGCCTGAATTTCCCTTTTTGTCAAAAAACAAATCTTAATGGTACATATTTCACAGGGAGAGTTGAGTTCAGAGCAATTAGTGGTAAACTGGCTGTCTTCTGGGAAAAGCTCAATAAATGATGGGGTTGTTTTTTTTAAAAAAAATAATAACTCTTTTATAAAGCGTTAATGAGGCTTATGCAAACTAATATATAGGACAAGCTTTATACAAAGTAGGAACTTTTAATTTCTGCTTTCTTTGCTCAGTGGGGGGAAAAGGCCATTTAATGGGTGGATGAGAACACTCACGTTAATGTATTATATGAAGTACAGTAGACTGTTACTTCTTTTAGCCATGCTAGTAATAATGTCTTGCAGGAAGACTTAATCTTAAGTGGCAGAGTTCACTGACTAACTAGCAGGCCAACACAGACTGCTCTCCTCCCACCAATGATGGGTGCCTGGCACTCCTAAGTTGCGTCTTTTGAATTTAATTCCTCTTAAATCTTCATTACTGTGGGGATTCATACATAACAGAGTTTGCATAGGAAAGAGATTTTCCTTGATTATAAGAAGGGGTGGAGAATTTTAGGATTCATGTGTGTATGAATAAATGCCTTAGGGAAATGTCAAGGGGTGTGAGGAGGGAGGAACGTGGAGTTACTGATTTATAGGGACCAAGATTTAGTTTAGGAAGATGAACATATTCTAGAGATGGATGGTGGTTGTGGCTACACAAGGTGAATGCACTAAATGCCACATTAATTAAACATCTAAAAAGTTGGAAATGATAACTTTCCTGATGCAGATTTCATCACAACATAAAGAATATGTAAACAGCTCAAATATTTAAGGATTTGTGTGAGGGAGGTAGAAGAGGAAAGGGATGCTGTGGCTGTTGAAATCCAGGGAGTAATGTGAAGACTCACACAGAGGGGAAGGAAATACTTTGACAAAACACATGTGACCAGTCTTGTCAATTTTCCCATAGTTGGACCCTTGTCTCAAATATAATGACCATTTACAATGCATTTGAGGGGTGTGTGTGTGTGTGTGTGTGTGTGTGTGTGTGTGTGTGTGTGTCACTCCAGAGAGGAAAGTATACAGTTCCTCAGAGTTCTCTTTGCTTCCAATTCAGCCTTGGAATCTGGTGACTCACAAATGGATAACTATAGTTATTCCATTCTATCCTCATCTCTTTAAAGATCTGGGGGCACACTCACATGGAATTCATGCCAGGAAAGATGGGACAAGAGTACATGCTTGGTTTGGGAGATCTAAAATTAAAGATGAAAAGTTACACAATGTTTCAACTAATAATTTCATGGGATTACTCCTTCCTTACAGACTGGCGAGCAAAAGGAGAAAATGGAAAAGGAAGAAGAAAAGGGGGAAAGAGGAAAACACTATGCTTTAAAACAAACAAACAAGAACTTCTGTAGATGTAACCAATGGTCTTATTAAATAAGAAACACAGAGCCGATTCAGAGAAGAAAGCCAAGAGGTCAGAGCTAAGAGCCTCACCCTTCCTGATTCAGGGATCCTCTTCAGCCAAGAGAGCTCTCCGAAAGGGGCCTACTTCCTGTGTGTATGTCTTTATATACTCTAGCTGTTCTGCCTTCTCATTGGTTGTAACCCCAAACATGTGACTGCCTCATCACTGCCTGAATGTACCGCCCTCCAGGTCCTTAAAGGCGTGCGCCACCGCCGCCATGCACTTGCTATGGCTCTAATAGCTCTGACCCCCAGACAACTTTATTTATTAACATACAATTAAAATCACATTTCAGTACAAGTAAAATACCACCACAAACTTCTTCCATTTCCACTACTATCCCAGACAACAATAACAAAAAGTATCTTGAGTGAGCTTTTTTGTTTTGTTTTGTTTTTCTGGATATACCCTCACAATCCATCATGAGTATTCCAGGAAGGAGGTAAAGGAGCTGCTCAAAGCCCAAGTAAAGAACACATAGAACTAACACACAGTCATAAAGAAAGAGACAGAAACCATGTCTTATGGTTTCTAATATAAGTGTGAGCTGTTCTGTTCTTTTTTAAGCTGTGAATGAGAACTAGTTATTCTCTGTTTATGTGTCGGTGCACAGCATGAAAACAGACATTTCTCTAGGCATGCCCACATATATGACAACACTCCCAGAGCCCAGAAGTGTATTCCTCTTTCAGTAAGCCTAGGCAACATTGGCTGAATGTGATTTCACATTCTCTGGACTGCAGCCATCTCTTCAGTTTCTCCCTATTACTGAAATCTCATTGTCACAGCCAGGATTCATCTTCACTGTCTGTGATAAGAGAGGAAGTAAAATGCTGAGGTACTTGAGTTCCTTAGATTCCTTCCTGTGGTCTGGCATCTCAGCATCATCAGATGCTAGGTATGAGACCCCTGCTTGATCATATGGCATATCAAAGGTACTGACCAAGCAGCAGTTATAGCTGAAACCCAGTCTTTAATCACGACCATTCCTAACAAACACCATAGTATAATCAAGAAAACTCAGAAAGTGTTTGAAAACTGTATTGTGATAAATCCAAATTTGGAAGGTTGTCACATACTGTTTGCATGGTCCCAGTCCTAATACCTGAAGGAGGGAATACTTTCTCAACATATTGAAATCTAATGTAGCTGACTAAAATATGAGCAGATAGCCTATGTCTTCCTATTATAGCCCATGTATTCATGCTCTTCCCCTTGCCCTTGAAGAAAAACAGTCACTGAATTAGAAAAAAAAAGGATAATATTTAAACTCTCACTTTGAAAAGGGAAATGTAAATACCTTGCTTTTGACATTGCTATTTCTCTGTATTCGTCTTCTGTTTTGTTTTTGTTTTTGAGACAGTGTCGCACTATGTAGCCCTGGGTGGCCTGGAACTCACTATGTAGAACAGGCTGGCCTTGCATTCACAGGGAATCTAGGGGAAAAAAATTTTGGAGAAAAGGTATCATCTTCTGAATTAAAATATTAAAAGGATTGCTTTAAAAAAATCATAAAACAAGACATAGTGTTGCCCACTAGTGATCCCAGCACTCAAGAAGGACAGGCAAGAAGGTATTGAGTTAAGGGCAGTCTGTCCTACACAAAAAGGCCTTGCCTCAAGAAAAGAAAAAGAACTATTAAATCTGAATTTACTAATATATTTGAATTACAAACCAGGAACAAATCATTAGTCACTTCAATGTTTTACGTTAATAAATCTATAGAGTCCCAATCATAAACATGTAGAGACAACAGTGGTCCCATACTTATTTTTCAATCAGTACCTTTCCTAAACGAACTACTCTACATGCTGAGAATTCTACTGCAGTGAGAAAATGCTGTAGTTATTCATTTCATTACCAAATCAGACCACATTAAGAATATAGAGAGTACAAATCAAATATAAATCTACTGATAAGGCTCACTGGCTATGGATGATAGCTCTTTCTTGCAGGATGAGAGAGATCCAGAGTGCCTGCTTCCCAATAAAATTGTGTGCTTGATGTGAAGCTTTCTCTATACCTTCTAAAATGTTTACTTTTACATTAAAATGGAAGCTAGATTTTATGCTTCTGCAAGGAAGAAAACCTGAATTCACAAACAGGGGCCCATGACATGAGATACATTCAAAATATTTTACAAATAGAATATGCCAGCGTTAGCAGAAAAGTCTGCTTTGGGGAAAGTTCTATTATGAATAAAGTTGTTGTTTGTCACTTTTATTTTACCAAGAGGCAAATTAGTCATTGCATAGCCTGTTCTATTTTTTTTCCCTTGAAATCAGGTCACTTAATCCCTTCTGGGATGTATTCAAAATGAGAGCCTATATTTTCCTCTCAGTTTAATCTGGAGAGATTTCAAGTTGCAGGTCTTCATATAATAGGCATATGGAAATGGGGTCTAAAATATCTGACATTTTAATGACATAACTTCATTCACCATGGCATTACTTGTGAATACCATTTAAATGAAAATGTAGGCGAGCCAAATCCCCACATGACCTCAGCAGAAATGAAACTGTATTTTATAATGTGCATTCTACCTCCTATACCCTTTACACAGCCGGTAACCTCCAACTGTCAGCATTTGTCAAAGGACACCTGGTTCTGAATGCAACATATTATCTGTTCCTTGGATATAGGAGCTTATATTCATTTTTCTTGAACAATAATTCATGTTTAATACAGTTTAAATTTAGAGCTATAGCTAGCAATCCAGGCAGCTCAAAAGGTAAGATGGGAAGCCAGTTGGGCACACCATCTAGTCATCTTTCTTTGTGTTTCTAGATACAATGTCATCTGGGGAGGATGAACTGTGAGGGTGCTTGAGGAAAACTTGCATAATTAATTATTGATATCCTCTCTAAAAGAAACCTATACAGTATAGTTTGCCTTGCTAAAATGGAAACATAGACTTCAATGCTTGTTAGAACTCTAAACACAAAGGAAAAAGATTCAGATAAACCCACCCTAGAGATAATGCAGGCCTACATAAATATATAGATACACACATACATTCAGCAATAATTCTCAAGGGCTATACACTTTCCAGTCATCAAAGGAGATACCTTTTAGAAAATAAATGATTAATACAATATAAAATAAAAATTAAGCCAAGACCAGCAAAATACAGGCCTTATTCTCATTATTTAAAAACTCAAGGTCACATTTCAATCAACATGAATCAGTGGAAAAGCATAATAAAGAAAAAATGCTATAAAATTTTCTGAATGATTTTTTCTCAACCCCAGTTTTTTTTCCTTACCATTCACTGGGCAGTCCATGGACCATACATTAAGAAGCAAAGTACTGAGATGTGAGAAATATAATATTCTTGACTTGTGGTTTTCCTTGTTAGCTATTGGGTCTATACTTCAGAATTCTGAAACAGTGAGCCCACAGTTGCACTTCAGTAAAGCAATCATTTACCCCATGTGTGCCTATGCATTTCTGAGGTGGCTGGAATGGGGAATCATAGGGATGTGGAAGGTACTACAGTGCAGAAAAAAGTCATTGGCTATAGTTCCTACCAAAAAGAAATGCTATCTACTAGAAAAGGAAAACCCCAGGAGCCTCTCAGCAATGTGTTTTCCCACCACAGACCTGGGTGAGGGTAATGCCATGGACTTCTTTTTTTTTTTTTTTTTTTTTTTAAATGTTTGCATTTTAAATATTTATTATATATACAGTGTTCTGCCTGCGTGTTTGCCTGCAGGCCAGAAGAGGGCACTAGATCTCATTACAGATGGTCGTGAGCCACCATGTGGTTGCTGGGAATTGAACTCAGGACCTCTGGAAGAGCAGTTGGTGCTCTTAACCTCTGAGCCATCTCTCCAGCCCCGCCATGGACTTCTTTTAAGGAGTAATTCTTAATGTGCACCAAACACTATTAACAGGCTGAAAAATGTTTCACATATGCAGATTATGCTGCTGTTTTCCAATAAGTGAATAATGCTGTGTTTATTCATTTAAAAATGCTGCTTATGGGTCTGGAGAGATGCCTCAGATGTTAAGAGCTTTTACTGATCTTACAGAAGACAGGAATTCAGTTTCCAGTACCTGCAGGTGGCTCACAACCATTTGTGAATCCAATTCCAGGGCTCTTCTGACCCTTACTGATACACATATGTACACCCAGGCACACAAGTATACACATTAAATAAAGTTTAAAAACCTTCTGCCTCTGTCCCTATCAGCTATTTGAATATTCATTTATTCTCTCAGTAAAGTCTAGAGATACAGCTACTACTAAAGGGTGACACTCAGGGAGGATGACACGCCAGTCACAACTTCCAGAGAAACAGTATCAACAGGAAGCCGTGATCATAAAAGAAATTTGAGTTTGTGGGTGATGAAGGAACGCTGCTTATTTTTTTCCTACAGAAATCACTCTAGTTGAAGATAACAAATACTCAAGAACCTACTTCCATAACAAGGTCTCCTACTGAACTAGATTCTGTAGGTTTAGTGTTTGTAAAATGTGTGTGTGTGTGTGTGTGTGTGTGTGTGTGTGTGTGTGTGTGTGTGTGTAGCTTGATTATGAAAGATGTGGAACACTAGTTGGAGCTCACATGTTAGATCAGGGAAAGTAGAAATGTCCACACAAAAACTGAATATCTATTGGCAGGTAGTCAGTTTCTAATGGACACTGTTAAAAGCAACTCTGAAATACAGATAAAGAGGAAATGTATTGTCACTGATTACTGACATTTACCATGGGCACATAGTAGGGAAATCATGGCATAAACATAATCATTCTGAGCCAATAGTATGTTTTCTGGATTTTTCCAAGAATTTAAAAGAAAACAGGGGAATTTAAAAAAAATGGATCTCTGTAGACCATGTAACTCTGAGCAGCTCATCTGCATAGTGAAAAGTAATTAAAGCTAAGTACATAAAAGTGAGATTTAAGATGGAAAGTTATCCACCAAATGGATAAGAAGCAAGACGGGAGAGCACGGGCTATGGCAGAACATCATTTAACAAATGTTGCAAAAAGTCATAGAACCTTAGAGCTGAAAATTAACTTAAAAATATCACAGTCAAATTCCTTCATTTTAAGTCTATAGGAAAGCAAACACAAGGGAGTCAAATCTCTTACACCAAAGTGTCTGTTAGCTACCTAAGAAAAGGATGGAGGACCATGGTCTTCTTTCTCTGTTTTCCTAATCTCCATTTCTGACATCAGTATAATTTAGCAAATCATCACACAACAGCATGGAGGTTGAAAAATCACAGGTGAAACAGATTTTTACACTGAATTGCTGGAGAAAAAGAGATTCACTGTCAGAAGAAATCATTGGAATTCGGATAACGAAACATTAGTCTTGTGATCAAATATTATAATTAAAATACAGTGTCAGTAGTAATGGTGTTAGTGTTTCTCTAAGTAGATGAAATAATGTAATAGAATGTTGTTAGATGCCAGAATAAAGATCTCTGAAATCCCCACAACTTCATACACCAAAAGTGTCTTGATTGTACAGAGTATATTTGTGCTCTCCAACAAGTACCAAGGCTGCTGTCCTATAGACATGAGCTGATCATCCCTTCTCTTTATTCTGACAATTTAATGCATTTGCTGAGAAATGACTGCTGTGGAATGTTCTGTATGGCAAATGTGTTGCTGATTGGTCAATAAATAAAACACTGATTGGCCATTGGCTAGGCAGGAAGTGTAGGCGGGACAAGGAGGAGAATAAAGCTGGGAAGTGGAAGACTGAGTCAGAGAGACACTGCCAGCCGCCACGATGAGAAACAGCATGTGAAGATGCCGGTAAGCCAGGAGCCATGTGGCAAGGTATAGATTAATGGAAATAGATTCATTTAAGCTGTAAGAACAGTTAGCAAGAAGCCTGCCACGGCCATACAGTTTGTAAGCAATATAAGTCTCTGTGTTTACTTGGTTGGGTCTGAGCTGCCGTGGGACTGGCAGGTGAGAGAGATTTGTCTTGACTGTGGGCCAGGCAGGAAAACTCTAGCTACAAATGGCTTTTAAGTTTTCCTCACATACTTTTGGATAAATCAAGTTACACAGCCATGCTCACTACAAGGTAGAAACAGATCCCACCCTCCCATACACATTGAATAGGAGATGGGAGGGAGCTGTCATAAGCCCTGTCACCAATAACAGGCAAAGTAAAACTTAAAGAAAATAGAGATGAGCCCCCAAATGATTTCTACCTGCTGTGAAAACTCATTCTGTGACGTCCTAGACCCCCAGACTTTGGTGACTTTGTGCAATCCCTGAAGGGCCTCTAACCCACAAGAGTGTAAATAAAGCTGTTTTTCTCTGTCTCCATATGGCATGTAGCTCACAGGGAAACACAAGAATGTAAAAGTATATCTTAAATGAAGACACGGGTATATTTTATGACATTATGACAAACAAACAAACATACAAGTGTAAAAGACATTCATTTAGCAAATAAAATTCTAATTTACCTATGTAGTAGAAACATAGAGATTTACTGGTTTTGGGAAAACCATCTCAGAAGTCAGGGAATGAGTCATGATATTTGGTGAAACTTATGAGTGTGTATATGTCTTTCTGTGTTCATTAAAACTACTCATATTGAAACTTATTTTTCTGAACAATTATTTCAGAGACTCTTAAAAAACTTGTAGGTGACTTATGTCTATATGAATTTCATTACGTTGAATCTCTAAATAGGACAAATCTAGTATCTCTCAATTTTGAAAGAAGTAAGAAAAAGGGGCACAAAGCCCACTTGACTTAAAGTTCTAAATGTCAGTTGTAAAAAGAACAAATGACTGAAACTGAAAAAATCCTACTTATCAGCCTTTTGTTTGTTATTGTGGTGCCCATCAGCCCACAGTTTGCATATTCTAGAATGATAATGGGGATGCATCTTTCATCGCTTGTCTCAGTGTCTCAGAACTGCAGCAGCAGTGGACAGCAGACTTGTCTGAACATTCAGACTGTAGGAGGCAAATATCATGAACCTCACATTTAAAGTAACTCTTCTGAAGACCAAGAGAGGATGCTTGGGCAATCTGCTCTGGCCTATGATAATTAGTCACCTCATCGGATTCTATCATGGCAGAGCAGGCAGGCCTACTGGGAACTCAGACCTGCTTCTCTGAGTTGGAATTTCCCAGTCGCAGAGCAGTGGCTGGACCAACTGGGTAGTAATGCCAACTTATTTTCCAAAGTGGCTTTGCCAGTTTCCAGTCCCCTCATCCACGTGTGAGAGGCTCCTTGTTCTAAAATGAAAACAAGGGCAAGTAACAAATTGGGACACATGCCAACCCTGCTGGAGAAAAGCTTGCAGGAGGAAACTGCTTGCAGGGATAGGATGGTAGTAGTTTCACCCTGACTGTGCTCTGGGAAAACTTAAAAAGGACTCCAGCATAGCCAGAAGTCATTCTGGAAAAGGAGCCCCACATCTGGGTCTTAAGACTGTAAAGAACCACTACTAGGGAAACATAATTCTCCCACCCCTGATATATGATCAAAGGCTTTTTCTAGATAACACAAATATGATTTGGCAGAATCTTGGCCCCAGGCCTCTCCTGACAGCTTGACATTCACAGCAAGGGCTGTAACAGCTGGCCCTATCCTGACATGATTTGAGGACCATTGCCCAAGGCTCTGCTTACTCATTACATTAGAAAACATAGCCTGGTTCCATGAAGCTTTGTAGGAGGCCCACTCCTATTCTAGAAAGCTAGTTTACATGGTACCATCTTGAGGAAATTAACCCTTACCTCTCACACTGGGGTACCTTCCTTTTGGCTATAATTTTATTAATTTCTAACTTATGCACAAAGTAAACAAGAGGGCTTGAACTGAGGCTGTAGTCTTTTTATTTCTCATGAAGCAAACCACAGTTTTAGTATATTAATATAGCATAGACTAAGAGTGTTTCTAAATAAGCAGCTTGATTTTAGCCAGTCTCATGCAGCCATCTGATTAGACCATTAAAAAGTGAGACCAATTTCCCATTACACCATGTCCAAGTAAGACAGATGCAGACCTGCAGTGGCTCGGATGCCTTTTCCATCATGCTTCCCTGATGAGCCCTCAGAGCTCGGCCATACCAATTGCTGTGGGCAGTGCTCCTATCCTCCAGTGGTTCTGAATGCTGCCCCGCTCGTGAGCTTCTTTGCTCAAATACATCCTACAATGGTTTCTTAACTTCTATTTATTTATTTTTAAAGCAGTTGCTCTAGTATCTTTTCTCTTGCTGTGATAAAGTACTTTGATTTGGCCAAAAGCAGTTTTAGGGAGGAAAGGGTTTATTTCATTTTATAGTGCCCAGCTCACATTACATCACTGAGGGAAGTCAGTGCAGAAACTCATGAAGACCCTCAAGTATGAACCATGGAGTAATATTACTGACTGACTCAGACACCAGCTTTCTTGTGGGAGCCCAGACCCAACTGTTCAGGGATGGTGCTACCAACCATGGGCTGGATCCTCCAACATCAATCATCAGTCAAGACAATCTCTCACAGACATGGCCACAAGTCAACCAGATCAAGGGATTTTTTTCAACTGAGGATCTCTCTTTCCAGATAATTCTAGTATGCGCCAAGTAGACAGTAACAACTTGCTAGCCCAGAAATTGTATTGAAATTATGACATGTGGTATGCATGCATATAAATCACTGAGGATTAAGATTTGCTTTCTGACCTAACATACCATGAATTTTCATAAATTTTCTATGTATTACAGGAACAAGATTTTAAATATATATAATATTTACCAAACTTTTTAATTGTATTGTTCGACATTCCTATAGACTAATTCATACCTCCAATTGAGAGATTGCTGAAATCTCTCTACATGGTGAATTTTTTGTCTTTCTTCTAAGAGTTTTACAACTTTTTGTTTATTTCTTAGGCTTATGCACTTATAAAATATTTCCCAATGATTAAAATCTTTCTTTAATATATTAATTAACCTCTTTATCTTCTACAATGCTTTTTTGCTTTGAAATGATTTTGTTCAACATTTTCATTACTACTAATGTTCTTTTAACTAGTTTTGGTGGGTACTCCACAGTTTTATTTTCAATTTTTTGTGTATGTGAGCTCTAACTCAGGTGAGTGTTTTTAAAAATTCATCTTTCACCCTCTGTGAAAAGAGATCCATTTTTATTTTACTCAGCCTGATTTGTACCCATTTGTTATTTATTTATGTACTTGCCCGTGGTTTCTCAAACTCATTTGAATTAGGTTTTAACCCCTTTCCATTTTCATTTCCTAGCTTAGAAGATTTGCCATAAGTTTCTATATTACTCCTTCTGGGGACCTTAACCTGAGTTCCTAGTAAGAAATCTAAAATTTTTTGTGGTGTCCTAGATCCCTTTGGCTTCTACACTCCTTTCTCTCTGTCTTCTCTGGGTTCCCCAAGCTCTGCCTACTCTCTGGTCATGGGTCTCTGCATCTGCTCCCATCATTTGCTGGACGAAGCCTCTCAACTGATGGGCTAGACACTGATCTAGGAATATAACATAATATCATTAGGAATCATTTCATTTTCTTCTTCTTCTTCTTCTTCTTCTTCTTCTTCTTCTTCTTCTTCTTCTTCTTCTTCTTCTTCTTCTTCTTCTTCTTCTTCTTCTTCTCCTTTGATCCAGTTGTGTCACTGTCCACAGAGTCAACCAAGCAGGGCTCATGCAGGCTCACAGAGACTGAAATCACAATCACGGAGCCTGCAAGGAACTCTGCTAGGTCTTCTGCAAGTACATTATGGTTGTGTAGCTCGGTGTTCCTGTGGGACTCCTAACAGTGAGAGTGGGGGGTGTCTATGATTATTTTTGCCTGCTCTTAGGACCCTTTTGCTCCTACTGGGTTGTCTCATCCAGCCTTGATATTAGGGTTTATGCTTAGTTCATTGTATGCTGTGTTTCGTTGATATTCCTGGGGTACTGCTCTTTTCTGAAGGAAAAACAAAGGAAACAAGAGGAGGAATCTGAGGGAGAGGGGATTTGAGGGAGGAGAAGAAGGAGTGGAGGGAGGGAAAATTGCAGTCAGGATGTATTGTGTGAGAGAAAAATAAATTTTAAAAATTAAAAAAATGAAATCTAAAGTTAACCAGTGATTCATATCTTCAGCCCCCTAAAGTTAATCAATATCTAAACTCTTCTTCTATTTCAGATACTGAACTGTAAAAAATTTGTTCCAATTACCTCTTATACAAATTAAATAATTATATTGTCAGAATCAAGTTTATCTTGATTTCTTTCTTTTCTTTCTTTCCTTCTTTCCTTTTTTTTGACAGAGTTCCTCTGTGTAGCCTTGGCTGTCCTGGAAGTAGCTCTGTGGACCAGACTGTCCTTGAACTCACAGAGATCTGCCTGCCTCTGCCTCCCAAGTGCTGGAATTAAAGGTGTGCTCCACCAACGCCCTGTTCCGCTTGGTTTCTTAACCTCAAAAATGTGATATTCTGTCTTTTATACCTAGTCAGTTCTTATTTACATTCACCTCTCCATCCAGTATCTAATGTTTTGTTTCATTTTCAGTATAGACATAATGTCTGGTATAATTTTCTTTATATCTGAATGTGTTCTTTGTTATGGCCTCTGTGAGGGTCTGCTGCTTGTAAACTCTCTCAGTATTGCTTTGAAAATGTCTTTATTTCAGCACCACTCTCCCTCAAGGCATGTCTTCATAGAGTGTCAGGGGTTTCCTTCCCAAACGTTAAGATAGTGCTCTGACTGATGCTGTGCCAAGCCAGCTGTCAGTCCAATGGCTATTTCTTTACAGGTTGTCTTTGCCTTCTTTCCTACAACTGGTTCCAAGTCCTTTGTCTTTATAAAAATGCTTTTATTCACCCACTTTAAAAATTTGTATAGATAATATATTATAGTGTTTTGAGCATGTAGCTCATCCTATTCCCCACTACTCTCTCTTATTTCATTTCTCTCTTCTCTCTCTCTCACCCATATAAGTACCCTTTGTCCCCATACACATTATCACCTTTACTTTTATTTAATATATACATTCTTGGTTTTATGTGAGTATATTGAACTAGGAACAGCAAATGAAATAAAACACACTACATATGTCTGAGGTTGGCTAGACTAACTTTTATCTCCATTTATATACATTTTCTGAAATGACATAACTTCATTCTTCTTCATGGCTGAAAAAAAATACCATTGTATTTCTGCCACATTTTCCCTGCCTAATCTGCCACTGTTGGACACTTAAGTTGGTTTCATAGCTTAGTTTTTGTGGATAGTGTCACAATAAACTTAATGTGCAGATATTTTGACTTGGAGGCCTTTACTCAAGAATAGTATAAGTGGGTCATATGGTAGATCTACTTCTAGCTCTTTGAGAAATTTCCATAGCAGTTAGCCTAGTTTACACTCCCACAGCAAAACTTAAGTGCTCTCTTTGGTAAACATCCTCATCAGCATTTGTACTTGTTTATTTTCTTAATAATCGGATGCTGTGAGATGTCTTTCTGTACACTGTGAATATGTGTTGCTCTGATTGGTTGATAAATAAAGCTGCATTGGCCTATGGCAGGGCAGGATGGAGCCAGGCAGGAAAACCCAAGAAAGATAGTGAAAGGAAAAAGGAGAGATAGGAAAGATGCCATCCACCATCCAAGGAGCAGCATGTAGTGATTGCACACAGGTAAAGCCACGGAACATGTGGTGACATACAGAGTAATAGAAATGGGCTGAGTTTAATTTTAGAGCTAGCTAGCAGGAAGCCTGCCACATGCCATGCAATTGGTAATTAATATAAACCTCTAAGTAACTATTTCATAAGCAGCTGTGGGACCACAGGCCTGGAAGAACTGGAGAAACCTTCTGACTGCAATTGGACATTCAGACTAAGAGAAGATGGAATTTTGTTTGCATTTCTTTGATGGCTAGTGAGATTGAATTTTTTATATGATCATTAGCTATTTGTATTTAATGTCTTGAAACTTGATTGCCCACATCAGTTTTCCATTTATTGATTTTTTTTAGATGTTTTTGTATTCTAGATATTAATCCTCTATCAGATGCATAATTAGCAAAGATTTTCCTCTGTTCTGTAGGTTATCTCAATTAGCTATTTCCTTTCCTTCCTGCACAGTAAAAGCTGTACAGTTTCATGAGATCCTGTTTATCAGTTGCAGCCATTATTTCTTTTTTTTTGAAATTATTTGCAATTTATTCTCTCATATCTGAAAATTGTTGCCACAGCAAAAAATTATTTCTATTTTTCTCACTTCCTAAGACAAGAGATTTCTATTTTCTCTTAATTTGTTCCCCTGTATTGTGTGCCACTGTACAATGACACCAACCTTTAGTTTAAGATAAGAGGCAGGTCCACTAAAAGCAAAATAAGAAATAAGATGACTGATGAACAAATCGGGTTATTTTTTTGCTTTTTTTTTAATTTTTATTTTTATTTTGCAATACAATTCAGTTTTACATATCAGCCACGGATTCCCTTGTTCTCCCCTCTCCGGCCCCCCTCACCTTCCCCCCAGCCCATCCCCCATTCCCACCTCCTCCAGAGCAAAGCCTCCCCTGCGGACTGAGATCAACCTGGTAGGCTCAGTCCAGGTAGGTCCAGTCCCCTCCTCCCAGGCCAAGCCAAGCGATCCTGCACAGGCCCCAGGTTTCAAACAGCCAACTCATGCAATGAGCACAGGACCCGGTCCCACTGCCTGGATGCCTCCCAAACAGATCAAGCCAATCAACTGTCTCACACATTCAGAGGGCCTGATCCAGTTGGTGACCCCTCAGCCATTGGTTCATAGTTCATGTGTTTCCATTCGTTTGGCTATTTGTCCCTGTGCTTTATCCAACCTTGGTCTCAACAATTCTCGCTCATATAAACCCTCCTCATTCTCGCTAATTGGACTCCCAGAGATCCACCCAGGGCCTAGCCATCGATCTCTGCATCCAGATCCCTCAGTAGTTGGATGGGGTTTCTAGCACAACAATTAGGGTGTTTGGCAGCCATTATTTCTTGAGCAACTTGGGTCCCTTTCAGAAAGTCCTTGCCTGTGCCTGTACATTGAAGTGTGTACTCTACTTTATCTACTAGCAGTTAGTATATGAGTACCAAGTTTACGTTACAGTCTTTTCTATTTTTGAAGTTTTCTATATGTGCATATCCAGTTTTTATATCACCATATGTTAAAGCACTTATATTTTCTCTGTGTATTTTTACCTCCCTGTAAAAAAAAAAGTTAGCTACAGCTATGTGTGTTTATATTTGCATATTTTATTCTGTCCCATGTATATACATGTGACAATACCATTCTGATTTTTATTGTGACTTTGTAGTAATAAATAAATAAAAATAAAAATAAAACGAGAAGTGCCACTACACCTTCCATCTTGAGTCAACTATAAGTTATTATAGTGACACTACAAAGACAGTAATATTGCTTTGTGTATTCCAACTTGGATTAAAGCTCGCTGTGCATATACTATGATGTACAGTCTATATGTGTGTGTGCTCATGTGAATGTAGAGAATAATCTATATGAGGGAAATATATGTACTAGGATGAATGGTAAAACACACATAGGGGGTTGTTTGTTTGTTTTGTTGTTGCTTGTAATTTTTTAGTAGTTCTTTAAAAATTTAGTACAAGATATGTTTTAAAATTTTATTTATGATCATGTATGTATGGGTGTAAAACAAAATTTAAAAGGTCTTGTTAAAAAAAAAACCCAGGGCCTGATAATAGGGTGGATGCTGAAAAATCAGAGACACGAAGGAACAAGTCACCTCTTGCCTCTAGGACTCCTCAGCCTAAACAGCTTTCCTCAGCTGAAAGACTTTAGTTCCTGTCTCCTCACTCCTTATATACCTTTCTCTGACTATCCATATCATTTCCTGTCTCAACTTTCCTAGTGCTGGGATTAAAGGCATGTGACTCCCAAGTATTGGGATTAAAAGTATGTGCCACCACTGCCTGGTTTCCATGTTTAATCTAGTGGCTTCTTCTGTTCTCTGATCTTCAGGCAAATTTTATTAGGGTACACAATATATCACCACATATAGGTACCCGTGGAGGCCAGAAGAGGATGTTAAATCCCTTGGAAATGAAGTTTTAGGTGGCTGATGAATGCTGGGAACCAAATATGTGTCTTCTTCAAGATTAGTAAGTGCTTTTAACCACTGAACAATCCTCCAGGTCCCATTGTAAGGGTATTTTAATCATATTCTTCTCCTCCCTCAATTCCTTAAAGATCCATACCTCCCTTTCATACTCATCTAACATTGCATCATGCTCTTTTCTTTCTTTTAATAAGTCATTAAGTCAAATTTGTCCTACTCACATACTCTTGGATACATGGCCTTCCACTGGAATCTGATTGACCTACCAGAGGTCACACTCTTAAAGAACACTGACTCTCCCTCTCCCAGCAGCTATCAGTTGTCAACAGGTCCCCGACTAGGAGTAGGACTTCATGTCCACCTCCCCTTTCCATGCTACATACCATGTATTTTAAAGATTTACATAAAAACATATTATGTCTCAATAATTTTACATGCATCATATGTTGAAAAATACCAAATACATATTGAGGTGAGAAAAATACACTGTTTATTTGAAATTCAGTTATTCTTACTTTTTCATGTTATGAGAATACATTTAAAATTATATATTACTGAAAGTTTTATTTTCTATTTCTTGAGTTACCATTTGGCTGTCTTATTAGTTAGAATGATTATGCTATTTCCTATTTCCTTTTTGTCTTCCCACACTTTTTCATTTAACCAAACACATTAATATATTATTTGGATTTATTTTTTAGAAACTGTGATGCTGTTAGTTATTGTGGGTCTGTTTCTTTTTTTTATGCTGACTCTCTCCCATGATGGGAGACTGAATACAGCAGATAACCTCCATGTCTCCTCTCTATGTAGTTTATTTTCCTAGCGCTTACTGTGTTTTCTCACGTGTTGGAGCCCCAGGCTTTTTCTCCTGCTATCCTTTAAAACCTTGACTTGAGCAAATATGCACGTCTCTCAGGCAAACTTTCTTTCCATCACTTTAAAATGCCCTATATTTAAGCTTTTCTCTTGTTCCGTTCTTATTTCTCATTATTCCATAAGGACAAAAATATGTGAGAGATTAGAAAAGAGAAGCAAAGAGGGGCAAAGGGTGTATGTGTGTGTGAGAGAGAGAGGGATGAAGGGGTGTGGGGGAATGACAACGATTTTAACACTTAAATTATCATGAGGGATAAAGATAAAAATTCTATGGCATTAAAAACCTTATTATTAAGCAGTATTTAATGATACATGAAAATGTCCAACATATTACTAAAAAGAAAGCAATTAGCCACACTTGTAAAGCAGGATCTTAATTTTGCAATAATTATAAAATTTTGTTTTCACCTAAAAACACAAGAAAGAAATTAATTACAGCTTTTTTTCCTGAAGAATGAAGTCATACTTTCTTTCCTTTCATTTTTTTCTTGTCTGTACTTTCTGTAAGATTCTCACTTTTAGTTTATAAAATGCACAAAAATTATGTTAAAAGTTAAGAGAGAAAAGCAGGAGCCAGGAAACACTTTTCGTCCACTCACCTGCACTCTTTGTCACATCTCAGACTGTTAGTGTCATAGGGAAAACTGCGGAAAACGAAATTGCTCCATTAATGCTCACCAAGGAAAGTCCGCAGCCGAGTGGGCACAGCACTGCTGCGCCTCCCATACATGCTGGCTGCCATCCAGTGGAAAATGTGAATTCATCCAGGACAAAGCCCTTGTCTCTCCTCCAGTGGCTTTTCGTTTGTGGTGCAGGGTTAAGCTGCCTTCTCCTGAGCAGCAAAATGCAGGTATTGGAAGAGATATAACAACACTCTTCATGTCCTCTAAGACTTGCAGTTCTTCAATTCCTCAGAATGATTGACAATGCAATTTCACAAGGCATGAGATCTAGAGGAGGAAAGACATGCAATTGGGCATTTTACTGATTCACATTGTTTGTACATATATTATTAGACAGAATGCGTCATTTTTAAACCTAGCATAGTATATCTACAGCTATGATTTTTACATGAGATAACTAAAATAATCATTAGATAGAGAAGAGAGGAGAGAGAGACTGAGAAAGAGAGAATGAGGGTAGGGAGGAGGAGAAAAAGAAATGAGGAGAGGAGAGGTTGTATATAAGAAGGCTTTCAGAATTTTCTCTTTGGATTTGTAAGTAGGAGTACCTACCTTAAGATATTGCCATTTAACATATGGTGCATGTACCAAGAGAAGCTGCACTTCCTAGGAGCTTGCTAGTAATTCAGAATCTCAGACCCTATACCAGACCAACATTATTAAGTTCACTATGGTGAGTCTTTTGAATACTAGCAGGCAGAATCTATTTGAAAGCATTTAAAAATAATAGCAAACAATCAAGGTTCAAATAAAAAAGATTAGGAGGCAATTGTTTTCCTCTGACAGCAATCCCTTGTGTGAAAGAGACATTTATTCTGAACCCCTTACCCAGCAGCAACAATTAAATGTGGAAACTCTTGAGAACATCTACAAACAGGGGTCATGACTGCATGTAAGCAGCCTGGTCCATCCCTGCCATCCTTCCACAGTTAAACTCCAGGAAAGACGTTTTTGTTCAGTTTCTGCTTTCATCCTCTTTGAAGAGATGTGACTTTGAACTGGCAGTGTCGCTGTTGGGACTATTTTGTTCCTGCCTTCAATGGTGGCGTCCTCTTTGTAACTCTCTGAAATAGTCCAAAAGTGGGACATAGCTATCAGAAATGCAAGCCAACCAGAAGCTCTCCTCTGAGCAGGATTTTCCCAACTTAATCTTTTAAAAATGCATTGCCATGTTATATGATCTTGTAAGCATCCTTTAAAGAATGATGATTGCTTGAACACAAAAACGTTTTTGTCACCACAGATAAGGTAGACTCCAAAAAACACAACAACAACCAACACTCAAAAGCATAACCTGCCCCTTTAGAATCTTCTTTCTTAGGACCATCCACTACTGAGGACAGACATACCCACTAATCCAACTTTTGAGAAATATTGATTAATTGCTGACAATGTCATAGGAAGGTTTAAAGGTACAACCTACCATCAACACTTAACTCTCCTATTTCCTAATCCCTAAGAATACTGCATTGAATAATACACTGACTTCCTCCATGATAGTAGTTCTTCACAGATGAAGTCTTGGCCAGTTTGGGTTGTTTATAACAGAATTTCATAGACTGTGCACTTTAAACAATAAATATTTGTTTTTCCACAGTTAAGAATGCCTGGAAGCTGAAAGTCAGGATGCTAGTAGACCCAGTTTCTGATAGGGGTCCTTTTACAAATGTGCAGATGGTGTTGTCTTTTTTTGAACTGAAATGATCACTAAAAAAAAATCATTTCTCACCAGCTTCTTCCTTTAATGGCACTAATTCCTGGGGGCACCATTCCCCTGACCTAAGTATCTCCCAAGACCCCCACTTCTTAATACCATGCTCATTGGAGCATGGGATATCAACAAATGAATTGAGAACCAAAAGTATTCAGACTATAACAGAGGTTGTATTACAAATATATTTCCAATATATTGCCAAAAGTCTTCACACATAAAATCTCAGTGGCATAATACAAAGCAGTCATTGCTCACACATCAGGAGGCAGCTAGGGATCTGCTGCAAGGCTGTATGGCTTTTGGCTAGGCTTATTCTTTTGGTTATGTGCCAAATGTCTGTCTATTGATCCAGATCAAGCTCCATTGGGATGACTGAACATCTCAACTCTCCTTCATGCATTCATCATGTTCCAGCAGGCCACTTCGGGCATGTTTTCACAGAGAAACAAAGCCACAGGAAAGAGTAAAGCCTAGTTGCAGGCTTCAAAGCCTCAAACTGAAATTTCTGCTTCTACTGACCAGGTACCTGGGCAAGTCGAGAAACACAGGATATATCAGTTATACAGTAAACAAAATTCTTGAGGGTATCTATTAACAGGAGTCAGGGCTCTTTTAAGTAGAGGGAAAGATCAGGGTCATATTGACAGCTAATATATTATTTTCCTCATCCAATTCATCATAAATCCTGTCAATTCTACCTTAGAAATACTTTCCACAGCTGTCATATTTTCTTTTGTGACAACAACTAGGGAACTAGGGTACCCTGTCTTGCCTATAGACCTCTCTCCCTCAGTCCCTCTCTCCTCCTCCTCCTCCTCCTCCTCCTCCTCCTCCTCCTCCTCCTCCTCCTCCTCCTCCTCTCTCTCTCTCTCTCTCTCTCTCTCTCTCTCTCTCTCTCTCTCTCTCTCTCTCTCTCTCTTTGTATGTAGGCTAGAAGCTGAGATTGGGTGCCTTACTCAATAGTGTTCCACTCTAATGTTTTGTTCCTTTTGTGACAGGACTTCTCATTGAAACAGGGTCTCACTGGTTCTACTACATTGGCTGACCAGAAACACCAGGAATCCTCCTGTCTCAGCCTCACCAGCCCTAGGATTATGGGCATTTATTGTGGCACACAGCTTTTTTACGTGGTTACTGTGATCCAAAATCATATTCTCATGTTTGTACAGCAAGAATTTTTCTGACTTAACTATATTTCCAGCCCTAAGCCTCTTAACTATTCTGTCCACATCTTTCTTATCCCTTGCTCTTCAGACCATTCTCAATATAGCACCAAGAATTTCTTTTTCTTTTGCAAAGAAACCCTGGTCTTGCTGCTTTTTTGTTTGTTTGTTTGTTTAAACTGTCTCAATGGTTTCCTGCTCTTCTCATAGTAAAAGGAGCTGTACTGAATACAGAGCACAAGGCCCTGTCCATTGCTGGGACTGCCTTTCTCCCAGCCTCCTTTAGCTACAAGTCCTCTGCCCCACCCCATGCTTGCCTCCTTTCACTCTCTGGTGCTATACTTCTCTCCAGGAGACTAATGCTTAAGTGGGTTCCTCTGCCTCATTTAGAGTTTCTGTAGTTCAATTCCATAAAATCACCAATTCAGTGTCACTTCTGACATTCTCTCATTCACTTATCACTATAATAGGTTATACATTTATGATCTCAAAACTGCTTGTAACTTTCCATCATTGCCTGTGATTTTCCATCACTGTTTATAATGGACAATTACCAATGTTACTAATTGACAAATATCCACTTCCTACTAAAAATAAAAATTTCCATCATATCAGAGGTCATGCCTGGTCATTGTAATTTCCTAAAACTTTTGTCAAACTGCACAAAAAAATTCATTCTGCTCTCTTTAATTTTGAACACATGGTTTCTTATATTTTAAGTGCTTTACTATAGTCAATGATGCTGGAGACCCAAGTTCCTTGAAAGGGTATTCTAAATAAATGTAGCAAAATAGCAATTATTTCTCTGTCTTACAATTTACCAGCCAAATCCTTTCTTTTCTCACATATGCCTTGCTCAAGGGTATGAAACTATGAAACAGGTTAGCCAGATTGATGATAAAATTATTCCTCTAGGGCTTGTGTTTATTTCTTGGTCATTTCTCTGACGACTCCCTACATTTTCTGTAAAGCGAAGGTGTATATTAAGGTTTGCAGTGTGCAAAGCAGCTGTTAGATTTGTATCTGAGAAATAAAGACTGCCTGCACATCCAACACGGATGCTATTGCTCTCCTGTACATAAACTCGAATTATAATGGGTTCTCAAAAACGTGCATGCAATTACATTTAACAGTGATTTGATTTCTACTTTTTGAGCAACAGTTTCCCATTTTCTTATTTTCCAGCCCCTTACAACCACCATTCTGCTCTGCTTCTCTTAGTTTGGCTGAAGGGGGGCAGGGGGCAGGGTGGAGACAGAGAGACAGGGAGATGGAGAAAGAGAGAGCATGCAGTATTTTTTCTTCACTGTCTTAGAGTTACCTTCTAAGTTACTCCTTTGTTAATGGACACTTAGATGTTACCATGTCTTAATAATTGTAAATGGGACTGCAGTGAACACGGGACTGTTGATTCCCCTTTCAAATGATGACTTCTCTTCCTTCAGCTATATGCTCAGAAACTATAACTATATTACTAGATCAAACAATAGTTAAATTTCCAATATTTTAAGGATACTGCATGCTGTTACATTTCTTCTAGTGCTATTTCCACTTCCCTTTTCTCCATACTCTCCCAACAGCAATACTTTTTATTTGTCCTTTTGATAACAGTAATCCCAGCAAGTATGAACTATTACTTCTTTTTGGATTTGATTTGCATTTCTCAGGGCATTTGTGAATTCACACACTTCTTGGTGACCTTTATGTCTGATTGGGAAAAATGTCTACATGAGTCCTTCCTTTAGTTTTTAATATAATTATTTCCTTTCAACTACTGAGTTGTATAGAGTTCTTATTTACTTTGGATTTTAAAGACTTATCTTTAGATTCAGGCCTACAAACATATTCTACTGTTCTCCAGGCTTTCCTTTTCTATTGTTGATTGGCTCATTTGCTGTTCTGAAGCTTTAAGTTTTATGTGGCCACACTCATTTATTTTTGCTTTTGTTGTTTGTTCTTTGGGTGTTATTATTAAGACCAATGTCAAGGATCACTTTCCTCCGTGTTTCCTTTTAAGAGTTTCGCAGTGTCTAATATTTATATCTGCATTTTCAATCCATTTTGTGTTGATTTGTATGACAAAAAGTGATGAGACTGAGGTTAAGGTTCAAATTCACCCTCTGACATGTAAATAACCAGTTTTCTCTGTTTTTATTGAAACAATCATTGTGTCTCCACTGTGTTCTTGTATCTCTTACCATATGTAAACTGATCATATATGAATAGTTTTAACTTCCATGCCATGGGTATTTGTGTCTATTTTATATTAATATCATATTCTAATTACTATAATTTAAAAACTACTGTACTATAGCTTGAAAGTAGAAAGTAAATGATAGTTTATTCTTCTTTCTCAGGGTTTTTGCTTTGCTCTCTGGAGTCTTTCATGGTTCTCTATATATTTTAGAATAATTTTGTTGTATTTTTGTGGCAAATTCTCTTGGAATTTTGATGGGGATTACACTGAATCAATAGTTTGCCTTAGTTAGTATGGACAGCTTAATAAATCTATTCTTTTGCTCATGAGTGTATCTTTCCATTTATATGTGCATTCCTTGGGTTATTTTATCAATGTCATATATAGATATGTGTGTGAGTGTGTGTGTGCGTGCGCTCGTGCACGTATCCCTTGGTTAAATTATTCTTAACTATTTTATTCTTTTTAATGCTGTAATGGATGATATGATTCATTTCATTTTTAGATAATTTGCTTTTAGTGTACAGAGTGTAAAATATTTTTGTATGTTTTTCTAGACATTTCCTAAGTTTATTCATATATATATACATATATAAATATATCCATGTCATCTGCAAAGAGAAATAATTTTATTTACTCCTTTTCCAATATAGATGTTTTTCTCTCATTTTGTGTTCTAGCTCTTCTATTTAGGATTTCTAGAACTGTGCTTAATAGAAAGAATGAGAGATGGCATCTCTGATGTATTTTTAATCTTAAGGAAAACATTTTTGGCCTTTTATGATTAGGTATGAGGTTACTTGAACACTTGTAATATATAGCCTATATTTTGCCAAGATACATTTCTTTTATACACAATTTGGGGAAGGTTTTTTCATGGAAAAGCATTGAATTTTGTCAAATGCTTTGCTTTTATTTATTGAGAAGAGATGATTTTTTTTAATTCGTTAGTTCTTTTTTCTGTTAATGTGGAGTTCAACACTTATTTATTTATTTATTTATTTATTTATTTATTTATTTATTTATTTATTTATTTGAGTAATTTGAACCATCCTTGAATCCCAGGGCCAGATACCACTTTTTCATAGTATATGATCTTTTTTCATATGCTTCTGAATTTTATTTGCTAGTTTTTTTATTGAGGATTTTTGTGTCTGTGTGCTCTTAAGAGATGTTAGTCTATAATTTTTTGTAAGTGTCTTTATCTCTTTTTGGTCTCAATACAATACTAATCTTACAAAATATTACAGAATTTCTTCAAATATTTGAGAATTATCATTCCATCTGTAATGTTTAGAAAAATTTATCATGAAAGCCATCAGATCTTGAGTTTTCCTTTGACAAGAGAATTTCATTACTGAATTGCTGATTAAATCTCATTACCAGTATATTCAGAATGTTATTTTCTTCACAATGCAGTTTTTCAGATTCTATGTTATCACTGCCTGGGGGACCAGCCTCCAGACAGCACAGGGCTCAAATGGAAATCCACAGCATTGATGCATACTAGACTTTTCTATCTGAAGGGATTAGGAAAAAAAGACACCCATATACTCTCTTGATGGTTTCCTTCAGACCTTTTCTTTATTTATTTTGCATTCTCTATTCTTTATTTTCCTGGTGATTTTCTTCTCTCATTCTTGATGTTTTCCTTCTAACTCTATCTTTAGTCTGGATTTTGCCTTTCTAGTACCTTCTAACACTCTCATTCTTGATTTTTCCTTCTAAATCACTCTCTCATTCTTGATGTTTTCCTTCTAGCCCATTTTAACTCTGTATGCTTTCTCTTATAGCTTATATACCTCAGAAAAATATTTCAGGCAGTATAAAAATTACAAGTGGTTACATTCTGTTTTTCAAGGGAATGATTACAATGAATATAAAACAAACAGTATGTTTTCCATATCCCTTACATGATTAAACATTTTACATATTTCAGGTGAAAAACAAATTATCCCAGGAACCCATATACATTCACACCTAAGCAATTTGTTATAGATTGACCATGTGGGCAAGCAAAGTATTCTTCTCAATCAGGTCTTTCAGTGGTAGGCTGCATTTTGCAGTTACAAAGAAATGGCCAATTGCTTTATAACTTATCTGGAAAGGTAATCTTATAAGGAATCTTAAAGGAACCACAAACTCAAACTTTGATACATGAAAAAGAATCATCTTCATAATAATCCACAGGTAAAATGCCCAGTAGAATGGGATGTTTCCATAAAATAAACATACTACATTATAGGCAGTGGGGATTTCCACATGCATTCACACCATGCTAGATACCAGAGAAAGATATCAGCAGCAAACATGTAAAGGCACAGCAGAAGCAAAAGATATTCCAGGGTCTATGGTCTATGGGTCTTGCCTGTTCAAGATTGACCCATTGGAGAGTTTCCTCCTAGAGGGCTGACAACTTGAACTTCAATTGCCACCTGCTGCTCCTCTGACAGGGCCACCAGCACTATGAATCTAGCCATTTATCCATTTCTTCTTGTTCACACAATCTTGAACATATAGCTGCAAGTAAAAATCAGTAGAATCCTTTATATGAGTTCTAGGAGTCTATAACATAGCTTCATGACTATAGTTAAAAATATGATATTTTATATTTTAATTTTATGACTGAATAGATTTTAAATGTTCACTCCAAAATTGGGAGTGACTTGACCAACTGACTGTGATAATTACAATGTATAATATATGAAATTGTCATTTTGAATATTGTCTTAGTTATTGTTCAATTGCTGTTAAGAGACACCATGACCAAGGCATCCTATAATGGAAATCATTTAATTAAGGGGCTTGCTTACAGTTTCAGGGGTTTAGTCCTTTATAATCATGGACATCTTTGGTCCCTGAGGCTGCTCAACTCAGGGACAATGATGGCAGGCTCATGTGGTGCTGGAGAAGTAGATAAAAGCTACATCTCAATCCATAAGATAAAAGAGAACTAGATCTATCACGACCTTTTGAAACCTCAAAGCCCACCCCAGAAACACACCTTCTCCAGCAAGGCCACACCTACTCCAACAAGGTCACACCTCCTAATCTTTCTCAATAGTGCCAGTCCCTGGTAAGTGATAACTAAGTATCCAAATTTATAAACCTAGGGGGCCCATTCTTATTCAAACCATCACAAATATATGTATAATCTTTTCAGTTGTCTAAATAAAGCTGAAAATTGAGCTGTGATTTGGTATGATCAAATATTAAATATTCTAGAAATTAACTTCAAATATTTCTATGTATTCATCTGATGAACCCATGTAAACATATCATTCTATAAACATCATCCATTACAATCATGAATCACTTCCAATTTTACCCTTTTGTTTAATGCATCTGTTCTTAGATAGCTGCAGAAGAAACATCCCTACAGAATGTGGGAAGAGTTCTCCCTCTCAGCTGGATTGACCTGATTTGGACCCATGATTTGAACTGTAATAATAGAGGTCTTCCCAGAGGTAATTTGTAATTAGGCCACAATGATGTGAAGCTGTATGCCACCATAATGTCAGGTGAATACTAGTACTGACACTCCTGGTTCTGAAAGGTCTGTGTAGGCTAATGAACAAATTAAAAGAAGTCGGTCTGAAAAAAAAAAAAAAAAGAAAATGAAATAAAGAATATGGTCATAGGATCAGTGAGCTGTAGCTGCAAAAGAGGCAAGAAGAGAAAGCATGAGGGAACAAGGGTAGCATCTATGGTCCCCGAGGCTGCTCAGCTCAGGCCAAGGCCTAGTAAAGCCCATATGAACATTCTGCCGTATATTCTGAGAGAATTCCTTAGATTCATGTAATAATTTTTGTTAGTTATATAATGAGCTCTAATCTTTGCAAAATACAAATAAATAAATTCAAGCCAACATAGAGATTTTTTTCAAGAAAAATGAAGAGTCCAGAAAACATGTGCCAGACCAAAGGACGCTGTTTGGAGTAATGTCCTTCAGGCACAGGACATTAAGTGGGGTGAGTAAATTAACAGCATGCTCTAAAGTAAGGTGAAATGCTCTGTCCTGCATGGATGTTCATTAAGATCAGAAAGTAGGCAACTCAGAGTCTTCTCCAAAACTGATCATTTCTACTAGGCTCCTCTCTTCTCAAGCATCAGACCAGATGAACTGCTTAGAAGAAGCAAAGACCATCAGAACTGTCAGGAGGAGGCAGAAACCAACTGAACTGCCTGGAAAAGGCTCAGACCAACTGAGTTACTTGGTAAGGACACTCTCGAGCCTGTTGAACTGTCTGTAGGATGTGCAGTGCACTTATGGAAGGTTTCCAGCTTCCATAAGCTGTCACCTCTGGTGGGGTAGGCTTTTGCTAATGCAGCACTCTTCGAGTCAGTTCTGCTTCTGAATGTTACCCCCTTGCCAATATTTCTGCAAGTAACCACAGGAAAACTCGTTGGTTTACCAAGATGGACTTTGGTGGTACCCTGAATTTGGTCTGACATCAGTTTCCTATCTGAGGTGAACAGGCAGACACTTGTTCAAGTCTCCCCAGGAATAGGGTCATATAGCAAGCACATGGATGATTGCATTGCTATAACAATACTAGAGGAACAGACAAAGAGTCAAAAATAGCAAAAAAAAAAAAAAAAAAAAAAAAAGACTCCTTGATGTCATTTGAGTATTTATCATACTACCCATGTTTTGATCCCTTTGACATATTGCAAACACAGGATATCCTCTCCAGCTCTCCTTTGAAAGAGTGCCCAAAGAGTACTAAGAGCAAAAGTTGGTTTCCATTAGCTTTTTGGTCCAGGCCTCTATGGTCAACGCACATCAGCTAAGACTGCCTGCTGAACATCACAAGCTGCCAGGAACCTTAAAGGGAGTAAGAAAGCGAAGCCATAAATGATTCTCAAGTTCAGCCTAGATGGCAGTTGCCTCCATTGGGATGAATACACCTTGGGACAATGCAAATTATGAAGATTCGATTCTGCTTTCAAATGCAACTCCTGGGAGTTATTGCTTTTTAAAGGCAGAACTGTATGTAAACCAAAACTAGCTGCAGGCCCTGGGTGATACGAAATAAACAAGAGAGTGGCAAAATCCCCCAGAAAAAAAAGCAGTTACATGGCAACTTTGTCTTTAGTGTAAAAACGTAAAGGTGTGACATAGCTAATATTCCAGGTATGGTGACAAGGGTTACTATAGCAACAACTGCTACTTCTTGCCTCTCAAACCATGCACTATAGAATGCAATTATATCATAAGCAGCACATTGTAGAACCTTCTTCCTTCAAAGGGGTTTGCAAGTTTAGTGCCTCAAAAGAATCATCTGGAAACCTTGAGAATGCTGATACTGAGCTCAAACATGAGTGAGTCTAACTAAAGCCAGGCTAAAATAAGGCTTGAGACTTGGGGCATCTTTTTGAAGTCTCCAGTTTACTTTAATACATATGCCTTCAAACGGTGGTTCTTCCTAATGCTTCAACCTTTCAGTACAGTTCCTCATGTTGTGGTGACCCCCCCCCCCACACCATAAAATTATTTTTGTTGCTACTTCATATCTGTAATTTTGCTACTGCTATGAACTGTAATGTAAATATTTTTAGAGATAGAGTTTTGCCAAGGGAGTCATGCCGCACATGTTGAGAACTAATGCCTTAGGACAAGGATTTAGATGCCTAGGAAATTCTTAGTTCATGTAACCAATGTATTGTTTTAAGCATTTGATCTATGTGGCAGATTTTACCAGGTACAATGATCAAGAGGAAGTTGACTTTTGTGCCAGAGAAAAAGAAAATTGTCCCTGGAATTGAAACCACCACCAAGTTGAGCCACCATAAAGAAACATCTGGTATAAGAAATGATGAATCCCAAGCTAGGCTAATTTACATGACATTTTCCTAAGCCCTTTAAAATCTTGTTCAGTTATCCTGTTCTCAAACCACTGCCTCCTCTCTGTCTAGATCACTTCTGCTAATAGCACAGCCCAGCTCCCTCTTGGATGTGACCTCCAGTACAGATACCTTGCCTTCTGTCACCACTTCACTTCTTGCCCTATTTGCCTTCTATTCCACTCTTCACTGTGGGGACATCTTCGGATTATCACTGTCAAGATCATTTTGTAATGTATTCCTTGGTTTTCTGACGAAATAATAGTATGTAACATGATGCAAAGTCTCTGTGGATGATGAAAAGAGGCTCTCTTTATGAATTGTACATCTGTAGGAGGTTTGGAACCTCTGCATCACAGGCTTGCTTCACATCTTGACCAGCTTCCTTTATTGTGGAACAGGTAGCTGCCTAGAGTAGACAGCTTTTTCACTAGTGTTAGACGAAGCTGCACAGAATCAGTCACAGCATGCAGGCATAAAGCCTGTACATGTGACAACTGTACTAATTCTATTGGTCAAAGACAACCATATCGTTGGGCCCAAGGTCAATGATGCAATATTTCATGGCAGGTGTTATAATTATGTATCAAAAGTCTAGAGTTGTAGTCCTATGTACGTGAATAATAAAAATTGGGAAGAACTGAATACCATTTGTGCCATTACCACCTCCTTGTATCTCCTATTGTATCATAATTAACAAAGAAAAGTCCAAGTCCTATTTAACTTCTCTGTACCCATTCTTAAATAGTTGTACACTAAGAAACAGAACTGGATGAATGATCCTACTTTATATTCATGGCACCTCCCCTCAAGTGCAACCTCAGTGATACCTGAGAGTTCCGTAATTGCCTAACTAATTTCTTTCTGCTTCCTCCCCCTCCTTCTCTTTCTTGTCATGAAACAACTATTTCACTTCCTCATTTTAATCAGCACAGTAATACATGGCTACTTCATCTTACTCTATAACTTCTTCACTGAGGAAACAGAAAGAGAGCCTCTGTCCTTCAGAGTATCCAATTTACCTATGACTCTGAATGGTGCTCTGCCTCTCCTGTTTTCATTCTCTGTACTCAAGTTAGCACTAGACCTCATCATCACTTGGACCCTCCAGCAATGAACTCTGCCAGATATTTGTCTCCATCCTGTGTATCAGATTCTCCCTTTTCCTAATCATTCTTGGCACTATAATAAACATTCTGTTACTAAATATATTTCACCACCACCAAATCTCCTTTTAGCCCTATTTCCCTCCACCCTGCCATATCATTTTTTCTAACCTTTCTATAGTAAATCTTTTAAAACTTCAACCTTTTCATTGTCTTCTTTCTTGTTCAGGCATTGTACTTTGTCAAGCCACTAAAATCACACTCATCAAGATTATGCATGGCCTATAAGTTGACAAAGACAGCCAACACTGAGTTCTCATTCTTAAACTCATCGAGTCTATTTGAACCAAAGGACCTCTGCTGAGTCACTTTGATGCCTGGAAAGTTGGATGTCATTGAGGGGGGTGGAAGCTCTCTTTCCTCATGTGGGCTTTAACTTGAGAGTAAAGGCACCAGATATGGTCACATAAAACTTTCAGTGAGTCATCGGCTTTCAGATTCTTGTCTCACAAATTCTAAGGACAAAATTCATGGACCACAGTGGGATAAATTTTAGAAAGAAGAATTTTATTTTTGGAATAAATAATGTGGGTATAATGTTAGCAAGAGCACGTTCCAGAAAATAGTGTACCACTGAGTTGTTAGTCTGGGAATTTTACACAGGAATAATGTCAAACACTGGGATAAAATATTGGAGGTAGCCAGGCTAGTTTGCACAACCATGAGATATCCAGGTGCTTCCCCTCGATTCTGATAATACTATCACCTATAGCTTTCAGATATAAGGTTGCTTATTTAGGAGAAGAAATAACAAGGAATCACAAACCAGAACTCTGTTCTGGCATTTCTGGCTTCCAGCAAGGAAGTTCTTGAAACTGCTGCTTTAGGATCCTTGCCCTACTTAACCAGTATCTCTATCTCTTGTTCTTACCACATTTATTTTTCAAATGGCTTCTGACACATTGTGTTTCCTATGTTTCCTCCTACCTTGTGATCTCAATTCAGTACTCAAGATCACTATTAACTCCTCTATTAGATAACACAAATTTTAAACCCTGGCTATTCAAAGCAGCTTGTGTTCTGAGGACCAATAGCATTGGCATCACTTTGGGAGATGGTTAAAACTCACAGACCTGCTACAACACAATCTGCATTTTAACAAGATCCTCAGGTGGTGTTTATGTACTCTCAAACTGTGTTAATGTTGCTGCCAGCTGACCCAACTGAGTAGTTCTCTAACTGCTCCGCATAGAAGAAATCATTCTTCAGGGAGTTCTAAATTGTCTAACACCAGTTCATCAGCATTTCAACCCTTTTCTACTGAACTCTCACCCCACATGTCAGATTCCAATCTTGTTACTTACTCTTAATTGTTCTTTGACATTGGTCTACCTCAGGCTGAGAGCTCTGGTTTGGGGTTACTCCAACTATAAGGTCACTGGCTCAATTTAATGATAAGTCTCTTAGTGACTGTAAATCTACTTGGGATGACAGTTTTTAAAAACATCCAACTGTGCTTATGCAGAGTTGTGTTCCCTGCCAGCAGGATACTGTGGAAGCGCACACATGTTATTCATGGTATATCTAACAAAATTTGACAAACTGGAGCAATGGTGGGTCAAAGAGTTTTCATGTTCAAGGAAGGAATGTGTGCTGATCTTACAATTTCTAACATTCTAGTCTTCCTTGTGGAATAGAAAGATGAAAAATGAAAGCAGAAGTACAGCATACCTCACCTCATGTTTCTTTTTTATTTATATTTTAGTTTATTTTGGAATAAACAGTAGTGTATTATCTTAAGGGCATTCATTATTCATTGTAAACCATTATGTAGTTGTTAAGAATACATTTTCAAGTTTACCTGAAAGCAATTATCTCTCTTAAGAACACTAAACTAGCTCTTTCCTAAACTGTATAGGAAATTGAAAACAAAATGTGATTCATAGTTACAGAGTAGAGGAGTTTCCTTTTCTATTTGTGTGTTTTTAACTCACCTTCTCTGTCACCAGAACTTCTGTGTCTTCTTTCCCACCAGAGAAGTAAAGACTGTTTAAGTTATATTAAATACTATAATTTTAATAAGAAGCATCAATCCCTACTTTGCCTATATCATCAGTGCTGGTTTATAGAAAATGCATCATGAATATTGGAAATATGTTCATTCCTCATTAATGTTCTGGAAGCTTCCTTTACACAGTAGATTTCATTGAATGGGATGAGAACACAGAAGTGCATGAGACATGTGACCTGCCTTCATATGCACCACATATGAAGAACACTGGTATCATAGAGACGAATTTTCCCTTAAGGAAGAAAATCAGAGGCATATAAGAAGACTTTTAAAGATCTATGCAATGGAGTGAAAGAAAAGAAAGACAATTTGAGAAAATGGTCAAAAGAATCTCATATAAGAAAGTAATTTTTAGGCTAAAATATAGAGATGAGTAGAATTTGAAAATAATAGCACCACTCACATGAGGAATTCTATAAAAAAGGGATGAACTTATTTTTAAGGAATAATAGAAAAAGCAATAAAATATTAATCCATTTCTATGCTTAGAATAATTTCATTTACATTATTCCATGGAGACATTGGTCAGATAGATAGCTAGAAAGAACCAAAGAAGAGAAAAAGAACTTAAATCATAGGAATATCTCTTACCCATTGAAACAGTGAAGGAATAAGACAGATTTACTAATTTTCTTTATATATATGTTTTTTAATTGAAAATAGATTTTTTTCTCACATAGTATATCTTGATTATGGTTTTCTCTTCCTCTACTCCTCCCAGTTCTTCCCCACCTCCCCTCCCATCTGGGTCCACTCCCTTTCTGTCTATCATTAGAAAATAACAGGCTTCTAATGATAATAATAAAATAATACAAAATAAAATAAGATAAAATAAAAACTATCATATTCACATTGGACAAGACAAACTAACAGAAGCAAAGATCCCAAGAGAAGGCACAAGAATCAGAGACCCACTAGTTGGCATACACAGGAATCCCATAAAAACACTGAACTGAAAGCCATAATATAAATGCAGAAGACCTGATGGAGACCTGTGCATGCTGCTTCAGTTTTTGTTTGCCCATATGAGCTTTGCCATGCTGATTTCGAGGGCCTTGTTTTCTTGGTGTCCTCTGTTGCCTATGGTTCTTACATTCTTCCCTCATCCTTTTCTGAGGGAAGGGATTTGATGGAGGCATTTCATTTAGGGCTGAGTGTTCCAAGGTATCTTACCCTCTGAATAATGTCTGGCTGTGGGTCTCTATATTTATTCCCATCTGCTGCAGGAGGAAGCTTCTTTGCTGATGGCTGAACAAGGCACTGATCTATGAGTACAGTAGAATGTCATTAGGAGCCATTTTCTTGCTATGTTCTTCTAGTGGAACAGTCATATTTGGTTTGAAACTAGGTATCTGAGCTAGCTAATCTCAGGTTTTTAGTCACCCAAGCAGTGTTGTATATGGGTTCCATCTTGTGAAGTGGGCCTTAAGTCAAAGCAGACCTTGGTTGGTTACTCCCAAAAGCTTTGTGCCACCATTGCCCTAGCATATCTTGTAGGCAGAACACCATTGTTGAACAAAGGGTTTGTTTATAATTTGGTTGGTGTTTGTTTCTTTTTTAGTGTCACACAGAGTACTTCCCCATTCCAAAGACACTGGAACATAAAGGGTGAAGCTCTGTATAGGCAACACTTCAACTTCTCCATCTTCAATGAGTTGTGTAGGTATTGTCTTCAGCAATAAGGCCTTGCAGTCAGTTTATGGAGAACAACCTATTGTTTTGGAAAAAGCCTGGGTTGTTTGGGGATTCCCAAGGGACCCCTTTGGCCAACAATTCATTTAGATGTAACCCAATCCCTGTACTGGAAGCTTTATTTGATGTCAAGAGATGGCCTGTTCAATTTTATTTCATTAATTGTGTGTGCGCAATCTATGTATATCAGGGTTTATGTGTGGAGATCAGAAGATAACTTTCAGAAGTCACCTTCATCCTTCCATTGTGGGTTCTGGGCATTGAGCTAAAGTTATCAAAAAGTGCTGCAAACACTGTTATCTGCTGAGCCATCTCACTGACCCAGCAATTTTATTTTTAATGGCATAAAATATTCTTTTAATACTGAACAACCTGCTGACCAGTGACAAAAATGGATGACTTGTATGGGTTGTTCTTTATTCTATGGTAGTTTCCTGATCTCTGTAGATCATTCCATGTCAGAACATTTTTCTTCTCTTTCACTGTCATGCAGAACTTTAAAAAGACATTTTCTACATCTCTGATACTCTTCCACATAGTTTAGCTTTTTTGTAGTCTGTGTCTGTGTTCTTTATGACTTTGAGACTTCTCCAATATTTATGTATTCTCCATTCCATCCAACAAATCAGCCAAAATTACTTTAATCAATATGAAGAAGACATAGCTTTAGCATATACTGGGAAAATAGTTATAGTTTAAGAGCATTACAAAATTATTTTTCCTTATATCCTTAGTGAAGTTTCCAAAACTGAAGCAGGAAGGAAACTATTGGTCAAGAAGAATGTGAAGGCACAACTCACCAATGCAAGTAGTATATTCTTACTAAAGTAAAAGTACCTCTTTAGAGAAGCAGTTATAAGAAAAAAAAAAAGACTCCTAGTAATGGCACTGACATCTTTCAGAAGAAACTAAGTTTTGACTAATAAAGAATTCATGTAAACTCTCATTTTATACTTTAATTTGTGTAGTTATGATTTATGATATATATAAAACACACACACCTCTTAAATTTGATTTGTTTTTCAGATAAAAATAATCTAATGCTAAAACAAATTGATTCTTTCCAAATCCTCCAAATATATTTATCTCTTTCTTCTTATAATATTTTTTTTGGGGGGGGGGCAGACGATGCTAAAAACAAAATCGCATCTCGGCAGCTGGACATTCTTCCCTTTGCTCCTATTAATGGTTAAGCATGTCCTTGCATCAGAGAATGAGTCTGAAGTTGGCATTTAATTGACAATGTAAACATTTTTAATGAAAACAAGAACCTGTGTGGGAATAAAAAATGCCCTCCAGAAGCATATTGCATTTATCATCTCAGGAGGAGGCCATCTCCATACCTATTTTCAGAAGGAAAGGGGCTGAGACCACATACGATGAATAAACTGCTCTTTTCAAGCTGCTGATTGTTTCTAAATGGAGCTCAGTACAAGAGTTTGTGTTTCCCTTTCAAGACAGCACGAAAATCTTTATCAGCTTATTGTGTTTGTTCATTCACAGCTACTTTATATGTACTACATACACACCTTTCTATTCAAAACTTGTATCATTGCCTGTAACGGTTAAGTCTGACCTCTCCTACCATCAATTCTGTCATACTGTTCACACCTCAGTTACTTTCCTAAGGTGTGTGTGGGAGGGAAAAGGAAACCTCACCTGTGTTTAAGTAGCAGCAAGTTTAGCAATGTTTTCAAGGTCACACTCACGGTGCTCCTTAGGACACAGATTGAAGGCTTTTTGCTTTTGTGAAATGCTGCATCCACAAAAAGGAATGGTGTCAAGGAGGAAACTACCTTATTTGTCTAAAATCTTGATTAGTTTGAAATGTCTGCTGTTGGCAGTTTGAAAGATGTTTCCAATAAATGAAAAGTTCCAGGCTCTACTCTGAAACTTGCCTGCAGCCCAGAACTTTTAATATTTATAGGGCATGACCTCCAACTGTCAATGATCGCTTATTTTCCACAGTGCTATTCTGGGGCAAATGTCAGTTGCCAGAGGAGCCAAGAACACATTAGGCTTTGGGTTCAATATTGTGCTTGCAGTAGAAGGAGAGTTTTACCTGCATGGGAACAGCTATCACTTTCACCAAAAATGGACCACTTGGGCTTTGTCAGGAACTAGTGATGATACCAGGGCTTTATAATCTTCCAACTATCAGAACTTTTTTCCATTCAAGAGAATGGCCTCATCACTTATAAAAGTGGCATTTTGGGAACATGAAGACACGAGGATTATGATGATATAAATAGTTGGGGAAAATAAAACCGAAGGGGAAAGTGTTCATGAAGAGTATTTTTGAAGTCCTCAGTAATGTAACTTCTTTGTTTAAAATGGAGAACGTTCATGTTTGAAGAAAGTACCCAGATTTTTTAAAAGGAAGAATGACCTGAAAAGGGGATGGAGACTTTTGTTAAACCAAACACAAAATATCAAGGCCTATAGCAATCTTGACAAGCTGTAAGATCTAGAAATCAATATAAATCCCCAGAGTCTTTACTCGGAGTACTCCATGGATATTTTTAGTTTATTCTGCCCAGAGTTTTTTAAATAATGAATATTTATTTGCAGATTTTATGAAAGTGAAGAAGCTCATGATAAGATAGTTCAGTAGTTCTCAACCTTCCTAATGTTGCAATCCTTTATTACCGTTCATCATGTTGTGGTGACCCCCCAGCCATAAAATTATTTTTGTTGCTACTTCATAACCCTAATTTTGTTATTGTTATGAATCATAATGTAAATATATTATATGCAGATATCTGATATATGGCCCCTGTGAAGGAGTCATTAGGCACCTCCCAAATGGCTTGAGACCTACAGATTGAGAACCGCTGGTATAGTTTCTTCTTTAGAAAGTTTGGACTAAATTGATGAGAATGAAAAATATAAATAAGCAGTTGGCAATTTGGTCTCATGTGGATTGTGGATTTTGCTGCACCCTACAGGGAGAGGCAGTGCTACAGTTAAAATGTTTTTTCCCCAAAAGCATGAGTTAGTCTTATCCCCAGTGCAACACTGTTAAGAAGCAAGACCTTTGAGAGGTGATAGGACTGTGTGATTTCATCATCATGAGCAGATTAAAGCTGATTATAAAAGGGCTTGAGGCTGCAACTCGGTCTCTTATTTCCTATTCACATGCTGTCTCAGTCCTCTGCCTTACACCATGAGATGAAAGAGAAGAAAGGTGCAGTATGTCAACCATGGACTTTTCATCCTCTTGAACTGTAAGAAATTCAGTTATTTTCCTAGTAAATTATGCAGTCTTTGGCACACTGTTACAGCAACGTAAAAAATTATTTACCAGTCATCAAAACCCACACTGTTGTTCCATCATGGCCATTTTGATCAAACAACAAATGTTGGTACTGAAATGAGAACTTCCATTCAACAAATGCTTAGTAAGAGCCTGTCTTACTATGTGCCTGTCTGTCTTAGGCATACAGGATATACCAATGCTCACAGAGGTTCAGAGGCCTCTGTACTCATTAGATTATCTTCAGATAAGGGAGGGGGCAACACTTGAATAAATAAGTCATAATGAAAATTGATTGTTAATTGAGGTTGGGAAGCAATTTTAGAAAGTGGTATTTGAAGAAAAAAAACTTGAAAAAGATAAGAGAGACAGCCAAGCAGCTCACTTAAAGAAGAGTGGTAGAGGACAAGGAGGTTGCATGAGGACAGTCTGTATTTGAGGAGGAGCCAGGAGGCCCCATGTGCTGGAACTGGACTGAGTGAGGGAGAGGTTTCACAAAAACCATGGAGGGAGAATGGAACATTTTATAGAAGATTTGCCAGCCATTTTCTAACTCTCTTTGTCTAACTTAAATTGTGAAAGATTTTCTTAGTTGAGAATGAGCCATATTAAGACCAGATTAAGGTGATTGAGCCATATTAAAGTGACCAATTACTAGGTCACTTCTTGTTACTAGGGGTTTCCAACAATCCAGACAAGAAGAAGGGGCCAAGAACTGAATGATAATAGCATGGGTCAAGAGAGGGCATCAGATTCTGACAATGTTTTCAATGCTGAAAAACAAAATTCATCTCTTACCTGATTAAAAGTAGGATGAAAACAGCCAACAAGAATACCTAGAAGACTTTACTCCTGGGCAGTGGAAGGATGCTGTTAATGTTAACTGAAATATAAGTAGCTGTGCAAAGGGCAGGTCTGAAGAGAAAACAGCTGTTAAAGCACAGCTACACAGAGACTGGAATGTCCTAGACATCCAAGTAAAGATAGAGGCAATCTGGAAACAGAAGCTCAGGTATAAGATTTAACTCATGGTTGTGGTGGTATTGTGTTCCCCCAAATATTGTGCACCCTAATAAACTTATTTGGGGTCAGAGAAGAGAACCGCCGCCATATTAAACATAGAGGATAGGCAGTGGTAGCACATACCTTTAATCCTAGCATTCCAGAGGCAAAAATCCCTCTGGATCTCTGTGAGTTCAAGGCCACATTGGAAACAGCCAAGCATGGTGACACACGCCTTTAATCCCAGAAAGTGAGCCTTTAATCCCAGGGAGTGATGGCAGAAAGCAGGAAGATATATAAGGCATGAAGACCAGAAACTAGAAGTATTTGGCTGGTTAAGCTTTTAGGCTTTGGAGCAGCACAGTTCAGCTGAGAGTCATTCTGGATGAGGACTCAGAAGCTTCCAGTCTAAGGAAACAGGATCAGCTGAGGAACTGGCAAGACCCTTTAGGATTCATGCTACACATGGCCATGAGCACAGTGTGGGTACTGAAATGCAGAGACAGAAGTATTTTAAGTATCTCAGTTACCAACTATTACAGATAGATTGGGGAATGTAGAGAAGCTGAAATTTAATAGCACCTCTTCCATGTCTGAATTGGGCTAGCCTTAGCCAATTTGCTATCTGTAAGCTTTCATAAACCAATTAATAAAATGAGGCATCTGGATTTGAGTTTCCCCCAAGCAGAGCTCGAAATAGAGCATATGAGAGAGCAATTTACTGAGAAAGCAGGACTAGGCCAGGAAGATGCTAGGAAAGGTGGTGGTTTCAGCCAGACATGATGTGCATCCCTGCAGTTAGAGTGACAACACAGAATTTGTCACATCTGGTGACAAAGGCCCCCATAATATATCACATGTGATCATAATAAATGCCACTCAGATTCACTGTGAAAATTAGGGAGGTACAGTGACTCACATTACAGCTCATCTGTGAAAGTTTCTGGCCTTCTCTCTTTACAATTATAACATTTAATAAGTGTGTCTTCTCACCTCTCTCTCTCTCTCTCTCTCTCTCTCTCTCTCTCTCTCTCTCTCTCTCTCTGTCTCTCTCTCTCTCTGTCTCTCTCTCTCTGTCTCTCTCTCTCTCTCTTTCTCTCTCTGTGTGTGTGTGTGTGTGTGTGTGTGTGTGTGTGTTTGTGTGTGCATTAGGCCTATGTGTGTAAGCTGATGTACAAACATGCAGAGGTCAGAGGACATATCATAGTATGCCTTCACTCTCCATATGACTTTTAAGTTGCATTTATTTATTGTGTGTATGGGGGCATATGCATGTGGAGGTCAGAGAACTATTTGCAGGACTTGGTTCTCTACTTCCACTGTGTAAATCCCAGGGGTCAAACTCAATTTGCCAAGTGAGCCATCTCACTTGCCCTCTCTGCCTTGTTTTTTAAAATCGGGGCTCTTTGGAAAATTTAATCTCATCTTTTCAGCTTGGTTGGATATCCTGTGGATTCATGGGGTCTGTCTTTGCCCATCCCTGGGATTACAGGCATCTATGGTCATGCCCAGCTTTTAGGAGGGTGCTGGGGAATCAAATTCAAGTTCTCTTGCTTAGTTGGTGGGTGCTCTTACCCACTGAGTCATCTCTCCAGGCCCTTTGTTTCTCTTGATCAATAAATGGTTTCCTGGATTCACTACTGCTTATATATACACACATTATATATTATTGCTGATTATGTATATAGGATATGTATGCATATGTATAGGTATATATATTTTCTAGTAGAATTTCCATATAGAGCTTATTATCCACACATTATAAAACACAACCCACGTCTTCAGCAACAAAGCTACAAGCATGTTTCTCTTTACAAAAACTAAGGTTGGTGACATGTTTGCTTCACCACTCCTGAGAAGAGCACTTCCTTTCCACAAGCAAACATCTACTGGACGTTTAAAACTGCTTTGTTTTCCTTTAAGAACTCTCATTCTAAGCAAAATAAATTAAAGGCACATGAACAAATGGAGAAGAAATGCATTCTAATTTTTTCTATATTATTTGTCTAGAAATCCAGCATTTAATTATTATATTAGAAAAGGGCACAATGGTCAGTGGATGAGGATAATTCTTTAACCTAGAAAGTTCCATAATGCTAGAGATTGACTCAATACTTTGCCTCTGTTTATTGTCTATAGCAAAGAGAGAATGTTCTTTGTTCTGATTAACTATCTTTGTTGTCAAATTTTGATCAAAAGTCACCCTAAATTGTACCTTTCTTATGTCTGCAAATGGGGGTTCTGGGTGAGGCCCAGTCATCCTGAATGGTGAAAAGCTCCATCTACTTGATCTGGAGGCCACTGAGATATTTTTCATTTAAGAAAATACGTGTTGAGAGCTACTAGGCAAGGACCAAAGAGAAAGGAGACATAAGACACTGGGTTGAACACCTCATGGCTTGGAACTTTAGAGTGGTTTATCCATGTGCTAAAACACAAAAGTAACTACTCAGGATATGCCTGTGGGAACTAAATCAACCAATAAATGTCAGTCATTTAGCATAATGGCATCTAATTGTAATAACATAAAATACATGTAATACATGGTCTTTCCTGTTTCGTGATATAGAGCTTCAAGGATTCAAAGCAGTAACTGCCTGGTGAGCTGACAAGATGCTGAGGGCTCTCAGGTGCCTCGGATCTGGGGGTATGGAGGTAGTCATCAGACCCCAACACATGGAAGATCCTAAAGGGTAACATGTTAAAACAGGGTTCCTTCTTACAAGCTTGCCCTATGCCTTTACTCCTCCAAAAGTCTGTGGTTTGACTGAGAATAGTGCCCATAGGCTCATATATTTGAATATGTGGTCCCCCAGTTAGTGAAACTGGAAATGATTGGGAAATATGACCTTGCTGGAGAAGATGTGTCACTGGGAATGGGCTTTGAGATTCCAAGAGCCCAACCGGATTACTTAGCTATCTCTGCCTCACGCTTTTATATAAAGATGTAAACTTTCAGCTATTGCTGCACTGCCATGTCTGCCTGCCTGCCACCATGCTTTTTGCTGTGGCGGGACAAACTCAAACCCTCTGAAAATTATAAGCCCCAAATTAAAGGCTTTCTGTTTTAAGTTTCCTTGGTCATATTGTTTTATCACAGGAATGGGAAATTAAGTAAGATGGTATCCTTTATAGTTTGTGCAATTAACTGGTAAATGTCTGAGTTCTGTGAACCATACATAAGAGCCCATTACTCAAGCTGTAGTATGTCATCATGGGAAGCACGGTATATAGTTGGCAGCAGCTTGGACTTGTGAGCAGAATCTGAGTCAAAGACATTCTCACATGGTTGTGTGGGGATCAGGTTGTATGCTACTCTAAGTTATTCCCCAGTGTATAAATTAATAGTTTCAGGCTGTTCCTTGTCCCAAGTGACTCCATTTTACAAATAACGTTTTGCTCATTTTGAGTGCAAATGCTGAAACAGAATGGCTCTACATCTTGTTTATGCAAGTAAACAACTACAATCTGTCCGACACAAACCATGGCACAGGCAGTTAACACACTCATGCAGATACAATGTTCTGCCTGTGAACTTACCCAGTTTAATCAGGACCATGTGGAGACAGTAGTGCATCCAAAGTATATCAGAGAGAGAGAGAGAGAGAGAGAGAGAGAGAGAGAGAGAGAGAGAGAGAGAGAGAGAAGAAAGAAAATCCCTATGAACTTACCAGACCAATATTCATCCAGTAACTCCCGAAGGATCTATAAAATGAGGAGCATCTAACACAAGTGCAGGAGCACCCATTGACATCATCAGACTATCTACTGTAGGTGTCACAAGACTGACAACTGCTAAACGCCTGACTCTCCTCCTGGAGAATCAGTCTCTTTGCTTGATGCCATTAATTCAAATTGCCATTACCCTAGACCCAGTTCTCTAGCTTTGAGAAGTTCTCTATCTTGCATGGAAACTTCTCTGTGCATCTCAAGCACCCTGTGTCCTGCTTCATTAATAGCTATCTAACTACCCGCTAAGACTCTCTTTGTGTCTGTATCAGCTTTCTGCTCTTGCCCTCGGGGCCTTCTTGAAACTTGTAGTCCCTTTAACTCGTTTATTCTCATCTGTAATGTGTGTGTTTGTGTATTTGTGTGTGTGTGTGTGTGTGTGTGTGTTGAGGTTGTGTAATCTGAAAATTGATATTAATGCTAAAATGAGAAGAAAAGACCTGTATGTGATAATGGATATGCCTATCGAGCAAAATTAATAGTATTCAGTGATTTTTTTTCAGCCATAACTTGAGGTGGCTTGTGTTTTATTGTTAATGAATAAACTTTGATGTTATGGAAAGACAAAGAGGTATCCATCTATATTTCTGACATGGTACATTCATGACAGAATGATCCCTCAATCTGTGGGTGCTCTTGTTATCGTCAAGTAAAGAATGTAAGACTCAAATTGGAGAACATTTAGCTAGTGCTCATTGCAGGACAGAATTCATTGCTTGCTGGGGTATATGCGGAGAACACCCTAGATAACTTGTCTCAGAATATTATTCACTGCTTGTGTTGTGAGAGGAAAGGAATGACTGACTTTATTGTTTCTACAGCTTCAAAAATAACAATTCAGTATTATTCTTAATGAATAAGAATCTTAACAAAGTTGTAGCCAAAAGTTTCTCAGGTCCTACCCAGCCCTGCATGGTCCAGACAAATCTCTCTCACCTACGGTCCTGCAGATACTTATAAAGTAATTACTCAGAGGCTTATATTAATTACCAATTGCATGGTATATGGCAGGATTCTTGCTAGCTAGCTCTTACAACTAAAATTAACCCATTTCTATTAATCTATGTTTTGCCACATGTTCCATGGCTTACCAGTTTGCTGGCATGTTGTTCCTTGGGCAGCAGACTGGCATCTCCTTCACTCTGCCTTTCTTCTTCCCATATATCTGCCTGGATTTCCCACCTGCCTCTAAGCTGCCTTGCCATAGGAAAATGCAGATTTATTTATCAACCAATCAGAGCAACACATATTCACAGCATACAGAAAGACATTCCACAGCACAAAGTACTTAGTAAGCAATAGGAGCTGTATTGGGGATCTGCTGAAGAATGGTTAAGAAACTCCAAAATGGGATATTACATGAAAGGAGACCTGTACTCGCTATGAGTAAACAATGCTGCATAGAATAAACTTCATACTCTTTATCATGTTTCATACGCAACCCTGGGATGGACATGTGGAAAACTCCACTCATAGATTCAGAGCTTGAAGCTTAGATAGGTAAGGCTTGCCCGAATCCATGCACTCACAAAACATATTTTTGTACTTGGGTATTAATATTCCACAGCATGAAAATACATGTTATGTTTCTAGATTGCTTCACTATCAGTGTCTCTTATGTACTTTTGGCTGTTCATTGGCTGTCTTCGTCAGATATAGACTGGCTGTGAACTAAGATACCTTTTTGAGAAACTTGGTGGCTTCTCATCATCCTTGTTGAGGAGAGAAGAATCTGCCTGGAGAAAGGACTGCAGAGCAGACAAATCAATGGTGTCTATGAAAGAGAGGGCATATGCTAATTACTTTTTAAATAACAAGCAGTGAGTGATTATAGGTCTCTTTGTAGTGATATGGCATGCAGGAGGCCCTGGCTGGCTGGGCCAAGGTGTCCCACTGCTGAGGGAAACATACCATGCAGATGCTGCTGTGGGCTGCAGGGTGGAAAGTCACTCACACCCCAGGCATTGCATCCACGTGGAAAGAGGGTTTATTATAATAGGGAGATAAAGAGAAAGATCGTGGAAGAGGGAGACAGAAAGAAAGAGGACGGAGGGAAAGCAGAGGTGTGCACATCGAATGGCAGGGGAGGAAAGAGTAAAGAAGAAGACAAAGGGGAGGATTTTTCTTCTTAAAGGAAATATAGGATGGTGTCAGGAGGACACTAGGCATGTCCCCACGGGGCGGGTCAGAATACAAACACTCTTCCTTTCACTCAATTACTCTACAAACTTTTGAAAGTTGAGATGGTATGAGACACTATGATAGCTACATGATTCTCCTTAAATAAAAAGATAAAGGATATTTATATAAAGTATACTGCTCACTTCCAAAGTTAATGGGCAATTTAAAAAGGCAGATATCTAGAAAGTAAGTAATGTCAGCTTCAACCACATTTCCTTCTTATTTGAGTCTCCAAGATAGACCTTTTGAAAGAGACTTATTGTTACAGACTGATCATTCTGATCACCTAACCGGACTTTGAGTTAGGATACCTATTTAAGAGCTTAGGTTCAGAAGAACCACTGATTACGTGGTGTGGGGAAAAACAGCAAAATGCAAAAACCAGTAGCAGAAACAAAGAAGAGGGAGGCTGGAAGGTTAAAGCCAAAAAGTATTCATTCTAAACCCCTCTATTGATGTTGGAAAATAAGGTAATATAATATCTTATCTTCAAAATGATTTGGACTGGCAGAAGACAAAAATCTACACGAACATGTATAAATAGTATATTCATCACAAAAACTTTCCAGTTCTCCACCCTTCTGTGAATCATGTTCTTTCAAGTAGCTTTTTAATTCCTTCCTTTGAGGGGTGGGGCTTATTTCATACTCTTTGAACCTATCTGCATTGTGACTTACTTTAAAGTATAGAAGGAAATGCAAGTGATAAATCCCAAGCCTAGGGCTCAAGATGCTTTGCATGTTTGATCTCTTCCAGAATACTGCCCAGATGCCATCTAAACAAGACAGAACTAGCTTGCTGGATCACAGGATACCAGGAAAAGGCATTTATTTTTCCTCACCAGCTGTTCTAAACTACCTAAAAGCTTTTTTTCCCTCCAAACATGTGAGAAAGTCCAACAAAGAGGAGAAAAAACACCTCTTGGTTTACAGCCTACAAACATAGTACTCTTCATCATATCCTGCTCCCAAGAACTACCCACAATCCTAGTAGAATAGACTGTCTTCTGAGGGAACTATCCCCAGTGACCTAAATAACTCCCACTAGGTCTGCCCTTTAAGGGTTTCATGCCTCCTTTCACCAACTTCACGCATGAACCTTTGGGAGATACATTGAAATGACATCCAAATCAAATCCAAAGAGATCTGAACTAAATTCTACAGGAATTAGAAAAAGAACTGACTTCTGGATTAGGAAGGCAGAAATGGCTGTTTTCTTCTTCAGCATCTCTTTCACAGAGGATGGGATCTCCTAACTTAGTTTTGAAGGCTGAGTAGCATTTTCTCTGGTAAAGATAAAAGGGGGGCATAACATCTTTATTTTTTAATAAGAATAATTCTTCACTTGAAGTTTGCAATGGCTTTCTTTATGCATTTAATAGCTTAAATAAAGATTTATGCCCTTTCTCTGATTGAGAATAAATTATATAGATACATGAAGGTCTCCCCCTCACATGGCAAAGATCAAGACCAGCATCACAATTTCAGAAATATAATTATATTTCCGGTGGATAGAGTACTGCTCTGCAGAAAACACCTATATCACCCCAGCACTTGTTGAATAAAAATGTGCATATTTTATTCATAAAGGTCAACTAATTAGTAAGGCTGAATTTTTACAAAACAAAATTTAAAAGCCAATTATTCTAAATGGTGGGAGGCTAATGGTTATATATTTAATATGCTGAATTATCCGTCCAAGTATGGAAGGGTTGAGGGAGGGGCAGACAAAATGAAGGGAGGAAGGGAAAAATATATAAAGGAATTAAGGAATGCAGATGGAGAGTGATAGGAAGAGGGAAGGAAGCTTTTAAATAATGCTTAGTTTGCAGAATCTCCAATGTGATCACCTTTACTAGTCCACAATCAATTATGAATGCCTAGTTCTAATATCATAAGAAACAAACTACAGGATGTGAATGTTCTTCAGACAATACACACAGAAGTGAGAAGCCATTACTGCCATAAGAAAAATGATACAGCTACAAGTGGCAAAATCAAAGGAGAAAATTCTGGAGCGTAACTGCAATAAAAAGAACACATCAAAGGGAAAACTCAAACTTTCCCAGATAAAATTCACATTTTCCTAACAACATTAGAATGCACACACACACACACACACACACACACACACACACACACACACACACACACACACACAGAGAGAGAGAGAGACGTGCATACATGCAAGCACCTCTCCTCAGGTTGAACATCAACAATTTTATAGAAGCAGTATATAAGAAATATATTTTTATGTTAAAAATAAACTGGAGGACTTACTCTTGAATTCAAATTCTTAGACTCAGATTGAAGTCATGCTGTTCATTTTACAAAGTACAATTATGATGGAGTCATGACACTGACTTTAAATCTTTAATGGCTTCCTGTTCTTTACAGAAACCAACATGAAGTCATCCTGACAAAAAGCAGAGGCTGGAAAAGACCATGCATGTGATTCCGTGAAGGCTACTCATCGCACAAGCAAAGGTCACAAGCAGGACAGAGCAATGACAGGACAGAGCTGGGTAACGCGTAGTCACCACTGAACATTTGGTGCAGCCTGATGCTCCCCAGAACACCAGAGCATAAACGGCACACACGGGTATGTCATTCTGAAGCCAAAGGAGCTCTTATACCCCTGGATCAGTCAGCTGTTGACTGCAAGATGCCCCAAAGAGGGGAATCGTACATCTTCTTACCAGTTCTGGGTGAGACGTTTCCTGTAGATCGAAGGAGATAAACTGGAGGAAGCAATGCCCAGCATGCCCAGCAGCTGGACGCACTGCCCAGTCTGAAGGCAATCTAGGTGGGTTCCATTAGTATTACTGTAGCTAGAGTTTTCCTGCCTGGCCCACAGTCAGGGCAAATCTCTCTCACCTGCCAGTCCCACAGCCGTCAGACCCGACCAAGTAAACACAGAGACTTGTATTGGTTTCAAACTGTATGGCCGTGGCAGGCTTCTTGCTAACTGTTCTTACAGCTTAAATTAATCCATTTCCATTAATCTATACCTTGCCACATGGCTCGTGGCTTACTGGCATCTTCACATGCTGTTTCTCATCGTGGCAGCTGGCAGTGTCTCTCTGACTCAGCCTTCCACTTCCCAGCTTTATTCTCCTCCTCCTTGTCCCGCCTACACTTCCTGCCTAGCCAATGGCCAATCAGTGTTTTAATTATTGACTAATCAGCAACACATTTGACATACAGAACTTCCCACAGCACTTCCCCCCCTTTTTTTTTTTTAAAAAAAAGGAAGGTTTTAACCTTAAAGTAAAATTACATATAATTTGGGAATTTGGGCGTAGCTTCTCTTACTACTTCCTGCTGGAGGGGGGCGCTGTATCTTATGAGGATACAAAGAAAATTTTAGGATTATGGAATAGTCCATGAGGGTGTATCGTCTGAGCCAGTTGCCTTCAAACCATTCTGGATGTTGGATCATCTGGGCCATGGTGTCATCGGAGACCTTTCAGGGGGTCTTGGCTGGTCAAACCTGATGTGTCTTAATCTGGAACAAATCCATAGCCTCTGGCTTTCTGTGGAAACAAAAGCAGAGACTCTTTTCCAAAGCAACATATCCTTATATCCAAATTTTGAAGTCAAGGTACCTTTAAAATATACATTTCGGCATAACTCAACAGCTTTTACAATCAAATGTTTTTCTGCAGTTAAAAATCCCAAAGACAACACAATCCAGATTCTCTGTGTAATATTCATCTTTACGTGGCTTATTTTCTATATTAATTTTACTGTCTCTTTAAAGACTTTATTTTTTTTAAAACTATGTATTTGTTTCTATAACTCTATATATCACCTTTTTTGTCTCTTTCAAGCCTACGTATCTTTTACACACATTGTAAACTATTACATCTGAATCTGTCTTATTGTGAATCTATTGCCTTAAACTGCAGCAGCTGTAGCTGCTGGCTCCACCCACCTTAGCTTCCCAACATGGCATTTTCCACCAGCTCTGGGAGCTATCGTGGGTCTCTATGCTTTTATCCAAGCAGCGTGTAGCCCAGAAACCTCTTTTTTTTGTTTTGTACCTGCAAAGGCTAAATCCACCATGCAGCTTAATGTGCCACTTGCAGAGGTCTTATTCCCGCCATAGGCAGGTCGAGCACGCACGCTAGGAACCCACCAGTAGCTCAAACCGGCAGCTGCCGCTCATTTGAGAGAGACAATTAGGAACTGTTTTTAGCTCCGTTTTAGAATCTTTTCTTATGTTTTAGGTGGAAACCCTTGCCCCACGTTGGACGCCATTTGTAGCTAGAGTTTTCCTGCCTGGCCCACAGTCAGGGCAAATCTCTCTCACCTGCCAGTCCCACAGCCGTCAGACCCGACCAAGTAAACACAGAGACTTGTATTGGTTTCAAACTGTATGGCCGTGGCAGGCTTCTTGCTAACTGTTCTTACAGCTTAAATTAATCCATTTCCATTAATCTATACCTTGCCACATGGCTCGTGGCTTACTGGCATCTTCACATGCTGTTTCTCATCGTGGCAGCTGGCAGTGTCTCTCTGACTCAGCCTTCCACTTCCCAGCTTTATTCTCCTCCTTGTCCCGCCTACACTTCCTGCCTAGCCAATGGCCAATCAGTGTTTTAATTATTGACTAATCAGCAACACATTTGACATACAGAACTTCCCACAGCACTTCACCTATACATTAATAAGCCACTTCACTGTCTTTTCCTCCCTTCCTTCCCTCCAATCACCAATCTTGGTTAATATAACTCAGTCCACAAACAACCACACAGCACACGCTTCCACTGTGATGACTTGACAGAGCCTCCTCCTGCAGACTGGACCCCTGATATCTCTTTTTGTTCTTTGAAGGCACTACATTATTCTTTACAACCAGCTACAAGCCTTCTTTGCTCTTTAGACATATCAGTGTATTAGTTACTTTTATTTTACTGTGGTTATACTACCTGTGGGAGGAAATAGTTATTTTTGACTTACGGTTTCAGGGGGTTTGGCCCATTGCTCCTTGGGCCCATATGCTCAGCCAAGACAATGTAGTGGCAGTATTATGTGATGAGAAAAGCCATCATTAACGGCAACCATGAAGTACAATGTGACACAGGAAGAACCCAGAGATAATATAATCTCAAGACCTCCCTTACATCCTTGGCTTTCAAGATCTCCCCCAAAGAGAGAGCTCTGTATACCAAGCATTCAAATAATAAGTCTAAATATTACATGTTCTAGTCATAGCAAACAGTCACTCATTTTTATCATTGCAAGGACTTTTCTCTAATTGGCTGTTTGGTATTCTGCATCATCTGTTAAGCAAGTTGACTGATCAGCTGGATAATTAGTTCTTTGAGGACAGGGATTATATGTGGCTCTGCCTTTGACTTAAATAGGGTCTGGCATAAAGTAGAATCCCAGTGACTGACAGTTGGACAAATCCATGCTTCCATAAGAATAATGTTCTTTAGGGAAGATCAAGTCATTCACTCCAGTTCTGCTTTCTGCTTACATTGACAATCTCTGTGAGCAGGTCTCTGAGCTAGCTAGTATAATTAGACTATTTGCTTGTAACAAAGGATGTGTTAGGTGAGAGGTACATCGTCCCTCTCAGTGGCTTAGGATATGCCATTTAAAGACAATAACAAAGCAGTTCAAGCAATTGCTGATTCAAATACCAGAACTCCCTGGGCATTGGACATTGGATTCCGTTACCACCAAGAGTGAATGTTTTAAATGTAGGGAACAGGAGAAGGCACTTAGTTGAACCACACATTTCCAGCTTACCTTTGTCTCAGTTCTTTATAGAAACAAATCTTCCTGACCTTGATGGTTTCTCAAAGACTTTGGACTGTTTTCTTTCTTATGTTTCTCCCAATTATTATGAGGGAGATCTAAATATTCTGGCAATTTTGGCTGAAGTAAACCCTATAAACCAACAAGCACACTGATCATAATTACTAATTAATCATAAATTGAGTTTTTATAAAGGGTCATGCCAACATCTGGACCAAGAAACAATACATCCAACATCGCATGTACTAGGTGCCTTCTAGTGATCCTACTTTACAAAGAGTTGCCGGTATCCTGGCATCTATCACTACAGAGTAATTCAGCCACTTTAAGGATAAAGAGATTCATATGATACATAACTTTTCTTCTGAAATATTTTCCTTTTGCGTTAGTAAGCTGTATTTATATATACTATGCACTATTATTATGTGATATTTTGATAAATACTCCCATAATGGGAATGCCCCCTCTAAAACACACATTGAGATTTAACTGCTGTTGTGACAGTAGTGAGTGGTAGTGTCTTGAGGATATGGTCACAGAATGAAAGTAGCTCCTACATGAATAGATTAGGGTGATTATTAATTTCATAGGTTAGTTGTTGTAGGATTGAGCTCATGATGAAAGGAAAAGATTGGCTTGGTTTTTCCATCTCATGTGTGTTTTCTTTTCTTGTGATGCCCTTGATCACTATGCTGGTTAATTTTACCAACTTGATACAAGCTAGAGGCCTATGGGAAGAGAAAACCTTAACTGAGAAAATATCTTCATCAGATAGCCTGTATGCAAGTCTGTAGGGCATTTTCTTGATTAATGACTGATGTGGGATATCTGATCTCATAGTAAGTGGTACCAACCCTAAGCAGATGATCCTGGGTTGTGTAAAAAAACACAATATAGAGCAATATGGAGCAAGCCAGTAAGCAGCATTCTCCTATGACCTCTGTTTCAGGTTCTCCAGGTTCCTGCCTTGAGTTCCTTCCCTGACTTCCTTTCATGATAGACTATAAGCTGTAAAATGAAATAAATCACTTGCTTTCCTAGTTACTTTCTGTCATAGTGCTTTATCAAAACAATAGAAATCAAAGTAAAATAGCCACATTTGATACAGCCTATATTTTGCCATTTAACAAGTCCTTCCAAATTCAAATTTCCAACCTATAGAACTGTGCAAAATATAATTATTTTCCCTTTAAATAATCCAGATTGTGATATAATGTCACACACCATAAAATGAAATAAGACATATGCAATATAAAGTTATTATTACAACAATTAATTAACATAACCATTATCTCATTTATGTGGATTTTTTATGGTAATATGTTTGAAATTTGTTTTGCCAAATTTTAAAAAATAAACATTATTATTGACAATAGTTACTCTTCTCCGGACAAAATATTAAACCATATTCCATGCATCTATCTTGCTGAAACTCTTGGTGGGGGCAGATACTTTGTACTTATCATCAACTCACTTATTTTCATGAGATCCATCTGTGGTGATGTTTTACATCACTTCCCATTATTGCTGTGTCATGTCCTAATGGGTGAATGTGCCAGAAATTATTATCCTTCTTGCATTAGTGGGCATTTGAGTTGCTTTCCATTTGGAGCAAGAGGAGTAATGACATGAAAATCTTCACACGTGTCATCAGGTGAACCTGGTTCACATTTTTGTTGAATTCACATTTAAGAGTAGACTTCCCAGAAACTCTGTATATTTAGAGTTTGGGAATATTGTCCAAGAAAAGTTCTCTACAGTAACAATATCAACCCTAATCTAACTTCAATAGAATCCAGAAATTCATTGTAAAGAGGGACATGTGAGGTCCTGATGCAAATCCAGCATGGATGACAAAGCATGAAGTTCGTAACTGTTCTACCTGAGTGCATTCATTCTCCTGCACTAAAGGTAAACTGATAACTATAAAGGATAAGAACATACCTTGGTAAACATTATTTGCTATGTACATTTCACTTGTGTCAAGAAGACATCACCAAATTTCCATTCTCCCCCACTTTCCTGCTTTTCCTCAAAAATAGTTACTCTAGTTACTGAAGCATTTTTTTTCAGTAAAATAGCACTGCATAATAAACAAATATATGATTGTGGCACTTTATTACATTAGGAAGAAGTAGCTAGTGTCCCATAACTGAGAACTTTGCTGTAAGGACACTGACTTAAATTCTGTTAAACTTTCATAAAAAGACAGAAGAATTTTTTTTTTAAGTCATAAAAGGGGTATGTACTTTTAAATTCTGTTTTCCCTGTGACATCTTGATGGAACCATCTGATATTGGCATCTGTTTGTGCCGCTGCCCAAACACCTTCTAAAGTGCTGACTGGAACAGTTCTCAGCACATGATTGGGCTTAGTTGTTCAGGATACTCAACAGTGTGATTCCTGAGCACTCGGGGGACAGTTAGAGATGGACGAATATCTCCATGCAGTTCTCTCTCTCTCTCTCTCTCTCTCTCTCTCTCTCTCTGTGTGTGTGTGTGTGTGTGTGTGTGTGTGTGTGTGTGTGTGTGTGTGTGTGTGTGTGTGTTTTGATTGGTGAACAGTTTTGCTCTAATGTGATTTCATAGCTTCTCTAATTGTGAATTAGTACCAAGATGAACATGTGTATCTTTCACATGATCTCACTCAAACTCATTTGAATCTACGTGGAGACATAAATAAAAGAAATGACATTGCAATTTAGACTCACCTAAATATAAAAATTCAACTAATTGAAAAATTATTCAGTTTCCATGTAGAAACTCAGTAATGGTAAATGTGCCTATTTGTTAGATACAGTACCTCTCTAGCAGCATTGCATTATTATAACAAAATATTTGAGATAATTAATTCATAAAGAGAAAAGGCTGGTTTGCCCACCCATCCTCTTCTCAGACACCCCACTCACTTCAGAAGTAAGAGAAAAGGCTGGTTTGCCCACCCATCCTCTTCTCAGACACCCCACTCACTTCAGAAGTCAGTCCATGCAGTGTACTGTGACATGGACCCCAGGCAGAGTCACCAGACCCAGTTTGCCTGCCCATCACTCACGCCACCCCACAGTGCACCCCAGGAATCATGTGGTATATTGCACCCCTGACCCCAAATAAGGACTCCCTACCCTGGCCTCCACTCCACCCACTTCCATCTGAGGATAGTGTAGCATCTTGTGCCCACCTCCCACAGACAACTATCCACACCCACTGTGACTCCAACCTCTGCTACCCAAGGACCACTTGAATAATGAGCCCTCCAGAGACTTCTGAAGATCGGCAATGAGAATCTTCTAAGCCTAGAGAAAGTCTATGTCCAGGCCCAAAAATTATACCTATCATCATGAATGTGATAACCTAGACCTAGGGGGGCAAACATTGCATGTTTTCCTTCATGTGTGAATGTTGACTTTGAGTATTTCAATATGTGTGTTTCATTTGGAATGCCCATAAGTGTTTGAAACTAGAAAGGGGTTTTGTGGAAGGAGGTGATTTTTCAAGAGATGAAAGCTAGAATACATTCAGGATAATCTACTCTTATGTTCTTATGGGAAGCACTAATTGAACTCAGTGGATAATTATATATGAAATATATATATATATATATATATATATATATATATATTTTAAGCAGAAGGCATGAAGTTGGGAGGGGTGAAATGTTAAAAGAAATCCAGAGGTAGAGAGAAGGAGGAGTGGGGGTGGATAATGTGTGTGTGTGTGTGTGTGTGTGTGTGTGTGTGTGTGTGTGTGTGTGAAATTCTCAGAGTAAATAACATTTAAAAAGAAAAGAAATGAAAAGAAAGAGGCACTGGAGAGAGAGAGTGCAGCAATCAAGAGCACTTGCTACTCTTGTGGAGGACCAGACGCAGTTCCCAGCATGGACATGGAGGCTCAAAATCATCTGTAACTCCAGTTCCAGGGGATCTGACACAGTCCTCTGGCCTCTGCTGGCATCAGGCACAGATGTGGTACACATACATACATGCAGGCAAAGCACTTATGAACATTAAATATAAGTAAATATTTCAGTAGTATGTATTTTGGCTAACTGTTTCATATTTTCTGGTGCATAATCAACCTCCTCACCTTACGGCCAGAAGTCAAAGATAAAGAAATCACCAGGATCCTACACACTTCTTTGAGGACACATCTCTAGTGATGTAAACCTTCCCATTAGGCTTGATGTCCAGGTTTTATCACCTTCTATTACTACTCAGAGGACCAACTTTCTTTAGGGAAACATTCAACATTCAAGCCAGAACAGATGTGCTCTATCTTATGCACACAGCAATGCCACAGTAGGCATCATGAATCCTTATCCAGCTGTAAATGAGAGGAAATAAGTGCCTGGCCAAAGCTATGTAGTTAACAAATGGCAAAATGGAATGCAGAGTGCTTCTCTTTGGTGCCAAGTCTGCCATTTCTGCTTTATTTCTATATTCTAGAATCATCCTTATGGTGTCAAGATGGAAAATTAGTAAAATAATTGAAGCCTACTAAAATTGCCGGGTCCTAAGGCTGAGACGTATAGGAGATGCACCAGGACATCTTCTATGCATATCCACCAGTCAGCAGTGTCCCTGAGGCATCATGCCAACGTGTAGCATCTTAATAGAGGATCCTTGGATGATGGATGTCTGCTTCTCTCACTGGCAGCACAGATGTGTGTATGTGTGCTAACCAGATATTTAAGAGAACTTTTTTTATTATCTTTGTCTTTATTTGAAAACCACTTTGCACAGACCTCTAGGGAAATGAGGTTCCATCTTCAAAATGCACATTTCCATTTTTGCCCACAGAAAATTGTGTGGGGGGAAGAGTGGTGGTTTTTCCCTGAGAGTGCTCCAAGGCCCCTTTTTCAAATGCTATGATTTTACATCCCATCAAATATAAAACTTCAAGTTTAATATATCTTACAAAAATTGCCTCCTGTAGACTATGCCCCTCAGCTATCATCGTGTTAAGTTGTAATTTGCAGTTTTGAAATTCTCCATCCAAAGGACATGTTTTCTTTAGTGAAAACAGAAAGAACTAATTTTTATTGTCTGCATAGATTGATCCACTTTCCTCTTTTTTTTTTTAAGGACTCATCATGAACTTGTTGAGCGGCAACAAGAAAATGCATGTTCTAATTTGCTTCTCAAAAAGTGGATAAAATGTGATTCTGAAATGCATTTAGGTTAAAATAACTAATTATATTCTATTGAAATCAGTTTTAATGAGACCAGTGTATTAATGAGCTCAAGTGGACATCAGTAAAACTCAACATGGTTTGGAGCATACACAAAGTGTTACGCACTGGACTGCCATCCCTTAAAGAGTTCAGAGGATCCAGGTACAGAAAACAAGGATGAGAGGAATGGTTAGTGATAGTTTAACAAAAGTGTTGAAGTTGCCAATGTCCCCTGCTGTGTTTCTGTTAATATAGATCAGTGTCTGTCCTCAAAAACTACACTGGACACTCTAGCCCTAGCGATAAGTTTTCTGAGAACTTTGTTTATTCATGTCTTCAGTGAGGTCTAGAAAGTAAGAAACTCTTCCATCTGCACTTTTCTCAGATCGCCTTTCCACACTGGATAAATGTGAAAAGACTGTAGTGGGTAGCCATTCCAGCCTTGATCTGGAAGTTCCAACCCCCACTGAGCCTTCAGTAACTGTCACACCTACCAGGCGGGCGAAGAGAGGACCCTGAAGACCCAAGATCCAGATGCGCCGGCTCTATTGGTTCCTGGACCATGGATGCTGGAGGTAGACCGAGCAGAGTTCTCCAGAGAATAACACCGGAATGGGCCACGCGTGTGGCTGCCCACTACAAAAGACCCAAACTTTTCCTGGGATATTACAAAGTCCTTATAAAGCTCCCCTTAAGTGGTATTTAAATGGCAGCTTTAAATGCAGCAAAATTATTCTTGCTTGAAACAAAATGTGGCTGATAGAAATTATATAGATCAATGTAAATGGCATGCAATTAAATTGAATGCAGAAGAGAAAGGGACTTGTCGGACAGGAGCTACACCACTTTAAAACTCACCCAAAGATGGTTCTAACAACTTAAGAATCCCGGCCATGGTCACTTTCTTTGAGACACTTTTAAATGATGGGCAGAAGGCTAAATGATACTGATTAATACAATAAAGTACATGAGATAGCCACATTCAGATCTGATCATACTGATTTCTAATCTGCCCTGTTGTAATAAAATAACACAACTGTAACTACTGACATTTATTTTTTCTCACTTCTTCAGGATGGAAGTTCAAGACTAAGTCCATAACTCCCCTCCAGCTAGAGTCTCACCTGTGAGATTTGACTCCAACCTTAATTACTACCCTAGAGGCTCTAACTACAAGTATTGTCAAACTGGGAATGAGTACTTCAACATGTGATTAGGGCTGGGTATACAGTGACTTGCAACTTGTATCTGAATGGGCCTCACTGCTGTTCATTCTCAGCACTAATATTTCTATGATATAGGAAGCAAACTTCATGAATCTCCATGAAACTCAGGCCTAAATCATTGAGAAAGAAACTTTCTTAAGCATTGTGAAGCCCTGAGTCTTGGGGCCTAAGATCAGGCCCTTCATATTCCAATATGATCTTGATTGGGATGAGGACATTCTACTGGCTGTCTGAGTGTCATTCTGCACTCATCTAGCAGTCAAGAGCTGGACTACTTTGTATTTAGACATACTTGTCCACCAGCTCCTCCTTCTCTTTCTCAAGTTCTTCTTCCATTAACTTCAGAAAATTCACATAGATTATTCCAAAGTTGACCATCTTTTCACAGGAACAATTCCACCTTGGGCAAGGCTATTCTCTTTACAATGGAACCCCATGTATGCAATTATCAGCATTTCAGGTTTTGAAATTAACTTTCCTTTCCCAACTTGAATAAGTGAAAAGGAAGCAATTGTTACCTCAGCTACTGCATTGTAAATTGCCTCTCTAATAGCCTCAAGAGTCAAATTCCTTTTGTGCTCTCTTGTGCCCCTTTTGGGCAGGCAATTCTCCATTTCCTCCCATTTCTCATTGTGACTTTGTAGAGCTGGTAATGTTTGAACAGTCAGAACCACTTTTATCATTTCTTTGACTTGTTTCTTTGAATTTTGTTATACTGCCTATGCATTCTGGTTCAGAATCCAGAAATTTAAAAGACACAAGTAAGAACAATGCTTCTATAGGTGGTATAGGAAATTGTGTCCTACATGAGAATAATGTTTGAGTTGAAAAATATCTGAGTATCAATTCTGTTTTCGTCAAATAGTTGGTATGTGTTTTGGGGAGAGTTTCTAGCATCCATGTACCCCACTTCTTTCATCTATATCATGGAGAAAATAAAGCAACTTTGAAGAATGACTTTAAGCAACAGAAAATATACAGCATTGTTGGTCATATATATGAGGCTCAATAGGGACAATTAAAGTCTCTTCAATCATAATCAGTTTATAAATGTTAAAGCACTCAAATTCACTGTAATAAAATAAGGCAATTTTTAATGGAACACGGGTGCAGAGCAGTATAATAAGATCCTTAGGACTCCGTAGTAGTGAGTCTCATTTGAACTCACTACCTCTTAGAATCATCCTCCATGATCTCCCTGGTTGCTCTACTTGAAAGGTCACTGGTGCCATCATCCACTGCAAAGTTGGTGGTAACTCTAATAGTAAGGTGTCAAAGATAAAAAGCAACAGAACACTAGCTAAAGTCGTAGGGACAGTTTCAATTAGTGGTAAGTACTGCAATAGGGAAGAGTCCAGTTCATCTGCACAGACTTGAAGTGGTGTTTTAAAGGGAAATTTGGTAGTGGAGAAGCATTTGAGGGTTTAGGAGAGTCATAGCAGTAGAAACTTCCAATTGAGTTAGCAAGACAACAATAATTAGAGCAGCCATGTCTGTTGGGTGCCAGTTCCTACAGACAGGACTCTGTCTTCACACTGGAACTGAGAGACTGAAGTCCCAACTTTAGGGATTGACAGGAAGAAACAACTTTTTGTGTGTGTGATCAGGATTGAGTTTTCCCAGGCAGACATCATTCTAGAGGGAATTGGGGTGATCTTAGGGGCATGCTCTCAAACGGGTAGAAACTATGTCATCATTAAAGGACTTAGAAGCCAAGGGTAACTTGGATGAGCTTTGGTCAAGGAGAGACCCTGTCAGGGACCACATTCTTTAGTTTCTGAGGCTTCAAACCAAAAGGGGCACAAGAGAGCTGCTATACATTGCTTGGAGCCTACACAACATTCAGAAGGAGGACCACATTCCTCTTCCAGACCTGGGGATCCAGGTATGCAGCCCACCTGGGTCAAGTGAATGCCTTGGCTTATCCATTTCCCTCCAAGGACCCTTGTACTCCACAACTAGGTGCAAATATCAGCCAATAGTGGTACTTCCATTTTATTGATAAATATTGCCAGTGACATCAGGGAAGGAGATTTGGAGACACAGTTCTGTACTGCTACCTGTAGCAGTCTAGGGGTAGGAAGGGCAGCACTTTACAGAATCCCTTAATCTATCAAAGCTAGAATTCTTAGACATCACAGAAAAGAACTCCATGTCAAGTCAGTCAGAAGGTAAATTGGAGTTTACAGAACTTACTGTAAGTAGAAAGGCATATGGGAAGTGCTATGGGATGGTCTGTATGTCAAGTGTGTTGCTGATTGGTCAATGAATAAATCACTGATTGGTCAGTGGCTAGGCAGGAAGTATAGGCGGGACAAAGAGAAGAGAATTCTGGGAAGTGGAAGGCTGAGTCAGAGAGACACTGCCAGCTGCCATCATGACAAGCAGCATGTGAAGATGCCGGTAAGCCACGAGCCACGTGGCAAGGTATAGATTAATAGAAATGGATTAATTTAAGCTGTAAGAACAGTTAGCAAGAAGCCTGCCACGGCCATACAGTTTGTAACTAATATAAGTCTCTGTGTTTACTTGGTTGGGTCTGAGCGGCTGTGGGACTGGCCGGTGACAGAGATTTGTCCTGACTGTGGGCCAGGCAGGAAAACTCTAGCTACAGGGAAGTGATGCACCAAGCCCAAGTATGGATTTCTCCAAAGAGACCTGTGTGTCGGTGTCTTCACAAGAGCTGTGAATGAAATTTTGGTAGCTTCTGAAGTTACATGACAAAAAGCTGCTAAGGGAGCAACCCCAACACACACACACACACACACACACACACACACACACACACACACACGCACACGCACACGCGCACACATACACACACACCAGTAACTGAGATAGTAGGATAGTTCCTAAGGTGAATTGATTAAGATTATGTTTATAAGTTAAAATTGTAGGCCACAAAGACTGCACCAGGGAGATAAGCACATTTTATTGAAAGAAAAAAAAAAGCAACAAACTTTGTAGTCTTATTTGCAAGGTGCCCAGAAAACTTCAGGTTCACATTTGGCAAAGGAATAAACTCTGGCACAGCCATATCTGAATGGAATGACAGAAGTCATAAAGCCAACACAGCTGCTTGACAAAGATCCAGCCAAGCTGAGCCACGTGATGGCTGCCATGCCACCTTTAGTTTTCATCTCCACCTGTTGCATACTTGAGGGACTTTTAATATTTGTATAATTTGGGAATATTAGATTGATGGAAAATTTCTTATGAATTATTTATGCCTTCTCCCAGGAGTATTGCTTCTAAGCTTCCCCAGGACAGTCCTGAACATACTATTCCCTTTGCTTTTAGGGAGATATCCTTATCTACTTGAAGGTCTTCCTTACGACTTGGAGGTTGTGACACATAAAGAAGCCAGAGGTTTCTTCATGAGGCTATGAGACATTCTTGAAACATCTGTCCCTGTACTTACACAAGAACAAGATATTTAAAACAAAGTAAACTCAAAAAGGTCAACTGATTCACTGGGCTAGAGGAGTTGGTCACAGTTCAGATTACAAGCCTCTTCCCACTGTACACTCAGACAATTACGTAGCATATACCCCTGCCCCACGCAGAGACATTTTGATCAGCAAAATATGGATTGAAAAGATGGTAAAAGTATGAGGTGTCAGAACCTCCCTTTCTTAGAAAGTTAGCACAAGAAGAGCGACTGTGGTGTCATATGACCAAAGAACAACAGAATGCCAGCATTAGACATATAGACAAATTCTATAAAGATATAAAATATAAACATTGTGTTATGCCAGAATTTGAGTAATAACTGCAGCAGCTTTAGACTGAGGATTTTTTGTGGGCACTCTGACCATTAAGAGTTAATAATATGCTGCTTGGCACATGGCAAAATGCCTGGGGTGGCTTCAAGATTTTGTTTTGGTCTAGTATCCTTGAAGCAACCAAAGCTATCAGCCTGAGGACAGGCTGTCATATGCCTCTAGATTCTTAAAATTTGAGTTATAGGGTTAATGAATAAAAAATTATAACTGTTTATCAATGATGTCAAAACTTAAAGGAAAATGATTGGAAATGATAGCTTTATTCTGTCATAATTTATTAATGATAACTAAAAGATGGGCAAAAGAAATGAAACACATGTCCAAAACCAAAAGTGATGTGATCTGTATTTTGGAACATCATGAATGTATCCCTGCTTACTAAATTCTGTATAAATAAAGAAGCACTCTGACTGCTAATCAGGCTGCAAGATTCTCCCAACCACCATGGCCTGGCTCATTTCCTTTCCCCATGAATTCCTTATATCTTCTGCTGGGACCTGTCCCACTAGTGATGGCTCCCATCAGAGCAGGACAAGCCATACAAAGATGTGCTTCCTTTCTGCCCATCTCTCCTAAAATGAAGCTAAGAACTGTCCTATGTCTGATTCCTCCTGTCACTGCTCTTGCATTCACCCATCTTCAGAGCCTGCCCTCATCTGGAGCTGGACTCCAGCAAAAGTCATAAATGCTTAAGTCTTAAGCATGGTTTGTTGCTATTCTAACATTCTTATTTGAAATGTCTCTATATAGAAGGAATATTGTCTCCATATTGATGACCTTCACATCAAATTGTTGACTTTACTAGAAATATCAATTCTCAGGTAGTCAGGCTCAGGTTTAGGGTCTTCTTACTCTTCTCATGCTCTCCCCTTTAGACTGAGGGATCACATATTAGAAAACAGCCTGGTTTATGTAGAGAGCCATTAATTCCAAAACAAAACAAGCAAGCAATTATTATAAATTATAAATTATCAAGAGCTACTCATTTTTGTAATGTTCAATTTCTACAAATTTTGAAAATTGTGTTTCTGTAGCCCCTAGTGACACCCTACAGATATTTATTTTATTGGAATATTGGTAGCTCTGTTCAAACCTTTCCACCCTAGATAGGGTGGGGCCTGTTTTCTCATTAGAAGATGGACATTAAATGGTATCATTTAGGGAGCTTCTACTTTTCTCTTATTGGCTTTCTTCTAGTCAAGATCTGTTCTCATCAACACCTTTATTATATGGATAGCCGATTCTCAAGAAATATGATTCTAAACACAATCAGGAGAGTATTGTGTTAGTCAGGGTTCTCTAGAGGAATGGAATTAATAGAATGAATATATACTCATGTCCTTTATATAGACTGCCACCAGAAGATGTGGCCCAGATGAAAGATGAGTCTTCCGACCAAAAAATATCTGCACTAAAGTGGAAAATAGGTCATCCCACTTCATGATCTAATTAAGAAAATTCCCTCTAACTGTGCTACAAGCCACAGACCCAAAGAGACTAGGTAGCAAGGAGGGCCCAAGAGGGGGAATGCATATATCTCCTTGGAAGAGGAAATAGAAGAGATCTCTTAGGTGGACTGAGTTGGGTGGGGATGGGAGCTTGAGGCATCAGGTTGGGATGGAGGAGGGAGTACTGAAAGAGATGACTGGAAATGGAATGCATTTCAAGGTCAGGTAAAAACCTGATGTAAGAGAAACTCCTATGAATCTATAAGGATGATGCCAGCTAAGACTCCTAGCAATAGTGGATATGTAGCCTGAACTGGCCATCTCCTGTGATCAGATTGGTGACTACCCCAATTGTCATCAGAGAGACTTCATCCAGTAACTGATGGAAACATTGGCAGAAACTCATAGCCAACTATTAAGCTAAGTTCAAGGAATTCTACTGAAGAGAGGGAGGGAGAAAGGATTGTATAAGAGGTCAAGGACATCACAAGTAAACTCAAAGAAACAACTAATCTAGGCTCATAGGAACTCACAGTCTGAACCACCAACCAACCAGAGAGCCTGCATGGGACTAACCTAGGCCATCTATATCTATGTTAATGTTGTGTAGCTTGGTCTACTTATGGGACTTCTAACAGTGGGAGCAGGGGCTGTCCCTAATGCTTTGGTTGGCTCTTGGGAACCTATTCCTCATACTGTTGCTTGACCAACCAAAGGGATGTGCTTAGTCTTACTGAAACTTGATATGCTATGCTTTGTTGAGACTAATGGGAGGCCTGCTCCTTTCTGAACAGAAACAGAGGAGGAGTTGAAGGTGGAGGTGGAGTGGGGGTAGGAGGATGGAGTGGGAGGATATGAGGGAGGAGAAACTGCAGTTGGGTTGTAAAATAAGTAAATATTTTAAAAAGAAAGAAAGAGAGAGAGAGAGAGAGAGAGAGAGAGAGAGAGAGAGAGAGAGAAAGAAAGAAAGAAAGAAAGAAAGAAAGAAAGAAAGAAAGAAAGTCCCTCACAGTTGTACCCAGTCACTTGGGTTTTAGCGAGTTGCAGTCAAATGATACCAAAAGTAGCCATAACAAGTATTTTCACTGTTCAGTTTGCTAAAGTCAAAGAATCATTTTAACTTTGAGAGGTAAAGCTGGAACATGTGGGAAGTTTACTTACGATATTACAGTGCCCTGGAGCTCCCCTCGGTTGCTGCTTAACCTGGTACTGCTTCTATCCCCAGGCTTCTATAGCACGCATCCTTTTGCAAGCTGGATCTTGGTCCCTGCTAAAAAGTATGCAGGTGCTAGTGTCCTGACAAAAAGTTAGACCACAGACACAAGACATACAGTTAGAAATAAAAACAGAAACAGTTTATTTGGAAAGGGAAAGCACTCAAGAATAGGGACGGACTAATGATCTGAAGGAAAGGCCCAAAGAGGGAAAGCCTTGGCCGTGAGGTGCATGACCCTTTATAGAGCATTTTTAATAAGGTTATGTAGCACCTGCTTCTCCCATGTTTGTTTATTCCAGCTTCTCTTGTATGTTATCTATTCACTACATAAAGCCTAGTCAAGAAAAGGTTCCAGTCTTGCTCTGCAACTGGACTAGAGCATGCACTGTTTGCTGCATGAAGCCTGGGTCAGGAAGAACTTCCAGTAAAAGACTGTAGAGAAATCTGCCCACTGGATTCTTGTATATGCTAAGCTTTCTTCAATTGATAGTTCCCTGCCACAATCCCTCCACTATTTTGGATTGTCAACCCAGAACTAGCTGAGGTTACCATCATAAATCTGCGCAAATACATGATAAATGCTTTCATTGCTTAACAATGACCTTATAGATCTCTCTTTATGAGAAAAGAGTTGGAAAATAGTAATAATAGCTAATATTCAGATGCTTATATGCTTATTATATTTAGTGATATGCTTGAAGCCCTTGTGAGCAATTTATAGTCATCAAGGCATTTACTAAGTAAACAGAGAGATGAAGAGTTTGCTTGTTTTATTCCGAGATAACTGAGTGTCATTAAGATTTTCTAGCCAAAATGAGAAACTGAGGACCTCGGTGAACCCCAGCTACATCAGACGACGGAAATACAGGCAACGTGATCCAATTCAGTCTTTTCTTAAATACAGCATGCCTGTGTCATTTTCACTTGGGATTCTTCCAGCCTCCCTCCCTCCCTCTGCCTCACTGGCCAGGTGTTCAGGAAATGGCCGGCAGCTTAGCAGGCAGCAGAGAAAGCTGACTGCTTTGGAGTTCCATTTAAAGCTACATCTCCAGAGGCTGCTCAATTCGGTGATCAAATTAGGTGCTCCTGGAGAGTTCCTGGGCAGCTTGTTGTTTCTGTTTGATTTCACTTGGAGCTCAGATCAGATGGGGGAAGAAAAAAAAAAAGTCCTATCCCCAGGATACAAGTGAAAACAGTGGCAATCCACTGGTGACACTGTCACTTCAAAGCTGCTTTCTGAGAATTTCATTTGGTGCAAACAGCGGCCTTGACAAAAATTTAAAAGGAAGAGTTTGAGAACAAGATGACAGGGCATTTGGGCAGGCACCAGCATATTCCTCAGGGTCTCAGTGACCACTTCTCTATTTGAAGTCATGAGCAGGAGCAGGGTATGCCCAGGCAAAGGCTGGGCACTCACTCTGACTAGCAAAAATGTCCTGCACCAGGAGGAAGTTGAACCCTCATGGGGACTCTGATACTGCCTGAAGTTTAAAGGTGAGCCTTTATCAGCAGATTCCCTGGAGTAAGGGAGATTAGCTACAGGCTCAGAGTTGTTAGGGAAATCTAGCCAATTGGGGATTGATTCCTAAAGCACCTCTCTCATTACCATATTCATGCCATCTGCAGGACTGGGGTTTATCTGGTAAGAGCAGATTATTCCTCACAGAATTATAAAAGAGCAAGGCCAATCCCCTCTGGCTTCTTGCTGCTTTTCTCTATTTCACACTTTCCCCATATGATAAGGTCATCTGCTACGTTGTGATTGAACCAAGAAATTCTCACCAGGTGCCAAACTGGCAGAGCCACCACATTTTAGACTTTTAGCCTCCAGTACTACAAAATCAATAACTTTCTTTTCTTTGTAAAATGCCCAGCTTTTGGTATTTCATTATAGTCACTGAAAAGAAACCAAGTCAACATGTAAGGAAAGAAATTACTCTGATGGAAAAGAAAACTAAGTAGCCAGAGAGTATGTCTTCTAAATGGCCTACATATTGAGAAACCAAGAGAATCCCTATGATTACCAAAGTCAACTAACTAAAACTCGTGTTGTGTCTACACTCTTAATTCCATCTCACAAAGCATAATAATATATGATGCAGACTTATCATTCTACCTATCAGAGATATATACAGACATGTAAACAGTATCATTGCCAACACTAGACAACTTCTCACTCCTGCTTTGTGCTTGACACTCCTCAAACTCAACCTCTGCTCTGCTACCTGCCCTTCCATTTACCTCTTTCAGAAGTCAGAGACAGAAGCAAACAGTAGCTTTCTTGGCTTCTATAAACTAGCGTAATGCAGCACTTACTCATCTGTGGATGCCGTCTTTCTTTAAGGATGTACTATTTATTTATTCTTTCATCATTCTATTGTTTGCAATTTGAGAGGTCATGAGCAAATCTGTTCATAAACATGGGTATCCAGGTCAATGGAGAGTCAAGTATCTGAAACATTCAAATAACCCTCCTCAAAGGAAAGGAACTAATGGAAGTATTGCACTTAAAACAAACAAACAAAAAAACATTGTTGTCCTTTTTTTAAATGTGTGTGTGTGTGCGGGGCACATACACATAGATGTCAGAGAACAACTTAGAGGAATCATTTTCTTCTTCGACCATGCAGGTTTTGAGGATCAAACTCAGGTCCTCAGAATTTTCAGCAAGTACATGGGTCCACTTAGCCTTCAAGTGCCTTTGTCCACTGAACCATCTTGCTGACCCACCCAATTTTACTTTTGATTTTTTCTTTTCCCCTGTAGCTTCTTCTGAAGCAAGCCAGGGCTGCCAATTTGAGACTCCTATTTCTGATACAAGTATTTAGTGTTATAAGTCTCTCCTTAAGGTGCAATAGCACCCCAGAAATTTAAATTTATTGGATTCTGATCCTTTTTCAGTACAAACTACTTCTAATTTTCCTTTTTTAATTATTCATTAATTTGAGGGGCAGTACTGGAAAATGGATGTTTGGTTTCTAAGTAATTTACAAAAAATTCACAGGTGGTTCTGCTGTTGATTTTACTTTACTCTTGTGGTCAATGGTTATACTTAATATTACTTTTATCCTTTAAATATATCAAAACTTGAAATATAATCCAGAATATGTTCTACCTTGATAAACAGTTCACATATATGCACAAAGTATTTTCTTGAAGTCTTCTATGTACTATAGATTGTCTGATCAACTTGTCTCTGAATTACCAAGGTAGGAACACTCACATATCTGATCTACCAATTGTAGATTGATTAATCAATTTGCCTTATGGTTCTACCTTTTTATGTACACTGCAATTTAATTGTTAAGAAAAAAGTTTAAGAGCTATGTACTCTTTTCTACCTTAACCCTTTATCATTATACAATGAGTCTTCAATAGAAATATTATTTACCCTAAAGCAGTCCACTCCATCTTTATTCACTCACCATTAATATCATAAGCTAAGGTGTGTTATTGTTTTTCAACTGTGTTATCTTAGAGACAGTCCAGAATTATTTTATCACTCTGAAAAATATTTGTTTTTTAATGAATAGACATTTATCCCATTTACATTTAATGTGATTATTGATTATGACTACGTTTATACCTGTGATCTTATTCATTAATTTCCTGCTTTCCCTATCATATCTTTGGTTTCTTTGGCGTTTTCTGCTTATAGCCCAAAGTTTGTGAAGCAATGTCCTGTTTAATATCAAAGCATTTGTGATTTCTCTTGTGGTTTCTGGTAGTAGTTTCTGATTTAATTCTGTATTGATAAATAATGTTCATAATTTTTCCTTTTTTCTTTTATTATTTTTATTAAGAAATGTTTTATTAATTTTACATACCAACCACAAATCCCCCTCTCATCCCTTCTCCCACTCCCCCAAGCCTTCTCCCCATTTCACTCCCCATTCCATCCTCTGAAAAGGTAAGGCCTCCCATGGGGAGTTAGCAAAGCCTGGTACATTCAGTTGATGCAGGTCCAAACCCTTCCCCACTGCATCAAGACTGTGCAAGGTGTTCCACCATAGGTAATGGGCTCCAAAAAGCCAGCTCATGCACCAGGGTTAGACTACTAGCAGTAGTGGAGAGGATACCTGAGACGGCCTACACCGGTAATCAGATTAGTAAATACCCTAACTGTCATTATAGAGCCTTCATCCAGTAACTAATGGAAACAGATGCAGAGTTCCACAGTCAAACACCAGGCTGAGCTCCAAGAGTCCAGTCAAAGAGAGGGAAGAGAGATTCTATGAGCTAGGGGCATCAAGATCATTATGGGAAAACTTACAGAGACAACCAAACTAAGCTGGTGGGAACTCAGGTACATTAGACCAACAGCTGTGGAACCTGCATGGGACTGGGCTAGGTCCTCTGCATAAGTAAAACAGTTGTGTAGCTTGGTCTGTTCAAGGGACCCCTGGCAGTGGGATCAGGATCTATTTATAATTTTCAATATTTTAAATTCACTACTGAGCTTCTTGAATTTATTAATATGACTTTCATCAAATTTAGGGAGTTGTCATTGATTATTTATTCAAATATCTTTTTTCTTTCTCAAGTTTTTACTTTCTAGTGTCTCTTTCCTCTATGGAATTCCAAAGATTAGACTAACGAACTATTGAATGGAAAGGAACTCTTGTTACACATTATTATAATGACTAATCTTGGTTGTCAACTTGACTACATTTGGAATCAAACAAAATCCAAGCATCTGGGTACTCTGTGAGGAAATTTCTTGATTGGATCATTTGAGGTGAGGAGACCCATACAAATTGTGGGCCACACCTTCTGGTGACAGCTCACATGAAAGCACATGGAAGATGGAAAGTTTTGGTTTTTTCCTGCTTATAACCACTCTCACTGGCAAGTTCATCTGCCCTGTTGCTGAGGAATTCTATTGCTCATATTTGAATCCACTTCTTTGGGATTCCAATATAAGCTGAAGACCAACAGCTCTCTAGGAAGTCCCTGGAACTCCATCACCAGATTGAGACTGCTGAGACATCCATTCTTGTGGACTGAACAACTGCAGTACTCTTGGCCTTTCCATGGGAGACAGCCATCATTGGCCTACCTGGACCACAGCCTATAAGCTATTCTAATACATTCCCTTAAAAATAAATATTTTTTTAAATCCATTCTGTACATTTAGAAAACTCTAATACAACTACTAGTACATATTTTTTCAAATTGTATACCTTATATATATATATATATATATATATATATATGTTTATGCATATTTGTGTATGTGCATGTACACAAATGCATGCACATGCATCACATGCATTTGGAAGCCAGGGGGCAACCTCAGGTGTTATCTTCAGACAAACTGTCCCTCTCTTTTGCAACAAGATCTCCCATTGGTCTGGAATTCACCAATTAGACTAGATTGGCAAGTCAGAGAGCTCCAGGGATCCTACTGTCTCTGTCTCCCCAGCACTGGGATTACAAGCCCACACTACTATGCCCAAGTTTTTATATGAGTTCTCAAGGTAGAACTTAAGTCTTTATGATTGCAAGGCGTATGCTTTACTGGCTGCCTCCCCAACTCGTTGATTGTACACTTTATATTAGACTCTTTCCTCTACTCTGTTAATTATTCTTTGTGGTGTATTTTTATGTCAGATATGATATTTTTCACTTTCTAAATTTCCATTCATTACATTTTGAATATTCCTATATTTTGGCTGGCATTTTCTATATGTCATGATCAATTTTCTAAAACACGAGTTTAGACCTTGTCTCATCAGAAATAGTTATAATAGCTAGCTTAACACATTTAACTGGCAATTTCAAGATGAAAGTAATCATGTACCTTTTGAGCACTTATCAAATTCTCTTGATTTTTATCATATCTCATATCACATAACATTAGATTATATCCAAGACATTTAAACTGGATATTGCAAGTTTTTAAGTCTTTTTATAATCTACTAGAAAATGTGATTGTTTCGAAGTAATGATCAATAGGACAATATTCAGGTTGTCCAGACGTTTTACCTGCACTCTTATGAGGAATACCAGTTCTGCATTCCATATCTTTTCCCTGTCTTGTGGATCATGCTCCACTCCAAGACGGAGTTAGATCTGACTTGGAGTTTAAGTATTAGTCACACAGTCTTCAAAGGCACTTCTGTGCCCTGCTGTGCTTGTCTACACATTCCCAGCTCAGAGTTAGTCCAAGAGTTACATCATCGCATACCCCAAATTCAGAGACCCAGCTTCCTCCATTGTGTGTCTTCTTCCTCGAGCTCTAATTCCAAATTGCTTTATTTTATTTCCCATAACAAGAAGAGAGTCTTATCAGGTATTTGATCTTCCCACAGCTCTGAACTGTTGGATAACTACGGCTAGGTTGAGGTTAAGTGACAAAAAAAAAAAAAAAGAGATAGAAAAATAATGTCAATAGCAGATATTGTTCAGACAAGATCTCCATTTTTTTTGTTTCCTCTTTTTAGAAAAACAATATTTCTTTACATGGTGTGGGTCTTACATGTGCCTCTCAGGCTCATGGGCTGAAAAGTTGGCTGTCAAACTGTATGTTGTTGGGAGGTAGTAGAAACTTTAGAAGACGATGTCTAAGGAATGAAAATTGGTTCACTGAGGATGTGTCCATGAAGGAGATATTAAAAGCCCAGGGTTTCTCTTTCTGTTTCTGCTTCCTGGCTGCAGTTAAATGAGTAGTCTTCTTCTCCATATATTCATTGAATTTTTTATGGGCCACATAACAACAATACAAAATTGCAGTGGACTAAGAATCAGAAATCATGAGCCCAAAACAAACTTTTCGTCCTTGTAAATTGACTTAGTATTCTGCAGTAAGAGTGGAACTCTGACAGAGCAGTTTTTGCCAAGGTTTAATTTCCTGCTTCGTTGCCATATGCCTGTGAGTGACTGACTCTGATCAAGGCTGAGACGGAAGAGAGGGAAAATAAAAGGCAGGAAAGATAAAGAAAATAGGACTTTTCCTCAAAATCATACACATCAGAGGCCCATTTCACCAGTCTATTCGTCAAAATGAGGAGATTTACCATGGATGGTTGTACCCTTGGCACCTTCTCTCAAATTTTGAGATTTGACTCATCTTGGGTTGAAGTTGGTAGATAGAGAAGGAAAATCCCCCACGTTTGGAACTCATGTCTGTTCCATAAGCACATAGGCTACTTTGTCTTGAATCCAATCCTAAACTTCTTGCTATTGTTACTTTCCAAAGATCTCACATCGCTGTTTTTCATACTCTGTTCAGAAAATTTTCGTGTGATGTTAGAAATGCTGCCAGCCATTTACTTACCTTAGCCAACCATCAAATGAGACTTTCATACCTCTTAGTAACCACATTAAATAATGACCAAGAAGTATTGTATGAAATATATTTCAATTGATCCAGTATATTTATATTATCATTTTGATATGCAATCAATATGAAAATAATTCAAGTATTTTACATTCTTTTTTCTCATACCATCTCTGAAATTTACATATTTCAAAGTGACTAACCACATTTCATGTGCTTGATAGCCATGCATGGCTAATGCTTGCTGTATTGGAGCACATAGATCTGTACTATAGTACATCCTAGTGCAATTTGTCTCTTTATGTGCGTGTTAGTTAACATGATTGTGGTCCAGTAGGTTAAGGGAATGCATAAGAGGTTCCCATGCTGCTGATAGGATTTTTGGATGATTGATAGAGCTCTAGACCTAAATCTATTACTTCCTAAAGTTACTCTGAATTCCAGCTAGTAATGTATGTTCATGACATATCCTAAATGAAGATTATAGCTGTGATTCTAATCCAGTGTTTCTCAACCTGTGTGTCACAACCCCATTGGGGGGTCAGGTATCAATATCCTGTATATCAGATATTTACATTCTGATTCATAAAGAAGCAAAATTACAGTTATGAAGTAACAATGAAATAATTTTATGGTTGGGGGTCATCATAACATGAGGAACTGTATTAAAGGATCATAGCATTAGGAAGGTTGAGAACCACTGCTCTAATCCACAAGTCCCAGAATTCTATCTACTCCAAGGACTTCACTATCACAGAGAATGTGTCACTTTGGCACAGGCTTGAGTACTTACATTTGTATTTCTATAATACATAATCACTTTATAAAGGACTAACTGGAGAAATGATTTCTCTGGGTACCTCTTCTTAATCTTTGCCAGTTGTGTCTGTAACCTTGGTAGCCACTAAGACATAGGGCAGTAGGAAGAGATAACCTAATCTGATTTTGGGACCTACATTGAGTTCTAATTCTACTGTGGAAGTATTTTATAGCAGAAAGATGAGTTAATTCACTCCATTTTCTATGTGATAACCATCTTGAGTAATTTCAGGGTGTTTCTTGGGTAAATGTGCATGGGATGGTAGACCAAAAACGAGATCCAAAAGTGAACCACATTGAAATAAGAATTTAACTTCCCTATTATGTCCCCCTTCTCCCAAATGTTTCTCTTATCCAGGTATGACAATCACTTTGGTAAATTCCACAATGCAAGAAAACTTGCATCAGAAGGAGATGTGACCACTTCCTGGGATGTGGTAAGTGTCCCATACCTAATCTGTAGTGTGGCACCACCATGTAAGAGGAGTGAGTCTCCAAGGCACATACACAGTGAGAACTCAATAATATTTATAGCAATACTATAGATGTTCACAAGAAAGCAAATCTTCCTTTGTCTAAGACTCATGATATTTATTCATTTTATATGGTACTGTATTATTCATGGACATTTTCATGAAAACATACATTTTACCTTGAGAATACCCTCACATAAGCCTCTCTTCTTCCCTTTTATACTCTCCCCCAGCATTAGTGTCCTTAGTTCCTATAGACAGTTTCACTTATACTTTCATGTCATATATACATTTATAATTTATGTATCTATTAAAAAGTCTAGTAACACAGAGGAGAAATATACATTTGTCTTACTGAAACTGACTTAATTCTATTAAAGTGATTTTCTTGAGTTGCATTCATTTTTTTTTTGTAAATGACAAAACTCTATTTTTTCCTTATAGCTAAAAAATATTCTGTTGTGTCTATACATCATATTTTATTTCTGTTCCTCCCTTATTGGACAACTAGGTTGGTCCCATAAATTAGCTATTGTGAATAATGTTGCAATAAACATTGGTATTTAAGTATCTTTTGTGATTGATCAAGGTGGAGACCTTCAGATAAATTCTGAGGAATGATATTGCTGGGTAGTATGGCAGATCTAATTTAATTTTAATTTAAAATTGGATTATGGTAGATCTAATTTAAGTTTTTGAGAAATCTCTATACTCACTTTCAGAGTGGCTTGACTAGTTTGCATTTTCCCTAAGCAGTGTGTGAGTGTTCTCTTTGTCTACATCTTTCCAGATTTGTTATTTGTTTCCATAATGGTTGCCACTCTGATTAGGGTGAGATGGAAGCTCATTTGATGTGTTTTTCTCTCATGGCTTAGGAGGTTTAGCATTTTTCCATGTAATTACTGACTATTTATGGTTCATCTTCTAAGAACTGTCTGTTTATTTCTGTTTATAGCCCATTTATGAATTGGATTGTATGCTGTGGAATATCGTTCTGTATGCTGTGAAGGTGTGTTGCTCTGATTGGTTGATAAATAAAATGCTGATTGGCCAGTAGCCAGGCAGGAAGTATGGACAGGATAAACAGACAAGGAGAATTCTGAGAAGAGGAAGGCTGAGTCAGGAGTTGCCAACCAGATACACAGAGGAAGCAAGATGTCAAGGCAGAACTGAGAAAAGGTACCAAGCCACATGGCTAAACATAGATAAGAATTATGGGTTAACTTAAGTGTAAGAGCTAGTCAGTAATAAGTCTAAGCTAACAGCTGAGCAGTTATAATTAATATAAGACTCTGTGTGTTTACTTGGAGGATGGGAGTGGGAGAGATTTGTCTTAACTACTGGCTGGCTAGGACACAGAAAAACTTCCAACTACAGCTACAGTTGTATGACTTCTTGCTGCTTGTTTTTTAGTATACTTTGTATGTTCTACATATTAGTCCTCTATCACATATACAGCTTGCAAAGATTTTTCTCTCATTCTATACTCTGTCTCTCTACATGATTTTAACTGTTTCCTTTGCTACAAGAAGCTTTTTAACTTCATGAGATCCCATTTGTCAATAATTGGCCTATTTCCTGAGCAAATGAAGTTCTGGTTAAAAAGTTCTTGCCTATTCTTATATCTCGACATGTTTTCCTAATTTTTTCTCTAGCAGTTTCAGATTTTACATTAAGGTTATTTCCATGCATTCAAAATTGATTTTTGAATAGGATGAGAGGGACCTATTTTCAACCTTCTACATGTGGGTATCCAGATTTCCCAGCACTATTTTTTGAAGATGCTGTCTTTTCTCTAATGTATAGTGCTGTGGGATGGTCTGTATGTCAAATGTGTTGCTGATTGGTCAATGAATAAATCACTGATTGGCAGTGGCCAGGCAGGAAGTATAGGCGGGACTAACAGAGAGGAGAATTGAGAGAACAGGAAGCTGGGTGGGGGAGACACTGCCAGCCGCCATCAGGATAAGGAAGATGTAAAGTACCAGTAAGCCACAAGCCACGTGGCAAGGTATAGATTAATAGAAATGGATTAATTTAAGCTGTAAGAACAGTTAGCAAGAAGCCTGCCACGGCCATACAGTTTGTAACCAATATAAGTCTCTGTGTTTACTTGATTGGGTTTGAGCGGCTTGGGACTGGCGGGTGAGAGAGATTTGTCCTGACTGTGGGCCAGGCAGGAAAACTCTAGCTACAGTATAGCTTGGGCATCTTTGATAAAAATTATGTACCTGCAGTTGTGTGGAATCAGCTTCTCCATAGTGAAGTCAATTTGATCATAATGAACGATCTTTTTGGTATGTTCTTTAATTAGGGTTGCAAATACTTTATTGAGAATTGTTTATTGTTCTATATTGTTTTCTCCTCCCTACGTAAACAAGACTGTTCTTGAACTCACAGATACTTGCCTGCTTTTGCCTCCAGAGTGTTAGGATTAAAGACATGTGCCACCATGCTAAAGTTTTACTGTTCCTCCTTCCTCTTTCCCTCCCTCCCTCCCTTCCTCCCTACCTTCCTTCCTTCCTTCCACCCTCCCTAGTGGTGATGTGTATTTATCTGGTTTGAGTATCAAAATAACACCAGCTTCATTGAAAGAGCTTGGTAGCATTCCTTTCATTTCTATTTTATGGAATAATGCAAGCAAAATTAACATGAGAAACACTGTAGTTAGTTCTCTAAAGATCTGGTAGACTCAGCACTGAATTTGTGTGGTCCTGGGATGTTTATAGAGAACTTTTTATTACTGCTTCGAGCTCAATGTTTGTGCTAGATCAGTTTAAAATGTTTCTCACTCCGTGTTTAAATTTTGCTCTGTCATGTACATCTATAAATTCATCCATTTGTTGTAGATTTTTTAATTTAGTGATATATAAAAATTTAAAGATTTATCCTAATATTTTTCTAAAATTCAATGGTATCTTTTTCAATGTTTTACTCTCAATCACTAATTTTATTAATTTGGGTCTTCTATCTCTTTCTTTTAGTTAGCTTGGCTGAGAGATTTTCAATTTTGTTTATTCTTTGAAAGAACTTTTATTTCATTCATTATTCATGTTATTTATTTTCCATTTCAATAACTTCTGACATGATCTTAATTATTCCTTTCTGTCTACTCTTGGATTTGTTTTGTTCTAATATTTAAGGCCCTAAGGTATACTGCTAAGTTATCTATTTGAGTTCTCTCTGATTGTTTAATGTAGACTTTTGTAGTTATAGATGTCCCTATTGTGACTGATTTCATTTTATTCAAAGTGTGTGTGTGTGTGTGTGTGTGTGTGTGTGTGTGTGTGTGTGTGTGTGTGTGTTTATTTCAATTCTAGGAATTTTTGCTTGTTTTCCTTCAATGACACATTTTTCATTCAATAATATATGGTTTAATCTCCATGTTTCTCTTGCTCTTAAATTTTAGTTTTATTTCACCATGGTCAAATAAAACCAGAGAAATTGTTTCAATTTACCTATATTTGCTAATATTTACTTTCTGTCTTATTATATGATCATTTTAGAGAATGTTCCGTGGGCTGAAGAGAAGACAGTACTTTCTACATTGTTTGAATAGACTACTCTTTTGAATTTAGTCCTTTTGATTTATAATGTCATTTAACTCAGATGTATCTTGGTTTTGTTGGGATAACCTGTCTATTGTTCAGAGCATTTAAATCACCCACTATCATTGTTTAAGGTTAATCTGTGTCTTCATAGCTAGCAGTATTTGCTTCATGAAATTCTATGCTGCTGGGTTCAGTACAGATGTGTTTAGAATTGTGATGTCCTCTTAAAGGATTGTCCTTTCCCCATATGAAGTGACATTCTTAATCTCTTCTGACTAAGTTGGTCTGAAATTCATTTTGTCAGATCTTAGGACAATGGTACCAACTTATTTCCCAGCTGCAGTGGCCTGAAGTACTGTTTTCAGTCCTTTCGCCTTGATGTTGCAACCGTCTTTGATGAAGAGGTGTATTTCTTGGAGGCAGCAAAGAGATGAATATTGTTTTTCAGTGCAGTCTCCTAGTCTGTGTATTCTGCTTGTGGGGCTTAAGACCTCTAGTATTCAGAGTTAATATTGAAAGTTGTATGTTGATTCCTGCCATTTTGTTGACTTTGCAATGTTTAATATTGTCTTATATTTCATTTGCTTGACTACTGTTTGAGTATGGTTCACTCTTTTCTACAGCCTTATAAAATATGTGTTTCTCTTTCTCTTCAGTCTGAGGTATTCTTTCTAGAACTGGCTTCGAGGTATGAATTCCTTTGGTCTGTTTTTTGTCATGTAGAGTTTTTCCTTCTACTTCATTTATGACAAATACCTTTGCTAGATATGTTAGTCTGGGTTGGTACTTGTTTTTTTCACAGCTTGAAATAAAACATTCCAAGCCCTCCTTACTTGCAAACTTTGGGTTGAGAAATATGCTGTTATTCCCATATTCCTGCCTTTTATGGGACTTGGTATTTCTCACCTGCAACTTTCAACATACTTTCTTTGGTCTGTATTTAGTGTTTGCTGTGCTAATGTTGGTTGATAACTTAAATGCATCTGAAGTCAACTAAAATCCAAGCCTATGGTCACTCTTGGAAATATTTTCTTGATCAGATCATCTGAAGTAAGAAGACCTACCTTAAATGTGGGTTGTGTTTTGGGGTGGCAGCCTAGATAAAAGGACATGAAAGAAGAAAATTTTGTTTCACCTGTTTGCCTCACTTTCTCAGGAAATTTCATCTATCCTATTGCTGCATCATTCCTTTCTGGTTATTATAACCACTTTCATTAGGATTCCAATGCAAACTGAAGATCAGAAGCTTTCCAGGACTTCAGTGCCATAGTGAAACCGCTGAGACATTCACTCCTGTGAACAACTACCACAAACCATTGGTGGACTAGCTTGACCACTTCCTTTAAAACAATTTAATAACCTCTCCCTCTCCCCCTCTCTGCCTTTCTGTCTCTCTGCCTCTCTGTCTCTCTGCTTCTCTGTCTGTCTGCCTGTCTGCTTCTCTGTCTCTCTGTATGTGTGTTTGTCTGTCACTGTCTCTGTCTCTGTGTGTGTGTGTGTGTGTGTGTGTGTGTGTGTGTTTTCTATCTGTTTGGTCCCCTTAGATAATGCTGAGTAGTGCAGTGCTTTAACTCAAATGTGAGGTGGGGATTTCTGGTCGGGTCTTGTCTGTTGGATACAGTAAATGACTCTTGTATATAGAGTGACATATCTTTCTCTGGATTTAGACATTTTCTGGTATGTAATATTTTCTATACCTCTCAGAAAGTTGTCTTTTAAATTTGATTATGTATGTATGTGTCAACAATATGTGGCTATTTTAGATCACAGAAAACTTAATCAAATTTCTGGTAGTTGTCATATCTTTATCTCTAATGTTTAAGAAACCACATGGATACTCCTTTCTTAAATTAAAAAAAGATCAGTTTGCATATTGTTCCAGGTCTTTCAAGCAATATTAAAATATTTCCAGGAAAAATGTCAGGATTGTGTTTAAATATTGCCTTAAGGCAAAAATGAAGAGTATAATTATGAAATAAAAAGCTCTCTATTGATCTAAAACATTGAAATCTTCACAGTGAGACAAAAAAGGAGTTGAGGAAGAGAAAGAACATGATCAAATATACTGTATAATTTTTAATAAAAGCATCTTTATAATGAAGATAACACTAATAAGTGTAATAAATGGGCACAGGTATTTAGGGGTATCCCAGTAAACATCAATAGGGAGACATGGCAAAAAGGGAAGCAATCCTGTGTAGTTGCTATTGTATGAGTAACTAGAGCTCCAGCCCTCTGAGAAGCCGGAGATTAGCATAAGAACATACCTCATTCAGATGTATCTTACCTGCAAGAGAAGACTGAGGACTGCTGCACACATGACCTCTTCCCTATATCTCTGCACCTCTCACCTGCTTTGTACATATGCTCAGTCTGGATCCCATATTCAGATAGCTCTCAAAAAGGCACCCCAGAGCTTGCAGGAGATGATGAGGGCCATCATCTTTACCAGCATCCTCTTTGTCTCTCAGCAAGCATAACAATTAGAAAAGTCTCAGTTCTCAACACAGGTTAGAGAGAAACTGCTAGAAGGAAAGGAGATGGAGGACAAGCTTCTAAATAATCCCTGTTTTAAACCTTTAAATTAACTCTGAAGAATAAGACTGCCTGTCTTGTCTGTCTTAATATATGTGTTGCCAAAACAGCAACCAACACAGCAAAAGTTCTTTTCTTGGTCCTTTTGCAATGGATATTTTTACTGTGACTCTTGTTTAAAAGTATCATTTACAATGTTTCCATTCTAAGTCAAACAATGAAAAGAGCAATCTGTCCCATCTTTTATGTCCTTTGTGTTGGTTGAAAGGACTATCTCTCTCTGTCCTATGGTTTCTCAGTTCTACACTCATTAGAAGCCACCAACCCCATTGGTGGCCTATTTGATACCATCACAAAACCTGGAAGGTTTAATTGAAATCAGTAGCATTCAAACTGTGCTTAGTAGCTTTAAGGAAGAAAAACCCTCTCTATTTAAGGCCATTATTGAGTAGAACCCCATGAGTCTCAGGGCACAGAGCCCAGAGAACAGAGTTGAAAGAGCTAAGATATCCAGGCATTGGTGACCACAACTGATGACTTAGACTAATGGTGCAGAGTAAAGCAATTGCTAACAGTTTAGGCAAGCAACTGTCAAAATAAGATTAAAATATCTCCCAATTAATAACAAAAAGGAATTATATCATGGAACAGCTCTTTTTTTCAGCTAGTAATTATTCAAAGAAACAAAAGGGATCAGCAAGTGGATTTTTCTGTCACTGCACCACTTGAAAACACCTCTTGATTATTACCCATTGTTTGGGAATAATGTCATTTTCTTCCCATAATACACAGAATGAGAAGGCATTTATTGCTATAATTTCTACCTCAGTAAAACTGTAACAAAGCCATAGCATTTTATATAATTATACCTACAGTACTTAAAATGCCCACTTCTGAATTGATAAAGGGACATTATGCATTAAAAAATAAAATTCAATGCACTAAATGAGAATTATGTGTGAGGGGTAGAAAGGTGTATCACTGTTTACAGAGAATAAGCTGGGAAAATTTTTCTGTGTTCACTTTCTTTTTCTACTTAATATTACATGAAATTACTTCTTATAGAAGCAATATACTGGGGGTACACACACATATATATATATACATAAGTAAAATCATGGTTCTGTATCCATGGGTTCTATACCCATGGATTCCACCTGTCACAACTGGAAAAAAAACTATTTAATTGTGTCTGAGCCAGGTATGGTGACATGCACCTGCAATCCCAGTGCCCAGGTGGCAGAGGTAGAAGAATGGTAGGTTTAAAACCAGCATAGGTGACATAGTGAATCTGAAGCTAATTCAGAATGTATAAGGTGACTTTGCTTCATGAAGAACGTAAAAGAATTATTTCTCATACCTGCTGAATGTATTAAGGTTTCTCTAGTCGTGGCTCACTAAGAAATTCAGTATAACTATTACATTATATTTTGTACTAGGCATTATAAGTCATCCAGCAATAGTTGAAGCCTATGTTAGAACCTTCATATGATACATACAAATACATTATTGTTTTGTATAAAGGACCATAACAACCAAGAAGCTAGTTATCTGATTGGGAGGGAGTTCAGAACCAATCTCCAGTAGATACTAAAGGAAAACTGTATTATATATGATCCTGAGGAATTATACATTATAAACAACCAATCATTTTCTGAGCTCAGCATCCAACTTTTGGAGCTTCCTTAAATGCCCTAGTTACCCAGAGTAAATAAACAAACTGTTAAGATGTTTTTGAAAAGGCACAAATACTTCTTCAAGACCCAAAACTCTGGTTCGGTCATCATTGATGAATATTAATCACCTAGTGGTTGCTAGTACACACACCCATGCTTTTACTTCCTAGAAAATTATACCATCAACAAATATTTATTGAATCCCCATCTGTGCATTGGATTATGTTAAGCTTCAATACAGTAACAAGAATCATTCTACTTCCATTCTTTATTTTCTCTATAGCATTTATCATCACCATACACACTATATATTGGATTGATGTTTTCTAAATAGAAAGTTAATTTTCTCCACTAGGGCCCAAGTCCTTTAAATGAAGATGCAAATGCTGCTAACACCCCCATTTTTATCCTCTCAAATCAGTTTAATCTTATCTCCCTAGAAAGTTGTCTTGAGTTCACAATCCCTCGAAACCTCAGAATGTTTTCTCATAGAAAGTAGGGTCTTGTCCCGGGGTGATCAAATTGAAAATGCAGCAATGAGTGAAGGCATCCACTATGACAGGTATCCTTGTAAAAGAGGTTCTCTGGGAAGCAGGTAGTCAGCTCAGTTATAGAAAGTATGGAGACCAGAATTCAAGTGCAAAGCCCATGTTTGGGGCAGAGTAACAAGCCCTTGTAGTCACAGCACTGAGGAAGTCAAACAGCGGACTCCTGGAACCCACCCTAGCCTACTTGGCAAGTCCTAGGCCACTGAGATAATCCTGTCAAAAAAAAAAAAAAAAGGCATATGTCCTACTTTTATTCTTAGTTCCAATGACAAACACCCTGAAAAAAAAAGTGATGTAAGAGAGATGTTCAATAACTCACAATTCAGGTTATAGTCAACCGCAGCAGAGGTGGCAGGAACTTAAAATACACAGTCATATTACAACCACAGTCAAGAACATAGAGAAGTGACTGTATACATGCCCTGAGTACTTAGCTTATTTTCTTCATTCTGATATAGTCTCAGATTGAAACCCAGGGAATGATGCTCACCACATTGTGCTCTGTCTTTCTTTATACATCAATTAACACAATCAAGGACCATGACAGATATTCCCACAGGCCAACCTGATCTAGACAATACCTCATTGAGACTGTCTTCCCAGGTGATCCTAGATTGTGTCAAGTTTACAACTAAATCACAATACCTGAGAAATGACATCTGGGGTTGTCATCTGACCTACACACACATGTACACACACATACATGTGTACACATATGAACATATACACCTGTATACACACAGGAAATCAAGGAAATATTTGAACCTCGACTTGGATGTGTACAAAAGGATGTTGAAGCAAACACGGGGAGAATATTGTGTACATGGAGACTTAGCAGGATAAATCTACAGGATAACGAGCCCCAGGAAGCTTGCAAACCATTTGAAGCCAGGCTGAGTCCAGGAAAGATTGCTCTGTAAGTTTCAGAGGGAACATGATCCCAGCTAAATCTTCATTTCAAATGTTAAAAATTCAAAACTATGAAATGACACATTTTTATACGTCTAAGGTATCTAGCTTGTATTACTTTTCTCCAGCAGCCCTATGAAATGAAGTCACCAGCTGTGGGATATCATGTATTTATCAGGAACTGTTTCTAGGGGGAGAACTCATGTTTGCAGAGAGTTTAGAAATTCATGAGCAGTCCTAATGGGAGTTGGTAGAAATAAAAGCATCCACGTGTTTCCCACTCCCTGGTGTATTAGTCAGCTTTCTATGACTATAACAAAATACCTGACATAAATAACAAGAAAAAAAAGGTTAATGTTGATTCACAGTCCATGGCTTCTTGGTCCCATTATTTAGATCATATGCAGCGCATTATGGTAAAGCATGTGATGAGGCAAAATCGCTTATATCACCAGCCAGGGAGAAATGAAGAAAGGGGCCAGAGTCCTATTATCATTCTTGAGGACATATCTACCTGTACATAGGGCATCCTACTCGGCCCTACCTCCTAAAGGTACCACTACGTTCCAGTAGTGCCACACTGGGGACCAAGCCTGTAACACATGAGCTTTGAGGGATGTTTGACATCCAAACTGTAGTAGTAGGATAACTGCTTTAGTTTCTCAAAGATCTCCAGTAACATTAAGCTCCAGTTGCCCACAGCAGTTAACTTGATGAAAAACACACTTACTAGATCATTCTTAGGGTTTTCTATATTCTAATTGCCAATTGGTATTTCCTAGCATTATCTCACAACTTGTTTGTGGATAAAAATCTGCTTCTGGGAGAATTCAGCCCAAGGCAAAAGTTTTTGGAACACGCTATGCATCTCCAGACTTGAAAACAGTGCCTGGCTGGTGGGTGATAAATGCGTGCAGTACATCTTGGTGAAAGAATTAGGTAAGTAGAACATTCATAATTTGTCCACAAAGATCTGATAAGATGAGGATGAAATGCAGAACTTAAGAGTCCCAACAGATGACTGCTTGAGTATGGCTGTCCAAAAAAGGCCAGAGGAGAGTTTGGAGAGATGTGTAAATTGATGAGTAGAGACCCTGAGCACTGACAGGGTCCTTAGTGAAAACAGAGAGAATACAGAGGGCATCAGCAGCCTCAGAAGGCTTACTGAAGATTGCTGGTCTCCCATTGGAGAGCATATGCCCATGGTAACTACTAATAAAATCAACTCTTTCACCCACACTAAGTAATGATACTCTGAAATAGAAGAAAGCAACCCTAAAACGAGGTTATAGTTGTGCAAAATGCAGAGCACTTGCTGATTCTAAGTTTTGCAATGACTCACAGACTGAACCAAATACAGAACTGAGGGATTATTTTTAGAGAGAACTTGATTTGATTTTACTAATTCAAATCAATGTACATTCATCAGATATACATGAATTGCTCAGTACTGGTGCTTGTGAACTCAGGTATAGAATGAAAAGAAACCTACTTATTGTGGCATTTAGGGACACACAGATGAAAATCCATTGAGATGATTCAAAATAGATGAGTTTAAGTACTTCATTATTGTTGCTTCTATTAATTCCTATCTCCATCACTGATGCTTTCCTACTAAAGCCAATTGCTACATGGTGAGATACTCTGCTTAGAGTTTTCATACATTATCTTGTATAATCATGATAGCTATCCTGAGATTTAAAAATAAATAAATAAATTTTACACATCAAGAGACCTGAGTTGAAAATAGCAGGGTTGAGATCCAAACTCTGTTCTTTCCAATGTCAATACAATGTCATCATCAAAAGTGTCAGTCATGACATGTCATCTGAGTGTTTATTGGTCTTTTATTGTTTTCACTCCTAACTGAGAGCCAGAATCAGACTTTGGAAGCTGTGAATTATCTTATGTGTTAAGACAGTTGAAGAGATGTGTGCAGTTAAGCACACATCAGGAAAACCAAAATACCGAAGAAAATATTTTCTCAAAACTGCCCATATATCCATTCTATGTTAAGACACACAATGAATTTCTCCATGGAGAGTTCCAGGTCTGTGTCTCCTCCACTTGGATGGATTTCTGTAATTCTCTTGGTCAGTACCTGTGGTTTTCTGAGTGCGGCCTAGTTTCTGCGACTGAGTAAAAAGAAGTATGATTTTGCCTGACATTGTTCCTGACCCCAAAGGCAAGAAGTGTGGCCACACTGAAGCTTCACTGTGAAGATATCCATGAAGAGGCCTCCCACAGAGACAAGAAACTATGAAGGAACCCAGCCTATGGGGCTCAGATAGGAGAGTCCTCTCAGCATCAACTGCCAGGCAAGTGAGAGAGACCACACCTTAAGATAGCACCATCAGGCTACTGCCTAGCAGTCAATGATGAATTTTGAAAAAAGTTAAATAAAAGTAAAGCTGACTTTCATCATCTCAAGTCAACATAAAAAGGAAATCTTTAAGCATGTATGATAACAGGGTTATAAACTAAAGGTTCTTCCCATGAAGCAAACTAACCTGATGGAAACAAATGACCATTCCATAAATTATTTTCTCCCAAAAAATACCTGGAAAGAAGATGTGAAGAAGGGCTTACTGCATTGTGTCTTTTCTCTGTTCGAAGCACAACTTAGATCCTAGAAATCTACATTCAATCAGAATTAAAGTGGACTTTGAGACCTTTGAACTTCGCCTCAAAGGTACATACTACTCCTTAAAGGTTTTGATTTTTAACAGATTTTGATTAATTCTGAAATAGACAGATGGAGATATCTCAGGTCAAAAAAGAAATCTATTTTTCAGTTCTATAGAAAGGGTTTATGGACTCTCGTCATAGACACAGCTGGTTGGGGTTAATTCTTTTATCCCCTGGTTTCAGAAGGATTTATGTCAAGCTTTAGGTTGATCCATCTCACAGATTAATAACATGAGAACACAGTGAGTTGAAGAGATAACCTGAATGTAATGACAGGTACATTCCAGACTGAGAGCATACCGCATCTCTGCTCATCCACAGACTGTCATTTTGACCCCTCCACACCACCTAATGCAACAGCATGCATTGCCTTCATATTTATTTAGTAAAAGTATACTAACGCCATACCAATTTTCTACCAAGCATGAGGTTCCTAATCCCAGCACTCAGGATGATGGATCACTGGATTGGTGTCAGCATAGAGAGTTTGGCCAGCCTGAGATACATAGTTAAATCCTGTCTCCAAATGTTTGTCTTTTAATTAGTTTGATTCTACCTATCAATAACACTGGAATACCATGTATATGCATATAGATATTGACAGCATCAATAAAAGAGATCATAAGACAAGGCAGTAACAATTCTTTTCTCTTGCATTTGTTCTCACTTCTACCCTTCCTCCCTGATTGAAGAGGCAGAAATGCATTAACTTTCCTGAGTGAGACCATCTCCAGTTCTCTCACTTTTATTCCTATGACTCTCTTCCAGGCCTCTTGACTTCATGCATTGTCTTCTTGTTCTCTCAGCCAATTACTCCTCTTGGTCTGATTTCTCTTCTTATGCCACTTAAGATGCACAAATGGCAAATAAACGCATGCAAAGTTGTTCAGTATCACCAGGCACTAAGGAACTGCAAATTCAGAACATGATAAAATATCACTATTTATTAGAAAGGCTACATTTTTTAAATGACAGTAATATTAAATACTGATGAGGTTGTAGATAAATTGGCTCTTCATATACTGCCTGTGAAAATGTAAATGAAGTACCCACTCTGGACAATTGTTTAACAACTTCTTTAAAAGACAAACATACACTTTCCACACAACATGGAAGTTGCTGCCCTTAATATTTATCCCAGATAAATGAACCTAGGTCTATGTACACACACCAAAAAAAACTATATGAATATTCATAGCAATTTTATTCAATATATGCAAATTCTAGGAACAAAATGTGCCTCAACTATACATGATATAGTGTATGCCTATAATCCCAGCAATTGGAAGGTAGAGGCAGGTTGAGGCCATCCATACATGGTTCACCAAATAGAAAAAAATCCCTTACTCAATGTAAAAACGATTAAATGAACTGTGGTGTATCTTGTTGTACTGTCCTCTTTAGCAAAACAAGAGGAATAAATTGCTACAAACAACTTGGATGGTTCACAAGGCTATAAAAAGATAAAGCCAATCTGATGTAATCACATACAGTATGATTTCACTTATACAATATCCTCAAAAAGGCAAAAATTATGGAGGCGGGAGACATCTCAGTAACTACAATAGATGAAGAGTTATAGAATGGAGGAGGTTGAAAATGACTATTAGCAGACATCTTTTTAGTGGTGTTTGTCAGGAGAATCTGTCTATTGATGAAATACCAATATGTGCTTTCTGATTTCAGTGTTGTGATGTAATTATGTGACCTATAGCCACTTAGATGCCATTTTAATATAATTATGTAATCTGGATAGAGGCCAAATGAGCCCTTTCTGTCCTATCTTTGTCATTCTCACCAATATGTAATAGTTTCAAAATAGAAAGACCTTTTTTAGAAGAACAAAGTTAAATGCCACCAGCTTCACACAGCTAGATTTCCAAGTGTATAGTAGTTCTTAGGTATGTTTTCTACTCTCAAAACTGATTACACAGGTTTCAGAAATACATGTGAGAAGTAGTTTGTGACCTTCAGAAAGATTACCTGTGTGAGTAGCACCCAGAGCCAGAAGCAGACCTTTACTGACCCTTCCTGTCACGAAACCCTAAACGCCACAAGACTTACCAATATCATCCAATCCAGCAGTGTAGGTAAGGATATTGTTTAAATGAACAACTTACTGTTTAGGGGTTGCTACAGCTCTTTGCAATGTACCTTGTTCTATGCTTCCATCTAACAGTGAACCATATTCCTTACCATAAGCCTGCCGCTGGAGTTTTAAAGGAGAGTCCCTGGTTTGGTCATCTCCAACACAATGGGCTTTCCCAATACACAATGAAAGATATGAGATGGTGAAAATTCAAAGAAAGATGTTGAATAGATGGCATATTAGGAAGAGGGATAGATAAAGGGGTCCAGTAACTACATATCTCTCTTTTAGGTAGTGACATTAGCATTATATTTAAGTAAAGGAAGAAATATGCACAATAAAGCTTTCCTAGCCATGATGTGGTCTGGTTAATAATTGTCTCAGTTCTGGTTCTGGAACATAGTCTGCTTAAGGAATCAGCCTGGTTGTAATGGATGAAGCTTCACCTTAGACAAATGTCCTTTTGAGGGGATGATCTGTCTTGCAAAGCTGTCAGTTTCTTAGGGATAGTTTCATTCCTGTTTACTACAGGAGTGCAAAGTGACTACAGGAAGGATTGACTCAAGAAGAGCAGTACCTGCAGTGGACAAGATAGATTTTAAGTCAGTATCTGGTGCTTTCTTTTAAACTCACACCTTTAAGAAAGAAGCAATATCCAAGATTGAGTAGTAAATTGTCCATTTCTACTCAGTGGTATAAAAATCCATTTGCCATCTTTAACATATAAAAAAGTAATATCTGTGTGTTTCCCAAATATGAGGTCAAGGAAGGTAAAGGGGACATCCAATCATTGAGGGGTGGGAGACAGACAAAGTCTGTGAAACTGGGTTCCTGATAAGTTTCAAATCAGTGAAATGCTGTTTATGATGTAGCCCTATATGAAGTACAGTTATTGGCACCTTCTTTTTTTTTTTCAGTTCAGTGATGGGAAATAAAGTACCAAAAACACTTATTTTAAAAGATTCCATTTCGAGACACCTGGGAAAGGTATGTGTTCTAGATTCAGATAAACTTTCCTTTTGAGACATGACTAATGGATGAAAGAAGGGGATGTGCAGATAATCTCTGAAAGAGAAACCAAGGCTGAAGCATGGTTCCTTATCTGACCCAGTGAACAGTGGTTGTAAACATGCAGGTGAAGTCTCTGTCAGCTTCTGGACTCCATGTATAACTCACTGAAATGAAAGGCTCTCAGAGGATCATTATTGTACTGAGGATTACTGTCAACCAGCAGAGAAGATTCCTTCCCTTGGAGGAAATATGAATCAGGACCATGCATAAAACTCTCGAACCATGAATAATTTCCAACAATTGCATAGTTTTACAAAGACTTGTGTATTTCAGAATATTGTGTTACAAATGAATGTTGGTGAAACAGGATGGATGGATTTGAAGACTTTCCTATTATATTCTAAAATAAGACATATATTTTGAACCCACTATAACTCTCTTCCCTGTTTCAGCATTTGCCTTACAGGAATAAAGAATAACAGGAAATTGTGCTCAAGGTATGTGCTCTCACGGCATAGATGTGCATCGTGGAGATAAGCTACCAGTTCAATTTTAGTCAAGAAATCAAAACATCTTGGATGAGTCACTTCCTCCCCCTTCTCAAGCATTCATGCTATAAATAAACACATTCATATATAACTCTTGAAAATGAGAACCACAATGGCAGCTCTGCAACATGACTGTCGTTTTTAGATTGCTACTATGGTGTGATGTATAAAATAATCTGATGATTCTTCTTTATTGTCTATACTCTGTTTTAAAATCTTTAAAGATAATACATTCCATCTACTATCCCAAATATAATTTGGGACACTGGTCATGTTGGAAAATTGCTTTGCTTGATATGTATATAATGAGTGTAATATTCTCTGCAGTTGATAAGGCTAGAATCTTGACTTTGCATTTTTGCTAATCTTCTTTCTTGGTATTTCTTTAATTTTCTTGGTATTTCTTTAAAATAGGGTGAATGCATGCAAGCAAAAGGGAACACCATAGCCATAGACAAACTAACACTAAACTTTCCTCAGGATCAGATCAAATAGATGACTGAACTACATTAGAAATGACCTTGCACACAACAAAGAAAAACAGGCCTGTAGAGTTCACTTTTTTCCATTGCTTACCAAGCATAGAAAATATATTTTCTAAAAATGAAAAGGGAAAATCAATATTGTTTCTGCTTTCTGTTGCTGTACTTTAACTAGTGCAGGGGCAAAAACAAGTTGGTCGTCTGAGACTATCGGTTCCATCCATTTGGATGTATTTATTGTATTCCTATGAGACATCTCCTAAATTTTAATAAAAATAATTGTCAATAGGATGAGTGTGATTTCCCATTTCTGATTCCAACTGTGAAAACATAATAATCATGATTACTGTTATTCCTATTACGACTATTATATGTTTGCACTGCTTTATAAAACCATCCCTACCTTCTCCAAATTCAAGCCCTGCTTTCCTCGGATGGAGGTCACCCTTTGTTACGTGGGAGGATAAACTTGGGGAAGAAATCACATAATACTCAAGCTAATTTCCAAACACATATATAATGCGGTGAGTTGGGTGGATTCCTAGTGAATTATTGCTTTAGGTCAAAAGATGTTGATGGTTCAGTTTTGTTTTTGTCTAATAGCTTTGGGGAACAAATGATACTTTGTAACTGTATCTTCAGTCAGTTAAATATAATGTATTTCAAAATATACCTTGTAACATATTTTCTGTTTAAAATACAGATTCAAACAACATTTTTATAAGTATCAAAAGGAAACATTATTAAGCTTCTAACTGTGGACAAAAGCGAGAGAAAGGGAGATTTATGTGTATGAATTTTAAGTAGAAGTAGGTGTGTTTAGAAAATGTCACAGAAGTTTTAGGACTCAATCTTGAAGCACTACGATTTCAAACCATCATATTTTATAGTTTATTTTGATTACCTAAGAATATTTTCCTTTTCTCATGAGAACGCAAGATCCACCACCACAATAAAACCTGAGGGTATAGTGAAGACTCTTCCATGTTCAAAAGAGGCTGAAGCCTTTTATGGGGCCTGAAGATCTACAGGTCTTTCCAGAGAACAACTGTGTGCTGAGGCTTCTATTTTTTCTTAAAATATTGTATTATTTCATGTGTATGAGTGCATGTGTATATGTGCACCATATGCATAGCTGGTGTCTGCCTAGATCAGAAGAGGGTATTGGATCCCCTGACACTAAGTTGTAGATGGTGTGAGCCACTATATGGGCGCTGGGAATTGAATCCAGGTCTTCTAAAAGAACATGTGCCTTCAACCACTGAGCTAACTCCCCAGCCCTTGCTGAGGCTGCTCAAATGAGTTCTTCATGCTCTCTTCTGCCTGCACTTCATCCATGACTATTGGACAATTCTATTCAGTGACAAGAAAGGAAATTGGAGTTTCTAGCTCTGTGACACGTGGCTTAGTTGAAAGGGACTCTTTGATGTTGAACCTTAGGTACAGGTTCATCATATTATCCACAGGGTTTTGCTAGCCTTCTTGTTCTTAACTGTGTGACATCAATCCAAGGTCTGTCTTCTGGAGGTTATGTGAGGACAGTGCTCATTATGTGAAAGGGAACTCAAATCAGCATTTTATGCCTTAGTCTTTTATTATACTATAAGAGTATTCTTAATACTTACAGGCATTTTATAATGTAAGCTTATTTTTTAAGTATCTCTGGAACTTCTTTTCTAAGTTTAACACTAGACCATATGTCAAAAAATCTTTTACATTTTTTCTATAGAATTCAGTGTTCTAACTTAAGAAGAATACTACTTTTTGATAAAGAAATTGAGAAGCATAATATTGACTGTGACTCATTTAATGGATATAGTTCATTAACTACTTAATAATGCCAATAACTCTTTGTGCATAAGGGCCTCTTTTTAAAGAAAAATCAATTGAGTATCTTGTACACAATAGTGGTATAATTTAGTATTTATTGATTGATAAAATAAAGATGACAAGATATTATTTAATTCATTCAAGAAAATAATGAAGTAATATTGACCACAAAAGCATATTTTAAGACCTAATATGCAAGTAGGATTATTTATTCCTTAAATGACATGGTAATACAATACATGAAAACTGTTAACAACAGTGCATGAAATATAAAGGTATATAAATGAATAAAGTTAGGTCCCTGTAGCAAATATCTATTTATCTATTTCTTTTCTTGCTTTTTTTCTCATTATTCAAGAAAGAGTTGCTCTGTATAACAGCCCTGGTTGTCCTAGAACTTGCTTTGGAGACCAGGCTGGCCTTGAACTCACAGAAATCTACCTGCCTCTGCCTCCCTCCCAAGTGTTTGGATTAAAGGCACATACCACCACACCAGCTTATTTATCTATTTCTAACAAACATCTATTTGTCTCTTTCTATCTGTATATGTAACTATTAGTATTAGACACACATGGATACAGAGAGAGAAAAGGCATCCCCCAGACTCTGAAGCCAAATCTCTGATAAAATGTTTCACAAGCAGAAGAGCTGGCTCTGTGGGAGTATCTTTCTGATTGCAATGAGGCTGCTACAGTATTCTCGCACAGCCTTCAGTAGCAGCCAAAGCATTACACAAAGCTGCTGCAGCTTTGGGGGTTTTGAAGCATAATTAATGTTTGAGTGACTGTTCTATTTTCCTCTTACATATCCTTCTTGATTTTCAAGTGATTTTGATATCTCACAGAAGCTATGGTCTATAAAATTTTGGTGAAAACATAATTAGTGAATATAAATCCAGTGATCTGAGGGAAAATTTGTATAGCATTAAGTTCTTAGGTCAAAGCATTTTCATCAGCTACTCAACCAAAAATCAAAGCCTTGTTTTCAATGTGTTTCTTATTTACTACATATTGTTGATCCACAACCCAGTCCTCGCAGCAACAGCATTGTAACACACATGCTTAAAGCTTATTCCACACACATATGTTCTCCAAGAGGCATATTAGAGTCTTCTTGAACCTAGGAATACCACAAATCCCTCCAACCTCAGGCTTGGCATCCATCTTAAACAGTGAAATCTCAAACAAATATGTAAAAACCAGAGCACTTACCAGACCATGGAAAGGGTGTGTCTGTAATAGGAAAGCTGAAGCATGAAGGCAAAACAGAACTTCTCTCAAGCCCATTGAATATGTGTCTGATTTGAATAGGTTGCTGCTCTGTGTACACACACAAATGACTTCGAAAGTGCTGTGAGTGCTGGTTTGATGTTATAGATTAATTTTGCTGAGCACGTAAATTCTCAAAGATGGAATCTGCAAGTAATGAGAATAAACTTTATATATACAAAATACATACACACACGGGGGGGTAGATATACAAACATACATACTGTATGTAATATTAAATGAATCTATATATACACATATATTTACTAGATGTTTAAGTACATATAGTATACAGGCAATCTTTTATAATGATTCAGACTTACTATATCTTAGCCTGAGAATGATGCAAAAGTGATATGCATTCAGTAAAAAACATACTCTTGAACTTTGATCTTTTCATGTGCCACAGAAGGGGCAGCTTCTGATCAGCCATATGATCATGAGAGTAGATAATCAATATTTTATACTATTAATATATTGTGTCATTAGTGTATTTTAAAGTATTTTGGGTTTTCCTATCCCAGGATGTCTACAGAATATTTTGTGTTTTCTGTTTCCACAGAACATTTCTGTATTTTCACTTTCCAGACAGTGTTTTGCTGTTTGTGTTAGATGTGTAGCATATTCTTTTAAAATTGGCCTGGTTTTAGATGACTTTGCTCAACTATAAACTGATTTTTTTTTTTTTTTTGGTTTTTCGAGGCAGGGTTTCTCTGTGTAGCTTTGTGCCTTTCCTGGAACTCACTTGGTAGCCCAGGCTGGCCTCAAACTCATAGAGATCCGCCTGGCTCTGCCTCCCGAATGCTGGGATTAAAGGCGTGCACCACCACTGCCTGGCTTAAACTGATATTTTTTAAGGTGGATTAGGCAAAAGAACAAATACAGAAATGTACAGGGTCTTAATCAAGAGACTCTTAAAAAGCAGAGTCTGAGATGGACATTGGATACAGGCAGTTTACAAGGGCTCTCAGAGAACAGGAGTAAAGGCAAGAGAGAATGTAACAGAAATGGGGGCAGGGTCTCAGTCCTACTGTCCATTATAAACTTGGCCAGAGCTACATGAAATTGGAGCTTGCTGGAGCTGAGACTCAGCAGAAGCAAGATCTATTACCTTTTTTTCCTCATCAGCTGGGAGTTATTCCAGAGGATATAGGCAACTCCACACCCCCAAGGTAGGCTAGAAACAGGCCTGAAAAAAAAAAGTTCAAAGACGAAATAATAGACTCCATAATTTGTTTGTTTGGTGTGTGTGTGTGTGTGTGTGTGTGTGTGTGTGTGTGTGTGTGTGTGTGTGTGTGTGTGTGTTTAGTTTAGGTTTATTTTATTTAGTGAGAGGAACATGAAGGTCATTAGGGAAGGATGGGGGAATATTTGGGAGGAGTTGGGGGAGAGGAAATATATGATCAAAGTATAATTTATGGAAATATGAGAAAAATAAGTAGGCCCAAATGATCTTGTACAATGAGGTGCTTCATAGGTGAATCTGAGAAAATGTGAGGAATGACTCAGATATACAACATATCAATAACATCTAACGACATTATTATACTAAGCAACAAAAGCCCACTTCCCATATGCCAAGGAAAGAGTCACAAGGTATTAGTAAATAATAGCTGAGTTCAAAATATTAATAACTGGTGTTCCCAGAGCCTATGTTACATTTTCAGACATTTTGTGTCTGAAATTACACAAAATTACACAAAAATTACAGAATGAAAACTTAATGCTAATTATATTGGACTGGAGGTGTTGACTGCTGTTGAACTGTGTATGTACTTAGTATTCACCCGGCACTGAGGTCAACCCCAGCATCACAGATACTGCAAAGTAGTTACAACTGATTATTTTTTAATTGTATTGCTCTAGCCACTCTCTGTGTGTTGTTGGCATTACTCATGACTTTGGTAACTGTGGTAGAAGTACTGATGATGGCTAAGTGCTGCCATTTGGGCTGAAGCCAAGGTTCAGTGTTGCTGTTCTGACAACTCCAAACCAGCCACAGTGGCCAATGGGAGTATTTACACTAGAGAAATCAGTGCTGCTACACATCAAGCTGACTTTTTTCCCTTTGACAGCAGGTTGTTAAACATTTACCAACACACCAGCAATCATTTTCCCTTCTGCTACATTCTCCTGTGTTCTGCTTCCACTCCTTGCCCCAATTCTGACAGTGTTTTATTTATGTTCACTGTTTCGAGGAACATGAGACAGGATAAAAGGAGAAAAACATCAACTGTTTTGCAGGCTCGAGTTTTGAAAGGTTAGGTGCAGAAGAGGAAAATGAGCCTGTGACACAAGAAATAAGTTGGGGAGAAAGTAAGATGTGCAAAACCTGAATACACCAGCTCATTCATGCCTTAAACAAAGCAAAGGAATTGGAGGGACACAGGAGAATGGAGTGCTTTCCTTAGAGAAGAAAACAGCAAAACTTGGGGTTCAAATGCTTGGGGCAGAGTGGTTGGAAATTTAGGACATGTTCAAAGGAATGAAGTGAGGAAATGTTCAGGCCTCCTTTGATAAAATTGCAGGTGAACAAGAAGGCCTTGAGATAGCAATGAAATTGATTATTCCTAGATAGTAGACCCTGATCAAGACATGACAGCAGTAAAGAATGCAAGTGTCTCTCCAGGCTGTTCATTATGCACAGCAGCAGATGTGTTCATTGTGTTGAGATGGTACATAAGGAGTTCTGTAAATAGAATCTTATATATCAGTAACAGGCACCAATGACTGAGAAACAGGGTCAATCCTAACTCCCATTTGGCAATGTCAAAAATCATTCTGTATTCTTGACCCTATACAACGCAAGCCAAGAAACAGTGAAAGCCTCAGAGATTAACATGTAGTAATAGCAAATATGTGGATTAATTGAAATCAAATATATGACTTATTATGATACAGTATCTTATCATAGACATTAACTAGAATTGCAAAAAAATAAACCTAGATAAGTTTTGTATACACTTAAGTGTGGACTTGGATTAGTACCTGAAACACCATCACCAGAACCATGATTTTAAAAACATAAGAATTTTAAGTGTTCTTCTCAGATTCATTTTACTATTAGCCACTTTAACCACAATGAGTATGTCTGCTACTTCTGAGGATTAGAAGTATTCACACTACAAAATAAATACACAGATAATAGGATATATTGATTGAGCTAATACTTATGAAAGGGGTATCCCAAAGATATTAAAGGACAAACTTGCAAAAATATGCAAGTATATTATCAGTCTTCTCAAGTCTTGTCCTACATCTAGTAAGCACATCAGAAATAAATTTTAATGGGTCAACAATGTACTTAAGAAAACCTATGTTTCCCTTCTTTTATGCATGACTATACTATTTTTAAAAATACTGGTTACCGTCAAAGAGTAGCAGGTTGCAAGCTAAGCCTCAAAGGGTAAATAGGGCAGGCCAGACCAGTACAACCACAAATTGAAATGAAGACTTGGGAAAGAGAAATGTGTTTATTCCTAAGTGAAGCTGAAATGTTGTCTCAGTTTGAAATTACATCATTAATGTAACAAGAGGTAATTCATACATAAACTGAGCCTTTTCTGTCAACCTGCTTCTCAGGGCATAACAGATGTGGTACAGAGCTATGACAAGTATACTAAGGACACAAAGCATTAACAAAGAAAGAAGGTTTTATGATAGAAGACACTAGCATACCCCATGATAAATGATGAACTACTTAATAGTACCAACTGCTTCATTTTTCAGCTTCTTATATCTTTTTTCCTAGAAGTTCATGGCTATGGTCTAATCTATAGAACCTGGGCATTCACAAATTGTCTTTGGCATAGACACCAGCTGCTTCTTTCTTGCTCATCACCCTGAATATTTTGGCATTGGTTCTCAAAAGTAATCCTTATCTCCTAGTACTTTAGGATTTCAGGACCTCAAGACTAGATTTTAATGATCTGGAAACCTGTGCCCTTGTTTAATGATGAGTTTGAATGACAAAGAATAAGATCGTTGTTGAGTCCAGCCTGACCTTCAGGCAATCCTTGATATAGGGGAGTGAGGATTGAGAAATAACAGATATGAAAAACAGAGACATAAATGTAAAAGAAAAAGACAGAGACACAGAAGAGGTTCAGGAGGGCTCTGAGTCAATACCAAAGTTGCCTCAGGTTTATTCCTCATGGGCTTTTTATACACCAGCAAGTGGAGAGGCAAAAGACCTCCCCCTCTCAAGGACACCATGGTTCAAGGAACAAAGTACAGGCAAGTATAAACACTTCCTTAATTCTCAAAACATCTAGTATTCATGATTTATAGCAAAGCATCCTGTAATTGGGCCTTGAAGTATAAGATACCTGGTAACCACACCTTTGGCCAACCATCCTATTATGCAGCCTTATGGAGCAAAACAAGCTCAGACTCTCTGACCTTGAGTTAAGATGGAATAAGGCTACACCATGGAATCTCTGTGGGCCCCCATTACCTTTAAACTTTTTATTTACATGGGCATTTCAGGAACAATGATAAACAATTAACAAAGTTGGCTTTTTTTTCTACTTTTCAAGTTACCACAAAATTGATGAACCTCCTGTGGCATTTCAAATAAGGTCCTCTAATCCCACAATTCAAGACTTTGTTCAACATTCGTCTGGCAAAGAGGTATAGAAACAGGCCTTCTTGAACTACATAGCAAATTCTAGACTGACTAGGGATACACGGTGAGAACTGTGTTTAAAAAATAGTATCATTTTTGTTCTCCTAGCCAATCACCCCAGTCTTTAGGCTTTAGGCCCAGAGGCACAATCAGTACCCTCAACCCCCACCCATTGCAGCCCCAGTTATAGGCCAGCAGGCAGGTCTCCTACAGGCAGGCCTGACCACCACCACCTCTCACTGGATCCTGTACCTACAAGCCCCACTTCACCTCCCAAACCCACCCATCTGCTGAGACCACAGCTGCACCATGAGACACAGACTCCACTAGCTCCTATTGGACCAAGAGTGGCTCCCTGAGACACAGACACCTTTTGCACTGACTGGAGGAATAGATGGGTAGACGCCAGTGCAAGAATACATTCAACAACATAAAGAGCAATACAGCACTACCAGAACCTGGTGGTTCTACATCAGCAAGACATGAACATCCCAACATAGAAGAAGCAGAAGAAAATGACCTTAAAAATGACTTCAGGAAAATGATAGAGGTCTTTAAAGAGGAAATGAAAAATTTCCTTAAAGAAATCGAGGAAAAGACAATCAAACAAAAAAAAGAAAGAAATCAATAATTCCCTTAAAGAAAGCCAAGAAAAGACAATCAAACAGGTGAAGGAAACAGTTCAAGACTTGAAAACTAAAATAGAGGCAATAAAGAAGACACAAACTGAGGTAACTGGAAAATCTGAGTAAATAAACAGGAACTGCAGATGCAAGCCTAACCAACAGAATGCAAGAGATGGAAGAGAGAATCTCTGGTGTTGAAGATACAATAGAGGAGACAGATTCATTAGTCAAAGAAAACATTAAAGCCAAACAAGTCATAACACAAAACTTCCAGGAAATCTAGGACACTATGAAAAGACCAAACCTAAGAATAATAGGGATAGAAGGAGAAGAATACCAGGTCAAAGGCACAGAGAATATATTCAACAAAATCATAGAAGAAAACTTTCCCAAACTAAAGAAGGAAATGCCTATGAAGAAACAAGAAGCTTATAGAACACCAAATAGACTGGATCCAAAAAAAAGGGTCCCTTCACCACATAATAATCAATTCTAAACATATAGAATAAAGAAAAAATATTAAGAGCTGCAAAGGAAAAAGGCCAAGTAACATATAAAGGTAGACCCATGATAATAACACCTGACTTCTCAATGGAGATTCTGAAAGCCAGAAGATTCTGAACAGATGTTATGCAGACACTAATAGAACTTGGATATCAGCCCAGACTATTATACTGAGCAAAACTCTCAATTGACATATATTGAGTAAACAAAATATTCCATGATAAAACCAATTTGAACAATACCTATCCACAAATCCAGTCCTACATAAAACATTAGAAGAAAAAATTCAACCCAAAGAAGTTAGATATACCCGTGAAAACACATGCAATAGATAATCCCACACCAACAAATCCCAAAGAAGGGAAACACACAACACTACCACCAAAAAAATAGCAGGAATTAACAGTCACTGGTCATTAATATCCCTTAATATCAATGGACTCATTTCGCCTATAAAAAGACACAGGCTAACAGAATGGTTATGAAAACAGAAACCATCCTTCTGCTGCATGCAAGAAAGATACCTCAATTTCAAAGACAGACATTACCTCAGAGCAAAGGACTGGGAAAAGTCTTCCAGTCAAATGGACTTAAGAAGCAAGCTGATGTAGATATCCTAATATCTAACAAAATAGAATTCAAAATAAAATTAATCAAAAGAGATCAAGAAGGACATTACATATTCATCACAGGAAGAATCCATCAAGATGAAGTCTCAATTCTGAACATTTATGCCCCAAATATAAGGTCACCCACATATGTAAAAGAAACATTACTAAAGCTTAAATTGCACATAAATCCCACACACTAATAGTGGGAGACTTCAACACCCCACTCTAACCAATGGACAGTTTTGCCAGACATAAACTTAACAGAGAAATAAGGGAAGTAACAGATGTTATGACTCAAATGGATTGAATAGACATCTACAGAACATTCCACCAAAACACAAAAGTATACCTTCTTCTCAGCATCCCATGGAACCTTCTCTAAAGTTGAGCACATACTTGGTCACAAAGCAAATCTCAACAGATACAAAAAGTTGCAATAACCTCCTGTATTTTATCGCATCACCCTGCCTTAAAGTTAGAATGCAACAACAACACAAATTACAGAAAGCCTACAAAAACATGGAAACTGAATAATGCTCAACTGAATCATGACTGGATCAAGGAAGAAAGAAAGAAAGAAATTAAAGACTTCCTAGAATTCAATGAAAATGAATGTACAACATACCCAAACTTATGGGACACTATGAAAGCAGTACTAAGAGGAAAGCTCACAGCTCTGACTGCCTAGATAAAGAAGTTGGAGAAGTCTCACACTAGTGACTTAACAGCACACCTGAAAGCTCTAAAAGAAGAAGAAGTAAACTCACCCAGGAGGAGTAGACACCAGGACATAACCAAATTGAGGGCTGAAATCAATAAAATAGAAACAAGGAGAACAGTACAAAGAATCAAACAGACAAAGAGTTGGTTCTTTGAGAAAGCAACAAGATAGACAAACCCTTATCCAAACTAATTTAAAAGCCAGAGAGAGAATGTCCAAATTAACAAAATCAGAAATGAAAAGGGAGACATAACAACAGACAACAAGGAAATCCAGAGAATCATCAGGTCATACTTCAAAAATCTGCACTCCACAAAATTGGACAATCTAAAAGAAACAGACAATTTTCTGGATAGCTACCATATACCCAAATTAAATCAAGACCAGATAAGCAATTTAAATAGACCTATAACTCCTATGGAAATAGAAGCAGTCTTTAAAAGCCTCCCAACGCCCCCCCCCCAAAAAAGCCCAGAGGCAGATGGTTTCAATACAGAATTCTACCAGAATTTCAAAGAAGAGCTAATATCAATGCTCCTCAAATTGTTCCACACAACAGAAACAGAAGGAACATTGCCAAACTCAGATTTATATGAGGCTATGATTACCCTGATACCCAAACCACACAAAGATACAACAAAGAAAAAGAATTACAGACCAATCTCCCTCATCAACATTGATGCAAAAATACCTCAATAAAATGCTGGCAAACCGAATCCAAGAATACATAAAAAAAAAATCATCCATCATAATCAAGCAGGCTTCATCCCAGGAATGCAGGGATGGTTCAACATGTGGAAATTTGTCAATGTAATCCATCATAAAAACTGCATGATCATCTCATTAGAAGCTGAAAAAGCCTTTGACAAAATCCGACACCCTTCATGATAAAGGTCCTAGAGAGATCAGGAATACAAGGAACATACATAAACATAATAAAGGCAATTTACAGCAAGGTGACAGCCAACATCAAATTAAATGGAGAGAAACTCAAAGCAATTCCACTAAAATCAGGAACAAGACAAGGCTGTCCACTCTCCCCATATCTATTCAATATAGAATTCGAAGTTCTAGCTAGAGCAATGAGACAACAAAAGGAAATCAAGGGGATACAAACTGGAAAGGAAGAAGTCAAACTTTTGCTATTTACAGATGATATGATAGTCTACGTAAGTGACCGCAAGAATTTTACCAGAGAACTCCTACAACTGATAAACACCTTCAGTAGTGTGGCAGTATACAAGATTAACTCAAAAAATTCAGTAGCCCTCGAGAAAGAAATCAGAGAAACATCACCCTTTAAAATAACAGCAAATAATATAAAATACCTTGGGGTAACTAACCAAACAAGTGAAAGAACTATATGACAAGAATTTAAGTCCTTGAAGAGAGAAATTGAAGAAGATATCAGAAAATGGAAAGGCCTCCCATGCTCATGGATAGGTAGAACCAACATAATAAAAATAGCAGTCTTACCAAAAGCAATCTACAGATTCAATGTAAACCCTATCAAAATCACAACAGAGTTCTTCACAGACCTCCAAAGAACAATGCTCAACTTCATATGGAAAAACAGAAAACCTAGGATATCTAAAACAATCCTTTACAATAAAGGAACTTCTAGAGGCATCACCATCCCTGACTTCAAGCCCTACTATAGAGCTATGTAATAAAAATAGCTTGGTATTTGCATAAAAACCAACATGTGGACCAATGGATTCAAACTGAAGATCCTGGCATTAATCCATACACCTATTAACACCTGATTTTTTGACAAAGAAGCCAAAACTTTACAATGGATAAAAGAAAGCATCATCAACAAATGGTGCTGGCATAACTGGATGTCAACATGTAGAAGATTGCAAATAGATTCATATCTATCATCATGCACAAAACTCAAATCCAGGTGGATAAAAGACCTCAACGTAAATCCAGCTGAACCAGATAGAGGAGAAAGTAGGAAATAGTCTAGAATACCTTGGCACAGGAGAGCACTTCCTGAATATAATACACTGAGAGAAACAATTAATAAATGGAACTTCCTGAAACTGAGAAGCTTCTGTAAGGCAAAGGACATAGTCAATAAGACAAAACAACAGCCTACAGAATGGGAAAAGTTCTTTACAAACTCCACATCTGACAGAAGGCTGATCTCCGAAGTATATAAAGAATTCAAGAAACTAGACAGCAAAATACCAAACAATCCCATTAAAAAATGGGCTACAGATCTAAACAGAAATTCTCAACAGAATTATCCCAAATGGCTGAAAGACATTTAAGGAATTGCTCAACATCCTTAGTCATCAGGGAAATGCAAATCAAAACAACTCTGAGATACCATCTTACACATGTGAGAATGGCAAAGATCAAAAACACTGATGACAACTTATGTTGCAGAAGATGTGGAACAAAGGGAACACTTCTCCACTGTTGGTGGGAGTGCAAACCTGTACAGCCACTTTGGAAATCAATATGTGGTTTAAGAGAAAATTGGGAATCAATCTACCTCAAGACCCAATGATACCATACTTGGACATATACCTAAGGGATACTCAAGCATATGACAAGGACACTTGCTCAACTATGTTCATAGTAGCATTATTCCTAGCCAGAACCTGGAAGCAACCTAGATGCCCCTTACCTGAAGAGTGGATAAAGAAAATGTGGTACATATATACAATGGAGTATTACTCAGCTGTAAAAACAATGACATCATGAAATTTGCAGGCAAATGGATGGAACTGAGTGAGGTAACTCAGACTCAGAAAGACAAACATGATATGAACTCACTTATAAGTGGACAGTAGAGGTAAAGCAAAGGATAATCAGACTACAACCCACATCCCCAGAGAAGCTAAGAAACCAAAGGACCCTAAGAGGGAAGTGTGGATCACCTTGGGAAGGGGAAACAGATGAGAGCCCCATGAGTAAATTTTAGATAGGGGGGCAATAAAGGGGAGGTGATGGAGGATAAGAATATGAGGGAATGGGATGGTCAAGCTAGAGGAGGGATGGAGTGGAAGAGCAGTGAAAGAGATATCTTGATAGAGGAAGACATTTATGGGGTAAGGGAGAAACCTGGTGCTAGGGAAATTGCCAGGAATCCACAAGGATGACCCCAGATTAGAATAATAGCAATAGTTGTGAGGGTACCCAAACTGGCCTACCCTGGTAATCAGATTGGTGAATACCCCAACTGTCATCATAGAGCCTTCGTCTAATAACTGATGGAAGCAGATGCAGAAATCTACAACCAAGCACCAGGCTGAGCTCCAGGAGTCCAGTTGAAGAGAGAGAAGAGGAATTATATGCACAAGGTGGGTCAAAATAATGATGGAGAATTCTACAGAGACAACTAAAACAAGCTCATAGGAACTCATGAACTTTAGATCAACAGCTGTGGAACCTGCATGGGACCAGACTAGACCCTCTGCATATGGGCGGCAGTTATGTAGCTGGGTCTGTTTGAAGGGGCCCTGGCAGTGTGATCAGGATCGATCCCTGTTGCATGAGCTGACTTTCTGGATCACATTACCTATGGTTGGACACCTTGCTCACCCTTGATGCAGTGAAAAGGGAACTGACCCTGCCTCAACTAAATGTACCAGGCTTAGCTATGCCCCCTGCCATGGGAGAATTTGTCCTGTTGTAAGAGTGGATGAGGGGGTGGGTCTTGGGGGTCAGGGAGAGTGTAGTGTTATTTGCTTTGCCCATGACCTTGGGCTATAGGGCCCAAAGGAGGTGGTGCTTCTTTCCGTTGTATGTGACCTCTTAAAAAGAAATGGAGAAGGATCACATGCCCCTTCTCCCTGCTGCCTGAGAGGTGGATTCACTCCTGGTCAGATCAGAGGACAACTTCAGCTGTCTACTCCACTCTGTATTTGTGAGTGTATTTTCTCAATTTATATCTTAATAAATCCCTATTACCCATTAAATAGACTCACATGGATTGATCTTAATAGGGGAGCAGGAGTAGGAATGAGAGGGGGAATCTGTGGTTGGTATGTAAAATGAATTAAAAAAATAAAACATAGTATCTACCAGGCAAAGTGTGCAGGATATGCCCACTGGTGCAGTAATGGCCTCACTGTTATAGGGGTAACCAAAAGCTTTCTGGTTGGATTTTAGGTCTACTCCACAGGAGGGTATTTCATTTCATGCCTGTAGCTGTAAACCTGGTCAAAATTCCATAGCTAAGGAAATCATGGGCCTTAGGGTGACCTAGGCTTCTCTCAGCCTTGGTCTGTTAACCTTCTTTTTATAACAGGCATAAGTCAGTGCAGAGACTCATAACTAGTCAAAATCCTGAGAACAAGTGACTCAGTGATCATTACTAAATGGAACATCAGGGAACACCACAGAAAAGGAGGAAGAAGGAATGGAAGAGCTGGAGGAGAGAGAGGAGTACTATGAAATTTTATCTTCTGGATATGACATGGCTGCAAATCCATGAGGGCGAAATTCCAGCATAGACAGTGTGGTAGCTTTTGAGACCCTATATCTTACTATCTTACTGGACAGCTATAGTTAGCTGGTAAATGCTGATGGAGGGAGAATCTTATCTCAGGGTGTGGTCCCTGGTAGGTTGCCCATATTCCAGTAGATAGCCTTATACCTATGCACATGTGGGCAGAACAATTTGACTTAGTGTGTTATTTAAAAAACATATAGGAAGAGAACATAAAGATGGAAATGAGAAATGTGAGGTAAGACCCAGGGAAATTTGGGGGAGTGGTGAATTAGGTGGTAGACATAATTTATTTAAAGGAGCAAAAATACAAAGTCAACACAAACACTCAGCAGTGTTTAGGCTAGTTGGCTACTAAAGCATCCTGATATCCATATATCAACTAGGGATGGATTCTTGTAAATGACAAATGTCCCTCAGCCTCTCATGTTCTCGGATTCATGGGTGTGAACCATAGTTCTTGCAAGTATCTTGAAGAAGCATGTCACAAAATGTCAGCTTCTCAGTGATGCTTGTTTAACCTGCGAGACTCCCAGGATGGAAGGAAAAATGGGTCTGCCTACTTTTGCCCAAGACAAAGCCTTAGTGTGCTCTTGGACTAGAATGTTATATAGGAAGTGGCCCACTCCCATATTTTCCCCATCTTCTTTCTCCTTCTGAGTAAGAAAATATTGTGTTCAAATTTATTGCTTTTTCATTTTAAGACAGACTCTCACTATATAGCCTAGATTTTCCAGAAACTTACTATTACCCAAACTCACTAGGAATTCATGGTAATCCTCCTGCCTTACTCTCCTGAGTACTGAGATTACAGGACTGAACCACTATGCCCATCTTTTTCCCCCTCTTCTTCCTCCTCCTCCTGGTAGTGGTGGGAATGATCAAACTTTGGTCTTGACTACACAAAGCACTCACTGTACACTACCTACATCTCTAGTCCTGAATTTTGAAATGTGTCCTACCTCAAGAGAAGTATTTAGAAACATTGAAAGTGAATTGTACTAAATTGTTATCTTATTCTACCTCCTTGTTCTCGTAATTTTTTCTTTCTTCTGCCTATCTCCATATTAACTCTATGCCAACATGGATGGAGGGATTCTCATGGGTTTTCACCCCTAGAAAACTAGAGGTAACTGATTGCTGCCAACAGAAAGAGAATCAGTCTTCACAGAACAAGCCCCCCATAGGTTATCCAAGCCCAAGTGGTCAGCCCTAAACACATATGAGCAACACTAAATGATCTCAGCAATCGTATTTATAAATTTATATACACATATGTAACAGTTAGGGGGCATAGAAGGAACAGGGGTGGAGAAGAGAAGAAGAAAATGATTTAAATAAGTACTTATATGAAATTCTCAAAAACCTAAATTTTAAAAATAATTTTTAAAAGATGAGAAGAAAAGTACAGAGACATACTCCTATAATCAGTCTCAGAATATAATAGGTGAGGTAGGAAGACTGCCACAAGTTTGAGACCAGCCTGGGATACACAGCAAGACCCTGTCTTGAAGTAAGATAAAATAATGGAAACAGAGATGTAGACATATAAAGTTTAAAAAGCAATTTCCACCTAAAATGTATCTTCATGTGAAATGTCAATAAATCGGAGATTTGGAGAAGTCTGCTCTAACCTTCCTTACTATGGATCAATTTACTTCCAGCTGTAGAAAAACAATTGTCCTCCTGAGTTCTCCTACCACAATATCCCACACTCAAGAAGGAATCGGATATAAGTTTACCCAGTGTCCTCCAGTACCAAGGAGAATTTCAGGGACAAACACAAGAGTGGCCCTGGTTCGAAATCTCTATTACCTACAAGTCCCATACACTAGCAATGAGTGTGGAAAATGATATACGCACTTCCAACACCTGTGCTATCTACACATTTTCAAAATTTGCACTCACTACAACTGTCAGCTGGTTTCCAAGTGTGTCTACTCAACAGAAATATGCATATCCCCTTATCAAAAGATGGGTAATCAAATATATGCAGCAGCAAGATGTCTATTAATCACAAATTGAGAACTACCTAGATTCCCAAGGGAGTAAAATGGAAGCCTTAAATCATATGTTCACAACACACAATACTATCTAGCAATGGGAGTGATTAACATACAATATGAAAAATATCACAAACCCATCTCATTTGAGATTGAGGGAGGAAATGCACAGGATTGGTGCTGTCTACGCTCTCTTTTTTTTACTGTTTCAATAATTGAAATAAATATATGACATTAGAAGGGAGATGTCTATTACTTTGGGTGAGTGATGACTTAAAGGGGGTGTGAAGAGAGCTTCTGACACAGTGGGAAAGCTCTACCACCTGATCTGAGTGTTGGTAGAATGTTCACTTGGGATGAGTTTTTTCTGAACTCCTTTGTACATTTGTAATCCTCCCCTGGAGGGTTCAGGGAAAATGTAAACTCTTCTTCTGTCCTTGATTATATTCTGTAATCTTTCCAAACAGCCCCATTAGAAAATCTCCTAACATCACTCATCTCTCTCTCCTGCATTTTTATAGCTCATGTGTCATATTCATTGCATGTCAGCTTCTTTTTTAACCTGTTAAAAACAGTTTTCAGCACACAAGAGATATTCTATAAACATTTTAAGTGAATGAATGAGAGGATAGATAAATGACTTTATTTCAAACAATGCAGTGAACAACATAAAGTCAGAAACTGTCTTTTTTTTGCCAAAGAACCACACATTAGGTGCAACATCTGGTACACAGTGAAGTAACCCTATGCTTAGCTATAGATAGATAGATAGATAGATAGATAGATAGATAGATAGATAGAGAGAGAGAGATAGACAGACAGACTGATTGATTGATTGATTGATTGATATAGATGATAGAGTTGTGGGAAAGAAAGAGATAGAAGACAGAAAAAGCCTCATTAGCTTTTTCATATGGACTCAATATCTGCAATTCTCCAGGAACTTTCATACTTTGAGCAGTGGGTTAAGGGTAATGGGTTCACTAGGTTACAAAGCAACATGGTTCTCAGATTCTACAACATGCAGATTGTCATTGTTGGCTTAGCCCCTATTCTATAATCCAGTCTAATAAAATACTTTTTATTATTTACATATGCACAGTCTATTGATTGTGCTCCTCTAGAGAACCATACCTCATACACTGTGTGTTCTGTTGATGTTTTATAGACACTGAGATCCCAAGTGAGAAACAATAGACTCACAAGGTAATTTGAAGATTCTGGGCAGTGATGCTCAAATCAAAGTATTGACCACTCTCTGGTACTCTTGGGGCTATATATAGCTTTGTCACACAGATTCTGTTTAGAAACAATACATCTCAGTATTAATGTGGAGCTGCCCTAGTTTGATTTCTGTTGCTGAGATAAAATACCTTGACAAAAAGCACCTTAGTTGACAGGGTTTTATTTCAGCTCATAGTAGAGGTTACAGTCTACCATTGAAGGTAAGCAAAAGCTTCAGGGACTTCAAAGATCTAGTCACATCATATCCAGTCACAAGCAGAGACAAATATATGTGTGCTTGCTTCCATTCAGTTGTTTTGTTTGTTTGTTTTTCTCCAGTTTTCTATAATTCTGACCTAGAAAACAGTGTTGTCCTCAGTGGGTCTTCCCACTTCAATTCTTACTGAGACAATCCCCAACAGGCATGTCCACAGGCCAACCTGTTCTAAATAATCCCTCACTGAGGCTCACTTCTTTTGTGATTCTAAGTTGTATCAAGGTGACAATTAAAACTAACCATCACAAGAGAGCAGACCCTACAATGCTGTTGGCCATGTCAGAGGAGCAGCAGAAGGCAATTGAAGTTTAAGGTGTCAGCCCACCAGGAGGAAACTTACTGATGGGTCAATTTCAGACAAGCAAGGCCCCGAGACCACAAAGCCTGGAATGTCTTTTGCTTCTGTTGTGCCTTTACATGTTTGCTACTGCCATCTTTCTCTGGTATCTGGCATGGTATAATTGGGTATGGGGAGATCCCCACTGCCTGTAATGTAGTGTGTTTATCTCATGGAAACATCTCATTCTACTGGGCATTTTTACTTGTGGATTACTATAAAGATGATCCCTTCCTAAGCTGTACTGTCTAATTGATTATAACAATGTCAGTTTAAATAGAGTTTTGATAAAAAATAAAACAGGGAAGTGTCACACTGCTTCAACACATGAGTTTCTATTGAGGAGCCATATAGACTGTAGCTTAGGTTAATGATTAAGAAAAACAATTGAGGCCAGGCAGTGGTGGTGCATGCCTTTAATACCAGTACTTGGGAGGCAGAGGCAGGTGGATATCTGAGTTTCAGGCCAGCCTGGCCTACAGAGTGAGTTACAGGACAGCCAAGATTGTTACAGAGAGAAATTCTGTCTCCAAAAACCAAAAAAAAAAAAAAAAGAGAAAGAAAGAAAGAAAGAAAGAAAGAAAAATAGTTGAGTCTCAGTAGCCAAGCTAGATTAAATTCTTTAACCTTAATGTTGGGAGATGTTTTCACAGGTTTCAGAGTGCATCACAGCTGAAACAAAGCTATGAAAATAACTTAAAGTTACACTAAGATATTTTTGTCAAATAGTTTTGAGGTAAAAAACCCAAGAAGATAATCTAAAGTTTTAGAGAGGCACATAGTTAAATGTGGAACTCTTTAAGGTCAGGGAACAAGAACAAAGCAGCCCATTTATTACCAGATGATGCACCATTCTTGCTAGGATTGATGACCAAAGGTGATGATTAATTCTTTATATCCATTTTTGCCCTCAGTCTCCTGTTATAATAAACTGTTGATGAGTGGGTATGTACCCCAAAGATTTAAAGTAGAGCTGACTGGTTCTTTTCCATATATATAAAAGTTTAGGTTTGTGATTCCTTTAAGATTCTTCACAAAATTACCTTTTTGTGATAAGTAATAAAGTAATTGGTCCTTTCTCTATAACTGCAAAGTGCATCCTGCCAGTGAAAGACCTGATTGAGAAGAATACCTTGCTTGCCTACATGGTTAATCTATAACAAGTTGCTTGAGTATGAATATATGTGAGTTCTTGGGATAATTTGTTTTTCTCCTGTAATATGTAAAATGTTTAATCATGTAAGGTAGATGAAATCCATATTTTTACCTGTATGCATTGTAATCATTCATTTGAAAAACAAAATATAGTAACATTGTGATTTTTATTTTGCCTGAAAGATTTTGCTGGAGTATATAAGCTGTTAGTTAAAGAACAGAGATAGAATTACAGACAGTTAAAATGGGCTAGAAGGAAAACATCAAGAATGGGAATTAGAAGGAAAACATCAAGAATGAGAGAGTTCAAAATGAGTTAGAAGGAAAACATAAGAAATGAGAGAGAAGGAAAATATCAAGAATGAAAGAGTTAGAAGGAACTAGAAGGGAAACATCAAGAGTAAAGACAGAGTTAGAAGGAAAACATCAAGAATGAGAGAGCAAAATCACCAGGAACATAAAGAATAGAGAATGCAAAAGAAGAATAAAGAAAAGGTCCAAAGGAAATCATCAAGAGAGTGTGTGTGTCCTTTTCCCTAACCCCTCAGACAGAAAAATCTTAGTATACATTGATGCTGTGGATTCCTTTTGAGCCCTGTGCTGCTGGAGGCTGGTCCCCAAGGCAGCGATACTATGACCCGAAAGTACAGTTCATTGTGGAAGTTATTCTGAATAGAAGGCAATTTAGAAGAAGACACAAGAAAAGCTCTCATCCTCCCATTAGCCTAAAGGCAAGACATAAATTACCAAAGTATCTCCCTCTCTTTCTACAAGGAAAGACAGAGTAGATCAATCACCAAAGAAAACTTTAGCCCAAAGATGTATAGAGCAAGCTACAAAACCTTACTGACTACTGTAGACGAATTTCTAAACAGTCTTATTAAATAAGAAACACAGAGCCAAATACAGGGGTGAAAGCCTTAGAGATCAGGGAAATAGTGAGAGCCACCAGCTAGCCTTAACTCACCATGCCACCATAACTTTTCAAGAGAGCTACTTCCTGTCTACCCAGGCTTTTATTGAGAGCTACTTCCTGTCTACCCAGGCTTTTATTGCCTTGCTGTTCTGCTCTCTCACTGGCTCTTAGCCCAGCTACCTCACTTTGTTACTGTCTGTCTGTACAGACCTCCAGGTCTCTATGATTGGTACTGGGATTAAAGGCATGTGTCACCATGCTTGGCTGTTCCCTAGTGTGTCCTTGAACACCCAGAGACTCTGCCTGTCATGTGATAGGATTAAGGGCGTGTGCTACCACGACCTGACTTTTGTGTTTACCTTAAAATGGCTTGCTATTCCCTTTGATCTCCAGGCAAACTTTATTTATTAACATACAAATAAAATATCACCAAATTTTAGGATAAATAAAATACCACCACAGACTGCACTTTTGCCATTCCATAATTCTCCAAAGATTTGTTATCTTTTGTTGCTCCACAGGCTAGTGTTCTAAGTCACCTCTTTGAGAGTTACTGATTCTCTAGGTACATGCCACCAACCATGAAAATATATGAAATACACATATTTCAGAGCTAGAATTTTCTTGTTAATCTATCTTTTGCTACAATAATCCCCACCTAAGAATTCAAAATAATCAAGGAAAATTATTCTCTTGTACTACAAACATACAGGCTTGCATGGTTGGGTGCTCATGTCCTGTGAACTGTTCTAACCTCTGTTTATAATCACAATAGCTCCAGGAAATGGTTGTCAGTCCTTTTCTATTTCAGAGAAGTAGATGCTGAGCATTTAGCTTTTTTTTTTTGCCTTCATCATTAGAGCCAAAGTAAACTGGAGTTGGTATTCAAACTCTAAAACCTTAATACCATGTATTCAGCATCACCACCCATCAGAAAAATTATCAATTTCTATCAAAATAAGTATTTAGATAAGTGTGTCAGGTAGTTCTTGTACACATACAAAATATTGAACACTGCTACATGATCCTCTGAATTATACATTACTACTGGCCCCTGTAGAGATGAGGAAACAGATACAAAGGTTCAGAAATGTCCTAAAGTTGGACACCTTGCACTTGAAGGAAGCAGCCTGGCTCTGACACCTATGACCCTAATTACATCACTATGTAGTGCCGTAGATAGTGTCTCATTTCACTTAGTAATTTTCAAACTACAACTTGCATCAGAATCAACAAGAGGGATAAAGAGAGTCCAAGATCTCATGTCCTCAGTTTTTGATTTCCAGGTTTGGAATGGAAACAGCGATCCTACTTTACTTCCAGCCACAATCCAGGTTTTGATGATACTGAAAGTCCAAGGACCACAGGCCAACAAAGGAGATTCTAGAACCTAAATGTTTTAAAATTGTGGCCTAGAGATTACATATCTGACCAAGATGTGGTATATTGTTGTAGCTGGAGAGTTTTCTCTCCGGTCCGCCAAACCCCGGCAGTCCAGCAGCCCACTTATAAAATAAACACACAGACACTCTTATATTATTTAAACTGTTGGGCCTAATGGCTCAGGCTTCTAGCTATCTAGTTCTTACATCTTAAATTAATCCATTTCTATAAATCTATACCTTGCCACATGGCTCATGGTTTACCGGCGTCTTCACATGCTGCTTGTCATAGCGGTGGCTGGCAGTGACTCCCTCCGCCTTCCTGTTCTCTCAATTCTCCTCTCTGTTAGTCCCGCCTATACTTCCTGCCTGGCCACTGGCCAATCAGTGTTTTATTTATTGACCAATCAGAGCTCATACAGACCATCCCAGAGCATATTGAAATTATTGATCAAAGGATTTTTAATAAAGTAACAGGAATGATTTGTCTAAGATCAAATACCCTAATGGTTCTAGGAAGATTTAAATAAGCACCATATCCTCTCAGAGAATAAGCTTATGATAACAGCCTATGGAACCAGGTCAATTAATTCTCTCCATCTCTTTGAGAATCTAGAATCAATTCTGAATATAACCAATAGACAGAAAATATGGAAAATTGAGCTGAAGTTAGAACATGACTTGAGAGTTAAGACTTGAGCAGTTATGTTAGATTAGGAAATATTTGTTGTTTTCTTCAAGAGTTCCTGTTTCTTTCCCTCATTTATCACAATCTAGCTTATTGCTACAGATTGCTCCTGTGTATATTTGAAGAGGCAGTAGAAATTTTTTTTCATTTAGACTAACCCCAGAGGCCAGAGGAAAATGTTTGTTCATTCTTGTTTAACTTGAACAATATACTAATGTGATCAATATCTAGTTCAACTCTCATTGTTAGTAGTAACAAAACATTGTCATTCAATTATGTTTCATCTGAGTAATTGAAACCATTTAATAATGCTTCATTTCAATCATGCTCTTGTGAAAATCAGACAATTTTTGGAAAATGAGAAGTATTCAATGCACTGATATGGAAAATGGAGACTCAGTATTGCAAGAACCTTGTGTTCATATAACTTACTCATGCTTGGGGCTTTCAGTCACCTGGAAACTAAGCTGGGATCTGGCATTCTAAATAATGAGTTTATGAAAAAACAATTTATATATGTATCCAAAATTGGTCCTATCATCTCCCCTTTCGGTCTTTCCTTAACCTGATTTACTTCCTAACACTATTTCTATTTCATGGTGACACCATTCTCCCAAGTCAAAGGTCTTGGGAACTGATACATGCCTTTACTTTCTGTACCTCCTCCACCTGTCAACTGCCTTGCACTTCACCTGCAACATCTTTGTAGCCCATGGTGTTGGTGGCTTCAGACTTCTGAGTCACTTTAGTTCTCTATGACCATTTTCCTGATTCTGCTTGCTTTGCTTCCAATAGTTTCCACATCAGCTCTTATTCACAGAGCTGCCTGCGTTCACCAGTATTCATTTCCAGTTTGTATCACTCTGGAGTGGCTCACATAGTCAATCACTGACTGGTACAGAAGCATGAAAATCCTGGTTCCCTCCATTCAAAAAAAAGCAAACTCTGAGCTATCACTCATGTCCACGATCCCCTGTGGATCCCTGAATGGATCTCCAAAGCTTAACCTCACCTCTTCTCCTTTACCCACTTTATGTTTGTTTCCTCCAGTAGTTATGCCTTGATAAACTCCCAAACCCAAGTATCCTTACCAGAGGACTCTGGAGAAGCCATTGTAAGAGACTCTGTTGTGAATGCCCACTCATCTTTTCCACAAACTACTGCCTGTCACTCCCTACTGCAGAAGTAATTCCTGAAACCATTGTGGTGCATTCCACCAACTGTGCTGTTAGAGGAGACTTTTTTATTTCTTGTGAATCACTAGTCACATTATTGTTGTAGGATGGTCTTTCTGTATGCTGTGAATATGTGTTCCTACTATTGGTTAATAAAAAAGCTGTTTTAGCCTATGGCAATACAGGATACAGCTAGGCAAGAAATCCAAGAGACATATAGGGAGAAGAAAGGCAGAGTCAGAGACACTGCTAGCCACCAAGGGAGCAAGATGTAATAGAACACAGGTAAAGCCACGAGACACGTGGTGATACATAGATTAATAGAAATGGGTTAATTTAAGATGTAATAGCTAGCTAGCAATAAGTCTGAGCCATAGACCAAGCAGTTCGTAATTAATATTAATCCTCTGAGTGATTATTTTATAAAAATGGTTGCTGCCCAGGTGGGACTGAGAAACTTCAATCTACACATTATTTTCTCCAAGAAAAAAACCAAAGGTTCTACATTTGCTGTTCACTTAAAGACATTTTCTTAGCCATGTATTTCAATCATTCCACAGTGACTTTAACCTAACAGTCTTTAATCACTGCAGGTAAAGTATAAATATTGTACATAAATGGATTCACCTCACTTTCCTATCCCTCCCACATTTCCAAGCTCCCTTATTTTTCATATGTAATGTTCTTTCATTCTAAGTATGTCAGTCAAGTCTATCTCATGTTCTTTATTGAGCTTTCATCTTCTTAGTTTCCCATTGCTTCTGCAGCAAAGCACCACCACAAACTTAGTTTCTAAAATGCTTTATCTCACAGTTCTGTAGGTTTTCCTGTTTCTTCTTAGGCTATGACAGTGGTCCATTGTAGCTAGAGTTTTCCTGACTGGCCCACAGTCAGGACAAATCTCTGACACCCGCCAGTCCCACAGCCACTAAAATCCGACCAAGTAAACACAGAGACATATTGGTTACAAACTGTATGGCCATGACAGGCTTCTTGCTAACTGTTCTTACAGCTTAAATTAATCCATTTCCATTAATCTGTACCTTGCCACATGGCTCATGGCTTACCGGCATCTTTACATGCTGTTTCTCATCGTGGTGGCTGGCAGTGTCTCTCTGACTCAGCCTTCCACTTCCCAGCTCTATTCTCCTCCTTGTCCCGCCTATACTTCCTGCCTGACCACGGGCCAATCAGTGATTTATTTATTGACCAATCAGCAACACATTTGACATACAGACCATCCCACAGCAGTCCATTTAATTGGACTATTATCCAGGAAATTTATTACAAAAACTTAATCATCTGTGAATACTTTCAGAATTTGGTTCTTCTAGTCCTAAGGCCCTTGCATCCTTTACCCTGAGGACTGAATCTCAAGGTTCCGTTCTCCTGACTTCTCCATCTACTTCCTCTTCTTAGCTTTCTTTCTGAAAAATTCTGATTGGAAAGGATGTGTACTTAGGTTGAGTACACCCAAATAATCCAGGTCAATCTCCCCATCTCAAGGTCCATAATCCTAACTAAATCTACAAAGTCCTTTTTGCCATGTAACATGAAATACTCATGAGTTGAGTAACATGGTTTAACATATGGACATCTTTGAGGAACCCTTCTGATAGCTATAGTGGTCTCTTTCTATCCTGAAAACTCTATATACTATCAAATAATCCTTCTAGTAAATTTGCTCACACATAGTGTCAGAATGACTTACTTCCATAGTGCGTAACTAAGTACTTTTCTGGGCACTTTATCTATATTGATTCTTTTATTCATAACAACAGCCTGTGAATTCATAATGATTATGAACCATTTTACACGTTAAAACTGAAGCATATAAAGGTTTATAACTTCTAAGCTGGTAAGTGGAACATCAAGAATAGCTAAGATGACTCCATGTATTCGTTAAAATAGTTAATTTTCTTGCCAATAGAATGCCACATATGACTTCTTTCATAGGATCATGTGACTGACTCTGGCCAATACCAACTCTAACAAGTAAAATGGTTTTTTATCCTTTCTCTCTAGTTGGAAGTGCATGACTCACATTGTATAGCCACTCCAGGAAAAGAATTTAGATCTTTAGGACATCTTTGAAGAGAGAGACAAAAGATCCTTGTCACTCACCCAGGACCACCGTAGTTAGGCTATGTTACATTTTGTAGAATTCCTATGACTTCAGTGTCACTTATTTTGATCAATATGCTGAATATTAAGCTTAGACACTGTGTCTTTAGCTAAAAGAGAAGCATTGCTTCTCTTCTTCTCTTTCTTCTTTTTTCTGAATAATAATACAATCCCTCAGACTCTGTTGGGGAATGCTTCCCAAGGATAGCAAATCTCTTACACTTTTACAGTTTGTCATCTAGGGAAACCAAAGCAGGAACTCAAGGCAGAAGGCATGGAGGGGGAATGGTGCTCACTGGCTTGCTTCCCCTGGCTTGCTCAGCTTTCATTTGTATACAGCCAAGACCCAACTGTCCAGGGATGGTACCAACCACACTGGGATGGATCCTTTTAACTATATAAATGACCAGTCAAAAAATGTCCCCCAGACAAGTCCACAGGCCAATCTGCTGGTGGAAATTCCTCAACTGAAGCTCCTCTTTTCTTCTTCGTAAGTATATCAAGATGACAACCAAGATTAGCATGACAGCATGATTATTTTACAAATGCAGTGTTCTCTCCAAGCATTGTCCTTAAAAAGCTTTCTTTCAGGCTGGAGAGATGGCTCAGCGGTTAAGAGCACTGTCTGTTCTTCCAGAGGTCCTGAGTTCAATTCCCAGTAACCACATGGTGGCTCACAACCATCTGTAATGAGATCTGGCACCCTCTTCTGGCCTGTAGTCATAAATGCTGTATACATAATAAACAAATCTTAAAAAAAAAAAAAAAAGCTTAAAAAGCTTTCTTTCCCCACACTCAAGGTTGAGCAAAAGAAGGAACATTTTTCTAGCCTGGGAGGACATTCAAATAGCGGGAGGAAGAGATTTCAATTGGACCATCTATCAACTTACACAGAATTAGTGAGATTTACCTGGTAGGAAATCCATCAGAGAAGAGTGGATTGGTGAAATAACCTCATTCTAATCAGCTCTTAAAACTACAGGTTCTCAGAAGTATCAATAAAGGGACAAAAATAAAACCAAAAAAAAATAAAATATAAATGACTTACTATAATATCAAAAGCCAGAAATCTGTCATGAGTATATTCTGGACCTGGCCTTCAAAGTAACATGATTCTAAATTGAGTAGTTTTGAACACTTCTAAAACTAAAAAACACTCTTTTTTTATTTCTATATCTAGTCTACTCACTTATTATTGGTCTCAAATATTGGACCCTTTACAATTATAAGTATGTAATATAATATTTCATATAAATGTCTTTATACCTTTAACATTTATATTTATTAATCCACATATTATATAGACATCCAGATTATAAACATTTCTGCAGTATTGGATTATCTATAATGATAATGATGATAAATCTTGTCTCCAATCTTCCCTTCTTCCCCGAATTCTAAGCACAAGTTTTTTCAAAATCAATTTTATAATTTTCTATCCAAACTATGCTTTTTCTGATAATAGTTCTGATGTGGTTAATAATACTATAATCAATGAAGCATCTGTAAATTGTTTGATCATTGTAAAAATGCTAGGAAGGGACTGGAGAGAAGGCTCAGTGGTTAAGAGCTTTTGTTGTTCAAGAATCTTTCTGTTCTTGCAGAAGACCTGGATTCAGTTTTCATTACTCTGATGACAGCTTACAACTGCTCACACACGAAAGTTCTGGTGTACACTTCTGGTCCCCTTGGACACTAGACACAGCAATACACACACATACATAAAGGCAAAACATTCATACACTTCAAATAAAAATAGTAAGTCTTCAAATAAAAACAAGTAACATTAGAAGTTGACCTCTGTTCTTCTTTCCCCCATTTTGCACGTTCAAATAGTCTCACAGTCTTAGAAATGGCGCCTGGAACTATCCTTTTTTAAAACTATTCAGTGTCTACTAGGCCCCTGCCCTGCTGGTGTTTATGTGTGGATTATATGATAGGGAGAGAATCCACTATCATAATACACAAAGACAGGAGGAGAGTGGGCCCCAGTGAGAGATAAACAAAGACAGGAAGGAAAAGGAGGGAGGGAGAAAGGTAGCACAGTAAATGAGATCTGTTTAGATATTTGTCTTCATGGAAATTCACTCATGATGTGATGGAACATGATGAAATGCGGTACAAGAAAGGAAAGGGAATTTGCTATGAGCAGAAAACATCTGGACTGATACCAGATGGACAAGAGCCAGCCCTGGAGTATTCAGCAGAGAGAGTTGCAGGCAGAGGGAGCAGACAGTACAAAGCTCAAAGGAAAACAAGGCCAGTGTTTAGAGAACAGGAAAACCAGTATGGATAGAGAACAATGGCTGAAGGAGACAGGCAAAGGAAGACACCAGAGAAGTAGGTGGAGTCCCCCCAGAGGGAGCCTTCAGCTTTACTGGTTAGCAGGAAATGTGGTAGTTATAAATGAAGAGCTCTGAAGCTCTCAATTCCTTTTTTTACTTGTTTACAAAATTGGCTTTGGCTGCTGTCTTCATAATGGCCTTATATGGTAAATAAGAGTGGGGACAATAACTTTTTGGAAGCTATTATCATCATCAAGGCTAGGAATGGAATTAGCTAAGCCAGAATTGCTCCAGCAGATGTGAAACTTGTCAGATCCAAAACATCCCTGCACAGAGAATGGGGAGTCCTTGTTAATGAAAGTGCTTTGTGGGAGCTAATGCATACAGAGTATGGTGAGGCACTAAGGAGAATCAAGGATGCCGCCTTCATTTTGGATCTGAGCTAATGTTCTCTCCTTAGGACTGTTTTAGGCAAAGCTTTCTGTGACTTTGGCCTCGGCAAAACTGCAATAGTACCCTGACTTATTCATTCTCCTATTTTCTCTATATAATATTTCTGCAAAATTATCCTCTAGATTATCCTGTAAATTTAAGGATGGAAAATTGAGTTGTCAAGGCCCAGTTAGGAGAAAGGAATCCATGCCTGTCGCTCTGGGAACAAAGGAGGAAGAATCCAAAGGAAGAACTTGTTTTCATCAGATATTCAACCATTTAAGCCACCACCTGAACTGAAGTTAATGTAAAGAATGAATGGCTGAAAGCTTCAGCAGCCATGCTGGAGGCTGAAACAAAGAAGGATGTGGGAACCCCAGAACTCAGGGGTCTGAAGAGGTGCCTAAGTCTCCACGAGTCCAGCCTTACAATTCCCTAGATCCATCAGCTTAGGAACCTAGATCTGCTCGTCCATATGATTTACTCTATTTGAAGTTTCACCCATCCCCACCTCCATCCCCAGTGCCCAAGAAGCAGCAGAAAGAGACACCCTTAATTTCTCCATGCAGGGTAAATCAAACCCTCTTCTTTTTGACAGCTTTGTGCTTCAGTAGCTCTGTGTCAACACCTTTCCTACTGGATTGTCAAGTATCTATTTACAGATCTGTTTCATCCACAGGACCAGGAATTTCCCACAGATAAGAATTATGTCCTAACATCTTCTCAACCCCTCCTTTGGAGATGCTTATGGAATCAATAGTCACAGACAAGATAAACACACAAATACACACACACACACACACACACACACACACACACACACACACACACACACACACATTAATATAACTTTTGAGGTTCAAATTAGAGTTCAAAGTTAAATACTGCTTATTCATGTAAAGGAGATATAGAACAAATGGTGGCCATTTATGTCTGTGGTATCTTCATTAATTAGTTTTATGCCACAAAAATAACCCATAATGTTAGGAAGTTTGCCTAGCACTGTGTTTTATAGTTTGGATTGGGCTTAGCTAGATAGTGACTCACTCAGTTCATACAGGCTCAAGAAAGACTGATCTAGGGTAACTCATATCCCTTCCATGTGGTTCCTGACTTTCAAGAACTTAATTGGGCACAGTGACTAGGCTAGGCCTCAAAACTTGAACAATATGCTTAAGATAGTTTTCCATCTCTACTGCTGCGGCATACTGGCCAATGAAACCCCCACGGTCACAAAAGCTTCAAAGATGGGAAAGCGGACGACACAACTTGGTGGAAAGAAACTTGTTTCTGATAATAGTGCCTGTAGAGAAGGCTTGCACACTGTTGGCAGCTCTGTCTTTAAAACTTGACCACTATCGAAAAAGAAAGCTCAGCCCCAGCTAACCTGAAGGAACATAGTTTCCCTAGGTGGATGCATCCTAGACTATTCTATAGACTGCAGCTCTAAACATGAAGGATAATATAGCAAAGACCTATAAAGCTGTTGACCACCCACAGGCAACCCTGTAAGTGAGCTGAGGCAGGACCAGAGGAGTGGCAATACATGCTTATGTTAGGCCACTGAGTTTGGAGTGGTTTGTCATGCATACACTGGTAAATGATAGGCAGCTTATTAGAAACCTGCCATAATAAAATCTGTATATTGATACAGAGGAATCTTTGAGATATTCAGAATTCCTCAAAAGCATTTCCCTGAATTATCTCTCTTTCTCTGTATTCCAATACCCCGTAGAAAGATTTTGCCTTTTTGTATTTTGAAAACAGAATAGAACCCATATCCAGGAACAGTGGTGTTACCTATCTGCAGTAGAATGGGTGGGCCAATCACTGTCTTTATGGTTTTTAGATAAACCAGATTTAATATGATACACACATGGTCTGGGGTGTCTGTAGGTGACTTCTCTCATCCCTTTGAGGTTCTTTTTCTCATTCTGTAAAGTGAAGATAACGATGGAAACATGCCTTTCACATACTGTCTGGGTTGCATACAGTATCATCCAAATGTAATCAAGAGTTGATTTTCAGTATAATCTGCATATCTGGGAACCATGGAGCATAAGTTGTTGGAATAAATATGAAAAACTTTGTATGCAGAAATTAGTTAATAAACATTAGCTTGCCTTCCATTTTCATAGTTCTAACAGGCACTCCATGCTCCAGCTCAGTGCTAGGCAAGCTGTGTGTCATGGGCCAAATGTGACCTAGAGCCTAGTTTTAGATGCAGTCTCACTGAAACACATCCACACTTTATTGCTGGTCACTGTGCTCCTAAAATGGCATAATAAGGGCCTATTGATGTCTACAGTGACTAAATTATATAGGATTTAGGAACATAGAGAAAAAGTTTGATGACTGGCCTTTAATTTTCTAAACCTTAAACTTAAATTGTGTATAGGCTTATTGAAATCTTATACTCTTGGGCCTCAACTGCCACAGAGTCTGAGAGTTAGTATATGTGGATAAGTTCTGAGAATATGCATTACCTATAAGAATCCAAACAATATTAATGCTCAGACCACATAAATGCCATTACTCTAATTTTCTAAAGTGATATAATTATATAAATCTTTATTTATAAATGGCAATGTTACTGGGCCTGGGGGTTCACAGTTGTAAGTACTTTACTTGGAAAGCAGAGATGGGAAGGTTGTCATGGATTTGAGGCCCATCTGGGGTATAGGTTGAGATGCTATCTCTATAAAGAAACTTAATAAAAAAAGAAATGTCAACGTGCTCTGATTTGTAGATGACTTGACCAGTGTGTTTTAGAGAAGCCCCTGTGCTGGAAGCTTGAGCCTTGGTATTGTGGTATTAGGACGTGGAACTTTGAAGAGTGGATGCTTCAGAATCAGAAGAATTACTGATTATCAGGAGAAATAAGCTAGTTACCATAAGAGCCTGTTGTTGTTAGAACAGTCACCCCACACGCTTGTTTTCTTTTGCACACATCAGCTCCCTTTCCATTGGGAGCTTTTGACCAGCCAGGTGTCCCTCACTGGCAGTTGAACAGATGGGAATGCCGAGCCTCAGATTTTAACCGTCCAAAACTCTGTACTAAGCAATTTTCTTTGCTTTATGGAGTACCTAGCATTAGGTATTCTGTGATAGCAACATAAAATGAACTAATAAATAGAATATTCATCAATTAAAAGTGAACTGAACCCATACCATAAAAACTTAGAATTGTGCTATAATGAGTGACTAACAGCCATAAGCTATTTTAAGCAGAATGTTCCTTATAGATAATTCATGTTTATTCACAGGAGAAAAAAAGTTAATCTAGGCCAAGGACAATTACCACCAGCAAAAGTCAGAAACTGAAGCACGAAAACAAAATTAAGAATATATATTAGGCTTTAATTATTAGCCTATATACAAAATGAAAAATCTATCTTAAGGATTTCTTAAATTAGAAGGTTTGGCTCCTCCTAATTGCACCATTTGTCCAATTCTTTCTAAAATATCTAATCACAGAATACTCAGTGACAACCACATACTCCAAGGCTCAAAATAATTTCTATTTTCCCCTGCTAATAACATATTACAGATGCTCTCCTGGCAGCCCTCAAGATTTCAGACTGATGGGTAGCAAAGCTGCTTACTAAGATATCGGGTCAGATCTGTTGTGATCCAATTTGTGATATTTGAAAATCATCCCATAATGAGCTTTTATAAATTATTGTGATTAAACTGCTTGTTATGTGCTTGCCCTTCCTTGATCCCTAATTTAATTTCCTTCAATGATTTTTTTTATTCCACCCATCTTTCTACTTCAATGCTTAAAGTGAAAAGAGCAAATCGTTTCCTTTTAAAATTGCATAATATGCCTTCATTTTATCTTGATGACTTAGATCATATTCCTTTTATTAGCAGAAAAAAATGACCTGGATATTATTTTGAGCCTATTTTAAATAAGGAAAAAGCCTCAGCAAGAAAGAGACTTTTAAAAGGCCATGAGAGAGTTTATAGTCTGGTCCTGAGATACAAAGTGAAAGTAATTGCGGGCTTTTAGAATGTGGGATCTCAGAGGGGACCTGGAACAAAGCCCACACACTCCATGTGTAGATTTTAAAAAAATGATGTATGAGCCGTTACAACTAAACACACACCCACATGTTCTCACAGAATTGACTTTACATCTCAAATGTGTTCCTAAAATAAACATTCTATGCCAACTGGAATATTAGAATTAAGGAAAATAGGCTTTGCTTGGAGAAGAATGTATTTATATCCTCCTATTTCTTCTTTCCTTCCCTTTTTTCTCCATCCCTCCTTCCTCCATTTTTCTTCCTCCTTCCCTTTCTTCCTTTGGTTATAATGCGCTGAGTAGATTCCTCACCCCCAATTTATTAGAGACACCCTTAAAACAATAAATTAAAATTTCTTATCTCATAGAAAACATAAGTAATGGTTATTTTTCTTTTCTACTTGTCTCTATTTAACAATTTTTGTACAATCATCTACATTGATAGAATAAACTAGAGAGGTAATATGTAGCATAGTGATTAGGAACTTGGTCTTTAGAGTGCCTGGGTTTGCATCTTACACTACTTCCTATTAGTTGTGTGACACTAGGCAACCTGAGATATGCTCCCACATTTTAATTCCTCTGTGCACAGATGGATATTTCAGAAGTGTTCTACCTCATTTGAGTTTGCAAGAATCAAATGAATTACACCTAGTGAAAACTGATAAGCTGTGCATCACCATCCTTGTGATTACTTCCATGATGATGATATAGGGTGCTGTTCATTTACTTTTGTCCTTTAAGTCTGCTATATTCTAAAGTTTGTGTCACCCAGGATACATATATTGAAATCTGAACCCCTGACGCAATGGTGTTGGGAGGTGGGGCTTTGGGGAATGGGAGACTGTGAAATTGGACCTCTTAGGATGGATTTGAGCCTTTATAATAATAGGTCCAAGGGAATTCATCTGCTTCTCTTACTATCTGATGGCACAGCAAGGAGCTGGCAATTTGCAACCTGGAAAACAGCCCTTGCTAGAACTTGATATTGTTGGAACTTCTCAACCTCCAGAACCATGAAGTATAAGTTTAAGTTGATGTTAAGCCACCCACGCTGTGGTATTTTGTTACAATAGTCTTAATGGATGAAGCATTCATTTTACTATAACATAGAACACATTTCCTACTGGTTCTAATCTCTGTGTCTTGCAGATTCACATTTACATTCTCTTCAGGATGCAAATGCAGAGTGCTATGGTGTCTGGCCCAACATTTTGGAATCACTTTCCTGGTAAATCTTGGGAGATTTCAAACTAAGATACACGTCTAAAGCTGAAAACGTTAGACTGAAGGGTAAACCTAGAACTAATTCATAGCAAAATTCCCTGGGAAACATAAAGGAATCCAAGTGAACGAAAAGTTTACTGAACTCTCAAAGGCAGTATCTGCAAGCAAGAATGGGCTTGTTCATTGGGTCTGTGTGCAAAAAGGAAAGGTATCAATCTTGACCTCATTACTGATTCTGTGATATTACCCAGCTGCAAAAGATCAAAGTGGGTAGAAACATCTTTGGGACTTTCCTTCGAGTGCATTTGATCCTACTGTTCTGTTTAGGGAGGGGGTAGAATAAAACATGATAGAATATGACTAGAAAATTCACAAAGTTGAATGAGATGTATAAATCTGTAGAAAGTCATGAGAAACATATTTACCACTAATTTAAATGGTTTTCAAGATAAATACCTGGTTCTTCTTCTGAAATTATCAAAAATCAGAGAACTAAATTCCCCTCTTGTTGAAAACAGTTTAAAATGATAGCCAACATATAAATAATGTATTTTTTAATGCCCGCATGTGTGGACAGACAGTATGGTCTTCTCATGGGTCAGCACTGATTAAATGAAGAACCCAGACAGGCGAGCAGAAAGCCAAGGCAAACTTCAAGCTGAGAGTATTTACCAAATTACTTGATGCTAGCAGTTGTTGGCTTTCACAGACTAGTTGGATGTCAGGAGATGAAATGTGTCCTCACCCAGATAAAATGGGCTTCACAGCAGGATACACTCAGAGCAACACCGAATAAAGTTTAGAGGAAAAAGAAAGCAGTCACTGCCTACCTTCTGTAAACCTTTCCATGATTCTCACTACCTAGATCAAAAAGGAAAAATGACTATTTCTGACCTTGGTGTTAGGTGGAAAAGAAAATACTATCCCCTGAGAAATTATGTTCACAAAATGATCCTTTCATAAGTTTGCATTCAATTCACATTACCTATATGGCTTGAGAAAGTTCAAACTGAGATTTTAGCTTTAATGTCTATTTTTAGGGTAAGATTAGCTTTAATAAACAACCCTAAAATATCAGTGGTTTAATCCAAACCACATTTATTCCTTTTCTACACACTTAATGCCACAGAGCAGTAACTATAGAGAACACATTCTCTCACAAAGGCCCTTCTGACTTCTTTGAATGCTTATAAAGACTCTTGAAACATGATCTACCTATCATTAGGAAAAAAAGAAAGGATCCTGTGTAGGAATAGTCAGGGAGTTGTTACTGGTTGTTTTTGCTCTTCACTCTTTGGCTCTTTGCCCTTTGGGGGACCCACCACCCAGCTCCCAAATAATCACACAGTGGCTTATTCTTACTTATAAATGTCCAGTCTTAGCTTGGCTTATTTCTAGCCAACTTTTTTAAACTTAAATTATCCTATCTTTTGCCTGTGGGCTTTTGTGTTTCTCATTTCTGTATACCTTTTCTTCCTATGTAGCTGAGTGGCTGACCCCTGGAGTCTTCCTCTCCTCCTTTTTCTCACTCCTCCATCTCTCCTCCCAGATTTCTCCTTCTATTTATTCTCTCTGCCTGCCAATCCCACCTATCCTTTATCCTGTCATGCTATTGGCCATTCAGCTCATTATTAGACCAATCAGGTGTTTTAGACAGGCAAAGTAACACAGCTTCACAGAGTTAAACAAATGCAACATAAAAGAATGTAACACATCTTTGCATCATTAAAAAAATGTTCCATGCCATAAACAAATGTAACAAACACATCTTAAAATAATATTCCACAACAGGGAATGATGTATTAAAGCATTGAAAATGACCCCATGGGACAGGGTACATTGATCAGTAACATAGCATTTCCCCCATACAGGTCCTGAGTTCCACCCCGACACTAGAAAAAAAAAAGCACCCCCCTCGAAAGACTCCAATTTTTCTATGGTTGAATTCCTTTGCAATTTCACTTTGAAGAGGCAATCTGATTCTCACCTTGAATCTGGGTTGAATGTAAGTAAGACTAGTGTTGCCCAATAGTGTTGCTGAAAGTAACACTGTGGGGTTTCTGAGCTGAAGAGGGTCAGTAGCATCTAAACTTTTCCTGTTGGCACTTGTCCTGTATGTTGTAATGTTATTCAATCAATTCTCCAAGACAGTGGTCACCAAGAGGCCATAAAGAATAGATGTCAAGTGGAGGGAATGAGCACAGGGTACAGAACTTCAGCACTCTAGCTCATAGTGATCATCAAAGACTACAACATGGAAGAAAGACCATCTTAGGCTCAAGATAGCTCACATTTTAATGCAGTCATGTGACAGAAGTCAGGAAAGACTACAAAGCACAGCACCGTCCCGTCAACTGACGATTAAAACAAATAAAATAATTGCATGTTCAAAGTCACCAGTCCTTAGAAATGGTTTGTGGCACAATAACTGAACTTCCATGGGCAGGTTTTTATAGGCTGAGTTTGGAAGCAGGTACATCACTCAGCTTTACATTGAAAAGAACTCAGCCACCAAATCCCACACAACTCCAAGGAAGCAGAGGAGTGGAACCTCCATAACTATCCAGAGTGAGGAATTAAATGTGTTAACAGATAGCTAACCTACTTCTACTTAGACCCAAGCCCTTAGAATAGGCAGAGACAGATAGCATCTGAAAGATTTTACCTTTCATTTGTATTTGAAAGAATAAGCATGAAGTTCTAAGAAACACAAGGAAGACATAATTCTAGATAGTCTAAGTATTTTAACATTTATAAGACAACATTCTGACAGAAGTTGAAAATGAACTGAGTCTCCTAAATCTGATGTATGAATATTGACTCAAAATTAGTAGGAAATCTGAGTGACCATTTAAAGTAGATTTTAAAGATAAGCAATCAGTACTTTTAAGTTTCTTTGCCAGAGAACTCTCAGATCATGTAAAGATTTGCAAGCAAGTTCTAACAAATATTCAAGGAAGGGATCATTTGAGTATTAGTCACACTGTTCTAGAGAATAATCAAAGAAAGAATGTTCTAGCATGAGTGTGACTTCTGTAATCATGATACATAAACCAAGAAAGTAGACAGGGTTCTGGAAACTTATAGGAAATTTTCATTAATAAACATATGTACAAACTACAAAGGAAATTTTTGCCAAGTGAATTTAGCAGATCATGAAAAATGTATTAGTATTAACTTATAGTTTTTCCAGTAATGTCAGGTTGCAAGTGAGTGTACACATAGCTGTAATTAAATTCATTGTCTTAGCAGATTTTTCAAAAGTCCAGTTTCTTCTTTGATGTGTGAAATGCTTGAAAGCTATCCATCTATCCTAGTAAAAAGAAAAGCTAAACAAATTAGTAACTGTTATGAGATCCATCAGAGAACTGAAAACATAGGGAAAAATATAACCCCAAAAATTAAGACACAAGAAGGTTCAGAGAATCATTAAGTGGCTAGAGTAGAGATAAATAAGCCAAAACCTCTGCAAGGAAATTTATTGTGTGGAGTGAAATAAGCCAAACCCATAGAGGATGATTGTTTATAGACACATAAAACCATTTATATCTATGACATGGAAGCAGAAAGTAGAGGGAAGAAAGAGACAAGAAGGGATAATGTGGAGATGAATATGGTCTAAATACTTAATATATTTAAAAGAAAGTGCCTACCACTATGTACAATGAAGATATGCCAAGGAAAAACCAAAGGTATTTGTATTAGAATAAGAAAAGTTGAAATTGTTGCAAAGTTGACATAAATACATCTTAGAACTAAAAATCTTTAGAGGTTTGTTTTCGGGGTTTTTTTGTTTTTTTTTTTTTTTTTTTGTTTTTTTTTTTAGTTCTGATGGTCTTGTAGCTTAATGTCTGGGAGTTCTATCAGGTTTTGAGGTTTTGTCATTAAAGACTGGAGAAAAACTACACTGCAATCAGTGTAGAGAGGAAATAATCAGTCATCTAGAAAAACACCAGTGGTCTCTGGTCTTCACAGGTCATGTAACTAGAACTTTCAGAACAAAAGCCTTGCCTTGGTGGTCCAGTAAACAAGTCTTGGTCATGTGTCCTCATATACCAAGCAAGGAGATAATGATAAAAAGCCGAGAAGGGAGAGTTGTCCAACTATGGCCATGATGGGAAAAGAAATAAATAAGAGGGTCCAATAACCTCAAGTAAGTCTTCAGGGTACTGACATGGCCTTTCTGTTTGAAAAGACAAAGAGTTGAACCAAGAGGTATGCATAAACTGTCTTGGTCAAGATGTGACCTAGTTAAACATTGTCTCCATCCTGGTTTTTCAGGATGGTCTGAAGAAGCCGTTATCACTGTCATCATGTGAGTGGATCAGTTTAGAACCCAAGACACAGCCTTGCCTTTGAAGATAATTGCCCCTATTTGGGTAGGGCATGGGGTGGGGGCCCAAGATTTTGCTCTTCCTGGAATCCAGAGTGACTACAGGTTTAGGAAAACACATATCTGTACTTTCAGCCTTAAGGACAGAAGAGATGGGTCATTGAATTATTCTGAGTGGTTAACATGCAAAGCAAAGGAGGCAAACACAACAGTAAGGCAAAGATGCCAGGCTTCCATTCTGATTATTAATTACCTTGTACTACATTGACTGACAGTATGAAGCCAACGCCTTTTAAGAAAAACAGAAACTTTTGATAGTCTTTTTCAATTTTTCTTCTTTGAGCCCAACCATAATTTACAAAGGTTTTATCAGGGCCCACTTATCTGAGGAAGGAAAAGCCCAAACTCCAGCTCCCTCTGGCTATCTTGTCCCTGTGAAGTCCAGGAAGTCCTGGGAGCAAGATTCAGTTTCACAAAGAATAGAATCCAGATCACAGGATCCTTTTCCCTCCTACACATTACTGTCCCATTACTAAAGGCCTCTTGCTACAGGTTCCTTTACCCAATGCATCATGTCTGGTTTCAACAGAAAGTCACCATCTGGGCTACTGGGCAATACTCTCAGTCATAAGTGAAGGCACTTGAATCAGCCAGCTGCCATGGCAAAGTCGAAATCATCAGGTCAACAATATTGAACAACTATGATTGAAACACTAAGGATTCTAATGCAGATAGCCACATATAAGATAGGTTATGTCAGAAGGTGAACAGAGTACCAGAAAGAGTCAAAAAATAAATGATTAGGATCAAAACCACTAACTAAAATGAAGAATGTCTGTATTAGCAGCTAAGATTTTACTGTGGAAAGAAAATGTCAACATAAACTTCTGAAACTGAAAAACCAAGAAGAATGACAAAATAATACAACAGAACATCACAAAACTATAGGACAACTACAAAAGATACCAGCGGTGTGTGCTGAGAATAGCTGGAAGAGAGTGAGTGCAGGCAATATTCAAAGCAGCAATTACTGAAGAACTGCTGAGTTGGTGTCAGGTAGTAAGCCGCTGGCACAGGAAGTGGAGAGAACAGCAAACATAATAAATTCCACACAAATAAACAAAACCAGCTAACATGTACACATCATAATGAAGCTGCAGAAAATCAAAATAAAGGGAAAAAAAAAAACAAAAAAGCCGAAAGGGGGGGATGGAGGTCTCCCTACCTACAGAGCAAGAAAGATAAAATTGACATTTACTTTTTGGAAACCATATCAGCAAGTAAGTTAAAATAGTAAAGTGTCGTCGAGGAAAGGCCACAAGAGGGAATTCTGTATTGAATAAAATTGCTTTTCAAACCTAAGGAGAAACAAAAACTTTCTCTAGCAAATAAAACTGAGGAAGTTGGTTGCCAAATGTTTTAGTCAAACTTTCTCTTCTCGGCATAGCATGATTGTCCCATCCCCATCATCACCATCCCTGAGCAGAGAGATATCCTTGCTCCTGGAATCCCTGCAATGAAATAAGCAAAGAGATTCTGTGTAAGGCAATGCCAGTAGACCTTTTGATACCACCTAGGAGAATGACAAAAGCAGAAGGCCTCCACATCCTCACCTGGCATTTCAGCCATTGATGCCCTCTGCCCTCCCTCCACACCCTTCCACTAGTCCTGAAACATGGTAGAATTCATAGGAAGTGGAAGGCTAGCTGAAGGTGGAATTCCATCTGATCAGCTTTGAGGAGGCCATCATATATGCTGGGCTTTTCAGAAGATACAGCTACTGGGAAGTCATCCATCCTCCCGTGAACAATGCTGATGAACTCATTCTTTCACTAAGCCGGACTTGGGTGAGATCATTACTTTGGTCTGCCTTTAGAGCTATATATGGAGTGAATAGACATTTCTTGAAGGTAAACTCAACTTGCCTTGAAAGAAGTGTTAAAAGTAGTTCTTTGGAGCTGGCAAGATGGCTCACTGTGCAAAAGGTGCTTGCCCTTGAGTCTGAAGACCTGAGATAGACCCCGGGAACCATATGGTAAAAGGAAGGTATCAACTTCTGAGAATTGTGTACATGCACATGTGTATACACACACATGCACACATACTCTTCACATATAAAATAAGTACATAAATTAAAAAGTAGTCCTTCAAAGAGAGAAAAACTGTCAAAAATTTAGATTTAGGTTGGAGATGGCACAATAAGAAATGGGATTGTTGCACAAAAGTGTGGGACTGAGTTTGAATCCCTAGAACTCACATAAAGCAAGGATTGGTAGCAAAATATAATCACAGTTCTCAAGTGACAAGATGTGAGGTGGGGACACAAATGTTCATTTATACACATCACATATATATGCACATATTTGCCGCACAAGTGCACATGCAAATAAATGAAAGAAGAGCATGAGAACAGGGACAATCAAATGGGGAAAATAGAGAAAATAGTAAAATTCCCTCAAATAAAAAAGATACCTGCCGCCTCAATTTTGGAATACTTTTGTTCTATTATTTTAAAAGCATGGGCAAATTAAAAAGAGAAAAATGTTAATTTTCTAGCTAATATATTAAGAGAAATAAAAAATAGAAAATAACAGAAGAAGGTAAAACAAAGGAAGGTGGTAGAGAGATAAGGTACATTTATTGCTAGTTGTTTAAGGAACGACCATACATTTTTCCATGATGTTACACTCCCATAGGTGGTCTGAGAGTTCCCCTTTCTCTCCATTTCCACTAGCATGTGGAATATGATGCTCCAAACCATGTGCAAGCATGCATCAATTCATTAATATTCCTTAAAGAGGAAGGAAGGAATGATTATAGCATGCATCAACTTCATGTGCAGATTTTAAGGATCAGAGAAATCCTGTTATCACTTTTCTTCCAATATTATCCAAGGAAGTAAAGTAAGAAAGAGCACAAGGATTGGGAAAAAGAATGAAAAGCTGCTATAATTCAGAGTAGATGCAATAGTTCTTAGAAAATATTCCCCAAATCTATAGGCACATTACAAAATCAGATAACAGAGTTTAGCAAATAATTCTGAAACTATATAAATATAGGAAATTTAATTATGTTCCCATAACTATCAACAGTGAATAAAAAACACAATTACTTTTAAATCACATCAAATAAAATTTGATACTAGATTATGAGTTTCTATAAAAACAGCTAGTTGCAATACCTGCATAGAACAGACATCCTAATAGGTTTCAGTCCTCTTACCCATTAATATGGAGTGACTTCACAAGATTCCTGCTGTGGACAGGATGATGGTACCTCCTTTCAAAATTTATGCTCACACTTGACCCCCAGTGAAACAGTATTAAGAGGTGAAAATTACCCCTCACCCCTTACCATTTAACACAGACAAGTGAGCTGACTCTCCCCCTTATTAGCTGCAATAGTTACGAAAGTGGGCCCTGCTCCTCACCTGAGCAGCACAGTAGAGCTAACCCTGTTAGCAGAGGCCTGGATGAGATACCCTGAGGGTGTGAGAATGGGATAGCTGGCCACATATCCTTCCTCTGCCATGTGGTGGTGAGGGTGTGGGAAAGATACCCTCCCCACCCTTTGATTCTCCCACACTTGAAACAGTATTAAGTGAAACAGTATTAAGAGGTGAAAATTTTCTTACCTCTTGCCCCTTACCACCTGAGACAGACAAGTGAGCTGACCCCCGCCCTTGCCAACTGCAGCACCCCAAAACGGACACTGCGCCTTGCCTAGGCAGCACCATAGAGCTGTTCTTGTTGGTGGAGGTGTGGATGAGCCATCCCTGGTGTTGTGAGCATGGGAGAGCTGTTCCCATTACTCATCTGTCATGTGGAGGCATGAGGTGAGGATGCCCCTCTGCCCACCCTGGCACTGAGGTCATAAAGAGGGAGAGCTGTCCCTGCCCCTCATCAGCTGCAGCACTCCAGAGACTGCACCTTACACCTCACCTGGACAATACAGTAGAGCTGGCCCTGAAGGTGTAGGTATGGGAGAACCAACCCTGAGGACATGAGAGCCAGAGAATTGGCCCCACCCATTGCTCACCCCTGCAAGGGGTGAACTAACCAGGGCAATGCTGGAGAGCTCATGCTGGTGGTGAAGACAGAGGAGAGCTGGCAGGCTAACCAACCCTGCAACTACTCAAGCCCAGAGCCAGGGTTATGTGTTGCACACCTCAACCTCCACGCCAGCTGGGATCTGCTGGAGCAAAGTGAGGGGGTGATTGGTCCTGTGGATTCAGGGCTGCAGGATCTCTATGGCACAAGGCAGCAAGGGGATGTCCAGGAAGAGTCCCAGTGATGGCTCAGCATTAGTGATGTAACGGAGACCAGGGACCTTGAACCAGACCCATAATACTTTGCAATGAACTCCTGTATCACACTGCAGCTTCCATGATGAGACTCTCCCTTTCTTCCCTTTATTCCCCCTTTTTTCTCTTAAGTTTTATTTTGTTTTATTTTGAGAGGAGTGAGATGAGTGGGATTGGTAGTCACAACGTGAAAGACACACACACACACACACACACACACACACACACACACACACACACACACAAAGAAAGTTTTTAAACATGAGGTGAAAACTGAAAGGTGATTAAATTCTGAGGTTTGTACTGTCATAAACATACCTTTACGTGAAGTTAGGTGGCAGACAGTGATCTCTTATTCTTCTGTCATAGAAGAACAACAAGTTTGGCTCCTCTGAGGATACAGCCATCTTAGAGGATGAATCTGGGCCCCCATTATACACCAGACCAAACAGTATCTTGATAGTGGAATTCTATGACTCCAGAACTAGAGAAATGAATTTCTGTTGTTTATAAGTCATTCAAACTGTGGTATTTTGTTATACAAGCATAAATAGACTGAGATACTAACCAGTCCTCTGATTGTTTTGATAAGAACTGGCTTTCAGTTTTAATACCACTAACCTGGAGTTAGCACAGAAACTCCATAGGTTAAGAGTTTGGTGCTACAAGATTGCTTTTGTCAGACACTGAGTACAAGTCACCTATGCTTCTGATGAGCTTGCAAACTGGAGTCCCACAAGTCCCTCTTCATATTTGATAATTTGTTGTGATGTCTCACATACCTCAAGGAAATATTTGTGCATATTTTCCAACTCATTAGAGAAGATGTTACAAGGATGCAGATGGACAAGCAGAAGAGGTGTATAATTTGAGGTCTGGAATAGTCGTGAGGGCAGGAGCTCCTATCCCTATGGAGTTGCATGTGGCACTCCTGACATGGATAATTTTGCGCCTACCTGAATGTTTTCTGAACTCCATCTGTTTGGGATTTTGTGAACATAGACATGATGAATCTAGTCACTGACTTTTGGTGATTTAGCTAATGTGTAATTCATCTCAACAGAGTTCAAGCATGGTTCTAATTGTATCTTGGTCTTTCTGGAGACAAACACCCATCTCGAAGCTACCTAGAAATTCCAGCTACCGGTTATCTCATCAAAATATAGAAGATATTCTAAACATCCCAACAAATTTAAGTGTTAAGAAACAGGAATGTAGCAAACGATGTTTCTAGCATCCCATCATTCAGAAAACCATATGTTTTAGAAATATGTTACTAGGTTCCAGACAATGACCAAAAAGGTATTTTTTCGTGGTTCCACATCAACTGAGTTCTAAACTAAATGACAAATAGTAAAGCAGAAGGATGCAAACCTTCTGAGGGTATTAAAGGCTACCTGTACAACAACATCACAAATGCCTTCAGATAGATTACGAGCCACAAATCTTTGAGACTATTAAAATAGTACTAGTGGTATTTATAGATTATATTACCAAATGTCTCCATTACAAAGCAGATCCCTTGAACATAAAATTTGGGAAGGAACTTTATCAGAGAATGAAGAGGTTCATGGGAACTATCTACAAGGTCAATGGAAACCTATGAAGTCCTTATTCCTTGGGTTTTTATCCATCATCATATTCCACAGCTTTTCTCACAACCATCAGCATCTTGTTCTTCAGATTTCTCAATGTCTTTCATTGCACTCCAGTTCAAAGGTGACTTCTTTCATTGTGATAATCAAGGCACCCTGTAGCATTCTTTCCATGCCCACCACACCAACAAGTCTCTATGCAAATGGCCCCATACTTACTGGTTTCTCTTCTCTGAGTTACAGATGATGCTTCTATTTCTAGCTAAAGTAAGTCCTCTACTTGTTCAATAGGTGCCCACAACTTTTACTCTGCCCCCTGTATCCACCTATCATTTACTCCCACAAACAGATCATTCTCTTGAGCATTCAAGTCATTCAGTAGTCATTTCCCCTACCTTGAAAATATTTTATTGGCTCTATTTAGAATGGACCTCAGTTTTGTTTCCCTTCATAGCAAAGTTGTGTTAGAGAAAACTATTTCTTCCTGTCTCTTGTACTGCCTCCAATTTCTCTTCTCCTTTTTCTTTTCAGCCATCAGATTTAGATATTTACCCTACACACACATACACACACACACAAACACACTGCCAGCAAACCATTATTATATAAGTTGTTTCTACTATGGAGTTCAAGAATGAAACAATATCTAGGAAAGAAGATGGAAAGTGCATCAATGAAGGAGGACAAAAACCGGGAAAGCCTATTATCCTAGAGACCAAGGAAGAAAGTAATTTGAAAGAAAAGAACATGGTAATCTGTTGCATGAATCTTAGAGAGTCTTATTAATAAAATCAAACCTGAGGCAAGTTATTGGGGTGAAATGCTGGATGGTCAGAGAGACTGAACAAGCCACAGTTATCCTCACCTCACCAGATCCTCAGCTGGTCTTGTTTCCTCAGACTGGAAGCTTCTGTGTCCTCATCCCAATGGCTCTCAGCTGAATTGCTGCTCAAAAGCCTGAATGCTTAACCAGGCCAAATGCTTAACCAGGCCAAATGCTTAACCAGGCAAATGCTTCTAGTTTCTGATCCTTTCTGCTTTCTACCACCACTCCCTGGGATTAAAGGCTGCTTTCTGGGATTAAAGGCCTGACTGTTTCCAATTCGGCCTTGAACTCACAGAGATCCAGAGGGATTTCTGTCTCTGGAATGCTATGATTAAAGGCTTGTGCTAACATTTTCTAGCCTAAGTATCTTGTGGCTTTTCTGTTCTCTGATCCCAGATAAGTTTATTAAGGTACACAATATTTTGGAGAACACAATACCACTACAGTAATCTGACTCAAACTGTTGAAGGCAGAATAAATTGAGAACTGGGAAACAACAATGGGATTAAGCATCAAAGGGTTCACTGGGTTCCTTGGCAAGAGTGGATTCCATGGGAGCAGTAGAATAAAAACCTTAATAGAGGCTATCCAAAAGAGATTTGAAAGTGAGGATTGCAGTGTGTGGTTCCTGTGCCCACCTGTTCTTGTCTAAGTCAGTTCTTGTCTAAGAGGCTTTAAGGACTTTCTTGAGTTACACACTACTGTGACTTACTGCACTAAACAGATACACAACTAAATTAACCACATGAAAAGGTACAAAGGGAGAATTGTAGGGCAAATCAGCTGAATGTCTCCAAGCCTTTCCATTTGGGTTCACACAGTACAGGTACTTTTCTGCCACAAGAGGCTGTGAGAAATCCTGCCAATTAGCCAAGCTCATGAGAGCCTCAGAACCCAGGACTTTTACTGGAGCTCAACCATGGAGACAGCTTCTGCCTGATGTGTACAAAGGTTCCAGTCTCTAAGAGTGAAAGAGGAAAAATCACTCAACACCAATCTTACATGTGAACAGTTTAGGTGCAGAGTGCCACTCACACTTTGTGGTGACTCTTTCTGAAGTTTCCCTTCCTTGAGAGAAGGCCTTCAGAAGTCAGGCCTGCTATGCCACCTCTGGGCTGAGGGAGAGGGAATCAGCAAGCAAAGATCATGACTTTCACTAACTTAGCTATAAAGGGAATAAGAGAAATCAGATGACAGGTGGAGGGAATATACTATGTTATTTTTAGTAAGAGTGAGATTACAGGGTGTGTGGATGCTTATATGAATAGCACAGTATGGAGAAAAAAATGTGTCATCTAAGAGAGTGGGAAACTTGAGAGGAAGAGAAGAGTAGAACTCAATGCAGAACAGAAACAAAAATCTGAAAGTGAATATGACCCATCATATGTTGTACTAACAAGAGTTCAGTATGATTAGAGCCAATATTACTAAATATAGAAAAGTCAATGGCTTCCCCATTTCAGAAATACAACACATAGTATCCATGTGAAATATTCTTAGCTCTAAACATATATGAAATATAAAAGATTTTATTGGAAACCACTATAAAATAGACCAGCATAAAATAGACAAGTACAAGAGGAAAAGTACATCAATCAATGTTGTTGGGATAAGGACAAATATTAGTGTTTTCCTGAAAGTAATTTAATCAAGGTTACTTGTTCAAATAAAAACTAATTTTAGAGGGAGGGAATTTAAAAGAATAACTAAAAAAACTTTTTTTAGCTAAAGAATCCCCAAGTTACCTGAATCAAATTAAATTTATTGATTTACACCAAAATCTAATTAGATTTAGCAGTAGTAAAAAAAAATGCAAATAGAATGCTTGCCTAGCATGTTGAAAGCCCTGGGTTAGCTCTCCAACACCACAACAAAATAAAATTAAATAAATAAATTGCAAAGAAAGAATTTAAGTGCTATTTTTCACAATTTTGCTTATTTTCATACACTATAAACATTAATTGTAGGGAATTTTAGAACAAACATAAGAAAAAAATTTAAAAACATAACTGGAACTGTCCAAAGATAGCCATTCACTGTAGATTTTAGAAATGCTCTTCCGTCCTTTTTACACTTAGATTATTTGAGTTGATGAATGTGATGAGCAAAAATTTTACAGAATTTAGTTAGCCTTTGTTCCCCAACAAGGTGATTCAATTTTTAGTTACCAAGTGCTATTAACTGTAATTAAATAAACTACTTTTTTTTTTGCCTCTAGCTCACCCACCATTTACTTTGCTAGTAATACGGGTGTGTGGAGATCTGCAGTGAGTCACTGCTTATTTGTTCCTCAGTTCCCCCACAGACAGCAGACTGGATGACTGTGTTGTTATATTAACTGCTACTGATACTGCATTTTGCAAAAGTCAGAAAGGGAAGGAATGAATTAGCCAACAAAAAAGGTGGTATTTCTGAAGAAAGATGAAGATGTAGTGAGCATGTCCTCTTGAAATAAGATTCAAAAAGAATGTACATTGACTGAGTCTACCAGGTTGATCTCAGTCCGTGGGGAAGGCTTTGCACTGGAGGAGGCGGGAATGAGGGGTGGGCTGGGGGGAAGGTGATGGGGGCAGGAGCGGGGAGAACAAGGGAATCCATGGCTGATATGTAGAACTGAATTGTATTGCAAAAGAAAAAAAAAAAAAGAAACCCCAGTGCTCAGAAATCACATCAGAACTGAGGAGTGGATGGGGAGTAGGGTTGGGGGAAGGTAGGGGATGCGTGGGAAGAGAGGAAGGAGGGGGAACTGTGGTTGGTATGTAAAATGGAAAAAAAAAATTTAAATAAAAATAAAAAAGAAATGGGCATTTTAATATGTATATTCTTTGCTAATCTAATAAGTAAACTTTTTATATTTTTAATTAAATTATTGAACTGAACTGAATTTGTACTGGAGCAGGAAAAGACCATGACCAAATTAAGGTTATCTACTTTAGAGATATTGCTTTATAGAAACAATATTAGAGTCTTACAGAATAGAAAACAGGGGCTATGTGAGAAGTAGGGCAGAGACTCTAGATTCTGTTTTGTCTTAGATGTTCTAGTTCTGTTTTGTCATAGATGTTCAGAAGGTCGTGATAAGCTCTATGCTAAATGTACCTTCAATATTGAAACCCCAGAAAACAAAGTAGGGATTGACAAATACTGACTGAGGAGTGGAATTTATAGCATGTACACATCATACCTGAGAATGGACACTGGAGAGAAAAATGTATAACCAAACAACATAAGTTAAAATAAACAGTAAATCAAACTTATTTCAAAGTCCAAGTTAAAAGTCATGGCTTTAACTCAATAGTACCTTCAAAGTTTAGTAAGGACTTCATAGTTAACTTTATTTTTGGAATGGCATCTTGCTATTTTTGAGATTTGGGTGGCACAGTTTTTAATTTTTTAATCTGAGAAAATTTTAATACTGAGAGAGTATTACATTTTCAATTTTTCTAGGTCCTTAGAAGGTCTGATAAACTCAAATCTTCCATTCCCACAAGGCATCTACAGAAAGGCACAGAACAGTAGCTGCTTCCTTTACAAAGGGCAAACATCACAGACTCCTCCTCTCCTTCATTCAGTATTGCCTGCCTACCCCGTGCTTAAGAAAATAAATCAATCTTGAATTCCCTTAAATTTTATATTACAAGGTGAAAGAAATGAAAGCTCATTATATAACCTGATTAATGTATCAATTATACTTCAAAGGGACAGCAAATAAGTTTATTGTGATCTTCAGACATTTTATTTCAGGAAATGATTTTTTTCCCTTTAGCATTTTTCTACCTAGTTCTTTCTGACTACCTGCCCAAAAGATGATGTAATGCTGAACCATTCTGAGTAAAATCATGATTTAGAAATGGTGTAGATTTCCACAGAATTTTCCATAGCCCTAAAAGAAACACTTCAACAGACATGATCTTGGCAGAAATTGCTTTGTAGCTAAGAATTTAGTCCTTTTTGTCAACCACATGATTTCACTTTTTTCTAAGAAAGTGTGCAAGTTATCCGAAGTCACTCTCAATATTTGTTGACAAATATCAGCTTCTCCTGGGAAAGGTTCTGCACCTCAACTCTAATTGTCAAGTTCGGCTTCAGAATTGACTTATCACTAACTAAAATCTTAAAATGTATGCTTTCAATAAGTGAATATAGTTATAGCCTTTATTCCTTTCTACACGAAAAGTATCAATGAAATTTCTAAAAACGGAAATAAAATCAAGATAAAAACATATATAGCCAAGGTTTGTATATATAGTTTAGTGATAAAGACACTAACTATCTCAGCATGTACAAAGTCCTGGATTCAACCCCCAATAACAAAAATATATTTGTATTACTTATTTTTATGCATCATAATGTTGGGATAAGTATTGTCCTCCAACTATCCACCTTAATCTTGCTAAGATGGGACACTGAAATTCTCAAGCATGTAAGATAGTGTTAGAGCCATGCCAGATTTCCCAGAATTCTCTTTCATCCTTCAGTTTCCATGTACTATTCCTCTATTCCATTGCCTTTATGAAATTCATTTTTTTTGTTGTTGTTGTTCTTTATCCTCTTCTTTATCTCCCTTGTCTTCTCTTTCTTAATGAAATAAAGACAGCATAAATTCATTCCTGTATCTACACACACACACACACACACACACACACACACACACACACACACACACAAACACACATTTCAAGAATTTAAAGTCATAACATTCGTTGTACAAATACCACTAGTAGCAATTATTACAAGCATAAATAAGTCACTTGAGATGGACCCTGGAAGGTTAAACTAGCTTTTGGTTCTAATCTGGTTTCTAATCTGCTTTTGGTCTGGATCAAGAATCCACCACTTCAGATTCCCACAGATCACCATGAGCCAAACTGTCATGTTTTCTCCATTACGGTGAACTAAAACATCTGAAACCAGGAGCTAAAATAAATCCATTGTGCCAATCAGGTATTTTGTCACAGCAATGAAAGAAAATTAACTAATATGGCAAATTGGTACCAAGAGTGGAACCATTGTTATGATTAAGCTGTATCACATTGTTTTTGAGCCTTTGGATTGGTTTTCTGGAAGAATGTAGACGACTTTGAAGAGGTGGACTACATGCCCTATGATGCTATCATCAGAACTTGTTGGGTGACAATGATGGCAGTGACAATGAGAAGACCAAAATGCCAATAGAAATCAAGACAATGAATACTTGGTTCATGAGTTTTCATGTGAGATTAGACCCCCTACAAGAAGCAGGACTAGAGGTCATTCATATTGTATTCTGACAAATAATCTGGCTAATGTTTCCAAGGGAGAAAATCTATCAATGATCATATCTAGCTGTCAAGTTTATGAATCACAGCAGTGATAGGCTTGGCAAGATATTCCCCAATGGTGCAACTGTGGCACTTTTATGTTTGGGGTAAAGAAGAGTTGTCTAATTGAACTTAAGTTCCACCCAAGAAAAGGGAGGCTATACTTGATACTGCAAATGTAGTCAGTGACCTTTAGCTGTAGAGGTCATAGAGCTTAGAGGAGAACCTAAGAATGTTATGGTTTTATTTGAATTTTCCTAAAGCAGTACTGTTCCTGAGTGTGTTCTAAATAGTTACACTTACACCCATAGGTAAGTGTAGCTCTCATTCCTTGCCAAAAACAAAGCACTTCATTTTGCAGCAGATAAGGATTATTATAAAGATCCAAAACTGGTCAAAATGCAGAGAGTAAGTGACCATGGGATCTCCAACCATAATTGGTACATCTACAAAGCAACCCCTATATATGTAACTCATGGAACATTGTGAAAAAAGGGGGCAGAAAGATTGTAAGAGCCACAGGACTGAGCTGCCTGTTTTGAGACAGTGTCTTCTATATAAGACAGAGAAGTTGCATGCATGAAATATCAACAATATGGTTGCTTAAACAAGACCCACATAATCACCACACCAGTCAACATTCCAACATTGATAGGGGAAATTTCACAATGCTCCACCCCAATATGTAACAATAATAATTATAGAAGAAGAGGTCATGAATTTGATAGGGAGTGGAGAAGAGACATGGGAGGAGTTGGGAGAGGGTTTGAAATGGTTTAAACACAGTACTTACGTTTGGAATTCTAAAACATTTTTTAAGTTAAAAAAATTAAGCCAGGTATGGCTATATTCTGTCTATGTTCTTACATTTTTTGAATCCAGGGGCAGAATATTATGGTTTTAATTGAATTCCACTGCCACCCTCACCCCATCCCATACACACACATAGGCTACTCTATTTTCAGGTTATGGTGCTATTTCAAAGACTGTAGAACTCATATGATGTGGAGATTGGTTGGAAAAAGCCAGGTCCTGCAAGCCTTTGAAAGTGCTTCCCAGTGTCATGGGTGGGTTCCGTGCTTCCCACTAATGCAAGCAGAGCCACAGCAAAATGATCACTTATATCTCCTGCATTATGGTAAAGTGAAATTTCTAAAATCCTAAGCCAAGATAAATCTTCCTCCCATCAGTTGCTTCTGTTGGTTATTTTGTTTTAGCAATGTTAGAACAAACCACTAAAGCAGTGGTTTGTTCTCTTCTCCACTTGCTTTTCTGTCTCCTAAGTAAAATTCACCTCTTTAACACTTGTACATGGTTACTCAGTATAGTGTCTGCTTCTATAGTAACCAACCTAAGTTGTTAGGGGAAGTAAAACAAGCAGTCAGTAGCATCTGCTGCACACTGTTAGTAAGACTGCGAGAAGGGTTTCCAGACCCACTACTCTTGCCACCTTTCTGAGGAATGGTCCTGTATAAAGCTAAGAATGGGCATCTGAGTTCTTATCTCATGCTTTCCCAGAGACAGCTGCCCACAGTAAAGTATATAGCCCTACAATCTTGATGGAAGAGCCACTGGGTGTGTGCTGGTTAGTTTTGTCAATTGGACACAAGCTAGTCATGTGAAAAGAATGAGGAAACCTCAATTGAATAAATGCCCCCCATCAAATTAGCCTATAGGCATGTTTGTGTGGCATTTTCTTAATTGTTGATGGATGTGGGAAGACCCAGCCTTTTGTGGTGGTGCCACTCCAGGGCAGGTTGTCCTGGGAGATATAAGAAAGGTAGTTGAGCATGAGCCTGGGAGCAAGTGTGTAAGCAGAAATGCTCCACAGTCTCTGCTTCAGTTCTTGACCCCAAGGTCTTGCCTTCAGTTCCTACTCTGACTTCCTTCAGTGATGGACTGTTACCTGGAAGTATAAGATGAAAAAACCCTTTTTTCTATAAGTTTCCTTTGTTCAATGTTTTCTCATAACAACAGAAACCAAGCTAGGATAAGGAGACAAACACCATTAAACAAAGACAGATATTTGTTCAATGCTGCCCCAGGCATTTTGTAAGAAAATTCTAGAACTCTAATTTTTGAGTCTTATTCATTTTACAAAGATTAGAAAGAGAACAGCATTAGGGCTCCTTCTTATTTTATTTTTTGGTTTTTCGAGACAGGGTTTCTCTGTGTGGCTTGCGCCTTTCCTGGAACTCACTTTGTAGACCAGGCTGACCTCGAACTCACAAAGATCCGCCTGCCCCTGCCTCCCAAGTGCTATGATTAAAGGCATGCACCACCACCACCTGGCCTGGGCTCCTTCTTATTAAGGAAATAAATTCTATTATGACAATGAATGGATACTAGAACAATCTAGACTTAGAATAATACCTCCCAGGTTCATGATAAGAAAGCTTATTAATTAAGTTCAGTTACCCCTTCTCAATTATCTCATAGTGCATTGTGTATTCCTTGACAGAGGTTTTGTTCTAAAATGGTGACTTAGCTCAGCTACTTGTTTACTAATTATCAGACCACTGTGTCTTTATCGTCTTGCCTTAGTCTGCCCAAAGTACCCTGTCAGTGAATAATCATCTGTTGATTGACTTGTATGGTGATAAATTGGATATTTGTTTATGTTCTCAATGTGGGTGAGCAGACCTCTTTCATCCATCAAGCTAATCACAAAGGCCCATGAACATCAGTGAGTGTGTCTGTCATATTTCCCCTTTCCTCCTTAGCTCTCCTGATGTAGCTTAGAATAAAGGACACATCATCTCTTGCTTAAACTTTTACAATACCAAACTCTTACCCACCACTGACTGTTTCCAATGTCAGTCTATTCTCCCCACTCTGGTCTTCTTAACACTCAACTCTGAGCATTCCACTCATTCAAATCCTTGTGTTTACCTTCACACCTCCCTAATATCATTTCCTCTCACACTTATGATTCTATTATATATCCCAACATTAATAAACAATGACTGAATATGACAAGTCTCAGTTTCTTTAATCGTCTACTGTCTCAGTCTGGAATATCCTTCTAACAAATACCAGCCTGACTAAGTAACTCTCATTTATTTCTCACCCTCAATGTATTTCCTCTAAAGCCTCCTATGAAGGCTTAGCATATCATCTCACTTCAACTCCAGTGTATATTGGCTTTGATGTTGGAACAACATTTTATCTTTGCTTTTCTTTACCTCTAAACTGTGAATTTCTCTGAAATTGTATTTCTCTACCACTCTATCTATTCTTTGCATTTCTGAAACTTGATAACAGGTGGAGGAAGCTTTGTGCAGGTAAGTCATCAGTTCATTTAAGTTGAATGCAAGAGTCAAATAGCCATTTCCTTGACAAATTAATTCATTCATTCATTCAATGATGACATGCTTTCTAGATATGGGTACACTACTCTAATGAGCTACTGTAATGGTAAGCCTAGTAAGACTTGAAGCCACCTGTGAGGCCAGAGGCACTGAAAGCCAAGCTCACTCACCTCAGCATTCTGCCTAAAGCCAACCATGTAAACATAATGATAAAAATAATAATGTCATCTCACATATTTATCACTTAACCACTTTTGAAGCACTTATGGGTTTATAATACATATATCAAATTTGAAATCATTATAAAAACTTTGGAGAGTCTCCTGGGTTATAATCATCCCCTAATTATTGACACCAGAGCTGAGGTTTAGGAAGATTAAGTAACTTGCCTGAGATGACCTGCCGCGATAGCACTCGAAAACACCCTGCTTCTTGCCCTTGTCCGTTCCACGCCTCTAGCCATGCACTTTGCTGCGCCTCCCAGTCTGACTGTGTCACCAGCCATGTGACTTGTTTTGGTTAATGGGATGTGAGTGGGTGCAAGACATTGAGAGGCAGGACGAGCCCTTGTACCACAGGACTTGTTCATTCTTGTCCCCATTCTTTACCATTGCTTTGGAAAGGGCCTGTGCAGGCTAGACTGCTACCCCAGAAGCAGGAGAAAGAACCACCTAGAACAGCTACTTGCCACATCTGTCATCCCAGCCAAGGCTTTATAGACAGCTAGGAAGAAAGCATGTAGGAAAATTCAACCAAGAATGGAAAACTTGCCCAACTTAGGCTTGACTAAATTTCCAACCCTCAGACTCATGAGATGACTATATGCTTATTGTCTTAAGTCACTGAATTTAGAAAGTTTTACAGAGTTATTTCAATAAGCTACCAGTGTATAAAATCAAAATTAGATGTAAAGAAGATAATGAGCAAAGTAAAATACATTATTTTTTAATTTATTTATTTATTTTACATCCCCACCTCAATTTCCCCTCCCTCTTCTCCTATTCCCTCCCCCCATCTCCCCTCTGCACACATCCCCCCCAACCACTCCTCCTCCATTTCTGTTCAGAACAGGGCAGGCCTCCCACAGATATCAACAGAACATGGCACATCAAAGTTTCAGTAGGGACTAAGCACCTCCCCTGAGCAAAGTATTGTTCAATTTCTCTTTGTAGTGTAGACATTGGCTAATCTGAGTAGGTGTATTATGCATTAAGCACATACACTAAGCATCAAAAGTTGAACATATTCAACTGCAATTGCTCTCACTTCCATCCATCTTCTGGGGATTGAACATCTTAATAACTGTTACTTATTGAGAGTGCAGAAATGTCCATAATGTTCATCATGTACAGATGAAAGCAACTACTCAAGGGAGGTTAGATGGAAGTTCCTGGGTCAGAAATGGCAGGAGAGAAGAGCTGAATAGCGGAGTCAGAAACAATTAAAAATGATTAGCCACCCCCAAAAAGGTCACAAGGCCAGAGGCAGGAACTAAAATATAGAACTGGATGTAATTTGGCCAACAGATTCAGGGTTTGGGGATAGGAATACAGGAAGATATACTATTTTACAGCTTAAATAACAAATAAAAGTTATAATGACATGAACATGACTCTCATGAAATGTATACAAGGTTTGTACAAGAACAAGCTGATTCCAGTTCATGAGAATGCCCCCTTGGTGTTCTGACACTGAAGAAAGAGATAGAAAGGTACAGGGCTGCATTGAATGCAATTTGATGGGGTCTTACAGATAAAATATAGTCCTTGGTGATGCCAAGACCAGGTGGATCAGAATAATGGGGGCCTTATAAAGTGGAGAGGACAAAAATATTTCATTGACACTAGAATGTACCTGACTTATCTCAAGCTCCTGCCAGGGTCAGACACATTCTTAGCATCAAGGTATGGTCATAAAGCTTCACACACCTCTCTAATTGTTTTGTTTACTTACAGTGTGTTGGCAAACTATATAGGGAAAACTGCCTAGGGTTGCTCAGGAGCAATCATGATAGTGATGATTCAGAATGGCTGTGGTTATGTCAGGCTGAATCCATGCAGGAGTCTTTAGTGGCCTTGCATGTCTTTTAAAACTTTGGGGTATTGGTAAAAATGTCTTTTGGTGTAAAGGTAATATTGAGTCACTGGGCCTCACATTCATTATTCTGAAATATCAATTGCTCTTCTGCTTCATGGGCATCAAATTCTACTGAAGTAAGCAGAGATAATCTCAACACTCTGTAGTCTTTATGGGTAATCTGAAGTAAACAAATGGATTAACTAAGACAGACTGAAGTCCTTGCATTTATATAGGTGGGAGTTGCAAACAGAAAAACTTAAGTGTTTTCTAAAAATCACCATTTAAATTACAGGCTAATGATACCAAGAGACTTAGCTTCCAATTGTTAAAATTAAGATTGAAACAGTCTATCACTAATGATATAATGTCATACATCACAGAATGACCATGATGAAATGACAGATAATACCAAGAATAGATAAGACTAAGGAATAATAAACCTCTGACAATATTATAGGACTGTAAGTTCACCAAAGACTACTGGAGGAAATCAACTAAGGCAGAGTCTATCTCTCATCAAGCACCTCTATTCCTAGATATAAACTCTACAGAAATACATATTTATGTTCACTGCATCAATATTTATAATTGAAAAATAGAAATAAACTGTTCCTGTCAATGATCAAATTGATGATAGTTTTTAAATATCGTATGTGAAATAGTACACAATGATAAACTAAAATATACAATTATGCTCATAAAGTAACAGAGCAAAAGAGACCAAAAAGAGTACACCCCACATGATTTCCTCTATATCTAATTCAAATTCAGGCCAAGTGAATACACACTGTAAGCAGGGAGAGTCTAGGTTCTTCTATGGAAACAGACAGTGGTTTCAAGGGTTGGAGGACACTGCTACTTGACCTGATCACCAGTTTCACAGATGTCTTTAGGGTGTGAAGATTCACTGACTTTTATACTTGCAACTTGTGCACACCTTTCCATGTGTGTCTACTCAATAAGTGTTTTTAAAGTTGAAACTAAACTACAAGTCAAACTACTGTGGTGGGACAAAAATGTAGTTGCCTTACAGTTGATGAACTAGAAAATTCTCCTTTAGTTGTATTTTAAAATGGAGACACAGACACCTCTTTGGTCTCCTTATACAAATGAGTTAAGAAATCAAGTGAGGCAATTGGCCCAAAAGAAACCTTGTAAACTATAAGAATGTACACTTGGAAATATTCCAGGGGAACAAAAACAAGTTTGGTTCTCATCCTAGTTTTTAAATGATTTTGCACTGTTAATGAGTCTCCCTGTGCAAATGATAGTCATTTAAGTGTTTTAGATCAAGTTCTATAAAAGCAGGTTTGTCAATTATATAACGGTCTTTAATGTACCTAGATTGTTGCTTTTGTTTCAGAAAACAGGAAATTGCATGATAGCTTGCAAATGGCACATTTAATTTCACAGGCTAAGGTCTACATACAGTGCAGGAACTCACATTTAATGGCATGAAATGATACATAATTTGATTCGTTCAGCCACAATTTTAGAAATTAATCACTGAGTGTCAGTATCTTTCTATCCTCCATGACTCACTGCGTCAAAAGAAAACTGGTCCTTTTGCCATCATTTTGCTGACTGTAATAGTTCATTCTTTCGATTTAGCATTTCAATCCAGTACCCAGCATCTGGAAACATTTGAAAAGGTCAGGCTGCAACTCCCTTATTCAATAGAGTAAAGTTTCAAAAATCATAATGAGCTTCCTTGTTGTACCTACTAACATGATTAGAATCACCTGTGGAAATCAACGGAAACTTTGTTAGATTAAAAATTGAAAGTTCAGAGGAAATTGGGATGCATGGCCTGGACCATCCTCTTTTCCCATTGATACAGTATCTCTGTACCACAGTTCTTCTAATGGAGCTCCATAGAACTTGAGGGATGTATAATTATTTAAGGAGTGAAGAACAATACTCTGTATTATAAGATGGTTAGCAGTGTGTTAGCTCTGTGTTCTTAAAACGGACACTTATGACAATCAACTTACTAGAAGAAAAGGTTTGTTTGGGTTCACAGTTTTGGAGGTTCTAGGCTGTGATTAGATCATCTGTGAACACTGCAACTCAATTACCTTCAGCCAGAGCCAAATATCAACTTGGAGGCAGGAAGAAAGTGAAACAGTGTAAATTTTCCTTCTGGGTTAGACCATTAAAGAGCTGCTGGCAATTTTGCCTTCAAGACTCCTTCAAGACATCTGTACCATCCTAAAACAGCTTCTAGACTTTTTGGAAAACAGCCTGAATGAAAAGTTTCTTTCACAGAGTGTGCAGCTACAGCCTGGTAATTTGGGCTTGCTGTCACGCAGGCATGAGAGTTGCTATCTGCTGTATGCATCGTTAGAGCATGCCTGCAAGAAGGATTTTGAATTTTGAAAGAAGCAGAGAAGGCCGCAGAAGTAAACATGAGAATGATGATAACCCCTTAAGGGAATGAAGATCATGTTTAGATATGCTTCAGAAGGGACCGGGGGATGTGTCTGTGTCTTCATTTACCCAGGACGTCCTGATGACACTCTGCTCATAGAAGTGCCAGAACATTAGACTTCAATTATGAACTATTGAATTTCATTTACTTTTTCCTGGGCACAGAACCTTGTTCAGCTCATGAACAGGAACTGAAGGAAAGCACTAGGGAAATAGTTTCTCAGAGAACACCCCGAAACATTGATGGATGAGAACCAACGGTTAATGATTCTGCTCTCTTGTGACTTGATCAGCAGGAGGTAGTCAGTAATGATCTATGAATTCTTGGCCCTTCATTGGGATATCTGTGTGTGTGTGTGTGTGTGTGTGTGTGTGTGTGTGTGTGTGTGTGTGTGTGTACTCCATGCCAGCTCCCAGAGTCCCCAGCATACTACAACTCCAGCTGCCTGCAGCCTTACTTGGCTGCTTCTCCTTCATTGTTTCACTTCCCTCCTTTAGCACCAGCTTTCCCATGGACCACTGCCAGACAAACCACTTTCATTTGAATTCTATTTGAGAATTCTATGTGTTTCTGAAGAAAAACAAAGCAAAGGGATCTAGAGGTATATGCTATTTTCCTGCCATATAGGATACTTGGAAGTGAATTTGTGGAGTATTGGAACCATAGGGAGTCTAGTTCTAGTTATCTGGTGGGGAAGACCATCTTCTCCAGCTACACACAAAGAGATTGAGTCTTTTCTTCATCATGCACATGCATAGAGTGGTAAACCTTTTCCAGGTGGTATTTAATTAGTCTATTTTTTGTTACTTACTTATATTGGCACAAAATGTTCCATGGCAACATTTCAAATCTGCATGGAGTGTAATTCACTGGTATAAGGTTTAATGTAGTAACAGATTATTTACAATATTCTATAAGAGTCTGAAACTCAAGAGACACCAAATAAGTTATCCTAGAGAAGAAAACACTTGTTTTCAGCCTTCAACAAAATCTTAGTCATATTGCCAATTGATAAAATACAATGCCGTTTACTGTAATGCTTGGATCTATGTATATCTACCGCAAAACACAAGCAAGAACAGTTTTACATAATGGATTGAGCTATCAATTACAAAGGAGTGCAGAGAAAAACAAAGGTTCAGATGATCAGCAAGCAGACAAAAAGGGTGTGTTGGTCAATGTCACATGCAACACTCCCTATTTAATTATTTTGAAATCAGATTCAGAATTTTGAAAAAATGTACAGCATTTATGGCCTTTCTCGGTATCAAGAAAATTTATGAAGCCTTTGCAGTCTAGTGCATCTCTCTTTGGCTTGCTGATCAAAGATTATATTCATTTTTATTATTTATCCACATAATCATTTTAAGAAGAGGGTTTTTTAAGTATAAAAATGACTAAAATACAAAGAAAAATCCTTTTTTAAAGGGATACAAATAAAATTTGAAGGAGAGATGTAATTTTAAAAAATTGACATTGCAATAGTTATAGTAACATCACAGAGAGAGAGCAATGGAAAGGAACATGACAGAACTAATTAAAAATACACCATTCATATATGCTGTACCTGTAGCCAGGATGCACTGATACCTGACTCCACACCCTTTGGATAGGCTCTTACTGGAATGCTGGTCTCACCCATGGGACTAACTTTGGCCATGAATACAGTGGCAACTTGATGCAGAGTCTTTAAAGTGTGCTTGTGCCTTTGTCTTAGATGGCCTCTTATTGTTAGCACTGTAGCCTAGCTGTGTTCTTGGTTCTGTGGCTGGATTTTAAGATAGACCTCCCAGAGCAGAGCTGAGTGGTCTCATTTAAGGCTTTGCTAGAATCCCTGACCCCCAGCAACCCACCATCCAAGAGGAGTTGTTTGAAAAAGTCCAGAAGCTAGTGGCACCCGACTGACCAACAGACTAGGAAGTTAATAAAAGTTGAGAAAAGACTTCAAATGTTATAGCAATGAGATCATAAATTCTTTAGCCTTGGGATAAATTGAAACATGGGACCATGGTCACTCAGGTCATCCTGACCCAACAGAGTATGCATCTATGAACTCTGTGATGCCATAAAGATAATAAAGAACTTGGATGTGAAAGTCTTTTCCTGTTCATTACATTTCTAACCTGGAATGTGTAGCCTAAGTGACCAAGGATGTCCTGTGCTGTTCTTGCTGACCAATGCTCCTGTACTGTTTCTGCTGTACCATTCCTCCTCCTCCTCCTTCTCCTCCTCCTCTTCCTTCTTTTTCTCCTCCTCCTCCTTCTTTTAATCTATAAAATCCAGGAGCCTTTGGAGCCATTTTGGGAGCACTTATTCTAGACAATGAAAATATTGTTTTCTTCCTGATGGCATTTCTCATTTTTGCATGAATAAACTTTGTTCTTAGACTTGGTATTTTGGTATGTCTTAATTTGCTTATTAGGTTGACAGTGACTGATTTAAAACAAAAGAGTTTTGCCTTCATGAAGATATGAAAAAGACCACCTCCTCCTCTGTAAACAAAATAGTATCACAAACCTGTATTTCTTATTGGCCAGGCACAGTAACACATAGCTGTTACCCCAGTTATTTGAGAGGCTGACACAGAAGCATCACTTGAGCCCAAGAGTTAGAGTACAGGCTGGGAAACATGGCAGGACCCTGCCTCAATAATTAAATACTAATTAAAATAAGATTAAGAATAAATTGTGGTAGAGAAAGAGATTTTCCTTCTGACCAGATCATCTACAGAAGTAGCACTGATCATCAGTTTACATCAAGTGCTAGGATTAAATTGCAACCTAGAATAGACCATGTTACATATGAACCTGGCCACATAAACCAAGCATTGGACTTTATTAGCAAGTATTCTTAAGATATACTAGTGATGCTCATTTACAAAGGGTATTAAATATACTATATTCTTAATATATTTCAGCAGTGTTTTATAATCTGATATTTTTGAATAAATATAAGTAAACTTAAGAACAATTGCTATGCATTTCATACTAACTAAAAATTTAAATTATTTTCAAAATGCATGTAAATGAGATTTTTCTCAATTTTTTTCATATATTAATCACATGAAGAGTTTTTAAAGATCTAAATTCCCAGGTGATATCCAGACCAAATATCCATAATTGTGGGATTATGACACAGACATAAGAAAAATTTTAAATTTTTCAGCTGATAGCAATATGCTTCTGAAAATGGGAACAAAGAACTTAAGCCTGGATCTGTGTTGTGCAATATGATAGCCAAAAGTAACTAGGAAGAACTAGAGATATGGCTAACCTGAATTTAACTAAGCTGTTAAGGAAAGGAACATACCAGATTTCAAAGACATAATATGAAAAGAAGTAAAAATACATGTTTAAAATATTTCCTGCCTGGCTACTGGCCAATCAGCATTTTATTAAACCAATTTGAGTGACAAATCTTTACAGTGAACAAGAGGATTATTCCACAGCAGGTTAATTTTTTAAAGGAACTATAGCTCAATATATAACCTTTTCATTTTATCATTGCTCATACAAAGTAATTCACAAGAATTTAATTTTCATGATTATACTAAATTTAATATTTTAAATATGACACTGATACAAAGTACCTTGGTTCAGGTTTCTATTGCTGTGAAGAGACACCATGGCAACTCTTATAAAGGAAAACATTTAACTGAGGCTGACTTACATACAGTTCAGAGATTTAGTTCATTGTCATCATGACAGCACATAGGCAGACATGGTGCTGGAGAAGGAGTTGAGAGCTCTACATCTGGATTTGCAGGCGGCAAGAAGAGAGGGTGACACTAGGCCTGACTTGAGCTTCTGAAAGCTCAAAGCCCAATCTCTCAGTGACATACTTCCTCCAATGAGGCCACATCTCCAACGAGGCCACATCTCCAATAATGCTACTCCCTGAGTCTATGGTGGCCATTTTCATTCAAACCACCACACAAATTTTAAGTGAAATTTGAGATACAGAAATAATTAAGACATACAAAAGTCATCTTGTTGCTTTTGGGGTATTTTGTTTGTTTTGTTTTGGGGGGGTTGTTTTTCATTTTTTTGAGATGGAGGTTCGGCCATGTAGTCGTCTTGACTTTAAGTCTGGATCCTCTTTTCTCAGCCTCCAAAGTGGTGGGATTATAGGCATGTGTCCCCAATCCTGGTGTCACCTTGTTAAAATACTGCTTCAGTCACATTTATTTGTCAGTAGGATAAAATATTAAAAGAAAAGAGGAAGACTGAATTTGTAATTAATTATTGCTACCATGTTAAATTCTTACCTTTTATTAAATTTTAATCATTTCAAGATCAAATACTCTCACATGAAGAAGCCTCTACAGTATCTTTGTCTGCTAAGTAAAAAGACAACATTTTACTGTAATATGGACCTAGATAATATATTATTTTAATAGAATTAAAATAAAGAAAGGCTGCATGAAAAATAGATGCATTGGGAGCTAGCACATTGTCTAACTTTGTAAGATGCCATTCCAAGGTTCAAAATCTCTGGCTTAGGATATATATTTCCATCTATCTATCTATCTATCTATCTATCTATCTATCTATCTATCTATCTATCTAATTTCATATATATTGTTTATATTTATTGTATATTATATATAATATTTCACAACTTCTATTATCATCAGCATTATTTATCAAATGAAAGTTTTCATCTATATTTTGAGGACATTCCCATCAATTTTATTAAAACTCTTCCATTTTTTGGATAGATTGCCCAGATTAATTTATTTCACAGTTCCTATAAAAAGCTCACAAAATGAAGATATTCACAAATTCTCATAATAAAACACCCCGATGATTTTAAGATTACTAAAATGCCATATATTTTCTCCCTGATCATTTTTTGTTGTTGTTAATTCTGGTGCTGAAGTACTTCACAATGCCAAAAGGAAGAGTGTTACATCAGAATGGGGCTGGCCATAGAACTGAAACAGCAGTCATCATGCTCCACATGCCAATAGCTTCCAACTTCTTGTCCCATTAGCAGCCCAAACCAAAAAATTTTGCTATGGAAGTTTTTATGTACTTTTGTTATAAATTTCCATTATTTCAGGAGAATTATTATTTTATATTTTTGTTGCACAAATCCTAATTGATCTTAATAAAAACCCGGAGTCAGATATCAGGGTGAAAGTTGAAAGGTCAGAGAAGCAGAGCAAGTCACAGCCACCACCTCTTACCTCACCAACTCCTCAGCCTGCAAGAGCCAAAGTTCCTCTCTCCTCCCACCTCATATTCCTTTCTCTGCCCAGCCATATCACTTCCTGTTTTAACCTTCCTAGTGCAAGGATTAAAGATGTGTGATCCTAAGTGCTGGAATTAAAGGTGTGTGACACCACCTGGCTGTTTCTCTTTTAGATTGGAGTAATCTCGTGTAGCCCACTATGGCCTTGAACTCTCAGAAATCCAGATGGATCTCTGCCTCTGCTTCCTGAGTGCTAGGATTAAAGGTGTGTGCCACCACTGCCTGACCTCTATGACTAACTCTGTGGCTGGCTCTGTCCTCTGATCTTCAAGCAAGCTTTATTTCTTAGATTACAAATGTATCACCACATATTTTAATTTAAATTCTCCTTTAAATAAAATAACCAAGACAACGAAAAAAGATAAGTAAGAGTTTTAGGCCTAAAGGAACTGTACTTCTGACATGCCTCACCTTCCAGTGTCCTGTCATCCGAGAATCCAAGGATCAGTGGAATGAGAATGTTAAGTTATCTAATACTTACTAACCTCAAATGAAACCTATTTAAATGTTCTGTCATACGTCATTGGCTTTTACCAAACCAAAATGGAAAGGTAGGAACCATGGTGAGGCCACCATGAGGAAAGAAAGCCGCTGGCATTAACTATCTGATGAAGTATAATAGGCCAAATCATTCATTTCCTCTTAAGGTGCCTGTCACATTCTTCTAAATTATAGTCAGGATTCTTTTTCTTGGATGGTTTAATAAATTCCCTCAAGAGCGAGGCATTGCCTAGAATAACATATTGTGATATTTGTAGAATAAATGGAATATTTTAATCATTTTTGCATACTCCCCTCAGCTATTGGGTTCTCCAATAAAAGAAAGGAATCAAGAAAAATGCTAATATAGACTGAATGCTGCAGCATGCAGCCACTCTGGGAGGTTTAGATTTTTGTCAGAAGTAAGATCCTAGATTCCTCGCATCCTGGCAGCAAAGAGAATAAATAGAACCAGAACAGAAATTAGAATAAAATGTGCAGATGTGGTCTTGTATGTCTGCCTTTGTAAGTTTGGTGTTTTAGCATACACCTAGTATCTATTCCAAATTAGTTTCTATTTAAGACATTTATTTAGAAACAACTAAAATATATACATGTGCCACCTTTTCTGTGTTGTAGCTATGGACACCAACTTTTTTCCTTTTACCTCATAAATCTGGTTTTTACATATTTATTACCCAGTGAACTGAGAAAAGTGCTTTCAAGGCACAAATATCACCCCTCCCTCTTTTTATTTTGTCTTTGGTATTCATTCACAGGTGATAATATTTGACATTTATGCAGTTTCTATTATGTACTGGAGTTTTTCATACTTGAATTAGATTTTTTTGAAGGTAGCAAGTTAAAGATTATGTTGGGTTTTCCAATTGAGAATTAATTTACATTATATTCACAAAGTTACAAGGTATAGTAGTCAGAGTTGTCCCAAGAAACAAAACCAATAGGATGAATATTTTATATATAAACAAAAATTACATATATAAGTCAAAGCACAAGACTTCAAATGAATGTAAAAGATTCCATTGGCTCTTGTTAGTGGTCCATGTACTGAGATGTATCCTTCTCCAGCACCTGCATGCCACCTTGTTCCCTGCCATGATGATAATGGACTAAACCTCTGAAAGTTTAAGTGGCTACCTGTAGCTGATTGATTTCCTAGCTCCCACGTCCTCACAGTCCTGCAGCTGCTCAGACCCAAATGAACACACACAATTATAATATAAAATAATTATATTAATTATGAACTGTATGGCCTATTGGCTCAGGCTTCTTGCTAGCTAGACCTTACATCTTAAATTAACCCATTTCTATAAATCTATACTTTGCCACATGACTCATGGCTTACCAGTATCTTTACATCTTGCTTCTCATGGCAGTGGCTGTCAGCGTCCTGACTCAGCCTTCTGCTTCCCAGAATTCTCCTTGTCTGTTTATCCTGCCTATACTTCCTGCCTGGCTACTGGCCAATCAGCTTTTTATTTATCAACCAATCAGAGCAACACGTTCACAGCATCCACAACATCCCACAGCAGCCAGCTCAGTTAAATGCTTTCCTTTATAAGAGTTGCCATGGTCATGCATCGCTTCACAGCAATAAAACCCTAACTAAGATAACATATAACATTATTACACAGTTTTGTTAGTTTACTAAAATTTGGCCATTATTTTTATCCCTGTTTCTCAAAAGACGTGATCTTATATTTAAAGAACTCTATCTACTTTTGATTTAGTGATGTGGAATTTTTTTATGAATAATTAAACTTTGAATTTCCTGTTTTTCTTTAATGCATATGAATTCATCAATGTTACCTATGCAGCATATATATGTTCATGCTAAATAATGCACATATATACACACATACATATACTCAAGAGTATGATACAGAACAAAAGGAGAAAGAGAGAGAGGGATACTAAGCAGGGTTGTGGTGTCAGTCTGGAAGGTTCGAGAACTTGGGAAGAGTTGCCTAAGGCAGACTGATGGCAAAATTCTTTTTACTTATAGGAACTCAGACTACTTGCATTTATGTTTTCAGCTGATTGGGTAAGACTCACCAACATTGCAAAGTGCTCTTCTCAGAGCTACAGATGTGTTAATGACATCTCAAACATACCTTACCTGAACCATCTAGAATAAAAATCACCAACTAGAAATTATGCCAAGAAAGTCCACATTAAGACTAATCCCTTTCCAGGTAAATATTATGATTCTATATCACAGATGGGCATGGTAAGGCTCAGAGACATTAAGTGGGGCACTAGCAGGTTATTTATTATGGAACATGTTTATTGTATCTAAGGGGTTTTGATTTGGAAAGCTGAAGTGTTTTTCTCATATATATCATTTTTTCATATTAATATTTTTTCAAACACACAGAAACACATTCTCACAGGGCCAAATCTACATTAAAATAAGCATTTAGTGCCTATGGCTGTATGTTTTATTGGTGTCTTTGTCTACTAATGAACTTTTACCAAGGATGATGGTCTAATGCCATGAGGAATATGCCTGCTATGATAAACATCTTTCTACTCCAAAGGAGTACTGAGCAAAGCTGGGAGATATTCTTTCTCTTACAAACTCTGGAATTTCTCAATTCATTCTTTACATTCTTTCTATTTATTTTAATCCTATATTAATTATACATAATAATAGGCATGATATTTTCATATACATACATAATGCCTGTTGATTATATTTGCAATCAAAACCCTTTCTTGGTTAATTGCTCCCCTTGACACACTCTTCCTCTTATCTTGTCTTGTATCGCATGACTTTTTTCTTGTGATCTCTGAAGTTTAGTTAGTTGTTCACAGGAGTATGGGTGAGGGTTGTTATTTACTGGAACAACCTTGTACCGGTGACTAGATTGCTGAAGGAAAGGTCTCTCCATTTCCTAGCAAGCATAATTGCATTCATAACCTCAGGGAGGAGTAAGTCCTGTTGAGCCCTTTCCTGCTCTAAGACAGAAAGTTGATGGCCCCAATCTTGAGCAGGCCTTGTGCTGGTAATCATAGCAACTAGCAGTTCAAGAATGCAAGACTATGCCACATGCTGAAGGAAGGGTTCCACAAATAATTTATTCCTTCCTCTTCCTCTTGTATTCTTTCTGGCTTTACTTCACAATGTTCCCCGAGTCCTGTAGGGGATGATGGATGTTCCATTTAGAGCTCAGCTTTCAACAGTTATTCTCAATGCTTTGAACAGCCGAGTCTCTGCAGTAACTGCTACTCACTAAACAAAACGAACCCTTTGGACTAAAGCTGACAACAGCACTCATCTAGGGACATAAAGAAAGAATATTTAGAAAGCAACTTGACAGGTACATCATATCCAGTTAGCAAAATGACAGCTGTAGCTATCCCCTAAGGCCCATGACCTTCTAGCCATAGGTTTATGACTAAGTCTATAGTACCAGATGAAGATTTCTTCCTGGGAAGCAAGCCTCAAATTAAAAAAAAAAAAAAAAAAGGGTTGGTTATACCCATAACAGATTTGGCATTATTGCACCAGTAAGCTCCTCTTGCCTGGGCAATTAGTAATGTAGCATGCAGGGTCCACAACTAAGACTGTTGATAACAGTTCTCCCCCAGTAGCCTAAACAGCACCTTCTGGTATTGCACAACTTGATTTCTCTGTTTTACAACCAAAGCAGGTGTGGTTTCTTTAGCAATAGTGTCCCTAGTGAGAAAGCAACAGCAACAGCAATAGTCTGTATTGTTTTGTGGGCCACAGGGACCTCTCTGACCAGTATCCCATGGGCCTTGGCTCAACCCAAACTCTCTTAATATTCTTGGGGACTCTACTACTTCTTTCATAGCAGATAGCTAAGCATTTCAGATGTCGTGCCTCAAAAGGCCAACGTGGGATTCCTCTTTCTCCCATTTTAAGCACTTCCCATTTGTTCACTAAATAGAGCTGGAACCTTGGGGAAAGCATGAAAGATTATTTACAGATGAGTTTCAACTACATTTCCAGCTGCCGTTTTAACCCTCCAAACAGCAACCAGGATATTCTTGCCTCTGAGCATTCAGGAGCTCATAGAATCCCTGAGAGCTTTGCTCTTGTGTTTTTCTTCTCCAACAGGTGAGTTTGTCTTCTGACTTCTGCTCTGCCTGTTTTTCCATTTCTCAACTAAGCTCTCATTAGCACTCCAGCCATTCTCCTTTCCTCTGTCACGGAGGGAGGAGTGTAATTAATGTTTGCTCTTTCAAATGCAGAATGATCTCTTATTTATGCATTCCTCTATCAGTCCAAAGGGAGTTCCAAAATCAAAGGCAAAATGTCTACTACCTCAGAAGGTTGCTCTGTATGCAGTCTGCAACATAGATGCTCAATAAATGTTTAATATCTGATGTAATGCGTGAACTAGAGCAGGAAGCCGCAGTTTCTGGGACAAGGACACAGAGGCTCACAGTAATACTCTACTCCTGGAGTTCCTCTTCAGTCTTCCTACCCTTTCGTCCAGAATCTCCGCCCACTCCTCACGGGCCTTGGGAAGGGGAGGGCTCTGCGCATGCCCCGTATCCAGGGCAGCCTCCGGGAGCGCCTCCCGGCCCCTCCTGGCGCTCGGGCGTGCGTTCACGGTCCCGGGGAGCGTGCCCTGCGTGCGGGTGCTCGCCTAGCCCGCCGGGCTCTGGATCCTTGAGTGCCCCGGCCGGGCCTGCGGAGCGGGCACCTGGTCGTCGCCGCGAGCGGCGGTAGCGTCGGAAGCCACGCAAAACGCGGACGGTGAGTGCAGGCGAGTGGCGGTGGCTGCGCGCGTGCGCGGCGTGGGCCCAGGCTGGGACTCGCGCCCGGAGGCGGGAGTGGCCGAGCTGGGGGCGCGGGCGGTGGCGGGCGCGGGGAGGGGGGGGGGGTGCTACGAGCTCACGGAGCTCACGGAGCTTGGGGCGGGGTGCATGGCCGAGGGCCAGGACCAGGGCGGCGGAGGCGACCCCGCTGAGGGCGAGGCGAGCCGGGCCGCGCGCGACCGGGCAGACGCCGCCGTGGGCCACACGACCTCGTTGGGGGGCGGAGGTCCGGGACAGGGTGGCGGCCACCTTGCACCGTGCAGGGCCGTGTCTGCTCTGAGCGTACCGAGAGCACCGAGGGGCCCGAGCAAACTTCCCCTAAGAAACTTATTGGGGCGTGGCCGACGGGTCCCGGACTAGGGATTCTGGGGACCCACGCCTTGCCTTTTCGCCTTGGTCCCCTCAGGTGTGTCTTCGAAGGGGGTCCTGTTGCTGCTGCAGTGCGTCCTCCAAGTTTCGAGTGCCTTGCAGGGCCCATTTGCTCTAACGTAGATGTTGAAGTTTGGTGGCTTGGTTGTTTGCTGTCTTGGGAAGAAAAGACTCTTACTGCCTTTATTTCAAATAAAGTATTGCTGGGGTGTGCTGCATAGTCTGTGTGTCAAGCAATCTATTGTTCCATGTGCTGGTGCAGAAGACTAGCTAATTTTTTTTTTTTTTTTTTTTTTTTTAAGAAGGCCAATGGTATAATTAGGCGTTTTCTTTTTGAAATACTCCCGCCACCTCTGTAACTCCTGCTCTAGGACAGTTCTCAAACTTGTCTGTGCGGGAGATTGGCTGGCGAGTTTTAAAACTTTCCGTGCTCTCGTTGCACTCTAGACAAATTCAGACACAAGGCGTTTATTTGTAAAAGGTCCGCATGTAATTCTAAGAGCTGTAGAATTCAGAGACACTCGGATAAGAGAAGGTCAAGACTGGTTTTAGAAAGTAGTAGCGTTCGATTTGTACTTCCTGGGCTGAAACTCTAGTTTATTCTTCCTTGTCCGGAACACACAACAGTGGTTTGTTTCCCACTGGAAAGTGGGGAAAGCGTCCCTAACGGTCAAACTTGAGCTAAACTTTATGACTCTGGTGTTTTGAATTCCTGTTGGAACTACTAGTGCACCCTTTGGCTCCTTGTTACAGCCGTGAGTCTATCTCATTTTAACCGTTCCTCCCAACCCTCTTCCAGGGCCCCATATTTAATGTACCTCAGTGTCTGGGAGAATATCCCTTGGGCTTACTGGTGTTGAACCTAAAGGGTTACTGTGGGTTCCCATAGCAATGGGTCCCCCAGGGGAAGTGGGCGGGACCTCTTACCATCGGGTCTAAACAGGACTCTTCCAAAGGAAGATTTTAATTTACTTTTGTCAGTTCTTTGACCTCAGTGCAGGTACAGGTTATCCTATTCTAGGCTTTCTTTCTAGGATAATTACAGATTGGCATAGAAGGATACTTCTCAGGGCTACGTTTTCGTCGCGCAGTACTCTAGCCCTCACCCCTTCCCCAAATCCTCCTCTGCCTACACTTGATTTGTTTAGCAAAGTTCCATGTTCCTGACTTTTTTCCTTCCACACACACAAACCTGTGAATTGTAAACTATGTTTTTTTTTAAAGAACTAAGACATTTAATGTTTAGCAGTTTATAAACATGAAATATCCCACAGCCATGCAAAGCAAAAAGGAAACGAAAAAAAAAAGAAAAATAAATCAACATATTGTGAGGGGGAAAAATGCCGCTGTCAGCGTTTTAAGTTGTTTGATTCCTAGAAGGTATTTTCCCAGACTAGTTTCAAAAACTCAAACCCCTTGAGTAATGTCATCCTTTAGAAATGACAAAGGGAGAGACACAGAACTCCTTCCTTCTCCAACATTCAAAGGTCAATTAAAAAACAAACAAACAAAGAACCATGTGAATACAGCAGGACAGATATATGCTGCTTATGCTCTCCAGACATGGTGTTTTGAAATCTTTTAAGCTTCATGGTAAGTAATGAGTGTAGTGGATCCCAGTGTGTCATGAGGCTTGTATTGATTCTGAACATGGATTGGCCATCTTCTCTTGTTTCTGTGTGCAAATTCAGTTTCTGGTCACTTGCCTTCAACCCAATTCTGCAAATTCACCATTGAACTGTGAGAAGGAGTGATGCTGGGGAATCTGTAATCTGGACCTGGGAACCTACCTCATGGTGCTGAAATAAGAGGGTTCTTTTGTTTTTTTCTTTTTATCCATCACATCTTTTTTTCCACTACACAGTGAAAACTACCACCCTAAGTTCAGTCTAGTCCAGTAAAAGATCCTTGAGGATGGGTAGATGGGTATTCATGTGCTGTAATTGATAGATCCTTTTGAAAAGTCTTTTGCAGCTATAGCTGAGAATTTCTGTTGTTTCCAGGGCTTTTTAAGCATCATAAAGCAAACAACAGCATTTACCTTTATTTCAGACTTCTGGGGATTA